>NC_087536.1:0-1200000 GCF_963921805.1 Phalacrocorax carbo | reverse complement strand
TAAGGGGGGGGGATGTGAGAGGCACTGCAAAAAACAGCAAGTGGAAACAGATGCACGTGCCTGGCTGGGCAGAGGAAATATGGCTGGATTAGTACAAGATCACCTCGCAATCAGCAGAGCCGCGTGCTCACCACGCAGTGGGCAAGGGCACCGCACACGGGCGTGAACGTGGCTTTGCGGGAAAATTAACGTCGCATTCACAGTTACCAGCAGAGAAAGTGACGGTCCCCAGAGCCGCCATCGTGAACGCGGCCCGGCACGACAGCTGGGGGGCTGCGCGGCTTCACCTTCCCTGCTGGCTCCCACGCGCAGAGGCGGTCGTACGGACAACGCTTCGTGTGTTCCCTGCATCAACACACCCACAGGAAACACTCAGCTCTGCCTACGTGCATCGAAGGTTAAGAACGGACCACGAGGACCCTCTTACTTCACCCAACAGTCCTTCCAAGCCTTAACTCCTATTCAGCTACAAACCCAAGATTTGCTCATTTGAACCAAAGCTATATAAATATATTATCAAAAAAAAACCCCACAAATGCAAACATTTACCAAGAAAGGAAGAAAAGTTACAGTGAAATGAGGCCTTGTTATTGTCTTAAATCAGGCAAGCCAGGAATTTCCTCGAGGAGGCTTGTCTGTTTTCAGTCCTGTTCCAATCGCCGGGCTGTCTATGCATCCTCCGAACTACCTAACATACCCTTGTCAACAAGGTGTGCTTTTAGCGTGTTGAAGATGTGGAGCTGCTGGTCTGGCCGCAAGGTTAAGAACTGCTGGATCAGTTTGCTTGGGTTAGGACCTCTGAAACACAAAAGCATCGTTATTAATGAGTCACACTGCTAAATCTCAGTGATCTGGGAACCCAAGTGCAACTTCATCGAAATAAAGAGCCATGTTGCCCATCCCTTCGCCAGTTCTACCCAAGGAGCTTAACTCCATTTGAGATGTGGAAATGGATTCAAAGGCACAGGATGCTGAACGGTAAACAAAAAAACCCACCCTAAACCCAAAGAGGGCTGTGCATCTTCCCTTATCAGCAGATGCTCCCCCTCAAAAATCAAGGCAGCCACATAAAGACAGTTCCTCAACCCCTTCGGTACATCTTTTATGCTCTTACGGGCTTTCTCTGATGCTTGGCTCAGAATACTTGCTCATGCTACAAAATCAGGTTTGTCTGCTCGTTCAGCTCTGGAAACCCCGCTCAAGATTCACAGGGACGCAGAGGGACGCGGAGGGGTTTCAGAGGGACTGGAATAGCAGACCTGGGGAAGGGGGGGTTGTGTTTCCAGCTCTGCATGACCCTGCTAAAAGATGCTTCCCTTCTTCAAGCCTCCATTTTCTCTCTTTCTTTGTCTTGTATTTTTAGATGTTAATCTAACAGAGATAACAACTGCCTCTTATTACAAGCCTGTACATCACTTGAGTTTGACAGGGCCCCCGAACTTCACCGCGAAGCAATAAATACCTGATAAAGCTTGCGATGTACACGTTAACAAAGGTAGCCATCAGGTACTGACAGTCAAAGCGGTCCATGATACCCCCGTGCCCTGGGATCGTGTTGGCAAAGTCCTGTGCAAAGCAGAGGGATTGTATTTAGCAGTTTATGCGCGACACTCATACCCTTGCTCTAATTCTTCCCAGAAGGCAAAAGTCAGACTAAGAAGACATTTTGTTTAATCTCTCCCTGGTTTTAAAAGTTTCTCCTTTACGAAGACTACCAGTGCCTGAGGGACACCAACGCTTAACTCAGATCTGTCACTCAAAGGTCAAGGAAGGCTAATGTTTATCTCTTGCAATGCTGTCTTGCCTTTCAAGGCTTCTTAACTGAACACGAACTGTTTACACATAAAACCAGCCTGCAAGACATCAAGGGAAGCCTCAGATTGCAAAATTTCCTGACTGGGTCTTTCTTCCTCAACCTCAAGTTCTGCAGCAAAGCAGGGTTTAGAATATTACAGTTGAAATGTTAACGTCTCTCCCCATGCAGTCAGAAAAACTAGATCCTGCTCCAGCATTTTACCTGTGACTTAAGAAACCTCCTCTCCCTTCCCAAAGCTCACAGCCTGCCACTCCTTGGAGCACCAGGGCTGTTCGGAGTGGTAGCAACCATTTAGCCTTTCGAAAATGTAAATTACCTTGACCACCCTCACCTTGATTTTGAAGGCCCTCTTAAATCCACTAGCGAAGAAGCCTCCGAATGGCCCAATGAGGGAGGCAAAAGTAGACAGTGCGATGCTGTGGATTTGGAAGGGGTACATCCGGACTGTCTTCTGCAGAAAGAAAAACATGTCAGAGAAGGATCTGCATCAAGAATAGCACTGTCCACTGCTTGCCCCTCTTTCTGTGCTCTCCAGGCTTCAGGTTAGTTGGTTTTCAAGTGGGTTAATGTCCTACCAGACTTGGGACACCTCCTTTGGGCCTTCAACCAATGCGGAGCACCACCAAATCCCCCCTTTTTCTGGATGGACTATCATCCCTTGTCAGGTTCCTTCAAAGACCGTCAAAAATAAAGCCCTGATCTCTTTTCTTGATGTTCCTATCCCCATAAATAAGATCAATACACAGAGAGAGTCCTACCCAGCCCACCACGGACTGCAGCACCAAGGGGATGTTGTACTCCTGTAGCTGGAACAGCTCGGAAGGCTCACAGTCCACTGTGAAGCTGTTGGTGTCGTTGTTGAACTCCACCGGACAGGTGAAGCACCGGTACCCAGACATCACGTAGGACAGCTTCAAGAAGAGAGAAAAAGGGATGCAGCAAGAGAAAGCAGGATTAGTATTTTCCTGAGCAACGTGGGAGAGCCGGTCTCAAGGGAAAAGGCGAGGAGGAGCCTCTCAAGGAGACACAGCGAGGAGGGAGCCACACTCCCAGCTTCATTAAGAAGTTTACTCTTACTTCCTGAGAAGCAGTAATTGGCTAAAGGCAGAGTAAGCATTTTTGGTTAGTAAGAGCATCTGTTCAGCAAGCAGCGATGAGAGCCCCGCACAAACAGGCTGAGACACGCTGCACCACTTGGCTGACAGAGAGATCATCATCACAACAGATAAGAATATTTCAAGAGCACTGAATTCCCCACACAGCCCTTGAAAAGATGCACAGCATTCATCCAACAGCAGCAGGAGAAAGTTTCAAGGACAATTATCGTGACGAACACGTCACAGAGTCTAATAGGGACTAAAAACTTCCTCCATCTGCAGGATCTGTGCACAGCACGAAGCGGTGCAAGCTCTGCACAGCCATGGACCAGTTCAGCTCCTGGTCAGTAAGGAAAAAGGGAAGTTTCTGACAAGAGCTGGGAGAGGTTAAAGTGTGACTGCATTTTTTAGATAAAACTCTGTCACCCTATGAATGGAAAAGACCAAAGAAATAAGCACCACGATTGCTACTTACCAGCAATCCAAACAAAACAGTGGCAAAAAATCCTCCGATAAAACCCTCCCAGGTCTTCTTCGGGGAGAGCTGCCAGAGAGAGGGAGAGGGAGGGTCACAAACCGTACGTCTCCGCACACCGCTGCACACCTACGCAGCCTCTCTTCGCTCATGAATTGCTGAGGCAAATAAAAACTGGTGCCACCAACCAACAAATAAGTGTTCGGTCAGAACCTGACGCTAACACCTCGGTCTGAAATGGTTCATTTCACTTCACAGCCTCAAAGATTGGGACGCGCACCAAGTTTCATTTGCAGGCTTGCTTCAGATGCACAAAAAGCCACAAAACCAGAGATGAGGGAACACAGGAGTAAGACCCAAAGAAGGCAAAATGCATGTTTTGTCCTCCAAAGTGCTACGAACCTTGATGAGTGGGGTGCGGCCAAAGAAGAACCCGAACATGTACGCCATGATGTCATTGCAGATCACGCAGGAAATTGGAACAATGAACCTAGATGGGAGAATCATAGAATCATAGAATGGTTAAGGCTGGAAAAGACCCTTAAGATCATCGAGTCCAACCGCCAACCTATCACTGCCAAGTCCAGCCCTAAACCATCTCCTCAAGCACCACGTCTACCCTTCTTTTAAATACCTCCAGGGATGGAGACTCCACCACCTCCCTGGGCAGCCTGTGCCAATGTTTGACAACCCTTTCAGTGAAGAAGTTTTTCCTAATCTCCAACCTAAACTTCCCCTGGCGCAGCCTGAGGCCGTTTCCTCTCGTCCTATCGCTTGTTACTAGAGAGAAGAGTCCGACCCCCGCCTCGATACACCCTCCTTTCAGGCAGCTGCAGAGAGCGAGAAGGGCTCCCCTCAGCCCCCTCTTCTCCAGGCTAAACCCCCCCAGCCCCCCCAGCTGCCCCCCAGCACACTTGTGCTCCAGACCCTGCCCCAGCCCCGCTGCCCTTCTCTGGACACGCTCCAGCCCCTCCAGGCCCTTCTTGTCCCGAGGGGCCCAAACCTGAGCCCAGCACTCGAGGTGGGGCCTCCCCAGTGCCGAGCACAGGGGCCCCATCCCTGCCCGGCTCCTGCTGGCCACACCAGTGCTGACACAAGCCCGGGGGCTGGTGGCTTCCTTGGCCACCTGGGCGCACTGAAGAACCAAACCATTGGAAAGTGCCAAGATCAGACAAACTCCACGACTTAACTAAACGAGCAGTTCCTTCGTAAAATGCCTTGCAGTGGCACCACCTCAACATCTCCCCCTCCAATGCAATGCAAGGAGCACTCGAAGCTCCTAGGGAAATCCGAGGGATCACTCTAGTGCTCTGGACTGAAAAGCAGGTTGGGTACCCAGAATGGCCTGGTTTAAGCACTTGCCACACATGACATGCTGTTAGACAGTCGCCCCCTTTCCCCCCAAAGAGGCTGCATTTTAGCTGCAAGCAGGCTGCTCCCAAAGCACTCTGGGCTGGCTGTGGCACACCGAGGAACACGCAGTCTTAAAGCGGCCAAAATTAGTTCTTGGCCCTGCTGGTTTTGGGAAGAGCACCGAAGGGGCTTCGCCTCCACACAGCAGCTCGAGTACGGTGGCAGGTTGCAATCTCCTTCCTTTCACACCACTGCTTTTACCATTACGCTGAGAACACTGGCCCCAGGCAAGTGCCGAGCAGCACTTTCCCATTTGCTTGCTAGATGTGGGTATAAAGACAAAGCATCTACACAGCCCTGACGCTGCCTGAAAGGTCCCCGCACCCCACAGCAATTTTCAGATGCTTCTTTACAACTCTCTATATTGCTCAAGCAGCACAAAGCAAGTCGCTGAGGTATCACTCAGTCTTTTGCTTTTCTGTTCTGAACAGTTGGTCCCTCACAGGAAGCACCTTCTCCTTGGCCATTTGGGTTTTTTTTAGAAGAACAGTTTTAACTCAAAACACGGTCATTCGTTTCAGGCTGCAGAGCCTGAATCAAAGAATCAAAACATGAAAGAATCAAAGAAAAAAGAGCCTGAATCAAAGAATCAAAGCAACCCGGAACACACGGCAACTCACCATATCATTCCTTCAAACAGGTTGTGAATGATGAGGTGCGACTGGGTAACAACGATTAGCAACGTCACATGGGTCCATCCGAACTGGAAGAGAAGACAGCACGCAGTCAGCCTGCCTCGAGACCCTGCTCATACGCACGGCTGGCAGAAGCCAGATGCTGTTAGCTACCCCTCAGACAGAGGACGGCTCATGCACGTTCCTAGCATGCACCTTCACCATGACAAATACCAAGAGTCAGGAAGAGCAGGGAACAATTGCCCGTAGTAGTTTACGGGCGTGTTCTTCAGCTCAAGCCCAGCGGTGACCCTTGTTGGGAAGACTTCTGCTGGACCAAATGCTCTTTAGCCCACCCCAATCCCATACGTAGCAGAGGACTGATAGAATACAAGCCATGTCCCTGTGTGCAGAATACACAGGAAAGCAAAACTAGTCAAACACAAGCAATGCCTTACTGATGTTTGGGAGAAGTGGGACGTACTCAATTAACCCTGGTGGCCCTCAGTACAAGTATTACCCAGTAACTCCCAGTACAAGAGTCCAATAGCCTTGTGCAGTCCTCTCGGCTTGCAAAAGGTTTCTTAATAGCATCCACAAGGGCAGGGAGAAGAGAATACATGTTTGCAGGGAAATTCAGTCAGAGCCACCTTCCTAAAAATACAGTCTGCTCACAGTAACGTTTCTTCCAGGCAGCGTTACGATGCACAACCAGCACAGAAGCATCTACTGACACATTTTCTTCTACGCAACATTTTCAAGCAGCCTACACTGTTCATTCTTCTGCCTCCAACTGGGAGCAGCCAGGCCCTGCGTTTAACCTTACCATGTAGAACTGAAGGCGATAGTGTTTCTTCACCAGACTCAAGACAAACATGCAGAAACCTGATGAGAGACAGAAGGGAAGTAAATGGTGGGAATGTATCTTCAACAGTAAGAAATACTTTTTTTTCCATGACATTGCACAGCTCCTTAGGTTCTTTATTTGAGTCAAGCAGCAATGTGGAGTGGGAACACACTACTTTGGAAATCACAAAATACCTTTGCCTACAAGTAACACTTGGACAGATGAGCCATCAAGCCTGGCTGTCCCGTACAGATTAGGGAGGTTTTTTTCCTACAGAGCCTCATGTAGGAGATTTGCCACCACTACTCTAACCATGCAGCCAAGTTACAGCATCTCTGAAGAGCAGAGATAACTTGCTATGGATACTGCATTGGACACAATCATAGAACGGTTTGGGTTGGAAGGGACCTTTAGAGGCCATCCGGTCCAACCCCCTGCAGTGAGCAGGGACGTCCCCAACCAGATCGGGTTGCTCAGGGCCCCGTCCAGCCTGACCTGGGATGTCTCCAGGGATGGGGCATCTCCCACCTCTCTGGGCAACCTGGGCCAGGGTTTCACCACCCTCATTGTAAAAAAATTTCATCCTTATATCCAGTCTAAATCTCCCCTCCTTTAGTTTAAAACCATCACCCCTCGTCCTGTCACAACAGGCCTGGCTAAAGAGGTCGCCCCCATCCTTCCTAGAGTCCCCCTTTAAGCACAGGAAGGCCACAATAAGGTCTCCCCACAGCCTTCTCTTCTCCAGGCTGAACAACCCCAGCTCTCCCAGCCCGGCCTCGCAGCAGAGGGGCTCCAGCCCCCGGAGCATTTCTGTGCCCCCTCTGGCCCCGCTCCAACAGCCCCGTGTCTGTCCCGTGGTGAGGGGCCCCGAGCTGGAGGCGGCGCTGCAGGGGGGTCTCCCAGAGCGGGTCAGAGGGGCAGGACCCCCCCCTCGCCCTGCTGCCCGCGCTGCTGGGGATGCCGCCCAGGGCACGGTTGGCTTCTGGGCTGCGAGCGCACGTTGCCGGCTCACGTCCAGCCTTTCGTCCCCCAGCGCCCCCGAGTCCTTCTCCGCGGGGCTGCTCTCCATCCCTCCATCCCCCAGCCTGTGCTGATACCGGGGGCTGCCCCGACCCAGGGGCAGGACCTTGCACTTGGCCTTGTTGAGCCACACCAGGTTCTCCCAGGCCCACCTCAAGCTTGTCCAGGTCTCTCTGGATGACATCCCATCCCTCGGGAGCGTCAACTGCCCGGCTCAGCTTGGGGTCACCTGCAAACTTGCTGAGGGGCCACTTGACCCCACTGTCTGTGTCCCGCTGATGAAGATATTAAACAGCACTGGTCCCAGTATGGACCCCTGAGGGACACCAATCGTCACCAGTCTCCATCCGGACATCGAGCCGTTGACCATGACCCTCTGGATGCGACCATCCAGCCAGTTCCTCATCCACGAACAGGCCACCCATCGAATCCGTATCTCCCCAGTTTAGAGAAGGATGCTGTGGGGGGCCGCGTCAAAGGCCTTACAGAAGCCCAGGCAGATGACAGCCATAGCTCTTCCCTTGCCCACTGGTGCAGTCACTCCATCACAGAAGGCTGCTCGGTTGGTCAGGTGGGACTTGCCCTTGGGGAAGCTGTGCTGGCTGCCTCAGATCACCCCCGTCCTCCTCCCTGTGCCTTAGCACAGCTTCTAGGATATAACACTCAGGACAAGACTAGTTCATGGAGATTTATTCCCTCCAGCCCAGACAAGATCAACCAACAGAAAAAATTATCTTTACCTGTTAAGTATAGGGCGAAAGAAATGAAGCGGTGGTATTTGCTAAGAATTCGCAGGGGCTCTTCTCTCTGAACCAGGGTGAAGAAATAATCTGTCACAGTCTCACCATAGAAAAAGTAGTTTACACAGAGCAGGAAGTACCTGTGAAGGATACAGATGCTCGTTAGCAGGAACCCTAAAAGGCTTCTGGAGAAACACAGAAAGCGACTGATCCCTAAGGTCTTTACATTGGTCCAGTACATTGCAAACAGGCTATCTTCAAGTGACAGCCAGAACTTTATTTCCCCTGTTTTAGAAATGTCACCTTCATTTAAACTAGTGGCTGCATTGCTCATAGAATCATAGAATCATTAAGGAAGTGTCACCCAGCTCCACTTTACAACGGATCACACCATCCAGGTTCAGTTTTGGCCTTCTGATGCACAAGGCCTTTCTGCCTTTAGGTGGCACTCCTCCACAGGCCTCGGCGAGCTTGCGCATCTTGAAAGTACACCCTCTGTGCTTCCTGAAAGCATTGCTCCTGCCCTCTCCGCAGCCCTTACGGCCCAGTGTCCAGCCCGGTTTCACAGCCACCTAAAATATCCCATCCCACCCACGCAACCGTGTCCGTCTCCAAGGGGTGGTGCCTGTCAATGCTGTCCCTTGCACAGATCATCGGATTCAAATCTCTGCGCATTAACAACAGGACAAAGTTTATCAATACGGGCTCTTTCAAGATATTTATCTATCACGAGTTGTGGGGGCTTTTTCTTTACAGGAGCTGCTAACACATGACACTGGTCAACACACAGCAATCCCCTGGTCTCTGGTTTGGAGGTAGCCAGATGATCCCCTTGCTGCCTGTCTGCAGTGAGATGAAGCATTCCTGCTGCACGCAAGTCTGGGGAGGGGAGCAGCCCCCTTACTCACCAGCTGAGCGTCCTGAACCAGGGCAGGTCATATGAATGGTATACGTTATAGCCAATAGTGATAATCTCGTGGAAACATTTGATCTGGACACACATCACCTGCACAAAAAGGCATCCAGAAGCTGTAACACATGTTGGTTAAACATCTCCTTTCTCAAGGAGATAAACATGCATGGGCAGAGCAAAGGATACTTTAGCAGTCTCTATCTGGCAGGGGTCTCCTCACCCAACATGGGAAGCACACCATGTTATTGTGCCCTCCCCTTTCCTCTGTAGGAGGTTTCTAACAACCCCTTGTATTACTTTCAATTGCAGCCAAATGCTGACTGCCGGGGCAGGCAGTCACAGGTTCCTTCCAGGTTTCCTCTATGGAGAGAGAAATCCAGCGAACTGAAGAAAGACCTCTAAAGCCTGAGGCTCTGAGCTGCCCACCCCAGCAACAGTCCCAGCAACCTTCCCCCCATCACTGGGAACATCAGGGCATTTCTCTGGAGCACTTACTATCATCATTAAGACCATGGGTCCCAAGTAGATTATGATGAAGAAGAAGGTGATCATTGCCAGCGTGAGGATGCCTCTTACCCACCAATTCTTCCATCTAGGCCATAGGCAAGGAAAGATGTTAGAGAAAGTCAAATCAAAACAAGGAAGCACGATCACACTTCTACCCTTTGCACATCACAGGAAGGAAACTGAGCCCTGGAACCCTTGAGTTTCCTTTCAGTGCTGTAGAGAGACCTTGATCTACTGATGAAGGCCCAGTTGCAGCAGCTGCAAGGCTACAGCTCTGCTCAGTCTTCCCCGATACAAACATCACTAAATGCAGAACACAGGTGCAGAGCATCTCCAAGGGCACTGAAACAGGACAGCAGAGTGTCTGTTCCTGTTCCGCTACAGGTTTCCCACACCTTGGATGAGCTGCATGATAAGTTCAAATAAATTGGGGACCATTAGCCCTCTCTGCACTCCTTCCCAAGAGCAGACATGGGCCCTGGCGTGTTGTACCCTCGCTACTCTCCAAGAGATCCTGCCTTGAGCCTCTCCCACCCTCGCAGCACACCCGGGAGAGACACTTTCTCCCGCGATAGCAATAAGATGCATTTCCCCCAAAGCAGTCTGTAGAGAACCTTCCTGGTTTGTTCTTAGATCTTGCCCTTATCAGCATGCTTTTCTCACGCATTCCTGCAGAAGTAGGTCACACTAGTGGTTAAAAACCATTGCAGTTTTAGTCTTTGCAGAGAGCTCTCAAGCTCTCAGCTTTGCTGTCAAAGCTAAATGCAACTGTCTTCTGCCCCACTCAGGCCTCTTTCCACCTGCCAAGAGCGAGCGCGTGGCGAGGCAGCCCTCCCACAGCGCTCGCCTGCCCCCCGTCCTCTCCCACACGCAGCAGCCCTGAGCGCTACACTCCGCTCGCCCTGCCAGCATCACCATCATCTTCTGTTCCCCGTGGCCTCAGGGGCACCTTCCTGCTTGCCTGCCAGGGAGGGAGAGTGCGGCGCTTCCGAGAGCTGCTTGTTCCAGCAGCCGCCGCCACGCTGCTGGAGCTAGGAAAGCCGCAGCGAAGGCGCAGGGGCCCTGGCAGCGGAGGGGAATGATGCCCAGTGAGTGCTACCTTGAAGACAGGTGGGAGAGAGCTTTGTTCAGGACCTCTGGAGTATCATCCGATGTTGGCACCGGGGGTGATCCTCCAAATTCGGATTTGCTTTCGCTGTCTGATGCTGTCTCTCCATCCAGCTTGTTCTCAGACTCTGACTCCTGCAAGGTAAAGAGAGACGAAGAGCTTTATTAGACACAGTGCTGGCACTCCCTAAAGAAACTCAGACCAGCCCACTGGTTGCAACGCCAACCACCACTCGCTTTCTGCGTAAATGAGAGGAAGAGGAGAAGAAAATATTCTGGGCATTACATGGGGTTATACCCACGAGTAACAACCTCAAGCGTTTTAGGTGACATGTACGGTGGGGTTTGCTCTCCATCAGTCTCAGCAGCAGCTACAGCAAAGGACCTGTTCCCTCTGAACAGTTAACGACCCCTCGCAGTTGATTAATAAGTATCTCCAAGTGCAGCAAGTGCTTAAGGGACACGGGCTTGTTAGCAGGAATTTTCACAACGTCTCCCAATCCTCAGGCAGATCTCCAAGTATGCAACATTGCCCAAATTAGACAGAAAGAAAGGCCTTCAAGTAGACAGGCTCAAGGCTTCCAGACAGGCTTTTCAAGTGCTGACTTTACATGTGGGCACTAAAAATAACACCGAGCCCATCCTCAAATAGCTGAAGAGGAAGAGCATGGCTTATCGCTCAGGCCCAACTATCCTCTCTGGCCACGGAAGAAACCTGATGGACTGGAAAGAAGTACACACGCTTTCCCCGCCCCTCGTACTGCTCCAGCACTTAGAGCAAAGTCCTGTATTTAGAGGGTAAATAAATACAGGCGAGGCAGGAGGTTACAGAAGGATCTGCAACAGGCCAGTGGTGGAAAAAGGATTACAAACGACCTCCTGGCTCCCAGGCAGTCCCGTGCCCCCTCTCCAAAGGCAGTTTTTCCCCCTGTCCAGCTCCTGAAGAGAACTAATCCAAATTTCCATGTTTTGCCCCTCATTTCAGCAGCAGAGCTTCATTTTGCTCCTCAGTCCTTGAAGTAAGGAAGGAAAACACCACTCCCTGGGGAGCGATTGTGCATCAGGCAAGGCAGAGCCCATGTATTTGGCCTCAGACCATGGGCTATTTTAAAACTCCTGGAAAAGAGAGCGTATCTGGAGGAAAAGCAGGAGGGAGCCAAGGTGACAAATGCCGGGAGCTCTGCAAACAAAGCAACTTCATCCCTTTAGGCTTCCAGTGCTGCCTCGTGCTTGGAGAGGGGGGACCCCCACCAAAACCAGCATCTGCTGGGACTGGTTTGGTGTAACCAAATCGAGGGATATTTGCTGTTCACTGGAGCAGTAAGACTTGAGTAGTTCCCTTATTTAAGGCAGGAAAAAAGAATTACTCCTCAAGCTGTGATGTACCAATGGCTGTGGGCCAGGTTCTTAAAACAGACGAGGACAGCTAGATACCATCAGGCGGAGGCAGCTAAAAATACGACGGCGTTGTCAGAGAGGACTTCCGGGGACGAGCGAAGCCCAGGCCATGGCACCAGTCACACCCTGCGCCGCCCCCTCCTCGCCTTGCGCCGCGCTTGCTTCCTTCCATCCCCATCGACTGGGGAGGAAGAGGGAAGTAAAACTAAACACCTCTGCCAGCACTCACGTGGGTTTGGAGAGCTGGCAAAGAAATGCAGCTTGGCTCGGTTTTCAGCTGGTTTTTAACTGACCTGTAAAATCTGCTTGTCCCTCGGACTTCAGAGAGATTTAGTGCCATTTAGCTGGGAACACACACAAGATCAAATCTGTAAGGCAGCTGCAAACGGCAGCAGGCAAAAAGACTGCAAATGATAAAGCTCCCTAAAGACCATGAGTTTGGCATCCTATAGCAGAGCACGGGTCAGGGGCCCTCTTCCTGAGCAGGCTTTGGGAGATCAGTGCACTCTAGCTACAGCCTACGTCTCCTGTTGCAACGCCTTCTCTGTGCTTTCTCCCAGAAGGGGATTCTCTGAAGAATTCCTGTGAGCAATCTAAATAACAGAGAAAAGCTCCAGCTCCAGCCTGGCCAAACTCAGTTTCTCCTTCTGGTCTTCTAGATTGCCTGTAGGAAACGGGGGCTTTCCTTCCCTTGCTGCACGTTTCTAAAAAAGAAAAATTAATGTGGCTGATCCAACTCAAATGGGCAAGGACGTGCTGAGCTCCTCAGGGTAACCACCGTCACCGGTATAGGCTAAGCCCCAAAACCTCACGCAGATTTCTAATGCAGTCCAAGTATCCATCATCTCATGCAAGTCCCAGGGTCACCAGCCACGCGATAAAAGGAGCCGGCACTGAAACGGGGAAGCGGATCCATGCCAGCATCCCTGCATTTTATTCCCTGAAGCACTGACATTGCGAGGCTCAGTGCAGAGCAGGCACGTTACCCCTTGCCTGCAGCCCAGAGGATCAGAAGTTTTGCCAAGGGCTCAGAGACCAAAAGAAAGGGAAAGAGCACTGATGCCCTCCTCCCTTCCGCTCCTGGCCAAGAACATGAAGGATGAAGGCAACTGCATAGCTCACGGGACAGAGGAATTTGATGTTGCAACCAAGCTCATCTAACAGCTGCTGGAATGGGCAGTCCCGATCTCTGCCATAGCCCAGCCGATGATTTTTTTGCACTGACACCGATGCTGCAGCTAAATTGATGTAAACCACGTCACCAGTTACCTGATCCACTGATTTCAGTGCAACGCCAAACCAAACTGCATGCTGCAAAGCGTTTTGGCCTCCAAGAGCAGGAGCAAAGCCTCACTCGATCAGTCCAACGGCACACATATCCCACTATTCCCCCCTTCATCCTCAGCAGTGGGACGGGAGAGGTTGTGCAACGGACGTGCAATATCCACAGCTCCACCAAATGTTGCCACATGATTTCCAGAGAGCACAAAGAAGGCAACCAAGAGATTTGTCACGATAAATGGATGTTGTCAGGGTTCAACATTAAACGTAGGACTCCTTCCTGCCACATGTCTCTCTTGCTCAATTTAAGCCTGATGGGAGGTGGAAGAAAACATTTTCCCTGATGGAAGAAATCGCCAGTCAAAGTGAGGGCTAACACACATTTTCACATCTTCATTTTGAAAACAACTGAGCAGCGTCGCGAATCAGCTCTTCTCCCTACTTGGATCTCTTTCTGAAACGGAGCGTTGAGATTATACAGGACATTGTGCCAGCTATGGAGGACTCAGTAATTTACACTATTTTTATACCTTTTATGCAAATTGCAACCATCAGCCTACAAATCACCAGTTTAAGCAGCTGAGCAGGGTGCTAAATAACTTGTTTAAGCCTGAGCGTGATGCACCCTGGTCTGGGCTACTTAATCCAGCTGTGGCATTGCCTTGGTAACACGCTCCCGCACGTTTCCACTGCTGTCTCGCTAGTCCTCCAGCCGAGCCAGACAGATCCTCATCCCCGAAGGATAATCAGCAGACAGCAACGCTTTCTGCAAAGCAGCTTGCAGCAGCAAGCACAGAGTGCGAGCGGGCACAGACGACAGCGGGTGATGCCTGCTCAGGGCTATCGCCGGTGAAAATTTAAGCTCATTACGGAGTCAGTGCTTCTGCAGAGAGCTTGTGACTGCAAGGGGCAGGTTTGGGCTGTGTTAAGCCACAGACTGCAGAGTGCCCCACGATGCCAGTTCAAGCAGCATTTCAGGGAAGCTGGGTCTAATAGCTGTCATTCTGCCACCAATTCTGCTGCTCCCCTAAGAAACAGCGGGTTTCTGATACCTCCTGAGTGCTGTTTTCTCCTATTTCTGCCTTGAAACAAAAGCCTGGAGAGACTCAGACATGCAGCAAGTGAACCCAGAAATTGTGACTCGTCTTGAGGGTGCCAGAGCAGGGGCACAGGCTGCCCAGGGAGGCTGTGGGGTCCCTTCCCTGGAGACATTCACACCCCGCCTGGACGCGGTCCTGTGCCCCTGCTCTGGGGGTGCCTGCTCAAGCAGGGGGTTGGATGGGGTGGTCTCCAGAGGGCTCTTCCAACCCACACCAGTCTGGGATTCTGCCTCCTTCCCCAACCACTGGACCGTACTCTCTCCTTTAATCTTCCATGGACCTTTTTTCTGCCTTTTTTGGTTGTTGTTTATGTTCTTGCTAAAATTGAAGCTTTTTAGCCACAGGCTCATCCTCGCACACATCTGATCATGCCTGAACCAACTATGACTTTGAGGTAGCAACTACCACAGCATGACACCAGTACCGAAAAGCTTCCATCTTGCACCGGGGTCTCATTGAAGCAGATGCTGCCCAGACAAATGGAAATGCAGCCCCGTCACCTTTCAGCAATGCCACCACTTTCCGCTGGTGCTCCTGCGCTGGGACAGAGCTGTCGCCAGCTCTATTTATTCCATATTCTCTCACCAATTTTTCCTGTTAGCTCAGTCATTGCTATTCCCTCTGCCTCTCTCCTCCCAGGCAGGAGGAGGACAGAGCACTCAGTGCAAACGTGTGCCAGGATGTTAGAGATCTACATGCACGATGCAGAGACGGGAAGCAATTAAAACCCTTTAGTAAGAGCAAAACAAACTTCTCCTCCACTTACCTTGGAATGGGGCTTTATTTTTCCATTTCTTTTACAGGGTAAGCATTAAGTCTATTAAAACATAATCAGAGGCAGTAGCTTTTACTGGCTTTTGTTACCAACATGGAGTTATTAAATTGAAGGGCTCTTTCCTGTGCAAATCTGCCTGGCCAGCACTGCAGGCAAGCCCAGTGCTCCTTCTTCCACTTATCGTCTCAATATTGAAGGCTTCTTAAAGAATCAAAGGAATAAGTCATGCAAGAATAAAATCAGGACAACAACATACATTTTATCCTAACTCATTCATTTCTACACAAGTCATGATGAGAAGAAAGAGTAAAACCCACAGATCTCTGTGCAACCTGTTTCTCCTGCCTGATGCACCAGAGCAGACGGAGGAAAAAAGCCAGATACCTACTTGCTTGTTATATTTTTGAAATCAGCAGATCTAAGCAACATTTGCGAACAAATATTTAATCACCCTAAAGAAAGATACAAGGAGAAATGAGCTGTCTTAGCTTTCTTTACACAACTTAACTCCTGCAAGCATGTGGTACAAAATTTGCCCTCACATTTTAAATGGCTTTCTCGCAGCGGAAGCTGTGAGCGCCCGTTTTTTTTTGCCCAAATATCCATGACATGATCTCAGTTGTCATAGAAACAAGTCAGTTATCTCCCTGCCAAAAATTTTCTGCCCAATACAGAGATACAGTTAAGTATTCAATGCTGGTAGATTAGATTAGTTCAAGAAATCCCGTTATTTGTGCACCCTTCTTGAAGCAATGCGCTTTTATTTAGACTTCCTGCCAGATTTCAACAAAAAGCTGTGACAGAAAATGGTAATACACTGCTAAAGAGAAAAATGTAGTTGCTTTTTCAGGCAATAAAATTGGCAGCTAGAACAACAGAAATCAACTGTCCTAAAGCCCCTACTATTCTCACCTCTGAGCACATTTGCCAGACTGAGGCCAACCTAATTAGTCTAATGGATACAAACCCAGCAGCCTCAGTTATGAAAATCTCAGTGTTTTTCAAAAAACTTCCTATGTCCGGGAAAACTGCCTGCTCCCTCCCCCTCTGCCCTTCTTCACTGCCCTACCTACACAGCACCTGCCCATCTCCGGCGGCTGCCGTGCCGCGGCCAAAGCCACCTCCAAGACACCCACCAAGGTGGCATCACAGAACCACAGACTGACGTGGGTGGGAAGAGCCCTCTGGAGCTCACCCCGTCCCACCCCTGCTGGAGCAGGCACCCCCAGAGCAGGGGCACAGGGCCGCGTCCAGGTGGGGGGTGAATGTCTCCAGGGAAGGGACCCCACAGCCTCTCTGGGCAGCCTGTGCCCCTGCTCTGGCACCCGCACAGGGAAGGGGTTTGTCCTCATGTTCAGGGGGAACCTCCCGTGTTCCAGCTTGTGCCCGTGGCCCCTTGGCCTGGCGTTGGGCACCACTGAAAAGAGCCCGGCCCCATCGCCCTGACACCCACCCTTCAGATATTGATAAGCACTGATGAGATCCCCCCTCAGCCTTCTCTTCTCCAGGCTGAACAAGCCCAGGTCTCTCAGCCTTTCCTCACAAGGGGGATGCTCCAGCCCCTGATCACCTTCATAGCTCTCCGCTGGACTCTCTCCAGTAGTTCCCCATCTTTCTTGAACTGGGGGGCCCAGAACTGGACACAGCACTCCAGATGTGGCCTCACTGGGGCAGAGCAGAGGGGGACAATAACCTCCTTGCCCTGGCCACGCTCCTTTGAATGCAGCCCAGGACACCGTTGGCCTTCCTGGCCCCAAGGGCCCGGTGCTGGCTCAGGGTCACCTCGCTGCCCCCCAGCACCCCCAGGGCCTTCCCAGCAGAGCCGCTCTCCAGCAGGTCCCCCCCAGCCTGTGCTGGTGCGGGGAGTTGTTCCTCCCCAGGGGCAGGACCTTGCGCTTGCTCTTGCTGAATCCCATGAGGCTCCCCTGGGCCCAGCTCCCCAGCCTGGCCAGGGCTCACTGGATGCCAGCACAGCCTTCTGGTGCATCAGCCGCTTCTCCCAGCTTGGTACCATCAGCGAACTTGCTGAGGGGACGCTCTGTCCCATCATCCAGGTCACTGATGAATATGTTGAACAGGGCTGGGCCCAGCACAGACCCCTGGGGAACCCTGCTAGTTACGGGCCTCCAGCCAGACCCTGCCCCGCTGATCACGACCCTCCGGGCTCGGCCCTTCAGCCAGGTCTCCACCCACCCCACTGTCCTCTCATCCAACCCACACTTCCTAAGCTTGCCCGTGAGGGTGTCATGGGAGACAGCGTCAAATGCCCGGCTGAGGTCAAGATAAACAGCATCCACTGCTCTCCCTTCACTCACCCAGCCTGTCACGCCATCACAGAAGGTTGATCAAGGCAAAAAATCATCCCGCTACTCCCTAATTACAGGATATTCTCCTTTAGAGGTTTACAGGCTCAGAAGGTGAAACAAGAGAGACAAGTTTGGAGACCATTAACAGTTGAAGGAAGAAGCAAACAAGCGTCCAGGCTTGATTTGTACTAAGGTCCCAAAAAAGCACTGGCTTTTTGCAAGCGGGCACAAAGTAGCTCACGTCCTGGTGCTGGTCTAGGGGAAAGCGCTAGAACTTCTTTGGCTGTGCTGTTATCTGCAGGGCAATTAAAATCAAGTTTCTCATGTCTCTCCATCAAGATTATCCCACCACGCTGGCAGCTAGCAGTGACTGCTTAATTTGTTGTCTCAAAAAAACAAAGGTCAGTTTTCATTTCTGTTTACATGAGACTCCCTTTCCCGTCCTGAAAAAACATATTCCAGTTGAAAGCGTGCACAGAAATTAGGGCATGCCTAGAAATGGAGACCATTAGCAGATAACATCACAAAAAGCATAGATGCTTGCACAGTGGCTGATATAACTAAGAAAACTCCCACGGCCATCTCATGTTCCCAAGGCTGCCCGCTTTGTTTTGAACACAAGCGAGCTCGGCCCGCCAGTGCGATGTGTTCGGAGGTATGCACAGTTTGCATTTAGCAGAACAACAGTCTGATAGAAGAGCCTGACCTCGGTGTCAGCAAATGTGATTCATGCGAAGTCGCGTATCCTGGTGACTCACTCGGCACAAGCTAATCCTCTGCCTGGCCCCCAACACAGCACCCGCTCTGGGCTCTGTTTATTCCAGGTAGATGGTAAATGCATCAGGCTCCAAGCACTTTCGAAAAGCTATTATATACAAAAGAGCACAAAAATAGGTTGCTGGTTCTGGCATTCCCCCAGAATTTCCTGCTGCTAAGAAAGGAACCTGCCTCCCCCTCTGAAACACGCGACAGAGATGTTTTGGAGACTGGCTTCAGTGCTGGGTTCTCCTAGGTCTAACTGGCAGCCCTCTGCTACCGTGGCGTTTACCAAACCGGCAGACCTTGTTGTCCCCGCAGAGACAGAGAAACACGTACAGAAACAAGGAAGCAAAGCTCCTGGGCGCCTCTTGGAGCCGGTGTCTGAAAGCGGCTGCCCCAGCTCGGTGCTGCATCTGCACCACTTGGCACAGACACGTCGATCTGTTGTTATTCAGAAGAGCTGTGAGAAACAAGAAGGAGAACAAACAGCTCTGCAGCAATGGGTACACTCTTCGCATCGGAAGGTTAGTGCAGGAAAAGTCTGGTTTTGTCCTCCAAAAGGAGACCTTGCATCACGCCAAGGCCGATGGCTTCTGACCCTCAGTTCCTCTGGAGTTCTTTTTCCAAAACCTAATTGGGAAAAAGTCTTACCAGCCTATTAAATTTGCTGGCTACAGGATGGCACTGCAATCTCTTTCACATTTCTCTACTGGTCAATCCTGTTGGTTTTATTTGAAGTAATCAAGGAAAGGAGCCATGTGGGACTTGGAGCAGTGTGTTTAGATGTAATCCTGATGAACCCAAACCAGTAGTTTTCAGAAGTCGCAGCTATCATGATAAACCTGCAGAATATCACACGACCTGCTCTAAAGAGAGATCTAGGAATCTTCATGGTCCTTTATAATGCTGGAAAACGTAAATCACAGAAAACTCATGTGAAGCAGATCACCAGGAGGGACACATGCTAACACAGACCAAATTTGGGGGAAAACAGAGCTATTGACAGGCACAGTGATAACTTTCTGTCCCAAATTCCTGCAGATGTGTCCTGGACAATACAAAGAAAAGTGGCAGCATTCTTTTCTTTCAGAAAGGAGATATGGATCTGCTTGGAAACACTGCACCTTCATGTCAGTTGGTTTCCCAAGGGTTTTATCTCCAAGGGTAGTCTACCCCTGGCACACACCACTGCTCATTTAAAGCAGGCAGGAGTATAAAATGGTTTTCTTGCCACCTAATGTGTGGTATGTGGTTGATGGACAGCACAATCGGTCCCTGGCTTTCCTCCCCGCTGGGAAGAGAAGCACAAGTGTCTCATCACAACTTCCCTCTTCGCAGCACCAAACGTCCCTCCGTTCACAGGAATCACCCCCAGCGCATCACTGCAAGAACACGGCTTCGGAAGCGCAAGCAGAGACGCCGTTCGCGTGTAGAACGGCTCGTCTGAGCGCTGAGCAAGAGCCCTGACCTCAACCTGCAACGGGACGTGCCGCGGCCTCCCTCTGCCACCCTGCGCCATCCTGCCCTTACAGCACAGCACAACCAGAGGCGGTCGGGAGCGAGGACAGACCGCTGGAGCGGCACGAGGAAACTCGGCAGGAACCTCCCAGGCCCACCAAGACCCAGGGAGAACGCTTCGGAAAACAGGTCAGCCATCTGCCTGGAGGTAACGGTGACTTGTCAGATACCGCCAAGAGAGACACATGCTTAGGGAATGTGGCCCTCCAGACCAGGCAGAAATAAATCATCCAGTCATTAAATAAGGATAGGAAACAAGCCAGCTCTGAACTATCCAAAGGGCTGAGTAACAGAAGAGCACTGTGCATTTGGGGGGTTTAACCTGAGCGCTGAGAGTCTCTGTGCTTGCTCTATCATGCACGAGTGCTGCACACAGCTCCGTGCAGGCTGGGAAGGAAAGGACCTCCTCACAGCCCAAGGCGGAGTCATCCAACCCTTAAAATGACAAAGAACCTCCCTGGGATGAAACTTCTCCGGCATCGCCACAAATGAGCGAGGAAATGGGCAGTTCGAAGGAGAGCCTGAGCACTTTGCAAAAAGGAGCAGCGGTCAAGTCAAACACCATCCAAAGGAAATGAGGAGCAGCCTGCAGCTCTCTCATCAGCCCCACGGCAGGCCAGAAGCTGGCGAAGGTGTTAGATCTGACAGCTGGTTCTAGGGAGCTCCATTAGAAATGCAATCAGTCCAATTTCTCATTGCTGAAATTAACAGTAACAGATAAAAACGCGCTCTTGTTGGCAGGCAGACGTAAAGCTGAGCATCAGACAGCAAGGAAGGCTGAAATGTATTCTCGCATCAGACCTGAGATTGCTACCATCTCTCAACAAAAAATGAGGCTCCTGCTTCAGCAGAAACCAAGCAAACTGATGCTTGGTATCAAGCCTAAAATAATATTAAGGGTTATTAAGAAAATAAGCCTTTGGGGTGGGTCTGAAAGCAGACCTGTACTTCTGCCTCTCCTAAGAGTGGATGAAGAGAGGCATCACTCTGGTGGTTTATTGGTTTTGGTCCTACAAGAACCTCACCTTGTTATCACAAACTCCCAACTACCAGGAGCTCTCCTGTGGGCTGGGAAGTAACAGGATTTGAAATTGCCTAAACCTTCAGAGCGCCCGCACTGTTGTTTCTCTACATCCTGCACCCTCTCCCAAGTCAGACACCAAAATCAGAGCTGCTGCATCCTCTCCAGCGCACACCAGGGAGCCGCTCACACCTACCCTTCACCCTCCCAAGCAGACCTAAGGGACAGTTAGCTGTCAGCACCAGCGTTCAAACACCCGGCATTTACTTAGCTCAGCATCTTCAAAGCATTTCAGATCACTAGGGAAGTCTTGCAAAATGCCTGGAAGCACAAGAATCACGAGGTTTGGAAGCCAGAGTTTTTCACTTTTTGTACTACACGGCACAGATGTAAGCCAGAGAAAAAGTCACATCATCAGTGCACTGCAAAACCAGGCCAGAAAGAACAAGAGTCCTCATCACTGAAGCCTTCGTAAATACTGAAACATTTCACCCTTGCACACTTCACACCTGCTCGTCAGGGCCTCGTATCAGCAAAGCAGCGCTCTTGCAACCACCATCACGCCCTTTCCCCTATGAAACGAGCATCCCTAGCTGCTGTGGGTGCAACGAGGTGCTGAACGCTGCCCGGTGGCACCTGCACGGGCCACCGCACAAAAACGCCCGCCAGCACAGCGGCTGCAGGGGCCGCTTCCATTTGCGCTTGCAGCTGCCACCTCACTTAAAAGGGACGGTATTTTCCAGCGAGACACTGACTGCCAGTGCCAGCAACAAAGGGGTCGGTAAACAAAGCCACAAATGACGTAGCAGTGTGATCTGCCGCCCAGATAAGCCTGCCTCTAAACAGATCTGCCCTCCTCCCCTTCCATGGGACTAGGCCATGGGATGTCTAAGACTCCCCCTGGATTTCACACAACTACGAGTGCAAAAGGGAAAAACCCTCTGTTCTCACTGTCAAGAACAGAAGTATGAACCGCTATTGAGAAACGATTTTAAAATCCCATTAAACCAGCAGAAGCGTTCAGGAGCTCTGCACTCATCGTGAAACGATGTTCTTCTGCACTTCTGTTCTCTTTGGAAGCTGGAAGAGAAAATGTGATTTAATGGGATGCACAACTCAGGAGAGAAGGCATTGACCTCCAGTTATAGGCAATGAATGAGCCTACAAAGCACCAGAACGAGCCTGCAAAGACCAAGGGAGAGCGGGATCTGTAAGGTAAAGAGAAAGTAGAAGTTGTTTCAGTCACCTAATCTCAGATACCTACACATTAACAGCAACAGTCAGCAGCATCTAAGTCCTCTGGGCTAAGAAAATGGGAACTGAGCACAAATACATCAGTGCAAGTTTCCCTGTTTTTTCACTGGAGAGATCAGAGGGAGCTCACCGATCAGAGTAAACAGATGCTGCCTTGTTCCCTGTGAGACGAAGACGGTGTGTTGCACAACAGTTTTAACAAAAATCAATTTTAAAACGCTCTGGCACAACGGTCTCAACTGAAGCAGCACAGTTTCAGCTACAAGCATTGCCCTGTGCCAGCGGGGAGGAAAACATCAAAGCTGTGACACTGTGCAAGGGTTAGAGGACCAGAAAGTGAAACCAGCCTCTCTTTTCCATTATCAAAACAGCAAAGTGGGAACAAGTACAAAATACAACTTCCCAGGTCTTATCGTAAAACCGGCCTTCATGTTTACATCCCGTTTTAACTCGTTTCTTTTAATATGCCGAGAGCTCTTTTCAGAAGACACCAGGGTTTCTGCAGAACACAATAAGCATTGCTAAATTATTGTTCTTGGCAAGGCCAACCGAATGACAAAGCAGAAACGGGAATCTCCCCTCTCGACAGCAGTACCTGCAGACAGCACTCTGGGCAGGCAAAAACCACTCATAAACATGACGCGCGCGAGCAATTTTGCCGCATCGGCGTTATCCCGATGTTATTGCCTGGCTCTGCCAGGCATTTGCTGAGCGCCGAGACACAACGGCTCGATCTCAGGGGAGGAAAGAAAAATCTGCCGCTGGGGTCTGCTGCCGCGGAAAGCGCGACGCTGTAGGATTTCACTGATGGCAGGGCTCCTGCCACCAGGTAGCCTCCTACCGGGCTTGGTTTTAACAGTTTGGGGAAATGCTCTGCCTCCCGTAACTGCTTTCAGTTGTTAAGAGACATCGCATTCAGCACCTCAGAGGAGCTGTTTTTCACTGCTTGGAAACATCTTTTCCTTGTTTGTTTGGGTTTTTTTCTCTTTTGCAATACAACTGAGCTGCTTTAGGGGGAGGGGTGTGACATACACATCCCCTCCCTCTAGTACGGACAAGTCACGTCATGGCTCAAAGGTACTATTAGAGGAGCCCTTCAGAAGGCTCGTCATATGTCAAAAGCATACTTGCCTGGAGATAACAAGATTGCCCTCAAAATAGCGGCCCTCTGACCTTCTTTAAGAACGCATCACAAGAAGCTAAAGCAAGATTGCGGCGTGGCTGAGGGACTTTGTTCGCCTACTGGTAAAGCAGTCCTAGTCCTTCCAGGCTGCTGAGGGACGCCCTCCAACTCCCACAAAAGTTCGGGAATATAAAAGTCCCTGAAGATTTTCTGCTGCAAAGTAAATTCCAACTGAGACAAACATACTTATCTAGAGGATAGCAGCTTTGCCCTCCGCATGACAACAACAAAATAGGAGCCATCTTATTGCTCTCTTAATAGAGATGAGTAAATCTGGACGTCACACAGCTTCGTGTGAGCTACAAAAAAGGCAGAAACTTCAGATCTATACCAAAGAGAGCCATTCTCGACGCCGTCAGTGCTTTCTGTCCCAGTTCCCTCTCTAATCACATCAGAACAATAAAGCTTCCTCAAACCTGACCGTGCAGCTCCTAGCAGGTGTTAAACTCGAATTCAGAACAGCATTAAATGTGACGTTTAAATTGCAGAAGACATTTTGCCCGATGATTTCACGCTTCTCTAAATTGTGCACTTAATGCATTAACAGAGGAAACATCAATACGGTGCTAAGGGCAAACGGACGAGGAGGGAGTCGCTCCCCAGATACGTGCATTAAACACCAACGCAGCGAAGAACCGCTTTTCCCTCCGGTTTTTGCTCTCTGTCACCCCGCAAATACTATTTACAAAGTTTTTCTTTGACCACTTATTCCCCTTGTTCCTTTCCTCTTTGGGGAGGTGCAGGAGTGAAGATGACAAGGGTGACATGACTCACGGAGCAACCGCCAAGCTTGGAGCATCCAACTGCGCTTGGGTTTGGAACACAAGGGACGCTACAGGAAAATACGGTCAGGTTTTCTTTTCATGGCTCTTCTTTGGAGAAACACAACTGTTAAACCTCACTGAAGTGCCGGTGCAGCCCACGCGCCCCGGTGCAGGGAAGGGGTTTGGCTTTGGGGTGACCTGGGGGATACCGAAGTCTTGCCGATGGGCACCCGCCGGGTTTTGGAACCCCCACTTGAGGTGCTCCATAACGCCAGCTTCCACCCAGATTCTCCGCGCTGCTGGAAAGCGGGACCCGGGAGGGGTCGCGCAGCCACGGAGCGGAGCTGCCCCCGGGGCCGGGCTTCGCTCCTTCGGGGCCGGTTTTGGGGCAAATAAACCAAGGGACGGGGGCCCCGGCGGCGCCGCAGGGGCGCAGGCGGAGCCCCGCAGGGTGCGGGGTAGGACGGGGCTGGCGCCGGCGCCCCCGGCCCCGGCGGGAGGCGGCGGAGGGTCCCCCCCGCCGGCTGCAGGCCGCGCCGCCGGCCCGCCGCAGGCCCCGCGGCCCCGATCCCCCGGCGCAGCGCCGCCGCCCCGCTCCCCGGCCTCCCGCCTCGGCTCTGCGGCCCGAACCTCACCTTCTCCTCAGGCTCCGGCGCCCCGCCGGGCTCCCGGCCGAGCCGCTGCCGCAGCTCGCTCATGCCGGCCCCGCTCCCGGCCCCGCTCCCGCCGCTCCGCGCCGCCGCCGCCGCCGCCTCCACCGCGGCCACCAGGGGGCGGGCGAGTGCAACCCCTCCCAGCTACCGACCAATCGGCGGCGAGGGATAGGCGCGTGGGCGGGGCTCGCCCGAGTTTGGCTCCGCCCAGGTGTACCCGGATGTGTGCCCGACGGTGCCATGATGGGTGGGCGGAAGTGCGCACCGCCACCCCCGGAGGGGTGGGGAGGGCGGGCGGCGGCGTGGCGCGATCGGGAGAAGCCCCGCTCGGTGGCAAAACCGTGACGGGTTTTGTCTTAACGAAGCGACTGTCGCTGGTTCGCACTCAGGCCCGGAGTTCCTCCCAGGAACTGGCGTCTGAGAAGCGCCGTCCAGCTGTCCCTACGGGCAGGCCCCGCGGTGCAGGCGGAGGGCGGGCTGCAGGGACCAGGGACCCTACACACACACTCACAGACACAGACACTCCGTGGGGGCGCGGGGCGGGAGCGGCCTCCCGGAGCCGCCGATCCCGCCAGGCCCCGCCGCCTCGCGGCGAGGGGGGTCGCCGGTTGGCGCCACGGGCCGGTGGGGGGGGTAGGTTGTAACCGGAGATGCGATTGGTTCCCGCCGGACGAGAGGGCAGGATTAAAGGGGAGAAGCGGCGCTGGGATTGGACGGAGAGTGGGGCACACCTGCGCGGCGGTGGGCGGGGCGCGGGGAGGGTGTAGGGTATAAAAGGGGCCGCTTGGCGGGCCGCGGGTGTCGGCGGCCAGCGGCGCTTCCCGGTGCTGTAGTGCTGCCCCTCGCTGCTGCCGCCAGGATGTTCGAGGCGCGGCTGGTGCAGGGCTCGGTGCTCAAGCGGGTGCTGGAGGCCCTCAAGGACCTCATCACCGAGGCCTGCTGGGACCTGGGCTCGGGCGGCATCAGCCTGCAGAGCATGGACTCCTCGCACGTCTCCCTGGTGCAGCTCACGCTGCGCTCCGAAGGCTTCGACACCTACCGCTGCGACCGCAACATCGCCATGGGCGTCAACCTCTCCAGGTGCCGGGGGCGGCGGGGGGGTCCCGCCGGCGGCGGGCGAGGAGCGGGCCCCAGGCGCAGGGGAGGGGGGCGTGAGGGGGCGGTGTGGGCCGCGGGGCCGCGCTCGCCGTCCTCGGGGAGCGGCTCTCGGGGCGGGTGGGAGCCCCTCAGAGCCCTTCGGGCCCCCCTTCTCAGCCCATCCCCCATTCTCCTCAGAGCTCTCGCGCCGTTTTTTTCGCGGCCCTCGCGCGCGCGCTGGGGGCCCGGCGTTTGTGACGTCACTGCCGGCGCCGAACGCGCGGCGGGAAATGGCGGCGGAAAAAACTTCTAGTCCACCCGCTCCTGCTCTGTCCGCCTGCAGTCGTGACCGCGACCTGCCTCTTCCCCCCCCGCAGCATGTCCAAAATCCTGAAGTGCGCCGGGAACGAAGACATCATCACCCTCCGGGCCGAGGACAACGCGGACACGCTGGCGCTGGTGTTTGA
This sequence comes from Phalacrocorax carbo, assembly GCF_963921805.1. NCBI lineage: Eukaryota > Metazoa > Chordata > Aves > Suliformes > Phalacrocoracidae > Phalacrocorax > Phalacrocorax carbo. The sequence continues at coordinate 1,173,895 of NC_087536.1, read as the reverse complement.
AGCACCGAGTGAGTGATGGAGCTGGGGGCTATTTGCTGCCGTGATGGTGTTCTCGGGTAGTATTCGCAGGCCAAGGAGATGCCGAGATGCGGAGAAGGGAGAAGAAACACTTCACGAGTGGGAGGGGTCACCCGGTACTTACACTCTTGAAACAGTCCAGAGGTGTCAGCTTGGCCAGTACTTTCCTTGTAAGAAAAAGACTCCTTAGGCCGCATGCGGATGCCCTTGTGTTGTGGTTTAGCCCCAGTCAGCAGCCAGGCACCACGCAGCCACTCGCTCGCTCCCCCCTGGTGGGACGGGGGAGAGAATCAGAAGAGGAAGAGTGAGGTAACTCGTGAGTTGAGATAAAGACAGTTTAACAGGGAGAGCAAAAGCTGCGTGCAGAAGCAAAGCAAGGCATTCATTCAGTACTTCCCACGGGCAGGCGGGTGCTCAGCCATCCGCAGGACAGCAGGGCTCCATCACGTGTAATGGTGACTTGGGGAGACAAACACCATCACTCCAAGTGTCCCCCCTTCCTCCTCCTTCCCCCAGCTCTATATCCTGAGCATGGCGTTGTATGGTACGGCATATCCCGTGGGTCAGTTGGGGTCAGCTGTCCCAGCTGTGCACCCAGCAGAACACAGGGGGCTGAAATGGTCCTTGACCAGTGTAAGCGCTACTTAGCAACAACTAAAACATCTCCACATTATCCCCACTGTTTCCAACAAAAATCCAGAACACAGCCCCATGCTGGCTACTACGAAGAAATTTAACTCTATCCCGGCTGAAACCAGGACACCTTGGCAGGTTCCTGTCCCCTTACAGCCTACAAAAGGCTGCTTGGGTCGCTTCCAGATTTCTAGCTCTAATTAAACAAGGTGGATCTTATTGTTGGAATTGAGGTGGCTTTACCTGTGGGGGGGGAAAAAGGGGGCAAAAAATAACTTCAGGAAAATAACTTCTCAGAAACACTTGGTCATTTATGCCTTGTCTCTTTAGATCAGGAAAAAGTTTCTGATTATGAGATGAAGCTGATGGATCTCGACGTGGAGCAGCTCGGAATCCCAGTAAGTGGTGGTTTGGGAGAGTGACCACACTGCCTCTCAGAAAGGGGTGGTTTCCCACATTCGCATTAGAGTCGGCATCTGAGCCTGTAACAGAGCTTCCTTTGGGAAGACGAGACCAACTCGAGCGTGGTGAGTACACCGAGCTGCTTGTTAAAGCTTCGTTGTGACGCCTCCTTCGCAGGAGCAAGAGTACAGCTGCGTAGTGAAAATGCCTTCCGCTGAATTCGCACGCATCTGCAGAGATCTCAGCCACATCGGTGACGCGGTTGTCATCTCCTGTGCAAAAGACGGCGTGAAGTTTTCAGCTAACGGGGAGCTGGGAAACGGAAACATCAAGCTGTCACAGACCAGTAGCGTGGATAAAGAGGAAGAAGCTGTAAGTTAAGCCTTCGTGGCTACTGTGGTGTCTCTGGGGTAGAGGTTTCTACTAATATAACTAATATCTGACATAGTGGGGGCTAAAGCTGGGTCGTTGGAGCAGGCGTTTGTCCAGTTTAGAGGCTGGAGGCAACAAATCGCTGCCAACCGTAGGCCCTGCAGTGCTCGGCAGACCAGGGTGGGGACTAGCCCTGACCGCCTTTGCTTGAGGTGTCTGAATTTGAGAGGCTTGAGGAAGGCGCTGCTTGAGGAGGCTGCGTTTAGGGAGGCCTAACCTGGCTGATGGTTTTCTAGGTTACAATAGAGATGAATGAGCCGGTCCAGCTGACCTTTGCTCTGAGGTACTTGAACTTCTTTACCAAAGCCACTCCCCTGTCACCTACAGTCACCCTCAGCATGTCTGCAGATGTTCCTCTGGGTAAGTAGAAGCCGTTCGACTTGAAAAACCCTGTAGAATGCTGGTGCCTTAGAAGGGCACTAAAAGCTCTTGACTGAATGGCTTTTCTGAAGACCCTTCTGAACAGTGGTCTCTCTTCTGAACTCTACTGAATTGTTTCTTTCCCCCCCCCAGTTGTGGAGTACAAGATCGCTGATATGGGACACTTGAAATACTACCTGGCTCCAAAGATTGAAGACCAGCAGGAAGGCTCTTAATCGGAGTGGGACTGAGCGGGAGGTCTGGTCGGCTCTGGAGGGGACAACCGAGTCGGGGGAGGCAGGGCAGTGTTAGCAGTTTCAGTGCGCTGGAGCATCGAACGAGCACTGTTAGGCATGTTGTGTAGATATCTCTGTAAATATTTCTCAACTGACTATTTTGCTACGCTGGTGTCATTGGAAATAGGAAATCTTGGTTTTTCTACTCTGTCCCTGTACTTTTTTTCCAATAATATCTTAGGTGCTGTCTTAAGGTGAGATACCCTGCTCCTCTTGCCTTGTGTTCGAGGAGGAGGGCGATATTTAACTTGGGTAAAGATGTTTCCTCAGGTTTCGCCTGCGGAGCTGTAGTTGGCTAGGGTTGCTGTTCAGTTACACCACGAGTCTATTTGTTACTTCATTTATTTTTGAAGCAGCTATTCTAACTGAAACTTGGAAAATGGAAATAAAGAATATAATTCATGGGGTTTTATCCTGTTTAAATGCGGATGGATGAATGGGTGCTTTGTCAAACTACACTGTGTACCCTGGCTCTGCTCGCAAAGGGACTGCGACAGGTGAGCTTGTGCTTTCCTGCACTGCTGTTGTGCTTCAGCCCCAGGTGAACTAAACACCCTGCAGCCGCTTGCTTGCTGCCCCCACCCCAGTGGGATGGGGGAGAGACTTGGAAGAGCAAAAGGGGAAAAAAATGACCAAACTTATGGGTTGAGGTAGGAACAGTTTTATAATTAAAATTAAATAGTAAGGATTATAATTATTGTGATAATGTAATAAAAGGGGGAAAAAAACCACAAATGATACAACTGTGCACCATCCACTGACTGATGCTGCCTGTCCCTGTGCTGCGATTGCTGACAGCTCCTCCCAGTGAACAGACTGGGCATGGTGTTCCTGGCCCTTTGGCCGGTGTGAATCAGCTCTCTTGGCTGTGCCCCCTCCCCTCCCGGGTTCCCGGCAGAGCCTGGGAGGCTGGAGAAGTCCTTGACTAGTACAAGCACTGCCCAGCAACAACTAAAGCAGTGGTGTGTTATCAGCATTGTTTTCATACTAAGTCCACAGCACTGCACCAGCTGCAGGGGAGGAAACTGACTCTATCCCAGCTAAAACCATGACACCTGGCGTTCCCAGCTTCTGCTTTGGTTGTTGAGATGTGCTGAAATGGAGGGGTGCGGTTAGCGTGAAAAACAGCCATGATGCTGCTCCCTTTTTGCAGGGGAGGTTTGTGAAAGAGCTTTCCCTGTGGATGATCAGCTCTGGCAGAAGCCGGGGCTGTTCCTGCAGCCTTCGCCCGCCCTTGCGGAGCTCCGGCGGTGTCGGGGCACACTGGCGTAGCAGTGACTGGAAGCGCCTTGGTCTGGCGGTGAGCTGTGGGAACCCTTCCGGGTTTGGGCTCTGCCATGTCTGGCTCGATGGTGTTAAGCTGCTCCTCCACAGGCCTGCGCAGGTTGCGTCCGTGGTCCTGCGCCTTACGCGCTTCTGCTGCCACGTGTAGTGCGCTCACCTGTGCCGCAGCCACTCCTCATCGAGGGGCCTGGTGATCGTGGTCGTACTCTTGACGAAGATACAAGGCTCACAGGATGTTTCACCCTGAAGGTTTGATCATCATAAAAAGGAGGATTTGAAAAGAGTTTCAGGCAGCTACTGCCTTTTTTTCTTCACTTACTGTGTTGGTACCAGCCAGCCGTAAGTCCTTTACCCTCCATCGGAACCTGAGTGACCCCGCTTTGTCACGAACGAAGAAACACTGAAAAGCAATTCCTTTGCCTTGACCAGCGCGACATGGTGCAGCGCTTCTAGGCTCTGAAGAGCTGTGGGTGCGTTTATTTCCGAGGAGGCTGTGCACTTCCCACCAGTCGGCCCTGCAAGAGTATCTTGAGCATGAACTGCCTGCAAACGACAGTTTTGGAAACCCAAGCTGGAAAACCCCAACCGACTGATCAGAAGAGTCTCACAAGGTGGCAGTACTGATTAAGAAACAAATTCTGCTGCGTCAGAACGATATGGCTTCTCTGTGATAGAAGCTCGTCCCTGCTCTAAGCCTGGGGAACGGGATTTCTTAATGCAGGGGCATTAACTCTTGACTCTTCACCCGTAGCAGCGCTGCTTTGTTAGCAGAGGTGGTTTAGGCTGTGGTTTCCTTCCGCGGTGCTGCAGGCAGCTCCCTGCGTGGTTTTCAGCTCCCATGCTGAGCTCTTATGTCTCCAGAGCGTACCCTGCTTATTCTCCTTAACTTGCTGATTAAGTCAGTGCCTTTAAGAAAACATCTCAACAACACAATCTTTACCCGTCCTAAAGTTTTTCAGCAATTGCTGAGTTACCCCCCAGCGCAGCACTGGTGCTACCTTAGAGAACCAGGAGGCTTTTTTCACTCCAAATGCGATGCTTCTGAGACTGGATCGCCATCGTGGTACCCGCAAGTGAGTATGTGCTTCAGCAAAATCAAGCTTGTCATGTTGAAGTCGGGAAGGACTCTGGGTTTCCATGATGTGCCCAGAGCTGGGCTGGCGATTGAAGGAAATAATTTTGGCGCAATCTCCTGCTGCAGTGGGAATTACCAACCTTTTATTTGTGCTGTTCTACTCATAAACACGTTGTAAAAATAAACCAAATAGTTTAATTGCTCATTTTTGCAACTGAAATGGCCAAATTGAGTAGCCTCATGTTGTAAGAAACACCCTTCAACATAAGTATCTCGGCACTTGTGCCTTGACTCGTGTACCGGCTGCTTTCTGGACAAGCCCTTCAAGAAGCTGAATGTTTACTCTGCCAGGGCCATACCCAAATAATCAAAATTAAGGTGTTCCCTTCTCAAAAAAAAAAAGAAAACTAAACTGGGGAGGCTTAGTAAATGCTCTGTGTGTTTCCCCATGTTTGAGTAAGCCTATGAAGTTTATATATTTAGACTTTCTTACCAAGGAGAAAAAGTAAGGGGGAGGGAGAATTCTTGGAACTGTAAGGAGATCAGGCTTTTCAGGCTCTAAATCCAGTGTGTGTTTTATTCATTTACAGGAACAGGGACCGTGGTGATTCCTGCCGTGCCTTGTTTGGAGCTGGAGGAAGCAGATCCCCAGCTGTGTTTCATCTGATGTGTTAATATTGTCCCAGGTGCTAGAAATAATTTTCTGGCTGTAGCTTGTCTGTCACACACTCAGCCCTGGCGGAGGGCTCTGCTGTGACTGACAGTTTCGTTATGTCCAGTTTTTCCTTTAGAAAATCAACTTTAAGCCTAGGAGCCGTGCCTATGGATGTGCTCTTTCATAAACCACCTGCAAACGCAGCCCTGAAACGGCAGAAGCTCGGGTGGGTCTCGTGTGACGCAGGCCTGGGCGACCAGGACGAGGTCCCTGCCCGCCGTAATGCCAGCCGCTGACCTGGAGCGCGGGGCTGAAAATCACCCAGCGGAGCCGAGTCAGCAAGAGGCTGCTGCCATAACCTGGAAGGAAATTGCTGTCATAGGAATAAACTTCCTGGGTTGTTCCGCTGCCGGGGCAGCGCGGAAGAGAGGTGGCAGCGGGAGAGATGGGCTTGCCCAGCAGCACAAGCGGCAGGTAACCGGCTCTGGGTGTTCGGTAATGTTCTGATGCCGCGTGAGGCAGGGCCTGCAGTTTTGGGGGGTTCCCAGACATGTTGTGAACTTCCTGTTTAGCAGCAGAGAAACCATTGCAGGTCTGGAGGGGGGGGGGGGGGGGCTGTGTTTATCGTGTTAGGGGCAAGGTTTGGGCTCCCGAAAGGGCAAGAAATGGCAGTCGCCTTCCTTCCTTACTCCTGGGCAGAGAGGGTAGGAAATATATTGCTCTGATTTCGGGGATAAAGAGGATTTTGGCTTGAAGCGCCGTGCTTGCATCGACTGGCGAGCTCCACTTGTGAGCCTGCGCTCTGCCCTGGAAGCCTTCCCCAAGGCAGTGCAGGTTCTGCCTGTGTTTGGAAAAGGAATGTGGTGCCTCACACTAGAAAATTTGGATTATAAGCGTGATTCACTATTTATTTGCCTCTTAAAGAGCACAGCACAGAGCTTGTTTCTGACCTTGTACCAATGTAGAGCACAAGGGGAGTGAAGCTTAGTGGACTTGAACCTGGCCCTTAAAACACTCTCTCAGACCTCATGGGGTTGTTTTTTTTGCATTTGCCCTTAACAGCCTCTTGTTGGTAAGGGAGGTAATAGGAAAGGCAAGTGTAAATAGGGAATAATTCCTAGGAAGCTGCTAGGAATAGCCTGGTAAACAATGGGACAGCCAGTAAGAAGTCCTGTGGTACTTGAGAGTAAAACGGGGCAGAATCAGGAAACTGGAGGCGTTTCTGATGTGCTGATTTCTTCTGGCTGCTTCCCCTCTTGCACATCTCCCCACTGGGCACGTAGGAGGCCTTGCAGGTGTTTGAGCACTGTGACCTGAAAACTGGTGTGTAAGGAGCTGAGGATGCGCATGGTCGGGGGCTAGAAGCGTTTTGTCTGTGCTGGGGGTTTTGCTACAAAAAAAGCAAGTTAAAGTTCAAGTTAAAGTTACAGCTGCGGGGGTTTAAGGTCAGAGCACGTTGGGGTTTTTTATAAAAGTCACATTTACTGCTGGAGGAGCAACCCTGACGGCAGGGGAATGCCAGCAAGTAGCAAGAGGTAGACAAAGGATTTTGGTTCAAGGGGAGACGAATATTTTGAGGAGATGCTGTTACCTTAGATGCTAAATTGTGTTATGGAAAAAGCGTCTTCGTCCCTTCCTGTTGGAACAGTTGGAATATGTGTTTTTGTTTTCTTCATTCCGTACTTTCTCAGAAGATAAAAAAAGCTGTTGAAGCTGGAAAGTGTGGGAAGCCCAGTTTCTGCCTCGCTCCCGGGAATCGTAGCCCTGGGCTGCAGCGCGGGTTCAAGGCGGCAGGACAGCCGACACCTAGCACATAGGTCCTGCTGGGAGCAGCTTCGGGCCCTGTCAAACGGCTCTGCGGTGAGCCAGGGCTGTCTTGGCAGGCCGGACCCGGGCTTCAACCCCTGAGAAGTCAGGCTCCAAGGTGCAGAAGAAAGCTGGCTCTGGCCCTCTCCCCGGGACTGTCACTTCTGGCAGCAAAACCACAGGGCTTGGCTTCACAGCGTGGTGAAATTGCAGGGCAGAGCTCTGGTGTAACTAAATAAAGCTCTACCCTGACTGCTGCCTCCCTCGCAGTGAGACAGACAAATGACCTATGCTTTTTAGCTCCTTGCTGGCTTTTTGGTTACCTCATACGCTACCCACTCCGTCCCCTCATCATGTTCCTTCTGAGTCATGACTCAAGCTCTCGGGAATGACAGCTCCATTTGATTCTAGTTTCCAGTGGGTTTTTCTGCAAAATAGATCTATTGCAAAATATCCGGCTGGTTGAAAAGCTGCTTTGTTTGTTCTAGTTTGGGTTTATTTGCTACTGTCCCTGTTTAGAAATAGCCGGACCTCAGACACCTCCCTGCTGCAAGTGTGATCTCCTTGCGAAATGAGAGCTGGTTTATACATTGTATGTTATTCTGGATTTTCTATCTCATTTTAAACACAAGTTTTACCTCAGTTTGGCTTTGTTTTCAAATATTGGCAAATCCCTGTTGCAGCTATATTCATGCTTTGGTACTTTAGGCTGAAATACAAAGCTTTATTTGAAAAAGGTTTAACTTTTGAAAGAACAACAAAGATGCCTTTTGGTTAGTATAGGCTTGGCACTTCTGTTTCTCTTCAGTAACCTGGTCCGTGTCTCTCAGACTCTATCATCCAGTCTGCTCTGATTTTTTTTCTTGCTATTCTTTGTTTTCCAGGTTCTAGCTAATGCCCAGGCTTCCTTGTAATGATGCCGTCACGTACAAATCTGAGTGCTGGGATTCCCAGTAGCAAAGTCAAATATTCTAAGCTCTCCAGCACTGATGATGGATATATCGACCTGCAGGTAAAAAGTGGGGCATAAAACCCCTTACTGCTGCTGCGCTGACTGTGAACGCCGAGGAAAGGCTGCTATAGCTTTGCATGTGCATGGGAGGCTGCTTTTTTGTGTTCACAGAGCAGCCTCAGCTCAGAAGGGTACAAAGCGAGCTGCAAGCCGCTGCTTCAGCTCTCCCCCTCCAGAAAGCCCATAGAGCTTAACTGGAAACGAGATTGGCTGTTTAACAGGAACAGATGCGTTTCTTTGGAGGGAGGTGAAAATCGGAGCAGGCCTGGAAGCGGTGGGTGTAAACGCTGGCTCAGAGCGGGGTCCCCATGGGTGGGACTCCTCGCAGAGCAGCCGTCAGAGCCCTGCAGCAGAGCTGCTGCTGCAGCTTATCCCATGTCACCTCTGCCAGCTGCGGGGTTTGCATCTCCGCTGCGGTGGGAGGAGAGCTGTGCCCCTGGGTTAAGCTGTTAAGTGTTAATTTGGGACTTTTTTTCATCCAGTTCAAGAAGAGCCCACCAAAAATCCCCTACAAGGCAATTGCACTGGCTGTTGTGCTCTTCATGATCGGGACTTTCCTCATCATCATAGGAGCCCTTCTCTTGGCAGGATACATCAGCAAAGGCGTAAGTGGTTTGATCACACTTGTTAGGGGTTTTACATTGCTTGCCTGCTCCCCAAAGCCTGCCATGAACCATCATGTTCAGTGTAGAAATTGAGAGCAAAAGGCCTATAAGCGAGGAAGTAATGCCTGCCGCTGCCTGGCTGGTGTTTGACAGCCCTGTTTCTCTGCCAGCAGAGCCCTCTGATGTCTTCAGTTGGCGAGGTTGGTGCAGGTTCATAGCTGGATTGGAGTTTCTCTGGCGTACAAGTTTCATTTCAGCGCTGTGTCCTTGCAGCGGTCAGCTTGCTGTCCTGGAAAAACAGGATTTATGATCCATTGAAGGGGCATCTGTTGTTCACAGCTGACTTGGTGCTCCTCCATGGCACACTTCTTTTACCTTGAGCTGTACAGAATTGCTTTGCAGTTGGCAGCTGCTGCTTATCGTGGAAGCAGCAGCGTTTTGGCTGTATCGGAAGCGGTCCAGGCACAGAGAGAGCTCGCTCTCAGCCAGGCACGCAGCGCCCAGCCCGTGGCTGCCAGTTTTGCAGGGTGATTAGCGTTAGGAGGAGCCACCCCTGAAGTTCATTTGAGGGTTTCCTGTAGCAAGGAGGAGATACCAGGGAGAGGACTTAGAGCTCAGCCTGAAGAAAACGGAGATATTTCTGGTTTAAGATGAATGTTTTTGTCAGCTAGCCAGGCCTTAGGGATGAACAGCCGAGGCAGGGACTGAGGAAAGAGGAAAGATGCACACACAGACAACCCCCCAATAGAGATCTCCTCTTAACTGTGCTTGCACCTCTCTCCTCTGCAGGGAACAGACCGTGCTATCCCCGTGCTCATCATCGGGATCCTCGTGTTTCTGCCAGGCTTCTACCACCTGCGCATTGCGTACTACGCTTCCAAAGGCTACCGGGGCTATTCCTACGACGATATCCCAGATTTCGATGATTGAACAATGTATTTAATTGCGTTATAATTAGGTTGGCGGTAAGAGCTGTTAGTTACCCTGGAGGCATCAGAGGGGGCCTGTGAGGTTGTAGATCATCAGTCACAAGATGCCAGTTCCTGGTTTTTGAGGTGTTACAGGTTCTTCGGTTGGGGGGTGTGGGGACTTGAACAGGGAGTTGACCAAAAGGATTGCAACATTAGGTGGGAAGAACATGTGGTTTATTGTACTTTTTCCTCTTTTGGTTAAATAATTCTGGTTGCTTGGAAGAAGCTGTTCTTGGGCAAGGCAATTCTAGCAGTTTTCCAAAAATAGATGAGCCAGTTTCAGCAGCAAAGCTTTTTGCTTTCTCTAACTGTTTTACAGAGCCTATTTTAGTTTTTGGTGAGCTTGCAGTTAGCATTGCGTTTACCTTCACAGACAAACACCATAGTTAAATTCTCCTGTTGCTCTCTGTCCATTGGAAATGATTCCGACCTACTTGTCCCGTGCTTGTCTAGAGTAACAAAAATCAGATGTGCACAAGAGGGGGGAAACTGCACTTGCGTGAAATAACTTGCACGTAGTGCGTTTCCTACATAACTCCCCTGATCAGGCGGACCAAGCTTATTTACTCAGCAAACACATTCTTCAGAAGCAAGCTGTCTCCCGTGCCACTGTTACTTTTGGCAAAATCTGCTTATCCTTTAAAAGGACTGTCGTTGGATTTTGCGTATTATTTTAAACAAACCAAATGGATGCAGGGAGAAGAATTGGAATCCGGACCAGGACTCACGTGTCTAAATGTGAAATCTCTTGGCTTTGACTAGTGTGGATATTGGAGACACTTGAATTCCCGCTGTAGTATGTATATTTGGAATCATTTTGTCCTTGTGCATAACTCCCTAGACCAGTAAAAAGAAGATCTGTGTATAGTTTGTACTGAATAAATCCCGTTTGTATTGTTTTGCTAGCTTCAGTGATAGGTTATTTGGGGAAAACAGACTGGTAGCTCTAGTTTATGTAAAGTAAAAACTGCCTGTCCCCTGAAAGGGAATGAACTCGGTGTCCTGGAGCACAAGTATGTGACAAGTAGTGATGGAAGTAGATGTAGTTAATACAAATAAACTCCGCTATATTCTGTGTAAGCTTGTCCTTTTCACATTCACAGATCTCAGTGTGCACTAAACTGTTCTGGGCGACCAGATTAAGGCTTTAGCTGAATCTGCTGTTGCCTACTGCTTCCAGTTGCTAATGTAGTCACTCCAATCAGCATTAGGCTGTGCTGAGCCAGCAGCTTTGGAACAGCTCCATCTGCTCTCCAGGACCCTCGGCTGGCTTTGGGCAGAGCTGGGGACCTGGGATTACCCTCTGCAGCGCAGCAATTCTGGGTGCAGCTGGACAACGTGCTTCTTCAGAAGGTCAGGATTGGCTTTTTGAACCTCACATGCAGTCCTTATTAAATGTACAAAGATGCCAGACTTCAAATTGCTTTGTTTTGGGGTTCAAATATCCAGTTCCTTTTGTTGTGCAGCATAACAGGAGCGGTGCCTGTTGGAACGTGGCTTGCAGGCTGGTACTGATACTCCAGAACTGTCAGGTGTGCCTCGTGTGGCTGGAAGTTTTTGAAAGGCAAAGGAGCAGAGCAGGTCCACGAGATGTTGAGAGGGTGGATGAAGGCCTTGCTCTGAAAGCACTCTTAAAATTGCTTTTTTTTCCTCCTCCGCTGTTCTAGATTAAACCCAAAGCCTGAAACAAGATTTTTTTTTTTTTTTTTTTAAACATCCATCTCTTCCCTTGTTTGACTTAACTGGCTTGTGTGTGTGCCAGTGTTGCACTCGGATGGACTTCAGGATCTCCCCTTCCATCTCTGAGGGCGACAACTACGCGTGTTCTCTCCCGCTCTGCTGCGTCACGCTGGCCCTTGCCCGTCGCGCGTCCCCGACGCGCTGGCCCCTGGGCCGATGGCAGCCCTGCTTCCCAGATGTCACGTGCTGCCTGGCAGCAGCTGAAATGTGTCCATTAAAGCTGGGCTGGCCAGGAGAGTGGCTGCTGACGCAAAACCCATGAATTGGGCTCTATTAGGGGATAAGAATGTGGGTTTGTTTGGATTTTAGGAAAGGGGAGAGGAAACGGAAGGGAAGTTTAGATGGAAAAAGGGGGAGGGAGAAGATGCTTTCAAGTGGGGCCGATAAGAGGCAGAAAGTTGGGAAGCCTGGGCTGACTGAGAGGGATAAGTCAATGTAGAGGACAGGAGAACGTGCTGGCATTTCTGGAGGAAAGGCAAGCAGTTAATTTATTTTTTATTTGACAGAAGCAAAGTCCTCGGGCAGCACAGTGTATAAATAAGAACAGTCACTGCCCTACTGCTCGTAGGGCTTTCTGTGTGAGGGATGGCTGCAGGGAAGTTTTTCTCTCTACAGGGATTGTTTTATATCTAATTTGGACAACAGGAGGCACTTCTGGGAAAGAAAAGGTATGTTGACCTCTGGGAAAATGTAGATTGAGACAACTACATTCTTGAGGTTGACATATTTCATTCTAAGCATGGTTTTCCTCCAGAGTGTAAGTCTCTAGATAATCAAATGTCTATTAATCGTTTAGCTGTAGTGTAGCTAATAGCCAGGGTTCAATTTTGTCTTGCAAAATACATGAGTTTACATTTATTTCAAGAGAGAGGAAAAATTTACTGCAAACGCTTTGCTTTTCTGAGCCTGGTCCATACTGCAGCAGCGGTGCCACTCTGGTGTAGGTTTGAGTGTAATCAGTGCTGACGGCTCTTTTATTTGCTAAAACATTACAGAAGGCTGAAGCTTTCCTCCCAAATGGGGCTGTGGCCATTGCACTGCTGTTCCGGTCCCTCTGCACTGGTACATCACAATAGCATCTCGTCAGTTTTCATCCCACCCCTGCCGCCCTGTGGACCTGTGCGTGTGCTTTGCGTGGCTGCCTTGGCTGCCTTCCCTGAGCTCCCGGACTCTGTAGCTGTATCCTTCCCTTGACCCCAGGTGTCAGCTGGTCCCGCCAAACCCTGCCGTTAATGGCTCTGCTCCTCAGTTCCTCTTCTGTAAGATCATGGGTGTTGTGGGTTTGGGGAGAACTGACTCACCACAGTGGCGAGGGTGATGGGAAAACGCTGTGAAGAAGTTTCTGGTTCCAGAGCAGGGCTTGCATGACAAGTAAGGCACTGGCCGAACGCTGATGAATGAGGATAATATTGAATAGCTATTTCCTTTATTGAGCATCATCCATTCTGGGCACTCGGCAAGGCAGCTGTCTCGGAGAAAAAAATAGTCAGCATTTATATAGCTTGATGTGGTGTTATTATGCACAGAAGCTCTGGTGAAAGAACAGGCGCCCATATTTTAGGCTTTGCTCTATTTACGAGTGCTTAAATTCATGTATCCTCGGTGATGTTCTTCTGTTGCTGTTGTAGGGTGTATTTGTACAATTATGTACTTAATTTAATACCATAAAGTTGCTGGAAAGACATTTGGCAATGTCATTCTAGAGTCCTCTGGCCTGAGCTACCAGCAGTCCCAGAGAAATAATTTACAGTGTATAATTTACAAAAGCAAAAACTCATTTTAAGTAATTATCTTGATCATTTTATTTTTTTTTTACTCTCTGGAGTGAACAAAGCTAATTGAAGTTCCCAAGAATCCTCACATCACAGGAAACTTCCCTTTTGTAGACAAGCTGTTCAAAACATCTAGGTGAACAAACTGCGGGGAGCAAACAAGGTAGCAGTGGAGGCAACCTTGGGTAGCTGCAGACACTAACTACAAGCCCTGGAAACTGATGCTAAATCCAAAATGGCTCTTTCTCTGCTCCTTGCTTGCAAGGTCTCGCTTTTCATAGCATCTTGTGCTCCCCAAGGCAGAATGGGGCCTGTCCTTTCCTCCCCAGGAGGCTCCTTACCACTGTCGGTGGTGCAAATGCCACCAGCTGAGAGAGAGAGATGACCACCACTGGCTCCTGGCTCAAAGATGCCATGTGTAACTACTTTTCTAATGCTTCCCACAGCCAGCTTCCACCGAGGAGGGAAGTCAGGCAGCAGACTTGTACCGAGTGGTGACATTCAAGTGGAGAGCTAAGGAGTCAACCTGCTACCCACGTGCTGGCTGGGGGACCTCGGGGGGCTCCCAGGAGAGGCATCGCACCCGGCGATGCTGCTAAAAGCAGTGCGATGGTCTCTGCCAACGCGGGCACTGCATAAGGCTGAGGACAGCGAGGGTTTGCAGCAAGCATCGCATCTGATGCTGCATCTCCAAGGTCATGGCTAACGTCCCTTTTGGGAGATCTGTAGAAGGATGCCTGCCTGAAAGGGGCTTATGGCAAAAACAGGAGGGATGGAGATAAACTCAGCAGTGGAAAGGAGCAATAGGAAGAGCCAGAATTATCCAAAGCGTTGTGCAAATGGCTCTCAAACCCTTGAAGAGGCTCAAAGTGTGCTTCTGTAGGTTGCTTGAAGTGACAAAGGGAGTGGTGAGGTGTTTCACCAGCCTGGAGATGGTGTCTGAGCTTTGAGTCCAAGTGAAGCTGCAGCCCTGAAGCGCTTATCACCCTATCCTGGTCTCTCAATTCTTGTTTGTTTTAAGGCTCATGGAGCCAGCAATGTTGTGCTTTTTACGGGCTCATGATTTTGCATCTGTCCATACAAAAAGCCTTGTAAAGAGACATGATTCCTCTATAGGGACGCAGCTGCAGGCACTGCGGTCCAGCCCTGGGGAAGCAGGTGTTAAGTACTCCAGGCAGCAACTTTACTTGAGCTATATATTTTTTTTTGGCATCCCTGCTGATCCTTCTCTCTGAGATTCTCCATGTGCTTGTGCTGATGAAGGTTCAAGGGATGGGGAGAAGAGCAAGGCCTATTGCTGGTCCCATGGTGATGTAGCAAGAGGAAACGAACTTCTAATTCCTTGTTTGTCTTTTCTCAGCAGTGATTTGTATTTTCCTCTTTTGATAACCTCATCCACGAGGCCTGGCTGGATGTTTGTCCGCAGTGTGGGGTGTTTGTAAGGAGGCTGGGCTGGCCAGCAGGTTACTTAAACATATCTTAGAAGTTGTGTGAAACATCTGCGGAGATTTGGGGGAGAAAATGTGATGACTCACTTGGCGCACACTGGCTACGACCCTCGTGCTATAAATAGAGCCATAAAGCAAATGCTTTGTTTGAGCAAACAGCACAATCTGCAACAGCATCTCTAGTGCTTTTCTGGTACCCGTCATGCAGGAACACTTAGACCAGCCCCTGCGCTCGGGGTTTGCTTGCTTTCTGTCAACGGCAATTAGCCAAATTCAGCAACATTTGCCACTGAGAGGCTCAGTGCTGTACTGCTACTCTTACAGCAGTATGGATTTTGCTTAACGTAAAAGACAACGTAAAAACCCTGCAGGGCAGGAAGAAATGACTCGGCACAACAGTTTTGTCCCTTCTAATCAGATTTGTGCTGCGCTCCACTTACGCCGTGGTCTAAAACAAGTTTCTCTGTGCTCTCTCCATACTCCTCCCCCTCACGCCTAGTCCTTAAAAGTCCCAAGCATCAGCCCATTCATACAACTGCCCCTCGCATCTTCTGCCTCTCCCAAAACTGCTCCTTCAGCTTGCCCTGGCCCATCCCTTGGGGTGTTTGTCCTGCTCTTCCCAGCAAGCTCTCTACCTACAAAGCACCTCCTGGGCTCCTTGGCTGATCCAGCCTTTCCACTTGGCGCTCTCCTCGTTGCTGTACTCTGGAGCCACAGCTCATCAGTTTAATGGGTAAGTGCTAATTGCCTGGCCCTCAGATCTCTCTGGCCTCCCTACTGCTAGCAGAGACCTTTGGTTTGCCTCTTCCAGCTCGGGGAAGTCATCAATCCTGCCTTCATTTTCTGCCTTCTCTACCTGGTGAAAAGAAATCGTCTTTGCCTTTTTCCTAGAGCTCTGTGTTCAGCCCAGCTAAGCTCTCGTGCTGCGAGGCAGCTGGCGTGCTGTGCTCTGCGCTCCCCGTGTGAAATGTGGATGTGCACGTTCACAGCGTTTCCTTTCTCCTTCCTTAAGACACAAGCAGCTGGAGATTTTTAGGAATGCTGGATTTAACTAAAAATAGCCCAGACAGTTCAGCGAGCCATAACAGATTCCTCCCTCCCAAGAGAATTGGCTTTGTTCCGAGATGGAGCCAAGGGTCAAGGAGGTGGGAGGGGGGAGAGATCTTGGGGGAAAAAAAGGTTAATTGTGGATTAGAAATTATTGTTTCCAAATCACTTCATTGACTGTTTTGCTTCTCCAGGCTCAGGCAGACTTTGATTTGTACTGGTTAAGTACATTTTACCTGGAGGCCTTTCCTTCCATGCTTTCACCTGTGTCTAGGAAAGTGTTAAGAAACTTCTTTTAATTGGAAGTAAGGTCATTATTAGGAGGTCTTTTTTGTGGCCTGCATGGACAGAGTTTACTCGTGACAAGGATCAGGAAGCAAACACTTCCTTCCTCTATGCTGTACCTCTGTTGGATGCTGTCCTCCACCCCTGGAGCCGCATCAAGGCTGCTCTTGGAGCTTGCCTCTCTGACAGTAACACGGACCTATGAGATTCACAGACAGCTCTTCCAGCCCTGCTGCAATTACAGTAAGGAACAAAATTGCGATGAATCTTCCACGAGAGGACCCTTTCTGCTCCTGTGAAATAGCAGTTTTGGCACTGAAAACATAAGTTCTGTGGAGGAATCACCATTTCAGCCTGGGTTGTTGAAGGGGGGAAAAAATCCTCTAGTCGCCACTAGTTAAATTTGTTTTGAAATATTTACTTGGACTGAAGTAGTAGCTGCTCTTAAGTCTTTAAAAGATTAGCTGCCTGCTAGTCTTTCGTGCCTGCAACCATTCATTTAAGCCGTTGCTGCAAATCATGCTGTTAACCTGTCATGCAAGGTTTTAACCTTTCTTTCCATGTCAGTGGGAAATGCGTGGTTCACACAGTCTCGCTGACGTGATAGCGGGAAGCTAATACATCCGCAGTCAGGTCTTCTGCGTTCTTTCCCCAGCTTGAAAAGCTGCTTGAAGGAGGGGAAAGACAGAAAATGGATATAGTAATAATTGTCTGCTTTAGGACATTGCAAAACCTAATGAGGGGGCCGTAAAAAGTTTAGGGAACATGAGATGTTTGCAAATGCATCCCACCCCCCGCCTCTGTGCTTTTCCATGTACTATTACCAGGACAAATAATTCCTCTCCCTCCCACTGACCTGTCAGATAGGATGCAGCATTTCCATTGCGCTCCATCCTGATGTTTGCTTGCATTTGTCATACTGTGTTGCGTCATGTCTAAAGCAAGCGGTCAAACCAATTGGCCAAAACCCCGCTGCCCAGGGAGGGTTTGGCCATGCAAGAGCATCAGTTTCCGAGCCAAAAGCCACATTTAGCAAAGGTAAAGTCAGGTAGATGTAGAAAGAATCCTTGAAGAAAGCCGAGAGCTCACCTCAGCAAGGATTATTTCTTCTTCTCATACATGTAGTGTATTCAGTGTAAAAGGGAAAGATTAGCAGGTCCTTAAACCTGCAAATACCAGTTAGCATCACCATATAAATTTCTAGCAATTGTTTACATTAATGTCATCCGAAAAAGTCTAACACCTCCTATAATATTCATTTTTCTTGTCTCAACTCTTAACAGTTCATGTCACAGCGTGGTTTCTTCACTGCTATTTTGGGTGGTTCTTTCCCAGACAAATGCCTTATTTTCTCTGTACACTGCAGGTCAAGTGAATCCTCTTTGCCTTCTATTGCATGAGAACAGAGGCAGGATTGTAACATGGCCAGTTCAAATGTATGACTAAAAATAGGCCAATGGTTGGTCTCCAACTTCAAATTAAAAAAAAAAACTCTATTTGCAAAGGTTTCTCTTTGTTGAGCGACTGCATTTCCAATTGCTAAGAAGACACTTCAAAGTTCAGCTTAGAGACAGCTCGCGTTTTAATCCCTCCTATGAAATAAAGGAGACTATCTTTGACTTGCATCCGCAGTCGGCTGAGATACTGAAGGCTTGAAGCTGACAGCCTGCTCCACTCCGGGGAGTTTATCATCCCTTTAGCAGGGTCAGCGTACCAGGGTGCTGTCCTGCTCCGATGCTCCCCACCCTCCCAGTGGGGCACGGGCCCAGCTCTCGGGGAGTTAGGAGCAGGCGCGCATCCCTTCTCCCACCTCTGCTGGAGGGAAGATAATTTAACCATGGCAAGATAGGGCAGAGCTTGGAAGAACACTTCAGTGACACTGTGCTGGACAGTTTGGCTCCAATTATGGGTAGTGGAGAGGTGGCACTTCAGGCAGGGAAGGAGTTAACAAAATAAAGGGCAATTTTTGGGGGAGAAGTTGGAGTCCATTGTTCCAGGCTCTGCCGTGGATTTCCTTTTTATCTTTTCATCGCTGAGTCTTGGCTTTCATCATAAAAGGGGCTGGTAGTCCTTCCTCTTTCTATTTTTATTTAGACTGTGAGCCTTTCAAGGCATGGACTGTACCTTAACCTGTGTGCAGCGGCACAGTGGGAAAGCTCTGTCAGTGGGGAACTATAAATAGTGAGCCTGTCCAGCCCTGTGGCATCCATGCTTGCTATAATTGCCTGGTTTGCACTCCTGTGACAAGCATTAGTACAGCTGTCGGAGGAAGAAGGAACTGAAAAGTATTGCCACAGACAGTTTCCAGCTCGTGAGTTGCCTGTTCAGCTTTGGTTTGGGCCCAGGTCTCCCTCCTGCCTCAGGGAGTTCTTTTTCTAGCTGTGTGTGAAAGACAATTCCCGGCGTCTGCCCAGCGTGATTCGGACAGTTCGATTTGAGAAGCAGCTTTGTAAAGGGCTGGTTGTGGTGCTGCCGATTTTGACCTTTAACTCGTGCCTCAGCACCACGCTCATTTATTTTGTCTTTTGCCACTTGCTAGAGGAGGTTGATTCTGCAGCAATCGTTTTTCTATCATTCCTGACATCACTGTTACTGTATGTTCACATGAGGCATTAAATGAGTCATGGGGAAGTAGCGGATGAAAGTAATGACCGTCCTCCCCCTTTAAGCACATTGTGGATGTTCTCAGAACTGTTTGCAGGTGGGTTCAGGCAATGGAAGGTTAAAACAGGGGTTCTCTCTCTGCTATCACTTCTGCTGAGATATGAGTAAGCAACCACAAGGGTGCTGCTGCCTGCTCTTTGGCAAAGTAAAGGATCTTCATTTGAACTCCCAGTGGAGGTGGCTTAAGAAAACCTGTTTTATTTGTTCTACAAAATTCCTCTAATGGATTTAAAAATTATTTTGTGCACCATGTCCACCACCTTTTGGAAGTAGATTGGTCCTGCCTGTACACATCTGTCAACAGAAGCTGCCCTTTATTGCCCCAGCTTTGAACAGCCGTGCATGAACTTGATGCAAGGTGGCAAATCCCTGGTTGGGGACCATCTCTCCAAGTGACAGGCTTCAGCTGAGGGGTAGCTGCAAGCGAAACACCAGTGTCAATGTGCATGGACAAAGCAAAAATGTCAGGAGCTGTCAGCCGCGGGCTCTTGCAGTGCCTTTTTTGCTGCCACAACATCTCAAGAGCCCAGGGATGTGGCTCCAGCGGTTCAGCAGTATTGGCAGCTGGAACCTGGCAGAAAAAGAGAACAGGGAGGATAAATGTGTGCTGCTTTCCTAGCCCCCTCCTGCTCCCACTCTTCCCAAGATGTAAGGACTCTCCTGTGGTTAGTTTCAGGAGCTGTGCTTTTTAAAAGAAAACTAGAATGAACTCAGAGAGGTGACTAAGCCCATCTCCACCTTCCTCTGCCAAATGCAGGCCTTCCTCCTGACTCAGCACATTAAATCTCATCTCTTTGGTACAGCCCCTGAGGGACCAGACATAACAGCATCAATGAAATTAGCTTCTCGTCCAAATCACGAGCTGTCCAGTTGAGTTAGTGTTACTGTAAGCGTTCTTTATTACTCTTCCTTCCCTACCTTCACGGGAATAACATTTGGATGAATACCGCGTGGCCACTGTGGTCTGAGCGGCCCTACAGCAAGGAGCACAGGGAGCTGTTCTGGGTTGTTTGTACTGTGCTGGCTGCCAGATTCTGCTCTCCACTTACACAGTATTTTGCATAGACAAAGGTGAAGGAAGGTCTCCTCTGTCCAAAAACTACCAGAGGTAAAACCACCTTGATACAAACAGCAGGCATCCAACAATTCTGCAACTATACAGATTTTCCTCCTGCTCACCTATTGATTTATTATGTGAAAGCAGGCAACTGTAACTTTGCAACCCCTGCTGTTTATCTTCCTATATAGCAAGCACAGCAGTGCATCTGCCTCTTGGATTGCTGACTGAAGCCTCAGTAATTTGAGTACTTGGACCAAAGTAGTCTGTGATCCTTGGACTAAAAGCCCCATTTGCTATTAAGAGCACTTTGCACTAATTAAACTGCATAAAATTCTTCCTGGGTCTTCCTACCTCCATTTTGCAGATGACAGAACTGAGTATTTAGCTCAGATGACAGACCAGGAAGTATGTCATTTGTCGTTCAGTTTTAGAAATAGTTCTTAAAGAGAAGTAATTTTTTTTTGTTAACTCTATTTCCATATAATGGGGGGAGGGGAGCAATCAAGTCATGACTGTCCCCAAGACAAACTAGAAATTTATGTAGGTCAAGGAATCTTAAGTGGTGTCTTCCACTAGGTGGTGGTAGACAGCATTTTTTTAAGAAGGGTTTTTCACTCTCGCTTTCTCTAACTTACAGTCTGCCCAGTTCAGTACTCTCTTCCCCTTACAGTTACTATTTCATATTCTAGAGGAAGAAGCAAAAACATCACTGCTGGTGAGTTACATGGGGGGTTTTTGCCTTTTCGTGGGGAGCTTTCTTTCACCTCCTAGGCGGCTGTTGAAATACCAGGGGTTTCATTTTTATTTTGTGTAGTCCAGTGAAAGATACTCCCTGTTATCCACATGCATGTGTGCTGGGTTGTTCTTCACTCCTGGACTCTTATCTGTAGGATTCACATAAAATATTGTCCATCTGATATAAGGCAAACTTTTTTTTTATTTCCTTGTTTTATGTTGTTTAAACAAAACACAAAAACCCAAAACAAAAAAAAAACCCACAACAAACCAAACCACACCAAGAAAACAAGACAAGGAATTGGAAATGAGCTATGGATCCCAGACCCAAAACCATCATCCCTGGGTATAACTAGATGTGAAGTTTTGATTTGGTCTTTTGGAGATCCTGTACTCAGATCGATGATTCACATCCCCGTTGAGGCAACACTTTGGTTTAAAATGGAAATTGTGAGTAAACAGAAGGGATGTCAGCCAAAAAGATTTCAGCATTTAAATTTATGACGGTAACGTACATGCTGCATCTCGAGAAAACCCTGACCTTCTGTAGTCCTGTCCTTACCAGTTTATTTGCACAGACCCATGAAGAAACAAAACAACGCTGGCATGCTTGGGGAACATACTCGTTACAGGCTGCCCAGGCTACCGCAATAGTTGTGTTCTCTGGCTGCGGAGAAGGACACACAACCTGGGCTAAAGGCTTGACTGTCCCACGACACTATCTCCTTATGGAGAACTTTTAGCTCCACATGGGCACAACCTCACCACAAAATCATGTCCCTTCTCGCACGCTGTAGTGGATGTGTTGCAGTGATTCGGGCTGGCAAATATCACAAAGCACTGTTTGCTCGTGCACTCTCCAGTTGTTATTCCTGTGATTACATTAATACTATAATATTTATCCTGCATTATGAAAGCAAGCATAATGACTGATTAGTACAAAAAACAAAGGGAGGAACTGGGACTCCAGGACTGTAGTCTTAGCTGAAGACAGTCAGCGTTACAGGAATTTAGGCCAGTTAGGGCAATTACAAGAGGAATTCAGGCTCTATATTTTTGATGGACAGGTACTGGTTGAATTGGGAAGACTGGAATAAGCCTTCTATTGTGACTAATTGTCTAGATACAGCACACCTCACCTGTTCAGGTAAATCCCTGAGTGAGTTTTGAGGAGCTCAGATAATCTCCTAGATTAGATGTAGCAAAGAAAAGAAAACAACAAAAGGAAGGTGTCTCCTTTAGGATCTCAAAGGTCTGCACACGAAATGATTAATGACTGCTAACTTCTTCTGATAGCACTGTTATGAAGGATATGCATGGGCACATCCTTTGTCTCTGATTCTTCCAACTTTTTTAATGGTCCTGTGAATCATTCAGGCAGAAAGTCACTGAAAATTTTTATAAATACCTCATAGTTCTTCACTACATTTTAATACCAGAAATGATATATGCCAATAATCTCAGTAAAATTATTTTTACTTCTACATCAGGACAGTGCAATAGCATAAAATGGGCTGTGGCCCCCTGAACAAGTGAAGTACTGAGGTATGTTCTGAAACTTTACAGCTTGGCAGGCCACCTGGAAGGTAATTTATCTATTTAGGAGGAACAAAGGCCTGAAAAATGCTTTGCTGGGTTTGAGCCCATGGTTCCAGTGGGTCTAGCTATCTCAAATTCAGTTCTTGGAGCACTAAATCCACCTTGTTCCTGGGATTATCATGACCCCAGGTCTCTTTATCAGTCTTCAGACTGATACATATGTCTGAACTTCCCATTTGTGGATCTCTTGCTTACTACCTGTATTTCACTCTGCCATCTTCCACCAGGGGAGCGCAGGTTAGAAAATTGTAACAAAAAAAAGAAAGGAGCTATGTCTCTGCCAATGATTTCTGAACACAGGATGTTCTTGTAGGGATCCTGCATCACTGAACACATATGATCCATCTTCCTGTACAAACTCCTGTCAACAGTGAAACTGCAGCAGTCTCTATCAATCTTGCATTACTAAAATGTCCCTTACCTCATGGCTCCATGCTCCTCTACCCTACAAACAAAGGCTATTAACATTTAAAAGCTGCACTAACTCTATGTATATGTTTGGGATAAGGCCAGGTACTGAATAATGCTAAGGTATTGATATTCATAATCTAGAGCAGCAGAAGAGGTGCGTTGTGACTTATCCATGCCCTATATAGTTCTCCATATGGCTGATTTGAAAGCCTTTTAGAAGCTTAACAGGGAGGGTATTGCAGTGAATGTGGAAAAAATGATGCACAAGGATAAGAAGCACAAATGCTCCAGAGGCCCTGTAGGGTCTACGGTCTTAAAATAAGCTCCTGGGTTTTAATGGGATCTGAAGAAACCCTCTTTATAGGGGCAGCAGGATGGAAGGGTTCGGACAGCTGGCGAACAAATACTCGGTAAACACTCCCGGTAGCCAAACTCTGCACAAACAGCAGCTATTAAGGCAAAGACCTGAAAAATCAACAGAGAATTGCAGGTCTGGGTAAAATGATGCAATGGATTACAATTAGTGTCACTGGACTGGGGAGCACAGGCTTTCCTATCGACTTGCAGCTATGAGGCACCTTAATCAAATAACGAACGGGGCTGGTGGGGGAGAAAGCTCAGCATCAGTCAATATTATCTCAAGGACACCTACTGCAAATTAGCAGGCTGATGTTCGTAGCATGGTTTCACTGCGGGGCAGAAAAGGTAGAAATTACCAGAGGTGGCTTCCCAGAAAAGCATTGGGCAGCAGAAGGTTTCACGAGCCAGCTGGTTCTCAGCATGTCCAAGAACTACGTGTACTGGAAAGGGCAGAAGCCAAATTAAAGCGAGTTAAGGTTATGCAAATCCATTAGGAATTTCAGGTTCTGTGGAGGACATGAGAGCTGTCCATCTTTGGTATGGGGTATCGCAGCAGCAAACGTCTGTGGTATGTCTGAAAACACCCAGTTCCATGGGGTGGGGGGATTATGTCAGATTTGCCCCATCTGTCCCCCAGCCAGAAAACTGAAAATCTCAGAAAAGTGAGATTTTTTAGGAAGAGGGATGTGTGTGGGGTGGAGATGTCATCTTTGATGGTGGGGGGGAGGGGAGGGGGAGGCTCAACTTCCTTATCCTTCCTCATCCCCACCAAGCTTACTCTCCTATTATAAAAGCTGGATTTTTCCTAAAAAAAAAAACCCACCCAACACAAACCCCAGTAAGGGCCAAGGGTGAGCGCAGCCTGTGGTGACACCAGGTAAGCGCCATTTTCCCGGGGGCTAGGGAGAGACACGGAGAGACACACACACACACACCCGCCCCAGACGAGGCGCGCCGGTGGGACCGAGCCCCGTCGCGGGGCCGGGAGTCCCCTCGGCCCGCCCCAGCATCCCCGCCACCCCGGGGCCGCCATGGCGGTCGCGCCCTGAGGGGAGAAGGGCGGGAGGGTGGTGGGCGCCATCTTGTCGGGGGCGGAGCGGGGCCCGGCCCGCCCCGTGCTCTGCCTGCCGGGGCCGCCCCGGCCCCGCCGCACTCGCCGCTGCTGAACGCGCGGAGCGGAGCCGAGGGGTGCTGCAACCCCCAGCGCCATTACCGCCCTCAGCCCGCTATGGCAGGTGAGCCCGTCCTCCTTCTCCTGCGGGCAGGGCGCCGCCGCTCGCCCTCCCGTCCGCCCTGAGGGAGAAGCCTCGCCGGCGCCTCCCCCGCGGCGCTCTCCCCTTAGCTCGCCGCGGTCACTGCTCTCGCCTCCCGCCTGCTGTCACCTCCATCCCGGCCCCACGCCGCCGCCTGAGAGCCGCCCTCCATCCCCAGGCACCCGGGGCTCGCCTCTTCCTCCCCCCGGCGAGGTGGGTCGGGGCTCCCCGGCAGCCTCCACCATGTTGCCTGACCGTGGTTCACCTTGGCCGCGCGGCTCCTGCGCTGTCCGTACCTCTCCTCCTTTCCCTTTTATTTTATATTTTAAACCCTTCCGTGTTTTCCGTGCCGGTGTTTTCTGGCTCGGCATCGCCTCCAGCCCGTGCTGGGCGGAGGGGAAGGGCCGCAGGCACCTACCTGGGGCATGGCCTGGGCGGCGGCGGGAGAGGGACATGCCTGAGGAGGGCACCTGCGGCGGGCTCACCTGCCCTGCGAGGCAGAGACACCGAGGGCATCTACCCTGGGGGTGGAGGGTTGTCTTCTCTTCTATTGACATCATCTATTTAAAATTTTTTTTTCCTTTAATCTGAAACAAAATGGGTGGCAGAGTCGTAAGCTTGCAAATGGGATGGAGACATGCAGGTTAATTCTCCCCTGGTCATGAAGGGGTGGCCTCGCTTTCTTGTCTGATCCCGTTCTCGTGATATGCTTTGGGGGTTTTTCCTTCACCTTTTTATTTGTTTGATTTTTGTTGTTGTTGGTTGGCTTTTTTTTTTTAGTGCAGATCAAGTCAGTAAATATTTCTCATTTCTGCTTTTGACTTGTGAACCCCGTTCAGTATCATGTGTCATTTTCTTTTGTTTTAACGTACATTTTGGGTAGAAATAATTGATGTAGGTAGGGCAGAAAAATGCCCAAACAAAGCTTGTTGAAAGCCTTCGATTAGGTTTCCTTACTTAACAGATAAGGACTAACTACCCATGTTGTGCGTTTCTGTTGTTAGTGGCTTTGGCTTTTTTAATAAAAGATGGGAATGCAGGCAGAGGCTTGTACAGTTTCGTTCCCATCCTTGCATTCTGGGGCCGTCATTGTCATTCTGTAAACTGGGAAGATGAACACTTAACACAGTTTCGGGTCCCATGCAGCGTGTCCCTTAACCTTGCCAGGTAAGTGCAGGCAGGGGCTGACCCTGAAAGCGAGCTGCCAGCAGAGCCAGTAGAAGATTCTGGCAGGAAAGGGAAATCCTGAGATGTACTTAAGACAAGGTAAAGACCTCGCCTTTTAATATTTTCCATTTTATCATTTGTCTTATGTAGTGGACTCTCCGAGTATGAGTTCGGTGCCAGGTAAATGCTGGGCTCCCTGTCGATGTTGAACTTGACCAGCTGAAATAAAAATACCAAATGATCTGTTTTCACAGAGAGCTTAATATGTTTGTATATCCTCACTGCAGCACCGTGTTGTAGTTGAGCAAGATGTAAATTACCCAGTTTAAGCTTTAAAAAAAAAAAAAGCTGTTTTGGGTAGTGGTTTTACTGGCAGCTGGAGTTTGATGCAGGCTGTAAAACCTAGCGGAGAAGCACAATAAATACTAGAGCGATTAGCTGCTGATGTGCCGCACACTGCCAGGGCTAGAGTGAACCCTGCCCACCTTGATCTACCTAGTGATTTCACTATAGATAAGAGTATTGCAACAAGTAACTCAGGTCAGTAAACTGGAAAATAATCCTTGAGATATGTAGGGCAATTGGATTAGTAATTGATGAACTTTTACAACCCTACTCCTGGCTTCCAGTCATGATCCAGATAGCTTGAAATTAGAGCAGTATTAACATGGAGATGCACTGGAAGAAATTCAACCTTGGGCTACCAATGAGGTTAAACAGGGCCTGAGATTTTTATCATGGATTTAAACAAGCCTTTGGCATTAGTGAAGATGCAAATAGGAGTTGAAAATGTCAGAGCCCTGGGGATAAGGGAAGGAGGTAAGGGACTGCAGTTCTCAAGGGTGAGTTGTGCTCCTGCTGTTCCTTAATAGGCCACATTCATATGGTTTAAAATCCATCCCAGTCTGTCACTTGTCTGTAAGCCCTGCTCTTAGCTAGGCTTAGATTTGGTGAACTGCTTTCTCTAGGCACCTGGCTCTCACATTGACGTAAGGAGCTGGATGGAAATAAGGTTCTCCAAGTACGGGCCTCTTGCTCATTCTGCATCTTCGGTATGGAAACAAATCTGAAGGAAAAACAGCTTTTCAAATAGTAGCATAATTTGGGCTGCGGGTTGATGAATGTTTCCTTTGGTGACAGCAGCAGCTTAAGCAGCCCCCATCCATCACGGGCGGCACGCTCCCAGCCTTGCAGTGACCCCTTGGTGGTGCTGGTACCCCTGTACGGATGGCTGCTCGGTAGTGAGGTCAGGGAGCTTTTTTGGGTTAGCCCACAAAAGCCTTGGGTTTATACTGAAGCCAGATTTGTCTGGAGAATTTTTACCTGCTCCTCACCCTCCCTGAGCCATGGGTAGACCTGTGGGTACACCCCTGAAGCCATGCTGAGTGATGTATATGTATGGAGTTTTTTTTTTAAAGACTGCCAACATGAGAATTTCTGTCTTCTGTAGCTGAAACTAACAGGGAGTTGAATTCCAGTGGAGAAATAAAAGTTGTGTCTTCGTTGATATAATCTGTTTGAAGAGTATTTTCTTCAGGGGGAGCTTAAAATCGTGGTAGTTTTTGAGGATTTTTTTTTGTTTTTCCTAACAGAAAACTTTATGACTGTGGATTTTCCCTGCATTTGTTTTAAAGACCCTGTAGAAGATACTGCGTTTGTATGCACTTACTATTTAAAAGGTTTTCGAATTCAACCAAGCTGAGTTTTCTTTCTTTGATTCTGTCAGTATAGGTTTGGGTTTTTTTTTCTTCCTGGTATAGCCAAATCTGTCAACTTCCTCAATATAATGGACTTTCTTATTGTGCTCTGAAGTGGCTTTGGTTGAAAACTAAATGGGTGAAACTTTCCGCATCTTCAGTATGGATTCCTCCAGAAGTGGCTGTTAAACTGCTGCAATGACCTAATCTGAACTGCAGCAGTTAACCTCTTCTGATCCTTGTTTGTACCAGAAGTCAGCTGACTGTGCCCTCCTGAGCTATTCTAGTTCCTAGCAGGTTACAAACCACTGTCCTGTGCAAGGTGATTTTTGGAAGATCTTGTTTGGCTGTAGCTGTTCCCATCAGTGTCTTTGTGTGAACCACATAAGAAAAATAGTAAGAAAACTCAAGCCCGAAAAGATTCTGTGGGGCCATTTTTTCAATAGATTTATTTCACTTTTGAGCACTTCTTTACGCATTTATCCTTACAAGAGAAAATGCAGATGGCTGTGCAGAACGGTTTTTCTTCCATTGAAGATGATGGTTCATGCATTGCTGGAAAAATTTATTTGTATCAAGTGTTCTTATTTATGAAGCCTTAGCGGTCATGAAATGCTCTGACAGCAGTTACAGCATGTTTTATTTTACTTAAAAGCTGCAGTAAGAAAATATTGACAGTCGGGATCAGTAGAGAGAGATGCATCATGATGCGGTATAAGGCAGGAATAAAATAAATCATTTAAAATGAAAGCTATTTGCCGTGTTCTCTAGCCATTCCCAGGGGTGAAGTGCATTAAGACATTGTGCTAACTCCCTGGTACTGCACGTAATACTTCTACCAGTACCGGGGAGCATGTTTTCTTTATGGCTAAATATTTTTAGTTATTATGAGCCATCTTATGACAATGATTATTTGAAGGCAAAAAAGAAATCTGATGCTATTTGGCCATTTACAGGTTATGGGAAGGAAACGTCTGCTATTTGAACGTTCTTCTATTACTGATTAATCTAAATGTGGATTTCTTGCCATGGTAATTTGGCTATGAAAGGAGTAGAACTACCTCCTTGGGAAAGGGAATTGGGGTGTTGAAACATTGCTGGCACTTGGTGGGGAAAGGAAATAGGAGGGAGAACTAGTCTTCTAGTTAAGAAGTCTCCTGCTCTAGTTTTATTCCTCTCACTCAGCATTAATCCTTGCAAATTCTGTTGCCAAACATAGCAATAAAACCGTGTGTGGCATCAGAAATACAGCGCGCCTAGCGATGCAAGACACGTGTCCCATGGCTTTCTAATGCAGTGTGCTCTCAGAGGTTTGATCAACTTATTTCTTGGTACTGAATGTTGTCATCTGTCTAGTAAATAGTGAATCATCGTTCGCCTTAAGTCTGCAGCGAGCTGTGACTCTCCTTGGCTGTGCCGTGGCCCTAGGGTAGAGTTGTGCCGGCTGGGCTGTGAAAACACTGGGTTGGTTTTGGGAAGGACGAGCTGGCCGCTGAGGTCCCGGCCAGGCTGTTGTGAGGGAGTCCCAAAGCGCACGTTTTGGTTGTCTCCATCCTGCGCAGTGGTAACGTATTGAAATACTTCTTGTTCCTATCCGACAGCTCCATTTTGTCATTTGCAGAGGAATGGCTGTGCTGGAGGTAATAGTAAAACTAGTCTTTTAATGGGTTTATAATTTAGAAATTCAGTGATCTAAATCTCCTTGTGTCTCAGTGTTCAGGCTGGAAGATGAAAGTGCTGGTTGGGGGGGGGAATGCACTTAGCATCCAAGTGTCTAGTCTTAAATATTATTTTTTTTTAAATTTAAAAAAAACCTGCTTCAGGAGAGAATGAACTGTCCTATTCTGATGAAAGGAAATTTCTTCTCACCACATTCAGGCAGTCAGGATATTTTATTCTTTCCCCAAAACCTATGTTACTAACCACCTAATCAAACTGATGCGTATTGGTATGAGTGTGTCACGTGCACTTTAGAATGATGGTGTAGCTGGATTTTAGGTTGTGTATGGTAAAAGACCGATAAATCTTTCTCCTCTGAATGAGTGATGTTTTGATCTTGTACTTGTGTCAACAAAGTTCCTGGGAAAACAAGCTCCGTCTGATAGTTTGTGTTTTTTAGGAGCGGAAAGGAGCAGATTAGTCCAGTTGTAATTGTATTAGAGGAGCTGTAAGGAGCAGCACGCTACTTGTGAGTATTTTTTTGAACTTTCAGGCTCTGCGTGGAATGAAAGGAATAACTGAACTTGCTGATGTGTGTTTGGATTTAAGCAGCATTTGCTTGTTATCTCCTTTGTGATAAAAGGGACTGGTTTAGTTCTGCACCCGTTTCCTTTGCACTTGCTTTAGATTAAAATTGCTTGAAGTATGGGCTCAAATTAGTATAAGTGGTGATGGAGAGATTGACTCACCATTATTTTGTTTTTGACTGTTGTGAAATGTAGTGACTCACCGAACAGATTTTGAATGGCTGCATGTCCCCCAAATTTGTTGTTGGAATTTATTTTTAAATCAAACTATTGCAGTGCCTGTGTCATTCGAACAGTTGGCTGAAGCATTTTGAGAGTGCGTGGTGGACAGCAATGCTGGTGTAGCAGGAAAGTGAGTAAAAAGCAACTTCAGGGGGGTTTTATGTGCTTATGTTCCTGGGCAGTAACCTTGTGTGTGGATGCTTTGAGCAGTTTGGCCTCTAAATGTGGCAACACATTTTAATTGGATTTACTTCTATTTTGCATGGCTGTGAAATGGCAGCCTAGGGCAATAAGGCCTATTTTAGTGGTGTGCTGGCTATTAGTACGCTTGTAAGACTGTAAAAGTTAAGAGAATAAAGCACAGTTTGGAAGCTTTAATAGGAAGGTGCCTTAAACACTTGTTCTACCAAGCGTGCTCTTAGCTGTGTTTATATGATGAGGCGGTTAATGCGCCGTTAGTGAATTTATCCCAGTCTTTCAGCACTCGGTATGTGGTTGACCTCGTGTTAGGAATGGGAAGGAAATGCTGGAAGTCTTTGGGTGCTGGAGTCTACCATTAAGTGTATCTTTTTTGAGTGCTCTTTCTTTTCTAGCACAGATGTGGTGATCTGAAGTTTTGCTTTTTTCCAGGCCTTGTTCCTTTTATCAGTTAACCTGTATTGTCTTGTATTTAAGCATGTAGCTAGTGTTTCTACTTTGTTGTGCTTTTAAGGGAAAAAGTGTGTATATGTTCTTACAAGTGTTCAAGGCCGTATAGAGCATGTCTTAAAAATGTGCTTGTGACTTCATGTCACAACTTTCACTTTTTATTTATAAGCTTGGAATGGAAAGAAAATGTGTCACTGCAAGTTAGTAACCTCTTCCTTATTTTGTGAGCTGAATAAAATGAAAGTGTCCCAGAGCTAATACCACTTAAAGGACTGTGCTGTGGTAAGGTTTGAATTTCCATGGAGTCTTTGAATCCCACTGGCAGGAAGATAAATTCATAAATTCTACAATTTCTACTCTGTTTGTTATTGTGCGGAGAATCCTGTATTCAGGCTTTTACCATACCTGACCAAAGAAAACCCATCCTTGTTTTTGCAGATGATGTACTCTAAAGCGCCAGCTGCTCCACAAGTTAGAGTAGCTTTTTTTTTTCCCCTTTTAAAATTTATTTTTGTACAAAATGAATTGTTTCTGAAAGTTGAGGTAGATGTTCCTGATGCAAGAAGCATTTGCTTGGTCCCATTTTAACAGATCAGAGTTTTTGACAAAAGCTTAAAGGGTACAGTTTCTTAGTAAGCATTTCATTGTATAAAGGCCAAACCAAAGGCATTATTGGGATTCAGACTGACAAGAAAGAAATTGTAGCTCCAGGTCTCTGTTCTGTAGGATCAGACTGCAAGACACAATTGCAATATTGTATATGAAAGGACACTGAGCGGTATGACAATGTGAACAATTTGTGTTCAGAAATAAAGAACAATAACAGTTATTGGTCATTTGCTGATCTTGGAGGTATGTATTTGCATGGGTACCACTTAACTCTGCGTGTGGAATTTTGGGAGCCTACCCTGAGCATAACAGTTATTAGCAACAGAATTTTATGGGGCTCTGTTCTGCTTTATTCAGACTGTTAGACACTTTTTGGTTACCTGTAGTTTATTTCAACTTACTAGTAGGTGCTTTTGAAACTGAAACAAAAAGATTTTATGGATGAGGGAGTGCCCTTTTTTTTTTTTTTTTTAAATACCCAAGTGTCGTGTTTTTGTTGTAGTAAGATAGTGTATCTATTTATTTGCTCTAGCCGGAAACTGAAAATTTCAGTGGATTTCAGAACATAGAAAATCTGGCTTGGTATAAATAATAATCTTTATTGCCTACTGGCCCTACAGCTTGAGTTTTCCTGGATTGCTAGTTACGTACTGAGGTCTGTAAACAGAGTTGGCTCTTACAAATCAGGCTTTCAAACAAGCTGACATTTTCAGTGTCTGTCTTGTTTGCAAATGTCAGAAGAAGCAAAGGATGGAAGCCTGAGCTCTTTCGGAGATGATGCGCGATCCTTCTCGTAAAACCATACATCTAAAAAGCCCCTTCTGCAGAAGGGGAAGAACTCCTGTAATCTTGAGCCCTAGGTACTTGTAAACATCTATTGCTAATGAGTCCTCCTCTTCTTTGCGAGGGATCAAACACATCTAATGCCTTTCATGAAGATGCCTAATAAGGCACAATCGAATCAAGCAAAGCTGTCCATTAAGCCTTCTATTAAGTTTCTTAGTATAAATGAGCCTAACCCAAAGTATTAGCTGAGCTCTCCTCCTTGGCTGTGAGGTTTCGGTAAAGATTTTGTGATCAGCATTAGCCCAGTCTTTAATCTTGTGTAGGTGCCCTGTTCCTTGCTTTCTAAACCTGCTGCATATAGACCGCAGAGCAGTGCGCCCAAGTGTATGAAGATCCACGTCTAATTACTGTTTTTGTTCCGGAGGCTGTTGTGACAGACAGTGTTTTGTTGAATGGCAGGTAATAGATTTATCATGGAGACAGCACAGCATGTGGGTACCTTCAAAGGAGGCTCTATCTGTATTGGTCTTTTCTACTCTTAATTATTCAAATGGAAAATTTTGTTTGAGGGCAAAATGGATGCCTAAATGATATTACTCCAAATAGTAGTAGCAAAGAGTTCTCACATTTTAAGCGATGCTAATTAAGTAAGAATAATGGTGATTTTTTTTTAAAGTAGTGCTACACAGATGTCCGCAAGAGAGTCCTGAAGGTGAAGGAACCAGTAAGGTATAATATTGAAACCCCAGTATATTGGCTAAAAAAGGGTTGTTCTACTGGCAAAAATCACAAAAGAAAGTATTCTACTAAATGTTGCCAAAATACTTCTCTGTAAAAGGCGTGTCTTGCTGAAAAGAAAAAGCTTTCCTTCAACAAACTATAGTTGGCATAAATATTATTGTAAGTAATGTGAACTCTGCCAAAGTATAATAATTTTTGTGCTTTTCCTGAGCAATCAGTTCAGTATTAAGTGGACAGTTCCATTTCTGTCACTTCAGTTGGAGAAGAATTCACTTAGCCTTCTTTAACAGTTAGGTTGCTTGTAGGTATATTTAATGCATTAATATGTATTTAATGCATTCTTCATTAACCACTTACGCATGGAGAAAAACTTTCAAAGCTATTGGGCTAAATTACGTCTTGCAACTCTGTGCGGTAACGTGTTATATGACGTACAGGTTAGATGTCAGCTGGGTTCCAACAGGTCCTAGTTACCTCCTGTCTCTGCTGATTCTCCCTGTGGTCTGAACCAGTGGCGTCACGTTAACGTCTGGAGCTGCGAGCGAGATGTACAAGTGCACATTTATAAGGAAGTAGATGGTGATCGCTGTGCATGTAAACACTTTCACCTAAGACTGCCTGAAACTTGAGTACGGGAAGCTAACCAGCAAGTCTTGTTAAACACAAGCCTGTCTCTATAAACACTTCCAGGCTCGTTGTGAAATGAATAAATTAGTAATTGGTTGGCTTAAAGTGTGGGAATCAAGCACAGGGTTTCATACAGTTGTTTAGTATGTGGGCAGAGAGTAAACGCTGATTTAACTTAAAAATCATTAATAGCAATAATGACTTAATTTTTCCCTATATCTATGGGAAACCAAGCTATGCTTAGTGACCCAAACTCACAGGACAAACAGTTTGTCAGCCGTTATGGGTGGCGGTAATAATAGCATCTGTTATTGTCAATATAATTAATAATAGCATCTATTACTGCTCTATGGCACAGACAGATAATCTGCTTGTGCCCTACCTTTTGCCAGTTGCAGCAGAAAGAAATTTTCTTGCCGTTTCAGAGGTTGGCTCCACGTAAGGTCTCAGGGGCTCTAAAACCCAGGACAGTGACAACTTACTCCTGAGAAGGTATTTGAGCAGATGTGTCAGGGTTGTGCTTGCAGCAGCCTAAAGCCAGAAGATACTTGGCCTGCAGAGCTGAGGGTGCTGTGTAACGCAGCAAAGGCTGCCTGCACAAAAGCACGCAAAGAATCATGCTGTCTCTCCCCCTCAGTGCTTGGAAGCATTGAAACATTTCCTCTGCAAGTGGTATGAATTTGCTGATTATTCCCAGGAAAGATTTCGTGAAATAATCTTGAAGGAGTGAAAGGTCACTGAGCAAGGAGGGCATAACTCTCCCAACTGGATAATTAAAAAGAAAATTAAAAAGTGTGCTAAGTTTGAGATTGACTTTTGGCCATGCTTTGAAGATTAAAAGGGCTTTTTTAATTTCAGATGAAGGAGGTTGGGATTGGTAGGAGGAAGTGTTGCGGCTGCTGGAGCAGTTGGGAAGTACTGCGAAGCCACATTTGCCGTTTGTTTTCTGAACCGTGAACGAGGTAGCAGGATTACTGAACAGAAGTATGGCTACCTGCTCTTTTCCCCCCTATTTCAAAACATTTAGTCTTGCAGCTGGAGTTTTTAACCTGGCTGCTCACTATTTAGTGCAGGTATATTTTCAGGCATCTGAGCAAATGATGTGTTGAGTTCAAAACCGTATGAATGTTTTTTGTGTAAACATGGTTTGCCTTTAGTTGAAGCTGCCGTTATTCTCACTTTCTAAAGGACACAACTTTCCGTGTTCTTTGCACAGCCTGTAGCAAGATCTGTCTGCTGGTTTTAGAAGAGGGGAAAAAAAATAAACAGACAGGCAAAGTACAGAGATTTAGCCCACACTTTTCAAACTGTGGTCACAAAAATAAGATAGAGATAGATAGATAGATAGAGATGAAATATGGGTGTGATAACTAAATGGTAACAGCAAAATAATGCCAAAGTAATACCAAAAAATGACAAAACTGCAACTTTAGCAGATAACGCCAACAGATGTTTCAAGTCTAGACTTAGTATATGAATTTGCATATCCACTCTGTTTGTGATCTGCCACATTGAATAGGTTGGAGCTGTTGGGATGATCGTGGTTTTTTCCCTCGTGGCTAGAACCTGTGAGCACACCTAGGGCGCGCCTCTGTGGTCTGGTGTTGGAGAAGCGACAAGAGTGAAGTTGGAGAAGTGAAGTCTAGCTGTTGAAATCCAGCTTGCAGCTTATTAGGTGTAGGTTTATTAGATACTCGGATTTATTAGGTCAGCTGTGTGTTGTTCCCTTGGCTGAGTTGTTGCATACTTGAGTTTGGGCCATACACTCTCTTCTAAGCCTAGGCTAAAGTAGACAGCGTTTCCCCCGGCATCTGGGAATACGTGAAGGTGACGGTGCTCTAAGGATTACAACCTCGTGTGGTGCTACGTTGACCAATAAACAGGTTTTGCTTTTGTCAGTTCTTAGAAGAAAAATGGCTTGAGCTTTTGCCTTTAATTACAAGCATACCTGGAGGTCTAGTAAAGACATAGGTGTCTGACTGAGTTTATGGACACGGTGAATACAATGGCAGGTCACAAAAAGCACATTCCTTCTCCATTAATTTTTGAAGCGCTTTGATCTGTGCCTGTGGAGTATATGGCTGTGGCTTCCCTACTCTTTTATTGTTGTTTTTCCTTTAAAATTATTTTTCTCGCCCAGAAATCAGCCAGAGGTATTCTTAAAGGCATTTCTGGCTTGTAATTAATTCTTTACACAGAACCATCATTGGTCTGCTTTGGTGTATATCTCAGACCCTGGATTTTTCTTACAAGTGTTTAAAAATACACAGTTGCAGGGAAAGTTCTAAGAAATGCTGTAATACAAGCTGCAGCTGAATTCAGGATTTAAGAAGGAAAGAAGTTGGGCACAAAGCATTTCATTCTTTACCTGGAAAAGGGGTATTCACTTAAGGTGGACTGCCTCTGGGCGTCCCTTCTGTTGGATGAGAGGGGTGTGCATTTGAGTGGGTTGAGTCAGGTACTTATAAGTGGTACCCAGGACCATGTGTTGCTCCTTGAGGTAAATGGTAAGCTTTGAAAGCAGTTTCAGTAATTCTTTGTGTATATTTGATACAGCATTAGGGAAAAGAACAGTGGATGTTTTCATATAAAAGCATACCTTCTGGTAAGTGTTTTTTCAAGGGATTTATAATTCCATGCATTTATAAATGTCTCTGTAAGATCAAACTTAATGGCTTAGTCTTTCTGCTATTCCAAGCTGTGGGTGGAAGCGGATCTATTTATTCTACTTATATGTGATGCTATTTTCTTGTGTTTGCTGTATTATGTTAAGTGTGTTCTGGAAGACATTCATGGGAGTCTGCCATACAAATTAAATCTCTTCACTGATGTAAAAGATTATGTATTACATATGATATATATATATTACATCATATTTGTTATGACTTGGGTAGGAAGAACATTTAAATTAGGAGAATGCTACAAAACTGTAGTTGGAGGACTCACTTAGCCGTCATAAACAAGGCATCCTACACCTAACCCTCCTGATGAAACAGGATGTCCTATGTTGTTGCAAAGATGATGTGCCTTTTTCTGACAGTGTTGCTCTGAGAAGGGTGCCTTGCCCCAGCTGAGTACTTGTGAGGCATCTGCTGTGCTGGAGCTGGCTTTTTTTTTCCTTTTAGATAAGTTGTAGAACAGAGCTCTTAACAGTTTTTCGGTGACTGCATCAAACTTTCCTTTTTATGTTTTGTTTTTCTTGTTATTACCTGGCAATATATGAAGGTTCAAGGGAGGTGTTTACTTACCAGGTGGTTGCGGTCACTGGGTCATATTATTATCAGTTTTGATCATGTGAGATAACCGTTGTGTGCCATCCCTATACACAGGACATGGTTTTCAGTACGGTGGAAATAGGTGACTTCAAAGAAGAATTTTGTCGTGACTCTGAGAGCTGTAAAACTAGGGAGGACGGCCTCAGAATAAATATTCAGACTCAGACCGTTGCCTGTAAATTGTCAGTCGGTTTACCAATGTGTGTCTAACAGCAAATGTTTGCAATTTGACTAGGGCACCTTTAAGGGTTTGTTTCATCCTTACACTGAAGACTTTATGTCTGAGAAGGCACCCAAAAATTGCATTTTCTCATAATAATCAGGAGTGAACTCCTCCTAGAAGTAACATTTGCAAGCAAGAGAAATGCGCCCATCAGTTTAAATTTCAGATATTAAGCAGCTAATAAAAATGATGACTAGCTATGTAGGATCATCATGACAATGCTTCCTGCGTGGAAAGAGCAAGATGAATTGTCTGCTGTGATTTTGCTTCCATCAATAAAGTGCAGCAATGCGTAGAGCTTCTCAGCTGCTTACTCCCGCCTGTCTTTCACAGTATTATGGAGCTTGAAGAGGCACTGTAAAATATTCCACTGTCTTGAAAGAGCAGTCACAAGAGTTGAGATGAATTAACATTCATCTCAAGTGTGCCAGTGATTAAGTACCTATTCACTGCAAGGAATTTTAACCAAACAACCTGCGATTAGATCTGTCCAGACTGTCGATCATGGAAGCTGGGTTTTAAGTGGAGGCATCCAGATTATTAGGTGGTTTATTTGAACTAAATTATTGAGGGTAAATACTAAGTGATCAGAAATAAATCTTTTGAATGACAAAATTCTCCACTCACCAGTGATGAACTTGGGAGTGATTAGTGATTAGTCTTAATTGTAAGGTAAATAGACAAGTCTTGTTTAATTGGCTACCTAAGTAATTTTACTTGCATTGAACTCAGTTATACTGTGAACGTTGATGTTGAGGACAAGCAGCATTTGAGTCCCTGGCATTTCTAATGGAACTATTCAAAAAAATAACTCTGGACATTGGAATAAAAAAAGCAAATGGCTTATTTCTTTCAAAACTTTGTTTTTCCCTTGCCATTGATTGCTTAGTCCTGTAGCTCCCTGTGAGTACCTGTACCTCCCTCTGAGTACATCAAGATTCAAGGCATCTAATTTCCAACATAATCCTCAAAATATTGTAGATGAGTAACCTTACAGGCAGTCTGTGGACCTGATGTACAGGATGGTCTTAAAACTGAAGATATGGTGATGCTTGCATAAGGGCCGTAAGCTTTCTCCACATGGAAATTAGAAGATGTTTCTGTTTGTGAAACATTTGGAATTCAGAAGTAAAGAGCAAAGGAAAGAATCTAACAATTGGAAAAGGAACAAGTGGAGGAGGAAACTTTTCAACATCTCTATGCAGTGGAGATTAAGTGCTGGAACATAATGTGGTTTTATATACGCACACGTTGCATAAAATAATCAGTGGAGATAATTGGCTTTCTTCCGTGCATTCTTAGTAAGTGATGAATAAAGAGCACTGCACGTAATAAGTGTCAGCTTTCAATTAAGTACACCCTGTTTGGTAGTTGGTTCTTTGATGCAAGAACAAGCATATGCCGATTTCTGATCTGATGATGATGCGCGGCTTTCAGGTCTTGACAATTAAGCAAGCTTCGGGGCTGTATGACAAACTTCTAAACTTGCATAACGCTGACTTCGCTCGTTAAGCGAAGGGAGCTAGATGGCGCCATCGGCCTGTCTTTTGCCGCCGCAAATTTGGGTTCAAAAGGTGCGGTTCAGGTAAAGTGTGCTGCTCGTTATTCTGCCCTCGAGTGCTGTGCTCTTGGCCGGCTCTCTGCTGCGTGCAGGTGGCAGAGACGCTGTGTATAAATGTGGGCAGCGCCTGGTAGTTGGGTGCTACTTTCTGGTGGCTTATTTTAGTTACCACTTACAGTATTGGCTGTAGAAGAAGTGATGGTGTTCCATTAATAGTGCGAGCGCGTGATGGAGAGGCAGTTTCTTCCCTCGTGGGGTAAGGGGATGGTGTGCAGACTCGATGGTGAGCAATAACTTGAGGCAGGAGCTGTGATGCGATGAATTATGAAGTGACGTTTAGAAGTGTAAGGGCAGCCTTGAGACAGTGCTGTCCTGAAGAAAGAGAAGTGGGTCAGGAAGAGAAGGAGATTGATGCGGAAGGACTGCACGTTAATTAATTTTTGTTGTTTCAAGTCCCTCCTGCATGCCTTTCCATCTCACTTTGCTCTGCGCGCTTAACAGCACTGTTCCGCAGCATTTTCCATTAGGAACGTGAATGGGCCCAGCACAAGTTATATTGTGTGTTTTCAGGTCTTGGTGAGGTTATGGATTGCTAAACCTTATCTTACGGGACAGAGCTTTGAGATCCAGGACCTCTTGAAAACTGGCTAATTGCTAATAAAAATGCAAGTTGCACAACAGAGGCTTGTAGAAATGCTAAAGTGGTGAAGAAAATCCCAGTCCTGATTCCAGCCATTGGAGTCGGGCATGTAAGTATTTCTGCAACTTGAATTTTGAGGGCCCCGGCTGGCTTTTCTCCCGTAGCGTTGCAAGTTATGTAAAACACTTGAACCTCCTTGTCCCGGTTGATCTGTACACACGCTGCTGTTACTCAGAGAGACTCTCTGTTCGCTTACTTTTTGTAACTATGGCAGAGGCGTGTAGTAACAGTTTATGACCATGTGGTGTCTTCCCGCATTTCAGCCGTTGTGTAACGAGCAGAGATTGTGATTGGGCGCAGTACAGTTATACAATGTAGTGAGCCCGACCAGATTATAAAAATCCTCCTTCGGGATGTCTGCATCCTTTCAGGCTGCGGCTTGTGACTCAGGCTGTTGCACTGAGCACAGGCTGGAAGAAAGGTGGAGGAGGACTTGGCTGAGACAGTCTCTAGAAGTTGGTACAGGTTTCTGGAGGTAAGAGCCTCTGAATTCAGATGTTAATGGTGGTGATTACAAAAAATCCATCTGCTTTAGCGTGGGTGTTATTAAGTGAGAAAACTTAAACCTGACAAACTCAGGCTTTTAGTAACTAAATCTTTAACTACCTTAAATTAAAGGTAGTTAAATTAAATTAACTACCTTTAGATTAAAGATTTGAGGACTTAATTTTTTATTTAAAAATTGTTATCACTGTAAAGGGAGACTCAGAAGTATTTACCATCTTTCCTGTTTACCTATAAACTTTGGCTTCTTTTTAGTTTTTAAAATGGGAGAAATTTATATGAGATTTATGTAGTAAAAAGAGATTTTTAAGAATGCTGCATCTTTGTTAGTTCTTGAAAGTTTCTTGGACTAAGTTATGTTAAATGGAAGGGAAATATTTATTTCAAGACAAGCCTCCATAGATCAACTCACTATAAACTTTTTCAAGTGTGTAATCAGTTACTGGTTTTATATTGCTTACTGGACTAAAATTGTTCTCTTTCAGCAAGGAGTGAGCTTCTGTTTCAAAAGTAGGCGTAGGAGTGCCCAAACCTTTGGAAAGGACCTTCGTATTCAGAGTTGAAAAAATTGGCAGATTACCCTCATTTGCTTAATAAATGGAATTTTTCTTAGATGAGTCTCTAACTTCACCTTTGTTTTAATGTGATTAAGGTCTTGGAAAGAAAAGTAGCTTTCATCAAAGTGCCAAGTAGAAGTACAAAGAAAGCTGAGAAAAGAACCAGTGTGTGCTCAGGTTGCTTTCTGAGTGCCTTGAAGGAGCTTAATGAACTGTGTATTAACATCCATAATAATGTGGAGGTATCTGAATTCTTTGATTATTAATGCTCCACAGGGAGACTGTAAGGACTGTGTACTATTATAAATCAAGTTAATGTGTACCATAAACAGCAAGGGAGGTGTACTGAGCTGCAAGTAAGGCTATAAAGTAGTGATGTGTTTTATAAAGAACAGTGATACGCTATTTCATTTTTATTTACTGCGAGCATCGTTGCTATCTAAAGAATGCTGCAGGTGTCATTTGATTTCAGTTGCTTGATGTCAAGCTGTAAAATTGTTATCTCCTAGATTTTGCCTGCATGTCTTTGAAACATAATCTTATGGCTTCTTCTGCATACTTCTTTCTTGATCTCCATTAGAACTCTGTTAACACAGACCATGTAGACACGTTGATGGGATCTCCTATGGAGGGGGTGCACACGCTGCGCGGACATCTGGCAAAACTGTTGCTATTGGAACAATAAGATGAGAGAGTAATGGGGTGAAAGATGAGCAAGGAATGGCTTGACCAGTAACGTTTTTGACCAAACGTGCCTTCAGGTTGACAGATCCGTATTAGAAATACTTGTATTTCAGATATTTTTGTTTAGAATCACAGCCTAAATAAGCTCTCTTTAATAATTTGAGTAACCAAACATGTAGTTTTTGAAAGCTGTGAGATCCTTTGTTAAACATCTCATTCAGTTGGATTGAAGTCCTCCTCTCAACAAGCTCATTCATACAGGAAGTTAATGAGATTTAGTTAATGTGCTTTAAATCAACGGAAGGTTTGAGCTCGGCATAACTTTCCTGCGTGTCTTTGTGTAGACATGCCCTAATAACGTTGGTCCGTTGTTAAGACATACTATTCTGGATGGCAGTCAAAATACCAACTACTTAAAAATTCATTAGTGCCTACAAAGAAAGAATATGCTTGCGCTTTGAAGTGAGAAACTAACTCAGGACCAAAACTTCTTAAAGTGCCTGCCAACTCTTTTTTAAAACCTAAATGTTAGAAAGTTTGGGCATATTTAAAATACCAGTACTTTGTCTGCTTCTACTGCAGGTAAAAGGAAATTATGTCTTTTTGTGAAGTGTTGCTTTAGGAATTTGAAGTCTACTTTTCTTCAGGCGTGGATGTAGTTTGCTCTTGAGCAGAGGGGAAAAATCTTCTCTATAGCATTTAAGGACTTAATAGCATTTCAGTGCAATTTTATTTCATGGGAAGGAGCTTTGGGTGCAAGAGGTGCCTGGTAAAGACAGATCACGAGTATTTTTCGGACCAAAGAGGCGCAGCTTCAAAATAGCCTGAGGAAAAGCTCTATTAAGACTAAAGTGGGAAGATGGTTTTTACATGTAGCAACAGAAGATTAAGTGTGGATGCTGTGCAGCTTTTTCACATCTGAAACATGGTCAAAATCCCCTGGAAGGTTGAAAAAATGCCCTTTGGGCACACCTACATATCTGGAACAGTTTGTGGGGTAGAGGACCTTGCAGGCGCCGTATCTGAGTACCAATCTGGAGATGTAATACTCGTGGCCAGCACTGTGAAGCAACTGAACTTGTGGCTGCGGGTCTGCAGACAGTACTTTGATTGCATCATGTTAAGTACTTGGCCTCACTGATGAGATACTTGTTGATGAATTCTTTCAACTGGGGAGGACCTTTTTTCTTTGTAGGAAAACATCAAACAGCTTTTTGGACAGCTTTGAGTAGCAAAGTTGCTACTCTTTTGATGGCTTGTAATTTAGACATTAATATTTTAAAACCCTTTGATAATGTATATTTTCAATTTTAACATTTTCTCAGAAACGATTTATCAGGCTTAATGTATTTAAGCTGCTAAATAGCATATGTCAACAGCTATGGCAGGCAGGCTGGAGGGTGAAAGGGGGAATCTTGGTCTAAGGTGGTTCTAGTATTAAAAATAGCATAACTCAGGACTTGTAAAAGTGAGGACACGTAGAAACACAAACCAACCACGGTGCCTGTGGCTCCCATCTGATGCACAGAAGACAAGGTGTGCCTGACAAGAGGAAGAGGAGTCTTGTGGTTTTTAATACCTTAATGGCACAAAATCAGTACAGAAATTTTGTGCAACAGGCTTAAGTAGAGCCAATGGCAATCTGGAGAAAGCTTGCTGTTCCACAATTAACTGGGAATTGCTTTGCTTTTTTGTTGAATTGTGTGTCTGGCTGGGGGTAGCTGTACCCTGTAAGTAAACTTGTCTAATTGGAGCCTCCACAAAATTCCTTAATTGTCTAGCATTGCTGATCTTCAAAGCGCAGCAGCACTCCTGTTTCCCTAATCAGTTTGGTACAGTGTTTCGGTGAAGGAGTTTCTTTCAAAACTTTCTTGATCTCTTGGCATCCATCCTGCCCCCTTTGCAGCCATCTGCATCTCCCTGGATACTCTGTGCTGACCCGAACAGTGTGTCTGCCTGTCCCCCTTCTCTGTGTCTCTTGGTGAACGTAGCTGGCAACCAGACTGTAAGCAGCTCTGTCCCGCAGCATGCAGTTTCTCTTCAATATGGCCCTAGTGCTGTATAGTAATATTAGCTGTTTGGCCTAAATGCACTTTCTTAAACTAAACAAAGTAAGTGTGGTGCATTTGTTACTGGCTGAAATGCTTCGTAGCTGTCTTGAGACTTCAGGAACTGAGAATTTATCTTTAGCTGCAGCCTACAGCGTGCTCTTTCCAGAAACAGCTCACAATATTGGGTGTGAGAAAGTGAAGTGGATTTTAAAACTGGTTTTATCTTTTGCTCAGACTTGATACATTTTAACAATAAAATTTCCTGACGTGCAGGGAGCCCAAGTCCCTTTCCACATCTCTATCGTGTGTCTGTTGCCAAAAATAGAATCTGATATGTAGAGGATGCCTTGATTTGTATTTAAACACATAGTGTGCTTAAGTTACAGAGATGCCAAACACTTGAAACTGCCATTAGAGGTGGTGGAACTGCTGCAGTTGGGGATATTCGCCTCAAGTGTTCTGAATTTATTTAAAATGCAGGTGAAGCTAACCTCAGTGGAGGTAAGGTTGGACACCTTCTGGCTGAAGTTCATCGCTGCTTGCAGGAGAAAGTTGTTGTTATTCATGAGTCTGACAGCTAATTACAAACAATAAATTGAAGATTATAATTAAGCTGTCACCTTAATTTGCTTCTCATCTCCTTAGTGTATGCAACAGACTGAGCTCTCTTGGCTCTTCAGCCATCTGTAAAAGCCAGGAAAGTCCTGGGCTGGATCTGACATCACTCCTTCCTCGGGGCAGTGCGACATGTGCTTACCAGGTGTCATACCTACATTAGAGCTCCTGGGAGCTTTTCCATCACTGTGCTCTAAAGTATGTGCTGTTTCATCACCAGCTTGTTTTGTAACCACACCTTTGTGCTTCATTTACAAATATTTCCCTTGCACAGCAGCTGAATGTAGGTCAGCTCCTGATTTTCCACGGTCGAGGTGGAGAGGGGCAGACCACAGTCTGGTTAATTCAGTCTGGTTAATTCAGTCTGGTTAATTCAGTCTGGTTAATTCAGTCTGGTTAATTCAGTCTGGTTAATTCAGTCTGGTTAATTCAGTCTGGTTAATTCAGTCTGGTTAATTCAGTCTGGTTAATTCAGTCTGGTTAATTCAGTCTGGTTAATTCAGTCTGGTTAATTCAGTCTGGTTAATTCAGTCTGGTTAATTCAGTCTGGTTAATTCAGTCTGGTTAATTCAGTCTGGTTAATTCAGTCTGACACATCTCCTATCTCTTAGCATAGTAGGGAATACACTTACCTCTCAGACTAGCTGGGATGCTCCTTTTAACTTTTTCAGCAGCTGGTTTACTTGTGTCCTAGACCTCCTCTAGCACAACTCAGTTGTTTGAGGGAAAGCTGTACAGCAAACCACAACTATAAGGTAGCCAATTTCCATTTGTCTTTGCAGAGTTCTGCCACTTGTAATAGAGCAGTAAAACATTTGTAATTGTCCAGCAGCTTCTGGTTGCGGGTGTGGTTTTAGGAGACTTCATACCAGTTTTAAATGCTGTGGCCCCATTATGCAAAGCACTAGATCAGGCCGCTTAGGTTGTGTTCAAACTTTGTGCCCGTTGCTCACGTTTATCTGCTCAGCTTTATGCTGGGTCAGCTGTGTCACGTCCTCTCAAAGCAGCTGCACAAATCAATAGGGAAAGTCTAAAGTATTTTGGCTAACGTCTCTGCATGGTGGGCCTGGCTCAGTTGATAGGAATTTGAGATCCAGTTGGAATTAGGAAAGACCCTCATGGTTTTAGAAAGTTGGGTTTTTTTGAGTCTGGCAAATAAGGAGATATGTAGAGCTGCTTCCTTGTTAAAGCTTCGGGAGGGGGGAAAACCCTGCATCATTCTTACGCTTTGCAAAACCAGGAATTTTCAAAGGTGAAAAGTCATCGTGACAATCATGGGGGAACCTGAGGTCCAGACGAAGCTTCTACCAAAGGGTTAACCTCTAGGTTAACCAAATGTGGGGCGATGAGCTTTATAGTATTGACAGTATATCCTG
The DNA here is from genome assembly GCF_963921805.1 of Phalacrocorax carbo. Classification (NCBI taxonomy): domain Eukaryota; kingdom Metazoa; phylum Chordata; class Aves; order Suliformes; family Phalacrocoracidae; genus Phalacrocorax; species Phalacrocorax carbo. Next base: position 1,129,683 of record NC_087536.1, on the reverse strand, counting down.
AACGCAGCATTGCTGCCCAGTTGTGCTGTCAGTCTGACAGTGCCTGACAGATTGTTGGCTCTTCTAATGGATGTTTAAAAAAACCCCAAACTACCAAACAAACAGAAAAGCCCCAACAACCTATTGCCCCAAGCATGGTGCAATCTGGAGGTCAGATTGTTTTTGTTTTCCCCAATCTTTGCTTTGCCAAGCTCTGGATTCAGATGGTAGCACTGGAGAGATGAATGCCATCACAGCAAATCTGAATTTATTTTTTTTTTTTTTGTCTTTTGTAATTGTTACTGGATATTCTCAGACTAATACGAAAAAAGTTAGGAACATTTTTAACGTGGTTCAGCCAAAAACTATATCAAACAATGCTGCTGTTGAAGAAAACAGTGCGTACAAGGGTGAGTACCCATATGTTAAAAATTGCCTACTCCTTTAATGGGGTTCATAGTCCATTTTTCCTTTTCATCGTAATAAGTTCTTAATGTATATCTGTATTGTCTGCCCTGCCCAAGTTAACTGTTGAATCTAGTAAGAGATGAGTTTTCAAAGTATTTTTTAGACAGACTTGCACGCAGTTCAGTACCTTGTGAAATAGAAGCTTTTTGTGCAGCCTGTCTCTGTGTATGGGCAGATTTCTCTGTAGGAAAACCTTTGTTGTATGCTTCAGTGAATGGTTTTATTTGTGGCAGAGGTTCCAGAGTAATGACTTGCAGGCAGGAGCTGCAGGAAGGAGGAGAAAAGTACATTTAGTTACAGTTTTGCATTGTACATCTCCATCTCTGATGGTCTTTATCTTTTTCTCCTTCAGTGAACTTTGAAATGCATTGGAACATCTTTAAACAAAATAGAGGCTCCCTTGGTAAAACAGAAAATGTGGTATTAGTAGTTACGAAAACGCAAAGTGTAAGAACTACCATGTTGTGTCAAACCAGACACTCCTGTAGTTGTGTGTCCTGTCCCGCTGGTACCAAATCTGGAAGAATATTTGCGTGAGGGATAGAAGGCAAGCATGGTGAGGATGCAGAGTGGCCTTTCCCCAGCTAGGAGGGTTTTCTTCTTGTGAACTTGCACCTGAACTATCCCCTGCAGTAGGCTGTTTGTCTAGATACTAATCTTATCTAAAGCATTGTAAACCCATGCCAGCTTTTGGCCTTCCTGGGTTAATCATGTAGGAGCACTGAAGATAATTTTGTATAGAGAGAGATGAATGTTAATCAGTGTCGTAGTGGAAATTTCACATCCAGCCTTTCCATTTGATCCAAGGCGGCAGATAATTCATCGTAGGGTGTGTACCCAGCTGATGGTGAATGAGTTTTATGTCTTTTTACATTACTTTTCAGCTTCTGATAAGTTAGATTTGCTATGGAGGGCTATAAAATGTCTGAGTCATCTTGTTTAGCTATGCTCCGTGTGTAGGATAAGAGGTCTGATAAAGAAGAATGTCTTTGAGATAACCTGATCTCCTCCTACCTAAAGATTTCTGTTTCAATTTGATCCTCCTGATTGCAGAATAAAAGTATTCTGAAAATCTCTGGTTATCATCTGTGCCATTAAGTGCAAGTTTAATTGCTGAGAAGAAGCAAGAAGAGTTTGGAAATTTGCTCTTGTTTTCCTTGGATCACCCCCCCGCCATGTGCATGTGGTGCTTGTGTGCACGTGTGTGTACACAAACATGTGTTCCCTCTCTCTAGGAAAAATCGCAGATGAGGCTGGCTTTGCCTGTTAATTGGAGTTGCTTGTTCATCATCATCTGGGAACCCTCATCCAAATACTACCCTTCTAGCTATTGTGTTTCAGCTCTCACGAATTAATACAAGGCACAGCTTATTTGCGTGCTCTCCTGATGTAATTCACAAGAACAATTCCCGAGGAATGACCACATCTTCTTTGAGAAGATAGCAGCCTTACTGTTTTGCAATGCGAAGTGAAATAGGATTATATGGTCTTTTCTTTAGCATTGCTGGAGATGCTAGTTAATGCTAACTAAGAAGCTTATCGTGCCAGGATACCTTAAACCAGATCTCCTGAATGGCAGGTTTCCTGCTGGTGTAGCTCTTACACTGGTGTTGTATTGGCATGGCTGCATTTGTCAGGGAGGTGTAATTCTGCCCTTTCCCTTTTCCTTTCCAATCCGAGGTGATAAAGCTGCCAGAGTAAACTACGCCTGTCTCCATCACTGATTTTCTTGGATAATAAAATATGTCTACATTGACAGAAAAAGGCAAATTCTTTTCTTTTTTTCTGTGTGTGTGCTTAAAAAACCCCTCCTGCCTCTACAGTAAAAGCAAATGACACCCCTCAAAAAAAGCACGCCCCACCCCAGACACCTCCACTGCTCCCCAAATTTTAATATCAATTTCTTCCTCTCAGACCTGCATAGGCAGCTTTGAGACAAACGTTCCTATAAAGATTTGAGGAGGCATCACCAGCTATCTATGCACAAACTCAGAAGCAGACAAACTAATTTAAAGTTGCTGTTTGTGTCTGGAGATTTGCACTTTTGAAGGGGAAGTCTGTGGTTATTGTAAAAATGGGAATGCCTTTTTTTTTAGAATGGTGTGACAGTGAGTACTTGAACCAGTCTTTTCCTCTAGTCTTAAGTTCAAGTGAGAAGTAATTATGCTACCTTAATATTTACTTTAAGAAATGAGCCTTAATTAAAGCGTTATTTGAAGGCACTACTTTCCATTTTATTTTGATTTAATTAGGAGCGCTTCAGAGGTATCTCAGAGCCCAAGTAGTACTTCTCAGTATGTATACTTTCTCCTTGAAAAGTTACACGGCTTTGAAAGATAAATCTCTTTCACCTGAAATAACCAGAACTTTCTGGCAAATGGGTAGTTAACAGCTATTAAGAGATTCTAAAATATTAGTACTTTGTAATCTTTCAAACAGTCCTAAATTGCCCCTAGCAGAAGGGTCTTTGTCTAGTTGTGTTATTATTGCAATTGCAGTAGACATTCAAGCTGCTGGCATTTTCCTGAGCAGAATTTTGGAAGGGAGGCTTAAGAAAAAGCCCAAACGCTACCTTTTTGCTTTCTAATAGATACATAACTGTTTTCTGAATGTCCGTTAGCTGCATTTCCACCTCTAGCAATTAAGTTGAAAAAGTCATTAACTTGCTTTTGAAGTAACGCCAGCGTGCAGTGGGTTTTGCTGCTTGATTGCGTTCCTGGTTTTGGAGAAAATTTCACTTGATATGATTTTGAAAAGGCCATTTTTCAGGTTCTATCATGTACTTTCATCTGTAGCTTAGCTTGTTTCATCCGCAGCTGTCTGCAGCTGCACTTTCTTTTTTGAAGCTCAGTAACCAGAGGTTGCAAAATTTGGTTTCCTGCAGAGTTTTCTGTGCTGTCCTGTGGGGAGTTTAGGTTCAAATCTGTTAATACATGTTCCTTAGTCTTCAAAATGGCAAAAGTGTGGATGACCATGGCCTGGTAGGTCTGATCTAAGGAGCAAATGTGAAAAGCTGTAGTGTAGTGACCCATCTGGGAAAACAAAAGAGAACCAGCAAGCTGTAATCTTTCCTGTTCCTGTGCCAAAATAGTAGTGATACTAATTAAAATGCACAGTTTTATCCTGAAGCAGTTGCCTCAACATCATCAGGCAGATTATTTTGAACATGCCTTGCGTAACTGGGATAATTTTGGGTAAAGGGTGTTCAGCAGAAAGGGCTGTTTCTGTCTGTCTGAAATAGGCTCACTGAAAGTCAGGTGTGCTTTGCTGTCTATCTAGTCTAATCTTCCTGGATGCTCTTTATTTCAAAATAAGTTACTTTAATAGGAAGGATTTAGCTATATGGACGTGAACTTATGAGTAGGTCTACAAATGAATACGCTTCAAAGAAACACAAGTATTGTTCGCAATGGGTGTTCAATAGCAAGCTCTTCTACATCGCTGCGTAGCTGGAGTACAGGAGTACTTTGTTTCCAAAAAGTCCTATGGAAATAACTGACGTTGAAACAAAAGCAAGGATTCTATATACTACTAATACCTGAAGAATGAGAGGATAATCACAGTATTCCCATCCTGAAAGAATTTAAAATACAGTCAGCTTTATCTTTAAATGGTAATCTGCTAATTATCAGATCAAAAAGGAATGGCAAGAGTTGGTGAGTCATGAGCCTGAAAGGGAACCAAGGCTGCAGGGCCTGTGTGTTTGCACATATATCTTAGGTAATCAGGAAAGAATTAATTTGTCCCTTCAATTCTAGGTGCCATTGATGCTAACGATACTTAAAAAAGAAACCCTAATGTCCCGGCTGGATTCCTGAGCTCTTTTGTGATTCCTGGAGGTGCTGTTTCTTATTTAAATAAGAAATTGCCCTCTGTGCTTGGCCTGTCATCCCATAAGCATCCTCTTGGGTACTGTATGCAAGTCCTTGACATTCTGGAAACGATGGGCATTGGTAAGAATACCACTTCAAAATCAGTGGAGGCGGGAGGCTCAACAGAAGGCAAATACGAGGATGAATCGAAACATCCCACCTTTTTCACCCTACCTGTAAGTAACACCTTCAGGTACTACATAGTCAAGCTCAGTGTGTATCAGTGAATAATGCTTTGCTCTAACCATGTTGTACAAAACCTTTATTTCCACAAGTAGTTAGCCACTTGTTACTGTTTATATATAAACATGGTCAATTATGTTGTCTGTAGTTATTTCACGGGCTGCGCTCCAAAGCAGAGCTGTTCTCAGGACATGTGACTCCCCAGGCAGTTCATTAGAATAATTAAACTGTCCTGCTGCAGAATGCACCGGCCCCCTGTGTGTCCTGAGTTGCTTGACTAAGAGTAGCAGGCAACAGCAAGGAAACATTTGCTTGTCTTCTGCCTACTCAGATTTTCAGTTGTATCATTCTGTGGTGCGTCTGCCTTTTAAGAACTCTTGCAGTCAGTCTGCTGCTGGTTTCCGTCTCCCCACCCTCAGTTGACACCATCTAGGCTTTGAGGAGCATACATGCGATGTCTTTCAAGTTTCTGTGTATTCCTAGACCTGCTGTTACAGAAATGATTGCTTGCCATGCTTGTAGCATTTTCTGACAAAATGTCAAAGGCAGATGTCAAGTGCCAAGGGAGAAAACTTGAGTGACATGAGGTACGGTTGCAGAGAAAAATCTTTATTTTAAGACTTTGTGTTTGTTTTTTTTTTTTTTAAGGTCGTGATAAACGGTGGAGCAACATCCAGTGGTGATCAGGACACAGAAGACACGGAGTTGATGGCCATCTATACTACAGAAAATGGCATAGCAGAAAAGGTATGTAGTGGTTTCCTTCTAGGTGAGAACTCATTCTTGCTTTTACAGTTTTCTTATTTGTCTGCACTAGTTTTACTTGTCTGAGAGATTTTCTTTCTCTAATTGAACGTGCTGACTTGCAGATTCAGATCAGGCTTGGGGGAGTTCTGTCCTCATGACTTTTCTGGTCACGCATTTGGTTGCAGAACGCAGGGAATGACTCAGCAAATGTTAGAAGCAGTTAATGCACTTTGACCTGCCACCGAAATTCATAATATGCAATTTTTTGATTTCTTCATTTCCATTGGCTTATGGCACAATTTCCCTGATAAGGTCATTCTGTTCCCTTCTTCAGTTCTTAACTTCTGCTTTTAGTCAAGCAAACTGGTGGTGTTGAGCACCTTCAACAGTGGGATCTTTCCCACTCTCCCAGTTTCTTCTTATCTCCAACATCATAAACTTAATTTTTCTAATCCTTCTTTCAAGCAAAGGGCTTCTTGTTATTATTTAGTGACAGCTTTGTGAACGAAGTTCAGTTCTTTCATCAAAACCCCTGAAGATTTTTCCGTAGGATAACAATGATTAGATGTTCTGCTATTCAGAAAGACCCAGTTGAGGCATCAGGGGAGACGAGTTTTACTGTGATTTTTCCAGGTTTTTTTCTCAACCCCGTAATTCCTCAAGCCTGTTCAGTAATAATCTTGGAAAAAGAGACAGTGCGAATCTAATGTTTTGTTTAAAATAAGGAAGAGGATTACAGTAAATCTGAGCAGCACCTTTTTCTGATATGTTTATATCTAAATGGCTTTGTGGTTAAGCCTTATCTCTGACAAGCCTCAATTTGACCAAATTTTTCAAATGTCCTAATTGAAACATGAACAAAACTTTCTTGGTTCCAAGCAAAAGCATTATGATGCTCATTTATTTGAGGCTGTAACTTCTGTTGGTGCAAAGAGGTGATACCAAAGGGCGTAGTTGAGTTTTTCTAACTTGAACATCAGAATTCACTTCTAAGTTTCAGATTTAAGATGTACCCTAAAGCGGTGATTCTGACAGAGGTCTCTACATTTTACTAGAATCTTATGAATGCCATGATGTGCCTTCGTATACTGTCTGTTACAGATAGACTGCTTGTATGTCTCAAATACATCCTACTACCATCTTGACGATGCTGTTATTTTAATGGATAAATTCTGGGAACTGTTGACATGCATGTGTCTGAGATGGCTGATTTTTGGAGCATGCTCAGACTAGCGTGGAGAGAAACAATCTGATAAAAGCCTTGAGCAAAAGGTGTTGGGATGAAATTGTGCAACTAAGATTAGCGATCTGTAGACATTAAAGCATGTCTTCATGGCCTGTTTTTACCAAACGTCTATTTTTCTTCCTTACACTTGATCTGTGTGATCAGAACTGTAAATGATGGGTGATAATTCACCTTAAAGAGACCATGAGCTTTTAATCAACCAAATCTACTTGGATTGTAGCTTTGCTGTGGCTTACAATGAATGAGCAGTGAAAGGGAGGGGCTGCAGCAATTAGCAGCCTCATGTATTACGTATTTCTGGTAATCTAGGCAAACCTCCTACTTTTCACTTAAAATAAGTGTGTGCATAAAGCATGTTTGTTCTTGGCTTTCTGTTCCTGTTGAGAAGATCGTTCACCAAAAAACCAAAGGAAAGACATTGAATAAAAAGCCTTTAACAAAGGGGACTGAAATGTACTTAATTGCTGGAGGATGCCCAGTGCTTACATTATCTCGCAATATTTGTTAGCTGAAACATAAACTATTAGCCCAGATGAGAAATAACTGTCTTGCTGCATCCGTATAAAATAAACAATACTATGTTGCATATTGCTTAATAGAATTAATTTGAACATGTTGTTGGCTCTTTAAGGTACTTCTCTAAAGGCCTCATTCCCTGCAGTTAATCAGGTTTCTTCTGGTCCTTCCCACTAGTAGTCGATAACAGAGCCTTCATCTTGCACTGTTGCTGGTGTTTGCTTCTTTGGATCTTGGGGTGGGTTTGTTGGTGTTTCCCCCCCTCAGTATTTTTGCTTCACCTTTATCTCGGTCCCATGTTTTTCCCCCCGTTTATACTTATTGTGTGGGTTTTTTTGTTTGGTTGGTTGTTGTTTGTTTTTTTCATTTTTGTGTTGTCTCAACTTTGGCCAATTAAATAAAAAACCCTAGTCTCCGATCGGTATCTCATTCAGAAAGGTGCAGTTCATTCCCAGCAGTTCCTTACAGCACACTATGGCATACTGGGCAAGCACCAGCAAGTAGTCAGTGTATTAAACCAGCAGGCACATGCTCAAGATATGAAAGGGCCAGTGACTACCCAGTGACTTATCAGCGGGATAGCCAGACCTCATCCTGGTTCTCAAATTCCTCATCATTTGGTCTTGGTCTCTTTTATGTTGGTTCCCTTTAGCCATTATCTGCTAAAGGTTTGATGAAGGTGAAAGCTTTCCCTTCCACAGCGGAATAAGCCTGGCTTTTGGGAGGAAGGAGGAGTATCCTGGATTTTTTTTATCTGACCGCTTTGCTATGTAGGTCAGACATTGCTGTGACAATTATGCCTTAAAGTTTGGAATTCTTTTGTTAGAAGACCTATAAACTTCACTTCTTAAAGGAGAGCTTAAATTGGTCAGTCTGCGCCCAAAAATGGCTTTTCACATGCTGTGGACGAGTCGACTTGTTCCTAGGCCTGGTGCCTGCTGATCTTCTTGTTCTTTGCAGACAAATGTCAGCATAAATGTAATCACAAATGAAAAGCTCAGAAGGGACTAATAAACCTGCTACATGTGCCATGGTCTTCTGGTCGTTTCTGATCTTTGCTGCCCAGAGATGAGACGGAATATAACGTAACATAACAGCAGGTGATATAATGTAATACAGGTGGAAAAGTCAAGGAACGTACTTGATGCAACCTCATTGGTCCTATGAAGAAGAATTTGTGTTCGGCACTAACAGTTAGGTAGCTACGCAATACCGGTCTGGCAATGTTAGAAAAGCTAGCAGAGGGGCCAGAAGATGGGTTTTCAAAAGGTAGGGGCCAAAACAGAGCCACCAGTCTGCACAAATCACTTACTGTATTTTTAGAGAATCTGGTATCCTGCATGGGAACATCATGAACTTTGACAATCTCCCATTTCTGTCAGTCCTTGGAAGGAGTCACGCAGGCTGCTGAGTGCGCGGTGGTAGGTGTTTTATCTTTTCACGCTGCAGTCAGGGAACTATCCACAGTTTGTTCTCCTGAATCTCTGCTGCTGTTTGGGCAGCTTCAGCAAGCTAATGTTGACGTGATTCATGAAGCAGACAATTAACTTCTCTCCATCCCTACCTCACGGGCAGATGTTGTAACCATTCTTACTCTTCCTTCATGATCTCTGTAAGTGTATGATGACCTCTTAGTCGAACTGTTGAATAAACAGGCAGTGTCACTGGTGAGCGAAGTTGTCAGGTGGAGTATATGTTGCAGTGAAATTGAGGGGAGGTGAGGTAATCATACAGACACATTATATATGTGTGTGTGTAGTCTCTGGAGAAGGGTTAACAAAACTGCTTTATAACAACAGAAAGTATCACAGGAGCTTCTTTGGGTGAATCTTTGTTTTCCTGAGCAGGTTCTTAGAAGAAGCCTCTAGTGATGATAAATGTCTTGCTGTTTGTCCATAACTACATTGGCTGTGGAGTCTTCCTCCTTCTGCCTGTCTTTGTGCGACAGCCACTTTCTGCCCTGCCTTGGATCTACACATAATTGCGTTGACATGAGGATGTACATGTTTTTTCCTGAGTTCCAGTTAGAGACAAGACATGTACAGGTTTACTGCTGCTCAGCATGCTCTCACCAGTATGAGGCAAAGCTCTAGAACTCAATTTCCTGATTTTTTTGGTCATTTTTAGAGAATCGGGTCAGGAAAGGGGACTCTCATTTTTCAGTCAATGAAAAAATTACATCGGTGCTGCAAATTGGCAAGAGGAGTTGTGCAGTGAACAATTTTCTTCTGTTTAGGACCTGTACCTTATTTATACTAACGCTGGCGAGCAGGTTGCTCAGTGCTTACCGTTGTTTAAAAGAGTTTTCTGAAATTAGTGTTTCTGTATTTTGCTTTTCCACTGTAATACCCTTGACCTTTCCATAGCGGTGTGGTCATTTACACTCCCTGAATTTGAATTAACTCAGTGGCATTTGTTTTCCCGACAGAAATCAGAGGTAAGAAGGAAGGACCGTGGGTCAGTTTGGCTTCACAGAATCACAGGCTGGCGGGGGTTGGAAGGGCCCTCTGGAGCTCACCCCGTCCCACCCCTGCTGGAGCAGGCACCCCCAGAGCAGGGGCACAGGGCCGCGTCCAGGCGGGGGGTGAATGTCTCCAGGGAAGGGACCCCACAGCCTCTCTGGGCAGCCTGTGCCCCTGCTCTGGCACCCGCACAGGGAAGGGGTTTGTCCTCACGTTCAGGGGGAACTTCCCGTGTTCCAGCTTGTGCCCGTGGCCCCTTGGCCTGGCGTTGGGCACCGCTGAAAAGAGCCCGGCCCCATCCCCCTGACACCCGCCCTTCAGATATTTATAGGTATTGATGAGATCATTCGGTGATTACCTAAACATAATCTGGGGATGTTTTGTGATTTTTTTGAAGAAGTAAAGACCATTCAAGACAAAGTCACAAGTCTGGCAAAGTTCCTGGTCTTTGTGCAAGGCTACTTCACATGAGTTTGTTATGTTCTAGTGTGGATTAGGTCAGAACAGTAGTTATATAAGGTATTTTGGGGTTAGTTGAGCTGAAATTATAAAATCTGATACTTCCTCCCACTTTTGTTGTTGGTACTTGGGCTTTGGAGCATCGTGAGTTTGTTCTCAGGAGTTTCGAAACCAGAGAGTTTGAATGAAACGATTCCCCTTAGTTATAAAGAAGAAATGATTGAGCTGAACCTGGTTTTAATGGAAAATCTGCAGGGATTTTCATCCGCGTATGTGTGGTCACTTGTCTGTTAGCTCTCTGCAAATTAGGGTACATGGTAGGCTGGAATGTGGTCTTGCTTAAATTCCTGTAGGTTTGCAGGAAGTCCAGTTGACTGATATAAATTGGCCGTGGATGTATTCAGTTGTAATGATCAGCATTTTCCTTGACCGCTTTAATGTGGGGTGGAAGCAAAAATAATAAATCTTGTGGCTAAAAAAGGTTAACCAAGACTGAAATTGAGTAAGAATTAAGTGGGGAAGCAATTACCATAATAAGGAACTTTCTTGCCTGGGATTTTGGTCTCTTATGCAAGGATAGCCATTCTGCTTTGAAAATAGCCATTGTTGACTCTTCTACTTAGCTCTGATTCTTCCTTTTTTTTTTTTTTTTTTTTTTAACAAACAGTTCTGTCATGATAATCCTATTTTTTGGGCACCTTTTGGCTGCCAGATCGATTATATCATAAATGAACAATTGTTGTGTAAGTATGAATAAGCAGGAAATAGCTTTAGAAGTGAGTGTGTTTGGTAGGAGTTCAGTAGCTACAGCTGGAGATGAGCTCGTCCTCAGAGGTAAAAGGCTCTAAAAATGTAATATATCAACATTGCTTGGGAGTATTATACCAGCCTTGGAGCATCTGGGAATTGCCTGATAGTTCAAATTCAGCTTATTCCTATGAAGCATTAACCTACTGTTGGCCTTTGTGTCCTCCCCCACTTTTTTACCCTCCCTACCTTTCTATCCTCCCTATCAAACCAGAGCTCTTTGGCAGAGACACTGGACAGCAGTGGCAGTTTAGACGCACAGAGAACCGACATGATTTACACTATCGAAGACGTTCCTCCTTGGTATCTCTGCATATTTTTGGGGTTACAGGTATGTTTCAAAACAGCTATAATATTTTCTCTGTAACTTTTAAACCTTGTTTAGCATTTTCTGTGCAGTTCCTTGCATTTGTGTATATCATAGTTTTATTGTTGCCACACTCTCACATGTTTGAAGAAAAAGTGTTAAGATAGTTTCTTCTGAAGTTGATCACTAAGATCACTGTGTTGATAATGATCTATATTATTGTTTGGTGGCTTATGCATTTCTGAGATTGATGTAAATATTTAGTTTTCTAAGATGCTGCTCCTAAATAAGTGAGCAAATGTCAGAAAGTGACATTTGGTGCCTCTGGAATTGAAGGTGGAGAGAAATAATGGTTTAGTCCTGAAATCTTGAATGTTACAGCTGCTACTGCAGTAATTTCAATTCCGCAAGCTTGATCGCAGGTCCAGGACAATGCTGGCTCGCTAATAACCAGGGCAGGCAAATTCTGCTCTCCTTGGAGTGAGAGCGTGTGCTTCCTGCTATGAATAGGACTGTAGTGGACCCTGCTACCAGCCCAGCCACTTGCTTGTGTGAAGTGGAGCAGCTCAAATTGTAATTTCTCAAATGGTAATATCTGTCCCACAGGAATGCTGAGAATTTGTTAATATCTGTGAAGTAAGTATGTTGAGATCTCCAAACAAATACATTCCAAAGCATCCTTTTTATTTCTGCCTTTCCTCAAGCAGTTCTGTAGGGATTATATTTCCACTTGCGTTGTTGAATATGGTGACTCTTGTTTGTTTGATTGCTTAATGTATTGGGGGTGAAAAAGAGTTAATGAGTACCTAGTTCCTGGTACTTGTGAGCTTATTCACAGCCTAGTTTGTGTGCTCTAAGTTCATTTGTAAGCATTGTAGTGGTTTTTCACGCAGTTGAAAGTGAATGGAGTTATTTGTCTGCTTTTCTGAGTTAGAAGCTGTTTTCAGTGAGTTACCTAGATACCTCCTCATCAAGAGGAGCAGCTTTGTAAATAACCTAGTTTATCCTACAAAAATAACGATTGTTAGTGACAGGTTAGGGGTAGCTCGACATGGAAGGAGAATGCTTAGGACCAGGAAGTGAGAGCTTTGGATAATTCAAAAGCAAAAACATCCAATGCAAAAGAAAAGATGGTAATGAATGTACTGATTAATATGGACTGTAGTATTAACAAACTATTTTTCTCTTCGCAGCATTACTTAACGTGTTTCAGTGGAACTATAGCGGTGCCCTTTTTGCTAGCTGATGCCATGTGTGTTGGATTTGACCAGTGGGCTACCAGCCAGTTGATCGGGACCATTTTCTTCTGTGTGGGCATCACTACATTGTTACAAACAACTTTTGGGTGCAGGTAAGATCTGGGACTTGTTTCTAGTTGTTGAGATGGTGGTAAGACTAGACATCTATTGGGATTTCCAGGACACGGTCTGAGATCCACAAGGTAGGTAGTCTATTTTCAAAGGATAAACATGAAACACAAGATAGCATGTCAAATACAGGGCAGTTGGGGAAAGCATTTGGAAAGCTGCTCCCAAAAAAAGGTGGATCTGAAATCAGAGGAGGCATTCCAAGGGTAAGAAAATACAGCAGGGGCAGGGAGAGAGAAGAAGGAGGATGAAAATCTATGAGGACAGAGAAGGTAGAATTGTTTCTGGGGGAAAGGAAAAATTCATATGCCTTTGGTAAAAAGGAACTAGTTTTGATTATTTTTTTTTTTTGTTAGTTTCTTGAATGATACTATATTCTGGCCAATATTTAGGTGGTTGTCGTTAGTCCTACAGCAAATTGTGTGCTTGTTCCTGTAAAGTGATTTTCAATTTAAAAAGGCTGGGAGAAATGACGAGGGTTACTTTTTATTTCCTGAACCGAGTGTCTCTGGTACCTTTGTGTATAAACAAATCATTTGGTTTTGTTAGTTTCTCTGAGTTGCAGGTAATGATCCTTCCCTGAGTTGGGAAGAAACGTGTATAGGGATGCCTCTACCTCTTCTTTGGTCTGTTCTCCTTAGGAGGATGCAAGAGACCAAGTCAGGTGTTAGCAAATACTTGTGAAAATCTGATGTTGGTAAGAGCAGGATGTTGTAAGTTTTATTAACATGAAGATAATTCTTTTTTAAAATTGTGTGTTCTACAGTAAACACTGCAGAGAAGTGCTTGACATGTTTACTTAAACTTTTGTTGACTCTGCCTGTGAGAGCTGGGAATAGCTAAAACCTGCAGGGTTACTTCTACATCTTCTTGAATAAACCAAGAGTGATAAGTTAAACCAGAAGAAAAGTGCATGCTTGAAGAGTATACTCTCATATGGTTACTTGAATGATTCATGGGTCACTTAGTTCAGTTTAAGAACAATGTGAATCTTGCGTTCCAATAGAAAGAGGGCAAACAACCCCACATTTTTAAAGATTTATCTAAGAAACCAAATCTTTGGGTGGAAGAGTTATCTCAATAGGGTGCAGAAGGCAAGCCTACAGTAGATCACTTGCAGCTGTAGATCAGCTTTTCATCTAAAAGCTTTCCAAATATTTCAGGTTTTCCAATGTAATCTTTAGTTGCTGTTTTAGTTAGCTTTAGTTAGCGCTCTCGTCTTTTTTCCTTTGAAAAAACCCTTCCCTTTATTTTATTACGCTTACTAAACTTATAAAATTGCTCCGCTGTTTTGTATGAAAAGGTCATTCTGATGACAGAACACTGTAATGAAAGTTATTGAAAGAGAAAATTTTCTTTCCCCAATGTATTTTCTTTTAGTCAAGACTACCTGCAGTTAGCAATCATATTTTCTGCCTGACTGTCTCTGCTCCTAGGGTAGCTTGCCTTAGCTGTAATCACAAATCCTCTGGTACCTCGTCTGAAAGGCAGCAGAGGAGCACAGTTGAGCCCTTTGGAGTTTTGAACCTCTCTTTTAATGGGAGTGATATATTCCCCCCCCCCCCCATCTTCTATATTTATGCTTTATATAGGGAATCGCGGGCTTCTTGACCTAGGTGGGAACTGGAAGATAAGGTCTTTTATTGTTCAACTTTGAGTGTCTCCTCCCTGGATTTACTGAAGTTTAAAATCTTCCAATTTTGTAGGAAGTGCGGAGATGCAGACGGAGATGAACTCCAAGGGGAGCTTGGTTTTCCTGTGCTTCTACCAGCTTTCTTCTTCTGCCTCAAATTTATCAGAAACACCTTACTTTTTTGTTTCCTGAGACTTGTATCTCTTCACACAACTAAAGCTTGCCATATTCTGGTTTTTTGCCCTGACTAATCTTGGGCTCTTTCTCTTTATTACTTACTATAGTGTGATTTTTGGGCTCTTCCAGAAACTGGTGTGGTCCCATCAGTTTGAAATGCTCTGTTCTGTATAATCCCACCTCTGCCCTCCATGGTGGTTGGGTTTTTTTTTAATACTTCTCAGTGGTTTCCAGTTGCACGTGTTTATATACCGAAGAGGCAATTGCATTTGGGTCTTAAAATAAGCGAACTTGTATTTAAGGAGAAAAGTTCTGCGGTTGAATGTTTTATAACTATTTAACATGTGATTCTGGTTTTATGTAAGGGTGGGAATGGGATATAGCAGCGACGTTCTCTAAATGAGATTTTAAAGTATTTATTGGCAAGTCAACTGCGAAGTATTTCAGCAAATAAAGCCACTACAGTTTCAAAAGGTCAAATTCCATGGTTTAAAGGTCCCTAAAGACGGATTTACCTCAATTATAAGGAGAAGTTGTGGTCAATTTGATACCCATACTAATTTTGGGAATTCAAGGTATTTATTAGGTTATGTAATAAGCCAAAAGATTTGGCAAGGATTCAGAGTAATTAGTATGATTGAGACAAACATATACAGCTTTAATGTACCTAAACATTTTAGGTTCGTTGCTGTGCCCATCACTATGTTGTCTAGGCATTCTTATATCTATGTCACATCTTAAGATAATTAAGACACTTCTGGAGGACTTTAACTGCGTAAAAAGCTCTGTCTTCATATGGGCTGGTGCCAAAATTGAGCAACTTCACAACTTAGATTTGAAATTAAAATGATATCCTGATCATAAACCGGTGGTACTTTAGCCAGCTAGTAATGAATGCCTGGCTTAGCAATGGGAAAGCAATCTTTCTGCCTGGGGGAGGGGAGAGGAAGCAATATTGTGAGCCTACTGGCCCTTTTGGTGAATATTCCACGTTAACTGTCTCACACATAAAGGTTGAGCAGATAGCTCAGTGAGGTGTCCTAAGACCTTATTTACGCAATATGTATGCAGGGTATTTTGTGTGATACAAAACTCACAATCTGGATCCAAGTCTCATTACAACTGACTTCATCGCTGGAGAATGTGTTCGCAATGTGTATTTACAAAATCATTAGCGGGGGGACAGAGTACTGTGTAGGTGGGATAGAGGAGTAACAGCTTGTTACAGGTATTGCATATTTTGCCATGGGCACCAGCTTGCTCAGTTTGCTTAACAAACCTTGAAAAATAAGGTGAATCATTCACTCGTAGCTACCAACCGTTTCTTCACCAAAGATGAAGCTGTGATTTTTTTGGTTGAAGAAACTGAGAAGGGAATCACATGCCAGTCAGGTGCGCTCAGATGGCTCATGTATTTTCTGAAGTTTGACTTTCTAACGTAGTTTTCAACGTTTGTAGTACGTGGGTCAGCTTTTTAGATTGCTCGTGGCCCAATCTCCTTTCCAATGGTAGTCCAACTGTTCTGACTTCCTGCCTGTGAACTTCACAACTACTGTTAGTAACATGGTTCTAGTTTGATCTTCATTGTGTTTAAGTGTGTACAGGAATTTTTTCCCCACAGATACTTCTTTCTTTTCCTTTTTTGTGCCTTTTCTGATCTTTATCTGAATGTGCTATGGTTAGTTCTTTTTCCTTTACTGGTGTTTGCACTGGCATCAAGGCACTTCACAGCTGCTGTAAAAGAGCCATAAACACAGTGCAGGAGCTAGAGCCGCGTGAGCGATTGTGCTCCACGTGTTACAGTTTGAGATCTGCTATTAAAGAGAATATTATTACAATCATTAATGATGGTATTTATAAAATAGTTCAAAGTGCATCTTCTCTGTAGTTAAGTAACATCTGGATATTTGTGATACTATACAAGCTATGCTTGATTCAATAAATACATCGTTGGTGCTGGTGGATGCTCTTTAGATCTTAAAACTTTTGGGAAGTGTAAACACCAGTGCTAAGAATCTCATCTTGAAATTCTTGCAGTGTTTGTATTTATTGCTGGTAGCCACCTGGAACATCTAATCAGCTCTTATCAACCTAATAGTTGTTTACACGTACACTTAAAGATGAATGTGTAAATGACTGTACCTCAAGTCATGCAGAGGGAAGGGATTGAGTATGCAGAACTGCATACTGCTCTATCAAAGAGCTTTTTTAGTGTGGCTGGACGGTAAAAGCTGCGTGTTCAGCAATCTGGCTGGCACGTACATCAGAACGTGCATCTGTGTCCTTGGTGTGCTGCTGAGTCAAAACCTTAAATCAATGGCTGGTTAGCTGCGTGCTGGTATCTGGTAATTATCTGTTATAGGCGATGCATTAATAACTTAATGCATGTGGTGTCTTCTGTTAGGTCTTTGGTTTGTGAAGTCTTAGTATTTCTATGTCTTCTTTTTAATAAGAAATTTTCATATTTCACATTTTCAGTAACCCCAATAAAGGGTGGTTTTGAGGATGAGTAACCACCTGACTGCAATTGATATCCTGATACAGTACCATAACACCGAGAAATGTCAGCATCTCTTCTTTCCCTTTCCGCCAGGTTGCCCTTGTTTCAAGCAAGTGCTTTTGCATTCTTAGCACCAGCTAGAGCAATACTGTCCCTGGAGAAGTGGAAATGTAATAACACAGGTAATTGTCATTTATGCTTGTTCAGGTTTAAGTGACAAATGGCCCAGATCACATATAGTGCAACTGCCAAGCCTTTTGGTATGGAAACTGGAAGTAATGATCAGGGAATATGAAAAATTCTCTCCTTTAACAATATTGAAACTTCATGCATTGGAAGAAGATTCCTAAAAGTGCCCTCGTGGAGTTCTGTTTCTGGGGTTTTTTAATATAAAAAATGTTGACAAAAGAAATTTAGCAGTAGCATAAAACAATTCTTTTGTCAACAAAGTAGAGAAAGGCAGAAGGATTCCTTAAATGTTCCTTTCCAGTGTTTAGAAATAGTAGGTCCAATCGAGTCCTTCTAGGTTGAGTAGTAGTCAGGTCGAGCAATGTTCAGCGTCACCTCAACACCAGTGTTTTTACCTCTTTAACTCACACCTGACAGGTTTTGCAGAGGAAGCTTTGACAATATTTGGATGTTCATTTTAACTTGTTCTTTGCTAACTTCATCATCCTGAAATGGTTTGAATTTATTTAGAGTGAAAATGTACAGTAAAACTGGTTGGGTAAGGGGCTTTTTCTTAGGTTAGAAAACTGAAGTGGAAACGGCACTGGCAGTTTGTTTTTTAACGGGGTGTGGTGACCGGTCATAAGGCTGTGGGCAGTGCAGGACAGCAGCATAGAGAAACAGGCTGCTTGCTTCTAACTGAAGTTCTTCCCAGGGGTCCTTTTGATTCTGTAATCATTTGTATTGTTTATGTGTTTATACATCTCTTTTGATTCACTTAAAACCATCTAATTAGTTTTCCTGATGGTTTTTTTGGGTAGAAAAATTAGCTTTGAGCATTCACATTTTCTCACTGGGGGTGTCAGGTGTCAGCTACAGGGAAATAGGACGTGGGTTTCAGTGCCCAAGATGTAAAGGCAAACTCTGGTGTGCTTTAGTAGTGCTAGCTGCGTGGGATATTTCTGTGCACCAAAATGTGCCAGTATCCTAATACTCATCTTGTTGAAAGAAAATGCTGTCTGATAACCTTTGGCAAAGCAATTTTTCCACTACTTCAGCTTTTCAGAAAGAGCCTTTGCTGCATCTCACTCTTGAACCTTTTAACCTTGAAAAGGTGTCGGAAGGGGTTGTAACCCATTTAGGTCAATTCATCATTCAGTGAGTGACCTAAATTGGTGAACAGCAAACATTGGAGTACTTGCTTCCTAGTGTGCAGCTGAGTAATTAATTCTCCATTCATCCGTTTACTGGAGTGGGAAAAGAATCCCTAACTGACCTTTCTTTCTGAAAGTTTTTTCCACTTCGGTACAGTGGGTAAGATTAGTGGTTAGCTCTTGGGGAATGTAAGCGTGTTAATACTTGATTTGTAGCATTGCAGAACTTCCATGTAAATGAAGGCTCATTTGTCAGACACAGCTTAAGGAGAGAATTATTTTGTATTAAACGATGGCAAAGTGGCCAAGGAGTAAATACCTGTGTTTGTTCTTGTCTTCTTTTTGTGAGATACAACAGTTACAAACGGAACGACAGAGCTGCTTCACACCGAGCACATCTGGTATCCCCGAATACGAGAGGTAATGTAGGAGTAGCCTTTAGCTGTTGATCTGTCCAATTCCAGTTAAGTTTCTCGCCTAACCATCCGTGTGTTCTTGTCTTTAAGTTGGTAATTTCTTCATTCACTGCGATTTCATTTGAATATATCCCTTTACCCATTTCACGGAAGTCTTCATCTTTTCAACTTGTTCATTGCTGGACAGCAAATACAAGGAGTTAGTTACTACATTCCATAAGATGTGCAGTAAAATGCACAAGCAGGACGAATACTTTTCTTGTAACACTTTGTGATTTGTGCTCACTGGTAGCAGTTCAGCTGCTACCAGACCACTTGCCTGCTGTCGCTCTGTTCAGTAGGCTGTCCCGTGGAAGGTAAACATGCAGTTAGCAAATCTGTTCATCACTAGGTGTCTGAGGTTGGAGACTATTCTGATAAGACATTGATTCTCCCAAGAGACTTGCTGAAATACATCAAACTCCTTCTCCACTCGCAGCACTGCAGTCTGAACTTCATCATGCTCTGCAGAGCCCAGGATGAGGGTTGTGCCCAGGCATGACACTAGAGCGGTAGATAGCGTAGTCCAAATTAAGGCGTGTGTCATGGAATTTATCTCCCATCCCGTTGCTTTGGGCTGCAAACTTTTTCTTAATTAAAAACAACCCCTCTCTCTTCCCCATGTTCAAACCATAGCTACATCCCGCCAAGAGCCCTGCAGCCAAGAGGGCTGACAGTCTCCTGAGACCACAACGCTGCTCTATACCAGCTTCTAAGGAGCACTTGTGAACAATGCAGCATACACTCTGCCCCTAGGAGCTAGGAGCATCACCTCCGTGGCGCCACCAACCCTTGCCGGTTCGATCTGAGAGCTTAAAGGTTAGCCTGGAACCCAGGTCTCCTGTCTGACAGTGTGATGTGCTATCCACACAGCTACCAGACTGGCCCACTGGTCTGTTGTGTAATAGTTTTGTGGAGAAAGCCATAAGTGTTATGCTTAAGCAATAAGTCACTTAAACATAATGAGCTGTTTTATGACGCAAAATTTGCTGAGTTCTTCTGTGTCACTGAATTCTTTTAACTGCAGTTTGTAATCCAGAGCAGAAAAAGAAACGTTTTGGGTTTGCTTTTAAGATTTGACTGAACTGTCTCTTTCCCGTTCTTGTGTGTTCAGATCCAAGGTGCAATTATCATGTCCTCCTTGATAGAAGTGGTGATCGGTTTGCTTGGCCTTCCCGGCGCACTGTTGCGATACATTGGACCTCTGACCATCACGCCAACTGTTGCGCTCATCGGCCTCTCTGGTTTCCAAGCTGCTGGAGAAAGAGCAGGCAAACACTGGGGTATCGCTATGTTGTAAGTACTCCTGGGTGTTCTTGGCTTAGGCCGGGGGTCCCAGGTGGTAAGTTGTCATGCAGGAATTTTGGAGTGCAAGGGAAAAGCCAGAGTCTGCTCGGCTGCCAAAGCACACGCACTGCAGTGCTCCCAGCATGGAGATGCACCGTGTGCAAGCATGTGTGTGGGTCTGGGTAGGGTCAGCTGGCAGCTGGGGAATGAGGATGGCAGCCACTCCAGAAGAGGAGGGAGGAAAGGACAACAGCTGAAAGCGAGGTGTGGAGAGCAGGGCATTTTATAGAACAGTAGTTGGTCTGGGAGCCATCGGCTGGGTCTAATTCAGTGCTATAGCAAAGATGATTTAGGAGAACACCAGAGAGATTAATGAATAATTTATATTTCTGTTTTTGTGGTGCTCTTGTGTATGTTTCTTATTCTGCAAAAGCGAGCAAATACCATCGGTAGTAGTGCTCCATTTGTCATTAGTACTGGTTTGCTTATCTATAGCCAAGAGAAATTTGTATGACGACAGAGAGCATGTGTGTTTCCATGAATGCCATCAGTCGATGAGGCATAAATAGGCAGATTTCCCTCTAGTAGATTAAAAGGCTTTTAGAGTGAATTTCAGGGCATGGTGTTTATGCTTCTGTAGGTATAGACGTCAGGGAAATTAAAGAATTGAGATAAGTGGTATGAAAGGGAATAACTGAGAAAAATGAGATGAAGATGAAGAGAAGACAAAAGCTTCCTGTGAGATGCTGTGGATAACCAGCCAAATAAGGGTGGAAACCACATTTTAGGGTGAAGGAAATTGGCTGAAGCAGTTGCTATATGCAACGTATAGCGACCAACTTTGTGCTGGCTCTGGAAGCGGAAGGAATGACTTGATGAGGTCAGATTCTGGTCTGATTAGTCGGCTTGCACAGTACTTGGAACATGTAAAGTATTGTGTAAGTGCAGCTTATGATTAAAAGGGCTGTTTCGTTCTCGTTTTCTCTTGGATGTTAGCATCATGAATATTTTTGTGATGCTATTACGTGAAGCAGCTGACCCAAAGGAACGTTTTATTTTCCTGTAAAAAAAAATTCTGTGCAAGTTGGGACTAATGTTAAATCGATCAAGCAGAACTTTGATGAATTGGACATAGCAACGCGTAATTAAAGTTGACATTTTGCAGATGGAAAAAAAAATACATCCATTTAGGAACAGGATTTAAATATTACCCAGTCAATAAGTATTTCTGGCTTCTGCCATGCAAAAATGTGCAATAGATTGTTGACAATAACTCCATAGCTGTGTAGAGCCACTCAAAAGTTTCTTGATCTCTACAAGATGTGGCGCTTGAAATTGTCTTGACTGTTCTGATGAGATGAAAACACTGTGTCGCTGCCTAGCACAGAATACCTGCGTAAGAGCTATTGTCCTCTATTGGCTGCAGATGCTATTTGACATAAGTTTCTGACCTTGCTTGTTCTGCGGGTGCCAGGCTGAAATAATTTAATTAGAAAACACATCGCATCGTGATCTGTGAAAAGGGAAATTATTCCTGAGTGGGTCTTTGCCTGTATACCTGGTGAACAAAACCAGTTTTGGGGGCATTTAAAGATCTGGTAGTGTTCTACAGAATGGCAGTAAGCCCCCCTGCCATGTAGCCAATATAATATTATTTACAATAAGATAATATTATTACATTATTTACAACTCTCTACTACATAAAAAACAAAGCCACCTGTCCTCAGGGCTAGCGGGGCAGGGTAGCTACTGTTAGGGAGTGGAGCCCTTCATGGGCTTTGGGAGAGATGCCAAAATGTTTCCTGAATGCAAGGAAAAGGTGCCTTTATCACTCGACTCTAGTCGGGGGTAAAGCTATAAATGACACCCTTCTTGTGCAGGGCTCTTTGTTCCTGGAGGCTGAGGGAGAATAAAGCTCTGTTTTGTTTCTTACAGACTGAAACTGATCTTGGACAGAAAAGGGAGGGAAGCTTAAAATCCACCCTTTTGGTTTTCTTAAGTCAGCTGATAAAAACGTAATCTCAAATTTCAGAAAAGCTTTTGCATCTTCAGATAGCTTGACTCTTTGTGTAGCCTTTTTATAGCAAAACTGGTTTTGGCTCTTTCAGAACCGAGCAGCCTGCTCTGGCTTTTTATTTTTCCTTGCAGTGGATACTTGTTTTAGCTGTAGAGTTGAATTAGTTTTTAACATATAGAGGAGCTTAGCAGTTTTGACGAGGGGCGGGGCAAAGCTGCATAATGCTTGAGGCACCTAAAAACTGTAATAAACTAGGTTATAGGTGAACTGCAGTTGAATGGGTTCTTGGATTTTTTGGGGCTCTGTTCTGCTCAATTTACAACTGTTTAGTGAAAGATGCATGTACACAGAAAAATGGGATCTTAAGAATCGAAGAAAGAATTTCCCTTGACAGAAATGTTTGAAGTGCTTTGGAGTTCATGCAAATTTTGAAATGTAAAAATTACTGTATAGCGGCCTCCAGTTTTCCTGGTTCTTCCCATTTGCAGCAGCAACCTTTGTGCTTCGTACGCAGAGCAGACCTGGACACTCAGGGTTTGAGTCAAAAAGAAGCAAGCAGCGCAGCTCTCTGCTAATAGCTGCTTAGCTCTGAAGGTCTTTCTCTAGTCTCATTCATTTACCTGTTTGCTGCTGGCTGTTGTTGCAGCACTTTAGAATACAAATTACGTTGTTTTGGCTTCCGTGGAATAAGAATTTATTTTAAATATTTTCTCTTATGATGCTTTGTCTTGCGCTAAATTTAAAACGTACATTTATATTCTGTGTCTGAAGAGCCTGAACAGGTTTGTGCTGAGAAGGATTTTTAACATCTTGGTGCTAATGACGTGTGTCTCTTGTCCTTCCCTCCTCCTCCTTTTTTCTCAGGACTATTTTCCTAGTATTGTTGTTTTCTCAGTATGCCAGAAATGTCAAATTTCCCTTACCCATTTACAAATCCAAGAAAGGATGGACAGCATACAGGCTGCAACTCTTCAAGATGTTCCCTGTAAGTTATTGAACTTGTTCTTCAGTTGGCAAAAAAAATAAAACTAATGAGTGTTTCAGGGTTTTTTCCCTTGGTTTTGATTTTTCTTAATATGATAGATCACAAAGGGGAGATAAAAGCTTCAATGGGCTTATGAGTAACTTAAATGAATGGCTCGTTTGCCACAGGAAATAGTCTCGTATTGTAGTCTTGGCAGATCTGGTTCTGGTATCCGTCTCTGACGAAGACTCGTTGGAGTGATGAAGATCACAGAGGGAGGGAAGGGGGTAGAGAAGAAGGTGTGTTTATGCATGCAGTGAAAGCCTAAACTGAGCCCTCCAAAAAGGGATGGCAAGATCATTATCTTCTAGTTTTATGACAGCGATACTCTGTTCCCCTGTATGAAAGACTTTTTATTTCTTTGGTAAAGTTGAGAGTAATTCACTAGTTTGTTTAAGTGCCCATTTGGAGGCTTTCCCATTTGTTAGGGAAGAGAAGAGGCTTGCTCTAATTTTAAAGCTTTTGTAATAGCACCTTCATTAGGGGCCAGGGGGAAAACACCTGACGGATCTATTACAGGTTTAATGCTTGTTCAGGCTTAAAATATCACTTAAGATCACACTAAGATACATAAGAGATTCTGTGTAGGAACTTTTTGCTGTTGATGAATATTGCCAATGACAGTTTCTTTTAAACATGTTTTTATTCTCCTCTTTCACAGATTATTTTAGCTATTTTGGTCTCGTGGCTGCTTTGCTTCATCTTCACTGTGACAGACGTCTTTCCCCCTGACAGTTCCAAGTACGGCTTCTACGCTCGCACAGACGCCCGACGAGGAGTGCTGTTGGTAGCTCCGTGGTTCAAGGTTCCTTACCCTTGTAAGTATGTCTGGTTTTAAGGGCTGTTTTTCTAATCATACGCCTGTGAGTATCATTTCTTTGTTTTCTGAAGCATTGCTGGGTTTTTTCAGTAGTTGTTCTGATGCACTTGAACATGCACTGACCTAAAGACACTGTAGGTGGGGATGATGCGGTTTTTTCTTGTTTTCCTCTTTAATTTGATACCTTAATGTCTCACCCAAGAAAGACCGAGTCTCTGAAACTTGAATTTGTAGAAGGCACTTGCAGGGATTATCTAGGTAACTCTTGACTTCTAATAACATGGGGTGACTGTATATGTAACATGGATTTCAGGGAATGGTTGATTTATCCGTACTTGTCGATACTGTGGTCAGCTGCTGTTAATGTTATACAATAATAAGGATGGGTTATTACAACTCCTGTAGAGCTACTGAACTCATTGATTCTCATCATCTAAAGAATCAGTAGTTTGTGGAGTTTTATCCAGATTAATTCACTTCCCTATGCCAAACAGACCTGTTCTTAAATTAGCACAACTGTTAACAACTACACAAACAAGCCCTGGAATTGGGCTGAGAATTCCAGAGAATGCCAGTCAATGCTTGTAAATACTTTTTTTGTCCTTTAACGAGAGAACACAAAACACTTTACATGACATCTTGGATGTTTGTATTCTTTTGCTGGCCACTTCTATGTTTAAAGCTGTGAAAGGCTGTTTCTTACGGCATGAGATGGAGTTGCAGAACTAGTTCACCCTTGTGCTGCTCAGAAATTAATGGGGTAATAATAGAGTAATATTCTACTAGAACAGAATAACAGAAATCGTTGGGAATACCTCTACGTTGCAACGAGGCAACTTTGTTGTGGTTTTCCACGTGCTTTGGTTCTGATTAGTTCTTAAAAGAAACCACTTCTAAAGCAGTGCTTGCAAGATGTATAATAGAAGCTTTTGGGAAAGAAGAAGAGGAAAACTTCTCCACCCTGATTAAAGCTTTATTATTTGTGAAGCCTTGTTCATTCACGTTTGTGTGACTTAGTTCCTTTTGTTGCAAGAGGCTCGTCTGTTTCAAAGAGATAAAAGCATCAAGGCAATTTCTGTGGAAAACCTGCCAAGCTTTTCTGCAGGCTTAAATTAATCTTATTTTCTCTCGTACAAAATTTGGAGTTGGAAGGTGCTTGTGCAGCGATCATAGCTGGTTGTTGGTCGTTCTCTTTGCTAGGCTGACCTTGTAACCAGAGACCGAGTTTTCAGAGCAATAATAATTAAGTGGCATTCACCTCGCTGATCAGAACTGTTTTTTCACAAGCAGTAGTTCAAATTCCTTCCTTCTGAACAGGAGGCATTTTTTTGGTGGAGTTTAGGGGTTTTTGTTTTGCTTTGTTTTTTTCCAAGCATGATCAAAGCAGTTGGTTAGGCAGTTTTTCCTTTGCTCCTTTTCATCTGCTTGAACTTGCCAGACTATATTACCATGAAGGGAGTTTGTTGATTCCATTAAAGATGAATAGATTGCTGTATGTTTTGATATCTAAATTGTTTTCTGTGGCACGAGAGATTTCGGTTTTCTTTTCTTCACAGTTCAGTGGGGACTGCCAACAATTTCAGCCGCTGGAGTAATAGGAATGCTTAGTGCAGTTGTCGCTAGCATTATTGAATCAATAGGAGATTACTATGCCTGTGCCAGGTTGTCTTGCGCTCCTCCTCCACCTATTCATGCAATAAACAGGTATGACAAAAAAAAAAGTAGTATTTTTCAGTGTGTTAAGCTACTTTTTTACTACTTGTTTGGTTTTTTTTTTTTTTTGCTTGGGATAAGACAGGAATGCGTTCTGAGTTCAAACGTTACAATTTGGTCAAACACAAGGGCCAAGGATCTGAAATATAAGATGTAACTGTCATGTTGAATTATTTTTGTTGCAAATGTGGCATTGGAAACCTACTCCTGTTCCTGCTGGAGTCCTTGGAAGTTAATAGTACAGTTTCTGTGGGGAGAGAACTCTAAATTGGTTCTGGAATCAGGGTAGCTTTTCAGATTCGCTTGAAATGTAATTTTAGAAATAAAGAGCAGCTCTAAGCTTGACTTGAATCGTTTTGTAATTTCCTCAGCTTAAGAATGTGGGTATCTAAGACATAGAAAACAGAATTCAAGTTGTTTTTCCAGGTGTGTTGGAGCTTGAAACATGAATTATAATAATTCATGTGGGACAGATGCCTTAACAGACCCCCACGTAGCATGCAGTCCTAAAGCACCACCCGAAGGGAGTCTATGCTAATACAAGTTTGAAATATTTTTTTCTGTCTGTGATTTACAGAGGGATTTTTATTGAGGGTCTCTCCTGCGTTCTGGATGGAGTATTTGGGACAGGGAATGGATCCACTTCTTCCAGCCCTAACATTGGTGTCCTGGGCATCACGAAGGTATGTGCTTTACCTTGATTGCTCAGTGACTAGAGTATATTTATCTCCTCTGGTGGACGGCTTACACCATTTGCATGTTTCACAGCACAATCCTCGTCCTAGAAACTATACTATGTAGTATTTTGTGCAGAGAAACTCAACACAGCATTCTGAATTTACATAACTTGCCTCTGGACCAGCCATTATCTAACGGGAATGCATTCTAGAGAAGGAACCCAAAATCTTATTTTTCGTTGGAGTAAAGTGAAATCCTACATAAAGCAGATGGTGCTAAATAAGTTATCCCTTTGAAAACCAAAAAGGCATTCCAGGGCTCTATGGTGTTTTGAGCTGAGCCATAAACGCTGTAAACTGTATAGAAATTTATACTCTTTTAGCCTCTGAGAGCATCACTAGAGAACTGAGTATTCTTCATGTCTCACTTGAACACTTGATGAAACGTAGCTTGAGGTCCTTGGGTCTTATCTACGTCTGTACTAGGACGTCACACTGACACAGCTGGAACAGGAGCTGTGGTCAAGGTAACTTCAAAGTTAAAGGTACCCTAAATCTTTATTTCCATCATGGTAGGTTTTTAAGGCACTGAGCGTGCTTAGGGGATTATATATTTTTTGGGGTGTTAGCAAAATTTTTAAGCGCTAGAGGAGCTCCTTTGTTCATATGCGGACTGAATCTGTGCTTGACTGCCTTGCTGAAGTGGGAGACCTTGGACTGCAGATGGATTTGCTTGATATTGTTAATTTAACCTTGTTAAGGAATATCAGCAAAACTGGTAAGAGTAATTTATGTTGTAAATACGTACATCTTGTTGCGTGTTTTGCTTGGAAGCTATAAATCTCCTTCATGCATACAAGATAGAAGATGTATGCTCTTCACTTAGAATAACTCATCCCTCTGACTTAATCCAATATAGATGATGAATTTATTTTCAGCCATTTTTTTTCTGCACAAAGGATGATTCTGTTTGGTTTTAGGGTGGAATCTAAATACTAATAGCACCATCTGCTGTCTAAGTCTTCCATTCAGTTACTGATAGAAATTTCCTAGAAGAATTTTTGGTTAGAAAAATCCTTAAAGAAAGGTTTATTCTGTTCTGCTTCCTTTCTGTTATTTTATAGGAGCTGATACAAATTAACAATACTTCTTTATTAACAGTCCACAGACATGAGTGTGCATTTTTGCTTTGGAATAGCAAAAAATGAATGTTGAACTGGCAGCTGTTACAGAGAAGAGAGTTAACTACAGTTAGTCTGTTCAGAGCACACGATGGAAGAGTGAATGTGCCTTAGCCAGAGTGGCACGGCTGGATGGCTGTGCTCCAGTGTTTTGTCTTGTTTTCCTCTCTGCATTCTCATTCCTAAAAACCTAACAGTTTTTCAAGTTCAATTTATATCAAAATAGATTTTTGGCATGTAGATACTCTGCTGTTTGTTTGGGAGAGGAAATCTTTAGTGCTCACGAGCGAAGACTAGTAGTCCTGGTGATCCTGTTATGCCGGTGCAACATTTGAAGAGGCATTTACCTCCCTTAAAACCAGTATATAATTATGCTTAGAATTTAAATTTGAGGCTTCCACCAGAAGAAAATAGTGCAAAGTCTTTGGGCTAGTCAGTGAGCAAGTTTTAACTGATGAGAGGAAAACCAATTAATCTGATCAGTTGGGGCAAAAGTTATAGGTAGCTTATGCCATAACATTGGTGATGAAGTAGATACTCCAGTAAGGTACAAGGTACCATACCACACACTCCAAAATAATCACGTCAAGTGTGTGTACAAGTGCCTGGGAATAAGCACACAGTCTGAGCTAAATGCTGACCAGGATGCTTTCAGTAGCTTCCAAAAGGAGCTTGATTTGTTTGCCTTGTAGTGATTGAGCATTTGCATAAATAAATGTCACTGTCGTGCAGATTTTTTAAAGATTCTGCCTAGTTCATGCAGGAAGATAATTTTAAAGCAAGATACTGGTGGTCCTGAGAAAATTAGTGTCTCTGTCAAAGTTAAAGAAAGGTGCAGGCTAACTTGTGGTGTTACTGCAGTGAATACCCTAACTTACTGGTCCAGCTTCTGTCTGTAGGGGAACACCTCTTACCTAACAGTTAGGTAGTGAAGAATATGGGCGCAAGAAGTACTTTTACCCTGAACATGCCTACTGTATCTCTTTTCCTCATTTACTCATTTAGCTCAGTCACACATGATTAACAAATTAATATCTACTTCGCTTTGAAGCTTAATGCTCTGTAACAGGACCCCTACAAAGGGCTTTGCTGGAAACCACCTTACCAGTGTAACAGGGGTTTCTTTGTACCTGGTGCACCTCTTATGCAAGTATAACACTATTAAAATATTGAACATTCAGGTTTCCCAACTACCACTACAATGTAGTGCCAGAGAAATACTGCCCTGAAGTTTGAATGCTTAAAATAAAAATGGGAAGGAAGTGCAGGCACTTGGTTTCACAGTGTTAGCACAGCCATGATTTGCATATGAAGCTAATTCAGTTCTGATCTCAGAGGGATGTTATAAAATCAGTTTATAATCTCTGTCTAGAAAGCCTGCATCTCCTTCAGGGGAACTGCATAGTAGGTAACTAATACATGTATTCTTGTGTACAAGGGCAGCGACACATGGATTTTAATTTTTTTTCCTGTTTGCATTGCAGTTGACCCATTTGCCATCTCTCCTAGTTACGGTCCATTTGTTTTCTTTATTGTAGACGGGACTACACCACATTTCATAGTTATTGTGGCTATTGCAGTTACAGATGGTTTTAGAGATAACTTAATGTTAACAAAAACAAAATCAAACAAAGTTACGTTAGAATTGGAGCGCAGCCATGTTACAGCTGAGCCCTCCAAGACGTATATAAAGGCTCTGTAAAGCCTGTGTTTTAACACTGCAGGGAAGCTTGAAAAGAAGTTTTACATGCAAAAGAGAATAATAAAATAAAATGCAAGGCATGGAGTTGGACTGAGCGTGGACTTTTTCTAGTGTCCTTTCCGTTTTGTTTTCCTGCAGGTTGGAAGTCGCAGGGTTATTCAGTATGGGGCAGCCTTCATGCTCTTGCTTGGGATGGTTGGCAAGTTCAGTGCTCTCTTTGCATCGCTGCCTGACCCCGTGCTTGGTGCCCTCTTCTGCACTCTCTTTGGTAACGTGTGTTTTTTTTGCTCCTCTTTGTGTCCTGTGTGGCTATATCTTTTTACTCTGGTGCTGTGTTCATATGGATGTTGCTATCTTTTTTTGAAGAAAAAAGCTATATGAAAGCTGAGACTTGTTTTATTTTTATTTTATTTTTATTTAGGGATGATTACAGCTGTGGGTCTGTCTAACCTCCAGTTCATAGATTTAAATTCTTCTCGTAACCTGTTTGTACTTGGATTTTCCATTTTCTTTGGACTTGTCCTTCCAAGCTATCTCAAACAAAATCCACTGGTCACAGGTATGTGTTTGCTTATTTACACAAAGCATACTTCTGCCTTGTACTCCGGTGCAAAAGTACCTGCAAGTACAGAGTAATGTAAAGGGTAAATAAGAGAAAAAGCAAAGTATTATGGAGACAGTAAAAGCTGTAGATAAGAAGGCAGGTGTGTTCAGAGGTGGATTAAATTGAGATGCTGAAACCTGAATTGAATGTTTCAGTGGGATACGTCTGAAGTGGTCCTGCTTTCTCAGGGTACGGTTGTAGAGTAGTGGAAGGAGGTGACTGCCAGTTGAACTGGAAGAAAGACTAAAAGGGTGAATCTGAGTTGTAAATGATGTTAAAAGAACATGGGGAAATAGCAAGGCAGAGCTTGGGAGCTAGGAATTTGTTTTGGATTTTGAAATTTTTTGTCACTGCAGACGTGTTCTGAATCTGAATTTTAATGAACTCAGTTTCAGACTGTTAGCCAAATTGTGGAGTTTGGTGAATTCATGGAGAAGGTTTTCTGTTTTAATACAACATTCTCAGTAGTGGTCATGGCAGCACATGTCATCGAAGGAAGACTCTCTACTTGATTTTTTAAAAAGAAGAAAAAAAAAAAGGAAAGATTAACTAACTTTTATAGCTATCGCTTCAGAACAAGATTTAAGAGCATATCTAACCTACTAAGTTGTTCAGAAAAGCAGATCATTCAAGCAGAGTTCAGTGATGGTATATTAGTACAACATTCTTCTGTGAATTGGTGCTATTAAGTCTTGTCCTTTTAAAAAGTAATGGTTTATAAAAGGAATCATTTCAATCCACGTGATTTTACATTATGGACAATTCTCCTTTTTCATTTTGTAGTTTTCTATTTAGTTTCAATTAAGCAGTTGTGTCTGCAGTAGAAAATAAAATGGCACTTCATTACTTTTTTATAAGCAACTGACAGTTCAGAGTTACGTTTTGAGGAAGAAGAGATCCCCATGGTGTACTGCATTAGTTGAAGGTTCTTCCACATCTGTTCCTATGTGGTTTAAAGAATTCTATTTGAGCAAATTCCTTGGTGAGCTCAGTAGCAAGTTTTCCCAGTTAACCTGCATGTAAATCAGTAGAATGTGGGTGGGGAACTGGCTGAGGGGCCGCACCCAAAGGGGGGTGGTAAATAGCTCTTTTTTAAACTGGCGACCTGTCACAAGTGGGGTCCCCCAGGGATCGATATTGAGCCCAGTGTTATTCGATATCTTCATAAGTGATCTGGATACCGGCATCAAGTGTAGCCTGATGAAGTTTGTGGACAACACCCAAGTTGAGCGGGGAAGTAGACACTCCAGAAGGGAGAGCTATTCTGTGGAAAGATCTGGATAGGCTGGAAGAGTGGGCCAGCAAGAACCTTATGGAGTTCAACAAGGAGAAGTGTAAGGTCTTGAACCTGGGAAAACATAATCCCAGAGTGCAGCACAGACTGGGATGCACCTGGCTGGAGAGCAGCTCTGTGGGAAGGGACCTGGGGGTCCTGGCGGACAGAAAGCTCAACATGAGCGAACAGTGGCTGCTGCGGCCAAGAAGGCCAACAGGGTGCTGGGTTGCATCAACAAGGGCATTGCCAGCAGAGATAAAGAAATCATCCCGCTCTGCTCAGCGCTTGTCAGGCCACACCTGGAGCGCTGTGTGCAGGTCTGGTCCCCGCTGTGCAAGAAGGATGTGTCCAGGCTGGAAGGGGTCCAGAGAAGGGCCACCAGGATGATCCAAGCACTGGGAAGCTGCCGTACGAGGATAGGCTGGGAGAGCTGGGTTTGTTCAGCCTTGAGAAAAGGAGGCTCAGAGGGGATCTCATCACCGTGTACCAGTACTTAAGGGGCAGCTACAAAGGAGATGGAGACTCCCTTTTTACATGGAGTCCCATGGAGAGGACAAGGGGGATGGACACAAGTTGCTCTTGGGGAGATTCCGATTGGACACGAGAGGGAAATTTTTCACAGTGAGGACAGTCACCACTGGAATAATCTCCCCAGGGAAGGGGTTGGCTCGGCCACGTTGGACATGTTCAAGAGTCACCTGGACAGGGTGCTGGGCCATCTTGTCTAGGCTGTGCTCTTCCCAGAAAGGTTGGACTAGATGATCCCTGAGGTCCCTTCCAGCCTGGGATTCTGTGCGATTCCATAATGTGTATGCGTATGATAAAAATTCACATTCTAAATATTTTTTTTTTCTCCTGTCCTAGGAATAGCGGGCATTGATCAAGTATTAAACGTTCTTCTCACTACAGCTATGTTTGTCGGTGGCTGCGTTGCGTTTATTTTGGATAATACCATTCCAGGTCAGCATGTGAACTTGTCATTTTATCTGAAATAACTGCCTTTCTGAATAGCACAGCGTTTTGTGGAGGCAGGAGATGAGGAAGAGACTACTGCTTTTGTTGTTGACTACGTTAACACCTAGAGCAGCTGCGTAACACCCACGTGCCTCAGTTTCCTTGAGAACGCTTTGAATCATTTTCAGGTTAAGCTCTCCGTCCTATTAAACACATAAAATAGCTGATAAAAATCAAACCAGAATAGCCGCCTTCAGGAGACAGAGTAAAAATATTTTAAGATCCAAACTTGCTTCCATTTGTTTAAGAGCAAAAATTTGCCTCGACTTCCAGTTGCCAAATATCATAGCCGTTTCCAAGAAACACTTTTTCCCCCCTCTTCCTGCTTCCTTGAGGAGTCTAGATGATCTTTCCAATACTTTGCTGAACATGGTGTCTGAGACTTGAGGTTTTCTTTCTTCTCTTAACCTCTACTATATATGTCTGTGTTTACATAAAGATATTAATGTATTTGGTTTTTTCCTTTTCTTTTATTTTGACTTCTAGGAAGCCCTGAAGAGAGGGGAATACGGAAATGGAAGAAAGGGGTTGGTAAAGGAAGCAAGTCACTGGATGGCATGGAAACATATGATTTGCCTTTTGGCATGAACTTTATCAAAAAATACAGGTGTTTCAGCTTCCTGCCCATCAGCCCTACCTTCGTGGGTTACACATGGAAAGGCTTCAGGAAAAGCAGTAACTGCAGGAGTTCAGATGAAGACTCAGAAGCTACAGTATAGCCTTAGTTGAAATTATATTATCTAGTTGTAGTAAAAGACGTATTTGCAGTTTCTTGCTGATTAAGAAGCATTAAAATATATGTTTTGTATATCTGCATTTAAATTCTGGAACCAGAGCTGAGACGGATTTTAAAAAAAAAAAAAAAAAAAGCTTTCCTGTTGTGGGTGGTGGTGGCCAGATCTAGTGTCTCTGGGTCAACGTTGCAAAGGCTCCTCTGTTTGCTTTTCCAAAGCTATAGACACCTGCGCACCGAAGCCTGTTTATTTTAAATAGGGCTTGGGTTCCGGAAGTATGTAGGTGCTATTGAAAAACGTTACTTTTTATGGTGATTTTATTTAAGTCCTTGATGCTGGCGGTTTTGGCGCATTCATTGCTGGCAATGTTAGTTACGCCTGAAAATTTGAATCCTGTGAGAAGGGGCCGGGGCGGGGTAAGGAAAAAAAATTTACTGCTAGTCACGTCAAATCCCATATATGTTGTTTTCTACTCACCGATTTGCACATTCCGTATTTTCAGCCCCCTGCAAACCAGACTCAGTTAATACTGGCAAATCATGAGGGTGTGTTTTTGAATTACCGCTCGTTCAGTCAGATGTCCGACGTTATGGCAGAAAAGTTTCTGCAGTAACTTTGCCAACAAAAACCATGTCCGACTTCTGATAGCTTAGTGTTGGGGAAGGAACCGGTCGTTTCATGTCAGTTCACACTTAAAAACGTTTACTTTTTCTGCCTGGCATTTAACCACCTGATTATAGTGTCCAGGCGCAGGATTTCTTTAAAGGGACACACATAGCTTGAGTTCTACAGAGACGGGAAACTTTTAACTTCCAGGCAGGACCCGATAACAGTTTTTACAGTGCTGTGCCTGTATCCAGCAAGATACTTCCTGAACAAAAACGCTGATTTGAGCGGTTTTAAGCGGTTAGCACGTGTGTACGCGCAGCTTTCCCTGCGGGGAAGGCCACGCGGTCAGAACGCCACCGGCAGTCGCTGGTGTGGATGTGTGCGGAATTTTCTTGATTGGATATCGAGAGCCGACGCTGCCTACGGGCGGCTTGCGTTGCATTGCCTCGTTTCCTTCTCTCTTCGTGGGGCTTCTGCAAAAGCTCGTTACTGCTGCGGAGGTGATCTTGAACGGCAGAGACACTACATCTGATGTCCTCATCCACTGGATGGTTTAACGGGTACTGGGTCCAGTCAGGGCACCATTCAGATATTTTGGTTTTTTTTTCCCTGGAATAGTCTCAGCTCTGATGTTATGTGGGTGTTCATGCTCATCATACATCCATAATTAAAAGTTTTATTCATGTTTAATGTTCTTACTATTGCAAGTTAGTTTTAGACTTCGGTGTGGCCCCAAAAGCATTTTTAAGCTGTGGAGATCATCAGGGAAATGTAGTGTAATGTAATTTCAAGGCCAGTATGCTCTACGGTGCTTGCGTTTTGTTTTCCTGGAAAAAACATAACAGTGGATCCTGTAATTCACTAATATATTTATCTAGGTTTGACTACTGGACAGGAGCGCAGGAACTCTTCTTTTCTCTGAGTCTACTTCCAGGTGAATTTGTTGTTGGTTATTGAAGCATGGAAGGGTTGGGGTGGGGAGGGCGAGGACAGAGCTTAACGGATCAATACTGAATAGTGTAGAGTCGGAATGATTCCATTGATATCGTTCTCAGCATGCCATGGCTGTTTCCAGAAACTATTTTATACCGCTTTTTCCATAACAAAGCATGTGTTTGTTCCTGCTTCAGGGAACTTTCAGTAGTTTGCAGTCTTGGTGTCAATTGGACTGTCTCGAAAGCTGGTCGGAAGAGTTATTGTGTAGTAGACAAGGTTAGTTTGCCTGTGAAACAAAGTCATTTTTGTAATTTTTAGCATTTTAAAATTTTTCCTCTTCGGGTAGTGAGGTGTTAGATTTCCACATCCACTTGCAGATAGTTTGAGTGCGGAGACCTCTACTCAGTGGCACGAAGCTTCCAAATTTCCCAACTTTATGTGCAACCAAAGACGTGGGGGAGTTAAATATATATATACATAAATATATATATATATATATAAAGGAAAAAAAAAAGCCGCCTAGGTGTGGTGGTTGTAATGACGTAAAATGCCAAAGGTGGTTATCTTGTAAATGTTGAGAAAGGGAGGTAAAACTGTTTTATTTAAAACAGTGCCACCTCGGAAACATAGACATGTGAAGTCCAGTGATGCCGCTGGGCACGGAGCACGGCAGTGACACCTGTGTCCCCAGGCTTTTCTAACTTCTCCCCCCAGGTATTCTCTTGATAACTCCAGTGCTTATGCAGACAAGAGACGAGGCAACGAGAACTAGCATTTGTCTTCTCTCGCCTCTGGCTGAAGTAAAGCTCTGCATGTTCTGTGTTGCCTTCCCTTGAGAATGGCCAAGGCGCTTCAGTCAAATTACAGGGCAACGCATCCAAGGATATTTTTTTTTCTTCTCCCCGGAGCAGAACACCACTCCTCTCTGGCAGCGTAGGAAAGGCTGTCCCAGTAGGTGAAGTCTGATTACTCTGTTTAACTGTTGGATTTAATTCTTTTTGTAACTTTGGGTCCTACAGTGCCGATTCTGTTGGCTGGCTGAGAAGTGCAGCAGCGTTCAGCTGGCGTGTTTGCTTTTCTAGCCGCTTACCTTGGTAACACTAAAATAAGTAGTTGTAGTTAGCAGTCATTTTTGTAACCAATCTTGTGCGTGTGACAACGCCCTCCATCTTATTACAAACACAAATGGTTAAAGATAAGCTTCGGTTTTGCAAAGGAGGTCGCTGAAGCACCTGTAACGTGTGGTGAGGGGTTACGATGAAGTTGTTGGCAGTACCTTCAACGTCCAGGGCACGCAGCCGCTGCAGCCGGGATGTTGCTGTCAAAGCGTGCGGCTCCCCAGCGCTGAGAGGTGAGCAAAGGATGGAGCCGAGGCACCGGTGCCTTGGAAAGAGAAGCTCCCCTTTCTCTTCCCGATGCGCCTGAAACCATCCCAGAGCTGCCAGTCGAAGAAGATGCGTTGCTTTTCTTTGTGAGGGAGATAAGTCTGAATGGCCCCCCATTTTGTGCAGTCGTGGCAGCCGGTTGTGGATCTCAAATCCTTCTCCCACCTCCGCTTTTCTGCATCGGGCTTTTAGCGGCCGCTGTGAAATGCCATGGCCAGGGGGAGCACGGCACGCAGCCTGAGCTGCCGTGCAGCGGCTGCTGGCAGATGTGTTGCGGAGGATTATCTTGCAGTTTTGAAAAGCCTTTAAATACTTCCTCTTCGCTGGTTACATCCAGGCTTCGGTGCGTAAGGGTGCCTGGATCTAGAAATCTGACTGTAGATGTAATACTGTTTTATTTCCTACGTATGTTACTGCCTGCCTTTCAAACAGCGAACTAAACAGAACCACCCAGGGACGACGACACCTGAGAGGTGAGTTAAGAGGCGATGAGACGTTTCAGCCAAACTTTAAGTCAGAAGGGCAAATATTCATAGTAGAAATATCATTTTGTCATATCAAAGATGGTATCAATGTATACAAAACAAAATAACTTGGGACTTTTGATATTCTATTGTATTTTTTTTTAGGTTAAATTAAGACTTCTTGCTAACATGTCGAAACATGTTTTCTAAAGTAAATACTTGCAAATTATACCTATAGAAATTTAGCTTTCATAGCTAACGGCTATGGCCGATCGACGTTGTCATATTAGAGTGCGTTGGCGGAGGAACTCGATCAGGTACCTCGCTCAGAAAGTTCAAACTTTAAACCCAGAATTTGCTTTATGCCTTTTAGTGCTGACTTTAAATATGGCAACTTGGTTTGTACATGAATATTGCAGTATTTTATTTCCATATATTAAAAATAACATTTCCGCTCAGGATAATGATCGTGGTTTTCCTGGGAGGGAGTGGTATGATTGTCATGACAATGTCATGTGATGGTAGAATTTCTTCATTGACGAATCTATAGTAGTTGTGTATACTTTATTTACCCATGTTTCTGTTCCTACCAAAAACTAAAGGGTTTCTTTATTGTTCATCTCCCTACTGAGATCTTGGTACTCCCAGTGCAGAATTGGCGCTTGCAAACTGAAATCCTCAGTACTATTTATACCACAAGGAGCATCGGTGAGCGCGTCCTTAATGAAAAGCGTTGGAAATCACATCATCCGTGGTATAAACAGCACTCCAGGCGCACGTGGTTTAAAACAGCCGGCTTCTGATGGTTTGAGCGAGCCATTGGATGCTTACGCGCGATCTAAAACAACCTGTGCTTAACGTAATTCGTGTATCGATGTAGAAAATGCATGCGTGACAGACCAGCACAACCTACGGCGCTTCTTTTACGTGGCCTTCTTAAACCAAAAGCGACATTTTTTTCTTTTTTTCTTTTTTTCTAAGCAGGGGGGGAGTGGTGGGTCACTCATTCTTGCAGAAAATGTCCCACCCGGTGCACGTTCCTCAGTATTTCTCAAGGCGAGCGGCCTCTGTGGCCGCGGGACGACAGGGCTCTGTGCTCTCCTGCTTCTATCGCTGCGATAGCTCATTGCAGTATTGGAGGAGGCCACGAGTTTGCCAGTGTTTCGCTTCTGCCCACGAGTCTGTACAGCTTAGTGCTGGGCTGCTTTTAAGTATTGGGGATCTGTGTTCAGAGCCACCCAAAATACTCCTGTCTAGTTCTAATTTGACTGTGACTGTGCGTTGTCATCCGTACGTACTGATATGAGAGAGGTATTTAGAACTGCCTTGTGTACTATCTGGCATTTCCTACATCTTTCCAGGTAAATCATCTTGCTGCCAGTCCAAATTATTGTACTTTGTCTGTTTATAACAACCTTTGGCGTAACAAACTATTGACTGTTCTTAGGCAGTGGGGATAAATATTTTTTTCTCACGACTTTTTGTGACTGACTTTGGCTGTAAAACTTTTTTGCTCAACAGCAAGAGGTTTTTTCGGTTTGGTTTTGGTTTGGGGGTTTTTTTTTTTGATGTTGTTGTTCTGAGATGTGTAATTCTTTTTTGGAGGTTTTTTTATTTCATTTTTTTTTCTAACATTGCTTCATTAAACACTTAAATATTTAAAAATGTAATATTTGGACCAGATGTTGTGAATAATAGTAGATAAAGCTATTTTATTCTGTATTTTTAAAGCTGTTCAGTATAAATAAACGCGGGCATAGATGCAACTCGGCAGCGTGGTGTTACACTTCCTTTTAAACATCCCCTTTGAAGGAGAGTCGACGGTTCGGGAATCCAGGCGATGTGAAGACCAGGCGTATCTTTGTAGCAAGTGTCACCCCAAACTACAACTCCCGGCCGCCTTCCCGACCCTTCCAGCTCTCAGCCCCGCCAGGGGCGTAACACGGCCTTGATTTATTTGGATGAGGCACTGCTTACTGTCCGCGTACCCCTTGCTGTCTGTCCCTGCTGTCTGTCGAGGCACCTCGGGGAGCTCCGGACCTGTCCCCCCTCCGCCACCCGCCCCTCTCCTCCCGCAGCTCCCAACCCCTCGGGCAGCCAAGGGCAGCAAAGCTCCCCGTAGAAGCAGTTGTGCACGGTCAGCGCTGACGTGTTTCTGAGCAATGGCCAGGCAGCAGAACTCGAGTGACTAGTTTCCGAACTAAAATAAAAAACAACCTTCAAGTTCTCGTAGTAATTTCCACTGAGCCAGAGGCTTTGAGTTATTCTGCCCGGTTAAGAATGAGAGCAGTAAGAGTTACTAGCGGGGAAATAACCTCCAGTTTAGTGTCAAGCCTTAGGATTGGGAGGTTGTCTAAATTTTTGCCCTACCTTTGGCGGGCTCCTGGGCCCCGTGTTGGGGCCGCTGCGTGCCCGAAGCGCTCCGCAGGGCCCAGTGTAGTTGGAGATTTGGAGACTCACACTTTGCCTCATCCCTGGCCATTTAATGGACTCGTTTGTTTTATCTGGAGCTGCAATATGAAATTCCTACCGCTAGCCTGGAGCACCAGTGATGTGCGGTAGCTGCCTGTGATGAATTAGGACCTGGAAATGTCTGGCTGAGGATACACAGCACCTTCAGATGTCTGCCAGCCTTCGAGGTATCTGAGCTACTGTTGATTTTAAGGGAAATTAAGACACCCAAGAACCTTTCTTAACTTAGGCGTAGCCCACCGCAACTAGTCCAAAAACGGTATAGTCCAATGGGAAGGAAAATGGCAAAAAGCCACCTAAAACTGGCAGCGAGAGGGCGTGAAAGCAGATCTGGTATCAGCGCTGGCAGAGCAGCTGCCTGGCCAGGGCGGGGGATTTCTAATCATTCCTGTGCTGGGCTGGGTTCGGGTCCGTGATGAAAACAGCTCTGATCTTAATCCTGATTA
Organism: Phalacrocorax carbo; assembly: GCF_963921805.1. Classification (NCBI taxonomy): domain Eukaryota; kingdom Metazoa; phylum Chordata; class Aves; order Suliformes; family Phalacrocoracidae; genus Phalacrocorax; species Phalacrocorax carbo. The sequence goes on along the minus strand of NC_087536.1, from coordinate 1,090,822 downwards.
ATCCCTTGTGCTACTAGGTCAGAGCTCTGGGAATGAGTTTTCTGCTTGTGTCTTGCCCGAATCAAAACTCGGCATCAGCTGCATCAACCTGATAAGAAGGGCTTTAGCCCAGGCCGAATCTCAAAACCTGAGGATTTTCAGCATGGCTGAAACACCCTCAAACGGTGACGGTGGCCGTGTTTTGAAGAAACACATATTAGGTACGAGCAAAGGCCTTTTCAAGAGCCGTGTCTCTTCCCATCTGGTTCCCGGAGGCTGCTTAACGGCTAACAGATGCGCCTGAGCTAACGTGTATCCAAATGCGTAATATTGTTTGGTATTTACTGACAGTTAGCTTGGGGGTCCTAAAGTTGAACTAATGGGAAGCTGCCAGGGTGTGAGAGAAGGGAGTTTGGATGCTCGGTCAGTCTAGGGGGAAATACTTGAATTTTGGAGAATCTTAGAGCTGGTGCCTTATGCTTGGGTCTGACTGAGGTCCGTGACCTCCAGGCGCAGCTACGGGAGCGGAAACAGATGTAAATCTGTCAAAGGCGATGGTTTAAAAGGCATCGACCGCGTTCCCTGCGTGGTATTTAGCACAGAAACGCTGATTTAACCTGCGAAGCAGGTGCCATAACATCCCCGCGCTGCCAAGTGCAGGCTCTGGCTTCGGAGCGTCTTTTCCAGGGCAATTTTTGGCAGCCGGGAGGGATGCTCAGGCTCACAGCGGCTGGCCGGGACCCTGGCGGGGCAGAAGCTTTGGCTTCCATCCACACAGGTTCGGTTCCTCTGGGGTGGGTGCTCACAGCCCCGCTGCAGCTGAGGAGGAGCCGGCAGCACATCCCAACCTCAGAGGCTGCAGAGGTGGGTCAAAATCCTTTTATTTGGTAAACAAACACCTCCATCCAGGCTCAATCCACCAAGCAGGATGTCACAAAACCAGGATTTAACCCCAGTTTTGCAACCAAGTCACTCCTTGTGCTCACACAGGTGCCCACAGCAAAACCCTCTGGTTTTTTTCCCCCTTTTGCTTTTACTCTGATGGCATCCGCCCCATGGGCTTTCCCTCTCTTTGGGGCTAAATCCCTGGTTTTGGGGGCTGGGGCTTGCACAGCGTGCGTGGCCGGGGCCAGCTCTGGGCCATTGTGTGGCGCGGCCGGGCTCTTCCCGCGACAAAGGGCCTCTCATCTCCGCCAGCCCTCGGAGATGCTGCTGGAATATAAATACTAACCCCCATCCCGGCTCGCTTTTGCCGAGTCAGTTTCCCCAAGCCAGATGGCTCCTCCTGAACTTCTCATATTTTACATACAAATAAAAAAAAAATTAGGAGGGGGGGGAAGGGCCGATTACAATCCACGGTTGTAAAGACTGACTTGTTTTGTTAAACCAGCTGTTTAGCTTATTTCTTTGTTTTTGGGGTTGTTTTTTTCCCCCTTCGTGTGGGCTGTTTCTAGGCGAATTCCTTAAAAAGAAAAAAAGCCCAGAGAAACCACAAAGCACTGGGAAAGGTCAGGAGCAGACAAAGGCGGAGGGAAGTGGCCGCACGCTGCTGCTCTTCTGGAATACTTAACACCTCTGCGCTCCCCCAAACCCGCCGCGCAGCGACGTGGGGTGCACGGGCAGGGTGGGACCTGCAGCCTGGGAGCAGAGGCGGGGGGCTGAGCGCTGTTCTGGAGGTAACCGTGACCCCGAGCTGCGGCATCTGCTTCCAGGCAGGTTTATTTTATTATTATAATTATTATTATTTATTTTCTCTTCAATCCCCTTCTCGGGGGCGGTTTTGGATCCGAATGGGATCCCATGGCCGTGGTTGGGAGCTGCTTGCTGCCAGCGCACGCCCCTGTTGCTCCATCCCGAAGGCAAAAGAGCAGAGTGCGACGCTTGCATGACTCTGGCGCTGAATATCACAGCGTTTGGGGCGTTTTAAGGCAGAAATAACCACTTTAGCCTGCGCGATGCAGCCTGCGGGGCTCCCTCTGGGCGCCCTGCGTGGAGCTGGAGCTGATCCTAAGAGTTTCCAGCTCCGGCGTATGGGATGGGGCATCCCTTGGGATCCTGGTCCTGGCACAGAGGATGGGCATCCCTTGGGATCCTGGTCCTGGCACAGAGGATGGGCATCCCTTGGGATCCTGGTCCTGGGGTGCAACCTGGGTGTCCCTTGGGAGCCCAGTCCCAGAGCCTGAACCAGGGCTTTGAGATGGAGCATCTTTTGGGACCCCACTCCTGGGGGGGTGTGTGTGTGTGGCACAAACTGGGTGCCCGAGGTAGGGCATCCTTTGGGGGACCCCGGCACCCGGTGCGGGGTGTCCCTTGGGGTGGCGGTGCCGGCGAGGGGGGCGTCCCTCGGGGTTTCAGTCCCGGCACCCGGGGCGGTACCCGCAGCCCCGCCCCGCAGCCCCGCCCCGCCCCGCCCCGCAGCCCCGCCCCGCCCCGCCCCGCCCCGCCCCGCCGAGGGGCGGCCCTACGGGGGCGCCGGCTGCGGCTTCGGGAGAGCGCGGCGGGACGGGGCGTCCCCATCCTCATCCTCATCCTGAGCCGGAGCCAGCCCGGAGCCCCGTCCGCGGTGAGTAGGAGGCGAAGGCTGCGCCCACCCCCGGGGCAGGGAGGGGGGGCGGAATCCGGCCCCTATGCCGGGGCGGGGGGGTCACCTCTGCACCCAAGGAGCACCCTCAGCAGCGCCCCTCTTTTTTGGGGCTGGCACCTCTCACGGGCTGGGGGGACCGGCGAGCACCCGCAGCCCCCCAGCCTGGTCACGGCACCTTTGCTGCAGCCCCCGTCGCACCCTGCGTGGGGACCCACCGGCTCCTTTCCCATAGCCCACAACAAGCCATTGATGGCCACCGGCTCTGCTCGGAGGGTCTGACGTGCTCACTGTGCCCAATGGATCCCCCCACTTGTCCCCACGCGAGCCGGCACCCCGACGGCATCGCCCGACAGCGGTTCTGCCACCGCTCACCGCTTCCCTCGGCTCTCCTTTGCAGGACGGGGCTGAGCAGTTGGGCTGGTGAACAATAGCGGCGCTGGAAAACAATGGAGCTGCCGCACCTTCGCGCTTAGGGACGCCGGACGGACGCTCGGAAGAAATCCTGGCTTCAAAATAGGGCCTGGGCCGGAGCTATCGCTGCAGCGGCCCGTGGGAGCCGTCCGCCGAGCACCGTCGGTCAAGCAAAGGATCTGCCAGGACGGGGTGAGAGCGCTCGGTCGCATCCCACCGCGGGGTAAAGCAGCTTTGCGAGGCTCTCGGTGCCTCCAAGGGAGGAACTGTCGCTTCCGGATGATGCTTTGCTACCGATTGCATCGGGATCGATGCGCCGTTGGGCTGGTTAAAAGCCGCCCTGGGCTGCGGGGAAGCGGCAGGGTTTGCACAGGAGGGAGCATCGCGGCCTCCCCGGGGAGCGGGATATTCCCACAATCCCTCGCACGGCTGGGGGGAAGCATCAGCTGTGCCGAAATCACGTCTCCCGCCTGAGCAGGGAGATGCCGAAGCGGCGGTGGGGATGCTGCCAAAGCATGCTGCCGGAGGGGACTGAGAAAGCAAAATCCTGCCCCAAAAATGCTCCTTTCTTTGCAGGAGCCAGGAAGACAATCCCTTTTCTGCTGAAAACATGACTTTGGGGTTTTCTTCCTGTTTTTTTCTATTTTTGTTGTTGCGTTTGAGCTGTGCATCCCCCTAAGAGCTGTGCAAAAGCAAGCGCTCGTCCCCGCTCCATGCGAGGGGCTGCGAGGGTGGCCAGGCTCGCTCTGCATCGCAGGGCGATGGGGCCGTAGGGGTGCGGGGAAGGGTCTTAGGAAGGTTGTTTTTAGGGAGGGGAATAAGCCTGGGGCCCGTGAGGCCTGGAAGCGACTGCGGGAGCAGCCGACGGTTCGTGTCAGAAGGCAGAGGGTTGAAATCCTCCTGCCGCGTGTGCAGGGGGAATTGGTTTGATCTGATGGGTTTTTTTTAAAAAAACACTTTGCAAGACGGCAGCAAAGGCTCAGCCCACGCCAGGCACGAAGGAAATCCGTTGGCTCCGAGTGGGGAAACTGAGGCGCGGGGCGTGCTAGGAAATGAAGACGGCGCTGAGCTGCCCAGGTTGAGCAACTGATTGGGCAACTTGCACGTTGCCAGCCCTTTTATTTTGGTGATTTCCAGCCTTTTGCTAAAGCTGTGGCAGAAAAGTGGCGGGGGGAGGAGGGGGCTGGCGGCTGCTGGTCTGTTTGGGGAGCTCCAGACAGCTGCCGCTCCCTTCCACCCACAGCCTGGCACTCTTGAGACCCAAAAAAGGAAGAATTTGCCCCTTCCCTCACTTGCTCGGAAGGGGATGTGATGACGGAGGCGAAGGTGGCAGTGCCGGGCCAGTAAACAGGAAACCGGGCTCCTCGGCGCAGAGGGATGAACCTGCATTTCAGGGCTCCCCTTCCATCCCAAATCGTGTACGTTTTTTGGCTGGAGTTTGCCCCAGTGCCCCCTTCGAGGGAAGCGGGGCTTTGGCTTCACCCCTTCATATCGCTGCGATGCCGCAGAGCAAAGCTCCCTGCAATACTAAAGGCTCCACCCGGGGCTGCGCCGCTGGAGGGGATTTTTTTTTTTCAGCCACTTTGGTATTTTTAGCAACATTTTTGCATGGGCCGAGCAGCCGTGTCGTTTCATCCTCCCTCCACGCAGCGATGCCTTAGCGGTGACTGCCCCGCAGCTTTTTCATCTGCTTTCAGGGGACGCTCGCAGCGAGATGCTTATTTCTACTGTTCCTGTATCCCACAGCTGGTAACCCCCAGGTCTGGGTCCCCGCTGCAGCAGGTGCCACGCAGCTGCTGCGCCAATATTTATCCCAAAGCTACGAAGCCAGCTGCAAAATCCTCTCCCAATATTATTTTTGAGGGATAAATAGGATTATTATTGAGTTTATTCTCTGTGGGAGGATGGATGGGCGCGGGACGGGCGCTGCCGGCCGCGGGAGGACGGTTGATGCTGGTCTTTGCTGGGATGCTCACACGCCTCGTCAGGAAACCCGAAGCTTGGTCAGCTTTTCCGTTGCGACGTGCGATTTTTCGGCGGCGGGTTTCTCTTCTGCTTTCTCCAGGCAGAGCTGGAGCCCTGGGGGCCGGGCTGGCTTCCTGCCCTTCCCCTGCCTGTTTCTGCCTGCTTAAAGGCAGGCTTTGCTTTTGCAACCTCTTCTCTGGTTTGAGGCAAGACGCAGGATATTTTTGCTGTGGCATATATTTTATTTATCATAATGCGTGGGGTGAGAAGCGGGGACTGCAGCTGCGCGGAGGTTTTAGGGACGAGTCTGTTCTCCGACACAGGTTTTACCACATGGCCTTGGTTGAGTCATTTATCTGCCTGGATGTTGGTTGTGTTTTGAGGGGGGGACGGACAGGAAAAAGGGTTTGTTTCTCTGGGGATTGGGAGGAAGAACATGGCAATTGTAGAAGGTGGAAGAAAACAGCGATTTGTGGATCAAATACACTTTTCTTCCTCTGTTTCTCTTTCTGGGCAAGGGAAGGGAGGGGAGAGACCCTGGAAAAATGAAAGCTCCTCTGTAGGAGAGTTTGCACAAACGCCCGAGGAAAAGCACAACCCAAGAAGTCCTTTCTCATCACTCAAAACCACCCCAACGTTGCACTTCAAGGTCTCTCCCATGCCTGACTTCCAAAGCACTCCCGAGCCCGCGAGCGGCCCTGGAGGCTTCACCCTAAAACTCATTTTAATTCCGCTTTGAAGCATCCAAAAATCACTCTCGGGCTTTAAGCTGGGTCCACTCCAAAGGTGGGATCCGGGGAGAGTTTCTGAGCGATTGCACGAGAGCGATGGAGATGTTCTGGCACTGCAGGGAGCGCACAAAAATTCAACCAACATTGTAAAATAAAAAAGATAAAGGAACGAGCCCGGCGTCTCTCACTGCGTGTGAAAGTCAGCGCCCGTGCCCGCCGCCAGGTTTTGGGACGGCATGAGGAAATATCAAGCCAGATCCAGACCTGCTTGTCTGAAGCTTTGTAGCAAAACCCTAGTAAAATAAACGGAGAAAAGAAATAAATCCTGCTTATAACCCTCCCACCTCCAGGTCTGGCATTGCCGATGCTCGAAATGCAAATGTTAGCGAAAGCATAGCTCTGCCGGTATTAAATTTTCAGTGAGTTTACAGCGTTTCTCCCCTTATCTGATTTCCCCTCCCTCTCCATTGGTTTTCCCGGAGGAGCCGCATCAAACTTCACCCACTGCTGTGGCTGCTGGAGCCTTTTCCCAAGAGCTCTTCCAAATCCAAGCAGGCTGTATTTTCTCCCCGCTATCCCGGGGTGCGTGTCAGGGATGCCGTAACGGGGCCGTTCACGCCGATGCTTTTCTCTCCTCCCCCTTTGCAGTTCAGCTCCCATGAAAGAAGAGCGGGAGGATGGATTACGGCGGCTGCGAGTACCTGGTCCCCTGCGGAAAAGGCAAATACATCTCCAAGTAAGATGCTGGGCAGGGCTGAAATGCAGAAATACGGTCGGTGCTGGTAGCTGGGGAGTTACCTGCAATATTCGGGGGGGGTTTTGCCTTCCAGCTGGGAGAAGGTGAGCGAGCCTGGGGTTTAACTCGGTTCGGTTGGATTTGGAAGGGAAAAGCCATTCTGGGGCAAGAAACTGCAACTTCCTTGAAAAAAAGGAGATTCTTGATGGGATTTTGAAATTTTTTAATTAGGAGCGCGGCCAAATGGTCTATAAACTTCCGTGAATGTAGGTTTTGCTGGAAAAGATCCCAATCAATAAGTGCTCTTTTATGCTTTGGTAAAGAAGTAAAAGGATTCTTAAGGAAGGTTTTTGGAGGAAAGATACATGTGATATTTTCTCCCCTTTTTTCTTTCTCATAACCCCAAATCCCCGTGATCTGTGCTTCTTTGTACTTGTCTGATGGTGCCGAGCATCCTAAAACTGTCAGCCAGCTGAATTAAGGAAGCTTTACGAGTTAATGCCAGAGGCATCACTTCCCCATCATTCAGAGCTGCGCTTAGCCTGGCTTGGTTTATTTTTATTTTTTTATTTATTTATTTTTTAATCTTTTTTAAAATTTTTAAATTTTTATTTCTATTTTTATATTGTTATTTTTATTTTTATTTTTGCTTTTTTATAATTTTGACTTTTATTACTCATCCCTGACCGCTGCAGGGCTCAGACTTTTAATTTGAGCTCGAGGTCAGGGTCCGGAGCGACGAGCCAACATGATAAACTCGCCTGTGATAACTTGTGACTCCAGCATGACCCAAGGGCTTGGGTGCTCTGAAAATATCCTTGTTTTCCAGCCTTGTGACTGACTCCACCGAGGTGTGATGGGCTTTCTTACATCTTTTTGCGCGGCTTAGGGAGGGCACGGCTGCAGGGAGCTCGTGTCCCCCACGTAATCATGGTTGCGAAGGTCAACCCTGGGCTGAACCCGCAGCAGATCTCAGCAAGGGAGGTCTAGAGGCGGCGAGAGACCCCAGTTTGCCCCGCGTGAGCCTGGTTTGGATCCCCCAGCAGCGTGGCAGGTTCATCGCCCAGCCTGGCGCCGGGAAGCAGCTCCCGCTGTCTCCCAGATCCCCCCAAATTCCCCCCTCCCCCCCAGCCGGCTCAGGGGTACCACGCCGGGCATGGAGCGGTGCCTGCGACGTCCCCCCTCGCTCCGCCGTGTTTCTCAGCGTCCTTCCCATGTTTTTTTTCCAGAAACGAGCTGCTCTTACACTTGAAGACATACAACATCTACTATGAAGGGCAAAATTTGCAACTGCGGCACCGGGAGGTAAGAAACCCCCGGGGCAGGCGCCCAACTTCTCTCTGGCAGCAGAGAAAAAGCAAGGAAATCGGGTTTGAGTCAGACTCGTGAGGGCCAAATCATGCCTCTTATTAACAGTCAGCGCTTACTCGTATTTCGGATACCGAGCTGCCCATCTCTTGCGCAGGAGGAAGGCGAGCTTATCGTGGAGGGGCTGCTGAACATCTCCTGGGGCTTGCGGCGACCCATCCGCCTGCAGATGCAGGACGACAACCAGCGCATCCGCCCTCCGCCCTCCTCCTCCTCCTGGCACTCGGGCTGCAACCTGGGAGCCCATGGGTGAGCAGAGGGAAAAGAAGTCCCCCCCACACCCCCCCAAGGCAGTGTTTACTGGGTTACAACCCCAGCTACCTTCTCTGGGTCCTTTTATTTTTTTCCAGCATGCAACACCTTGAAGAAGCCAAGTCTGAAATAAAGTAGCTTGGTTTCACTTTGCAAAGATCCCCCCCATTTTTCCAAAGATCCCCCCCATTTTTCCAAAGATCCCCCCCATTTTTGCAAAGACCCCTTTACCTGCAAGAAGCTCCTTCCAAAACCAGCCTGGGTTTTAACTTTAATACAAGTTCGGTGCTGGATGTTGCTCCAGGCCCAAGTAATTCCCCCGGCGCAGCCGGTTCCCAGCCGCCCTCTGCAAACCCCCGCAGGACCCTGGGCTGCAGCTTCCATGGGCTGTCCTGGCCGTGGTGGGGTCTGCCTGGTTTTTGCATGGTTTTTCAGATGTCGGTGAAGAGAAAAAAGGGAGAGGTTCAGCTTTGTTTGTGCAGGTTCCGTGCTGGCGCTTGCAAAAAGGCTGTGTCGGGTCCTGGGAAGAGGGCAGCCGGGATAAGAACCTCCAAAGGGTTTTTTGGGAGGGGGACAGGATGGGATCCAGGATTTATGTTGCCACTAGCCTGTGCTGCGACCCTCCAGGCATGGTTATCTGCCAGCTCCACAGGGAGAACAGGCTGCTTCCCATCCTGGAAACAGCAACACCGGGGCTGGGAGGGGAAATTATCCCAGTTATCAGCTGCTAACAGAGCACCCACCATTTGGGGTTTTTTATTGCCAGGTCTGTGCTGAAGCCCAGCACCGTGCCGGACATCCAGGTTACGGCTGCGGAGGCCGTGCCAAACGCAGAGGCTCCCGGGAGCGGCGCAGGTGAGCCGGGCTCAGATCCGGCTGGATTTGGCCGGGCGCTTGGGAGCAGCTGCCTTATGCTCCAGTCTGATTTGAGAAAATATAAAACAAGCATCTTTTTTCTGTAGAAATCGATGTCCCCGTCTTGCTCCAGGTTACTTAAAGCCATTTCCAAAGCGCCTACATTTAATTTATTTAATCGCAGCAAGAAAAAAATCTTAGTCCCAATGACTCGAAACCCATCCTAAGGGCTTTTGCTCGGGGAAGGGGCCACGGTGGGATGTGGTAAAGAGGCGCTTGGAAAGAAATAGGGGGATGGAGCAAAGAGCCTCGTGGGATCGTAGGGAAAAGGATGTCGACGCTTCCCCTTTCCGGCGGCTCCACTTTTAGGGAAGAAGAATAGACGGGCTTGGGAAGTGCCGTTGCCATGGAGAAATCAACATTTCTGCAAAGTTTTTTTCCCCTCCCTGTTTTTTTCTCCATAGAGAGGGGGAAGAGCTCTTCCGCCCGGCTCTTCGTTAATCCCTTGTTTTTAGCACGAGGCAGCAATGACCAGGACACAAACTGCCCCACTGGCAATTCCCACCGGCAATTCCCACTGGGAAAACCTGCTTTATGCATTTTTCCTGTTCGATTGGGGCATTTTGCAGATGTTCCCGGCTTTTTCTGGGGGGTGGGGGGGAGGTGGGTTTATGGTAACACACCCTGGAGGCAGAGAAGAACCAGCTAATCCTTTTGGCTTCGGGCTGCTCATCCACTTCCCAGCTCGGGGAGGAGTTGAGCACTTGCAAAACTCATTGATCCATGAAACCCTTTGGCCCATCCTTGCTCCTCCAGCTTTTCCCTTTCTCTTTTTGATCTCCCCGTGCATGACACTTTTTTTCTTCCCCCCCCTTAATTAAAGCTTGCCCAGGCAATATCTGCAACGCGTCGCACCATAGAAATAACCGGGAGCTATTTCAGCCAGCCATATGATGTTAATCCTCTGCCAGCGCATAAGAAAGTTCTTTTATTATATATTTCTCCAAAAGCCTATAAAAATCAGTGCATAACATGCGTGCACGGCTCCTCGTGAGTGCTTAGTCACCATGGCCCGTGGCGTGCATCTGGAGCGGCGCACACCAGAGATTTTTCTTGCTGCAGACATGCTTTGAATTAAAACATCCAAGCTTGAGCCCGAGAGGTTCATTAAAAATGGATGAAGAGCTAGTTTATAATAATCTGGACCCCGGCCAGTTTTCACGCAGAGATCTGAAGCGCTGGCCTCATTTGCCTGTTCTCATTAAAGGAAAGGAGGAAAAAAAAATGTTAAATTATGAAAAAGCAAGTAAAGATGCTTGAGTCCCCGGGAGGAGAGGCTTTATCCAGGTAGCAGCCTGGATTTATGCAGTTAATTCTGAATTAATAGCCTCCTTCAGGAGCTGGGAGAGAATAAACCAGTAGCTGCCGTAGTTTAAACCGGTGCATTAAATCTGTCCTGGGAAGTTTGTAGGGCTGTATTTCTGGGACAGGGACTTCTGCATCCATGGGGGGACTCCCAGGAGCTATTTTGCAGCAGGAAGATGCTGGGGTAGGACCCCGTGGGGTTCTCGCTTGCCCCCAGTCCTCAGCCCCGTCCTCCCACCGGCTCTTTTCCAGGTGCCAAATCGCAGCCGGAGGAGACGCCGCAGCTGATGCGGACACGGAGCGATGTGGGCGTCCGGCGGCGGGGCAGCTCCCGCACCCCCAGCGAGCAGCGGCGCATCCGCCGTCACCGCTTCTCCATCAACGGGCACTTCTACAACCATAAGGTGAGCCCTGAACCTTGCCGGCTCCCCCAGAACCTCTCCTGATGGACCGCTGGGGAAAGCCGGGGCGGGGTTTGAATGGCCTTTGCGCCCGGCAGACATCCGTGTTCACGCCAGCCTACGGCTCTGTCACCAATGTCCGGATAAACAGCACGATGACGACGCCCCAGGTCCTCAAACTGCTGCTCAATAAATTCAAGGTATGTTAGATATTCTGCCCGCCGCGCTCCTGGCTTGCTCTGCATGGGGAATTTATATCCCACGGATATAAATGCAGTGGAAGAGTGAAATAATGGGATTTTTTATTTAATTGCTGGGAAAGCCTTGGATAAAACCATGGACCTTTTACCGTGATTTGTGTCTCTGTTCAGATCGAAAACTCGGCGGAGGAGTTTGCGCTGTACATCGTCCACACCAGCGGAGGTGAGTCTGCAAAACCCACCCCCTGCCCCGGCGCAGCCGGCGTGTCGGCCGCGGCAAAGCCCCGTTGTCCGCCGGGCCGAACGCCGGTGCTTTTGGCGTTGCAGAGAAGCAGAAGCTGCGAGCCAGCGACTACCCCCTGATCGCCCGCATCCTGCAGGGCCCCTGCGAGCAGGTCTCCAAGGTCTTCCTCATGGAGAAGGACCAGGTGGAAGAAGTCACCTACGACGTGAGTTTGCCAGCGCGGGGTGCTCGTCGCTTTTGGATGGGCTCGGGATGCAGCCAGGCTGGAAAACCAGGGGGATGTCTGTGTGCTGGGGGGGTGCAGGAACTGCTTGGCTTTGCTCCCGTGTCTCCCCGCGAAAAGTCCCCATCTTCTGGGAAAACCTTTGTTCTGTGCTTAAAGAGCATCTTTAAACCGCAACCGAGAGCAAACGCCCCTAGCCCTATTTTGCCATCCCAAATCTGATGGCAGAAGATCAATGGCTGCACATTCTTCGGTGTAACGGGTATTTTGCCAGGCGGGGAAAGGGCTGCGGGTGGGGGACGGCTCATTTATGCCATCTGCCGGCTTCCTCCTACCCCGGCCCTGCCCTGCTCTTAAATCAGAGCACAGATGAGGCACCTCTGGGGTATATTTGGGCTCAAAGCACTCAGTGACACGTTAGGGATGCGCAGGGGTATGAAGGAGCCAAGTCTTGCAGCCACTGGGTAAAATTAAACGAACCTTAGGTTGATTTTTTCCCCTGGTAATTAACGAGCACCCGTTTGCACAAGCTGATGTTCATGCCCTGCCAAAGGAACACGGTTTCTTTTCGGGTTTGTTGCAAAAGTCAGGGGGGGGTTCTTGGTTTCCCTGGTTAAATCTGGGGAGAGGATGCTGCGAGGTCACCTTCAGCCTCCCAGGGTCAGTGCACCACCCTCTTCATCAGCTGGCCTGGCATTTCTCTCCCACCCAGGTTGCTCAGTACATTAAATTTGAGATGCCCGTCCTCAGGAGTTTCATCCAGAAGCTGGAGGAAGAGGAGGATCGCGAAGTGAAGAAGCTAATGCGCAAGTACGCCGGGGCTTGGTGACATTGAGGGGAGATGCTGAGAGTTAAGGACATTGTTGGGGGATTGTTTTGGTACCAAAAATTCATTCACACAGCCTGCATCCCTAACGCATGCGTGAGCCACTGAGTTGTGCTTTATTCCAGGGTTTCCTTGGCAGTTTGGGTTAAAAGTCCCTTTTAGTGCTGCAAAAATCCTCTTTTCCTTGTCCCTCGCCTCTGCAGATACTCCATCCTCCGGCTGATGATTGAGCAAAGGCTGGAGGAGATTTCTGAAGGTCCGACGGCGATGTGAAATGCCTCACCGGCGCCTCGACGAGCCGGTTGCCTGCAGGATGTACCGTACGGAATCCCAAACCCCCGTCGTGCCTGGAGCGCTCCCGGGGTCCGCCCGGATCGCTCCGGCTCTGAGCCAACCCCATCCTCCCGCGCCTTCATCTGCGCAGCTTCCTCGGGGGGTTTCTCCTCTGCAGATGGGTTTTTTTTTCCCCAGCAAGGTTCTGGCCAAGTGGCAGCTTCAGCCAAAACACCAAATCCCCGGAAATAACAAGGGGAATTTAAAAAAAAAAAGGATTAAAAAAAAAAAAAGGAGGAAATCCGTGAGCAGGGTGAAGCTGCCGAGGACAGGGCCGAGCGGGGGCTGCGAGACATCGACAGCAAGAACTTGGGTTGTTTGAAGATGCTCGCGGCAGCGGTGCCCGCACGTGGCTCCCAGCGGAGAACACACTGCTCAGTGGCAAGAGAGCACAAATAATTCCTCTTTTTTTTAAAAAAAAAAAAAAAAAAAGCACATTTCTATTGCAATACGTCGCAGGTGATGGGAAGCTTTTGTAAATCAAGAATTGGGAGGTTTTTAACACTTTTGCTGCCAAAAGCAAACCTGGGGACCGAGGGTTGGATTTACAGCGAAAGAGTAAATCGCCTTTTTTTCCAGCGCCTTCCCTTAACCTGCATCTGGTCGCGTAACTCCCTCCTTCCCCCGTTTCTAATTTGCACTAATTTTAGGGATTTCAAAAAAGAGAAACAAACCACACCATGATGTCAAACCTCTCTGGTAGCCGCAACACGCCAAATAGCGCTCGCAGGAATGGTTTGTGGCGCTGAGCATCCCTTGAGGGATGCTGTACAGAAAGGGGGGGGGGGGCGGCAGGAGGAGGGAGAGGCAGAAATAAAGAGGGGTTTCCTTTGAAAATGGGTTTTGCAGCGGTGCTGGCACATGGTCCTGGTCACACCTGGACCAGGACTGGCTCCATTAGCATCATCACACCTGGAAAAACCTCTTTCCTCCCAGGCTAAACCAGCAATATCAATTTTATACCTCGATGTGAACTAAAACTCTGACTTTCCCCCTCACTTGAGTTTTTGCAATGTATCTTTGTAATTTTTTTTTTATTTTGATGGTACCTTTTCCACCTTTAACACAGGTTAGGGAAAGTATTGTACAGCGAGAAAAGCTTTTTATGTATTTGAAGGATGACTGTGGCATTGCTTCATTGATTAACATGAAAACAAAATATGTAGCAACTTAATACAGAATGAAAACCCCTGAGTCAGAGCCTGGTTTGTTCAAAATAAAGCACTTTGCAGATAGGAATGTTAGTGAAACATGCTTTGCATGGGCTGGGAGCAACAAGGGAAAAGAGCAAAACCTGCATGAATCCTGGTGGAGAAGTTTCCCAAGGAGGAATGCTCCTGCCCTGCAGTTTTGGAGACTCTTGACTAAGTTGCTGGAGGATTTCTGGGGCTGTTGTAGGGTTTATCCAGCCCTTACAGACTGTTTATCCCCATGCACCGTGGGCAGCGGGCTCCATCCTCTGGCTGTTTCTCTTCTAGAAAGTAAAACTCAGCTCTAGAAGAAAAACTCTCATTGCTCATCCTTGTTTTAAACACACTGAATTTTTAAACCTGATCAATTCTTTTTTTCTCCTCCTCGAGGCTGAGCTCTCTGCATCCCCGAGGTTATCCCCAGCCGTGCTTTGCTTTCTCCCCGATGCCGCCGGCCCCGCGTTATCCAGCCCATTGTAGCCCATTTATCCCTCCCCGTGCAGGAGGGGGATACAAGTGACGTTGGCTCTGCTTATCAAAGCTTTAACCACTGGGAAAAGCCCGATGCGAGTCGAGCCCGGCGGGTGCAGACGGGAAGAACCATCACTGGCACGGCCCCAGGTGCACGGGTAAGGGCAGCATCCTCGGCACGGAGTTGAGGGACAAAAAGAGAAGGAATAGGGTAGATGGCAAGGTGAAAAGTGTTGGGGTTTTGGCACGCACCTGAGCTGGAGGTTGGGATGGGGAGAGCCGCCCGGGGAGGCACTGCACCCTGCCCGGCCGCTTCCGCACCGGGCTTGTCCCCTGGTTGTGATCCATAAGCTTGGATACTGCAGGAGAAAATAAAGGGGGTCAAATAGGAAGGAAAACATCCCCATTTCTGGATTTTGATGGGGTTTGCAGTGCTTCCAGTGGTGGGGATGCAGCTGCAAACACCTGGAAGGGGGACATGCATTTCTCTGGGTTTTCCTTAAAATAAACCCCATTAGTTGGAGGAGCAGGGCAGCGAAACAGGCAAATTAAATTAATCAAACCCTTTTTTCTTTTTTTTCAAAGCACTGGGTTTTGAAAGGGGCGGGGGGTCAGGCCTGGCACCTTCTAGCAGGGGCTGCAGGAGGGAAACGCTGACACAGGGATGCTGCGGCCGGGGCGGCCAGCCAGGGGGGCTCTGCTTTTTCAAAAGGCTTTTGTCAACACGGCTCCTGCTATTTTTGGGACGATTTTGGGGCCGCGATGGCTCAGCAGCTTCGGTACAATGAGCCTGTTTGCTCAGCCACCGGCTGGGGGGGTTGCAGGGTGGGGAATGTGGCAGGGGGGGAGTCACGTTGTGGTGCTTGAAATTGGGGTGGAAAAATGAAGGTGCGACTTTGCTTGGGAAGTCAGGAGCGTTTGCACTGCGCCATGCCGGTGGTGCCCACCCTCCATATTTATTAATAGAATATGGTAAATAAGTACAATAATACGTTAAATACAGTAAATACATTTAATTATTAACTATATTAATGTAGGTTGGCCCGAGCCTCAGGCAGGCCATGCTGTGCACAGAGCCGGGATCCCTGTGCTCACCGTCCCCTCCTTGTGCCCCTTTCACAGGTCAGGCAGGATGAGGCCCCGCGACACCTGGTGCTGGGTGGCGATGCTGCTGCTCGCCCTCTTCAGCGATGTCGCCAGCGGCCGCCGCGGTGCCGTCGGGAGAACCAGCGGGCGAGGAGGTGGCAGCGGGGGGCTGCGCGGGGGCTTTCGGGCCGTCTCCCGCAGCGGTGGCACCCCCGGCCGCGGCTCGAAGGTGGCGGGGGCCATCGCGGCCGGTGCTGCTGCGGGGTACGGCATGGGGCTTTTGGGGCGCCCGCGACCATCTCGCCTGGGTCACGGCGTCCCGGCAGCCCGGCAGCCCCCACTGGCGGATGGTTTTCATGCCCCAAGTTGGCCGGACATGGGTGCCAAGCGAGGAACCCCCAGCCGAGCCCCTGGGGACCGGTGCGGTGGCATCGGCCTCGCTCTGCTGCTGGCACCCGCTGTCTGCTTTGTCAGCCACAGGCTGCAGCGCTGAGCACAGGGAGGGGACCCCGGGTGACCCCCGCCGGCTGGCTGAGCCTGCCGGGTTTTCTTAGTGAATGACTTTCCTGGGAGAGTAGATGTGGCTTGGGGCGGTGGAAGAGATGCTCCGCCGCTGCCTCAGTTTCCCCCCGCTGGCACGACGGGACCCTGCACCAGCAGCCGGAGCTGGGCAGCCATCCCCACGCTCACGGGGCCACCCGGGAGCCGGCCGGATCCTGCAAACCCCCGTCTGCAAGAGCACGTATGTGAGCAAATCCAGCCCTGCAAGGACACATGGATATTTGCACCCAGAGAGGTGCTGGATGAGCCCTGCCAGCGCTTGGCTCTGGTTTCCCATTACACGGCTTTACCAAAAAATGCTCCTTTCCCCTCAAAAGAGTGCTGGGACTCCGTGCGGGGAGGATGCGGGGCTTGAAATGGGACCCCTACGCCTTGCAATAAAGTTTGGCCTTGAGACATCCTCTCCTTTTTTAACCAAATCCAGTGTATTTAGCACCGGTCGCGACCTGAGGAAGAGCCGGAGGGATGATGCTGCAGCAGGGACTGAGCACAATGCTCAGGGACAAACCCCGTCCCACCTCCCTGGCTTCAGTATGATCAAACACATCCCAGTCTTTAGCACCCCCAGCCCAAAACACGCCCAGCTGTGGGGCTGACCCTCCCGCAGGTCCTTCGTGTGTGGCAGAGCGGATGCAAACCCTCCCTGGGAAGAGCTTGGAGTCGTGAGGGATGCATTCCCCTCCAGTATCTGCATTTTCTTCTCTAGTCCCTGTCTTGGGTGGTTAAACCTTCCCTAAAATCTGGTTTAGCTGCAGCAGCTCAACCATTGCTGTGAGCAAAGAAAATAAAGAGGTGCCAAGTGAAATAGTGGGGATCGCCAGGAAGCCTGTGGGCAGCCGCAGTCACCATCCTCCTGCAGGTAAGTCCCTCAGCGAAGTATTTTTGAGCAGGTCTGTGTCTGTGAGCAGGTCCTCTCCCCTTGGAATCAGTCGGGTTTTTGGGGGTATGAATATCCTTACCATCTCCCCGGGAGAGCAGTTGAGTTGGGTCTCGCATCTATCGAGGGGTGGAA
The DNA here is from genome assembly GCF_963921805.1 of Phalacrocorax carbo. Lineage (NCBI taxonomy): Eukaryota > Metazoa > Chordata > Aves > Suliformes > Phalacrocoracidae > Phalacrocorax > Phalacrocorax carbo. The sequence goes on along the minus strand of NC_087536.1, from coordinate 1,074,029 downwards.
GGAGCCCTGGTTGGTGTACGTTGATTTTTCTGGGCTTTTTTACAGTACCTTCTTAAATTTTACAGAAGTTGTTTGGATCCTGAGGGGTTTAATAGCATTTTGGAGCCAGCGAGTACAGGATGCACCCGAGGCCAACGCTGTTACGGCTGTCAAAATCGCTGTGGTCGCTCCCCTGGCTTAGGGGATGGCTTTTAGGTTGAAAAAAATCCAACTATTCCTATAGGGCACTGAGGGGTTTGGGGTTTTTTTTAATGTGCTTGCTTAGAATTAATAATAAACCCAGCAGAAACTCCAGCCACAGGTCAAATTTTCCCAGCATATATTTTGCATCCAGACAAGCATCTTCCGCTCACAGCCCTAATTTACAGCCTGAGCTCAGAAATGCCGCAGGGATGATCATCCCGCAATCCCTACATCACGTTCCCACATTTTTCTTGCTTTTTTCCCTCCCGCTGTCATGCAATGTATGGGGACGTGCTCCGATCTCCCCCCGCCCAATTTAATTTCCAGTCCTTGCGAAGGGCTGTGCTGCAGGAAAAGGCCTTAAAAGCGATTAAGGTCCTCGTTCATCACCTTGTGCTGGGGAGTTTTGGGGTTGCACGCTCAGAGGGGGGAGCGGGGCTGCTCTTGAGCAGCCCCAGAGGCCGAGATCCCTCGGAGACGTGTTTTCTAGGTGAGCAGCTGCGGGCAAAGTCAAGGCGTTTTCACGCATTTTGCTCTGAAACAGCAACCCAGCGAGCGCCAGCCTCCGGGGCTGCCGGCTGCAAAGCTCAGCCTAACTTTGGAGGGTTCTTTGAGAGACCCAGCTTTGCAAAAGCATCCGCAGGGTTGATCCTGGGAGTCGGTGCTGGGCTCAGACGGGAGATGGTGCTGTTTGCTCGGCGATGCGGCTCCTCCAATTTCCCGACCCCCGCCCCCAGATCAGAGGCAGGAACAAAATCAGCTGCCGATGAGGTTTGGGCACTTGCTTTGCATTTCAAGCCTCCAGATAAGACTACTTCTCCGCCAGCTCTCTGCAAACTGCCCAGCTGTGCACCAGAAATCCTCTTTTTGCAGGTTTTTTTCAGACAAGAAAAATATATTCAGTTGCTCTGCCTGCATGGGGATGCTTATCTGTGGAATCGAGGGATGCAAAATGCCGTGGGATGGGTGATTTGGGAGAGAGTGTAAAAAAAACAACCCCCAAAATGATTGGGTTTGTATTTTGGAGTGTATTTATGACCAGAAACGCTTCCCGACCTTGCTTGGCAGCAGGGCTCCTGCTCACACTGCAGTTTTAGCTAATTAATGCAAATCAATTAGTTTATTTAGTTTAACAGACCGCTCCTAGGGGCCAAAAGGGCTCCAGGGTTATTGGATCCCGCCATCCTTAAAGGACGCGAGGTCTCGGACCATGTCCCAGGGTCCTGCTCGAGGGCTCCCAGAGCCAGGAAAGCACCCATATCCCCCACCGGCCCCACAGCAGCGCAGAAACCGCTCCGATAATCACCGTAAAGCCCAATTACCCGCGCAGGACCCCATGCTGGCTAAAAAAATTGGGTGCTGTGTGCGCAGAGAGGGGGAAAAAGGGGGGTTTTGAGCTTTGAGCGTCACCGACGTTGGTGGTTCCCTCTGCTTGGCGGGTTGGCGCAGCTTCCCCCTGCTGGGGTGAAGTGCAGAGAAGATGGGGGGTTTGGGGGGGGGCTAAAAATCAGCCTCTTGCTCGGCTGCCTGCGGAGGTCAAACCCTCCCCAGCGGAGTTTACCATGCCAGCGCTGCCAAGACCTTCCCGGCAGCAGCCGTGCGCTCACCTTGGAAAATAAGGGGGTTCCTTCTTATTGGGTTTTTTTCCCCTCCTTTGGTTGGAGGGGGTGGGATGTTTTTCTCCTTTGTGTGGGGCAGGTTTTTTTCTCTTCTTGTTGGGGTTTTTTCCCCTTTTGGGAGGGGTGTCCTCCTTTGTGGGCTTTTTTTTCCTTCTTTGCAGGGGGAGATTTCCTTCTCGGTTGAGGTTTTTTTTTTGTTTTTCCTTCCTTGCTACGGATTCCTCCTCCTGCCGCTGGGCTGCAGCTCGCCAGCGCAAGGTCTGTTAGGAGATGGGGCCTCCGAGCCCGTCACTGGAGGACCGTAACTTCATTCAAACCTCTTTAAGTTTGAAATTGCTCTTGTTTTGCCTTGAAAAAACCTTTTTTTTGGGTTGAAAAAAATCCAACTATTCCTATAGGGCACTGAGGGGTTTGGGTTTTTTTTTAATGTGCTTGCTTAGAATTAATAATAAACCCAGCAGAAACTCCAGCTGTTGTATCTACCTCCCTGCAGCGCTGATCAATGGGGTCCCCCTGTAGTGGTTTTCCGTGCAGGGCAGCTGAGCTGGGGGCTTTGGGGGGTCTTGCATTTATTTCCCCCACCCCTCTTTAAATGACATGGGGAAAAGTCTGAGCGATTCAGTTTTGAATATTTAGGGCAAAATAATGTCTTAAATAAAATGTCCCGGTAAAGTCTGGAGCCGGAGAGCTTTTGGGATGCATTAAGCAGTTGGATGCTGAGTTGGTGTAGGGTGAGCAGCAGCTGTAGGGATGCTTGGGACAGACACAATAACCATACAGGGGCTTTTTATTCCCCAAATGTTCCTTTCCGTCACCAGTTTTTAAATTGTTTTTGCACAGGGAAGATGTGAAGTATGGGATCGTGACGTTTTATTTTCATTTTCCTCATTTCGGAAACGAGGTCCAATAACGAACCCTGCCAGCCACCTATGTTTTTGCCCCACTCCCCTTTGCTGCTCCACTGGCCAATATTCAGAGATAACGTGGAGATGCCCGGTAGCCAACCTTTTATTTTGCTTTTTTCAAGCACCTACAGGATCCCTGCTTTGGGAGCATGTTGCTTGCACACAGGAATAATCACCTGTTAGTGCTGAATAGGTTTTTCCCCTTTATTTTCTGCCAAAAGTATGATAAAAAGTCATATTTGGGGTTTACCTGGAGCACCACTTAAAGCCCAAGTTCTTTAGTATCCTTGTGGGCAAGGGCGTTTGCAGCACAATAAATCACATCCTGCGTAGGCGCAGATCAAACTGGCCCAAGGCTTGGTCTTGAGCTTAAAATAAAAGCACCATCCAGCTGAAGGGACCAAATTCTTGTGTCTTTTTAATTGTAATTTTTAACCTTTTGTATAGTCGAAGTCATCTAATGATGATGCTGGTTTAGATACCAGGGAGATTTGGATTGCTGGCAACATTAAGTAGGGCTCGGGGCTTCACGTGAAGGTGATCGGGCTTAACGCCACTGAAACAGCAAATGTAAAAACTCTTTTATTAGACAGAAAAATAGCTGGAGTAAATACAAGGTATAAATGAGTGTTGACTTTCTGTGGGGAGAAGAAATCCCTGGCCCCAGCCAGCACATTGGCTTTATTAGAAAATATCTGTTGGATGGTAGCAATACTGTTAGATGGAGCAGGGGAGGAGGAAAGGTTAACTGAAATTGTGGGATTTAGGCCAAATTTAGTGCTGAAAGGGAACAAAGGCGCCCACAGGCTGGGGAAGCAGGGACAGACAGGGTGAAAAATGCCGCTTCTGTCTGCGGCGCTGTGGGGACGGGCGAGAGCTGTTTGCACGAAGGAGGCTGGCGTGCATCTTGGCTTTATCCGTTTTAATTTGTACCAGACATCGAACACTTAGAAAAGTATCGGAACGGCAAATTTTGTGCATGCACCGTTACGGCTTTACAAAACATTCGCGTATCACAAAGTACGGGTTACCCCAAAGCCCTGCTTTTCCAGTGAATATCCTGAAAGATTTCTTTTCTCTCTATTTTTTTAATATATATATATATATATATCTTCATTTAGCTTACACCAATGCAAAAAATCATTTAGAATAGTGTCATTCAGTGCCTTGCAAAAAAAAACCAAAACACGAGAGATATTAAATATAACTCGGGGAGACTGGTTCAACAAGCGCAACTTTACAGATGCTGCAGGTTAGAGACAACCCAGCATCGACCCAAACACAAGAAGCAAGAATTTCACCTGCTGCTTCTACAAATTACTTGCAAAAGGGGTGGTTGTTTGGGGAACTTTTTAGCATCTCCCATCCCTCAGGCTTGGTTTTCCTGATGTTTTTTGCTGTAACCGTCCAATTTAGGTGATATAAGTCTCTTGCTACGTGCTTGCCCCCCCGCCCCAGGCATCCTTTTTGCTGTATTTTAACGTCCTTTAGGTCAAGGTGCCGAAGTGTGAGCATGACTTGTCACCTCTAGCACATCCAAAAATAGCCTTTTCTCCAGCTGTAACACACCAAGCATTCCCACTTCGGGGTTTTTTGGGGACATTCAGCAGCACTTTTTGTCTTTAGACAGGCTAAGAGGGACAGCGAGGCTGAGCCGAAAGCGAAGTGGCGCGGGGGTCAACCGAAACCCAGCCAGGGCTTCGGCCTTGCTGCAGGGGAAAAAGAAATATCATTTTATTTTTGTGTATTGCTGCAGGAGGTATTTGCAGCATGCAAAGTGCGGAGCGGGCAGGTCCACATGGACATGAGGAAGAGTGGCTTTTAGGATTAAAGGGTTAAAATTGCAATCCAGCAGCTTGTTGCTGGAAAAACCCATCTCTGACCCTCCTAAAACCCCTGGGGGGTGTATAGGTGTTCAGGGGCAATGCCACAGCGTGTCCTGGGCAAAGGGGGTTTGGTGGCAGTGGGACTAAGGGGATCAGGTAAAAACCTGCTTGTTAGCAAAAAGGATTTTCAGAAATGCTCTTGCAGGGGTGCCAAGGACCGGGAGAGCTCCTCTCTGCCCGGTCCCTCTCAGGGTGGCCCCGAGGAGAAGGAGGTGGTGAAGGCCATTTGTTTGGACATCCAGCTCCATCACTGTCCTGCCACGACAGGGTCGCATTTGGGGTGGAGAAGGATATTTTCATCCAGTTGTCTAAACCAGAGCCTCCGGGGAGGTGATGGGGAGCGTTGGTGCCTGTGTGCCCCAAGGGCTCTTCACCAAAGACGACCGCAAGCAAGAACAGGGGGGTTCAGCAGGTCCCCGCAGGGACATGGGTGACATCTCGAAACCACGGGATCCAGGGCGCATCAGTGCATGGCAAAGAGGGTGAGGAGGAGGACAGTGGCGAGGGAGACGTCAGCAAGGTGCAGCCGGTTGCCGGAGGCCAGGCGGTACTCGCGGTACTGCTGGACGCACATCTCCCGGATCACCTTCGTCACCACCTTGGTCTCCATCTCCGTCTCTGTCTGGTTCACCGCTTGACCAGCCTCCGACACGTTCTTCTTGGCGGCGGGTCCGATGTTGTATTCGGTCACCGTGATGTTAAAGCAGTCGGCGACGAAGACGTCCTGCGTGACGGGGCTGCTGTAATCCCGGTAGTAAACCCGGTTGGGGTAACGGTCCGCATTTGCGTTCCACCACCGGTACTCATCGGGGCTGTCGAAGTGATAGTGCATCCCCGACATGACACGTCCCATGGCGTAGCCCCCCAAACCTCCCACCACAGCGCCCGCCGCTGCCGCCCCGGCCACGTGCTTGAAGTTGGTCTTGGATTTGGGGGGTTTCCATGGCTTTTGGTTGTGGTAGCTTCCTCCGCTGGATGGGTTGTAACCCTGTCCCCACCCCGGGTTGTGGGGGTAGCCGGGGTTGTGGGGGTAGCCGGGGTTATGGGGGTAGCCGGGGTTTTGCGGGTAGCCGGGCTGGCGGGGGTAGCTGGGCTGGCGGTGGCTCCCCATGCCCCAGCCACCCCCGCTGGGCTTGCCTTTGCTCTTCTTGGAGAAGGCAACATCGGTCCAGGCGCTGAGGAGCAGGGCCACCAGGCAGCAGGTGACGAGGAGCCTGGCCATGGCTGCGGGACAGAAGGACAGGCAGTGTTACAGGTGGAGGCAGAGACCCCGCAGCCCCTGCACCCGCCCTGCCGCGAGCACCACGGGCCTTAGGCTCCCTTACTTATGCATCATATAAAACACACACCAGCTTTAATCCAGCTGCAGAATAAATAGTTTTGGACTTAAATGCATATTTATCCCCCCCAAAACCCCTTTTATATATATATATATGTGTGTGTATAAATATTTATATATTTATATTTAAACCAGAACATATATATATTATTTTTCCTTTCTTTTCATATATCTATATATATCCCCCACCTCCCCAGCAGGTCCTCTGCTAGTAACGGTAATTTTAAGTCGTGGAATAAAAACGTTTGGGGAAAATGTTTCCCTTGGTTGGGAGGTAAAAATCCACTTATCAAACCTGCTCCAGCCAATCAGATGATGTAAATTAGATCTGTGATGTGCAAGGATTGATGGCGATGAACAGATTCATCCCAATCTCAAAGCTTATGGGTACCTGGGGCTGCCAGGAATGCAGCACCCAGCCTTGCCCCAGAGGGTTTTTTTCCCCCAAAGAAAAAAATTCAGCGTGTTTTGCCCAAGTCCCTGTTTATGAGCAACAGGCCTTAATTGAAGAACAGCATTTTTCTAGTTTAATGTGTCTGCAGCTATCTGCTTACTCAGCATTTTGCTGTTGGCATCCCAGGGGCACGCCAGGCGCCGCCTGCGTTAGCTGGTGGGCTGGCAAGGAGGAAATCCCATTTTAACAAGCCGTTTCTCTTCCTGTGTATAACCCAGCTCATATAATACACGCCAGGTCTACAAATCCTTTGGAAAACACCTCCCAAGCTGCAAGATCCCTTCGGATGCCTCCCCGCAACACCAAGAAACACTGAATTGCTGTTGCCCTCATGTTTAATATGTGAGTCCAGCACTAGCGAAGGGTTTTTCCATCCTGCCCAAGGCTGAGCTACCCCCCAAAATACCCCCGTGCATGCCAGGGTGCTGGGGAGGGAGAGCAAAGCGTTCCTGGCAAAGCGTGGGTGGGCATTTTGCAGCATCCTTGCATGCTTCGGATGCACTTGCTGGCTCATGTTACAGCAAGAAACAGTTACGGGTTGGGTCCCGAGTGGGGTTTTTTGCAGCAACTAATGGACTGGCTTCCTTAAGAGCCACCACTCAACCCAGAGGTATGCTTAATGCAGATAAGAGATGAGAGGCTCTTGTGAGATATTGCCCTTAACAGCACAAACAGCCAGAGCAAACCCTTGTTTAAGGCAGAGGTTCTTCTGTTGCACATTAGCTATGGGTTTACGGCCCATAAAAAGCGCATTAATCTCTGGGTTCAGATAATTATGCTCTTTCTCTCCTTTCCCCTTCAAAAAATCTGGTCTTATGTCCAGAAATGTCTGAATTAAGGTCTTTTAATGTCTTTCTTTTTTTTACTGGGATCGTTAGCAAAAGTCTTAATTAAAAGAGCAGGAAAGATGCAGAGCCTGTCCCTTGTGACAGGGAGGAAAGCCAGGCTCAGGCTGCCTGCTCCGCACCATCTTGTAAAAAAATCGGGTGCAAGCCGTCTGCTTTCAAACAGGTTTGTTGCTTCCTTGCCCCGTAGCACCCACCCACCGGGAGCTACGATGAGATCAGGGGGTTAAAAATAGCCAAAAGACATGGCAAAAACTTGGATGGGTGAATGCTCCCTGGGCAGTCAAAAAAAAAAACGGCGCACACAAAAAAAAACCACCAGAAATAGGTTAAAAAAGCCACAAATATTCTTTTTTTAAGGCATGACTCTCCTCCACAATGAGTTTCAAGGGGGAAAAAAATCAACCTCTGGATGAAAACGGGTTACAGCAAAGTCCCAGAGGATGTTCCAGCCTGGCAGCACCCACCTGTTCCTCTAATTGCCTTCACAGAGAGGAGCTCTGATAAACAAGGCTCATTTGTGTTTGCGCTGCTAATTACGGAGCTCCTTGGGCAGCTGAGCTTCGCCCTGAATAAATGCGGTCCCTGGCACAAACACCCTGTGCGTGATGGGGACCAGGGAGCTGCTTCCTCGGGCTTGGAGCTCGGTTCCCTCTGCTTGGAAATAATATTTATGGTATGACCATAATATTATTATCAAATTATGTTATTGAATGACTTCACAGGTATTTTTTTCCCCCCACTCTTTTTAACCTTCCTCCCCCCATTTTCCCTCTCCGTGGGCAAATGTAGGCGATGAGAAATCAATTCAGGTGATTTATATCAGAGTGATTTATATCCGCCTGTGTTGGAGAACCAGAGGAAACCCGGTGCTCCTTAAAGGCAGAGGAGGAAGCAGAAAATGGAGGATGTGAGGAGCCATTGCAAGCAGCAATTACGTGTGCAGGGCTGGCAAGAAGGCGGCTTCGGGTTGGGAGAGGAAAACCAGCACCCTGGTGCCAAAATAACTGTGGAAATAACCTTGTTATGTTGCCCGGGGAGAGAGAAGAAATGAAGGGAGGTGGGGTAGGGGAAGGTGGAGGAGCAATGCAGCAAGGAGGGTGAGAAGATGCTCAGGAATGGGGGTGTCCAGACCCTCCCAGTAGTGCTGGGAAGGTCCTGGCTCATGGGGGGCTGAAAAATTAGGGCTGGGGCTATGGGGAAGGGCAATGCAGGCTAGCAGCTTGCTTTCTGAAAATGCCACCCCTAGTTTTTGGAAACCCCCCGTCCAGGTGGCTCAGAGCAGGGGAGAATTTCCCACCAGCATCAGCTTTGAGTCAGCCCTGAATAAACAAGCAGCAGTGAGAAGCAGAGCTCTGTCTTTTAAGGAGGACGCTCGCCTTAGGAGCCTAAAACGTCTATTTTTAGGCAGCGATGGCGGAGAGAAGAGGCAGCCCCCCCATCCCCTGAGATGCTGCTTGGTGTTAAAAGCCCCCTCGCCTCTGGATTTATCCCACCCGAAGCCCCCGCATCCCATTTTCCCTGACACTCACCAGCTGGAAGCCCGTTGCTTGCTCGGTTCAGGGTGATTCAGCCTCGGCCGCAGAGCCACGGGGAGGAATAAATAGCGAGAGGGAGGAGCTGGCTCCTGCGCAGCCCAGCCCTGCACAGCCTGGCCAGCATCCATCATCCTTTAGGGAAAACCGTGGCCCACACCCCGCAAAATTTAGGTTCAACCCCCACATAGTCCCTCCCACAGATACGAGAGTGGGAGGTGATGCTGGTGACTAAAGGGGTGGCCGGAAAATCAAAGCGCTCGGGTGGTTTATTCAAGAAATATCAATGGGATTGGCAGGGTTTGGGGCTGGTTTGGAAATCTCAGTGTTGGGGTTCTGGGAGAGGAAAGGATGCTTTTAGCGGTTGCTGGCTGCAGCTCCGAATCCATTCTCCTGTAAAATAGAGAGATGCTCTGGGGGTTGATGGATAGAAAGTAAAATAGGCTCAGACCTACAGGGGAAAGGATGAATCTGTCTTCTGTTTGCCTCGCTCCAGTGCAGTAAAACTCACTCCTGAAAAGAGCAGTGGTGCTTTACGTTGAAGTACACCAATATTTAACGGGAGGAAATGCCACAGAAGGCAATTAATAATTGTATGGGATGCTCATGACAAGCTGGGGCTTTTATGGCACCCTTTTCCAGAGTGTAAGGGTATGTGTGGCTATAGAGACCCAAAGACCAGATGGGGAGTTATTTGTCTCCTTTAGGCTTAGGATGGGCTATAAGAAATGGGTTGAGTGCAGAGCATCCCAGCATGCTTGCATGGTGGTTGGGAGGTGCAAATGAAGCTTGAAACTAATTGCCCCGAGACCGATTTCAGCACGGCCACGTGATAGAGCCCAAACCCTGCCCAGGTTTTGCTGCCCAAAATAGCCGGGCCAGGCATGGTCGTCCCGGCAGTGCGCCCGCCCCAGACCGCAGAGCACATCTGGCTGTAAAGAGGATTTCCACCCCGATGCTCCGCACACTTGTTTATCTGTTTGGCTGGATTATGTTAAAAAAACCCCAACATCTAGTAATTTCTGTCTGGCAGGGAAAGGGGTTGTGCTGGGTGCTTTGGCTGTGCTGGGGAGCCATCCAATTTCTGAAGGAGAAAATTAAATAACGGGGACAGGATTAAGGTCAGTGAGCCCATCGAAGCTCTCTCTTACAATACACAGGCATATTTATTCCTTGTGTGAATGCGCAGATGGCTCCTGATTCCCTGGTTTTGGTTTAAATATTCTTCAGTGGGCTATCTAAAATCCAAAGCCGGGAAAGAAAGAAATACAGCTCCAGGAATGGGGTGGTTGGGATGAATTAATCCGTGGCTTCTAAAAAGTTAGGATTTTTCCATAATAATATATTTCAGAGGAAGATCTGGTCTTGTTTGGAGAATACAGAAACTGTCAAATCCCAGCTGCAAATCAAGCAGGAGTAGCCTATTGACTTTTAATTAATCTTTAATTTATTGTGGAAGTTAGCAGTGTTAAAACCACCCAAACCAGTATATCCACAGCATCTATTTAACGGAGCCGTGTGCCACACAGTTTCTTCAGCATCTCAGGGTAAAATTTCTGCTGGCAGCAAGCCAAGAGCTGCATCGATCTCTGCTGGAGGTTTGGCCCTTCTTCAGCTGCAGCTCAGGCAGCGGCAGGGGCCAGAGGCAATAATGGGATGTTAAGTGTGGCGGGTTCGTGCCAGGTTAGAAAGCATTAATGGGATGGGTTTTTCTCGTAACAAATGGAAAACGTTGACTTTGGTTTAATGGTGAGCTAGAAGAGGATGCGGGCTTGTCTTCTCATTGATTTTTATTTTTCTGCTTTAATTCACGCAAACCACTTTTATTCATGTGACTCTGGACTTGCTTGGAGAATTAGTCACAGCTTGCAAAGGTAGGGGAAGGCATTAAAATAGTTTGTGGCAGATTTACTGGGTTTTGGGGCTAATTCGGTAGGGCTTGGAGGCCGGGATGAAGTCCCACAGCCTGTCCCCATTCTGCGTTCACTCCCTGGAGACAGCAAAACATCTGGGCTTGAGCTCACCCCGTCTCAAATCACACTTAGCTCATCGGGAAACCTCTTTAAATGCTCCAAAGGCAAAAATAAGTGGAAATAAGTGCTGTGTTCAGAGGACGAATGAAAAGTGTTTTGCAGAATTTGGTTTATTTTCTGGTCTCACCATAGAATAGTTAAAATGCTCTACTTTGGATTTTTCTTGGGAACCAGATGTCTCAGTAATATTTGGCTGCTGCCTGGATGAGAGAAGAGAAAATGCAATTTGGGGAATAAACGGGAGCGCAGGGAAGGGGAGTGCTGGGAGCACTTGCTTCCCAGCAAAAAGACTCCCCTCGGTCGGGCAGTTATTTTCCCATGTCAGCGTGTAATTAAAGAATTAAAGCCTTATTAGTGTATTTTGCGTTTTCTTTGGTGGGGAGGCCTTCTTTGCCTCAGTCTTTAACCACCAGACCAGTTATTCCCGGTGTATTCAGCCCCCGGAGCTGGAAGGCAGGGACGGGGAGCAGAATAAACCTCCCATAATCCAGCAGGAAGCAGTTTATGACCCGCTGCTCCACCTGGGCACTGACAATTCCATGGGGCCGGATGGATCCACCCAAGAGTGCTGAGGGAGCTGGCAGAGGAGCTCGCCAAGCCACTCTCCATCATTTATCAGCAGCCCTGGTTAACAGGGGAGCTCCCAGGCGACGGGAGGTTTGCTGATGTGATGCCCGTCTACGAGAAGGGCTGGAAGGAGGATCCAGGGAACCACAGGCCTGTCAGCCTGACCTCGGTACCGGGGAAGTGTCATGGAGCGGCTCACCCTGAGTGAGCTCACCAGGCAAGTGCAGGACAAGCCAGGGATCAGGCCCAGCCAGCACGGCTTCATGAAAGGCAGGTCCTTCCTGGCCAACCTGATCTTCTTCTATGACCAGGGACCCGCCCAGTGGGTGAGGGAAAGGCTGTGGATGTGTCTGCCTGGAATTTAGCAATGCCTTTGACACTGTCACCCACAGCACCCTCCTAGAGAACCTGGCGGCTCATGGCTGGACAGGTGCACTCTTCGATGGGTAAAAAACCAGCTGGCTGGCCGAGCCGAGAGTTGTGAAAGGAGCTAAACCCGGCTGGTGGCCGGTCACAAGCAGGGCTCCCCAGGGCTCAGTGTTGGGGCCGGTTATGTTTAATACCTTTATCAATAACTGGGCGAGGGGATCGAGGGCACCCTCAGTAAGTTCGCAGATGGCACCAAGCTGGGCAGGAGTGTCGAGCTGCTGGAGGGCAGGAAGGCTCTGCAGAGGGACCTGGACAGGCTGCATCGATGGGCCGAGGATAACTGTGTGAGGTTTAACAAGGCCCAGTGCCGGGTCCTGCCCTTGGGTCACACCAACCCCAGGCAGCGCCCCAGGCCTGGGGCAGAGGGGCTGGGAAGTGCCCGGCGGAGAAGGCCCTGGGGGGGCTGGCTGACAGCCGGCTGGGCATGAGCCAGCAGTGCCCGGGTGGCCAAGGAGGCCACCAGCCCCCGGGCTTGTGTCAGCACTGGTGTGGCCAGCAGGGGCCGGGCAGGGATGGGGCCCCTGTGCTCGGCCCTGGGGAGGCCCCACCTCGAATGCTGGGCTCAGGTTTGGGCCCCTCGGGACAAGAAGGGCCTGGAGGGGCTGGAGCGTGTCCAGAGAAGGGCAGCGGGGCTGGGGCAGGGTCTGGAGCACAAGTGTGCTGGGGGGCGGCTGAGGGGGCTGGGGGGGTTTAGCCTGGAGAAGAGGGGGCTGAGGGGAGCCCTTCTCGCTCTCTGCAGCTGCCTGAGAGGGGCTGGAGTGAGGGGGGGGCTGGTCTCTGCTCCCAAGTCACCAGTGACAGGGCGAGAGGAGCCTCAAGCTGCGTCAGGGGAGGTTTAGGTTGGAGATGAGAGAAAATGTCTTCCCTGCCAGAGCGGTCAGGCCCTGGCACAGGCTGCCCTGAGGGGGGGGAGTCACCGTCCCTGGGGGGGTTCAAACAACATGTAGCCGTGGCACCTGGGGACATGGTTTAGGAGGCCTGGGGGGGGTTGGGTTGGGGGTTGGGCTTGATGATCCTAGAGGTCTTAATGATGCTATGATTGCGCAACTGGGGTAAAGCTACGCCGAGGCTTGCAGCCCTGCAGACCCCAGGAAGGGCAGCTCCCCTCCAAGAGAAATAAATGTAATTTTTGGCCCATTTTTAGAAGACGATGGGGGTTTCCATATGCTGCATAGAAGTCTTTGCCTGCCCCATTATTGTGTATTAAACTGCACAAGAGGAAAGCACAGCTCTCGGATGGCATTTCTCCTGACAACTGTAAGTTTTCCTGTAAAAAGAAAAGAAAAAAATAAATAAAAAAGAAAAAAATAAATAAAATAAATAAATAAAATAAATAAATAAAATAAATAAATAAAATAAATAAAATAAAAAAGAAAAAAATAAATAAAGCGACTATATCAATTTGTAGCCTTTTGCCATGGACAAAAACAGGCCAGGAGGCAAAACTGGCAGGAGCTGGACATTAAATACATACATTTCCAGAGTATCATCGGCATGCAGTTATGCAACCTGTGATGGTGAGAAGTTCCAGCAAGTCCCTAATTCCAGAGGCGTGTAAGGGCATGAACAATGTGCCAGGAGAGGAAGCATCGAGGGGGAATAACAAAGAACCCAAACCTTCCATGCAACATCTCGCGCTGCTTCCAGGAGCGGTTTGGGTTTGGGTTTTTTCCTGGACAGATGCAGCTTCATTGCAAAGGCAGGGAGTGCAAAGCTAGCACGGTAAAAATAAATCAGTTTACGACTGCTCTAGTAAATGCCGTGATGCTGGGGAGGAGTTTGTGTCCCCCCTGTGTTGATCGGCTTTCCTCGCCGGTGATGTCTTTTTGCAATGTGCTCTGCGTGCAGATGTGACTCACAGGCAACAGGCTCCTGAGGGCATCTGCCTGCTGGTGGGAGGCTCCAGCGAGGGACTACTGAAAGGTGGTTTGGGGTGGAGCAAGCAGCAAATAAGGCAAGTCGTCGTCTTGTTGTGTTTCAAAGACAAAGCTAGATCCTCGAGCGAGCAGATTAGCCAAATTAATATGAATCTCTCTTCTCCAGAGAGTGGCAACTGAAATATAAACATTGGAGGCTGCACGCACCCTCCTTCTCTTTACTATAAGACTATTAGTCTTTAAAAGGCTATAAATGTTCATCCAACTGCTACAATCTGATTAGGAGTGTAATCACCTCTGCCCATGTGCTAGCTGCTATTCCAGGCAGGGACACACATGGGCTCCTTACGATGGGACCCTCCCTGGCCGCAGGCTGACGCCTTCCCAGTGACGCACCGCAGCTGTAGAAGATAACCCGCACGGGACACAGCTCCCAAAAATGTGCCTTCGACACCTCCCAGGGTTGGCAGCATCAGCAATAGTGCACTAGAAGGTAAAATAACAGCTTTTATTAAAAAAAAGAAAAGCCTTTTTTGGAAATATTTTTTCATTTTGGAATAAGTACTGATAATAAAAGTGCTTTGAAGGGGGGGAAAAAAGTCAAGTTTGGGTATTTGGGCCCCCCTGCTGCCAGCTGGATTAATTTATAGGAAATGGGAGAAGTAAGTCACGCTTGTTCAAGGAAGATGTTTGCTGGCCAATTTGGTTTCGGCCCAGCTTAGTTTAAAAATAACTTGTCCCTGTGCCGGGTTTGTGCCTCCGGGCTGAACAATTCGCTGCTGTGTCCAGGAGAATGAGCGAGGGGAAGAGCCGTAACCCTTCGCAGAAAGGGCTCGTTATGTCCTTCCATATCAATAAATCTCCTGTTTTTGGTCAGACGAGGACAGCCCAACGTCTGGGCTCTTTTCAAACATGATGCCCCTCCATAAAGCTGCAGGAACAAATACTTTCCCAGCGATGCTATAATCCAGCTTCCCATAAACTTCCCTGAGTGGTGCAACACCCACCAGTTGGCTTCTTCACAGGAAAAGCTGAACATCTATATTGTTTTTTCCTCACAGCAGGGCTTGTAACATATGACTCACCGGGAGGCTTTCCTTTGCCTCGCTCCCATTTATTTTTAACTTGTAATTCCCTTGGAAGACTCTCTGAGATCAGAGCAGCAGCGTAAGCATGTTGTATGACATAACACGGCTGCGCTGAGGTCACCTTCTTAAAAATAAACCAGGGCACACCCAGGATGGGCGAAGGCACTCCCATTTTCATGGGTTTTACGTCAATCAGCCGTGCCAGCCTCAGATCCTGCTTCGGGGAATTGTTCTTATCCCCGAATGTGTCAGCCGTGTGCCGAGAGCGTGTAGGAGCGTGCCGAAATCCCGGCTGATGTATTTAAATGTTGTGTTCCCCAAACGGAGCTGCGGGCAGGAGCATCTTCTTTCGGAGGTGTGATGGGTGGAGGGATAACGCCGCGGTCCTTGGGGCTCCCTGTGGATTCCTGGCTGGGTTGCACTGGGAAAGGGGCAGGAAAAATCAGTTTTCCCAGTGGGAAAATGGGCTGTGGGATGAGATAGGGAAAGCTGAACCCCAGGAAATAGAGGCAATTTTTTGATTTTTAATTAAAAAAGAAAAGTCAAGGAATGGACTGAAACAAGGAACAGATTGGAGTTGGAGAAATATTTAAAAGAATGGTTACATTTTTCTTTTAGCTATTTTTTTTTCTTTTATATATGTAATTTTGGTCCAGGTCTTGACCTTGTTTATTCACATGAGAACAAATCGAGCTTTCGCATCCCATGGCCCGGTTTCTAACTCACGTGTTTGGCGAGGATGAGACGATTAAACCCAACTCGCTTGCAAAATAATAATGCAAATCCTCTTAGCTGAGCGGTGAGTACATTTCCACCCTGATTTTCCCCTCTCCCTCTGTATAAGAGTTCACAGGGCCAGAGCTGGCTTTCTGGGTTTTCATCCCCTTTTCCTCCAGGTATAAATGAGAATAAGCAAAGACAAACTGAGCTTGGGAAATGTGTACCCATGGGGGAAACTGGGCCAGATTTTTTAGCCATTAGGGTTTTGAATCTATTGAAACAGTTCCCCGCGTGATGTGCATCTTCCATCCACTTCGAAGCATCTTCCAGCTGGGCTGTCGTCCCAAGACCGTGCATGACATAGTCCAAAGCTTTTCTTTCCCCTAAAGCAACAAATTAAAGGCTCTTTATGAAGCTTATGCTGAGGATCCAGCTGACATTATATACCAAAGAGACATTCTATACCAAATAGTCAAGTATTGTATGCCAAGTCTGGTCCATATGTTTAATTCTTTGCCCTTTTATGTTGGAAGGGGAGCTGCTGATGGGGGAAAGCTTTACCACCACCTGTGTGAGAGCAGGAATAAGGCAATAATCACCGTCTGGAGCGAGGAAAAGCCTGGAGAGAGATAAGGCTGCTCCAGAGATGCTCAAGAATCTTATGCAGAGTTGTCATGGGCACAGTGCTCTCCATAGTCATCTCCATGACTACCTCGGTGCCGAGCGGAGGGGATGCAAGCAGTGTAGGAACGGCGTGGTTACCTTCAATGCTGCACGCTCTCTCTCAGCTGGTGTAAACAAGTGACGCTTGGGATCATCCAAGGGGTTTATCTCCAGGGATGACGGCTGGTTTCTAGCCAGAGCTTGAAGGCAGCTGAGATTGCAAATGGTTTTATTTATGAAAACCTGAGATCTGCAGCATCTCCCCTAAGGTATTTCTGTGGTGGATGCTCTGGGGTACAAGGGCATGATGTACTCAGATGAGGCTCGTGTTGCCTTAGTCACCCTTAGCAGATGCAATGGAAAAACCCATTTTCCCACACAATGGGCAACGGGCTCATTTCCCAGCAGGAATATTCCTGCTTCTGACCCAAGATTATGCCATGGGAATGGCCAGCCTAAGTAATAAAGCTGTGTAGGAAGTGGACTTGTGACCAGGGTGTGGAGAAGGAATCATTTTGAAACGGGTTTTTCTCCCCAGCTAGCTACTTTTTTTGTGAAAAACAGCAAAGATTATGCACAATAGGACCATCTAGCTAATACAGCCTGGAGCTGAGGTGTGCTAGCTTTAGGGGCTGAGTGGAGATGCCAGAGCTGACAAGTCCCCTAAAGGATTTCTCCTTAATCTTATCTCCTTAACTTTTCCAAAGCAACTCCCAACACAGTGTGAATCCCACAGCTTGCAGCCTGCGTGGCGAAAGCCTGGACAATAAAAGTCATGTTAAATCCGTGCAGAGGGCTTGAATTACAAGGGAAGAAGCCCACAGGCCTTTCAGGGCTTGGGGTTCCTGTGATCTCCATGCCACCAAGAGGAAAACAACAGAGGCGTCAAGCACAGGCTGCAAAGAATTTTATCTTAGCAGTGGTCTAAGGCAGAGGAAAATGGTTTATAAGATGATGATATAAACCCTGCTATGAACCCACGTGCGGGAGCAGCACCAGAGGACAAACCCCGGCTTGGGCAATGGTGTTTTGCTCCAGCAATGGGCAGAGATATTTTTTTTCTATATATAATTATTCTTAAAGCAGTTCTGGTTGAACTGCACGACTCTAACGTGTCCTTTCCCAGCAGCTCCGGCGACCTTGGCCCCTGGCTTGTTTTTCAGCACATTTCTCAGCAAGCCCAGCGAGGCTCTAGGGAGGGAATAATGTTCAAAGTACAGAAACTGGAGGAAATTAGTTTTGCATTTACAGCAGTGAGTCAGGACCGGCTGTTTATCCTGGGCTGGGTGGACACTGGGCAAACCATTCACACCAGGCTCGGCACAAGGAGGCTTCCTGCAAGTGAAGCCCCATCTGCAGCCATTAAATAGCAAACAATAATTAGCACTAATAATACAACATAGTTTATTTTTCCCAGGGTGTTTTCTTGCCTGTATTCTGGCCTGAAACATCTTTCCCTCTGAAATATTTTTGTGGAATCAACAATCCAAGGAACTTGTCATGTTAAAAATAGAGGAAGCTTGAACAAAGCCTCTGGGACTTGATTTCTCACAAAGCTGAGCCTGTTTGGGAGCTTGCATTATTCTGCTAAGGATTTATTAGGTCATCTGTTGCTCAAAAAAAAAAAAAAAGTACATTTGATATAATTGTGTTAACTCCTTGGCTGAGATTAAAGGAAATAAAGCTGAGAATTGGGGTCTTATTGCTCCTTCACTAATTTCTGGAGCTCTCCTGTACCAATAGCTTCAAAATGAGTATTTTGGGGACTGGGATGGGAATGAAGTTTTGAACAACTTTTCATGGCAGCTGTTTTATATCTGAGCTTTCTGAGCTGTTTTCAGGGGATGATGAGAAAAACAGATGGAAGAGGTTGTGGATCCTTTTTTTGGAGAAAAAAAGGAGGTTGGAGTGCCTTGAAAAATGGGGAGGGGGAAAAAAGGGAAATGAAATAACAATAGTACAACAAAAAAATACAATAGTAAACCTGGATACTATTTTAATTCCAGAAATAGGCTGATTCTGGCAGAATTGGCTGCAAGTGCTTTTCCTGTATTTCTCCTTAGTTCCAGGAATAGAAAAGAGAGATTTATGTCTTGAAATAGGTGTTGGTGGGGAACCGCACCTGAGCAGAGCAGAGCTCCCGGCTCTCCGCCATGGACCTCACCCAGCGAGGGAGAGCCAACAATGCCGCCGCCATCCAGCCCTTTGAATTATTGATCTCATATATATAAATTATAGACCCTTCTCGGGGTCAGCAGGTAGAGCACGGGGAAGGTGCGCCAGGTGACATGTCTCAGGAGTTAAATTTCAAGTGAGGAGGATTTGAAAAGGGAGGTGGTTTAATCAGCGCCATAAACTGGTGTTAATTTTAAGGCCTTAACTAAATGTTAAGCCTTAAAGTGCACAGAACACGGATCCCAGACAAACAGAGATAGAAATTAAAGAGCTCTGACAGAGGAGGTACCCACTTTAATTTAAAAAAAAAACACCACATCCAGGAGCTGAAAATGATTAATTTATCAAGACAGGTAATCAAGCAGAGGGAAGGTGTGTCGGCCTGAGCGAGGGGGTCCCTTTGGGGAGGGATTGGAGGTTAATCATAAACCATGACCTTGCTTTGGGTGAGGAATCATTATCCAGCTACATCCTCTTTTTCTTCTTTTTTTGTTTCCTAAAAAGTAAAGTGCCTTCCAGTTGGTTTTGGACAATTTTCTGCATTATTCGTTTGGGGTTTACTATTAACTCAGAGATGCAACTGCTCACGTTTTTAATTCATCTGCCTCCCAGGCAGGGAAAAGAGACATGGCAGTGGTGACCACGCATATTTGTAAAACACATCTATTTTGGGGTGAATTCCGCAGTTATTCATTGCTTATCTGTGTGCTTCGCTGTTATTTATTGTGACCCAGGTCCAAGAAATAACTTTAGGAAGAAAAGCCAGCTGAATTTGGCTTGTTTGTTTGCAAACCTGTATCATTTTTTTAATAAATGGATCTGCTAAATAAACATTATTACATTTATGCTTAAAGTAGATAATCCTTTTGGTCTTCTGCATCACGCAGTGGGTATTATTTTATTTAAAATCTAGTACTAATGTTGAGAAGGGCTTATAAAAATGAGGCAGACCTTTCCCTTTTAATTATCTCAGGATTTCATGACTATAAGCCTTCAGACTATACCCGGCTGGGAGCAGAAGAGTCGTGGACATATTTTCTGATTGAATCCCAGGTACCAACATCACTTCTCCACACCCCTAGCTCTCCCCACCCCACCCCACCCCTCTCTGACCACAAAATACTCTGTTTTTAAAGCTGATCTTTGCAGGTGACACCACCGGCTTGTTTCCAGATGGGCTGAGGACATCCCTGGACATGGGGGTTCCTGCAGAAATCCTCTGGGCTTCAGCTCCCCAAATCCCTTTTGCAATAAGCCTTTGCAATGCTGACCTCTGCAGGCAAATACTGCGTAAAACCAGCTGGCCCTAGGCAGCAATAACCTAAATAATGCATAAAAAGGGTATTTTATGCATCATCCCTGGCTGTGGGTAGCAATAGCCTTTTAATAATGCATACAAATGGGGCGCTTCTCTGTTGGTTAGCAAACAGAGAGTGTTTCGGTGAGAGAAATACTGGGAAATCCTTGTCTGCTTGGGAAAGAGGTTGAGCTGCTAACTGCTGCGTAGATTTTGTAAATAATTTGCTAATCGGACGAAGTGCTTTGAAATCAGGGGATGTAGGCTATGAATGAAAAGCAGGCGCTTCACGCTGTAAAGCCATCAGTGCTATAAACTGGGAGTCGAAGGCCCTGCCTGGGCTTCCTTGGGAGAGGGAAAAGCCAGGAACTACCACAGCATACCCCAAAAAACCTGCAGTTTTGCGCCTGAGTTCTCACTGCTAATTAAGCTTTAATTAACAGCACCCCGAGGCCCCTTCGAGGCCTCCCGCGGGAGCAGGTGGTCCGGGCTGGGCCTTCTCCCCCCTGCAGCTGCCACCCACCTGCCCCCCAGGCCTGAACGGGTTCCCTGTGGAAACCAGGGGAGATGGTGGCCGCGAAGCAAAGCAGGCGGTGGCGGGTTTGGCTGGGGAGGACTTTAATGTGGCCGCTGCCCGGGGGTCCTGGGGGTGGGGAAGCGTTGTGGGGCAGTGGGCTGGCGTCCTTCCCCGCGGGGTCTGCGAGGGGTACACCGGTGGTTAGCGGGAGCTGGAGGGAACCATCCCATGCGTCCTGGATCAGCCGGGCTCCAGGAGTGTCCCCGACGGGTGCTTAGCCCCCGAAAGTGGCCGAGGAAGAGACATCGGAGAGACCCGGAGCCCCGTGGCGTGTGGAGATGAGCAGCCTGTGCCTGGGAAGGATGCTCAGACGGCGAAGGACACCGAAGAAGAGACGTTCAGAGGGAGCCAGAGCCCTGCAAGGCTTGGGCACAAGTTTGATGGGGGCTCCTGGGGCGCAGGGCATGCTGCTGCGCCTGGCAGGTCCCCGCCTTAGAGCTTGAGTGCCGTGACACGGGGGATGTGGAAGGGACAGGTCTCCTCTGAACCTGTAGAGCTGCAGAAGGAGGAGGAAAAAACATTGAGAGGGTTGAGGAGGAGCCTGCACCTCCCCTCCCTGTGTCCCCCAACCCCAGGCAGCACGCCTGCCCACCCCATTGCTTACATGAGCCGGTTGCGGATGGGGCGGAAGTGTTTGGTGAGCCTGACGGCAAAGATGATGTTGGGGATGAGGAAGAAGGTGCAGCATCCCAGGCTGAACCAGAACGCATTCTGCAAGGAGAGAGCATGGGGGTTCCTGCTGAGCTGCACAGGGAGAGACAGCCCCCAGGGTCTGGAGGGGTTTGGGGAGCCCTACGGTGGCTGGTCCCAGTGGTGTGGGGGTGTCAGGGCTGCCATTGACCTCGGCTGCCCCCCGTTCTTGCTGGTTGGTGGTGGGATGTTGCACCACACAGGTCCCCACTAGACCCCCATGGAGGGACAGGGGCAGGACCCTCACCCAGGGGTCAGCGATACGGTCACACAGGATCACCCGCCCATTGTCCAGGGCCGTGGCAAGCGGCTGGCACGAAGCCACGTCCTCCCTCAGCTGGAAAAGAAGTGGAGACAAGGCATTAAACCCACTGCTGGCTCGGGGGGATGCATTTTGCTGCCTCAGCTCGGCAAGGGGCTTGCATGTAGCATACATGGGGGCTCCCAGCCCCTAAGAAACTCTCTGTAGCAAAGGTGAGCACCTACCGTCTGCCCAACCCAGTTCAGGTACTGCGTGAAGTACCGCAGCTCCTTCCTCGTAAAGCAGCCGATCTCCTGGGCAGAGGAAAGGCAGCAGGGAGGTCAAGCACCGCACTTCCCAGCCCACCTCCAGCCCGCTCCAACCAGCTCTGGGCTAGTACGGGGCTTGGAAACAAGGGCTGGCAGCTTCAGGTGTCCCTTCCCCTCCTGAAGCGCCGTGTTCTCACTCTGTGGGAATTTTGTACCCCTCAAGGGCTAATCCAGCCCCGCTCACCTGCCGGAGGATCTGCTGGGCTTGCGCAGGCAGCTGGGCTTCCACTGAAGCCATGGTGGCCAGCGTCGTCTTCACTCGCTCCTGGGGAACCACAGGAAGGGCAGAGCATCCTTAGAGCAGCGAGCAGCAGGAGAGGTGCCCCGGGGGTGCCAGGAGCAGGGCATGCAGTGCCGCGCACGTGCCGAGCATCGAATTGGGTTTGGTTGCCGGAGGGCAGGGAAAGAGGGACCTGCCCTGAGCAGAGACACCCCCTGGCAGGGAGCGGGCAAGGAGAAACGCTGTGGGACAGCTCTGCCGGGGTCACTGAATTGCCCTGAGTGCTGCAGTGGGGTTTGTGATTTGCAGCAGCAGATCTAAGCACTAAAGGAGATCAATCCTCCCTGGACTGCATTTTTCCTGGCTCTCCCACCACCCTGTAACTGGCTTTTTGGACCCTGGCAGGCAGGACCCATAGGGAACCACGTATTTTTCAGAGCTGAAAGAAGCCATGAAAGTACCTGAAGTTGTGGTGCCAAGCGGGAGAGGAACTGGACGCTTTCCCCCAGCTTTGCCTGCGGGACAGAGAGGTGAGAAGGGTACAAAAGCCCCGTTGCCCCTTTCACAGGGACACAACCGGGTGAATGGCAGCAGCACCATGAGCCACCGGCCTGGCACAGACTCACCACCAAAGCCTCCTGCGATTGCACCGTGGAGTTTTGCATCTGCCACAGGGCCTGGGCCTCGGCAGCCAGCCGCCCCGCCACCGTGCCATTCCTCTGCAGGGGGACAGCGGGGTGAGGACATCCCCGTGGGCACGCAGGCAGCCCCTGCCACCCACCCTGCTGCTCACCTGCATTTTCTGCAGCCCCTCAAGGCTCCTTGCCAAGCCGCGGAGGCTGGTTTGCACCACGGGGTTTTTCATCTGGGGGAAGATGGAGTTGGCAGCTGCCCGAAATCCAACCGTGGAAGCTGGCCCCAGTGTGGCTGGGCTGCATCCTGCACACCACAGCAGGGACCAGATCCCCATGAGCATCCCCTTACCTCCTCCTGGAAATGCCTGTAGTCCACCTCGTCCACACCGCTGCGGGCGAAGGTCTCCAGGTCCTGCCTGCCCTCGCTGCGGAGGAGTCGCACATCACCCAGGCGTGCCGTGAAGTCACCCAGGCGTTTTTGGAAATCAGCCGTGTACTGCAGGGGTGAGACGTGGGGAATTCTGCAGGGTTTGGGCCAGGCAGCTCCATCCCAGTAACCCCAGTAAAGCTTGTGCATCCTCACACCATTACCAGAAGCTCTGGCTGCAGCCAGCCCTCACCTTGGGGGTTTTTAGATGCTCATCCAGGTCATAGGACCTCTCAAGCTGCAGCACCTCCCACAGCCCTGCACCGGTCTTGCACTCCCTGGAAGGCAAAGGGACGTGGGTGGCATGACCTTGAATTAGCCCTCTGATATATAGGGGCAGAGGTGGGCTCCTGCGGCACCCACCGGTACGTGGCACTGAGGTTGGAGTCCCTCCTGAGGTTGAGCTGGCGGGTGAGGTTCATGGATGGAGGCAGGTTCCCGGGGGTGTCAACAAACTGGGCCAAATGGGAGGAAAAAGAGGGTCAGGGTCTGGCACAGGCATTCCAAGTAATGATTTTGGGGGTGCTCTGCCCTCACAGGTGCATCCTGGGGTACCCTATCCCAGCCAGAGCTAATCTTGCCTTTAATTGTATGATCCCCATTGCAGAGCCTCGCCAGGCGGCATTCAGAGGGAAAGCAGTGGAACGCCCTGTGCAGGGCCCTGCCTGTGTGTGCACGGCCACAGGACAAACCCTGATCCCATTTCCAACCCTGATGCCGTTCCCAACCCTGCTCCCAGTCCTGTCGCAGCATGCCGCTGGCCCCAGGCACGCCAGGGATCCCCAGACAACTGGAGGACGGGGATCCTGCAGGTAGGAGCATCGTTGCCTTGAGCAAATGAACAGCACAAGGGCAATTCCTTGCTGCTGATGCAAGTCCAAGGACCTAATCCTAAACTTAATCTTCTGGTTTAGGATGGGGTTTTTTTGGATGGTTTTAGGGGCAGGACGTAGAGCATTTGGAGGCATTTTGTACACGCAAGCAGAGATTTATGGGGCGAAGGGTGGATACATGGCCACCCACCTTATAGATCTCCTGGTTGACCCAATTCCTGCAAACCAGCGTCTGGATGTTGCCCCCAACCAGGAAGGTGGTGAAAACCAGGAGGATGAGGAGCCAGGAGAACAGGAAAGCCAGGCCCACGCCGCTGAAAGAGGGAGAGGAGGCTCTGGCGGCTGCTTTGCAGACCCGAGCGGGCAGAAAGGCTTGTGGGGACCTGCCTGGCCAGCTGCAGCCCCGCAGCTCCCTCCCGCGCCCGGGCATGCCGGCCTGCCTGGGAAGGGCCCGCGGGAGTGGGGTGTGCCGGGCAGCGGGGCCGGGACACGGGAGCCGCCAGCTCCCAGGGAGGAGCAGCTTCTCCCAAACCCGCCGGCGCAGGCGGCGGCTTCAAAAGCCTTTTGCTCAGCTGGCTCCAGGTCCCTCCCTTGGCTTTGCCCCTCTGCTTTTGTGGGGGTGTGAGATGGCAACAGCCCCCCCAGCACCCACAGGGATGCTTACACCAGGAGAAGCTTGGCTCCAGCTTCTCCTCGGCACTCGTAGTCGCTCGGGTCCTCCCGTTTGGAGAGACCGTACACCCCCAGGGCCATCCCTGTCACGTTGCAGGCAAGGATGAGGAGGACGATGGAGCACAGCACCGTGCCCGCGATCCACCTGAGGAAAGAGCAGCAGGGCACAGGGGCAGAGATATGGGGCTGATGCACCGCTGGGGCTCAGATGGGGGCTCGGCACCCATCTCTGCTGCACCCCCTGCACCCCTTCATGCTCCCCCGTGTCACCTGTACTGCTCAAAGCGCTCCACCTCCCGGAGGTACGGCTGGCTTCTGTCCTCCGCCTTCACCAGGGCTTCGCTGACGGGCCGGGTGTAGTCGGGGAGGGGGAAGCTGTTGGCAATGGACTGCACCTTCTCCGTCACGCGGGCCATCTCATCTCGCAGATCTGCGGGTCCAAGGCCATGCTGGAGTGAGGGGTGGTCTCCACATCCCACCCTGTGTCCCCAAATTGGGGTTTGCCCCATGGAGGGTGTCCCTGCTCGGTCCGGCCATCCCACTCACCCTGGATGACCTGTGCCATCCTCTCCACAGCCAGCTCTGGGATGGAGTTGAAGGTGCCATTGCCCTGTGAGGAAACATGGGGTGCTGAGTGGTTTGGCCGGGGCTGCCCACAAGCGCCAGACGCCCCCACTACACCCCGACACCCCCCCAACCTGGCGAATCATCTCTGCAAAGTCGCTTCGGGGCAGACCGGCCAGAGCCTTCAAAACCTTCTCCACCGATGGCACCTTGGGGTAGAAGAAGCAACCCATGAGCCTCAGGGCTGCCCGAGGGGTGGGTGGTGGTGGGGGATCCAGCACCCCATCCCACCTTGCTGTAGTCGGCACCCAGCTCCAGGCTCTGTGCCCTGCCCAGGACGCTGGCGCAGGAGGTGCAGCGCGGGTCGTCCAGCAGCGTGACCACGCGCCGCCGCCGTTCCTGCAGCGCCGGCTCCAGCTCGGCCCGCGCCGACGCCAGCGCCCGCACCGTCTTGTCGAGAATCTGTAAATGGTGCAGCGAGGTCTGTAGGTCTTAAAGAGAAAGCCCAGGGCTAGTTCATGCTGCTCTGCTCGGCTGCCCCGGCTCTCCGGCGAGGCTTCGGCACCGGCCTCGGGGAGAGCCGCGCTCGGCCGTACCTCCAGCCCTGTCCTGCAGGTCCGCCAGCGCCGCGTAGGTCATCGCCTTCAGCTGCGCGTGGATGGAGAGCCCCACGCTCCGGCTGAGCCCTGCAAGGCATCGGGCACCCCCTCAGCATCTCATCGCAGTGGGAAGCGCGGGATGGGGCCTGGCAGTGCCTGCACAGTCCTTACCACCCAGATCCGAGAGTATCTGCTGTCGGGGGACCTCAAACTGGTCTACCACCATCTGCACCCCCTGCCAGGAGAAAGGAGCCGGTCGGCCGGGGGTGGCAGCTGCCGGGAGGGGAGGAGGCCCCGCATTGCCATTCAAAATACATTTTTAATGCAGCCACGCCACCTCCTCTCGCCTCCCAGACTACTCCATGAGGGAAACACAGCCATCCGTGGGCGGCATCGCACACCGGGGGAGGCAACTTGGGGACCCACCTGGGGGACATTGGCAATGTGCTGCCGCAGGGTGCGCAGTGTGGCCGGCACGGCCCCCAGCCCCGGCTCCATCTGCCCCTTCACCCGCTGGCTGGTGATGAAGGCGCAGATGACGCTGGTCCTGCTGGGGACAAGCAGGCGGTGACGGGGCTGCCTCCCAGCGCCGTCCCCATGGGACACAGTTCCCCCCCCCCTGGGGCGAGGGGGACTCACAGGATGACGAGGGAGGTGAGGGACAGGCAGGTCAGCAGGCAGCGGCGGCGGCAGCCCAGTGAGCGCCGGTGGGCACGCAGGCGGCCCCCGCACCGCCGGCGGCTCCGGCAGTAGCAGAAGCACATCCCGGCCACCGGCATGGCCACAGTGAAGAGCAGAGCCACCACGGCACAGACAACGTAGCCCAGCTCATACTGCACCACCTACGTGGTGGGAGAGCCCGGTCAGCACCGATGCACCCAGCTTTTGGGGTGCCCCATCCCAGGTGGGTGCCATCCCCGTGGGATGGCCTGCCCCACATCCTGGCTCACCTGCGAGGTCTGCACCGAGCTGGGGTCGTTCAGGGCCGCTCTGAGCAGCTCTGCAAAAGAAGCCGCGGCACTGGTGCAAGAGGTTCCGCCCAGTGCACCCCCAACCCTCCCTGGGCAGCAGGGCCAGGACAGAGGCAGCACCCCCCTCCACGAAGCGGCTCAGATCCCAGAGCAACTCAGGGCATGGGGGTGGCAGCCAGCAGCACCCCAGTGGTCGCGGCACCCATGGCGGTGGGGTCCAGGCTCCCCGGCTCAGGGCTCACCTGTGGGCAGGGGATTTTGCTGGATGAGGTCCAGGCAGCGCCGGACAAGGCCGTAGAGGGGATCGAGTGAGCTGGGTACCCGGTGCAGCGCTGGCACCCGAATCTCGGCGTGCGTGTCGGTGAAACGGAGGACGCCGCCGGGGCCGGCGAGATGGCATTGCTGGGTGCCGGCAGGACGCAGCAGCGCCCAAGCCAGCAGCAACCCGGCTGCTCGCATGGCTCCGTCAGCCAGAGAGCAGGCGGAGGAGCATGCCTGGCCCTGGATGGCTCTCTCCGCCTCAGCTTGCTGCTCCGGGAAACCTGCCTGACGGGTCGGCCACCGCGCAAAGCCCAGACGCTGCTGTGGCTTGTTCCCCCAACCGGCTCCCCGGGGCAGCTGGGCTTGGCGGGGCCATGTGGAGGCGTCTCCCAAACCATCCCAGGCCTGTTTCACAACCCCCAGCATCCCTGAGTCACCGCCGCGGGGTCCCCACGGTCAAGGCTGTTCCCAGCAAGGGTGGCAAAGCCCCTCCAGGGTTTTGAGGAGAGGGCCATGTGGCGGTGAGCCCCCTGTCCTCAGGCTGGAGGGTGCTCATCCCCACCACAGCCACCTTGGAAGGAGGGATCTGTCATTTGGGCATCACTGGGGGGGGCGGAAATGTCCTTGTGGGTGGATCCATGCTGAATCACCCTTTGCAAAGCATCCCAAGCCCTGAGGCATACGAAGGGCTGGGAGGGAGAAGGAGAAGCAGGGGGAACACACTGAGGTGGACGGTGAGCCCCAGCCAGCAATGCCTGCTCGCCGGCCAAGTGTGAGATGAGTTTTCTGGGCTCAGCTGGTCCCTGCCTCTCACCCCGAGGCTGCCCAGGCTCCTTCCCAGGGCCAGATCCTGCTCACCAGCACTAATTACAGGGTTGGCTGGAAATGAGGGAAGTTCAACCTGATTTCCCTGGTGCGGGGGGAGCAGCCCCCATGCGCCCAGATGGCCGCAGGGCACCCCGAGAGCTCGGCCCCCTGCTCGGCCAGGCGAGTCGGGCCAGGCGAGTCGAGCCAGCCCTTCCTTGCCACTGGCTGCTGACGCCTCCGTCCTCCCAGCATTGATGCTAATCCCTGTGGTTTTCCTCCCTCTGGAAAAGGGGCTTTTCTCCCAGCTGGAGATGCTGGCAGCATGTTTCCAGGCTGGGCACAGGGTGCTGCTCCCCACCACCCTCTCAGGGGTGAGATGCCACGGACTGGAAAATCCTGCTCTGGCTTGGCTGAGTCCTCATCCCGGGACAAAACTCCCAGGGGCAGGAAAGCACGGAATCTGGCGAGCGATTACATGCACGGTGCGCATATATATATATATATATGTATAAGTGTTTGCCTGTGGCAGAGGAGCTCCAGCCGCTCCCACTGGTACTAGGGCGGTGACGGTGATGCAGTGATGATTTCCCACCCCCACCATGGTCTCCCATCCCCATGATGGTTTCCCATGCCAACAATTTCCCATCCCAACAGTGATATTTTTGGGGGAGGTGATTTTCGTGCCTGAGGGGAAGGGGTGGGACAATGCCGATGTGCATGTGCTGCCCCATCCTGACCCGGTGGTGGGGATGGGGGGGGTTTGGGGTGCTTCTGGGTTGCTTTTGTCCTCCCTCTCTCTGCCCCGAGGGGCACCTGCTGCTCCCAACTGCAGCTGAACCCTCCCGGTACTGTGTGGCCAAGATGGGGAGCCCGTGAGGTGGCCCTTTGTGGGGGTCTCCAGGTGGGGGTTACTCTTTGGGATGGGGGATGCTGGTGCTGGGAGTGGTGATACTGGGGATGTCAGTACCAGAATGGGGTAGAGATGCTGGTACTGGGGCGGTGATGGTGGTACTGGGGCGGTGATGGTGGTACCAGGGCAGTGGTGCTGATGGTGGTACTGGGGTGGTGGTGGCAATGGTGGTACTGGGGCATGATGGTGGTGATGGTGATGGCGGTACTGGGGCAGTGGTGGTGATGGTGATGGCGCTACTGGGGCAGTGATGGTGATGGTGGTACTGGAGCGGTGATGGTAATGGTGGTACTGGGGCGGTGATGGGGATGGCGGTACTGGGGCAGTGATGGTAATGGTGGTACTGGGGCAGTGGTGGTAATGGTGGTACTGGGGCGGTGACGGGGATGGCAGTACTGGGGCAGTGATGGTAATGGTGGTACTGGGGCGGAGATGGGGATGGCGGTACTGGGGCGGAGATGGGGATGGCGGTACTGGGGCGGAGATGGCGGTACTGGGGCGGAGATGGGGATGGCGGTACTGGGGCGGAGATGGCGGTACTGGGGCGGAGATGGGGATGGCGGTACTGGGGCGGAGATGGCGGTACCGGGCGGGCGGAGGCGGCGGTGCCGGGCCCGTGGTACCCACCGCTCACCGCTGGGCGGCGCCACAGCTCCAGCCGCCGCCGGGCGAGGGGCGTGGCCTCGCGTGAGGGAGGGCGTGGCCTCCACTCTGGGGGCAGGGTCTCGGCGTGGCGTGGGCGGTGCGCGCGGGGTCACGGCGGCGGAAGCGGAAGCGCTGTCGGTCGGGCCGGCTGCCGCCGCCAGCGCCATCATGGTGGGCCGAGGGGCTTCCCGCGTCCCGCAGCGGTGAGCGCGTCCGCCCGCCTTCCCCCGCCCCGCCGCTCCTTCCGGCCGGGGGCCCGACCGGGGGCTCTCCCGGGCCGCTGCGGGAGCCCCGCTGCTGCAGCCCGGAGCCGCGGGGCCCGGCCGGGCCCTGGCACCGGCAGCGCTGGCCCGTTTTGTTTAGCGTATGGCAGGGCCTGGGCAGCGGGAGCCGTGGCTTAAAGCCTGGGGGGCGTCGCGCGGCGGGGGGTGGATTGAGGGTCCCCGGGTCCGGGGTTGAGGGTCCCTGGCCTGGTGGGGGTTTGAGGGCCCCAGGGACGGAGGGGAGCACAGGGCTGGGTCCCCAGGTCAGTGGTTTAACGCCTCCGTGCTGCGGGGTTTAGGTGGACCAACTACCTCCCGCTGGGCAGGAGGATGCCGGGCACCCGCTTCATCGCGTTCAAGGTCCCCCTGAGGAAGGTGAGTGTCTGCCGACACCCTGAGCCCATTTGGGGTGGAAAGTGGCTGCGGGAAAGTACTGCTTTGCAGAGAATCAATGAGTGAATTACTCAAAAAAATGAGAAATAGCATCTATAGGTCAGTGGTTTATAACCTGGGGGAAAGAGGAGCACAGCACTGTTTGCTGGTCAGAACATGCAATGGGATCGTGGTGGCGTTCACACCGTGGGGGTGAGCAGGAACGGCTTTTGGGGGTTGTTGGCAGCTTTCTGGGTGCCGGCAGCACTGCCCAGGCACCCTTGATACAAGGAGGTCTGCATGGGCTGGAGGTCGGCATGGGCTGGCTCTGTTAGGGCAGGAGGGGTGCTGCGGGCAGCCCCCTCCGGCACTGCCGGGTGCCTGGAGACTGTGCAGTCCGATGAATGTGGTGCCAGAGACGAGTTTCGGGAGTGGAGGCTGTGAGTGGTTGGTGTGGCGGCACCGCTGCCCACCCAGCTGTGCCTGGAGGACCCTGCTGCTCTGTGCTGGGGCAAGTTCTGCTCTGGAGGGCTTTGAGCACAGCGGTTATACCTAAAACAAACGCTGGGTTGTGTCCGTGGGGGTTGCAGAGCTCGTGGTAGGGAGCAGTGCGGTTTGTTCACCCCCATTTGAGCTGAAGGCCTATTTTATAGCTTTCACCAAAAGAAAATATCAGTTTCTGGGCATGTTTGTCACTCTGTAGTGTTCTGCCACTGTATAAAGTCTTCAGTCACTCCTGGAAACCCTCAGCTGAAGAGTCCCAAAGCAGTGAGGGCCTGAGTGTGTTCTGGCTTGACTCAGTGTGACCTGTGTGTCCATCTGCATCTGCCTTTGCTCATTGCCTGCATCTTTGTCTTTGAAGGGATGATCATTGGGAGGTTCTGGAGCATGAACCTCTTCCTGCAAGTCACAATGTGCCTGAGTTTAATGTCTGCTCTTGAACATTATTTCTACTCAGAGCTTTGACCGAAACCTTCCTCCAGAGGAGAGATTTTCACCTCGTGATCTCATTAAGAAAATCAAAGAGCAGAAGGAAGAGCTGGGCCTGATCATTGACCTGACATACACAACTCGCTACTACGGGCCAGAGGTCAGTCTTGGTCCTACTGCTGGGGAGAGAAGCTCTGTGAAAGCCCTAATGTTGCTGATAAAGTGGAAGATGTTTCTTGCAAGAAGATCACTTTAAAGAGTGTGAGGCACTCACATCCTCTGGCAGGGGGATGAGTTAAAGCATCACAGGCCCATTGGGATGGGGTCTTTGTCCTTGATCGAGTACAGGCTTGGGGTCTTCAGCCGCCGTTGTGCAGATCCTCTTTGTACCAACCAGCACAAGCTTTGCGATACCCTAAAGCTGGTTTTTATACGCTGTCCTGAGTGAAGAGCTGATTGCAACCAGCTTTGGCTCGTGGTATGAAATGTGTGGATACCTGCTTGGAGAGGTGTTCCATGCTCTGCGTATGCATCATCTTCCCCAGGGAGGAAAGAGCGAAGGCATGAGAAATAAAAATGCAAACAGACGCTCTGGCATATTGGTGTTATGTCATGGGGAAAAGAAAAAGGGGGGGGGTGTCAAGGGGGTAAAGGAGAAGTTTTCTTTCTTAAAAGTGCGTTGCTGCTCATCTGGGCTTAGTTGAAAAGCTCAGCTTCTTCTGGCTTATGGTCTGGTTCTCTAATGGATAAAAATCCTTGTGCTTTTTCTGAAAATTACTGATTTTCTTCCTTGTAGGAGCTTCCAGCCACACTCTGCTACTCAAAGATCTTGACAATGGGACATGAAATACCAAACAAGCACACCATTTTTCAGTTCAAATGCGTTGTAAAAAAGTTTTTGAGAGACAACAAAGACAACGGTAAGTGTGGATTTCCTTTATGTTGCTGTTGTCGGGATGGGCACTGCAGACTTGGAAGCCAGTGATGTTTTAATGAACAGCGTGAACTTCTTTTCCTTCTCTTGGCGTGTGAATGTCAAGGCAATGAGGTAGGTTTGTTGTGATAAAGGAATTCATGTTGGCTTTCTGCTAATTTGGCAGTGAGTTGAGTTTTAGTTGAATCACAGAATGTCCTGAGCAGGAAGGGACCCACAAGGACCATCGAGTCCAGCTCCTGTCCCTGCACAGCACACCCCAAATTCACACCGTGTCTCTGAGGGCCTTGTCCAAGCACTTGCTGAATATTGCGAGGCTGGTGCCGTGATGCCTCCCTGCGGAGCCTGTTCCAGGGCTCCACCACCCTCTGGGGGAAGAACCTTTCCCTAATGCCCAGCCTAACCCTCCCCTGGCACATCTCCCTGCCGTTCCCTCGGGGCCTGGCGTTGGTCACCAGAGAGCAGAGACCAGCCCTGCCCCTCCTCCTGCCCTCGGGAGGGAGCTGCAGAGCGCCATGAGGCTGCCCTCGGCCTCCTCTGCTCCAGCTGAACAAAGCCAGGGACTTCATCCGCTCCTCGTACGGTTTCCCCTCTAAACCCTTCCGCAACTCCGTGGCCTCCTCGGGACACTCTCCAGTAGCTTTATACCCTCAGTGTCCTGCGGCGCCCAACGCTGCCCACAGCGCTCGGGGTGAGGCCGCCCCAGCGCGGGGCAGAGCGGGACAATCCCCCCCTCGCCCGGCTGCGATGCTGGGCTCGATGCACCCGAGGCTGCATCTCTAGACTGGCTATAAACACTGATAGCTTTTTGGTAGCAGTGTAAGCAGCAAGCTGTTAGTGCTCGGGAAATGTGGGATGGCTCTTTTTGTGGAGCTTTCAAATAAATCTTCCCTGCAGGGAGCTGTGTCACCATGCAGATGAGCTCACAGAATTAAATGAACTAAAGAGCTGAATCAGTGTGGCTAATTAGACGTAAATACGGTGATGTTGTTGTGCGGTCGCTTCTGTTTACGCTGGCGTCACTGTTGGAGGACGGATGCAAACGGGCTTGTTCTGGTTGGGTTTTGGAGCAAGAGCTCTTAAATATAACCTGATTATTCCGTGTTACAGATAAACTCATCGGAGTTCATTGCACACATGGCTTAAACAGAACTGGCTACCTGGTTTGTAGGTGAGTTGTCCTGAGCCAAACTGAGTTAAGTGGTGGCATTGCCAGCTTCTTGTTGCTCTGGGAGGAAATAGCATCGCACCAGTAAAACAAGAGTCAAGTGACCTGCGTGATCCCAGACTTGCAAGGATTTAAAGCTTTTCAACTCCGAGAAGGTTGTTGTCAGGGATAAAAAGAGTCCCCTAACTTCAGCAGACGAAACGCTGATATTGCAGTCTGGTGTATAAATAGAAGCCATAAAAACTTCCCAGTTATTCTTTCTGTTTGAATCATCACTAACCTGTCAACATTTCCATAGATGATTGTGTAATTAGAGCTCTCTTGCTGATCTCTTCAGGTACCTGATTGATGTTGAAGGCATGGAGCCAAATACTGCGATAGAGTGTATGTATGTGTATCTCCTTGTTCGGATGCAAAAGTGTTTTATCGTGGGCTTATGTTTTTAGATGGTCAAAAGGTTTGGGCTACTGCAGGGAGGTAGCTGTGTTTTAGCTGTATGTGTGTTTTCCTGTCATGTAGAATGGGAGCTGGAAGAGGAGAGGTTGTTGGGGTTCTGCAGAGTGACTGGAAAGAAGGAATTAAGTTTCTGGCCCACCTGTGGAGCTAAGCAGGGTTAAGTGAACCTGAGGGGTGCTGAGCAGTGGTGGGATAGTGCCGCGCTGCAGCTCTGCCTGCACGTCTGCCTGGGTCTGGGATCACACTGTGTGACCTGAGCGTGGAAGTATTGGTTGAAGGGGTTAAATGGTTTAAGTGCTCTGCAGCCCCAAAGGTGACTTGCACAGACCATTGTTTTAACTCAAATGTGTCTCTTTCCAGTGTTCAACAAGGCTCGAGGCCATCCTATAGAGAGAACCAACTATATCCAAGATCTTCAGAAGAGATCTGTAAAAAAGTAAGTCATCTTGTGTACAAGTGCATATGCCCAGGGAGAGCTGCTGTCAAGCAACAGATGTTAAACGTGACTAGCTCCTGGGAGGGGAGGTAGAATGGGCCAGCGGCTAAGGAGGAAGGTGGGTGGTTGGGAGACCTTGGTTTAAAGATCTCCACAGGCCTGCTGCCCTTCCCTTTTTTGGGGAGCAAAAGGGTGGGGTTTTTAAGTGTAAAAGACCTGTTGTGATCACTTGGTGAATGGTTTGTGGACACAGTCAAGACACACAGAATTCTTTTTAAGGAACTGCGGACTAAAGAATTTGGGCTCAGGCCCCTTCAGAGAAAAAGCCGGCGCTACACCAAACACTAAAAAGCAGATGGCCAATCACCAGCCGCATTGTTCAAACCAAGCCCCCTTAGCCAAGTGCAGGTAGGTTTTAGCTTCTTGCCTCTGCGTGCTGCACAGCTGAGCAGATGGAATAAAAATTGCTGCTTTCTCATTTTTAAGAAACTTAAACTTGGGTTTTTACAAGCTGCCGCTCACACAAGCGAGCACCTGTTGCCTTCCTGGCTCCGCAGTGGGGAAAAACATCTCCCTGAAACTTGTCTAGAGCCTGCGTATCAACATGGGAGTGTTCCTTGTGTCTGCAGCAGCAGAGCTCTTGGCCTCTGGATACCACACTTGTGCCTGTAGATGTGGAATAACATAGGTGACAGTGTTGGTGCTAGTTCCCAGCGGGGCTGAAAAGTTCTCAAGCTGTCTAAGAGATTCTGGGGACAAGAGGACTTTGAGTTGGGTGCCAAGTGAGGCAGTTCTTCCCTGAGAGTGTTCTGTTCCTAGGCTCCTCCTGTCTCAGCAGGGGTGGCAGGGGAACAGTGAATGCAGATAAAAAGCTTCCCCTTACCTGGGGCATGCAGCCTAGATGGGAGATGATCTCTGGCAGCTCCTAGCTGTGGGGGAGCTCTGAAACTGTCTCAGAAGCGGGTATGTGGTAGCCAGTGGCTGCCTCTGGCAGAGCAGTGGCTCATTCAGCCCCGCTCTTCATGTTTCCTGCTGAAATCTTCCCTTATTGTGAGAAATCAGCGTGTAGGGAATAAGCTTCTAGCTGGGCGTTCTTCCTGGGTGTCGCATATTTCAGGCTGAAACAAAACAGAGCAGGTAAACCCAGAGGGGTACAACCAGCCCTTTTGGGCTCCACGTACTGAGAGGCTGAACAGGACCATGACTTCTCCTGGTACTGACTCCTGAATTTTCTTCCAGAAAATCCGGCAGCGCCAAGAAGAGCCACAAGCGAAGCGCCAAGGCACGGGTGCCGCACCAGGAGCTGGCGCACAAGCATGCAGTGGTGGAGCAAAGGCGGCCGTGCAGTTTGGCAGAGAGGAACTCTCAGGTTTCGTTGCCCGCTAACAAGCGGTGCAATGGACTGCACTTCCCCGCCCCAAGCCCCGAGCTCTGCCCGCCCCAGGAAAGGCAAGCAGCCAGGAAACGCAGGCGCCGGCGTAGGAAACCCGTTGTGACGGCGTAGGGAACGTTGTACACAGTGAAAGCCTGTCCAGGGCTGCATCTTCACCTGGAGGAGCTCCAAGATGGGTGTGTCACTGCTTGAACGAGCGGCTGTGTAACCACCAGCAGCTGGGAACTGCAAGCGCAGGTGTTCTTAATCTTAACGCGGCAATTTTTTAAAAAACATTTTTTTCTTTCCCGCCTCCTCCCTTGGTACTTTTTACAAATATGACAGAAATTTTTTAATCCTGTGCTGTACCGGAGTTGTAGCTCCGCTCCTTGAGGGATGCGGAGAATAAACACAGACCCAAACAGAGCTGGAATTACCTTAAAGAAACATCCTCAGGAACAACATCCTTTAGCCTACAACAGAAAGGGCTTATTAATTTCCTCAATACATAGAAAGAAATAGGATTCGGCCTGAAATTATTTTTTTTTTCCCCTTTTCACCCACTTTTGCTAAAGTAAATTTCTGTGGTGTGTAAATCTTGAGCCCTGGCTGTGGAGCAGTTATTTGCCCTGCATGGGCCTGACAGGCCCTGCAGCTCCGCGCTTCGGCCCTCACCCGAGCCGGAGGGTTGTTGGCTGGTGGACTCAGGTTTTGGGGTGAGAACGGGTGTTTTCGGCGTGGGGTGGTGCCGTACAGCCGGGGCGGGAGCTGCCCCTTTAAGGGTCAGGGCACGTCTCAGGTGTCGCCATGCCCGGCTTTCTGTTAAGAGAAAGGAAGCGGGCGTTCGGCCCGGCGGAAGTGGGAGGTGGGTACGGAATGCCCGGATGCGGCGGCGGTTCCTGATTGGCTGCTTAAAGGGAGGCGTGGGGATGCTGTTGGCCTTTGGGCAACAACCCGGAAGCGCCGAGGGGTGGTGGCGCCGTCCCGGCGGCAGGTGAGGGCCTGACCCGGGCACTGGGGCTGCTGCGGGGGGCCCGGGCGAGGGGGGCGGCGCGGGCGGGGGACCCTGGCGAAGGGGGTGTGTCTCGTATCGGCGTGGGCTTCGTGCGGCTCCGGTCAGGAGGGCTCCGGCTGCGGGTATCCCTCCCCTCAGGAAGGGGGGGGGTCGGCTTGGGGCTCCCCTCGCTGGGAGGGGGGGAGGCGGGGAGGTCGTGGGGGCTTTTGTTCGGGTAGTCTCTTTTTTAGAGGGGAAGAGCCGGGGGGGCTGTTCATGGAATCATTACGGTTGGAAAAGACCTCTAGGATCATCAAGTCCAACCCCCAACCCAACCCCCCCAGGCCTCCTGAACAATGTCCGCAAGTGCCACGTCTACACGTTTTTGAACCCCCCCCAGGGATGGTGACTCCCCCACCTCTCTGGGCAGCGTGTGCCAGGGCCTGACCCCTCTGGCAGGGAAGACATTTTCTCTCATCTCCAACCTAAACCTGCCCTGACGCAGCTTGAGGCTCCTCTCGTCCTGTCACCGGTGACTTGGGAGCAGAGACCGACCCCCCCTCACTCCAGCCCCTCTCAGGCAGCTGCAGAGAGCGAGAAGGGCTCCCCTCAGCCTCCTCTTCTCCAGGCTAAACTCCCCCCCCAGCTCCCTCAGCCACTCCTCATCAGATTTGTTCTCCAGACCCTTCCCCAGCTTTGTTGCACCTTTGTTCTGGGAGAGCCAGGCAGGCCAGGGGGGCTCTTTTACTCTCCGTTGCAGGGGAAGGGCTGTGGGGGGGGGGGGTGTAGTTCAGGGGCTAGCAGATTGGGGTGGGGGGTGGTTTGGGCACTTTCTTTATCTTGAGAGGCACTGTGGGAATTAGAGGGGAAGCTCTGGGTTGGGGGCACTGAGAGTTACAGTGTGTGAGTGTCTTTGGGGAGAAGGACTGTGGAACTTGGCAGGGGGGCTTTGGGTTGAGGAGGTGGTTGAGAGGCTTGGAGGAGCAACTGAACCCACCCCCCAGCAGAAGCACCAGCAAGGAGGAGAAGCTGATGCCTGCTCTGAGCTGTGGCTCTGTCACACCCCATAAGTGAGTGCTTCGACACGGCAGCCTCTGGCAGGACCGAATCCCGCAGCCTTATTTAGGGCAAGAGGCTTGTGGAGGTCCCTCCAGGACGTGAGCCGAGAAACACGGGCCTGTCTGCCTTAAAAAGGGGCTTCTACTCCCAGCTAACCCCAGAAAGGCAACTCCTCCACCACTCAGGATCCTCAGGCAGTGCTTAGCTCAGCTCAGGACCTTTCTCCCGTTTAGGAAGGAGCCACAGTAAATCCTGACGTCGGCATGTGCCAGTTGCGTTGCTGGAAGGCTTGCAAAGCGCTCTGGATTCAGTGCTCTGATTTCGTAGGGAGTTTAACCCTTTACACTTGTCCCCTGGCTTTTCCAGGGGAAAACTGCTTTTGCTGTAGGGGAAGATCATTGCAGAGAGTTTCTGGGCTCGCTGTCCCTTAAACAGTCTCAGCACTCCCTTAGCTTTGAATTTATTGGCTCGTGCTGTGGGCTTGTGGGCGAGAAGGGGTTTGTTGGAGCCAGGCAGGAGGCAGAGGCACAGATCAGGTCGAGGTGCATTCCTGGGGTGGCGGGTGTGCCTCCCGCAGCATGGGGGAAGAAGAGGGATTGCGACTGTGCCTGGGCGAGAGCAATTTGGGATCGAGCTTGTTGGGCAGGGACAGATCCGCTGAGCAGCAGTGGCTGGAAGGATGGCTTTCAGCTCCATCCTCTTCTCACTGCTGTGTAAGCAAAACAGTGAACGCTGTAGTGTTGAAACCCCATGTAAAGCCACTTCTGCTTGAGTCTGAATGAAACGCTTTGGCCAACTCTCCCCAAAGTGGTGACCGGCACCAGTTTTGTTGTGTGGAGAGACGATTGAGAAGGAAGTGCTACTTTGGGTAGGATTTGGGTGGGTCAAACCCTAGCTTGAAATCAATTGCCAAGGATTGATCTTGAATTTGTGGCTGCCTTTCAGGTCATAAAGGTAAATATCCAAGCACTGTGCCCAAAAAGAGCTGGGCTTCTGCTAAATTCCTCCCTCAGGCTCTAACTTGGCCCATGCATTAAATGCTTTTCTGCTGAGGGGGGATGATTTCTATCGAGGAAAGACAGTCCCAAGAAAACTGGATGAGTTACCTGGTTTACGCTGGTTTTGATGCACTTGTCTTTCCTCCCACCGCAGGGTTTGTCAGCCTCGCGGCAGCTTTGATGTGTGTTGTTATGCCCGACTACGCCGACATCAGCCTCCCGCCAGAGGAGCGAGTCCGAAGACTGATCCAGGTGGGAAGTGCCGTGGAAGTGAACGAGGATGTCCCACCGCGACGCTACTACCGCTCCGGAGTGGAAATCCTCCGCATGGCGACCGTTTACTCGGAGGAAGGCAATATCGAGCACGCCTTTATTTTGTACAACAAATACATCACGTAAGTGCAGCGTTGCTTCGTTTGCAAGTAACCCGTGTCAGTATGAGGGGTTGTGGGTTGGTGTTACGTATTTTGAGCGTGTCTAAACGCCATGAGGCCTTGCTGAGCTGGAAGAACTGGGTTCTGTACAGTGCTCTGCTCCTTTTGAACTTTGGTTACTGCAGAGGTGAGGATACAGCTGGTTAGACTGAACAGGAGATGTTGTAAAGGTGTGAGGCACAAGCCCACAAATGCCACTTACCATTTTGCAGGAGGTTTGTAAAACTTCTCTTTGAAACCAGGCTGGTCATATATTCCTCTGTCCCTCTGGTAGTGGAGACTCCTGTCAGCAGGAGGGAGGTTTTCATTCCTGGTAGATCAAAGCTTCTTGGTGTTTTATCACTGCAGAGTGGCTAGATCGGCTTTGATGGTCGCTAGGTTGGCCATGACATCATATGGATTGGCAAGGGTCTGTGGTCAAGGATCTCGGTATCCAGTTTCTACCTGGAAGGGATCTAGGCTGGTTGGTGGTTTCCCTAACAAGCCGGCTTCGGAGGAGAAGCCTGCTTTACACTGAAGTTACTACACCCCTTTACAGTGCAGAGAGTTCCTCCTTCAGGTGCAGGGGCCAGTTGTAGGTTTAGTTTTACATCTCAGAATATAATGCCCCCCTCCCAAACACGCAATTCCTTCCTCAGGCGGGAAGTGGGGAAGAGTTCTGAGTCCAAAGAACCTGATCCCAATCAACTGGTGAGTTTCTTGGGTACTAAGCACCCTTCTAGAAAGCCCCAAATCGTATGTAAACCCAGTCAACACCGTGTTTGGTGTTTCAGCTGCTGGGTCTCCAGCTACAGTATCTACATTCTGTGTAGACAAGTGCAGAGCCCCATATTCTTGCAGTTATCTCTGTGGCCAGCCAGAAATGAGCCATCTTGGGTCTGAAGCCTCACTGCCTGCCGAGGTGGCGCGTACGCTGTGCTGACGGAGCAACGTGGTGTCAGGTCTGGGTCGTGCAGCAGCCCAGAGCATGAGCAGAACAAACGTGCCTCTCTAGCTGTGCCTGTCGGTGTTTAAAGGGCTGAAAACTGTGATCCTCAGGAGATATCCCAATGGCACAGCGTGTCCTGTTCCTGAAGGGTATTTTTTGGCCAGAAGCCTGATCCCTCCTGCTTTCGCCCGGTGCTGCTCTGCTGTGGTCTCTGCTGTGCCCACACTACCCGCTTATCCAGAATGCGGTTGGCACCTCTGTGGGCGTGTTCTCTCTCTGCCCCTGTGGGCAGGATTCCTGCCCCTTAAACCTAACACATTTTTCTCTGATTAGCTTTTCTTCCTGCCTTGCACTTCCTGAGCTTTTATG
This sequence comes from Phalacrocorax carbo, assembly GCF_963921805.1. NCBI lineage: Eukaryota > Metazoa > Chordata > Aves > Suliformes > Phalacrocoracidae > Phalacrocorax > Phalacrocorax carbo. The sequence continues at coordinate 1,034,320 of NC_087536.1, read as the reverse complement.
GGCATCGTAGCGAGTGCCCGGGGAGGCTGCACAGGGAGCTGGGAAGTGTAAAACCCTCGGGAAGGTTTCCAGGCTGGTTATGTAGCTGTGGCTGAAGGAGAAACTCTTTAACTAAACAAATGAACTAAAAGCACCTTTGCTGTTTCATTATATCAATGCTGGGTGCTGGCATGTTTTCCCTCCAGCAGCTTTCAAAAGCTCGTGGCATTTACGTTAGCCTGGCTGCTGGGCTGCCAGGAAGGCGAGAAAACTTTCCCTCAGTGGTGTGATTTCTCCAGGGCTGAATACGAACTTCTGCCCTGGATTGTCCGAAGATCTGAACTTAGTCACTATCTCATTTCTTTAAATGAAAATGTGAAGCTGTAGCCCAAGCAGTAGGCTTGAAGAAGTGTTTTCTGGATGTTCTTCCCCAGGGGTGTGATCCAGAAGGCAAGAGTGGGGCTCTGGTAATTGGAGCCTCTCACAGGACTTGCTCTGCTCTCCCCTTTCTAGAAATGGGATCTGAATTCTTCCCCTGGTGCGTCAGCCACATCTGCAGGCAGTGCTGTGGCTGTCCTTTCTCAGAGCCCTGCAACCTACCTGCCAGTGTGGCCTAGCGCAGGCGCTTTCAGCATCAGGCTGCACCTTCGGGAAGGGAGAACTCCAGCCCTGAGAAGTACATGAGAGGCACTTAGCTTGGTGTGTTTGGTGGGCGTGAGCGCATCGTCCTTGGGAGCAAGGTGTGGTGGTGTGGCTTTAGGAAGCTGGATTTCTCTGTATTTCCCTACACAGCCCTCCCCAAGGCTGATCTTAAGGCCTGAATTACATGAGGAGATCTGTGTTGTGATGCCCGATTTGGAGAGCCATTGGTTTTGAGACAGTCCTGTCTAGACATGGGGTAATCTCAAGACAGATCTGCACAGGAAGGCAGTTCCCTGCTTGGCCTCTGGCCACCTGCTCAATGTCATGCAGGTCCTTTGGCTGCACAGCACCTCTGTTTCCTGTGTGGAAAAGAAGCTCGTACCCTCTGCCCTCCATGAGGAGGGCTGGGTAACCTCTAAGAATAACCAGGCTTGACTTCTAACACACGTGTCTTGTCACCTTGTAAGACATCTACTTGCTTGTCTTCTTGAACAGCTGCTTCTGCATGGATCTGAGTGGATGTTTTGCTTGAATTGCCGTAGGCACACTAGGTTTGATTTTGCTAGAGCCAAATAAGAAAGAAAAAAAATAAGACATGAATTTTCTGTGGTGTTTGGGCTCCTGGTTTGTCTGCGTGGCTGTGAGCGGCTAGGATTGGTTCCAGGGGTTTGCATGGGGCGTTGCAAGGGACTCGAGAGACGCCGGCTTGGCGTGCGTGCTGTAGCAGTGCTTAAAAATAGCCTGTGATGTGGCTGCTTGGTGCCAAACAGCTGCTGCTCATAGTGGACTCGGGAGCAGGCGGAGGTCAAGCCCAAACCTCCTGGTGATGGGAGCCGCAGGTTTCAGTCTTGCCAAGCCTCAGCTGGGCTGTTGATAGGGAACATGAACTGTTCCTACCCTTCCTCTGCCTCAATCCCCAGCCTGCCACTGCCTGGTCTTGCCCCAGAGTTTTCCTCTGGCTGCCTGAGTCCTCCTCTCACCCTGCTGCCCACTTTTTCCCCCCTTACTGACTTGTGGAAACCCAGCTGTCTCTCCTGGTTTTTCCGTCCTCCCCAGGCCAGCATCTGCTCTTAATCCTTCTTAGTTAATCCCTTCCATTTTAATCTGCTAGCTGTTGGCAATGATCACAGCCTTGCTTTGTCTCCTCGACACAGTGACCTACTTCGCAACCACCAGCCGGGAGTGGGGACCTTGCTGGGTGTTTCGGATGGAGCGACAGCTTCTCCGTGGCTCCGGGCTGTGACGTGGTTCTGCTGATCCTGCAGGCTCTGGCGAGAGCATCCTCATGCTCTCCATGGCAACCAGGAGCATTTGGGGTTGCAAAAAGTCCTTCTTTTTCCCAGAGGACTGAGGTTTTGAAGCAGCTGTGTTTATTTACTACACACACAGAAGCTTCTCAGTGTGAAGAGCATTCTTGCTCTGTCCCGCCGAGTTTTTGCCACTTGGCTCTGCTTGGTTTGTTTGTGCTGCTCCCTGGGGCACAGTCCCATCCTCACTATTGTTACTCCTTGTGCCTGGGCACGAGGCTGCTCTCTAAAGGAGCGGGAGAGCATCCTCCTTCAGATGCTGAAGCGGTGTAGCAAAGAGCCACAGAGCAGAGCAGGGTTTTTTGCGTTATGCCCACATGCTTTGCGGACACTCAGAGCAAGCACGGCTCCACTTGCAGGAGACAAGGACCCAGCTAAGCTTGCTGTGAGCTCACCCTGAGCATGCAGGCAGCTAGTGCACCAATGGGGACTTGTTTGCAGAGATAATTCAGGGATGCCTCAAGCCTGGGGAGCCTTATAGAGCTGAACCAGAGTGAATTGCCCCATGTTTGCAGGCTTTTTTCCCTTGTTCTAGTGCTTGCAGTACTCTTTCCCTGCATCTTCACCACTGTGTCCTGCAGAGCTCCCTGGAAGGGGTGAACAGTTATCCCATTTCTAGAGAAGCCAAAGATTAACCTGTTCGTAGTCGTGCTGGGAGCGGGGTGATGTTGAGCTCAGTCTTGATTTCCCTGCCAGAAGTCTGTGCAGAAATAGCCCTGCTGCCTGAAATATTGCCCTGACCTGGGCCACAGAGCCGAAAGGCTCCTGCTGCAGCAGCTGGGGATTTTGTGAACTTACTTTTAGCTTAGCTGCAAGTTTTCTCTTTTCAAGGTCTGAGTTAATTTTCCCATCTCTTGCACAAACTGTTTGTTCCCCCATACAGAAGGACGGTGTGGGCACTGAGTCAGCCAAGTCCTTGAGCTTGTCAGTAATCCCCTTGGATGCTCCCAAAGGTGTAGGCAGGTGCCCAAAGACCTTCCTGAATCGCTGCCAGCATCCTTGGTGTTTTAGACTGGCTTATTAATGTTTCTGTTCAAAACAAATGTGTTTATCCCTGAGGATTGTCTCCAAAGTCCAGGTGGAAGAAAAAGCTCCCGTACAAGGTGCTCCCTTGGGGCTGAATGAGATCTCCTGTGTGCCATGAAGTGCTCAGAAGGCTGTTATATGATGGAGGGTTTTCTGCAGAAAGGCAGATATCCGTCCTCGCTGTGAGGAGCACAGGGCAAGGGGACAGTGCTGGAGGGGGATGATCCATACCCCCAAAATGCCACTTACTGCCTTGTGTTTGTCCCTTTCTGCTGTGATTCAGATTCTCTCCTGTGTTTACAGGCTCTTCATTGAGAAGCTGCCACAGCACCGTGATTACAAAACTGCTGTCATACCTGAAAAGAGGGAGACAGTGAGAGTAAGTAGCAATATTGCCAAGTCTTTAATGGCTGCTGTCAGAAGTGTTTTGGAGTCATTGACCTTGGTTTGGGTTTCCATGGCTCTGGGATAAGCCATCCACACAAGCACTGAGAAGCCTTGGCTTGACCAGGCAGTCCTGACCTCTTAGGAGTTATGGTTTGGGTTCTTCTCACCCTGTTGCACTTGTGCTGAGCTGGCTGTGGTTCTCCAGTTTCCTTTCTGTTGAGCACTGGGGTGTCCTTTCTTTTCTGTTAAAGAAATCAGGAAACCTTCATAACCAGGTTTCTTGTTATTCCCGGTCCAAGCCCAGGCCTGAACTCCAAGACCAAGCCCCTGAGCTGGGACCCTGAGCGCACTCCCATCCCTCACCCCAGGCCCAGCCCCACACCCCGACCCTAAAGCAAACCACAGAGACCCAGCCACAACCCCCCTTCCTCCCCCGATCCCAAGGCTGCAAAACCAGCCCCAAGCCCACCCCCAAGGTGCTGAGCTGAGCCCAACTCAGCCCCCACACCTTCCCACAGCCCATACCGCTCCCCGCAGATCCCAAAACCTGCTCTAGTCTCCCCCACCCACACTTTCCCACCCCAACCACACCACCCTCCAGGACGCCCCCCGCCCCACACTTTCCCCTCACAGACTCCTCCGGACCTAACCCAGCTCCCCCCGCCCTTGCGTCCTTCCCTGCTTTTTAAGGACACCATGGTTTTCCTGTGGGGGCTGGATGCTCTGTGTGAAGGTCCTTGAGGGATTTGCCAGGGGATCCTTTGAGATTGCTCACAGCCACAAGAAGCTACCGCTCACCTGCTCAATGTCGACCAGAAGAGCAAAGGACAGCGCTGCTTAAGCTCTCGCTCGGTGTTGTTGGCGGTGCTGTCTGTGCCACCCTGCTACAACGTGCCACCCTGCTACAACATGCCTGCCTGCAGCCTGTCCACGTGGTGGTGGAGCTGCTCAGCCTTTCCTGCCTCGTGAGCAAGTGGATGGCTTGTAACCGCTGAGTGCTACATGTCCGCTGGTTCTTGCGTCTGTTCAGGTCTTGTTTTTCTTGCCTTGGGGCTATCACATTCTTATGACTGTGTTTCCTCCCTTCAGAAACTGAAAGAAGTAGCCTTCCCCAGAGCCGAAGAGCTCAAGGAGGAGCTGTTAAAGAGGTACGCCAAGGACTATGCTAAGTACAAGGAGCAGAAGGTGAGTGAGAGGAGACTGGAGGCCTGTGCTCCCCAGAAGACCCTCAGCCACAAAGGGTTTGGAAGAGGGCAGGTCTCCAGGGCTCCCTGGGTGCTCTGAAGTTTGAAGTCTGGGTGGCCCCAGCTTGCAGGGTCCAGCCTCGTCACCAGCAGCACCCGGCTGTCCCAGTCATGTCTCTGCTGCTGTTATGTAGGTGACTTTGTCAGAGGCATCCCTGCATCTCTTTTCATTGTGCATCTTGGAGGTAGTCTGAGCTCAGACTGTTGTTTGGTTGTTTTTTCTCTTTGTCCCAACATGAGGTCTAGGTCTTATGATACAGAAACTCAGCAGGCAGCTGGTAACAGCATGGGCAAGGATCTGGGGTTCTGTGGGCAAAGCAGAAAACTGCAGTCAGATTTGCTGCAGATAAATGTGATTTTGGAGATAGGGTAGAGGGAAATCATCCTGGAATTATATTTCTGTGGAGGAGGGGAGGGTAAGGTAGCAGTTTTACTGCCCTGGTCGAGCTGGCTCTCCTGATGGAAGTGCAGATCTCTGTTTTGCAAGCTGATGAAGCTTCCTTGCCGGAAGTGGTTTTTGCTGGTTACCTTTGGAAGTAGTCTGGGATTGCTGAGGGCCTGCAGTTCATAGGCTTCTGTTCTGCCTCGGGCTAGTGTTGCCTTGTCTGCTGATGTCCCTTGGCATATTTCTCCTTGCAGAAGGAGGAAGAGGAAGAATTTGCACGCAGATTGGCTTTGCAGCAGCAGCTGGAAGAGGAGAGAAATCGGGTAGCGCTGATGAAGCAGCAGCAGGCAGAGCAAGAGCAGTTTCTTGCCTTCGAGGAGATGATTCGACGACAGGAGCTGGAGAAAGAACGTCTAAGGATAGTGCAGGAATTTGGAAAGCCGGAGCCGAGTCCCGAGTCTTTGGATGGACCCCTCGTCCCTGGCGTGGAAAAGCCTCCGACTGATATAATCCCAAAGGTTCCTGCCTCTCCAGTTCACCCTGCGAGTCCATCAGCAGGGACTGTCTCATCCAAACCTCCTGTTGTGGACAGATCTTTGAAACCTAGCACTTTGGGGAGCACAGAAAACAGTTAGTACCTCTCAGTGCACTCTCCTCTCCTTGCTGGGGCTGAGCCAAACACGGCCAAGGAGCTGATTTGTCTGGGAGGCTCTTGGAAGTATCTGATGATGGCTTCATGCCTTCTGGGGGTTTGGCCTTCCGAATCACTGGATGTTCTCCCCATTGTCCAGTAAAGGTTTGCAGGGCTGGGGAGAACTGTCTCCTCTTGGGAATGAGCCCCCCCTGCTTCTCCAGCCCAGTCTTTCTGCTGATCTAGAGTCTACAGCCTATTTGGCTTTCCTAGATCTGGATCCTTGTTGGAGATTGGGGCTCAGTTCCTGGCTAGGCTGACCGACTTCTCCTCCTGACCAAATTTTCCTCTTCTGCCAAATATGGCTCCAAAATACTGATTCAGACACTTCAAAATGCCTCGTTCTTACTTTATATTTTGTAAGTGTTTGTGGTTTCATTTTCTTTAACAAAATACTTGTTTTCTGACACACTGCTGAAGGTCTCTCTCTTTCTATGTGTCCCTGTTTTGAAAGAGGTAGTGAGTGTCCTTTATGAAGTATCACAGTGACTTCATTTATCTGTGTCTGCTGTTGTAAGGGCAGACATTACAGCAGTTAATGCTTCCAGGCTGAATTTTCTCAGTCTAGTCCCTTCAGATACTGACCAGAGGGAGTATTTCTCCAGCTCTCATTGCTCACTGTGCTGCCATTCTCCCCACAGATGCAAGCGTGGATGTCCTCCGCCAGGTCATCGTCCCTAGGGAGCTCTGCCAGAAGTTCCTCCAGCTGGCTGATGCAAACACAGTCCGGGGTGTGGAGACATGTGGGATCCTCTGCGGTAAGCTGGTAAGGTGGTAATCCTAATTAAGACCCTGGAAGTGGCACAGGGGCCTTTTGTCAATGTGTGCACAATCACAGGCTGGCAGGGGTTGGAAGGGACCTCTAGAGATCACCCCGTCCCACCCCCTGCTGGAGCAGGCACCCCCAGAGCAGGGGCACAGGGCCGCGTCCAGGCGGGGGGTGAATGTCTCCAGGGAAGGGACCCCACAGCCTCTCTGGGCAGCCTGTGCCCCTGCTCTGGCACCCGCACAGGGAAGGGGTTTGTCCTCATGTTCAGGTGGAACCTCCCGTGTTCCAGCTTGTGCCCGTGGCCCCTTGGCCTGGCGTTGGGCACCACTGAAAGAGTCTAGTCCCATCCTCCTGACACCCACCCTTCAGATATTGATAAGCATTGATGAGATCCCCCCTCAGTCTTCTGCTTTGAAAATGGTAGAGAACCCAATTTTTGCCATGGAAGGCTGTAGTGCAGCTTCACTGATGTTTGTGGCAGTGTGAGGGATGATCTGCCCTTCCTCTTCCTCCCTTTTACGTTAGGGTTTCCTCACACTGGATGGGGTGCCAGCTGCCAAGTCCCTGTGGGTACTCAGCTTCCTCTCTCCTGTTGAAGGCTCTCTGCTGGGTACCTGCTTCAAGCACTCCTGTGATGCCGGTGACAGGCAGCTCTGGTGACTTTTGCTTTTGATACCAGCAGGACCAAGGTGTCCCAGCTGTGAGCTAGGGCCCTCACCAAGACAAGGCTGTGCAAACACCGGCTGGAGACAGTTAGTTCTCCCCCAAAGAATTTGCGTGCACAGGTTTCTATTGGCAGCTCCAGCCTGTCTCCCCTGAGCCTCTTGGGGCTGCTTTGCTTGCGGAAGTTTGCATTGAAATGAAGTTGTTTGATGTAGCAACTTCCTGCGATCCAGCTGCTTCCAGACACTTGGTGATTATTTAATTATGAGGAATCATCTCCTAGTGAGTGGAGAGATTCACTTTGGTGGGTGTCCAGGACTTCTCTGAGCTCCTTGTGGGTGCTCTGCACAGCAGGGAAAATGAAATAGAAAGCCATGGGTCGTGCTCAGACTCAGAAAATCCTGCAACTCCTTTGTCAGTAACTTGCAGTTACCATTTCTGTGGCCTACAAATGGATGGTAGATGCATCTGTAAGCTGGTTTCCAGACCTTCTGTTCCCCTGGCTGGGCCCCTGAGTGATGTATGCAGAAGTACCACGTTCCCAAAGTTTAGGAAATTACCTTTGCACCAGTGGGCGGCAGCAGTGTTTCCTGCCCGGGGGGTGTCCGGTGGGTAACAGCCTCCCTGTGCTGCCTTGCAGATGAGGAATGAGTTCACGATAACCCACGTCATCGTTCCCAAGCAGTACGGAGGCCCCGATTATTGCAACACGGAGAATGAGGAGGAGCTCTTCATGATCCAGGATCAGCACGGCCTTGTTACGCTAGGCTGGATCCATGTGAGTCTCTCATTCCTGTTTCACCTCCCAACTGGCCTTGCTTTCAGCCAGGATGGAAAGCGGTGCGTGGAGCAGGGCTGGCGGAGGAGAATTTACTGGAGGAGATGGCATGGAGCAGGCGGCATCCTCCGGTTGGATTTCTCCCTTCCAGTCACTACTCACACTGCTGGAGAAATCCAGGCCTGTTTTAAGTATGGGTCCCTTTCTAAAGCATCAGGCCCTTCGAGAGCGGGATATTGGGCATGAAGCTTATGTTTCCTCCAGCTAAAAGCTAACTCCAGGGGCACTGTCGGGGCATCCTGAGCTGCTGTCAGCGCAGGGCCTCTCCCGTGATGCGTCCCCGTAGTAGCGCTGCTTTTTGCAGACAGCTGTGTGCTGCTCTGCCGTGGGATGTGCCAGTTCCAGATTCCTCCGCTGGCTTCAGCTCTGCCCTGCTGCCTGTCCCCGCAGAGCCTTTGGCAGTCGGATCGGTGCCAAGCAAAATGTTTGGTGCTGCTGAGTAATCTCTCGAAAGCAGCAGCTGCCTCGCAGGCTTTGACAAATAAATGCCTGCTGCATGTGCCTGATACGTGCGGGTATCTGCTTTTGGCGTTAACTCTTCAGTGACGGCGCTGCAACATCCAGGGACCCTCAAGAATCCCTTTGACCTTTCTGCTGGTCTTGGCAACAAAAATGTAACAAGCAAAAAGGGAAAAGACCTTTCAGCAAGAGTTAGGCTGTGAAATCTCGCTGTCAGCCGGAGTTGGGTAAGGTGGTGGTTGTCTGTGATCGTACAACCCCTGGCCGTCTTTGGTGGAATGTGATACCCTGAAATGCCTTGGCAGTAAGTTACGTGCCTGGTGATGCTGTGCCCCACGGGTAGCTACGCTTCAGACGCATGTGAAGTGCCCTGCAGGGACGCACGCGTGGAAGCAAGGACAGCGTTGGGCCTTAAAGTGTGACATTCCGTGGGATACGGCCAGAAATGTAGAGCTCCTCCTGTACTTATTCCAAATGGAAAAGAGGAGAAGATGTTTTGGGGCAATCCAAAACCATTTTCAGTGCACAGCATGGTCTCTGTGCCATCCAAGGAGCAACATCTCTTCTCTGTTACAACCTTCTCTTGGCAGACACGGTCCCTTTGGACTAGTCCTCCGACCCTGCTGTAACTTCCTCTCTTTTATGTTGCCCTGTGTTTCAGACTCACCCCACGCAGACAGCCTTCCTCTCCAGCGTCGACCTGCACACACACTGCTCCTACCAGATGATGTTGCCAGAGTCCATTGCTATTGTGTGTTCTCCAAAATACCAAGAGTGAGTATGGATGTGGGGTAGGTAGGGCCTTTCCCTCTGCCTGTGCTGCCCAACTGAAAGGTTGGGCGGGAGGTCCAGCCTCTTCAGAAGGTGTTGAAAGGCTGTTTCCCACGACCCTTCCTCTGTCGGATTCCTGGTGTGGAATAACATGTCACGTCACACAATGAAAGTTTTACCAAGAGAGGCTGGAGGAACATGCGGGATTCAACAGCTCTTCTGAGCTGGGTCAGGGGGGTCTTATCTGGGCCGTGATTGCCCCCGTGTGAAAAGAGACCAGTCTGCAGCCACAGAGCTGGGGAGAGGTGTGTCCCGAGCAGAGGAGCGTCCCACAGCATGCGTCTCCGCTTTCCCGAGATGAGCACACTCAGCTGTGCTCCTTCCGGCACAGAAGGAGGTGTTTCTATCTGCAGAGGCTTGAGCTATACAGAGCTTGTGTTTATTTGCTCTAGGACGGGGTTTTTCAAGCTGACAGAGCATGGCCTGGAGGAGATCTCTTCCTGCCGGCAGAAAGGATTCCACCCGCACTCCAAAGACCCCCCTCTGTTCACTGTAAGTCACCCCACGAGGCAGCGGGCGCTGTAGGACTGTGAGTTGGCATACTGGACACTTCACTTGAATTTATATCTGTGTCGAGGTGCTAGGCTGTGACGCAGGACAGAAGGGTCAGCCTGGCAGGGGGCTCGTCTCTTCCTAGAGACGCAAAAGCTTTCTAACTTGCTAGCAGTGTTGGAGGAGCGATGCAGAGCACTTCTCTGCAGAAACAGGTCAAGGCAGCGACAAAGGCTTGTATTTGAGAGAGACAGAGATTTGTATTTGTGTCCCGCTAGGGTCTCTGTGTGGCATCGGGCAGGGGACTAGTTTTCGGTCAGAAAGGGCTGTTCTGCTAAGGATGCTGGGTGCAGGTTGTGTCAGGAGGCAGAGGAGACTCACCTGAGCTGTGGGAACATTTGAATAACCCCCTGTCCCTTCTTTCTCTTCCCCTCTTTTCCAGACCTGCAATCACGTGTCAGTAGTCGAGAGAGATGTGGTCCTGATAGACCTCCGATAGGCCTCCTACCTTAAGCGTTTACAGAAAACCATCTACCTTCCTTCTAGGCCTAGGGAATTTTTTTTTTCCTCCTGTAGCAGATGATTTCTACCGTGTAGTGATCCTTCCCCTTCCTCCCCCAGTAATCGCGGTGAAATCGGTACCCTGACCTCAGTGGGAGCACGTGAAACCTCAGTGCCTGGCGTTGGGCTGGCAAAGTGGTGCTGAGGTGCAAGGTGTGAGGAAAAGCTAACTGGAAATTCAAAGACAGAAACTAACACTGAAGCAGTTGTTTAATACTCTAATATATGGCTTGAACAGCTCCTTGGGAGGGGGTTCCCCGTGATTTGCTGCCACCATGAGGTGTGGAAACCTCTCCAAGTGCTTTCCAAAGTGGGACTTGCCCAAATTAACCCCTGCTTTGTTTTGCCTCTCTCTCTGGGTTGCTGTGGTCTCAGTGCAGGTGGCTGGAGTGGATGAATATTTGCTGTAGGTTAAGATTAAACCTTCCTAACCCCTGTCACCCTGTGCAAGAGCTTATTGCCAGTGAGCCGGAGCAAGTCCTGCTTGCTGGTACTCAGGTCTTTGCCCAGTGAGGTAAGAAGGGAGCCAGGCTCCTTTGGGAGCCCCTATTTCAGTGTTTCAGGAGAGCAGGTGTCTGGATGCAGCACAAGCTGCTTCATTCCAGCAGTGGGGAGGGGTGTCTCGTTACTTTATTCCTTTTCCTGGATGAGGGATTCACTCTGGCCCTTGGGCTGCCCGGCAAGGGTGTGGGTTCAGCTTGTTGCTGGTGGTACGGTGGAGGAGGCTCTCAGACTCTTGGCTGCGATGCTGTCGCATGAAAGCTCTGCAAGGCAATCGCATCTCTGAGATGGGACTCCAGCAGCTTGTGCTGCTTCGATGCTCAAAGATCACGACCCCCCCATTGCCTCCGCACTTCTCAAAGCAGCATGAAGTCTGTCCTTGCCAAAAACAAGCACCCCGTGACGTCGCCGCTATGTGGTACGCCAGCCGGGGACCTCCTCTGAGTTACTCTTGTTGGACGCCGAGCAGCGGTTTTCCGTCCCTGCGCTATCCGTGCTGAGCCTCCGCCCTCACGTCTGCCTGCGTTGAAGGGGAAGAAGCAGTATTGAAAGGTGGAAGGCATCTGGCCTCAAAGGGCTGAGCGTGATCCACAACATCTCCACATCCTCTGGCAGGATGCTGTGATGATCAGCACATGGCCGTGCGGGGAGGGGAAGGCGGCTCGAGTTGCCTTCCCACCTGGCACGCACACATACATGTCCTATATGTCATGTCCTTGTAGTTCTACATACAAAATTCTTTGCTGTACAGTTTAACACAGATGGATTGTATTTATCTTGGCTGGGTTTCTTTTGCCACTTGTTTTCTTTGAGCTAACTCAGTGGGTTGGAGGGGTCTGGTGTGGCTGAGAGCGGGGAGGGAATCGATTTATTTAGGGGTTGTGTCTATTTGCAGCAGCCACCTCCTTGGCAGCGGCAGTTTGTCACGCAGGAGTCATCACTTTTGCAGTTGGTTTGGGAAACGGGCTAACCCCGGCAATGGGGGGGGAAGCAAGGGGACTTCAGGGTATCTGTGGGAGCTAACTTTCACGCATAATTTATTTAAACCATGCTCAGGGATGGATCTTGCAGCCTCAGTGTAGGGATGTGCATCCCGCAGCTCTACGCAGAATGGAGCAGTCTGCTCTTCACCCCGATGGCTCCCCCAGAGCATCGCGGGGACACCAGGTGTGAAAAGTCCATCCTGCAAAGCAGCGATTCCTTCAAATGTGATGACCAGCACAATGCACTTACCTTGGCTCCCCAGCCCTGAAGGTCTCAGGTCTGAGCTGACCCCAGCATCGAGCAGAGCGCGCCAGCCAGAGAGAGGAGCTGGTGGCGAATCACTGCTTCGTTCGTGTCGTCCCAGTGACCGATAAACCCTCGTGGAGGATTTCTCAAATACCTCGCAGCACGGCCTTACACAAGGGCTGTGTTTCTCACGTCAGCCGCCAGCTGCTGCCTCATGCCCAGCCCTGCTCTCTGAGCTGGCAGCTTTTTAATCACATTTTTTCACTTAAGTCACTGAGTCATCAGTTCGTGCATTGGGATGAATGCTGATATCCTGGCACTGCTGCCTCTGTCCCACTAAACCACCCCGTCTGTCCAGCTGCACCAGATGTGATTGTTATACCTTAAAACTGCTCAAAGGGGGGGTTGAATTTGGTAAGAGCTAAACCTTAAAGAAACCATGCTTTGCAGAAATGATTTATTTCCACAGCAACGTGGGTTGCATGTTTTGGGGGAGGGGGGCTTCCTGCAGGCAGGGAGCGATGCTTATCTCTGCCTCAGGGTTAGGAACAGCCCCAAACCCCTGCCCGAGCTCTCATCACCGGTTTGTCCATCCCCGGCGGCAGCCCAAGAGGTTTAAAGCACAAACGTTACCCTTATACGGAGGTGCCGAGGGCTGGCCTGTGCGCCAGGACTTTGAAATCTCACGGCAAACCAGGGATTGCCCCCCTTCTTGTCCTTGGCCCGGGCCAGCCTCGCCTGTGCTGTGGGATGCTTGGCGTTCCTGCGAGCATCCCGGGGCCACCGGCCACCCTCCCCGCGGCCGCCGAGCACCAGCAGAGCTGGCAGCTGGATTGGCTGCGGTGGCCGAACCTTTCCTTTTTAGGCTGCGCGCCTGCTCTCCAGCTCCGGGGCTTTGCCGCTGCGGTCCCAGCTTCAAACTGGCCGGGCCGTCCCGGCTGGCTGTGGTGCTGTGGGTGGGGGCCGTTTGGGGGTCCTGCAGGGATGGGGAGCTTGGAGCTGACCTGCCTGGCCCTGAGCAAACGCCAGGGATAGGAAAGCAATGTGACTTGGTGCTGCAGAGCGGGGTCGCGGGTTGATACCCCGTGGTTTGCACCAGCCCAGCGTTCGGAGGTCTCTGTGGCTTTGGGTACAGTCTCCCCCCCCCACCCTGGGGTGGGAGGGGGTCCTGCCACCAGCTCCGTGCAGCCCCCTGGTATGGCCATGCCTCCTCTGTGCGGGGCTCTCCCAGCACGGGAATGGGCTGCTGCCTCCATCCACCCCGCCCCCCCACCCCACGTTTTTTTTTTCCCTGCTCTCTGCTGGGTTTGGGGTTAATTGTTTTGGGGGTTTTTTTTCAGCATGTCATATATGGCAACCTTTTGCCTCGGTGACCTCATGTTTGGCAGTGGACTGAGGGAACCAGGCTGGGATGCGAGGCGGCAGCAGGTCCCCGGGGCTCGGCACGTGCGGTGGGGACACCGACAAGCGCACGGCCAGGGGACCCAGGGACAAATCCAGCCCCCGCATGCTGAGGTTTTCCTGGAGGACAGGGGATAACTGTGGTAGAGCCACTGACTGGGGGCGTTGTTGGAGGTGCGAGTGGGCTGGCGGTGCCGGGAAGACGCCGTGTCCCTGTCGTGTCCCACGGGTGACAGCCTGGAGTCTGCTCCCTCTCTCCAGGGCTGGGGGGAACACCAGGACTCTTGGGTCCCTTCTAGTGGCGGTGGGACCCTGCAGCTCTTGGTCCTCATTCTTGCACCAGTGCTTTGATGCCCCTGCCCCGAGCACAGCTCAGGACCCCGCAAAGCAAAGCAGGAGGCAGCTCAGCACCCCGTGCCTCAGTTTCTCCCTCTGCAACCTGAGTCCCCGTAGCTCTGGGTGGTGGCTCCAGGGCACCTCTCCTGCCTCCGCCCTGCCCTGGGTGCTCAGGGAGAGTCCCCAGTGCAGGACCATTGCCCTTAAAAAGGCAGCCGGGAGTTTGGCAGCCGCTGGTTGGCCTCCGCGAGGGCCGCGGGCTGCCGAGGCTCTGCTCGCCTCCTGCCAAGGCTGCGTCCACAGGGCTGGGGGTGGCTCTGGCCAGGGGACAACACCCGCATCACCCCTTGGGGGGTCTGGGCTCATTTTGCCTCCAACATCCTCTTGGGGAGAGTGAGAGCTGGGTGCTCCCATGACACAGGGCTTGGCCTTGGACCCACCAGTCGCAGCCCTGCTTAAGCTGAGGATTTGGGGGATGAAGGGCATTGGGGCACCAAAAGCCCAAAAATGGGGGCAGAGAGAGAGCAAACCCCAGGGAGAGACATCCCAAAGGTGCCAGATGCCGGGGACACGGCGGGGACTGAGGCTGGGAGGAAATGATGCACCAACCCAGTGCATTTCCAGTGTCTCAGTGATGCCAAATCCCCATCCCAGCTGCGGGGTGCCCCTCAGAGCAGAGCCCCGGCACCCACCTCCACCCGGGTGGGGTTTCTCCACACTCTCCCCAGGAACTGAAGATGCTTCCACCTCCTTTTTGCCGAGACCGTCACTTATAAGGACTTGTGTCTCACTTGTTTATCGGAGCGGAGCATAAAAGGAACAGACTCACAAATGGGATGTTGCCTCCCAAGCATCCCCGCATACATTTTTCTTACAATAATTAACTGTGCTGGGTCCTACCATCAGTCCAAGGTCAATTTAATGAAATAAAACACCTTATATGGCCATATGGCTAACACACCATCATTTAGCCTATTTAGGGTCTTTGTTTAGAGAGGATCCGCCTCTGAGGTTTCACGGGCTCGCTGGTATTTATACCAAAGGCGCATCGGGACTCGGTCCCAGAGGAAAGGAGCTCTCGCGTCCACAGTGAGTACTGCCCAGCCCTGGTTTCCCTTTTGCTTGCAGGAGAACGGGAAGGAAAAACACCCCAGGGGGGGTTTCGGGGTGCCCCAGCGTTTATGGGGTGGCCCCAACGCGCTTTGTGTGGCGCGGGGGGGGTGCCAACCCTGGCACGACCCCGCAGGCGGGGGCTTTCGTGGAGGCGACGGGAGCTGGGCTGCGGCCAAAGCGGGTTGCGCTTTTCCAGAAATCCCTGATATTTTGGTTTGGTTTTTTTTCTTTTTGGGCTTCTGCAAGGTTTTTGCCTGCTTCACTCCAGATTTGGGAGTGTAGCCACTGCCGGAGGGGGGCACCCCCTGGGAAGGGCTATTTTTTTTTCCCATTTTGGGAAAGGATGTGAGGGCAGAGCAGCCAAGGGGCTGCCGAGACAGGACCAGACGAGGGGGCATTGCCTACCTTCCCCCTGCCCGCTTGGGGGACATCAGCCGGGGACAGTGCAGGCAAGAGGCTTTGGCACCCATTTCGGGCACCGGCTGGCGAAGGATGGCGAAGCAGCATTGGCACGGAGCAGCACCCATGGAGAACGGGCATCACCCCGCTCCCAGCATCGCCGTACCGGGGCCGGAGCCAGCAGCCGCCCCTCGGCACAGCCCACGGAGGATTTTGCGGGGCTGCACATCCCCAAGGACTCCGACCCTTCCAACACCCAAAGCCGGACGCGGTGGCGCGGCGTAACCCTCTCCCCCACCCACTCTTTAATGCTGTTTTCCCCCCTCAACCCAGCTTTTCCCCCAGGTCCCCCTGAGCGCCAGCCACTCCCAGCCCCACCATGTGCGAGGAGGAGACCACCGCCCTGGTCTGCGACAACGGCTCTGGCCTCTGCAAAGCCGGCTTTGCCGGTGATGATGCCCCCCGCGCCGTCTTCCCCTCCATCGTGGGGCGGCCCCGGCACCAGGTGGGTACCGGGGGGGGCAAGCGGCAGCCCCCCACCCTGCTTTAATCACCAAAATGATGCTAACGAGGCCATCTCTCTCACCTGCCTTAGGGTGTCATGGTAGGCATGGGGCAGAAAGACAGCTACGTGGGTGACGAGGCGCAGAGCAAGAGGGGTATCCTCACGCTCAAGTACCCCATCGAGCACGGCATCATCACCAACTGGGATGACATGGAGAAGGTGAGACCCCCCCGGGCCACCCCAGGCCAGGGAGCAGGTACTGGCCCCGGCTCCAGCTTGGGGTAAGACCCCAATTCTCCTTTGCCTGCCTTAGATCTGGCACCACTCCTTCTACAACGAGCTGCGCGTGGCCCCCGAGGAGCACCCGACCCTGCTCACCGAGGCACCCCTCAACCCCAAGGCCAACCGGGAGAAGATGACCCAGGTAAGGCGCTGCAGGACCTCCGGGGATGGGGACGGACCCTCCAAAACCAGGGGAGGGGCTGGAGGATTTGGGGGTTTAGCGAGCCAGGAGGGGCCAGCGTGGGGGGGGAGGTGCGGGCGGTGGGGCGAAGCTGGGTAAGTAAGGGCAGAGCCCTTGGCGGCGTGCTCACGTGGAGCCACGGGTTTCTCCGCAGCGCGTGGAGCTGCAGGGTTTGCCATGCAATGCACTGACCCACGTTGTTTTTCCATGCAATGCGCAGAGCCACGTGGTTTGCTGTGCAATGCAGCGACTCCCGTTTCCGTGCCATGCATTGACCCCTGGTTTTCCTTGCAACGCACCGACCCCCGTGTTTTTCAGCGCGACGCAGCGATCCGTGTGTTGTTCTGTGCGATGCATTGATCCGCCTATTTTTCCATGCAATGCAACAATCCACCTATTTTTCCGTGCAATGCAACGATCCATGTGTTTTTCCGTGCAACGCAATGACCCCATCTCTCCGGGAAGGCACAGCCCCTGTGGGTTGGGGTGGGATGCCATGGGGGCCCCCCGCGTTCACCCCTAATCCTCTGCCCTTCTCACCCTCCCTCCCAGATCATGTTTGAAACCTTTAACGTCCCTGCCATGTACGTCGCCATCCAAGCTGTCCTCTCCCTCTACGCCTCTGGCCGCACAACCGGTGAGTAGGACACGCGGCATCCAGCGCCCGGGGACCATCCATGGTGGGGAAGGGATCAAGCCAGCTTTGAGGCCCCTCCCTCACCTTCCTCCCCCCTTCCCAGGCATCGTCCTTGACTCCGGGGATGGCGTCACCCACAACGTGCCCATCTACGAGGGCTACGCTCTGCCCCACGCCATCATGCGTCTCGACTTGGCCGGCCGCGACCTCACTGACTACCTCATGAAGATCCTTACGGAGAGGGGCTACTCCTTCGTCACCACCGGTACAGGGCCGGGGAGGGGGGTACGGGGTGACAGGGGATCCCACGGTGCTGCCACGGCACCGGGGTGAGCCTGTTTGCCATTGCCACCCATAGCCGAGCGGGAAATTGTGCGTGACATCAAGGAGAAGCTCTGCTACGTGGCCCTCGACTTCGAGAATGAGATGGCCACGGCTGCCTCCTCCTCCTCACTGGAGAAGAGCTATGAGCTCCCCGACGGGCAGGTCATCACCATCGGGAACGAGCGTTTCCGCTGCCCTGAGACTCTCTTCCAACCTTCCTTCATCGGTGAGCCCACCCCGAATTGTCCTGGCTCTCCCCTAGGTGGTTGCCCCCCACACCCACCACCAGGCAAACAGCTCCCATGGGTGTCCCGCAGAGGTGTATCAGGGGTCCCCGAAACACTTTGCACCCCAAATAGAGGGGACAAACCCATGGGTGACCCCATGGCTCTTTTGGGGAGCCCTGAGGAGGCACGGGTTGGGGTCAGGGTGCTGACAGCCCCCTTCCACCCCAGGCATGGAGTCAGCCGGTATCCACGAGACAACCTACAACTCCATTATGAAGTGCGATATCGACATCCGCAAGGACCTCTACGCCAACAATGTGTTGTCCGGCGGCACCACCATGTACCCCGGCATCGCCGACCGTATGCAGAAGGAAATCACGGCGCTGGCTCCCAGCACTATGAAGATCAAAGTAGGTGGTGGTGGGAAAGCCATGGCCACCAGCACCCCAAATCCTCTCCTGGTGCCGGTTTTTGGGGGGTGTGTTTGTCAAGGGGTTCATCCTAATGGCTCCTGTCTCGGCAGATCATCGCCCCACCAGAGCGGAAGTACTCGGTGTGGATCGGCGGCTCCATCCTGGCGTCCCTCTCCACCTTCCAGCAGATGTGGATCAGCAAACCCGAGTACGACGAGGCTGGACCTTCCATCGTCCACCGAAAATGCTTCTAAGCCCCCTCCCCACCCCGCGGTGGCCCCCCGGACCTGGGCTGGGGCCCCCCGCTCCTCCTCGGTCCCTGCTGCTCCTCCCCGCCGCCCACTGTGCATTAAAACCTTTTCTCCAGGCTCTGCCCCTTTTCCAGGAGATTTTGGGGTGTTGGGGGGTGGGAGGGCTTGGGGGGAGGGTTAAGGGTAATGGGGGGAGGAGTGGGGGAGCCCCAACCTCATGTTGGTGCTCCTGATGTCATGCTGATGCCCTCAACGCTGCTCCTTGATGCCCTCAACACCATGTTGATGGCCTTGACCCCTTGTTATGGCCCCCAACCCCATGCTGATGCCTCCAACCCCGTGTCGATGCCCTTGACCCCGTGTTGGTGCCCTTGACCCCGTGTCGATGCCTTTGACCCCATGTCGATGCCTTTGACCCCGTGTCGGTGCCCTTGACCCCGTGTCGGTGCCTCCAGTGTCACACTGACGCCCCCGGCCCCACGTGGATGCCCCTGACCCCTCATCCGTACCCCCCAACCCCATACTGGTGCCCCGCCCTGTCCCCGCTCCAGCGCTGCTGGGACAGCCTGTGGGCGGAGTTACATTTGCATAAATTACCATACCACCCCCAGCGCTGCGCGTGCTTCAGCGACCCTCCCCCTCCCCCGCCTCCCGCCCCCACTGCCGCGCCTTCCCGCGTGTTGACGTCACGGAGCGGCAGCGCGCGCGCCGCTCATTACCATGTAATTAGCATATGACGCGGGAAGGCGGAAGCGGTGGAGGGATGGGGCGGAGCGGGGCCGTCCTGCGCCTGGCCCTGGAGGGGAACATCGGTACCGGGGGGGGGGGCGGCGGATAACGGGGGTGCCCGGGGTGACAAGGGGAGGGTCGGTGTCTTTTGGGGTGGGGGGGGCAAGTGGGGGGGGGGCTGTGCCTGGGGAAGAGGCTGGGGGGGGGGCAGGAGGATTTGAGATGCGACAGAGGTGGGGGGATTTGGCGTGCTTGGGGGGGGCGCAGCCTGAAGGCTCTCGGGGTGCAATTTAATGTCTGTAATTAATTATTCTTGCTGCCCGGCTTGTGGGGGGGGCACCCACAAAACCTGCGTTACCCGCTGGCAGCAGCTGGGACGGGGTGGGGGGGCCACCCAGGCTCACCCGCGCTGCCCCCCGCTCCCCGCAGCCGTGGGGAAATCGACCTTCCTGAAGCTGCTGGGTGCCACCTTCCCCGAGTGGCACTTGGTGACCGAGCCTGTGGCGCAATGGCGAAAGGTGCCGGCGGGCGACACGGCGGAGGTAACGGCGGCTACCGGCTGCGTCGCGGCACCGTTGGGCACCACGCCGCGGTGGGACGGCCTCATCCCCTGTCTCTTCCTTCGTAGGCGTCCGTGGGCTCCACCAACCTTCTCCAGATGATGTACCAGGAGCCAGCCCGCTGGTCCTACACCTTCCAGACCTTCTCCTGCCTCAGCCGGCTGAAGGCGATGCTGGAGCCCCCGCCCGAGCAGCTCCCCGGGATCCCCCACCCTGTGCGGGTCTTCGAGCGCTCCATCTACAGCGACAGGTACCTGCCGCCCCCAAATTGGATTGGGGATTAATGAAAGGATTAAATGGGATAACGAGCATCCCCATGGCCTGGGTTGTGTCCCCTGGGACCCCCGGTGCAAGCAGAGCCCACGGCTGTGCCCAGCGGAGCCTGGAGCGATGCTTAATTATAGAAATGTGCTTGTTAAAGAATTTGGAACTTTGTTGTACCCCAAATAATTTTTGCTTGCGGCTGCCCCGTCCTCATCCATGTCAGGCGGCAGCTTGGAATCCCTCGGGTGATGGATGGGCTGGGTAGCAGTGAGCCGTGCCGGGTGGCTGCGTGTCCCCCAACATCGCTCAGACCAAAATTAAGGATTTCCGCCTTAATTAAAGACCTGCAGTTCTCGGTTGGTGCAACAAAGGAGAAAAAAATGGCCATGAAGCCACCGGCGCGTGGGGATGGCTTGGAGGACCCGATGCCGGCGGTGCCTGCTGCCCTGTCCCCTCTCTCCGTCCCTTTCCAGGTACGTCTTTGCCAAGAATCTCTTTGAGGCCGGGCACCTGCAGCCGCTGGAGTGGGCCATTTACCAGGACTGGCACGGCTTCCTCCTGCAGCAGCTGGGGGCCCGCGCCGCCCTCCACGGCTTCCTCTACCTGCGGGCGGCGCCGCAGGTGGGTGCCGGCGAGAGCCCCCGTGTTCAGTGTGGAGTGGGATGTGGCAGGTGTTTGGTTTGGCTCTTGAGCCCGGCGAGCTTCTGGAATTGCCAGAATGTTGGGTTTTAACCTGAAATTTCTGGCCTGGAGGAGCAGAGCCTGCTCCCACTCCCATGGGAATGTCAGAGGGAGTTTTGCTATGGATCCTAGAATGCATTATGGGGAGGGGGGGGCTGCAGCATCTCCCAGGGATGCCCGATGCCTGCAGTCCCTGCTCCGGGGCTCCTTTGCCAGACGCTGGCACGCCATTAGCCTCCCGTCTCCCCCTGCACCCTGTTAGCCTCCCGTCAGCCCCCCATCTCTCCCGTCAGCCCCCCATCTCTCCCGTCAGCCCCCCATCTCTCCCGCATCCCGTTAACCTCCTGTCTCCTGTGTGGGCACAGACGTGCCTGAAGCGGCTGCGGCGGAGGGCGAGGAGCGAGGAGGGGGGGATCCAGCTGGAGTACCTGCAGCAGCTCCATGCCCAGCACGAGCACTGGCTGGTGGAGAAGACCACAGAGTGAGTCTGAATCCATCCCTGCTGTGCTTTCCCCCCTCCCCTGCCCCCGGCACCCAGGCCAGCTATGGTTTTTGGGTGATGCCCCTGATTGGGGGGTTTATTTGGTGTAATCCCTTCTCTCCCTCCCTTCTTCAGGGTCCACTTCGCGGGCATGAAGCACGTGCCCGTCCTGCTGCTGGATGTGGACAAGGACTTCGAGCATGATGTGGCCATGCAGGACGTCCTCATGGCACAGGTGGGCACGGCCGAGGCGGCACAGCTCGGTGGCATCCTGCTGCCGGGAGCACCGGCACCGTGGTTGGAGTGGTGCTGACCCCTGAGTCTCCACCTCATCTTCATTTTCCCATGGAAAAATAAATAATTTCTACATCCTTGGTCCAAGCTGGTTTAAACCTTGGCCATCCTGGTGCCACACTCTCAGTCGGCTTCTCCTTGCAGGTGGAGGCTTTTGCGACAGCACTACGAGCCGAAGCTTTGCTGTCGCACCCCGGCCCTCGCTGAGCGGCGGCGGCAGCATCCCTGCTCACCGGGACCTGCACCGTGCGGCGGAGCCACGAACCAGGCATCGCCGCTGTGAGATCCCGACACCGAGAACAAGGGACGAGTCCTGGTCCCCAACTGTCCCCCTCAGCCCTTTTATTTTGGGCGAGGGATGTATTTAAGGCACTGATAGCACGGGGTGGTTTTAAGGCAACTAATTGGAGGCGCAGCGGTGTGATGAGCTGTGTGGCGGCGTGGTGTGCTCCCCGCGGGCTTGGGGGGCCAGGTCGCCTCCGCAACCCCTCCCCGTCCGTAAGCCTCCCCAGCCGGGGATGTCGGAGCCAAGGATACTCTGTACGGTGGATTTAATGGTTAAATTCCAATGGAAAATCATCATGGCTTGTGTTTGAGTTACGCCAACCCCCATATTTTATTATTTTAAATATGTAATTTTTTCCCTTAAATTAAAAAGAAAAGTGAGATCGAGCTCTTCTAGGTCTTGAGCTGTGGCCGGGGGGAACATGGAGTCGGGGGGGGGCCTCCGGTGCGTGCTGTCCTGTGGAGGGATGTTGTTCCTCCCATTTTGGGGTGTTTGTGGCCGGGGCAGTGGGGGTGACCCCGTGGAGGTGGGGGTGGGGGGCAGCCCACCCAGGCTGGGCTGGGTTTGGGGGGAAAACCACCAGCATTTGGCACCTGCGGGGTGGTTTTGGCTGGGGGGGTGGCTCTTTAGAGGGACTCCTTGGTGATGGGGGGACCCCCCCCAGGGTGGAGGGGGGGCGGGGATGGCGGCCCGGCCCCCCTGCGCCTTCAGGGGCGGCTGCGCGGGGTGTGCGACCCTACATAAACACGGGCGGGGCGGGGCCGGCAGGGGGCGGGGCTGAGCACGTGTAAGGGGCACCTGCCCGGGAGGCACCGGGGGGGCAGCGTGGGGGGTGTGGGGCGGGGAGGGAGGACTGGGGGGACTATGGGGCAGGGATTGGGGGGCCTATGGAGTAGGGTCTCGGGGGGAGGCACAGGAGCCGCGCTGCCACCCTCGGTGGTTTCTCCAGCGACCCCACAATAACAACAGCGCAGGATCTGCACGGACCCACCAGCGACCCTACAGTAACAACAGAGCGGGGACGCTGACATGGAGCCAGGTCCGACGACCCTACAATAACAACCTGGTATGGACCCACAGCTGACAACCCTACAATAACAACCTGCTGCACCCCCACATCCAACGACCCTACAATAACAACCCCCTGCACCCCCACGTCCAACGACCCTACAATAACAACCCCCTGCACCCCCTCACCCAACGACCCTACAATAACAACCCCCTGCACCCACACATCCAACCACCCTACAATAACAACCCCCTGCACCCCCTCATCCAACGACCCTACAATAACAACCCCCTGCACCCCCACATCCAACGACCCTACAATAACAACCCCCTGCACCCCCACATCCAACGACCTGACAATAACAACCCCCTGCACCCCCACATCCAACGACCCTACAATAACAACCCCCTGTACCCCCTCACCCAACGACCCTGCAATAACAACCCCCTGCACCCCCACATCCAACGACCCTACAATAACAACCCCCTGCACCCCCTCACCCAACGACCCTGCAATAACAACCCCCTGCACCCCCACACCCAACGACCCTACAATAACAACCCCCTGCACCCCCTCATCCAACGACCCTACAATAACAACCCCCTGTACCCCCACATCCAACCACCCTACAATAACAACCCCCTGCACCCCCTCATCCAACGACCCTACAATAACAACCCCCTGCACCCCCTCATCCAACGACCCTACAATAACAACCCCCTGCACCCCCACATCCAACGACCTGACAATAACAACCCCCTGCACCCCCTCATCCAACGACCCTACAATAACAACCCCCTGCACCCCCTCATCCAACCACCCTACAATAACAACCCCCTGCACCCCCTCACCCAACGACCCTACAATAACAACCCCCTGCACCCCCACACCCAACGACCCTACAATAACAACCCCCTGCACCCCCTCACCCAACGACCCTACAATAACAACCCCCTGCACCCCCACACCCAACGACCCTACAATAACAACCCCACAACTCCCTTCCCCAACTCAGAGCCCCCCCCGCCCCCGCTTCCCCCAAAACCCTCCACCACCACCGGGGTGCAGCGCACCCCCGCCCCATAACGCCCGAGGGGTTGCTTGCTGCAGAGCATTGTGGGGGGTGGCGCAGGGCGCTGGCCTCGAGCCCCCCGGCCGGCCGGCGGGTCCCCCTGAGCGGGTGCTGCAGAACAAAGGAAGCACCAGCAGCAGCAGCAGCAGCAGCAGCAACAACGTGCGGCTCCGCTGCAACACCCACTCGGGGCTGGGGGGGACACACGATATTTCCCACCGCATTTCAACCCCGCTTTTCCTTCCCCCCAACGCCCCACGCCACCGTGCATGCACTTAGCTCCGGGGCGAACCCACCTGGCCCCCCGTTTCCAAGGGGGTGCCGTACCCCTTTTTTCCGGTAATGCTCTTTATATCTAAATGGGGGGGGGTGGGGGGGGTGGCGGGGGGGCGGAAAGTTGCCGGCGTGCAGCTGAAGTTGTGCGGTGGCGGGGTGAAGTTGTGTGAAGCTGCGGCTTTTTAAGGGAAAAAGAAAAATAAAAAGCAAAATGGGGTTGGAAAAAAAACTAAGGGAAGAGGATAAGGGGGAGGCAGCAGCACCCCGTTTTGGTGGGAGTTTTGGGGGAAGGAGGGGTGGGGAGTCAGCGGGGCCGCCCCCGGGGTGGAAACGGCGTGGAAATTAAAAGTCGGGGCGACTCACGTCAGCCGGGTACTTCACTTGGCTTCGTCTGTGTCCCCACAGAAGTCACCAGCGTCCCCACGGTGCGGGGGACGGTGACGGCGTTATGTCCCTCTCGCCGGGCGCCCGGTTCGTCCGCCAGCCCAGTCCAGCTGCCGGTTCTCCCCGCTCCCCCCGAGCAGGGGGGAGCCCTGAAATCTAACGTTCGCCTCAGGAGTGAGATGGAGAGGTGCGAGGGGCTTCGCCGGGAGGTGAGTGCTCCCCCAGCCCCCCCCAACCCCTCCGTGTGTGTGTGTCCCCTTCCCAGGTCACCTTCACCTTTTTGGGGTGATTTGTGGCCTCTTTGGGTCAGTTGTAACGTCACTGTAACTTGTCGGGGAGTGCGTCGGGGTGGGCAGGGAAAGCCTGTTCTTGGTTGGTTGATGGTTTTATTTTTTTAAGGGTATTTCCGTGGGAAATGGAACCTTCTGCTGCCTTAAAAGCCTTTTTGATGCCTTAAAACCGCCCCCCAAAATCTCAGCCCGTCCCTGGGGCGTCCCCAAAACGCCGCTGTAGGGTGGGTGGCAGCGGGACACGTGAGACAAAACCCACCTTTGAATTGAATTTCTTGGTATAAAAGAGCAAAATGCCTCATGAAACCCAGCCGGGTACTGTTGGGGGGGCAGGGGGGTGTGTGTCCCCAAAAAGAAGGGGGTGTGCGGGGAGAGCAGAGCCATGCCCGCGCGGAGCATTGCCAAGCAAACAAGTCGTGGCATTTTCTCCACCAAAAATTACAACGCCTTCCTTTGGCACTTCTGGTTTTACCAGCCGGGGCGGTTGTAACCAGGATTTCTAATATCGCGCCCGTCGTGCCCAAGCAGGCAGCGGGATGAGGGGGCTGCTCCGGCTGGGGGGGGCTGTCTCCGAAGTGGAGACATGGGGATGGGGGAACATCTGCTTGGGGTTTATTTTTTTTAGGATTTTTGCCTCTTTAAAAAATTGCCCTTGCGTTGCTTTTTTGGGGTATTCGGGTGTGAGCGGCCCCCTCGCGCCTCCGAGTTGCATCCGACAGGTTTTGCCCTTGGGATGGCTGGTGGGGCGATGTGGGGACAGGCGGCTCGGACGGCGCTTGGCACATGGCAGGGCAGGAGGAAGGACTTTGTCCTTGGCAAAGCGCCGGCGAAAACGGCTGACAGTGAGGATTTGAGCCCCGGCACTTTTCTGGGGTGGACGTGCTGAAAAAGATGGCTTATAAAGATGCTGCCGGAGCAGGGGTCGGCAGCGGTGGGATTCCCCTGGGAACCCAAGTGCTGGCAGGTCCCTGCCCACCCTGTGCTGGCCCTGGTGGTGCCAGCGGCCGAGCAAGGGGTGTGCCGCGGTTCTCATGTCCTGGCACCTTTCCCGGGGTGGTTTGGCAGACAAAGCGAGCCAGGGACCCAGCCCCTTTCCCCGGCACCGGTTCTGCCTGTTCCTCCGGCTTGGCCGGGCCTGGGAAAGCCGGCGTCTCCCCTCGCACCTCCGTCGATGGAGCCGCATTTGTGCTGCCTCCCTTGGGGTTTGGTTTCCACACCGGGTGATGCCGCCCCATCCACGAGGGTTTTGGGAGAGGAGGAGGAGGGAACACGCCAGAGGTTGAGGTTTCGCTCCGCTCCCCATCCCGCAGCGCTGCTGGGCCCTCTCCCGCCCTCCCCGGGCGGCTCTCGATGCCTTTGGCATTTGCATAACTAATCAACGTCTTGGGAACCCACTCATTACCACCGCCGCGGCAAAATATACGGCAAAGCCTCGCTCAGCGCCGGGGAGCTGCCAGTTCTGACAAGAGCCGCCCAAATCACCCGGCAAAGATCGAGGCTGGTGGAGGGGAGGATGCTCTGACCCATCTTCCCTGGCTTGAGGGGGGACAAACCTTAAATAAACCCCAGCAGGAACAGCTATGCCGGGACCCCAAAACTCCTTTGCTAGGTGGTGGCGGGACGTGATGCAGCACAAAGTGTCCCCGGCACATCCCCAGCGTGTCCCCGGCGGTGGGAAATGAAAGCCCCTAACTGAATTTGGCAGGCTGTCTCGGTGCCAAACGCTAGAGATTAGGGATAATCTCATTTAAAGCATTACTAATAAAAAGTTACTAAATTTGTCCATCTCGAG
Source organism: Phalacrocorax carbo (assembly GCF_963921805.1). NCBI lineage: Eukaryota > Metazoa > Chordata > Aves > Suliformes > Phalacrocoracidae > Phalacrocorax > Phalacrocorax carbo. The sequence goes on along the minus strand of NC_087536.1, from coordinate 1,008,128 downwards.
GGGTTTCCCTGGTGCATTGGGGTAGGTTTTTCCGTCGCCGGCGTGAAATTGCCCCAAAATGGGGCTGGCATCTCCAAAAAAAGCATCAGGGTGATGGATGAGATGAAGGACTGGCTTGGGGTTTGCCTCGTTGTCGGCCGGCGCATCGCAGTGTCACCCGCCGGACCATCACCTGCCTGCCGGGGCGATGGCCTCGGTTAATCCGGAGCGATGCTCGCTGTTACCATGCCTCTGCTGAAAATATTTCAGGTCTTGCCTGTGATGTTAACAGCTTGGGAGCAAATTGCCAGGTGGATGCCGGTGGACGCGCTGCCCTGTCCGGCCAGAGGAGGAGGAGGATGGGAGGAAGGAGGCGTCTGCGTTAATTAAATCCCACCCCTCAAATGTTTTTTGCAGAGACCTGTTGCGTGGCGGTGCCGCGCTTGGCCGGGCAAAGGGAGTTTGCAGCCCATCGTGCAAGAATGGAAATTGGGAAACCAGGGGAAACCCAGTTCCCAGCACCACTTTATCCTATTTATTCCCGTGGGAGTTGCGTTGCTTGGAGCAAAGGTCGGATCCCGGCAGGCTCCGGCTTGGCCTTGCAATGGGGCTTTCGGCTCACGCGTGGCTTTTTCGGGAAGAGACAAGCTCAAGCAAGTAGCGCAGGGACGGGGATGTCGGGTCCGTCATTGCATTTTCCGCTGGGACGCAGCATCTGGTTTCTCCATCCCTCCTGGCACTGCACGGGCCCGGGGCTCCTTGGGTCACTCCTGCTGCAAATCCCTTTGGAAAACAGTTTTCACTGGGATGCTCCTGGGAAAGTGTTGGGACCTTTGAGTTTGTAGAAGTTTTTCTGGTGATTTGGCTGCGACTAGGCTTGGAAAGCTCCAAACCTGGAGCTTCCCAGGAGCATCACCTCTAAGCCCCAGATGGGGGAGGCTTTGAGGGAATTAGTTGTCCCGCTCCCCTTTTTCCTCCCCCCACCCCAAATACACGCGTGCATCCTGCCGAGCCCTGCCAGCTCCCAACTGGGGCTGGAAAAGCTGGAGCTGATCCCATCAGGGCTGTTTTAAGGACTCCAGCCCTGGCTTAACCCTTTCGCCGGCCCATTCCCACCCCTTTTCCCATGGGAAAATGCCCCCCCCCCTTTCTCTTCTGGGGCCTGCATTTTGGGGAGAAGGGGGCAGCGGGGCGACGCGGGGGTTCTTGTGCGGGATTTAAGCCTCGCAAAGCTCTGATGCCGCCAAATTAACAACGTTCCCAAATTAATGAGGGCCCCAAATTGTTGAGGGCACTGGGGGTTTAATGGCAGGAGAATATTTTGGGGGGGGGGGGCAAAGCGTGGTTTTGGGGATCCTCTGGCTGCTGAAGGGGGTCCGGCCCCTGCGTGCTGCTGCTTCCACTCACCAGCGTGGGCTGCTGCCTCAGTTTCCCGGGGGGGGGGGGGGGGGGGGAACAGGACCGGGGTTTGAGGGTCCTGTTACCCAATTTTTTGGGGGTGGGGGGGTCGCGGCGTGGGGAGGAGGCGCCTCCCCTGCGAGTCCGTGTCGCCGTGTCCGTGTCCCCGTGTGTCGCGTCCCCCCCCCCCCGCCGCCCCCGCTCCTGCGCAGCGGCCGGGACCGGCCCCGGCGGGGGGGAGCGGGCGGGCGGTGTCGCGCTGCGTGGGGGGGGTTACGCGTGGGGTGGGGGGGAGCTGCGCGTAGGGGGAAGGAGGAGGAGGACGAGGAGGAGGACGAGGAGGAGGAGGAGGGGGGGAAGAAGAGATGCGCCGGTCAAACACCCCCCCGGCTGCAGCAGGGCGGCGGTGAGGGAGCGCGGAGGAGAGGGAGACAAGATGGCTTCCTCCTGAGGGCCGGATCCGTGCCGGGGCCCGGCGGGGGCTGCCAGGGGGCAGCGGCGGGGGGAGCGGCGAGGTAAGTACCCCCCCTCCCCAAAATACCCCCCCTGCATCCCCCCCCCCCCCGCACCCCCCTTGCTTCCCCCCGGCATCCCACCGGTGCATCTCCCCCCACGGACATGCAACCCCGGGGGGGGGCGAACCGGGGGTGGTGGTGGTGGTGAGGAAGGGGTGGAACCGTGTCCGTGTGTCCGTCCGTCTGCCCCCCCCCCCCCCCCCCCCCCGCGGTGTTTGCGCGTGTTCGGGCTCCGCGGGCGCGGGTGAGGCGCGGCGGGGCCGGGAGGACAAAGCGGCGGGGCCGGGGGGGGGACACGCACCGCCCGGCGGGCCCCGGCGCTGCCCGCGGGGCCCAGCTTTGCCCATTTCCCCTCTTTTTAGCCCTTTTCTTCCTCACCAGCACCTGGGGGGGGGCAGCTGGAGGCTGACAATAAGCCCTAACGCGACACCCCCCACCCCACCCCCCGCCCGCATCTTTATCACCCCGTTGCTTTTCAGCTTTTTTACAAAATTATTATTTTTATTAATCCCCTCCCTCCATCCCCTAAATGTGCTGAGCTCAGAGGTACGGCGGGTGATGCTAACAAGGGCGATGAGGCTCCCCTGGCGTGACGTCACCCTGACGTAACCCGGCCGCTGGCAGCTGTCATCCCTCGCCATGACGAGGACATGGGGTCCGGCGAGGTCGGCCCCCCCGCTTTTCGTCATGCCAGGAATAACGGGGGCAGGATGGAAGTGGGGAGAAAAGGCGGCTTGTCCTCCTCGGGGGGGTCTCATTCGCCATCCGAGACGGCGATTTGGGTTATCCCTGTGCCAAGAGCGGCGTGGTTTGGCGGTGGGCACGATCCGACTGGCTGCGGATGCTGGTGGCACCAGGGGACATCGCCGAGGTCAGGGAAAGCCTGCCGAAACGCGTGGCCGCCCCAAAGTTTTGAGTCTGCGGCGAGCGGCTTCGGCACCACGTGTTTTCGAGGGATGGGGATGCTTCAGATCTCGCACCCGGGATGCGCCGGCGCGTGCACCCGCCTGCCCGCCAACGCCGGAGCCGCCTCCGGAGCCGCAGATGCTTTGCAAAATAAGATCCCTTCATAGATGCCGGGGTGCTGGGGACTGCGGGGTGCTGGGATGCAGTGAGCGCCGGTGCGGCCCCCAGGTTGCATCATGCTGGGGAGGGATGGGCAGCGCCGGAGCAGAGTCCTTGCAGGTTGTTGCAGTGGCCCCATAAACAGGCCCTGCTCTTGGCCTTTGGCACCTAATTAGCTGTGACGAGGTTTGTTTTTTGGATTACCGACCTGGACCCTTTATCGCAGGTAATTAAGGGGAGAGGCGGTTCGGAGGAGGAGCAGATGGGACCTTGGGAAACCAAAATGCGTCGACCCCCCTACTTTGGCCTTTTCTGGTGGGGCATTGCTGGCTCTGCTGGGAACGGGGGTGGCGAAGCGGTGGTGCGGTGCCTCTGGGACGCGCGGTTGTGCTGCGGGTCTGTGCCCCAAAAAGCCTTTCCTGGTGCGCCCCTGGCGCTGGCACACTGGGAGCGAGCTGTCCACGTAGCATGGGGTCCCCGGTTCCCTGTCTGCATGTGCTGGGGTCCCCAGTCCCTGTTCCCACAGCGTCAGGGCCCTCTGTCCCCTGCCCACCTGTGCTGGGGTCCCTGGTCCCCATCTCTATGGCACTGTGCATGTGCTGGTGTCCCCAGTCCCTGTCCCTGTGGTACTGGGATATTCGGCTTCCTGCCTGTGTGTGCCAGGGTCCCTGGTCCCCACCCCCGCAGCATCAGGGTCTCTGGGCCCCTGCCTGCATGTGCTGGGGTCTCTGGTCCCCATCCATGTGGCACTGGGGTCCTCAGTCCCCTGCCTATGAGTGCCAGGGTCCCCTGTCCCTATGGCATTGTGTGTCCTGGCTCCATAGCATCGGGGTTCCCGACCCCCCACCTACGTGTGTCGGAGTTCCCCAGTCCCCATCCCCACTGCATCAGGGTCCTTGATCCCCTGCTCATGTGCACCAGTGTCCCCATCCCTATGGCAGTGGTGTCCCTTGTCCCCTGCCTGTGCATGCCAGCGTCCCTGCTCCTTGTTTCTGCAGCGTTGGGGTCCCTGCTCCCCTCCCTGCATGTGCAGGGGTCCCTGGTCCCTGTCCCCATGCCATCAGGGTCCCCAGGCCCCTACCTGCATGTGCTGGCCTCCCTTGTCCTTGTCCCTATGCCATTGGGGTCCTTGGCCCCCTGCCTGCATGTGCCCCGGTCCCCGTTCTATGGCAGTGGGGTCCCCATTCCCTGCCCGCGCGTGCCGGGGTCCCCGCTGTGTCTCCCGCTCCATGTGCACGCAGGGACCCTTTCTAACAGAATGGCAGCGAAGGGGCCAGCATCGAAGCCCACCGTCGCCGTCCCCTCGCTGTCCCCACCGCTGCTTGGGGTGCGGGCTGGGATGGGAGCGATGCACCCCGAACCCAGCCCTCCTGGGGACTGGTCCCCCCCTCTCCCCTCCTCTGCCAGCTCTTTAATCTCGCTGCTTTGAGCTTGGTGCAAGAGGGTGCCAGACCATTTTTGAGGATGAAAGAGCTTTTTTTTTTATCTCCCCCCTCCCCGGGCCGGCATCCAAGGGGAGATGAAATGAAACGGGAAGAGGCTGGAGGTGAAACAGCTGTGATCAGCTCTGTCCCCGCTCCACATCTGCCCGCCACTCTGCTGCCAGCCCCACAAACTGAGCTCAACCCCAATTTTCTCCTCTCTCCTGGGGCCAAAACCCCCTTTTCCCTGGAGCTGGGATGCTCAGCGGTGGTGGGACAGGGCTGGCAGCGCGCAGGCAGCAGGGATTTGCAGGCAGGGTTCTGCCGGCTTGTCAGAGGGAGTCGTGTCGCGGGGACAATGCGGCGTGTTTGTTTGCTACAGCTAAAATGGCAGTTCTTAAGGGGAAAAAAAAAAAAGAGAGAGAGAAGTGCTTCTGCACATCCAGTCACCGCATCTTTTGATTAAATGAGATTTTGCTGTCGAACGGGGGAGCTGGGGACCATGAGCTCCCGAGCCTGCAATTTCTATCACAGCCAAATGAGGGGGAAAAAAAAAACACAAACCCAAACCACCCCAAGCCCTGAAAATGCTGTAAAAAAAAAAAAAATAATAATGGATTGGAGCAAGTTGTAATTGCTGCAGTCATCAGCGCGGCGGCTGGGGGATGCTGGTGGCACAGCCCTGGTCACCACAGCACCCCACTTCCCAGCCTGGCCGAAACGGGTGGAGGAGCAGCCCGGGGGCTGCGGCCCGTTGCAAATGCGGTGCTGGAAGGCGATGGGGTGCAGAAGGGGGATGAGCAGCAACACGGCGAAGGGCTTTAAAGACCCTGAGCCTCTTAGAAACCCCAGTTGGTGTTGCTGCATCTAAAGCTGTTGCATCTAACACTGTTGCATTTAAAGCCTTTGCATTTAAACCCTTGCACTTAACGCCGTTACATTTAAAGCCCCTGCATTTAAAGCCGCACCAATTAAAACCATCGCAACGCAAGCCCTTGCAGCAGGGCCGACTTCTCCCACCCGTGCCGGGTGCCTCGCCAAGCCTTCCCCGGTCGGGATGCCGGCACGAAGGCAGCCGCTGCCTGTCCCTTGCCCGTCCCCGTGCTCCTCGCCTGCAGCCGCTGGCAGCCGGTGCTGCCGACCGGAGCACGCTGCCTGCCCGCACATGGCTTTTTTTAGGTTTACAAACATGACGGCCCCGTGCACGCGCCGCTTCCCCCCCCCTCCTTCCCCGTGAGTCATCAACCCCGTCACCGGGCCGGGGAAGCCGGAGGCGGCGTCGGCACATCCCGCACGGTGCTGATGACCCCAGCGGGGGGAAAAAAAGCGAAATTAGATATTTTTTTTTTTCCCCTGTTTTTATCGTTCCCGTTCGTCTTTCGGCGAGCGAGATGTGGAGGATGCAGGTGGCGACTGTGGCGGCCGTCCCGGCTCACGGGCAGGCCGTGATGGGGTGTTTTCAGAGAGGACTGTGGCACCGGTTGGAGGGTGGGAGAGCTGGAATGCTGCTGGCTTCTTCACCCAGCCAGCGGCCACGTTTCGGTAGCCTTGGATTCAAGGCGATGCTGATCGGCACGGTTTTGGTGATGGGTGAGGTTTTGGGGGGGGAAAAAGCCAGTGAGACCCCAAAATGTAGGCAGAGGTGCTGGCAAAAGCCTCGCCGTGTGGCTCCCTAGGGCCCAGCAGTGCCGGTGCCGCGTTTGCTGGTGAGCGTGGAGGTGCCGAAGCCCCCGCGGCTGAGCTCATCGCGGAGCCGGTTGGCGTCAGGGCTGAGGTGGCTGCGGTGACTCAGCAGCGCCGGTGCTGACTCAGCAGCTCCGGCTCCGGGGAGGCAGCCGGGATGGAGGGGCTTTAAATTTTGGGGGAGCAAAAGGGGTTTTTTTTGTTGTACAGCGTGCTGCAAAATGGTTTTGCCAGCGCCAAGCTGGTGTCCGTGCTGCCAGCACGTGTTTTCCACCCCATGCGTCTTCCTCCAGCTGTCGGAAAAGGGATTTCATCCAGAGGGGTCGTGTCTCCCACTTGCCGTGAGATGCTTTTCCCCATGGGGGACAGGTCGTGGTGGTGAAACCAGCTCCGGGTTTGGCAGAGCCGGCGTTTTCCCTACTCCCAGACGGGGCAGGGCTGGGCTCCCACTCGTCTCCCGCCTCCTGCCCGCCGGCCATCGCACCACCGACTTGTCCGCGCTTGCCGGGCGGGAGGGCGGCGGCACACACGGTTCTCCTCCTCCTCCTCCTCTGCTGAAAGGTCGGGCTGTGTGGCACGGCGGCGGTGGTGCAAGGAGCCCCACGGCTGGGGACGACGGCCGCGGCATCCTCCAGGTACAACGGGACAGGGATGGGCTGGAGGGGAGCCGAGCACCCAGGGTGCTGGGGGGCACATCCCCAACTTGCACCCGGGGGCCAGGAGGGTGTGGGAACCTCCACCCCCCACACCCACCCCTGCTCGAACTGGGAGGGCCAAGCCTTGAAAACTGGGGTGCAGTATGGTTAGTGCATGGGTGTGAGGTGGCTTTCCTCCTCTCTCCCCAAAAACCGGCTTTTCCCCCCCGATTTGCAATGCAAAGCAAGTCCGGAGGGTGGAAATGTCCCCGTGGAGGTGGGGCAGTGGGGCTGGGAGGGGACCAAGCCTGTCCCGTGGGGGACGCTGGCAGCAGGGCTGCGAAATCCGACCCAGCCCTGCGGGGGCGGCTGGGCTGGAGCTGGGCGAGAGGCAAGGCGAGGCCCCAGGCCTTTCTCCTGTGGCCCACGGGCTTCCCCCTTCCTTCTTCCTTCCCAGGTGGGTCCTTTTTCCTCCCTGACCCTGTCTCCTTCTTCCCCTTTCTTCTCCCCTCCTTCCCCTTCTTCCTCTTTCTCCCCTTCTTCCCCTTTCCCTCCTTCTTCCTCTTTCTCTCCCTTTCTCCCTATCCCCTTCTTCCCCATCCTCACTTTCTCCTTCCCCTTCCCCACCTCCCTCCCCATTTCCCCTATGACCCCCTTCCCCTTCCTCTTCCCCTTCTTCCCCTTCCTCTTCCTCCCTATCTGCTTCTTCACCTTCTTCCCGTTCCTGTTCCTCTTCCCCTTCCTTCCTATCCCCTCCTTCCTTCCCCTTCCCTGGGGATGGGGCAGGCACCGCTCCCCACCAGCCGGTGATTTGGCTTTGCCCAGCTGGCCCTGGCGCCAATCTGGTAGCCGAGTGCCGGCACGAGAGGAGCCAGCTGTGTTTGAGGAAAAAAACCGCTCCAAGAAACAAAAATAGCGCCGCGTGGTTTGGTTTTTTTTTTTCCCCCTCCTTTTCCCTTTCAAGAGCTCGGCTCCCTCCCTCCCTGCCCGGCCGGAGCCGGCAGCCTGACGCGGCTCCGCACCGTGCCAAGCCTTTCCCCCTGCCCGCGCCAACTGGCGGCTCCCGGCTCGGCTCCGCGCCGCGGTGGGAAGGCACGCCGTAGTGGGAACGCGCGCCGTGGCTTGGCCATGGCAGCTTGCTTCCCAAAAGCTGCTCCGGTGGGAGCATCCCGTGGGAGCATCCGCAGGGGCTTTGCTTGCCTGGCCCCAGTGCTGAACATCCCTGCTTGGAACATTCCTGCTCCGAGCATCCCAACCCCAAGCATCTCAACCCTGAACATCCCCATTCCAAACATCTCTTCCCCGAGCATTCCCCTCCCCGAGCATTCCCCTCCCCGAGCATTCCCGCTTTGAGCATCCCTTCCCAGAGCATCCCTTCCTGGAGCACCCCTGCCCCGAGCAGCCCTGCTGTGGCCCCTCCAAAAAGGAAAACCGTTTTGCTGAAGGAAATGAGGAGGTTGGGCATGGGAACAAATTTTTTTCCACCTGGAAAAAGATCCTACACCTCCCTTTGAAGTTCCTGGTGCCGGCTGGGTGCTGGTCTAAGAGCTCTGAGCAGGACTACATCGTGTTCGACTGGCTCATCGTACCCCAGTGAGAAGGAAAAGGGGGTGAAATAATTGCCCTAGCGCTGTCTGGAGCAGGGTAATGGCTACGGGGGTCCCCGAAAGTGCTCCCGGGGCTCGTGTACACCAGAGCCAGGCTTCCCGCAGCGTAAATCAGCTCAGCTCCCTCGGCATCGGTGCTATTCCGGCTTTTCTCCGGGCTAAATGAGGACAGGAGCAAGCAGCTCAGACCCAGCGCCGGGGTCAGCCGGGGCCATGGAAACAGCTTGGAAAACAAGGCGGGAGAGGCAGCCGCGGCCGCCCGCGGCGCCGGGAGGCAGTGGGGCCGCAAGCCGGCACGGTGGGTACCCCAGCCTGAGGGGAGCCAGGGGGGAGCCAGGGGCTGTTGTGGGTCTGACCCGGTGCTCGGGCTTCCCAGATTTCCTTTATTTTCCATTTTTGGGGGCGTTGAGCATGGATTTAGGGTATCTGCACCATTTGGCTCCTCCCCGGTGTCCCCCCCAGTGGTACCTGGGGGTGGTTTGGGGTCAAGAGGGGGTTTTTTCCATCTCTTGGGGTCCGGTGAGGCAAGGCGGTGCCCCCAGGAGCATCAGTCCCCGGGGCAGGGGGTGTGCGCGATTTCGGCAGCATCTCCTTCCCCGGCAAAGCCCTTCGGTGGCACCGGCCAGGTGGTTTGTTATTGCAGGGTCTCCGGTACTCAGGGATGCTCGGGGCTTCCCCCCGGCGGTGCCCCCCAACCCGCCGTCCCGATGGAGGATCCCTGGAGCTGTTGCCAGAGGAGGAAAACCACAAGCCGAGTGCCGGGGCTGGCCGGGCTCCACCGGCGCGGCGCAGGGCCGGCAGCCAAGCTGCCTCCTGCCTCTTGGCCGGCCCGTGCCGTTGGCTGGCAGCGGCACCCGCTGACCTCCCAAACACCCCGCCGTGCCCTCGCCGCAGCCCCGGCACACGGCGTTGTGCCCCCCCCCCTCCGCCGCCCAGATGCCACCGGGAAGGGTTCGGCATCCCCACCGGTGGGGTCCAGCCTTCCTCCGCTTCCCTCTGGCTCCCAAATTCTGCACTTATAATAAAAACTGAGTATTTTTTGCAGTGGGATGACACCAAGCGGTGCCTTCCAAGCTGCTTTGCGTGTGCTGAGTTGCTCCGTTCTCTGCAGCTGAGCCATTTGGCTCCTGCCAAGGGGTTTAATAAACTCCCAAAATATTTATAGGGAGGAATTTTGGGGGCCCTGGTGGGGGGGAGCAGGTGTTTTTGGGGGACGAGGGATGAGAAACCTCTCCCCATGTTGGCTTTGGGTGGGTTTAGTTCCTTTTTCTTACAGCCCAGCGGAAACGTTGAAAGTAATAATTTAAAATATAGACTATAGGATCTACAGACTGCTGGCCATATAGTGTTGTTGGGTGTATAGGTCACTGGATATATAGGGTTACTGGATGTATAAGGCTGCTGGATGTATAAGATTGCTGATTATATAAGGCTGTTGGGTATACAGGCTGCTAGATGTGTAGGGCTGCTGGATGTATACACTGCTGGCTGTATAGGGTCGCTGGCTATATAGGGTTGCTGGCTGTATAAGACTCGGGTATTTAGGGTTGCTGAGTGTTTAGAGCTGCTGGATATATAGGTCTGCCGGATATACGGGATTGCAGAATATATAAGTTGCTGGATATAACATGCTGCTGGGTATATGGGGTTACTGGATGTGCAGGTTGCTGGATGTGTAAGATTGCTGATTATAGAGGGCTGCTGGATATATAGGGTTGTTGAATGTATAAGATTGCAAGATATATAGTGTTGCTGGATATATAGGGCTACTGGATATATAGCACTGCTATATGTGGGGGGCTGTTGAATATATAAGACTGCAGAATATATAGGTTGCTGATTACACAGGGTTTCTGAATATATAGGGTTGTTAGATGTATAAGATTGCTGAATATGCAGGTTGCTGGATATATGGGTCACGGTATCTATAGGGCAGCGGCATCTATAGGGCCAGCGGCGGCGGGGGTTGCGATTCCCCACCGGAGCCAGCGGAGCTGCGGCTGTCCCTCCCCACCAGCTCGCGGGGCCAGGGTCCCCCCCATGTCCCCCCACGGGGTCTCGAGGCGCCTTTCGGGGCCCGGCCAGTGCCAGCGGGCTGTGGGGGCCGGCGTGGGGCCCTCCGCCGTCCGTCCGTCTGTCCCTACGTGCGCGCAGCGCCGGGGCTAATGGCTCCTCCAGCTGGTTTTGCAGGGGGCGGGGAGGGCCGGGGCGGCTGAGGCTTGAACAACTCGTTTCGTCTTTCCTCCCCGGACGGTCCCGCCGTCGCCTCCGGCTTCGCCTCCTGCCCCGCACACGTAAGTGCTGCCCAGCCAGAGCCGTACCCGAATCCGGCACCATGCCCCTGCCGGGGCTCCCCCCCGGCACTCGCCGGGTTATAAACGGCTCCGGACTATTCCCAGGGAGCGCAGCCCAGGCTGGAAAGCCTCCAAGCTGGGCTCTGTGTGTGTGGTTGTTTTTTTTTTTCCTCCTCCCTTCCCTCTGCTTAAGGCATTTAAAAAGGGGAAAAAAATAAAAAAAAAAAAAGAGGAAAAAGGTTAAAAAAATATATGTCTTCATACTCAGGGGGATTTTTCCCCTTTTATAGCACCTGGAGGATGCAGAAGGGACCACGCAGGAGCTGAGCTAACCCGAACCAAAGCACTTGGTTTTCTCTTTATTTTATTTCCCTTCCCCCTCCCCAGCGTTTATTCTTTCCTGGGGTGAATGGAAGGAGGTTTGGGCAGGCAGCGCATTTTCCGGGGAAAACGGGCCGAGGCGCAGAGGAATAGGCGCCCGCAGCGGCAACGGAGGGATTTCTGCTGATGCTGCCGGAGCGAGTCGGGGTGGGGGAGGAGGGGGATCGATTTTTGGGGAGAAGCTGCGAGGTCTTTCCATCTCTCAGCCTGCTGGGCCAGGAACAAAAGGAGCTGGATGAGAGAGCCAGGAAAAAAATAATTCTAGGGTTTTTTTTATATATATATGTGTGTGTATATATATTATTTTTTCCCCAACTGATTTCAGGGAAGGTTGTGGTTTTTGGATTAACCCTTTAGGAGCCATAGGGGGTGATTGCTCCTGCCTTGCTTTCCCAGGGTGAACTATTTTCCTGCATCCCCAGCCTGGGTCGATAACCCAGTTTATGGGATGGAGCAGCCCAAGGTGCCGCCCCAGCCCCGCGGCTGGTTTTCGGGGCTTCCCCTGCCCTTACCCAGCAGGTTCCCTCCCCCTCCCTGGGTAAACCCTTGGGGCCGGCGTACGCTCCCCACCCAGAGCAAAACAGGTTTGTCATCGTTTCTCTGGGCTGGCGTCACCACCGCGATGCCGGGGACGCTTTGGGGGACAAGTGTGTCCCCCCCCGAGGACTTGGAGGGGGCTGGGGGGCATTTTTCTCCCTGCCACTGTGCACCACATGGGAAAAACCCTTTTGGCTGGGGAGGAGGAGGAAGATGACGGTGTAGGAAGGACGGGTGAGGCTGTTTCTTCCTTGGTTTGCAAAGGAGAGCGGGGGCGGCATGTTGTCCCCGTCCTGCCCGGGCTGCTGTTTTGCCGGCACACGGCACAAGCCGTCGGCGAAGCACTTGCTCGCCAGATCTGATGGACCGGTCCCATCGCTTGCACCTCGGTCGCTCGGCTCCGGGGATGCTGCAAAGGGACGGAAGCCGGAGCGTCTATAAAGCCGTGGCAGCACCAGGGTGAGCCCTTGCCAGAGCAGGGCTGTGGTGATTTGCACCGGTGCTGTGCTCCCCTGGGAGGTTTTACCCCCGGGGAAGGGGGATTTTTGGGATATAATCGTGCCGGCAGTGGTTCCTCCCCCGTTTTGCCGGAGTTTTGCCGCAGTCAGCAGTGTGCTTATCTCTGGTGTAGAAACCAGCCACGCTCAAGCATGCAGCTTTGCTCACCCTCTTGCCCCGAAGGACGCCTGTGCCGAGGCTGTGGGGCTGGTGGCTGAAGGGTTAAACGTGGCTCCACCACCACCAACCGCACACGGACCGAGCTGTAACTTGGGGTCTCCCCATAACTTGGGGTCTCCCGACAAAGCTGGGCTGCGGATCCTTCCCACGAGCCGGTGCTGGCACCGTCCGGAGGCAGGAAGCTCTGCCCACAGCCTTTGCTTGCTTTGTCATAGTTTTTTTCTAGCGAACTTTGCTGTATTTTTAGCTTGCAGGAAGCTCCCCTGGTTATCGGCAAACTGCTAAATACACTGCCAGTGCCCAGCACCCCCAGCCACCGGAGCATTAAATCCCCACCGCCAAGGGGGGAGAGAGCCACAGAACACAGAAAGACCCCTCCCATCCCTGGCAATACGCCTTGGAGGGTCTCAACCAGCGCGCACAAGCCCAGACGCCGGGGTGATGGGCTCCCTGGGTGCCGCCGCCTCGCGTCGGCATGGAAGGCTCTAATGGTTTTGGTCTCTTCTTGGCACACAGCCGGTTTTTCTGGACGCCGGTGCTGTAGCTCGGCGTTGCCGGGGGCCCTGGCCAGCCGTGTTGATACAGACGCCGGGTTATTCGAGGTGAAAGCATCCCCGCGCCGCCCCTGGCACCGGCGTAGCCAACTCGGCGGCTTCCTGCCGTGCTGCGGCCCCCGGCGAAGGACGGCTTCTCCCGTCCAGGATGTTTGCTTTGGGCATGGGTCCAAAAAAACCCCCCTTTTCTCCCCGTGCTCCTTCCTTCGTCGGTGTAAACTGTGTCTCTGGAGTTGGGGACGCCCTCCCCATCCTACCCCACCACGTCTCGCCCTCGGCGGGCGATGGAAATCCCGAACCGTTCCATGAGCAATTTCGAAAGTGAGTGGTGGGGTGGGGACGTGGGCGGCACGGGGCTGGCGCGGTGGAAACCGGCCACATTTCGAGCTGAGCTGCTTCTTACGCAGCCGGGCAAAACCCGCGTGGTTTTGCCGGTGGTGATTATTTTTTCGCGTGGCTCGTTTGCGTCTTCATCATCTGGGTCAGAAAAAGAGATGGGGAAAGGGGGAAATAAAAAATAAAAGGGAGAAAATAGGGTGGGGGATGATGGCACGTGGGTTGTGGCAGGGGATGCTCACGTCTCTCCTCTCTCCCTCCTCGCAGACAGGTTTGGCGGGCGACCCGGTTGATGGACCCAGCAGAAGCCAAATGGAAGAAGGGCCAGTTAATTATGTCGAAGAAAGGCAGCTGAACGAGGGCAGCGGGCTCAGCCTGGCGAATGGGGGCCGGCCGGAGGCGGGGGGCACCGCGCTGATGGAGCCAAGCGGCTGGTCGCCGGGCCAGCTGCCCGCCGCCGGTAAAGCCCACTTGGAAGACGTCAGGAACCTGGTGGCCTTTTCGGCGGTGGCCGAAGCCGTTTCCTCCTACCGGCTACTGCCCTCCGGTTCGCCGTCGCTGCTGTACGAGAAGTTCGACTCGGAGATGAGCCGGGGTGGGCTGAGCGCAGCGGACGGCGTGCCGCGGGGGGAGGACCTGCACGCCCTCAAGGCCGCCCTGGCTTTGGCCAAGCACGGCGTGAAGCCCCCTAACTGCAACTGTGATGGCCCCGAGTGTCCCGACTACCTGGAATGGCTGGAGCAGAAGATCAAGACGGCTCTCGGTGAAGAGCCGACGTCGCCGCGGCCCCGCGCCACTGCCGCCAACCCCCCGCCACCCCCCCAGGAAGGTGCTATCGACCCCCAGCCGGTGCCTGAGACCGTTGAGCCGTGCCCGCCCGACGGCCTCCCCTTTTCCCAAAGCGCGTTGACCATCGCCAAGGAGAAGAACATCAGCCTGCAGACTGCCATAGCCATCGAAGCCCTGACGCAGCTCTCGGCCGCTCTCCCCCAGCCCGTCGGCGATGGCCAGCCCCCCCCGCCACCGCCACCGCCACCTCCCGCCGCCCCCTTCGGCCCCGGCCCCCTGGCCCCGCCGGGGGCCACATGGCAGCGAGGGGACGAGCCCCGTTATCCGCCAGAGCCGGGAGTGGCGCCGGAGCCGTTTTTTGGCATGGCGCCTCCCCGGGGGGGCTTCGCGGCGGCCTGGGGGCTGGAGGCCGAGGGGGCGGCGGGGGTTGGAGACCCCATGGCAGAGCTGGAGCAGCTGCTGGGTAACACCGACGACTACATCAAGGCAGCTTTCAAGAGACCTGAAGCGACGGCTGGCAAAGTGACTGCGCCTAAAACAGAGCCCCCCGAACGAACACCCAGCAAGGATGCGCTGGCCGGCCCCCGTTTGCCAGCGGCACCGCCGGAGCCTGACCTGCACAAGAAGACGCAGCTGGTCCTGCAGCAGCATCTCCACCACAAGCGCAGCCTCTTCCTTGAGCAAAGCCTGGCAGCGGCGGCGGCGGCACCCCCGGATCGGCCGAGCGGCTGGTGGGCTCCTGGTGCTCCGGCCGTGCCCCCCAAGCCCTTCGAAAAGCAGGCCAAAGAGAAGAAGAAGAAAACGCCGCCTGAAAAGCCCCCCCCGGCCAAACCGCTCCGTAAGCAAGTGCAGATCAAGAAGGCAAAGCAGAAGGACTCGCAACCGCTCTTCCTGCCCCTCTGGCAGATCAGCCTGGAGGGGTTTCGGGCGCCCGCCGAACCCCCCGCTGAAGAGATGCAGACCGAACCGCCGCCGCCGCCTGCCTTCCCGCTCCAGCCTGTTGCACTACCCCTGCCCACAGCTCACCCCCCGCCACCGAAACCCCTCGACGGCGGCCCCCCGGCTCCCGACTCTCAGGAAAGGGGTGCCCCCAGGGGGGGCCCCCAAATTCACCCGGTGCCGGTGGGCTTGACCGGCTCAGAGGAAGCACCGGCTGCCCCAACTCCCATTGTGGTGGATGACAAGCTGGAAGAGCTCATCCGGCAATTTGAAGCTGAATTCGGGGAGAATTTCAACCTGCAGCCCCCCGAGACACCTGCCCCGCTCGCCCCCGGGGCTGCCGAGCTGCCAGGGGCCCCGGCACCAGCCCCGCAAGTGCCCCCCGCCGCCCCCGCCACCGCCCCGGCTTCAAGCAGCGCTCCCCAAGCCGGACCCAAAAGCTTTTCATTCTCGCCGGGGAAGGGTCCACTTTCGGAGGCCCCCTTCACCGCCCGGTCCCCGAAACAGATCAAAATCGAGTCTTCTGGTGCTATCACCGTGGTGTCAACCACGTGCTTTTACTCTGAGGAAAGCCAAAACCCGGACGCGGATGACGCCGACGGGACACCCACCAAGGACGAGGTGCCGCTGACGCCAACCCTGAGCGGCTTTTTGGAGTCGCCGCTGAAATACCTGGACACGCCAACCAAAAGCCTCCTGGACACCCCGGCCAAGCGGGCACAAGCGGAGTTCCCCACCTGCGACTGCGTCGGTGAGCTAGCGGCCGTGCCAGGGGATTACTGGGGTGGCGGCGAGCCCCGGAGTGGCATTTTGAGGAGGTGGCTTTGCAGGCTGGGATTGCCCTGGGTAAATAACGGAGCGATGCCGTGGTGCTGGCAAAGCCCCCCGCTTTTTGGGGGGATGCGGCGCTCGCACAGCAGAACCCCGATGCTGCGGAGCCCTCTTTTGCTTTCTCTTCTCCCCTCTTATTTTCACGGTCGGTGGCAAACGCCAAGCGACCACCGTGGCACCGCGGGGGTGGCACTGCCGCTGACCTGGCTGTGCCAGTGTGGGTTAGAAGCGCTGCAAAACCAAAGCGCTGTTGGATTTTGCCTCTGCTAAACCACTCAGCTAAATCCCAGAGAGGGGGCCCACAGTTTCCCCAGCACCGAAACCCACCTAAAACCCAGCTCGCCTGGTTATTCCCGCTATTTTAAGCCAAATTAGCTGGTTTAGGTTGCTCCAAGTAACACAGACTTTGTCTCGGCATGCGTGCTTATGCCCGGAGCTGTGTTTGCTGCTGGGATGCTGGGTTGGTCCGTGGCTGATCCCACCGGGATGCATTGAAAAGGCTCCAAACCCTTGGGTTGGGGAGGTTTTTTGGTAGGGTTGGGTTTTTTTTGGGCGGGGGGGGTGGGTGTGTTGGCATTTGTTAGACTTTGCAGCAAGTGCTAGAGATTTCCCACCCGGACCCTGCGGTCCAACTCCATTTGAGTGCTGGGAATTGGATCATCCCTCCCCAAAATTTAGACCAGAGCTAAATTTAGACTTCAGCAGGGTGAGGATTTGGGGCATCCAGCCAGAAAAACGAACCCCTGCGCCGCTGGGAAAGGTGGCCTCAGCCCAAGCACAAGCCGCACTTTATTAGCGGGGCTTATGATTATTTATCTATTTATTTATTTGCTTGTACATGGCAGCAGTAATTAGCCCAAACAGCACGGAGAGAATGAAAGGCTTTTCTGGAGCCACTCAAACTGATCTCGGAGTTTCGCTCCGCGGTGCCAGGAAAAGATCCAGGTTGCTTTTTCTTCTGCAGCGTGGTTTGGGGGCTAGGAGAGGGGGGATTGCCCCCCTGCCACCTCTCTCCCATTTTCTCAAGGAAAAGCTGTGAGAGAAAGCAATTAAGTAGGAGTCCGGGCTCGGTGCTTTATTAGGTGCCTGTGCTGTTAGAGGCTGTAATAAAATCAGCCTTCGCTGCGTGTCCCGTATTGATCTCTGTCTGGACAGCTGCAGCCCAGCTGAGCCCGGCTTTCTCCTCGCCCTGGCGCCCAGCCAGTTAGACATGACGGGAATGAAAATCAGGCCGATGAGAGCAGAGAGATGGAAAGACAAATCAGACCCGGCCGTCGCGCCGGATGCATCCCACCGGGCGGCGTTTGAGCATCCCCCCACGCCGGGGATTGACCCCTGTGCCGCCGTGGCTGCCCGGAGCATCCTTTGCTTCCTGCGTCGGCACCTTCATGCCCTAAAAGCCCCGAGGGGTTTGCTGCTGCAGGGGGGTGTTGCTTGCAGGGCTGTAGCCCCAGCATCCTTCTCCTGTATCTCGAGCATCCTTCAGCCTCTCTCCCATTCAGCAGCGCCTTCCTTGCACAGGCTCAGCCAGCTCGGGGCATCCCGTGAGCATCCCCAAATCCTCCAGCTAAGCCTAAAAGCAGGCAGCAGTAGTTTTCAGCCCCAAAATCATCCCATGATGGTTTTGGCAGCATCTGGCTGGGCTGGTCCTGGTGAGCAGGGCCAGACAGGTGCCCAGGGTGGGAGCTGGCGGGGAGCAGGGTGGCCGGGGATGAGAAAGGGGGTTTGTATGCCGAATCGCCCGCCAGTGCTACTAATCGCTTCTTCTCAGCAGAGCTCATCAAAATGCACCGCGCTCGGGTGACTGCGTAAATCCCCTCTGCTGGGATGGAGCTGCAGTTGCTGCCGGGATGCTTGGAGGGGCTGTGGTCCCTTGGGGAGGTTTTTGGATCCCCAAAGGGTCTGAGCACCCGTCCCCTTGTTCCCCAGTGGCATTTTAGTGCTGGGAGCTGAAAATGAAGTGGAGCTGCCGGACTGTTTAACAATGCCCTAATTGTGGCTTCCCTTCCCCGGTGCGTGTAGGGGGAAACGCCATCGAGGAACCTTTGATTTTTGGTGCAAAAGTGCTGAATTGGGGGGTTTAGTATCCTTTGGGGCAGCTGGTGGAGATGCAAACCCCCAAATCTCTTTCCCCTTCTGCCTCTGCAGAGCAAATTGTGGAGAAGGATGAGGGGCCGTATTACACCCACCTGGGCTCGGGACCCACCGTGGCATCCATCAGGGAGCTCATGGAGGAGCGGTAAGGGCCCTCGCCCCATACCGTCCCGTCCTGGGGGGGCTGTGAGGGTGAGGGGGGGCTTGTGAGGGTGAGGAGGGGCTTCTGAGGGGTCCCATGAGGGCAAGTGGGGTCCCACGAGGGGTCTGTAATGGCGAGTGGGGTCCTGTGAAGGTGAGCGGAGCCCACCTTCACCATGAAGGTGAGGGAGCCCAAGAGGGAGAACTGGGGCTTGTGAGGGGTCCTATGAGGGCAAGTGGGTGTCTATGAGGGGTCCCATGGGAGTGCGTGGGGGCTCGTGAGGGTGAGTGGGGGATTTGTGAAGGCGAGCGGGGTACTCGTGAGTGTGGTGGGGGCGAGCAGCGCTGACGCCTCTCCCCTGGCAGGTATGGCGAGAAGGGCAAGGCCATCCGCATCGAGAAGGTCATCTACACGGGGAAGGAGGGGAAGAGCTCCCGGGGCTGCCCCATCGCCAAGTGGGTGAGTGCCTGTGCCCTGGCTCTCATGTCCCCTCGGATCCCACCCCGGGTAATGCTCATGCCGGTCCCCTCCCTGCCTGGGGGACAAGGAGGTCCCCCCGCCGCTGGTGACTGGAGCGGGCAGGGGTGGGACGCTCAATCTGCGGCTGGCAAGGAGGAAGCGAGAGAAGCAGCCACCCCCGGGGAAACTCCACGGGGCTTCCCAGCCTTGGCACCCGCCGAATGGCACGTCTGTGCCTGCAGCCCCTGCGCTGGGCACGTCCACTCCCCGGCGCCCAAAACCCATGGGGGTGAATGCAACTATGGGACCCCCCAGAGCTCTGCCCCCCCAAATCCCCACAGGGTGCTGTGGAGATCAGCCAGGACCCCCTTTTGAGGTCCTCCCCATCCCAGGAGGTTTTTGCCATTGGAGCGGTCAGACTTGGCACCTCTGTTTTCCAGGTGATCCGGAGACACAACCAAGAGGAGAAGCTGCTGTGCCTGGTGCGGCACCGGGCTGGCCACCACTGCCAGAACGCTGTCATCATCATCCTGATCCTGGCCTGGGAGGGCATCCCCCGCACGCTGGGTGACACGCTGTACCAGGAGCTCACCGACACCCTCACCAAGTACGGCAACCCCACCAGCCGCCGCTGCGGCTTGAACGACGAGTAAGTCACACCGCGCCGCCGGTCCGGTTCGGGAAAGCAGGGTGGGAAGGGGTTGTGGGGGGGGGTCCCCCCTGTTTTCGGAGCTGCCGTCACCGCACCGGCGGCTGACGCTCCTCTGCGGTGTCCCTCCCGCAGCCGGACCTGCGCATGCCAAGGCAAGGACCCCAACACCTGCGGCGCTTCCTTCTCCTTCGGCTGCTCTTGGAGCATGTATTTTAATGGCTGCAAATACGCCCGGAGCAAAACTCCCCGCAAGTTCAGGCTGGTGGGGGACAATCCCAAAGAGGTGGGTGATGCGGGCGGAGCAGGGCAGCACCAGTGGGGCTGTGGGTGCGGACCTCCTTTTACCCCCAGCTCCAAATTTTACAATGGGGGAAGCCTGAAAATAGGATTCATTGTGGGATTTTTGAGATGGGAGATGGGGGAAAGAAAGCCAACCTGGTGAACCAGAGGGCCGGCTTGCCTCAGTGTCCCAGAGGTGGGACTTCTGGTGCGACAGCAAGTGCCGGTGTGGGGTGGCACGAATGGGATCTCTCTAGAAACGCCGGGGAAGATGCCAGGCAGCTCATGGGTCGAGCAGGCGAAAGCAAAACAGGTGCTGGGGCTGGAGGCCAAAACCTCACCAGGAATTTAAGCCGCACGCTTTGTGCAGTGAGGGACACTGTGGGAAGGGTTGGGCGCCACGTGGCGTTGCGGGGGCTCTGCCTCCAATTCCATCCCCACTGCCGAAAATCCTGGGTGACGTCCTCTTCTTTTCCCTACCACAGGAAGAGCTGCTCCGGAAAAGCTTTCAGGACTTGGCCACCGAGGTTGCTCCGCTTTACAAGAGGCTGGCGCCGCAAGCCTACCAAAACCAGGTACCGGCCGCCTGCTCGTCCCCTTCGGCGCACGCCGGCCCGGTGGCAGGCAGGAGCGGGTGCGGGGTCGTGGTGCGTAGGAGATTTCGGATAACCGGAGCCCTCTCCTCCTCCTGCCAGGTTACCAATGAGGACGTAGCGATAGACTGCCGGCTGGGCTTGAAGGAGGGGAGGCCGTTCTCGGGAGTGACGGCGTGCATGGACTTCTGCGCTCATGCTCACAAAGATCAGCATAACCTCTACAACGGCTGCACGGTGGTAAGCAGGTGCCCGGCGGGGCTTTTCGAGACGCTCCTTTTTGAGCCACTCAAGTCCCTGCTGTCCCCAGCCATCCTACCTGCATGACTCCAGCTCCTCGGTGTTCGCACACCTCAAATGAAACCATTCAGGTCTGCGGGGTGCTGAAGCCGCCCCAGCTAGACGAAAGCACGGTG
This sequence comes from Phalacrocorax carbo, assembly GCF_963921805.1. Classification (NCBI taxonomy): domain Eukaryota; kingdom Metazoa; phylum Chordata; class Aves; order Suliformes; family Phalacrocoracidae; genus Phalacrocorax; species Phalacrocorax carbo. The sequence goes on along the minus strand of NC_087536.1, from coordinate 987,851 downwards.
CTAATAGGGACTGTGCGTTTGCTTTTGTCTGACCTAAACCCCGCAGGAGGTTTCTGAACGCTGGCTGGGAACTGGTGCAGGCTGGGGGGGATGCCAGGCTGGCATGGCTTCACATCGATGCGGGGAATAAGGAGGAGGTTTTGCTCCTGTCCCACATGGGCCACATCCAGCAGCATCCCGCTGATGGCACCCTGTGCTCCCCTAGGTCTGCACGCTGACAAAGGAAGACAATCGTGTGGTGGGGAAAATCCCTGAAGATGAGCAACTGCATGTCCTCCCCCTCTACAAGATGTCCAGCACAGACGAGTTTGGCAGCGAGGAGAACCAAAACGCCAAGGTGGGCAGCGGGGCCATCCAGGTGCTCACATCCTTCCCCCGCGAGGTCCGCAAGCTGCCCGAGCCCGCCAAGTCCTGCCGGCAGAGGCAGCTGGAAGCGAAGAAGGCCGCCGCGGAGAAGAAGAAGCTGCAGAAAGAGAAGCTGATGACGCCGGAGAAGATAAAGCAGGAAGCGCTCGAGCTACCCGCGCTCCAGCAAAACGCAGGTAACAGGGGCAGAGCCAAGGTCCCGCGGCCCCGAGCATCTGGAAAAAGCGGGAGGGGATGGGGATGCGGCTGGGGGCTGTCTCGGGCTGGCGGCACTGAGCGCTCGGCGTGTTGGGATGCAGGATGGCATTTCTGTGGCACCTGGGTTTTTCCCCGTGCTGCGGTGCGGTGGGGAGCTCTCACCACAGCCCAGAGCATGGGTGCGAATCGGTGCCGGCGCACCAGGCGATGCTGATCTCTGCACTCGGCCGCTGAGCCCATCACTGTGGGATTTTTGAGTCCGGCCGAGTTTTTGGGGTCCTCGCTCCCCACCGGCAGTTTCCTCGGCCGGCGGGTCACGGGGGCTGTGTGTGTGCTGTGCCTGCAGGTATGGCGTTGAAAAGCGGGCTGCCCCCGCAGCCGCTGAAACCTTCCATCAAGGTGGAGCCGCAGAGCCATTACAACGCCTTCAAGTACAACGGCAACGCGGTGGTGGAGAGCTACTCGGTGCTAGGGAGCTGCCGGCCCTCCGACCCATACAGCATGAACAGTGTTTACTCTTACCATTCCTACTATGCACAGCCCAATCTGCCTTCCGTGAACGGGTTTCACTCCAAGTTCGCGCTTCCCTCCTTCGGGTATTACGGCTTTTCCAGCAACCACATGTTCCCCTCGCAGTTTCTGAATTACGGGGCACCCGAGAGGGGTGGGAGCAGCTGGGTGAGCAACGGCTACGAGAAGAAGCCCGACGTCCCGGCGTTGCAGGAGAACCTCAACCACACCTACGGGAACGCCGATTTCCCCGAGCCCATCCCGCACAGCGTCCGGAGCAAAAACCATCACCAGCGCACCTATGAGCGGGCTAACCGCTACGCCAGCCAGCAGAAAGCAGCGGTGGCCGGGGCGCACAGGACTAGCTTGGGCTCGGAGGAGGCGCTGCCGTTTGCACAGAACTGTTTTGGCAGCCGGCCCATCAAGCAGGAGCCCCCGGACCCTCCACCCACCATCGAGCCCCTTCCCGGCGCGGCAGCCGTGCCTGGCGCCAGCTTAGCCTTGCCAGCCGTCCCGGCGCGCGGCGTGGGGCCGGAGCAGCGGTGGAGTCCCTTCAAAGCATCCCGGGGCACGTCTTCCCCTGAGAGGACTAGCACGGCGGAGGGCTCGTGGAGAGCCCTGGCGCCGGGCTCAGGCGGGCGGGAGAAGCTGAGCGCCTTCGACGCCGCCGCACGCTTGCCGCCGCCGGAGAAGCAGTGGCCCAACGTCCTGGCGGGAGAAGCGGCGGTGGCGGCGCACGGCTCGGGCTTGCTGCCGAAACCGTGGAGCCCCTGCAAGCTGGGGGAGGCGGCGCTGGCCGGCACCGGCACCTCGAGCCTGCTGGGGCCGCTGGGTTTCGGCTCGGCCCTGCCAGGGCTGCCCAGCTTCCCAGAGGAGCCGTGGGGCTCGGTGAAGGTGGAGGAGCGGAGGACGCCAGCGCCCAGCCCGGGGCTGCCGGAGAAGCCGTGGGAGGCGGTGGTGGGTGAGAAGGGGGTGGCGGGAACCCGCCGGGAGAAGCCATGGGACCCCTTCGGCCTGGAGGAGGATCTGCCGGAGAAGGCGGTGAAGGAAGAGGAGGAAGAGGAGGAGGAGGAGGAGGAGGAGGAAGAGGAGGAAGAGTGGTCAGACAGCGAGCACAACTTCCTAGATGAGAACATCGGTGGGGTGGCCGTGGCGCCTGCCCACGGCTCCATCCTCATCGAGTGCGCCCGCCGCGAGCTCCACGCCACCACCCCACTGAAGAAACCCAACCGCTGCCACCCCACCCGCATCTCCCTGGTCTTCTACCAACACAAGAACTTGAACCAGCCCAACCACGGCCTGGCGTTGTGGGAGGCCAAGATGAAGCAGCTGGCGGAGCGGGCTCGGGCCCGGCAAGAGGAGGCGGCGCGCCTGGGTCTCCCGCCGGACGCCAAAGCCTTCGCCAAGAAACGCAAGTGGGGTGGCGCGTTGGCGACCGAGGCGCCCAGCAAGGAGAGGAGAGACTCGGTCCCCACGCGGCAGGCGGTGGCCATCCCCACCAACTCCGCCATCACTGTGTCCTCCTACGCCTACACCAAGGTGACGGGCCCCTACAGCCGCTGGATCTGAGACGGAGGCAACTGCCGTGGCCCCATCTTACCTCAACCCTCGGCAGCGCCGGAGCCTGGCGTTGCTTCGTGGTGCTTTCTCCCTGGGCATGGGGGAGAAGAAAAAAAAAATATAAATAGACAAAAAACGAAGCAAAACACAATAACAACAACAAAAAGAACCAACCCACAGAAAGTGGACCCAACACGCACGCTCGGAAACAGCGGAGCCGGTGCGGGTGCACGCCGTCGGAGAGCTGCGCTTGGCGAGGAGTTGGCAAACTAAGTAAAACTCATTAAAAAAAAAAAAAAAAAGAAAAAAGAAAAAAAGAGGAATGATGCTGTTTGACGCTTTTCGGTAATCTCATATTTATATCTCCGCGTTTTTTTAACCTAGCCTCGTGCGCCGCGCGAACGGAGGGAGAAGTTTATAGCGTCCTTTCGCAAAGGAGAGGTTTTTAATTCCACTTAAAAATACCTATTTATTGGATTTTATTTTATTTTATTTTTTACTCTGACGACAACGACGAAGCCGATCTTCGAAAAAGAAGCCAACATCGAAAAAAAAAAGAAACCCTAAACAAAAACAAGAAACAACCCAAACACCAAACCAGCTTAAAGGCAAGAGGTGACTCCCTCCAGCTCCGGCGCGTGGGGCTGGCGGGATCGTGTGCGTTACCGTCAGCCGGACATGCTCAACATCCGATTATTTTTTTCCCCGAGGACCTCAAAATACCTATTTTACAACTCGAGGAGTCCTTTCTTACAGCGACGGGAGACCCGCTTGTGAGCGGGACGCCCTGGGACGGCGTGTCTTTGCTCAGCTCCTTGCCGCCGGCGGGATCGCTCCGCCGGGACGGAGTGAGCCGGCGCCTTTCCCGGCGCCGGAGACCTCAGGACACGCCTGGGCCGGGGACTGCCGCTGCCAGGGTGCCGCGCTCGGACCTGGGGGCTGCTTTGCTGGTGGCCGCAGGGAGAGCGACGGCGGCGGCGGCATCTCTAAAGGAGCCGACAGGATAAAAAGAAAAAGAGGAAAAAAAAAATACACAAACAGGAAAAAGAACACAAACCAACCCCAAACTGTGAATAGCTAGTGTTGCTCTCTGTACATCACTGTTGCTAAAGTCTGGTGCTTTCAGTCTCCGGGGGACTTTCTCCGTGTGATCGGCTCTGGGAAGAGCGAATCCCAAGACTTGGCTGGCCAAAACCCCCGCCGGTCCTCCTTCCCCGCTGGCGCCGGCGAGCCGGCGTGGCGGCGAGCGCCGCCGGGGCTCGGTGCTTTTTCTCTCCCCGGGTGCCATCCCTCCTTCCTACGGATCGCCGTTCTTCCCGCAAAACAAAACAAATACCCAACAAATAACCCAACGACGACAACAACCGCGTGGTGCTTTTCGAACAATCTCAGTCGAGACTTTCCGCCCGCCCGCGATGCCGAAGCCGTGCCGGGGCGGGCGGGCGGGCGGGCGAGCTCCCCTGCGGCTCGCCGGGAGGGCGGCGTGGCCGAATCCGGGTGCCGGCGTCCCCGGGGTCGTTGCTTTTGCACTTTCAGGTGCCTTTTGGAGAGCCAGCGAGCCAGAGCCGACGCCGTCACCGTGCAGAAATCACCTTGTGTTTACTGTCACCCTCCTTCCTTGCGCACTGGCACGGATCAGCAGGATCTCGGTAAAACAGCCTGAACATTTACATGGTCTGATTTTAAACCTGTAAATAGGGAAAGAATTTTTTTAAAAGCACTTTCACCTAGATTTAAAAACGAAAGCGAAACTTAAAAAACAACTTCCCTCTTTCCTCCCCCCCCAACAACTTGAAAGCAGTATGTTTTAAACAAGATTATTGTGGGAGAACTGTAAATACTGGCAGAATATTTAACATGCTTTGTCCGTCCTTCATAATTAATTTTTTTTTTTTTTTAAACCCGTAATCTGTAAAGTTGCGTATATTTGACAAGGAAACTCAACAAGCTATTACCGCTTTTCTTATAAATACCCAATAGCATATCAGGATTGTAAGAGTCGATGGCAAGTCAGATTTTAGGGATGCCCGTGGGCGATGCCGGTTCCAGCGTGGGGACCCGACGTGTCGCTGTGGTTCGGGAGGGCGAAAAGGGGACCCGGCTGATCCTCGGCAGCGGCGTTCGGCGGGGCCGGATTCGGGTGCCGGCCCCGGTTCGCATCGCCCGGGGTCTGGTCTGACTGTCGTGGCGGGGGTGCCTTGCGAGCTTCGCCTGGATGGGTGTAGAGTCGGGAGGAAAAGGGGTGCGTTTGGAGAAGGCGAGGGTCCGTGTAACCTGTCTAAGTCCTGCTTCCTCGGAGGTTTTATTTTGGTGCAGGGAGGGGGTTCAGTCCGGCGCGGCGTTGGCTCCGGCGGGTTCAACCCGGGTAAGCGGGGAGATGCCGGCGCCGCGGGTCGGGGAGCGAGAACTGCTGCAGTCTCACGTTTTTACACTACATAACGTCTAACCTACCTCAAATCTCAGTCATTAAAAATTAGCACGCTTCAGACTTCTTCTACGAAAACTAGAAATCTATGCACAGCTCTTTACCCCTTGCTGCTGAGAGGCTGTTTTTCAAGCAAAATCTTTTCCTTTACCCGTCCCGGCGGCCGCGCTCGTCCCACCCGTGCCGAAGCCAGGGGGGTCGCGGCGTTAAGGGGGACTCGGTGATGGGGGGTGGGTGGGAATGGGATGTTTTTAATCGCTTCGGGGTGGGATGGGGACCTAATTTTGCAGCAGGTCGTGGCCACAACGGCGCTAGAACAACGCCCGTGATAGAAACCCTGGGGAGAGCTCGGCGTGGGGAGCCCCAGTGGGCTCCTGCTGTCCCACTTCGGTTTTTCCAGCCATGATGCTTTGCCTCGGGTGGGGAATGGGGGGGACACGTTTCGGGGTTCCCCCCCCCCCCATCTCGATGCTCTCGGGACGAGGCACGGGAAGGAGAAGGAAACCAGAATCCCTGAGGTGCCTCAATTGCTGATTTTTTTCCTTTTAATACTGGAGTATGCTTTGTGGGCTCTATAAGGCATATTTTTATTAAATGAAATCTTCTAATAAAAACGGTGCTATGGTGTTTTAACAAACTGTATCACGCTTCTGCCTGATTCCATCTCGCTGAGGTGCTACTAATGTATATACGAAACTAGGGAACCAAGAAAAAAAAAAAACAAACAAAAAAAACCAACAAAAAAGCAATGTCGTTGAGAAGGAAGTTTACTTTTCCGGAGCGACAGCTCGAAGCGTGCCGGGAGCCGGTTGGGTTTATGCAAATTGAAATCGGTGCCGTGTCGGAATCGTCCCGCCGACCGTCTCGCGGTGGAGCCGTTCCCCTCCGGTGCGGGGCTGGGCTGCCAGCAGGAGAGCCGTGTGCGGGTGTGACGCTTGGACGAGGCGGTGCGGGGAGGGACGGTGCTCGGATGTGATCCGTGGGCGCGATGCTCGGCCAGGATGTGTGAACGTGGTGCTTGGCCACGGTGCTTGGACGTGGTGCGTGGAAATGGTGCTCGGGCATGGTGCTCGGCCACGCATCGTGGACGTGGTGCTCGGCCACGGTGCTCGACCGCGGTGCTCGGACATGGTGCTCGGCCACGTGTCATGGACATGGTGCTCGGCCACACTTCGTGGATGTGGTGCTTGGACACGGCGTGTGGACGCGGTGCTTGGCCAGGATGTGTGAACATGGTGCTCAACCACGGTGCTTGGACACGGTGCGTGGACGCGGTGCTCGGGCGCGGTGCTCGGCCACGCATCGTGGACATGGTGCTCGGACGTGGTGTGTGAACGTGGTGCTTGTCCATGGTGCTCGATCGCGGTGCATGGACGTGGTGCTTAGACATGGTGCGTGGACACGGTGCTCGGGCGCGGTGCTTGGCCATGCGCTGTGGCTGTGGTGCTCAGGCACGGCACTCGACCGCGGTGCTCAGATGTGGTGCGTGGACATGGTGCTTGGCTGCGATGCTCAGCACAGTGCTCGATCACAGTGCTCGGCCGCGGTGCTCAGATGTGGTGCGTGGACATGGTGCTTGGGCACAGTGCTTGGCCACGCACCATGGACGTGGTGCCCGGCCGTGATGTGTGAACGCGGTGCTCGTCCGCGGTGCTCAGTCACGGTGCGTGGACATGGTGCTTGGCTGCGATGCTCAGCACAGTGCTCGATCACGGTGCTCGGCCGCGGTGCTCAGATGTGGTGCGTGGATATGGTGCTCAGCCACGATGCGTGAACATGGTGCTCGGCCGCGGTGCTTGGACGCAGTGTGTGTGGACATGGTGCTCAGCCAGGGTGTGCGAACGTGGTGCTCGGGCAGGGTGCTCAGCCCGGCGCCTGGGTGTGTTGTGCATGCACGGTGCACGTGCGCAGCACAAGGGCATGGTATGTGGGTACGGTGCTCGGGCATGGCGCGCAGCCACGGTGCGCGGGCACCGTGCACAGCTGTGGTGCACGGCACGGTCACGGTGCTCGGGGATGGCGCACGGCCAGGGTGCATGGGCACGGAGAGGGTGCTCGAGCACGGTGCAAGGGCATGGTGCATGGACTTGGTGCTTGGACACGGTGCTTGGGCATGCGCCGCAGATACGGTGCATGGGCACGGTGCTCACCCACCGTGCACGGACACGGTGCACGGACACGGTGCCCTGGCACCTGACGCTTGGGCACAGCACTTCGCCGCGGGGCCGGAGCACGGTGCACACGTACGGTGCGCAGGACCCCACCTACGAGCCTGGCACGAGGTGCCGGTGCCCACCGCACGTCCCCGCTGCAGGGCCGCCCTCCCGGCACCGTACCCCGCCGCGGCGCCCGGGCCCCGTGCCCGCCGGCGCTCGGCACCGCGCTCGGCACCGCGCTCCCCCCAGCTCCCTCGGCCTCATTCCCCTCCCCAAATCACCGGTGTCTCCCCCGCAGCGAGGGCTCAGCCGGGCATCCCGCTTCTGCCCGACTCTTTCTTTTCCCCTTTTTTCCCCTTTTTTAAATTTTTTTTTCCATTTTTTGGGGGTTTTATTGGTGCTACTTTCTTCCCCTTTGGCTTCCCGTCAGCGCCGGGGCAGCAGCTCCCCTGTGCCCCCCCAAACCAAGGCAAATACCTCAAACCCCACCCGCCCCCAAAGCCCCCCACGGCGCCGCGGCAGCGAAGGCGAGCGAAACCGGGGCGAATCTTTCCGAAATCAGGGATCCTTTCGCAGCGGTGTTTCTTCCTTAATTTGTTTTCCCTCTCGCTCCTTTATCCCTTTCCGCCCAGGTTTGGTTCCCCCCCCCCATTTTTCTGCATCCTTCAGGGAGTTCAAACCGCCGTAATTTCAGCCTCAGTTTTATTCCAGGAGCAAATTTTTTTTTTCTTCTTTTTTGCCGGTGGGTTTTTGCACCGCGGCGCAAAACGAAAAGTAACAATTCAAAATTTTAAAATAAAGCGCCGTTTCTTCTCGGAGTTGGGAATTCAGTCAGCGGCGGGGGGGTATTTTTGGCTTTTTTGTTGTTGTTGTTGGGGTGCTTTTTTGGGGTTTTTTTGGGTTTGTTTTATTTTTTGGGCTAATTGAGGAGGGGAGGCGGGACGGCGGCAGGCGGAAGGGGGGGCACCGCGGGGGTGTCCCGGCGGTTCCGAAAAATTCACACTTGAAGATTTCTTGGTCGGCTCGGGACTGTGGTTACTTGAAATGAAGTTTTTATCCGGGGCGGATCGAGGACCGGTAGATTTTTTTCCCATGTCTCAAGGCAATAGGATTAATGTGTATTAAACTGTAGATACTTCTAGGACAGTAAATTTATGCTGATAATTTTATTTTGTATAATTTTCCCTTTTTTTTTCTTTTTTCCCCTCTTTGTGGCTTGTTTTTTTTTTTTCTTTCCCCCTTAACACCCTTTTATTTTTCCCTTCCCTCCCCCCCAGTGTTTTGGTAAATTTATTTTTAGGATGCCTAAAAATTGCAAGTTTGGATCCTTTCCCCTCTTCCCCAGTTTTGGTTTTGTTTTTTTTGTTTTGTTGTTGTTTTGTTTTCGGTTTTTGGTTTTTTTTTTTTTAATTTGTATTTTATTCTAAGTTACACGCGGCCGCCTGGGCCGTGAAATGTATTATTCCTGATATCTTTAAAATATTGTGGGTGTTTTAATAAATTTTATATTTATTTTTTGCACTCAACATGTGGCCCCTGGCTTTCCATTTCCTGCTGCGGGCGGGGGGGGGCAGGATGGGTCCCGTTTGGTGGGGAGATGTGGGGTGTGTGCTCAGGATTGGGCCCTGATTATGGGAATGGGGGGAGGGGTGTCCTCCGGGGGGAGGATGGGGGGGAGGATGGGGAGGGGGTGTCTTCTCGGGGAGGGGGGAGGGGGTGTGTGGGTGTGTGGGCAGGATGAAGCCCTCGTTCTGGGGTGGGGAATGGGGAGGCCCTCTTGGGGGGGGCAGGGAGGGGGTGGGGTCTTCTTGGGGGGAGGGAGGGTGGGGTCCCTTTTGGAGGGGGTGCAGGATCGGGCCCTGTGTATAGGAGTGGACAGCAGGATATGGGGGGGGGGTCTGTCCTCGCGGAGGGGGGGGGGTGCTTGGTGGTGCAGGATGAGGGGGCTTTTCTTGGGGTGGGGGGGGGGGTGTCCTCTTGTGGGGGGGGTTGTCAGGATGGGGCCCTTTCGCGGGGGGGGCGGGGGAGGGGGAGTCGGGGCGCGGACGGGATTGGCGAGCATAATCCCAGCCAGGGTCCTCCGAGCCGCCAGGGGTCGCGCTGCCAGAGGCGGGGCAGCGCCAGCCCCGCCCCGCCCGTGCGGAGCACGCTGCGATTGGCTGGGCGGTGGGTGACGCCCCGCCGGGGGCGCGGCTTCGCCCAGTATGGCCGCCGCGGCGGGGCTGCTGTCCCGCGGGCCGGTGCGTGTCCTCTGTCTGTCCGTGTCCGTCCCTCCGTCCCGCGGGCCGTGCCCCCTCCCGGGACGGGGTGGGGTGGGGTGGTGGGGGCGCTGTGGCCGAGATCCCTCCCAGATGGGTGGAGGGGGCGGGGGGGGGTGTCTTCTCCCCACGTCTGTCCCCGCCCCCCCCCCCGGTAACGGTACCGGTAAGCGCGGCCGGCGGCGCCTCACGGTAAGTGTCCGCGGTGGCGGTGCCCGCCGACCCTCACGGTAAGTGTGTGTGACACCCATCCCCCCCACCCCCCCCGGTGTGGGTGAAGGTGACATCCCCCCCACCCCCGTACCCCCGGTGCCCATGAGGGCATGAAGCCCCCCCCGCCCCCCCCATGCGAGGACCGGCCTGTTTCACACACCCTCCCCCCCCCGCCCCCGGAGCGTCCCTCAGAGGTGGTTTGTGTCCCCGTCCCGCCCCCCCCCAGCTCCTCTTGCGCCGCCGGACCTGGCGCAGCTTCACCTCGCAGACGGACGGGGAGGCCCGAGTGACCCGTGTCCTGCGCGAGAAATTCCCCCGCGCTTCTGCCATCAAAGTCGTGGATATCTCAGGTATGGAAAAAAAACCCCCCAACCCTCTTTATTTTCCTCCTCCCCACCCCCCAAAACCACCCCTGCACCTTGTGAGGGAGGAGACAAGTCCATCCCCATACCCCCCCCCCGCGCTGTGGGGACCCCCCAGCCAGCTCAGGACTGTGGGGGCACGAAGGACCCTCATCATCACTCGAGCATTCACCGCCGCTTTTATTTTTCCAGGAGGCTGCGGCGCCATGTACGAAATTCACATCGAGTCGGAGGATTTCAGAGAGAAGCGAACGGTGCAGCAGCACCAGATGGTCAACCAGGTGAGGGGGGCACAGGGTGGGGGGGCCGCGGCCAGGCCGGCGGCGACGGCGTTTGGGCAGCGCGATGTGGGGCACCGCGAGCGCGCACAACGCAGAGCCGGGTGCTTTGCTTGTGCCTGGTGCTTAACGCTTGCAGAGAGAGCGTGTGCGTGTGCGGTGCCTGCAGCGCTTTGGAGCTGGGCACTGCGTGTGCAGGCACTGTTGGCGTGCGAAACGTGAGCGCGGGGCACAGGCGGTGCCCGGCTGCCGAGCTGCAGGCAGCGTGCTCAGCTGCAACCGCTGCTATTAAGCACCCTGCAGTACATTAAAGGTATAAAGCTACTGGAGAGCGTCCCGAGGAGGCCACGGGGCTGGGGAAGGGTTTAGAGGGGAAACCGTACGAGGAGCGGCTGGAGTCCCTGGGTTTGTTCAGCTGGAGCAGAGGAGGCCGAGGGCAGCCTCATGGCGCTCTGCAGCTCCCTCCCAAGGGCAGGAGGAGGGGCAGGGCTGGTCTCTGCTCTCTGGTGACCAACGCCAGGCCCCGAGGGAACGGCAGGGAGATGTGCCAGGGGAGGGTTAGGCTGGGCATGAGGGAAAGGTTCTTCCCCCCGAGGGTGGTGGAGCCCTGGAACAGGCTCCCCAGGGAGGCATCACAGCACCAGCCTCGCAATATTCAGCGAGCGCTTGGACAAGGCCCTCAGAGACACGGTGTGAATTTAGGGTGCCCTGTGCAGGGACAGGGGTTGGACTCGATGGTCCTTGTGGGTCCCTTCCTGCTCAGGCTACTCCATGATTCTACAGTGCACGTGTCTGAGTAGCACAGCTTTTCTTCCTGATAAACAGGGTAGCCGCGTGTGCGGCAATCAAGCAGGGCACGGCCCGTGCGTGTGTGCGCAGCGACAGCGCACATGCCCAGGCACAGTCAGCGTGCCGAGGTGCCCAGCCGTGCAGCACCGCAGGCCCCGTGCCCAGCTCGGGTGCCGCACCCGGGGCGTGAGCACAGCTCTGCGGCTGCAGGAAGCGCAAAGGTCGTAATAGCATAGCTCTTCCTTTTTTTCCCCAATAACCACCACCACAGCCCTTGTTTTCTAGTAGATAGCGCAGCTCCACCTGTATATGGCCCCAGGGCACAGTGCACACACCCAGCATGTCAGTTGGGTGCTGCAGCTGTGGTGCACACACGCACAGAACACAGAGTGCTGAACTGCGATGCTCAGCCTGGAGCAGCACTTCAAGGCTCACGCAGCACTAAATAGCACAGCCCTTCCTCTCAACAGCAGCAGTGCAGCACTTCTGCAGCACTCTGGTTGCAGGTAGCACTTGGAATGGGGCAGCGTACATGCATGCAGCGCTGTGGGTGATAAATAGCACGGCTGTGCACGCTCGCAGTGCAGTGCTGACAGCAGCAGCTGGTTTGGTGTTATTTCTGGGGGCGCACGGCCCATAGGGCCCGCTGCACACACAGGGCTTTGCTCTTAGCATAGCATGAGCTGCCCCCCCGAACCGCCTCGAGTCTCGGCCCTGGTCTGTTGCAGGCACTGAGCGAGGAGATCAAGAGCATGCACGGACTGCGCATCTTCACCTCCACCCCAAAACCTTGACGCTTGTGTCCCCCACCAGTCAATAAAGCTGCTCTCACCCCAAGGCACCTGCGCTGATGAGTACGAGGCCACCTTCATCTCGGGGAAGGGCCCAAGTGCCGGGTTTTCAATAAAGGCACGTGTGCAGGGCTGGGGGGGGTGGGCCTGTGAGGGGAAGGGAAGAAGAAGAAACCACCCCTCTCTTCCTCCGAAAGAAGAGCAGAAAGGAGAAATTTATTATTGCCTTGCCGCACAGAGGGTCCCTCCCTCTGCCGGGAACACGAGGGCACGGCTCCTCCAGCCCAGGCAGGGGACAGGCTCCCCTTGGGCCAGGCACTTCTTTTCCTCCCCCTTCCAATGCAGCTGCCAAAGGGGAGCTTAAGGCTGTGAGTGCATCTCATCCCCCGTTTGCTGCTCTGCTCTTGCCCAGGGGGGAGCAGGCCCCAGGCTTGGCCCCGGTCAGGGCTGCGCACAGGCCAAGCGCAGCACTGCAGCGCTTGAGCTTCAGCCCATGCCTGTGGGAAACAAAAACTACTCCAAGTCCGAGTCCCATCCTCAACGAGGCTGCAGCGCTCACCAGACTTGAGCAACGTAGCCTAGAAAACCAAGTGGACGACACAGGGCAAGTCGCCACAGCGCAGCCAGCGGCTTCTGACCCAGAACAGGCCGCAGCTGCTGCACAGTAGAAGCGACGCTTGGCCTCCGAGACCGATGCCGCTCAGAGCGCTGCCCGGCATCTCGGGGCTTGCGTCGCTGAAGGCGAAGCGTAGAAGTGGCTGGCATACAAAGCAGAAAGGAGCGGCCGAAAGGGTCCTCCCAGGGAAAGTTTTATCTGTCCTTGGAGCCCAGCTTCTCAATCAGTTCCTGCAGAGGAGCCAACTCCCGCCTGTCGATCAAGTTGAATTCCTGGCAGGAGGTAAAAAAACCCAAACACAAAAACTAAAGGCACCTCAAAAAGAGCTGCTGGAAAACACACCCGGCCACCCTGCGTGCACTTGGAGCTTGCCACGTCAATGCGTGCCGGCTCCTGAGAGAAACACCAAACTGCAGCCGCTGCCTCCTCCATTTCTCTGTGAAGAAATTCTCACTTTTCAAGACAAGACTTTTTCTGCCAAGAAGCACCATGCTGCTCCGCACGAGGAGGCACATGTGCAGTCACAGAACAGGCCATTAAAATACAGTCAAGGGATTAAAAAAAAAAGTGCCTCTGCTATTTCTGAGTTGATTCTTGAGCTACAAAACCCCCAAGTTCTCCTCCGAGCCTAGTTTCTTTTGCTGCAGGCCAATAACTAATACCCGAGAGAGAGAAGTTCAAGCATTTACAGCCAGCACGGCCACGCTTCCTGCAGAAAACCCCACCGCCACAAACCCACGGTTCGCACGGTACGGAGCCTGGGAGCCGAGCGCATCTTGCAGCGCACACCACGGATGTGGATCTTCAAAGAGCAAGGAGGTGCTTAAAAATCAGCTCCCTTTAAAAGCAAATGGGGAAGAAGAAACCCCAGAGGCAGGCGACCGGCCACCATTTCACAACTCACCTGCACAAAGAAGATAAAGTGCTTGAAGGAGGTGTTGAGGTGGGCCTCCTCCTGCAGCCGCATGACGGAATCAAAGTGCTGGTGGTAGATGTGGGCATACACACGAAACAGCCGCTTCAGGATCGTCTTGGCCACCGACATGAAGTTCTTGGGAAAAGGAACCCCTGAAATGCACCAAGGCGCATAGGTAAGTCCTTCAGTTCAGTCAGAAGTACCAAAGCGAGACGTTCCGGCAGCGTCTTGGTGCTATCAGCAAGGCCGGTAGTGTCGCACAGCTGTGCTTACCGATCTTTGAAGGGAAAAGCGTTTCGTCATCCAGCTGGTCCTGCACCCATGTCATCAAGTAATCGATGTACTTCGGAGCCGAGCACTTGATCGGCTTCTTTATGTTGGTGCCGTCCGCCCAGTGGTACTCATATCTGCAGGGAGAGGGACAGAAAATAAATATATTGCTCTGAGGGGAAAAAAAAAAAAAAAAAAAAAAGGCATTTTCAGGCCCCACGGCTTCCTCCTTATCTCAGCAAGGAGTGACGCTACAACACTCACACTCCCCAAAAGCGACGAGAGCAGCGCTTTGCCTGTCCAACTTCCTCAAGCATAACACAACAGAGTCAGAGTTAACACCTCCATCCCGAGGGCTGCAGTGATCGCCCTCAGGTTTCAACCCTCAAAAGTGAGCTTGGACTTTGTGGCCACCTCCTCAGACATCAATGTTTCCTTAAAACAAGACAAAAACTGGCCAAAGAGGAAGCGTCAGGGCCATTGCGCACCATCTGACTGAATTCACCGATGGCTTTTGGACACCCTCCAGGAACTTGGCGTTCCCTCTCCCCTCACACAAGATGGCTGACTTCCCCGAGAGACCCTTCCCGGGGTCGCATGTTAGCCAAAAGCTTTTGGAAGCTGCTGTCTCTAAATCGACATGTGCGCTTATTGATCCCATAGCTCCTCCGAACTGGGGCAGATGTTGACTCTAACGCTACATGACAACACAGCGCGCTTTCTCTGCGATCTTTTGCAAAATTCTTCAAAAGTGGGAGGAAAAACACCACGTTTCGACTGTCATTTCTTGCCCGACAACAAGCGAAAATAAACCATGCCATTTAAACAGGAAATCATTACAGGAAGCAACCCCAAATATAGAAACGGGAACTTGTAGTCTAGATACTTCGAGGTAGAAAAGCAGGGCAGGATGTTACACGGCCCCCTACAAATACTGTTTGCTGGCCAGACTCCCCGCTGCTACCCCCAAAAACAGCGAGCCTCGAGCAACCTTATGAACAAGGTACCTCAACAAAATACACAAGTGCAGAACCAACGCGTAATCTCCCTGTGGGTATTCACACCTCCTAAAAACGAGGGACCCCAAATACACCTTTTCACTATTTTCTTTCTACATTCCATGACACCCCAACCTTCTGCCCATGCAGTTACGCTACGACAGCTGGCAAAACACGCCTCCTGAAAACCAACGAACACCTGTGTCAATCGAGGGCCAACAGCCCCTAAAACCACCTCAGGACACCACCCGCTTTGTGCCCCTTCATGGCCTGCGCCAGGATAAGCGTACTTCAGGCCAGGCTGGTTCAACAGGGCAGATGATACCAGCCTCGGTGTGGCACAGGGATCTGCAGGACCCAAAAGACTGTTCCCTACCACACGTACCAGTCCCTATAAGCACGGGGTTCCCTTCCCAGCTGTAGCTCTCCACCACAAGGATAAGCGTCAGGCATACAGTAATCCGACCTGAGCGATCGCCTGCCTCGCATCCTGCCCTGTGCTGGCAGGAGCGTCTTAAGAATTGCTCGTGCTCAGGAAAACCATGCTACGGCTTCTCGGAGCACCAGCTCTGTGAGACGGAACATCGAGAGGTTACTGTAAGACTTTGACAGCGAGACCAGACACTTCCAGTCAAATCAGATCCTTCATTTTCCTTAAAACAAACCATTTCAACAACACATCTTTTCAGCTTCCAAACAACACAGGGACTCGACTGACAGCAGGAAAAGGCATGGCCATGCATACTTCCCCTGGACAGACAGTCAACACGCCAGACAAACCGATGGCTGTCGATGCCATGCAGCCTCCCTAATGGACACCATAGCTTTACGCACGGGTAAATGACACCAGGGGAGCATGATGCTGCATGTTAATGTGATCTGGACATGTCCCATCCTCTTTTTAGCTTCCTTTTATGCACGCTCAAGCAACCCACACACCCGCCTACTTCCCCACATTTAAATTGCAGCTGTAGACAGCAGTAAGCTTCTCACCTTGGTCCTGCAGACATGACCGGACAGCTTGTCTCTGTGCAGAACTCCGTAATGGTCCCGTACAGCATGTTGATTTGGTTGAAGAAATCCACCGCTGGAAAGGAAACACATCAATTTTACTCAAAAAGCAAACACAAAGCAGACAGGAGCACCGGTTAGCGCTCGTTCAGCTGACGCAGCCTCCGAGGGTTGCTGCCGCCAGGGTGAATGTGCCGCAAAGCTCTCAGCGAAAATAAGCATCCCCTTTCCGTACAACGTCACCCAGCCAGTGACTTCAAGACATTTTGACTATCTAGGAATCTGAATTGCTCCGTCAGTTTTTCACCCTCCACCACTGTCCCTAGCCAATTTGTACGACATGAAGCGCTGCTGCACCTTCCAGACCTTGGAAACAACTGGTTTAGGTTCCATTTAAAAAGTGATAGTACCTCAAAACCCTGATTGATTTTGACAATATAGGAGACCTTCCTTTGGTTGAACACTTGTGGCTTGACTTAACTGTTTTCCATTACTCAGGACTACTTCTTTCTCCTCTAACCTCCAAAGAAGCAAAAGTTCAAGGCCAGGGAGAGCAACTGCCAAAAGCAAAATTCATTTGCGGTATTTGGCTTTCTAAACTCTGCATGCAGCAGTAATAAAATGAAAATAGAAAGCAAAAAAGAAACTCCACAAACCTAGAGTTCAGTGGAGAATACGGTTCCACTTTTTCCCTGGCCTGCTCGCTGTCGCTATTTTTGCAGCCAACAGTGCTAACTTTGTAATTCCAAATATCAATACTTGACGCTTACTCTCTGGTACAAAAGTAACAGCTTGCAAACCTAATCGCCTTTGCAAGTCTGAACTCAAAAAAACCCACCCCAAAACCACAACGGCGCAAGTTTGTTTCTCGCTTTTTGTATGCTTCCGGAGCGCGATGCCCCCTTGACACAGGGCCCATCTGCCATCAGCACATCACGCAGCTTAATTTCCTTTTATCTCAACTTGGTTACCTAAACAAAGCATGCCTAGGATAAGGATTTCATTTAGGGAAGTTCTAGGTTCTTCTAAGGATAAAGCCCAGAGATTTGGTCTTCTCACTCCACCTCCACACTTGGGTGGATCCCTCTTTCCTAGGACTTACTGTTAACGGCGATCCACTCGTTAAGGTCCTCTCCCTCCGGCAACATAACCGCTTGTCTAAGGTTACCGCTCCCCAGAGTTGCTTCCGCATGTTTCAAGAGTTCATATTGATGGGAGCCTTCAGGAATGTTCTTCTTGGGTTTGAATGTTTTCGAAGATCGACTCCCACTGTCAAGAGAGAAAGCATTTCCAATTAGTCCTTCAACAGCGTGCCCTTCCCAGAAACACTTCCCACATTACCCCTCGCCACCCGGAACTTTTAACCAGGGTGACGCCAGCCCTTCCCCATTTCCCCCGCCATAGGGACCAATGGATCCTACGTGCAGGCCAAAGAGTTTCTGATGGCGTCACAGCCAAGCCGCCTGCACACTTCCCTCTTTCACTTACCCTTTTTAAAAAAAAAAATAATTAAAAAAATCAAAAACATTTGGTGCGAAGGCCCAAAGACTCACTGAGCAATAGTTGCTTTCTATCATGGAAAGAAAAGCCCACGTAACTCCACTGAGTGACAAAACGACCCACTGACCACCGCTACTACTCAGTGTGACAGCAGCAAATATTAGACACTCGGCGCTCAACCACACCGTAGGAAACAGCTTGCTAAAAATAGCGACTTAATAGACTCCAGCCCTGAAATGCAAATCGTCACCATAATCTTCCCTTGCTGTGTTGTACCGACAGCTGTGCTCAGCAGCCGAGCCATCGCACAACTCCTCGCCAAACCCCACTGTCCCTCCACCAGGGCCAGCAGTACCGCAGCCTCTCCCCAGACAGCCAACGCTGCCAAAACCAGGATGAATTCTGATACCTCTGAACCACAAAACATTTCTTTCAGACCCCTGCCAGCTTTCTGCTTCTGAGGGAGGGTGACGCAAACGATAGGACGGCTGGGGCCAAAGCATGGCTCGGGGGAAATGAGCTTCTCTGGCGTGCGCCGCTCGGCATTGCCAGTGTCCTGCCCCTGCTGCACGCAACCGGACACATTCGGCCGGCACACGCCTCATGGCAGCTTCCTGGTGCAACCTTAGGGCTTTGCACACTCGTGAAAATAAAAGACCTTTAGGTCTAGCTCGCTCTTAAACCAATCTGCTCCTGCCGCAGCTGAAACGCAAGCCCAGCACATCACTGAGCCTACGCAGAGGGTCCCAAAAAGGCAGACCCAGCGCATCGTCAACCATAGGAAGAGGTTCCCCAGCCCCTTCATATGCCACAAAATGCCTCCAGTCCCCACCCACAGCACCTACCAGGCCTTCAGAGCCAAAAGCTCTCTCACACTTTACAAGCCTTCACATCCACGACACAAGTACGCAACAGTCCACCCACTGTAGCTTGTGAAAGGTGCTTTTTTTTTTTTTTTTACACCACATGCCTGTAGGTCTACCAAATTTTACACCATTCCCCTGCAATCAGGCCTGCCCCACCTCACGTGAGGGCAGCCCTCTCAAACTCCAGCTCAAACCCTACAAACATGAGCTGGCACCAAGAGCCAGCACCCTTTGCTCTGCACTGGCACCTATCAACAGATGTAAGGTAACGCCCACATCCATGGGGCAAGGGCCTCTTCTCTGCCTCACCCCGCACCCCCAAAGCCCCCACCCGACTCTCAGAGCCTCCCACGAAGGCAAAGCATCCCTGCAGACACCCTCAGCCCCTCAGGACCTCCCCCAATTCCCCTGGAAGACCATCCCCTCAAATTCTCCCCACTTGGGAGAAACAGGACAACTCCTCACAAGACAACCCCTCCCCAGAGCCTTCTCCCTAAGACTGCCCCGCAAAAGTCTTCCCATTCCCTCATACACCCCCCACCACTCGCCCAACATGGGTGCTCCCCAGCGTGCCTGCTCTCCAGGGCCCTGCTCCCGCTGCCAGCCCCCTCTACACCCCACTCTGGGACCCTACCCCAGCAAGGGGCCCTCCCTCACCCCAGTGCTAACCGTGCCTTTCTCCAAGGCTTCCTCCCACAAAATGCTACAACCCCCAGAGCTCACTCCACAGCATTGCACCCCTACCCACCTCCCCCCCACAGCCTCCCACGCCCCATACAGGCCCAGGGCCCCCCCAAGGCCCCAGGGCCTCCACCCAAAGCTACCCAGGGATTCCCCCTAAAAGGTCCCCTGAGGGACGCTCCCGTGCCTAACCACAGGCCTTCCTCAGCTCCTGGCACCGCGGGGACCTCCCTACCCCAAACCCACCCTCAAAGCCTCGGCCTTTCCTCAGGCCCTCTCCCCACAACCCCCTCCTCAAGCTCCCCACACACCGCCAGCACCCCCCGCTCTAGAAGGCACCCCCCCGGAGCTTCCCCAAGAGCCTTCCTCCGCTGAAGCCCCTCACAGCCCTCCCACACGCTCCCCCACCCGCCCCCTCCCCCAACGCCTCTCACAGACCAGGCCCAAGCGCCCCCCAAGCCCCTCAGAACCCACCCCCCCCATCCCCCCCGGAGGCCCCTCTCCCCGCGGAGCCCCTGGCAGCCCCCCGCTCCCCGGCACTCACAAGAGGAAGCTCATGGCGGGGCAGACGCCGGCCCGACCCGGGACGGGACAAGGCGAGAGCGGCGACTCCTCCCGCGCGGCCCCAGCTCCAGGCGGGCACCGCCCGCCCCGCCCCGGCCCGGCCCGCCGGCAACTCTCGCGAGAGCTCGGGACGCGGCCTCACGGGGAGGGGGCGGGGCCTAGCGCGGCGCCATCACTATGGCAACAGCCCATGGGCCTCGGTCCTCGTCGGTTTGTGCGGGCCTCGAGCCCCCCGCACCCGCTTATGGGCCTGGGGACCCCCAGAGCCCCCTCCCCACGGGCCTCAGGAGCCCCTTATGGGCCTGGGCACCCCCCTATGGACCTGGGGAACCCCAGAGTTCATCCCCAATTTATAGGCCTGGTAACCCCCTTATGGGCCTGGGGACCACCTTATGGGCCTGGGGACCCCAAGACCACCCCAAAATGGGCCTGGGGACCCCCCTATGGACCTGGGGAACCCCAGAGTTCCCCCCCCAACTTATAGGCCTGGTAACCCCCTTATGGGCCTGGGGACCTCAGAGCCCCTTCCCCGTGGGCCTGGGGACCTGCAGAACCACCTTGTCATGGACCTCAGGACCCCCTTATGGGCCTGCGCACCTCCAAAGCCCCTTCCCCATGGGCCTGGGGACCACCTTATGGGCCTGAGCACTCCAAGACCCTCCCTACCATGGGCCTGGTCACCCCAAGACCCCCATCCCTATGGGCCTGGGGACCCCTAGACCCCTCTCCCTGTGGGCCTGGGCACACCCTACCATAGACCTTCCTCCCCTGCATCCCCCTCAACTCACAGATGCTTCCCACACACATACCCCAACCCTTCCCTCAAACCACCACCATCTTATTTCAGTGCCTCCTTTTTGGCGTGGCACCAGGCTGGGCCTGTACGCCCCGCCCGGCCTCCCAGACCAACTTCACAGGCTCAAATTCCCCCAAAATATCCTGAAGTTCGTTTAACCCTTTTCCCAGAGCTGATTCTTGCAGGTTTTCACCCTTTTTCGCAGTTACGTGACTTCTCCAGCCCTTGTCTTAGCAAGGAGCTGCTGGTTTTGTCCTAAAAAATTACTTTTAAAAACCAGGAAGTCATCCACAGCCACTCTAAACAAGTTCAAAACTAAAATAAACACTGTGAGGTTACTTTAGCTCGCAGCCAGGCTGCCTCTTGCAGCTCTCAGAAGCAGCACAGAGTGGGGCCGACTCTTCTGGGACGTCATGGAGATAGCGGCTGGTGATCCTTGGTATTTATTTGATACTCACGGCAGTATAAAAACCTCCACAGACTTTACCAAGCACTTCAGTGACCTTGGGATAAACCTCCACAGCCACCTTTCACAACTGGAAGGGTACATAGGGCAAAGCTAAGGAAAATAAACATGGTGGGGATGGCTAAACTCACTCAGCTCAGGTTCCCAAGGACCTAAGACTCTCCTTTTCTCTTCTCTGCAGGTTTCTTGCTTCCTTCTCTGCAATACTGGGAAGCATGATTCACACCCATCCTGACCCGATCTGGTGCCATGGGCCGTAGGATGCCACATGGGATCTGTTTTAAAAAAAAAAACAAACTAACACGAAAAACTTCATCGTATCTAATTTTGTACAAAAGCATTTAATTTTTCCACTCGCAGAAAGCGCAGCCAGAAACAGCGGAGAAATCCCAAGGGTGAGTAACAGCTCCCTCTTGCCGCGGGTGGGTGCTGACGGATGGCCACGGATCTGGCTTCCCATCCCGCTGTGTTGGGAGCACTGGGAGCGCCGGGGACTGGGAGCACCTGGCTCACCCCCGGTTCTGTGGTGCTCGAGGAGGGGTCGGACGATACCGGTGACCTCCTGCAGCAAAAATCTCCCCTATTTTTCAGCCATTAAACTGCCTGTCCTCCTGTGTGTATCCTTAGTCCCCAACCTAACCCTGGTCCTAACCTCAATATCAGTCTGATTTTAGACATACTCACAGCCCCATATTTAATCTCATCCTAATCCCAGACTCAAACCTAGCCCTAACCCCAATCCCATATTTAGCCCTAACTCCAGTCCCAGCCTTAACCCCAACCTCAACCCTAACCCTAATCCCAGCCTTAACCCCAACCCCAATCCCAACACCAGACCCAGCCCTAACCCCATCCCAGTCCTAACCCCAGTCCCATCTTTAATCCCAATCCCAGCACTAGCCCTAACCTCTGTCCCATATTTAGACCTAACTCCAGTCCCAGCCTTAACCCCAACCTCAGCCCTAACCCCAACCCCAGCCCCAGCCCTAACCCCCATCCCAGTCCTAACCCCAGCCCCAGTTTTAACCCCAATCCTAGGCCTAACCCTAATCTCAACCCCAATCCCAACCAGGGCCCTAACCCCAGCCCCAATCCCACCCCAAATCCCACTCTCCCTCTCTGCCCTAACCCCAACCCAAATGGCAGCCTTTTACCTGACCCTCAGACCTAAACCTAATCCCAACCCCAATCCCAACCCTGACTCCTGACCCGGCCCCGGCCCCGGCCCCGGCCCCGGCCCCGGCCCCGGCCCCGGCCCCGGCCCCGGCCCCGGCCCCGGCCCCCGGTTACGCAACCCGCAGCCCCTCTTACCCCACGGGGCCCAGCCAATGAGCGCCGCCCTGGCCAATTAGAGAGGAGAAGCCCCGCCCTTCCCCACCAATCACCCCCCGCCTTTCTCCCTCCGCCCCGCCCACCCCCTCTCCCGAGCGCCTCTCTCCCTCTGCCCCAATCGCGGCCGGGCATCTCCCGCTCCGTCCCGCCCCCTCCCTCTCCTCCAACATTCAACTCCCCCCTCCGCGCCGCTCGCGGCGGCGATTGGCTCCCGCCGGTCCGCGCGGAGGGGAGGGGCCGGACCGTCCGCACTATATCAGGCGGCGGAGGGGGGTGCGGTGGGGCGCAGCGCTGCTTCCCGCCAGAACGGCCGCAGCCATGGCCGCCGCGCTCTGCCCGCTCCGCACCCTCGGCCGCGCCGCCCTGCGCCCCCGCGGCCGCCGCTTCCACCTCAGCGCCGCCAGGTACGGGGGGTTTCGGGGTGCGTGGGGGGAGCGGGCCCCCCCCCCCGTCGCCCGCACCCCGGCGCAGGGCGTGCTGAGGAGGGGGAGACCCAGCCCGGAGCTCCCCCCTCACCCGCCGGCCCTGGGCAGCCCCGTCCGCCCCTCTGCACCGGGACCGGGAATGAATGGGGCGGGCCCCCAGCGGCCGCCCCGGGCGGTGCAGGCTGATGAAATCCCGCTCCCGCCTTGCGTGGTGCGTGTCAGGCCGCGGGCGGGGGGCACCGCGCCCTCCCCGCACCCCCGGGGCCCCCCCGCATTTCAGCGCCGTGACGAGGGGCCAGGCACCCCCCGAGCATCCCGCCCGTGCACCGGCTGGCTTTCCCCTTCCACTCCTGTATTACCCCGCGCGGGTTTTGCTCCACGCAGCCCCTGAGGGAGCTGCTGGGGCTGCTCCCTGCCCTAAACAGGGCTCCCAGCTCTTACTTTGCCTTCCCCATAGCTCACGGGGGGTGTCCCCGTCCTTGGGAGCCCAGGCTGGGCCCCGCGGCCTCAGGCTTCCGAATGGGGAAGATTTGGGTAGGTTCTTGGCATGAGGTGTCTCAAATTTAATGAATTCTCCTTGCCCTAGCTTGCCAGGCACCTGTAATAATTCCTCTTATGTCTACGTAGATGTACAGTACTTTAGTGCAGGCTTAGCTCTAAAGCTAAAATAAGAATTAGAGTGCTGCGCTGATCTGGGGTGCGTTTTTACTGGTTATTGCTAAATGGGTCTGACTCAGGTGATTGCTGTTAGGGGTGAAGTAATGTTTAGTTCCCAGTAAATGGGGAAAATTATATATTCGAGTAGGTCAGGGATTAAGAAAGCACAAAAGATCCTCTGCATCTCCAAGTAAGTATTTAGGCAATAGGTTTTCCTACCTGGGATGGCACTTTGTGGCTGTCCTATGCAGGTGTGGGTCTGGAGCAGCTCTCATGGTAGCTGTCCCCAGGAAGATCAGGATTAGACCTAGAGAAAGTCAGAAAACAACAGTGTTGGACTTAACACTGGTAGGAGGAGGGCCATACACTAGGCAGCCGATGGATTGGGTTTTTTTGAGGAGAAACTGCAGCAATTGGGCTTGTGCCCAAGAGTGGTTGGAAATAGCGTTTGGTGCTGTCGACTGGCCCACGGGAGAAAGCCCGTCTCCTGGATTCCTGTGGCACTTGAGTAGTTTATGGAGTTGTGATGTGGGTTGCTTGGCGATTGCTTCAGAAATGGGCTGGTCCTTGCGATGCAGGAAGGCACCGAAAACAACAGTAGGGCTGGCAGGGAGCATCTTTGCCTGCTCCAGCTCAGAAGCAGGAGTAATGGGGCAAGTGAGTAAGGTACTTGTCATGAGGTGAGACTTAAATGCTGCAGTGAGGTCTGAAATTGAAACTTGTGAAAGTGAATCCTGTCACAAAGGGATTAGCGATTGAGAATGCTGCTCAAATAAGAGTTAGAGTGATAACCTGTGGGGAAAAAACCAAGTGTGAGGCGTGTGGGCAGCCTGTTGTAAGCGAGGACTGGCAGCCACGGCCTCCCAGCTAGCTGTAGGTCAAGTCAGCTTTTCCATACACTGCGGAGTGTCCAGTTGCCTGGAACGCATTTGGCAGTGACTGGATATTCCCGTTACCGATTTAGATCAGGAATGCAGGCGAGGAGCTGTTTTGATATAGTTCGAATGGACGAATGTCCCTTCCACTCCAGCTAGATGTTGGAGTCTGTCTGAGGGGGTGAAACCTCATACCCCCAGCCCAGCTTTAACAGCCTGAAGAAAAACTGTAGTGCTGGCAGCAATTACTTGAGCTGGGGAGGGCATGAGATCGGCTTGTGCAGGCGCATGCTGTGCTAGGTGGGCTGACGGTCTTGCTGAGGAATTTGTGGGGACTGAGGATCTCCAGGAACAGCGCTCAATAGAGAAGCATGGCATGCTGTGCCTTCTGTGCTGCATCCAGCAAGCCAGAATTACTCGGTAGACCTCTTTGGTGGTCAAAGCTCTGCTTAAGCGGGGCGAGTTCTGCTTTGTGCAAGTCCTTTGTAGTGAAGCTGTCATGCCTTTACAAGGAACGGGTGACTTGCTTTTTGAAAACAGAAGCTAACGTAGTATCTTAGTTTGAAACACGTGCCAGGCAAACGATACACGTGGACTCTTGGCCTTGCGGAGAACAGCGTATGCTTTCTCGGCCTGCACAAATAAGTTGGTCCCTCTCGCAGTCTTGTTTGCTGATCCCAGCTTTGGGCAGCGAAGCTGTAAACTAAGACTGAACTATGCTGCTTAGTGTGATTTGGCATAAAGGTGCAATAGGCCTGTACAGAGATTGAGTAATAGAGCCTTTTCTGCTGTGGCTTGCGGTTAGCATCCATTTTTCCTGGTTTCTGTTGCACAGAGCTTGGATTTGATGGTCTTAATGCTGACTGCTTTGGTAACACTGTCTCTGTTGCAGAAACGATGCAGTTGTGATTTCTGGAAAGAAGCTGGCCCGGCAGATCAGACAGGAAGCCCGCCACGAGGTTGAGCAGTGGGTAGCAGCCGGAAACAAGAGACCTCACCTCAGCGTTGTTCTCGTCGGTGAAAATCCAGCGAGTCACTCCTACGTACTGAACAAAACGAAAGCGGCTGCTGATGTCGGTATGTCTTTTATTCTGTTCTGAAAAAGCAGAGCAAGAGACTGTTATCTTGCTTTAGCTGGGAGTCCTTTATGCCGGAGGAAGCTTTTTGGGATGCATCTGCCTGGCAGCTTTTCACCTCAGCTGTGTGGCAGTGCACATTTGCCTCAGCACTTGCTGTGACCCTTGTGGCTGCCTTCACTGTTGTGCTGGGATGTAGTTAATAAACACGGTTCATGTGTGCGTTGTGCCATTTGAATCCTTTAGGGCAACATCAAGTTCTGTAGTTTGGATTTGCAACCTTCCTAGGAACATATAAAGCCCAGACAGGGCTCTGATGGGCTTTCTTTCATCAACTGCCTGAGATGAAATCATTGCTCGGCAGCCTTGCTACCCTGCGGCTCATTCCTGTCTTGCAAGCTGAGGTCCTGCCAAGTATTTTTCTGGAGAAACTGCTGAAGGGCTTGGGGGCAATAAAGGGTTTAATCTCCCCTGGAGTTCCATGCTGCCAAAGCCAGCTTTGAGCCTAAGATTTTTTAGGCTGATGTCCCCTTCTTACTGTGGCAAGGGGGACCACAGGATGTGCAGTTGCATCTTCATCGTAGTGCACTTTAATTAGGTTTCTCCAAGCCCTCCCTGCACTTGGATGGTCTCTGCTTTCAAATAGTCTTTCCCAGGTCATTAGACTGATACTAATTATCAGAGGGGGGTCATCCTCCCCCTCTACTCCACCCTACTGAGACTATATCTGGAGCACTGCATCCATTTTGGGGCCCCTCAGTTCACGAAGGACAGGGAACTGCTTGAGCAAGTCCAGCAGAGAGCTATGAAGATCAGGGGGCTGGAGCATCTCCCTTGTGAGGAAAGGCTGAGAGACCTGGGTCTGTTCAGCCTGGAGAAGAGAAGGCTGAGGGGGGATCTCATCAATACCTATAAATATCTGAAGGGCGGGTGTCAGGGGGATGGGGCCGGGCTCTTTTCAGCAGTGCCCAACGCCAGGCCAAGGGGCAACGGGCACGAGCTGGAACATGGGAGGTTCCACCTGGACATGAGGACAAATCCCTTCCCTGTGCGGGTGCCAGAGCAGGGGCACAGGCTGCCCAGAGAGGCTGTGGGGTCCCTTCCCTGGAGACATTCACCCCCCGCCTGGACGCGGCCCTGTGCCCCTGCTCTGGGGGTGCCTGCTCCAGCAGGGGGTGGGATGGGGTGGTCTCCAGAGGGCCCTTCCAACCCCCACCATTCTGGGATTCTGTGATGGTCATAACTTGCAAGACTATCGAAGGTCTCCAGCCTGGAGGGTGCTCGTTGTTACACAAAGTATATGATCCTTGGTGTGTGCCTATCACATTTGGTGGCGCATTGAAACGGGGCAGCTTACATCTGCGTGGATTAAGGAAGTTGCTCTCCCACTTGTGTACACGTGGCTCTCTAATGTGGTGTTTTCAATGATTGGGCAGGAATCAGCAGTGAAACCATCCTCAGGCCGGCTTCTATTAGTGAAGAGGAGCTGCTTGATTTGATCAGCAAACTCAATAATGATGCCAATGTGGATGGGTTGTTAGTGCAGCTGCCTTTACCTGGTGAGTAGCTAGATATCTGTTCTGTTTTTACATAAAGCTTTTAAGGGTTTGCACGTGCAGAAGGAGGAGCAGCACAGGGCTATCCTGTGACATGAGTGGTGGCACCCTGCCATGATGTGGCTTAAAGGAGCTGATGCAGCTACTCCATTACACAGCTGCCTGTATGAGTTAAATTGCTGGGCAGGGCGTCACAGCAATCTATTCTTGTGGGGAGTATTGGCTCCTAGAGCCAGAAGCTTGAACTGTTGTGATACAGAGGCTGCCTAAAAATACTCTCTTGACATTAGCAATGCTGCAGTCCCAGAGTGGTTCCAGTCCCCTTCTGCTGGGAGCCATTAGCCTTGAGCTTGCTGGAAGTCTTGAGTAGCTTCTAAACTCTGAAGGGGCTGGTGCAGCAGGGCAGGGCTCTGGCTGACTGCAAAGAGCAGGATTTGGGCTGATCCCTAGGGTTAAAGCTTCTTGGTCTCTTCCAGAACATATTGATGAGCGCAAGATTTGCAATGCTGTGACTCCAGACAAAGACGTTGATGGCTTTCACGTGATAAACGTGGGGCGCATGTGTCTTGACCAGTACTCCATGCTGCCAGCTACCCCATGGGGGGTGTGGGAGATCATTAAGAGAACTGGTAAGCTGCTGCTGCTGCAGTATTTGGCTGCTGTCTGGCATAACTCCAGCTTGCGCTTGTCCTAAGACTCCATCCTGTCCCCTGCAGGCATCCCAACGCTGGGGAAGAATGTGGTGGTGGCTGGCAGGTCGAAGAACGTGGGCATGCCCATCGCCATGTTGCTTCATACAGATGGCAGGCACGAGCGCCCAGGAGGTACGAGCTTGGTGGCCTTGGAGCCTCTGTGCCAGGCAGCTGCAGAAAGAAGCCCTCAGCCTGTCGCACTGTCCCCTTTAGGCTCCTAAATCAGTCCTAGAAGCACCTTAGGGACGCCGGCCCTTCACAGGGGCTGTGGTCAAGGCTGAGCAAATAACTCTGCACATAATCAGTCTTGTAATGCTTCTGAGCCTTCTTCAGTGAGTCCTTGTCCTCTGCCATCCCAGATCCCTCCTTCTGATTTGTACGCTGTTCCCTGGGATTTGTTATCAGGCTCTGATGTTCTGGATAAATGCATGGGTGGTCTTGAAGGGGAAGATTTAGAGAAGCAGCTGGGTTTGGGTAGTACATGTGAATTAAAGCTCCCTGTAACCGCTCTCGCAGGTGATGCTACAGTCACAATATCCCACCGCTACACTCCCAAGGAGCAGCTGAAGCAACACACGATCCGCGCTGACATCGTGGTAGCAGCAGCAGGTAAGGCCTGACTCTAGCAGCGCAGACAAGGTGTGCAGAGGGTGCCGCTCTGCAGCCCGCGTGCTGTTTCTGATGGTAATCCTTGCTTGCAGGAGACAGTCCTGCTGGTATTGAATGACCTGGGGCCTCCCTATCTGGAGCGGCTCTGGTAGTGTAGGAGAGTCAAGTGCTTTCATGGCTGCTGGCAGCTGCCCTAGGCAGGGCCTAGGACAGCGAGTGAGGGGCTTTTTGAGCCAGCCAGTTAATCCTGTGATTAAGCCTAGGAGCCACATACTTGATCTGACTGGCAGAGCTGTTTGTAGCTTTGCTTTTTAAATGTAAAATAACATCTGGCAGGAGGGCTTGGTATGCCAGCGAGCACCTGATCAGAGCTAGAGAACAGCTACAGACAGGCCCTGTTATATATGTAGGCAGTTCTGTATTTGTGGGGAGGAGGAAAAAAAATAATGAGATAGCATCTGCTTACCTAGAGACAGTCAAAATGCTGAGGGACAGCTGCAGTGCCACCTTCAGAGCACCGGGAATCACTCGGCGTGAGCTCTCCTCCGGGCTGTACCCTTGGCACAGAGGCAGCTCATCAGCAGAGTTGAGCCAATTGGGGGTGTCTGGCAGCAGAAGCTGGGTGGGAGCCTGGGGGGAGGGAGGAGAGAAAATTTTGTCCTTTGGAAAGGTGCTGGAAGGACTAGAAGTGGTGCCGAAGGTGTCGGTAATGATGGCAGAAGTGCTGCTGGCAGATAAGACATGTAAATTGCCATGGGTGTTTGGCAGAGCAGGGGAAGGCTTGCATGGAAGAGTTAATGAAACTGAGGGTGGGAATGAGTGCCTCAGCTCAGTCAGCTGAGGAGGGAGTATCTCACAGAACCAGACAAACGCCACCCTGAAAGGGTGGCTTAGCTGCAAGCTGCTGCTCCCCACCCCTGTCATGCTGGCTGTTTTACAGCCAAGTTGGGTTGTGGTGATCTCAGACACATCTCTAGCTTGCTGACTTAGTACAGATGCAAAAATGTTGCTGGAGCTGCGTGAACACAGACCTCAAATGCAAGCTTTAAGGTGTCAACCTGGAGAGGATGCTTTGCTCCCTGCTGCTTTGCTGGAGCCCTTTCTGAGGGTGGATTCCAGTTCTTTACACTCTGAGGTTACCAGTAAACACCCAAACTCCTGGTTGAGCTGCACATCGGTAGCTCTGGATTGTGCAGCTTTGGGTAGATTTGCCCTTTGAAGGGTCTTTTCCAACCTAAATAATCCTAAAGATTGAGTCCAACTGTTTTGTGAGGCTGGAAGGCCCAGGTGGGTCAAAACAATGTGAAGACGGGGTAAGAGGGAACGGGGGCTGTTCAGCACCACCATGAGTGTGCGGTTCTGTTTTCTTTTGCAGGCATACCCAATCTGATCACAGCCGATATGATCAAAGAAGGAGCTGCGGTTATTGACGTGGGGATAACGAGAGTGCAAGATCCCATCACTGCCAAATCAAGGCTGGTTGGGGATGTGGATTTTGAAGGTAAGGAAAGGCTCTGCATCTGGTTCCTTGAGCATTAAACATCAAGGGTGCTGAGAAGGGGAGGAGAAAGCCCTGGCTCATGCAACTGAGCAGATGCAGACTGATGCTTATAGAATCATTAAAGTTGGAAACGACCTCCAGGACCATCAAGTCCAACCCCCAGGCCTCTTAAACCACGTCCCCAAGTGCCACGGCTACACATTGTTTGAACCCCCCCAGGGACGGTGACTCCCCCCCCTCAGGGCAGCCTGTGCCAGGGCCTGACCGCTCTGGCAGGGAAGACATTTTCCCTAATCTCCAGTCTAAACCTCCCCTGATGAATTTTGAGGCTGTTTCCTCTTTTCCTGTCACTAGTGACTTGGGTTATGTTCTCTGGCTTGGGGCATCTGATATTGTGCCATATGCAAGGGCGCAGCCTTCCTGTAATATGCCATGGGAAAGCCATAGGCTGCAAGGCAGAGGAGACTCATCCTGACCCTGTGTGGTTAGGTTGCTTTGCCTCTGCTCCAATTCATCACTCATACACCTGCTTTTAAGTAAAACCATGCAGAACCTACCTTCTGGCCTTGCTGACCACTGAGCTGCAGCGGTGCCCAGATGGGCTGCTGCCATGAGCCCTGCACCGCTGCTGCCTGGCAAAAGGCACTGGAACCTCCTCCTGGAAGAAAGAGGGAGAATGTTCAGAGTATTAGTACGTTATTGTGGCTGCCCTCAGGAGCATGTGTGAAGCCCACATCTAGTCTTGGACTTGACGTTTCTGTGCTATAAATCCAGATCTTGCTTTTTGCTCTTCCCTCAGCTTAGGCTTTGCCGTTAAGCTTGCTCAGTAGCAGAGATGGACAGACTATGGTGTGCTCTCCCCTGGCTAATGAGGGGGGAAAAGCCCACCTTGAGAAACTACTATTCCTTAGCTGGTGATCTTTAAGGAATTACTGGTTACAGCTTCATGCTGGCTGGCCAGCTTGGCAAGTGCACGCTAAGCTCTAGCTTTCCTTCCTGCAGGGGTGAAGAAGAAAGCCAGCTACATCACTCCGGTCCCTGGGGGAGTTGGGCCCATGACAGTTGCCATGCTGATGAAGAACACCATCATTGCTGCCAAGAAGCTGTTGAAACCCAAAGAGCTGGAAGCATTGACCGCTTAACGTGGAACTCTTTCTCTAGCACTGAAGACAACATTCCAAACAGACTCCCAAACAGGCCGATAGAAAATGCAATATTTTTATTTATTGTATTGGAAGTGGAATGTCCTATTCTGAGGTCATAGCTATTTATTCAGAGCTGAAGCATATGCACATTAGTCATACTAAGGTGTAAGCATCTACACTCCTGGCCTGCTCGTGCTAGCAAAGCTGCTTTATGTTTAAGCTAGCGCTTGTAGGAAGCCGCCCCTGCCCTAGGAGGGCCGAGGCAGCGTTGGGGCCCTGGGCGCGCAGCTCTCCCAGGAGCTCGCTGTGGCGTTAGTCCTGTGCGAGGTAGAGCGCGGCTGCTCCAGGGTGCAAAAGCAGTAGCTCTCCTGGTTCTGTTCTTGGAGATGCTCAGTCTGCCTGGACGGCTTGGGTTTGACTCGTGCTGAAGTCTTCTACTCAACAATGGATGCCTAGTTTGAGTTAAGCTCTTCTGTAGAAGATGCTCCTCGAGAAAAAGCCATATGTCTGTTCTCAGCCTGCCCTGGGCAGTGGCAGGTCTGTAACTTCTTCCAGTGTGCAGCTATGCCGTTGTTTTTTATTGTTGCTATTTGGATGGTGGTTTGTTTTTTTTTTAAAAGCCTTTTTTTCTAACCAAAGAACACTTGGGGGGCTGTTGGTGGCTATCTTAGGCACACAGGAGGCTTTCTGGACTGTATTGTAAAGCGTGCGAGTATTTAGTGAATAACACAGGCTCACTCTAAATAAAGTATGAGGAAAAAAAATCAACAACTCTGCTTGTCCTGGAATTGCTACTAAGCAAGTTTTTCACTTTTCCCAGAAAAGGAGGGCTGCCCTCAGCAATAGCTTGTTAAAGCATGCATTATGAGAGCTCCCTCTTGTCCCTACAGAGCAGTGTTAGGCCTGGTTTTTTACCTGAGTTTAGTTAAGATGCAATTGCTACACACCTCCCCAACTCAGCTTAGACTGAAGATGGTCTCTTACTTCTGTGCCTAAACAAAACCTTTTAAGCTTCCTGCCTATCGTCCCTAACTACATCGACATGACAGTATAAACTCAGTCCTCTAATGAGTTTGCAAGCTCTAATTAGCCTTACCTGAGGCTGCGGTGCCTTGGGCAGGATGGGAAAACTTACAGGCAGTGGTGTTTGTGGGCAGCAAGGTCAGCCTTGGCCTCCTTCCTCCTTGCGTATTCCTTGGAAAGACTGATCCCACCTTTCTGGGAGCAGGAAAGGTTTGTTGTGACGCTGAAGGGCTGTTGCTGGCGGCACCTGGTGAGTCAGCACTAACCCCTCGGTCATGGTGCTCTCTGCTGGAGGGAGAGTGCTTATAAAAACACTAAAGAAGGGGGAGGGAAAGCTGAGGCTCAGGGACTCTGCACCAGAAACACACTAAGAGCTGAGACTCATTGAAACAAGGTTTATTGGGTTGTATCACCGATAAATACAAAATGGCTAAAGTGGTACGGTAATGGAGGTGGCAAACCTGGGACGCTCCGCTGGTTTCATATACAAAAAGTATAAACCGTGTGTGAACCTCACAAAATTGACAAATTTGGTCAAAACAGGCTGGATGCTAGAGTGGCTTCAGCTCTGCTCAACAAAACGTCTACCAGAGTCCACAAAGCCTTTCCAGGCGTGTTGGGTAGTAGAGCTGACATACTGGGTAAAGCAAATTAACCTGTTGTATTAAAACCATACGCCTACCTGTACCACGCTTCAGCTACCACACAGGAGATTGGTACAAAACCGCTACAAAACAAGACACAACGCGTTCAAGTTGAAATAGTTCTTAAATGTCAAGCTACGCGGCTCTCGAGCGCTTAGGTGGTGCCGGGAGTAATGCTGTGTTATTCGTCTCACCACGTTTCCCCAGAAGGTGTACCTGAACCAGAAAAAAATTGCTATAAATAGGAAACTGCATCCAAGTCTTTCTGTTGGACTCGACTATTTACAGAGAACTGGGATCCGTCCCACGCAAAGGCTCAGACCAGTCGCAATATTTAACTGGTGATCCAGAAACCCCCGTACAAGCTCATATAAACATCAGGTAGGCTGTTTCTGCTCAGAGGAAGGGTTGGGGCTCTGTGAGGCTTGAAAAAGAGCAAAACCAAACCAAAAAATCCATCTAGCAAAAAAAAATTAGTAAAAGAAACAGATTTGAGAGGGTTGCTTCAGACCAGTGTTTCCGAACCGCAGCTGGGCTTAACCCAGGGAAGGAAAAAAAACCCAAACCTTTAAAACCCTCCTCCCTGCCCCGGCGCTGCTGGGCAACAAAGGTGGTGAGAGCTGAGCAGAGCCAAACCGAGCTCAGTGCCCATGCTGGCTCCTAACCTGCTCCCTTCCCTTCCTTCCCCGGAGGACCCAAAGGCAGCGGCGGGTGGGAAGAGCCCTTTGCGGAGCCAAAATGCCAACGCCGACCAAGCGGGGAGCTGCGGGATGCGAGCCTGAAAGCACGGGTGGGCACGTGGCGGGGGACACGCTCTCCCTTCCCCGTTCCGAGCCACTCGCTATTAAACCATGCGTGAATAACCAGGGTCGAGGAGCTAAGGCGGGCGCGAAGACCCTGCACAGGGGCTGGGCAGGCAGAGCAGGCTCCTCCAGCGAGATAACGGCTCGGACCAGTCTCGCTCCCACCCGGAGGGAGAGATAGGGCTGTTGCCAACCCCCCGGCCAGGGCTGGCCCTGGGAGAGCTGCAGGTGAGGACACGGCGAGAGGCAACCAAAGGGCTTTGCTGCAGTGACCCTTCCCCTTTCCTGGTAGTATCCGTGCCCCGCTGCCTGCGGAAACCATTCCCAGTTCCCTGCGGAAGCCAAGGCTCCAGGTCCTGCTCTGCTCTCCCGCCACAGCCTGGCTGCTCTTGCCCTTAAACCAGAGCTGCTGCTCCTCCTTCCCTTCCTGGGGCGTCGCTCCAGGCCACCGGCTCCTTTACAACCCCGCCATGCCTCCTCGTCCCCTCCTACACAGCGACCGCAGAGCGAGGAGAGCCGGGTCCCTCCCGCGTCCCCGCTGCCGCACCGGGGATGCTGCACCGCAAGAAGGGACCCCCGCTGCCGTAGCTTGGACTGGCGTCCTCCTGCCAACACAAAGCCAGACGCACCAGCCCCTTCATGAAACAAGACCCCCCCCGAGAGCTGCGTTGTGATTTCAGGGATCGGGGAGCAGGGACGTGCGCTCCCTCCTTCCTTCTCAGCTATGCCAACCTCCTCCCCACCCCAAAAACATCACCCCAGCGCAGTCCCCTTCCCCATCAGCATCCCGGCTGCTCCCACAGCCCCGGCCGCCTTCAACTTCTCCAGCCCAGCAGCGGCCCCAGGGTGAGTGAAGGCCAAAATCACCAATTCCACCTTTTCAGCCCCGTTTTGCCGTCAGCGGCAACGCCTTCGCAGAAAGGGAGAAAATTCAACAACGTGTTTTAACTCGTGACGCTAAAAACTACTGGAGCAACGGACCCCTGGGGCCACCAGTCTCCTCTGTCTCACATAGAAAAATAAGCCCAATTTGCTTTATATATATATATGAATATATAAATATCTATATATATATATAAATCACAGAGGAAGTGCTGCGCGGGACTATAGCGTGGTCTCACTGCCCATGTCCCGAGGTGGTTTTTCGGTGTCGGTGTCCTCATAGTCTGACTCCATCTCTATCTTCACCTGGGGCACGGCGCAGATGGGGTTCCGGGAGTAGTTAAATGCGGGAGATGACGGGCACGAAATCTTCAGGTGAAGCGTAATACTGAGGAGGAGGAGGAGACAGGGAAGTGAGCATCCAGGCATGGCTACCCACACCCCAAAACCACCCCAGCACCCCCAGCAAAGGGCTCTGGATGATGCTACCACCAGTAAAAATCCATAAAAATATGATATTTTTGCCTTTAAGATAGACGCACAGAATTTACAGCTGCAAGTGGAGAATAATCCCAAGCTTTCAAGATTTAGCTGTACATCCCAACCCTAAAAAATCCCTGTGGCTGTTACTCAGTGGCATTTTTACTGCCATAAACCACATTGTGCCAGGCTCGGGATGCGTCATCCCACGTAGCCCCTGCTCCCAACAATCCCATAGCAAACGAAAGCACCCAAAATACAGAGGGATGCTGAAAAAATATACTCAGATAGTTCAGAAATGCCCGAGGATGATGGCAACTAGCAATGCTCAGCTGGGAGAATCAGCCGGTGACCCCGAAAATATTCCCCACGGCAGGTGCTGGTCCTCTGGGGCTGGGGGAGCGGGTGGGGGAGGCCGTTCGGTGCCATTTACCTGCGATCCAGGTCTGAACCGTTCGGGGAGGAATCAGGACGCAAAGCTCCAGGTGGAGGACCTCTTTCCTGGGGGGACACGGAGGTGGAAGACTTCCCAGGTGACGAAGGAGCCCCCCAAAAAACCATTCATCCCCACCCTCCAACCTGCTACCGGGTCCAGCATCCTTCGGAGGGTGGGAGGAGCAGAAAAGCTCCTGAGAAATGCTGATTTTTAGGGTGATCAGAGAAAGGCCCCACCAAGCCCCTGCTAGCAGCAGCTTGAGGACAAAGTCAACGTATTACTGCATTCATTAAAACTTGCTGGCGTCACGGTGCAACCTGGTGCCGACCTGGAATAAACGCACCCAGATTTCTTCTGAAATTTTTTCGGTCATGGCTGGCTTTGCACCAGCTCTAGTGTGATGTTTTGGGCAGAAGGTTGAGCCAAAATGAACGCATCCGCTTTTTCACAGCCAAGAAAAAGCACCGCAAGCTCTGCATCCCCTGCTTTTGGGGGCTCAAAACCTTCCCAAATATATATATATGTTTTAAAATCCCCATCAGCATCAGCTCAGGGGGGGAGTTCCAGGGGAGCCCTGGCTTCCCAGCCACCTGGAGTGCAGAATTATTAGCAGCACCGAGCCTGCTGCATCCTCTCAAACCTGCTTTAAATACAGCAAATCCTCCTCCCTGCTTCGGCGGGGCGGATCCAGGCTGCGTCTTTTAGCGGGGTTAGTGCCATCGGTGGCCGAGCGGATCCCATTGCAGGGGGTTAGGAAGCGGTAGGGGATGCAAGAGAAGCTCCTGAGCTCTTTACTTACAGCTGAGGCAATGGGGACCCCCATTTTGGGGCTGCGATGGCAGGGGCTCCATGGGGATCTTAATGACTGAGGGAGGTGGGAACTGGGGAAGAAAGTGGGGAAATTCAGTGAAGGCAGCGCCTGGGTGGGCTCCGAGACCACCTGGAGCACCCAAAGGGTCCCAAAACCTCCAGAGGTGGGTGCACGAGGAGGAGGAGTAGTCTTTGCCTTCCTCTTCCTAAATGAATTCTCAGCCCTTCTGCCCACAGAAGGGTCTGCAGCAGGAGGTTGCACGGGTTAATGATACTTTGCCACCATACGATGGGTGCTGTACCCTTAGCCATGGAATTTTGGCTCTTTTCTCTAAGGATTTCATTTTTGCCACAATTTTCCAGCTTTCTGGACACTTTGAGCATCCTCTGGAACCTCCAGCCAGCCCCTAAGCATCACTTAAGCCCCCTCAATCAGCCAGTCCTGTACAGACAGTGAAACCCCTCCATGAATCAAAGACCTTCATCCCAAACCCACCAAGCTGGAGGTTTCGGTGGGACCTTTCCCTCCCCAGCCAGTCTGAGATGCCCCTGCCGTCCATGGGAGCCCCCGACCCACCCCGCACCCACCTCCTCATCGCTGCTGCTATCTCCTTTGTTGCCTTTCTTCTTCTTCTTCTTGTCATCCTCCTTCTTCTTCTCTTTCTCGGGGATGATGTTGTCAATCCAGGCCAGGTCGTGTTGGGAGAAGACAAAATCCAGCAGCCGCCTCACCAGGATCAGGGCTAAAATCTAGGTGGCGAGAGATGCAAGAGGGGGATCTGCAGGAGCACCTCTCATCCCAAGACCAGGGGACCACCACGGGACCAAGCCAAAATGCCTTTAAATCTCAAAAAATATCTTCCAAATGAGGCTGCGGTAGCAGCTGGGGGGATAGCCTTACCATGACGGGGAAGATGATGGCAGCCACGGTGGATTTGAGGATCCAGAGGACGGCCAGGCAGACGATCTGCACCAGTGTGAAGAGGTGGATGCGGCGCAGCGGCACGTGCCGGAGGAAGACGTAGTCGGGTTGGTGCTTGGCCGGCATGAGGAAGAGCTTGCAGCGGTCCCAGAACTGCGGTGGGATGAAGGCCAGTGTTAGTCCTTGGCCCCATTCCCCAGGCTCGTGGGTTGCCAAGATAAACCCTCTTTTAGTCCCCAAAATCAGGAATCTGGGGCTTTTTGGTGTTTCTCAGAGGGTTTTGGATATCAGCTCTCCCATGCAGCTGGAAATGTTGGATGCATGCAAATTTTGGGGTCAACATCCCCCTTTTTGCCCTGCTGTAGGACCATCATGGCCATTAAGGAGGAAGAGGAGGAGAAGCGCTTACCTGGATGCCGTTCAGCGACGCGACGCCCATGTACAGAAAGACTCCGTACAGCACCGGCATCGGGATGTACTGGGGACACGGAAAAAATGCGGCGCTTACCCCAGGGAAGGCAGCAGCTCATTCCTGGGGTCGGGGACCAAGGCTGGGGGCCACGGAAGGGGGGAAATCCAACTTTTTCTTCCCAGGTCCCCAGATATCTGCAGGAGGGAGCAGGAATGGGGGAAGGGAGTGTTCTACCTTCAGGATAGGGGCCAGGAAGACGGAAATCCCTGTCAGCACAAAGACGATGATGCCCGTCACTCTTTGCTCCCTGGAAGGGTGAGAAAAGCAGGATGAGGCTGTGCTGGCTGGATACGCTGCTGCATCTGGATCCCCCACCCCACCCCGAGGATGAGTGTGGCCGAGCCTTCCTCACCTGACGCCCAGGAACTGGGGCTGCTCGCCCGGGGCGCTGGTCTCTGTCTCCATCTTCAAGCTGTCGATGTGGGCGATGGAGATGACGGTGGCCGCCACGTACCAGGGCAGCCCCATGAAGGAGCAGACGGCCATGAGGATGCCCACCCAGAACAGGTCCAGGTGGTAGCCCGCTGCTTTCTGCAACACAGCACCCAGGAGGGTCGGGGGAGGCAACACCACTCGTGAAGCTCTTCCTATATTCACCCCAGAGCCCAGCAAGGTGGTGTTTCTCCCAGGATGCACCCTGCAACCCCCCGATGCGCCCCCTGAAGCATCCCACATCACCCTGAGCACCCTGCATCACCTTGATGCATCCCACACAGCTGTGGTGCATCCCACATCACCCTGCCGCGCCCCACATTGCTATGGTGCACCCTGCATCAGCATGGTACACCCATCATTGCTGCGGTGCGCTCCACATTGCTGCAGAGCACCCCACAGTGCCAGAGTGTGCCCCGCAACACCACGGTGCGCCCCACATCACCCTGAAGCACCCTGTATCGCTGTAGAGCACCCTGCATTGCCCTGGTGCACCCCACATCACTGCAGTGCACCCTGAAGCACCCTGTATTGCTGCAGAGCACCCTGCATTGCCCTGGTGCACCCCACATCACCGCAGTGCACCCTGAAGCACCCTGTATCGCTGTAGAGCACCCTGCATTGCCCTGGTGCACCCCACATCACTGCAGTGCACCCTGCATCATCCCACATCACCCTGAACCACCCTGTAATGCTGCAGAGCACCCTGCATTGCCCTGGTGCACCCCACATCACCGCAGTGCACCCTGAAGCACCCATCATTGCTGCAGAGCACCCTGCATTGCCCTGGTGCACCCCACATCACCGCAGTGCACCCTGCATCATCCCACATCACCCTGAAGCACCCTGTATCGCTGCAGAGCACCCTGCATTGCCCTGGTGCACCCCACATCACCGC
Source organism: Phalacrocorax carbo (assembly GCF_963921805.1). Lineage (NCBI taxonomy): Eukaryota > Metazoa > Chordata > Aves > Suliformes > Phalacrocoracidae > Phalacrocorax > Phalacrocorax carbo. Next base: position 949,591 of record NC_087536.1, on the reverse strand, counting down.
AGTGCACCCTGCATCATCCCACATCACCCTGAGGCGCCCTGTATCGCTGCAGAGCACCCTGCATTGCCCTGGTGCACCCCACATCACCGCAGTGCACCCCACATTGCCACAGTGCACCCTGCATTGCTCTCATACTGCATCACCCTGATGCACCCCACATTGCCACGCTGCACCCTCCGGTGCTGCAGCGTACCCCGCCCCTCACCCTGCTGCACCGCACTACCTACAGCGTCGGCTGAATTTGACACCCCAGAGGCTTTGTCACCCCAAAAACACGGCTTGCAAAGGAAAGGGCGAGCCCCTGCTTTGCCCAGCGTGCCAGGCTGGGGCGACCCCCCCCACCATGCCTTGCAGCAGCACCCAGTGTGCACCCCAAAAGCAGGCGCTCGCAGGCGGTACCCGACGCGACGCTGCGCCCCTGAGCGTGGGACGAGTCCTGGCTCACCCGCAGCTTGTGCTCCTTCCTGTTGACGATGACGGCTGTGATCTGCTGGTCCATGAAGATGAGGATGGTGACAAGGAGGGCGGGCAGGGCGCTCGCCAGGTAAACCCACCACGGGTTCTTCCCAAAGGGAAACACGAACCACCCTCGGTCCACCCGGGTGGGCTGCGGGGGAAGAGAGGGGGTTTGGACACCACGGCCGAGCCTGGGCACGGGTCAGGAGGGGGGAGAATCCCAAGCGCTGACATTTCAGGAAGCCCCACATCACCCCATTTCCTCTGAGCATCATCCTACCCATCCCCGCATCCCACCACCACGCATCGGTACCCGAACCACCCCCAGCATCCACATGCCTCAACCCCAGATTTTCCCTGGATGCTCATTGGGACTCCCCACGGCACCGACAGCGATACCCTGCATGGGGGGAAGAGACATTTTTGGCAACGCTTCCAGAAAGGGATTTTATTGCCTTTTTTTTTTTACCTTAAAATCAGTAGGCACTTGGAGCTTTGGGGTGTTGAGTCCGAAAAGCACATCCAGCCCCACAAACATTAGTATGGACATAAAGATAGAGAAATCGCTAATAAGTTTACGCAGCTGCCGGAAGCGAGAAAAGAGGAAAAATGGAAAAGAAAAAAAAAAAAACACAAACAAAAAAAGGAAGGAAGGAAAAAAAGTCACAGAATTAGAATATTCCCCCAGAAAAGACAAAGTAGCTTTTAAGAAGGTGCCCGGACACCGCAGGAGCCACAATTTTCCCCGAAAACTGGTGAGGAGCTGGAAAGAGAGTGCGGGTGGAGAAGTGAGGGGTCCCCTCTGGTGCGGCCGAACCTTGATGATACTGGGGATATGGAGCTTAGGGGTGTCCAGTCCGAAACAGGCATCCACTCCGCAGAAGAGGAGGATGGAGAAGACATTGGAAAAATCAGCAATGAAAGCCCTGACCTGGAGGCAAGATGGGGAGACGGGGGTGGAAAGGGTAATTAATGGATGGAGAGGTTTGCCTCTGCTTCGGCATCCTTCCCTGGGGCTTTCGCTCCGCTCACCCACGGGGAACCCGGGCGTCACCCACAAACTGCAGATTTCTTTTTCCCCTTTTGCATCGCAAGGTGATGGGTTATTCAGCATGCAGGAGCCAAATCAGCGGCTAAAAGCTCGGGGAGGATTCTCCTAATCGCTACCGACATCTCCTAGAAATACACATTTCTTTTCCTGGAGCTTTGTGCATCCAGCAAAGAGACCGACAGCTCCCATTTTTCCTACCTTTTGTTAAAGAGGAGGGTAAACCCCGGCGCTTTCCTTACCTTGGTGGGGAAATAGCGACTGAACTTGAATTTTTTCAGGGTCAAGGTCATGGAGTACGTCCCGAAGAAGAGGATGAAGGACATAAGGGCCAGGTCGGGCACGAATTTACAGGACTTCCCCACTAAGCTGCCGCCGTATTTGAGACACTCCTTCTTACTCAGCTGGGTCCAGTCCAGAGCTGTTAGGTTAATAGCATTGTACTGGGGAGAAAACCCCCCCAAAAGCAAAATTAGCACTTTAAGTAACTGCAGCATGAAAGGAAAAGGGTATTTCTGGGCCAAAAAAGCAAAATTCACATTTTTAGCAATTACAACGTGCAAGGAAAGGGGTATTTCCTGGCCAAAAAAAAAGAAAAATTAGTGTTTTAAAGAATTGCAGTGTGCAAGGAAAGGGGTATTTCCCAGGGCTGCGGCCACCCAGAGCCCTATAACCATGGGAAAACCCCAGAACTGCTATTAATTTGGGCAAAAAGTAGGGATATGGTGCCATTGAGCCCAACTGTGAACCCAAGTAAACACAAATCCCACATTTCCCTCACTCCAAGCCAGCGCGCGTCGCATCGTGATGCAAAAATCCCTGGCATTTGTCCTCTCTTGCCCCAAATTTCCCGTCGGGATGAGCAAACTCGCTTACCAGAGAAACGTTAGTGGTGTTTGGTGCCACTGGAGCTGAAGCATCGAATAAGGTCGCGTTGGCTGCGGGAAAGGAGTTTGTTATTGAGGTTTTTGGCTAATACCGAGGTTTTGGCATTAAAAGCAGCCGGGCTTCACCTGGAGAGGCATGGCTGAGCCCGGCCGGCGTAAAAGCAAACGCGGGGTCGAGCGCATCCTCCGAGAGCCGTGCGGGGATCGGCCTCCCGAGGGCGGACCAGGATTTGGGGAGAAAACCCCCCATTTCTAACCCTGCAGAGACTTCTCCCTGATTAATCCCATGCGCCGGCAGAGAACACGGCTTCTCCTTCGGCGGCTGCTCCCTCCGGGGCTGGCGAGTGCCGGGGGGGAGGTATTTTTAGGAGCTTCCTGGGGAAGCCAGTGGCAGCAGGGTCAAGCATCCCAACACCCACGTCTTACAACCACGGGTACTGAAAAAGCAGCCTGTTATTTTTGGAGAGGCGGCACCCAATCATGCCCAAATTACATTTTTGGGGGTGGTGTTGGGTTTTTTTTTTAATATTTTAGGGGTGTTTTGGTGTCTCACTGGAAAAAAAAATATCCTTTCTAGCCCCCGGCACCTTCTCCTCCAGTGCAAAAAGCGGCTCCGCTCGGCTCTTCGGGCGATGCAGCTCCGCAGCTTCAGGAGCACCCACGTTCTTTCTGGGTGCCCCTAAGCAGGGTCCGGGACCGCTCTGCCCCCCCTCTTCCCTCCGGTCCATCCTCTTCCTGCGCCAAGCGGGAATTTCAGCTGCCCCGACCTGCCGCCTCCGTCCCCGGCACCGAGGATTAATGAAGGAGAAGCAATTGCTGGGTTAGAAGCAAAGACCTGGGCGCTGCCAAAACCGGGCTCCGGGAAATGGTGCTGGCAAACCCAGCATTAAAAACGTTAGTATTATTATTATTTTTTCCTCCATAACCTTTTATTTTTCCAGAAACCGGCCTTATTTGTGATTTCTACAACTTAAAGGGTAGCGTACCACTGGTGGTATTTTAAGAGAGGACCCTTAAGGGCTCTACAGAAACCCTTTTATCAGAGCAGAAAGAAAAGTAAAATGCACGGGGGGAAAAAAAATCACAACAAAACCCTCACGGCGGAAGAGTATCAAATATTAAAATAGTTTTAATATTTAGAAGGTGATACTCACTTGAGATTGAAATCAGCCCAAATTGATGTGTGCAGCAGAGACAAATATGGTACAAATCAGTTATAATAACCAAAATCAGAACTAATTAAAAAAAAAAAAAGATAAAAAAAAAGGATGTAGGGGGGAATAAACAGAATTTCTCAATATCTAGAGGAATGGAAAATCCAGTGTGGACACCTCTGCCTCGGGTGCTCGGGGCAGCAAGGGCAAGGAATGGGGCTGGGTTGCAAAGAGGCTTAAGGTTTTTGGGGTGCAAATGCCTCTCGGCTGCCCGGGGTTTGCTTGGGATGGGGACTTGGAAAAGGGGGAGACATCGCTGGAGGCTAAAAGCTTCGCCTTCATCCTGCGTTAAGCCATGGTGGTGGGTGCTGCCGGGCAGATGCCGGCACACGCGGGTGGATGGAGGTGGCTCTGGTCCCGTTTGGGACGTTTCAGCTTCCCGGGGATTGCGCTGGGCGTCAGGCTTTGCTTTCCTGCAGGTCAGATCTGGGCGGGTTTCGATTTGGAACGGATTGCGTCGTCCGCGGTTGCTCCCCACTGCACGAGGGGCTTTCAAAATCCAAAAGGATCAGGTCACTCAGCGGGCGGTCGATGAACAGATATCGAGGAAAAATACAAAATTATACCCAATAACTGTTATTTCCATCTCAGCAGGTAAGAGCTCTTCTTGCAATGACAGATGTATTAGGAACACATTGCATGGCAGGTCTTGGATGCTTGTATTTCTGGGGAGAGCTTCACCATCACAGCTCTCTGCCTCCATTATCTGCAGCTGATGCTCCCCAAAATGGTTAGCATTCAGGCTTTTTAAATAAATTCAGCTCATCTGAGAGCAGGCGGTCGCTGGCATTAGCCCAAACCGAAGATCTCCACTCCCTTCCAGGTGGCTGTGGGAGCATCTGAGCTGCACGATTCAGTCCGGGAATCATCAGGTACATCTATCCAGGAGCAAAACCAGCGGATCCATTGAAAGACCATCTGCTCAGAGCCCGATGGCCTCTCCTTTTTGAAAAGGAGTAAGAAAAAGGAGAAAAAACAGTCCAAGGAGGTTTCCACACCCAACCGGGACATCCTGGTGTGTCCCGGACACCAGAGGGGACAAAACCCCGCCAGAGTATTTCCTGGAGAATAAGTTTCCATTGGCAGCAGGCTGGAATTAATGATCTAAAATGTCTTTTTTCCCCATATTTCCCTCTCATCCATCCAGGTCTGGCTACTGAGGCTGAGGCCCCGGCTCTCCAGCACCATTTGCCGTGTCCTGGCAAGCGCCGACGTGCTCATCCGTGGTGGACAAGGCTGTACATCCACCTTGCCCAAAATCCCCCTCAGAGGAGGAGGACGAGGTCTCTCCACCCCACGCTGATCGGCTTGCTGCCTCCTTCCATGTCCTTGGCCAACGATCCAGTGGGATTTATCCATGTGGCCCCCCCCCAACCCCTTCATCTTCCCCATTCGGCACCGAAAAAGATGTGTACTCACCTGGGTCGGGAGCGATGCACTCGCACTTGTACATGGTCACGTAGTCCGGCTTGAAGTCCGTATTGATGGGGTAGTACTTAAAAGCTCCGATCATCTTCTTAATGGCATCGTAGATGAAGATGAAGCTGATGAGGGTGGAGAAGCCTTCCTCCGTGAACCGGGTGATGTACTTTATAATGAAGCTGGCGTCGGTGGCCACCAGGATAAGGCACTGTACGGCAGAGTGCAAGCCGATCCAGAGGCGAAACTCCATGTAGTCGATGCCGTTGCCTCTGAAAGCGGGGACAAGGCGAGAGCAGCCCCGTGAGAGCACGCTGCGGGCTGGAGGCCAGCTCCCACCCCGGCACGGATGGGTCCCAGCTGCCCCTGGCATCGCCCAGCACCTACTTGCTGAAGTCGTAGAGCAGCTTCTCGAAGATGAGGATGGGGCCGGTGCTGCTGAGGATGATGAGCGGCTGCCCGGCGAAGAGGCAGAACATGGAGCCTGCCATCGCTGTGCCAAGGAAGCTCTCCATGACGCCCTGGTGATGGATCAAACCCAGTGTTATGGTGATGCTGTGCCACATAACATCCCCACAGACACCCTGGGTGGAGGTGGGAATTAAGGACCTCTGCTTGGACCCATACAGGATGGTTGGGACCACATCGCATTGCCACTGAGATGGGTTTTCCCATCCTGCAGGTATTTCAGGACTGCCAGTCCCACTTGGTAATGAATTTCCATCCCCAGCTTTAAAGCTTGGCATGGCACAAGGAAGGTTAAAACCCATCCCGTCCCATCCAATCCCATCCCTGCTTGATGTCCCCAAGCTAAAGTGACCCCCCCCTCCTTGGACTCAACCTGGTAGTTGTCTGTAGCGTCCCCAAGCAAGCCCCCGAACGTGATGGCATTGGTGATGCAGCCCAGGTAGATGAACAGGATGGCAGAGATGGACTGGATATGAAAGCCTTCATAGAAGTCGCTCGGGAACCAGGGCAGCTTCCTCTTGATATCCAAATAGAGGCCACCACAAAACCTGGGGACACACCACCAAGGACCAGATACATGTGCCTTCCACCAAAATAGACCCGGTGCGGTGCAAAAGGTTGTGCCCAGAAGGTTTCCACCCCTCTGTGTCCCAGGAAGCCACAGGGGGAGCCGGCAGGAGCTGCTGCTGGGTGCCCGCACCGTTAGAAGTTTTCTGAGTGGTGGCGTGCTTCCTCACCTGCCGGTCCACGTGAGCTCTTCCCCAATTTCATGAACTTCGGGCATCTCCCCGTCGTCGCTGCCTCCTCCACCGCCCCCAGCGCCTGCCCCACCAGCCGTGCCGTTCATCTGCCCCACTTCGTTCAGCGAGAAAACGGATTTCCTGCGGGAGAGAGTCACTGGCGTCAGCCACGGCACCTGCCCTACTAGGACGGTCCCGATGCGGGGACCATGACCAAGGCCATGGTGTACCTCTCTACCTGCACTAGAGCTTGGGGTTTGGGCCAAATTTGGAAAGATCAAGAGCTGTTTTTGCTCAGCCCAGGGGAATAATGCAGATTTTGCAGAGTAGAAATGGCTCTGAGCTGATCTGGGAGTGAAAACTGCTGAAAAAAGCAGCGTTTCTGGAAAATTTGCGGAGATTATTTCTAGGGATAAAGGCAAGCAAAGCTGCTGTCCTCCTCCAGCATCTCCAAAACAGGAGCAATGGGGATGGCCACAGGGCTGGGACCAGCCCCGCATCTCCCACCTACCTCTTCTCAGCCGAGGGCACTTTTTTGGGTGGCTCAATTCTAATGTTGGGGTCCCACTCGCCCGGTGGCAGGACGATGACTTCATCCAGAAACTCATCTATGCCGGCAATCAGGTCTTCTCTGTCCCGGGCTTTGTAGGCAACATCGCTGAAGAGCTGGGGGTCAAGAGAGGAGAGGTGTCAGCTCGGGAACGGTGTCCAGCACGCACATGTCCCACATGGTTTTGGGTGGTAGGATGAAAATTGCTTTATTTTCTCAGCTCTGAGCAAGGGGGTTCCCGGCGAGGGCCGGGTGTTGCACCTACTCACATCATCCACCATGAGGGTCGCAATGGCTCTGCCGATCTCATTGTAGGACTTGGCTTTTCCCGCGGGACCAAGGAGAATAAAGAGGAACCTGGGAGGGGAAAGGCGCAGTGTTGGCAGCCTCGGACCACCGGCTTCTATGGCGTGAGACCACTCGGTGCTTCGGACTCGAAGGAATTGTGCTCACCTGGTGGGGACGGGCACCTCCGTCACCCCTCCCAGCATCGTTGCCTGGAGGAGCCGCACGAAAGCCACGAAAGGCTTCTCCAGGAACTCCACTTCTCCCACCAGCACATTGGAGGCCTCCGCGTCCTTGGGGATCTTCTTGATGAACTTGTTCTTCAACTGTTGGAAAGACGAGGGTGGGGAAGGGAGCGGTTGCCAAAATCTGGCTTTTCCCCCCCTTTTCCACACCCCGAATACAAAAGCTGAAGTCGCAGGCTCAAACCTCTCCATCTCTGATGGTCCCAGGGCTCCCAGAGGTGGGGATTCAAGAGCCATATCCAAGAATAAACAAGCAAGAATTCATAACGCTGAATTTCTTCGTTACTCAAAACCACCACTAAGCCCAAGATTAACTTGAAACGACTCACTCGGGGCTCCCTAATACAATGTGCAAACCATGGGCGGTTTGCAAAAGGTGCTTCGCTGCACTGGGGTCTACGGAAGGAAAACCCCGTGCAATCCCCCTGCAGAAAATCTGATCCAAAAAATATAGATTCCAGAGCAAGCCAGCACGCATTTTTGCAAGTCTATTTGCAGCCCTGGGCTGCCGAGACCCGATATAATGCAGAAACACCACTCGGCGCCGTGCACGAGGGAGGTGTTTGTAGCTCATTTTCCCCCAGTCTCATCCTCGGAGCAGGAACAAATAATGGAAGTAGGAAACCTCATTCATGGATTTATTCCCCGGGTCTCTTCTCCCCTGCAGCTCTTTCATTATTAGTCTAAAAGAGTTCAATACCAACCCAGGCAGGGTGTTATTATAATCTATATGCCAGCATGAGGGGAGGCATGTGAGCTGGGCAGCAAGCTCTCCCCTTTCTAATCTTTTAAACCCAAATGGAAAAAAATAATAATAATAAAGCAACTTCTCCAATGCAGCTTGGAATAAGCAAGAGCAGGAGTTAACAGTGACCACTAAGCTTCATGTAACACTTAAAAAGTCCCTTTGTAGTGGGCCTAATAGGGCGATTAAACCTAAATGCTTTGCATATTTTGGGATTAACCCTCCGAACCCCACTGCTGGAGGCTGATATTTGGGGTTCATTAGTGGGCAGTTGGCTTGATTTATTGCAGCTGTAATTCAGGAAGGTGTCCTGGAAACCTTCTGCCTCCCCGATATTGTGGCATCCCTGTCTTATGGCTCCCAGCAACACAGGAATTTCCATCCTTTGCTTCCCCCGAAATCGCACCATCCCAGGTAAGCCTAGCAAGGGCATCCCTGGGGAAAAGCAAGCTGCCATCCCCTACTGTCCCTTAGTTTTCCCTTAGGTTTATGCTGAGATCATGCACAAACAGAAACAAAGCAAAGCCCATATAATGCATCAACAGTTCCCAGCTAAAGAGCCTTGATATCGGGATGGGACCTCTAGCAGAAGACCGGCACAAAACCCTGCCGACCCATCGCATCGGCAAGCAGCGATCTGCCCCCAGCTGCCCGAGCGGCCTGACCTCCCTCCCAGCTCTCCCGGGCAAAACCAGGGGGAGAAAAGCCCCCGAGCTCGGCAGTAAGAAACCCATGTCCAACATGGTGCGAACGGAGGGAAAAACGGAACCCGCCTCTATTTACAGGCTGTTGTCTGGGGAGCTCTATCCATGTTTGCAGACCCAAGTGCTTGGATGGGATTTACCCCCTGCGACCTGCCTTACCCAGCCAAGCAAAAGCTTTTTTAGGAACCCTGCACTCTTCCAAGCACCTTTCCTTTCCTACCTAAAGTTTTAAAGGAATTTTTTCTCCACCCTAAGGATCTCAAGCTACATCGGCATCCTCGCATGTCCCTAATTCTGTGTTCAACTTGCAAGCACAGGTATTCTTTCTGGGCCAGCTTCCCCCATGAGTGAGCAGGGATCAATAAGTGTATTAATTTCCCTAATTAGGAATTTGTGTGGTTATTGACCGAGCAAAGCTGCGCAAGGCTCACATGGACCTTAACAACACAGAGCCCCAGTGCGGGTGGTGTCGGAGATGCTTCCCGCAGCATCGCACTAATGTTCTCAGGGACAATTACCTGGTCGGTGCTCGGCGTGTCCGAGATGTCGTTCATGCTTCGACTCTGCGCGTGACCTGATGGAGATAAGAGACATGGTGAGAAAAGCCGCCCGGTGATGCGCAGCCTGATTTCAGCCCCACGGGCAAGGGGAAAACGTGGTGGGAGGACTTCAGCACAAAGGAAAAAACATTATTTATTACAGCTGGGCTTGCAAAGCAGGTGCAATAAGATGAAAAGCCAAGACTAGGAGTTTTTCTGGTATCGGTCACCCTGTGGTCGCACAAACCACATCTCATTTATGGCTGTGGTGGGATCCCCTTGCAATTGCACTCGCCCACTCTCATACTGCAATTCGATTTTCTTTTCGCCCTGCTTCTGTCAGGACCGTTTCTGCCTCCCCGCCGCCCTCCCCGGCTTACGTAGGCGGCCGTAGCTGGCGCTCTGACGCATCCGCAGGTCCTCGGTGGAGCGGTGGAAGGCGGCGCCGGCGGCCGGGCTCCGGACGGGGCTGCGGGCTGGGGATAAGGAGCCATTAGAGGAGATGCAGGTGCCATGGGGAAACGATGGGTGATGCTGAAGGCAAGAGCCCAGCCTGAAAATCGGCTGCCCAGCACAAGCGTGACCCTTCCAGCGCTGATACACCGGTAATTTGTTTTTCTCTCCTACTCTCATTTGCACCTTTATCCCACCCATAGCAGCTTTGCCATTAGCAAAGAATAAACTGCCTTAACCCAAGCCTCGCAGCCTCAGAGGCTCTGCGCAAGGAGCCTGCACCGCCCCGCGCCCCACCAATGCTCTCCAGAGGCTGTAAATGGATTCAGAAGTGCAACTTCTGTTACCTGGGAAGACCCAACACTTCATTTGACTTTTTAATCTCATAATTCTCCAGAGAAACCTACACCTGAAATTTGCTGTGAACTTCACACTTCAAAATATTTACGTTGGCCACCACCAAGTTTCACGTGAACGTTTCTCCTCCCTAAACTGGTGACGAGTCCCATTTTTCATCTCAGGTGTTTAAACTGAACTACTTAGCTTTTAGACTTTCCTTTTCCCCCGTGCATTTCCTCTGTTAAGCCCAGCGTCTTCTCAGAAAACCTCCTGAATTCCCGAAACTGTGTTTTCCTTGGGGTAAACACATCTGGACCAGCTTTGTTGAGCTGCTCTGCCTCTCTCTGAAACACCAGCTGCAACCACAGCATCTATCCTCTTTTTTGTTGTTGTTGTTAAACCCACTAAAAATAACAATGAAATTCCCACTGGGCATGACCCTATTTTCAATGCAATGGAAGCATTTATCCCAATATCACGGAGTTGTCTTTGGCACAAGTAATGCAAGGACCCCTCTGCTCCTGCCAATGACCATCTTTTCCTTGGTGTCCCTCTCTGCAAACTCAAAGTGATGCCATCGTCTCAGCAAGGAACTAGAAACACAAAAGACGCCCCTATTTTACATATGTAGAGGGAATAACGCAACATTTCCAAGTTGTGCTCCATTTTGAGAGCTTCTGGGCAAATGTAAGCTCAAATATCTAGCCCTCCAACATGGACGATGGCTGCTTTGAAACCTGGGGATGCCCAGGGGGTGGGAATATTGCTTATTGACGGCCTCTTCCATGTGCACTTTGAGTGTGGGCGCTGCTGTTTCTGTCTACCCGGGGAGCAGCTGGAGCCCAGCAAATCCCAGGCTCCACCAGATGACCTCTGTTTAAACCTAAGTAAATAATCTAGCATGAAAACAAACAAATCCCCTTTTATAATGGCTCAAAAATAGGCAGGTTCAACTGCGGAGCAGACTGGATTTGTCTGTAGGCTGCTCTGCCAGACAGCCCCTTGGCCAAGCGACCGCCAACGCCGTTGTCCATCACACAATGACGTTGCCCGTCTCAGCAGACATCCCCTTGCCTTGCAGCTCCCAGTGACGCCCCACCCTTAAAGCCACCAGTGGCAGAGCTTTTGGACTCTTTCTCAATGCAGTAAATACTTGGATGCCCCAAATGGTTGGGTTTCCCCCTTTTCTTCTCCTGAGACCTTCCTCCGCAGCCTCACTCACCAAAGACTCGAGGATGCAACCGGGAGCAGGTTGGACCCCAAGGACTCACTTGTGTTGGAGGAGACGGACTTTCCGATATCAGCCAAGGAGCGGTGGATTGGCTTCTTGGTTTGGTGACGGTGCTTCCTGAGGAGCACGTAGCTTATCTTCTCCCGCAGCTCTGGCTTGAGCAAACCGTCCTCGATCTGTTTCTCAATGACATCGTCTGCAAGTGCCAAACGAGGGAGGTGCATGGGTTACCGTGCCCCAAACCCTCCCAGAAAGCTCAATAGGACAACACTTACTGAACCAAGTTGATGGCTCTCAACTCCTGTCTTTGCTAATTCCCATGCAAGTTGGTTTATGTTTGCACGTAGCAAGCAAATGCATTTAAATCTGTTCCCAGAAATTTCGGACATGGGTAAAAATCCATCTGAAACCACTGGTACCCGCCAGCTCCTACCTATAATTTGGGGCAAAGAGTAGCCATCTAAGTCCAGGAGCACTGTTCCCGTCTGTAGACACGTCCGCAGCTCAAACAGGCTGTGCAAAGACAACGTGGATACGTGGGGCTTGCTCCACCTCTCCCCACCTTCCTCCACCTTTTCTTCAAACTTTATCCACCTGCAACGACAGCGGCAGCCGTGAAAACGGGCGCGGAGTGGGGCTGGAGTACGAGAAGAGAATAAGAGAACTGCTTTTCCTGTGGTGCTTCCTTCCTGCAGAGGGCTTTGAAAGCCTGAGTTAATTCATTCTGCAAAGCTTTCGCTCGTCATTCAGGGTGGGAATGGAGAAATCAAGTGCTGCCTGCACGGTTGAAGAGCAGAGCAGACCCTCTCGGCTCCACCACTGAACTCAACCCTGCAGATTTCACCCTCCTCAAATTGCTCCTCAAGATTTGGGAGGTTTTCCCATGGAGCTGACCTTGCCTTAGCCAGGATCTGCACCCACATGGCCCAGCTGTGCACGCAGCAAAGCAAAAACCCAGGGCGTTGCAAATGTCTTTTTCATTCCTTAACAACGCTCAGACTTCAACCTGGGCGCTTCATTCCCACGGTGGGAGGCAGGAAGGTTTGCAAGCCCACGGCAATCAGCCCTTCCACCTCCCTTCCTTAATTTTACAAACCAAAAACTTCAGAGCAAATCTGAGAACGGTGGCTCATTTCTCCCCGGGAACGGGGCTCCAGCTCCGGGGAGGGCAGGCAGCTCTCGGCAAGACGTCGCTTTGGGGAAGAAAGCTGCTTTTCCTTTACAGGTTTGCAGGCTCCATGGATTATCCTTCGCAGGGCTTAACCTTACAACTTTTAACTGGTACAACTGGGATTTGGGCTCCTGCCACAGCAGAGGGCACAGATGGAAAGGGTGTAGGTGGAAAACGGTTTCTGGAAATACCTGATGGCTCCCGAACGCTGCAAGGGAAGGGATTGGATCGGCTGCAGGGAGATGCACTAAAATGCTGCTGCAAAGAGAAAACGCTGTGCGTCTCACTTAAAAAAAGCCTCAAAATATTATCTGGGAGTGCCAGGAATGGTCTGTGCTGGGGACAAAACTGCAGAGGACCCCAAAACATAAAATTCGGCCCTAGCGCCCATCACTCCAAAACTCCCCACCCTGATTTCTTTGCAGACACCCCTTCTCCAGCCCTTCAAACAACACTGCTTTTATTGAGAGGAAATTCAAGCTTCCCGCCATAGCACCCGCTAAGCCACGTCGGCGCTTGCCCAAAGCCGATTAGGTCGCTTTTCGTTTCTTTTTTACCCTGTTTTCCTGCCAAAAGTGGGTTAGCATGCACACGGGGCGGCAGCCTGGGGCGGCGTGCAGGACTCGAGGCACGTTTCCAGCGGCACCTTTGCCCCAGGACCGGCATCCCGTGATGCTTTCGCCAAGGCTACAGCAAAACCCCATCTCCCTGCTGCGCTCGGCTTCTTTATTTCCATTTACTTCCAGTTATTGTGGATTTAGCCGCAGGTAGCGCTGCTCCCACCAAGGAGCTGCTCTCCTGCAGCTAAAGAGGCTGAACCCCTTCTCGCCGGAGAGCGGAAATCCGGGACTTGAGAAACCTCCGTCCTCCCAGGGGGAATTTGGAAACCTGCATCTCAAGCCTCCCTGATGAAAATCCCAAAGCAAGTGCTGATTTTTTCCCTTCTGAGCTTTTTGGGGAGGGATGAGTAGTTACAGACCTATGCAAAACTGGGGAGGCCGAATAAAGATTTTAGCAACAGCATCCCTGCGCCGCTGCGTTTTGAGCCGGGATGGCGACCAGGAGGATGCTTAAGAGCTTTCCAAATTTGTGATGATGCCAATAACCAGCCCAAGAGATGGGATGAGCACCTGCAGGGCTGGATCCTGCTCATCCCTCGGGCAAACCTCTGCACCCGGACAAGGAAATCCCGCGTGTGCTACTGAAAGGAAAGGGCTTGGGATGATCATCCCTGACCCAGCGCCCCAGAAAACCCCCCAGCCCTACTAGCCCTTACACAGCTGAGGCTGGGAAGAGAAAATCTCACTTGGATTTGAGCTTTTTCCCTTGGATAAACTCCTAATTCAATAAAGCAAATGCCACTTACAACTCCTCAAATGCTTTTATTAAAGATGTAGTGGGTGGGTTGTTACTATTATTGCTTGAGAGCTAAGAGAAGTTTAACTCTCGGCCTGGCCAGCAAAAGCGTGGGGGGCAAAAAAGACTTGGGAAAATGTTCTTTATGTCACCAGTTCCCATTTCCCAGCTTTCTGCTCTAATTCTCCAGTTTCCCACCATGGTACTCTCTTTTTTCACATCCCCTCCAGCCCTTTCTGCAGGGCTTTGCTCTCATGCTGCAACTGGAAATGGGAAAAGCCCAGGTCTGTGGCTGACCCAACCTGGGGAGACACAGAAGATGGGAAATCTTCCTCTCTTCCTCCTCCTCCTCCTCAGCAGGCTGCAGCTGCCGTGCAAAGACCCGCAAAATGCTGTGCTTTCTGCATTTCCCTGATTTGGGCATGGCTTTTTTTAACCTCATTAAAAACGATGCTCATTCCCTGAACCTGCTTCCACCCAGGGATATTTAGGGATGGATCTTTACCCGGCATATTTTCAACCCAAGCATCTTCCCCGCCCTCACCTGGCCGACTCTTTCCACTCCATCTCTTCACCGTCGTGCTGCAGCGTGTCCATCTCTGTGAAGAGCGTGGGGTTGGGAGGCTCATCCTCTTCCCCCAGGATGTAGCGGAGGCGTTCGGCAGCCGGTGACACTGCCAGTGGGGGAAAAAGGAGGTTTACCATCAGCAGGAGATGGGATGATCCTGCACTATTCCACAACGGAAAGCCCATGGGGGGGTTAAAGAGGGATCTGTAGGGCAATTTGGGATCCTGGGGTAAAAAAAGGAGGCTTTGTGGAAAACATTTTAGGTGAAAGACATTGAGGAGTGGGGAAGATCTGTGTAATCCTGTCCCAAAATCCCCGTGCAGAGAGATACTGGGTGCTGGCGTCTAGGATGAGCGGGGGCTGCGTAGCAGCCAGGAGGGGAATATATGGGTCCAGGCTGGGAACTGAGGAATGCGGCCCTATAAAAATACAATCAAATTCCCCTTCCAGCAGCATTATGCCTGCTCCTTCCATGGTGTATCCCACATTTTCCCTACCACGGAGCCTGTTTTTGCCAGGTGGGAGCCGCCCACCACCAGCAACCAAAGCCCCATCCTTACGGTGCCCGGCACACGTTAGATCCCTGGGGCAAAGGTGTGTCATTCGAGGGGAATAATACGAATTTACCACTTCTGCAGGAAAAAAACATCCAGCTTCTTGCTGCAAATAACCCACCAGGCTGGGGAGGGCAGCTATTTCCTCCTGCTCCCTGTGGTGTGTTTCAGGAAGGGGAGCGGCAACACGTCACCTGCCTGCAAACCTCCTGACTGATGGGAAAAGGGTTTTTCATCTTGGGTGCATTCCTTGTGGCCACGGGAGGGTGACCGACCTGCCCTCTCCTCTCAGAAAAAACCAGCCAGGCTGGGTTTTCTCTTAACCCCCTCCATCTTCACGTGCTTTTCTAGCAAAGCCTCATAATTTGGGTTGCAGGGAGGAATCAAACCCCTGGGTACGGACACGAACGTGGCACGGATGGGACTGCTCCCCAGTTGCCCTGGTATTCAAACAAGAGGGTTAAGATCAGCCCTACACCAGCCTCTGTGGAAATGGTGTATTTTTAATAAAATCTTGGGTCTTAGCTCTCTCCTAATACAGTGGGAATTAACGCAGCTCAGGAAATGTCTTTGTTAGCAGAATCCTCTTCTCAAACCTGGGAATAAGAAAGTCTGGTAACAGGGTACCCAAAAAAGCAGGTAAATAAATCGCCATGTGTAAGCAGAGGGAAAACCAGAACTATTGCCCTGTCCTGCCACCAAAGCAGACGAAACCCAAGTCGCGGCGGCTGTGAAAGAATAGGATGTCCCTTGCGTTCTAGGCTGAGCCTGCTTAACCGCTTAAGCGCTTTAAGCCCCACCGCCAGGACTAAAGCCCTGTTGTCAAGTCCTTCCACTTCCATAAGCTTCATTATTATGATTATTAATATTCCTGTTAATTTTAGAGCTGGGCTACACGCCTGGAGGGCTCCAGGCTCTTTGAGCCCAAAGCCCCGTTCACGTAAGAGGGGATGAAATCAGTGCGATACCGGCAACCTCCCTCGGCCTCACACCCTCTGCTTTGCTCTGAAACCTTACATTTCCTGCAAAGCCCCAAACTGACTGTAAATGCAGCGATCTGGATGGTGGCAAAGGGAGTTTGCCGGAAATGCCTGTCTTGGGCAGGATCTCTGGATGCATTTGTAAAAAAAGGGGAATTTACAGTTTTGCAGGAAGGGGTGCGGAGGGGTTAGAGCTTTGCAGATCCTTGACTTGGTGGTTGCTGTTCCCACTCTGCCCAAATTCTGCCCCCGTGTTCTTAAGAACGGGTCCCTCCTGCTGCGACCTGCTGGAGGGTCCCCCCGGCGACTCATTTAGGGGTGTCAGGGCTGTGACACACTTCAGCCACTGGAAATCACAAAACATAAAGGAAATCTTGCACATAAAGAGCTTTTTTGGGGGTGTTTTTAGCTTTTGATCCCCATTCTCTCCCACTTTAAGGAATAAACCCATCTCTCAACGCACAACGTGTGCTTCCTGGCGGTGGCCGCCTCCTCTCCCCGCCGCTCGCTGACCCGAACAAAGAGCACGTTGCTAAACCAGCAGCGCTGGGGCTTTGCGGCACAGCCAAAATTCACAGGGTTTATTCACCTGGAGGACCCTTTTGTGCCTGGGAAAGCACCCAGCCCGGCATCTGGGTTTTTTTCCTCCTGGAAATTTGATCCAGCACCTAAACTGATCGCGGGAAGCAGCAGGCACTGGCTTGGGAGGATACACTGAACAGCAGCATCTACGGCTTGGCACCTCCGAGGAACGCAAGAGTAAAACTGCTGCAGCGACAATGGCCAAAACCCACAAAGCCACCCCAAAACGGGCACCTATTTCGTGCAAGACACAGCTGAACAGGTGCCCAGGGCAGATCCGGACCTCCCCGAACCAGCTTTTGTGACGGGAAAACACTCGCAGCTGCATTTCCCGCTTTACACCCGTCAAACCTCCACCGTGATTTCCGCGGACCCGAATCGAGGCCACGGCTGCAGAACTAGCTCGGCATTAACGCTGGTGACAACGTCGGATGATTTTATGCACACAAGAGCCTACTCTTCCGTGGCTGGGACACACCGGCTGCACTGATTTGAGGTGTACAGAGCACTTCGCACCCCAGCGTTGATCCAGCAGTGAAGCCTCACCTAGCGACGCTTTTCCAAACCAAAAAGCCCGCTCTGACTTTTAGGTACAATAAAAAAGGTGATAAAACGGGGGATGGGGGAGCGTGGTGCCGCCTGGGGGTTGCAATCCGGCTGGGCAGCAGGACTAAGCCTTATTTAAGGCTCCGGCACATTAACCATCCGCTGTCGTGGTCCTTCTGAGTACACGACAGCCTTTCCCTGGGGTTTCATGGCCCAGAAGGGTCCTCTCCCCCCAAAAAATGAGGAGACTGGGGTGCACATCCCATGGGATTAGATGCTCTATTCCTGTTCCAGAACCCCCCAGGTCTGGGATACTTTTCTCCTTCCAGATATAATCTTTTCTATATCATCTTTATCAGTGGAGGCTGACACAGTTCCCCCCACCCCACCCTTATATTTCTGGGGTGAGCTTTGGAGTTCAGCGCCCTGAGAAAGAGCACACCCACTCAGGCTCCCAGGTTGCTTTTACAAGGGAAAAGCAAAGCAAAAAAAATTTAAAAATGGAGCTTTTCTTCCCCTCCCGCTCCCCCCACCGCAGACGCCAAAAAGCGATGGAAATAACCTACCTGGAATTGTTTCCATTTTTTCCCCCATTTCTTCCCGACTAAACCAAACTTCCACTGCACGGTACAAAAAAAAAAAACCCCAAACCTCCAAACTTTGTCCTTTATCCACTCAGGCTTGTTAAACTCCCAAGGCTTAAGGAGCAGATTATAGAGAATATAAAGCACTTTCCTCTCCCTTCAGCTCTCATGACGGGAAGTTACCAAATCAAACGGGATGCGAGTAGGAGAGGTGAGCGCTTTAGGTGGCGGCAGGATGGAGTGAGGGAGAAAGGGGAGGGAGGGAGAGGTGGGAGGGAAGAAATCAAAGGTTTGGGGTTATTTTGTGGAGGGTTTTTGTTTCTGACCTGGAGCAAGGTAGGAAAACCCCCTCCAAGCTCAGGGCAGAGATTTTTTCCAGGGAAAAACCACCCAAATGAGGGAGATTTCCTAGGGGGAAGCAGGGCTGCTGTAGAGTTGAGGCTTTTTGGGGTGTTTTTTTCTCCATAAAAATGACTTTTCCCCGCCAAAAGCAGCCCAGTGTTATACCCCGGCGGCATTTACCGCCTGCGGAACGGAGGGGACGTGGTCCCACTTGCACCGCCACCGAAGGCATATGAAGGAGCTGCAAGCAAAGCCCGCTGCAAATAAAAAACCTCTCCCCACGCAAAAAAAAAAACCTGGAAAACTTTCCCCTCTGTAGGGAAAAGCAAAGCTGAGCCCCTGCCCGCTCTGCTGAGCCGTGACGTGGTCTGCTCGACATAAACCCAAATGCAAATTTCTGGGGGGGGTGTGTGGAAACAAACAAACAAACAAACCCAAACCACAAGATCGACAGCTACTTTGCTGTGCAAAATGTTAATCTTTGCCGAGGAGATTTAACGAGACCAGGCAAAGCCCTGGGCAAAAGCCTGTTGGGAACAAGGTGTGATGCCTGGAGGATGTCTGCACCCCGGGACCCCGCTGTACCCCAGTTTCCTCATTAGCAATCTCCCAATGGCAAAGACAGCCTCTTTTTAGCCCATCCATCACCTAAGCAGCCTCAAATCCCATTTCACACCCTGCGCCCAGCTCTCAGAGACATCCACTGGGAAAAATAAACCTGGGAAGGGTCAGGAAAAGCAGTGCCAAATGCAAAAGCCGGACCAAGCGATGTGGCTACGCACATGGGGGAGTTTAATTCTGGATTAAATGATTCTGCAAAACGCCTCCTGCTTTTTCAGGAAGCCCAAGGGCGACTCACTGGTCCTGCTGGCGTTGTCGTTGCCGCTCTCGTAGCAGCCGTGGCCACCGTCGTCGGTGTCGGAGCGATCCTGGCGCTCGTAGTGCCGCTCGCTCTCGCTCGTCCTGTCCCGGCTGGAGGCAGATCTTCGCCGACGCCGTTTCCTCCGGTAGCCCCGGGGCACCGGCACCCCGATGTAGATGGAGTGGTAATCTAGCAGCAGAGGGGAGGGAAAAAGCTTTAGAGAGCAGAGCTGTGTGCTTCTTACTTGGAAATTTAAAAAAAAAAAACCAACACTGAGATATTTGCCTTCTTCCCACCAGGCTTAAAACATCCTGAGGAGCTTTTCCCATGTCGTGCATGGGATGTGCTGAGCCGAGCGCCCGGAGATCTGATGCATCAGCCAGCAGAGAAGACCCCACTGCCATTTGGGGCATCCCCAGGGTTTCACTCACCTTCCTCATCGTCGTATCTCCTCCTCGAGCTGCTGAGCCCCCTCTCGCTCATCCCATCCTCATCCTCCAGCATGGTCCCACCGCTTGAAGAGAGCTGAGCCGCGGGGAGGAGAAAGGAGATATTTTAAAGGGTGCTGGGCAGGGGAACAGCCTCTTTGCACACTGCTGGGTGCTCCCTGCTATGGGAATCCTTCATGCGTGGCCCCAGGAAAATCACAGGGTCCTTCCTGGGTGGGGCAAGGACGCACCGAGGTGCCAGGACCTTCCCTGCGGATGCACCGGGGACCCTCCAGCACCTCCTGCAAGCGACCACATCTCGCCTCGGTGAACTTTCAGCCCTGCCTCACCCTGCGCCAGCCCTGACCCTGCCCCACCTCTGCTCTCCCCATATTTAAGAAAATCCAGATAAATTTCACGGGGGTTCCATCTCTGGTCTGTTATTTCTGCTGCTCAAAGGCCCATGTAAGCGAAGCATAAGAGGTTATTACGGAGGTTTGCCAGTATGATTACCAACACAAGTTTAGTTAACAGAGCTGTTGCGACGGGGTTGCTTGCTGGCAATAAGCACCCATTTCATTTTCAGGGGGAACCTGCACAGATAAACGGGGTTTTGCAGAAGCAGAGTTCATCTTCCCCCGTCTCCTAAGCACAGATTTTACACCATACACACACTGCCACTTCCAGATATCTTCTTTCAAACCTGCTGTTCTATTCCCCATAATAGTTTCTTTGGATTGTGCCGCGGATGCTAATTAATCTCCTAATTATCTGACCTCCAGTGATTGCCTTTCACACTTGACTTGGGTGGGAGAACAGTTACTCTTCATGGCAGCCCGGTCGATGCCTCCCAAAGTCACTTTGAGAGCAGTCGGGGAGCCAGCCTCTCCGCATCCCCTGTCCCGGCTGCTTGCATCCGTGGCAATATCATACCACTATCCATCTATTTTAGGGAAGAAAAATCTCAGTTCAAGCCAAATAGATTAAAAATATAAAGCAAACGGGTGTACAGCTAAATAGCTGGAAGGGCCCAGGACTGGCCACGTCAGCTCGCTTGGGTTGCTGAATTACTGACCCATTTTCCCCCAAGGCAAAGACCCATATGGGCTCCAGCCTTACCCCAGTTGCTACTTGAAGACACCTCTTGATTTAACAGATTTGGGATTTTTTTTTTTTTACCACATTAACCTGGTGCAGGAACCAATTTATTTTAGGGGCAAACACGTCTGGACAGACAACCGTGCCCCAAACCTCGGCGTATTAAGGGATAACATCAGCCACAAGCCTTGGCTTCCTGGGAGTAACATTATGGGGCTAATTCTGAGGATTTTAGGAAGCTGGTGCTGGCAGAAGAAACAACAAAATACCCAGCCAGCTGCAGGCATAAATATTTTTGCTTTAAAATTGAGCTGGTACCTTCTAACAGATGAACCGTCACAACCTCCCCCAAGAGATTTCCCCACAAGCTTCTGTGCTAGCTCAGGGTCCCCAGGTGATGGACGGGGACACACAGCCCTTCAGCTGGGTCTGTGTTGGGAAGAAATATACCTTTTTTTTTTGCAATTTAGCTTGGCTGGCGAGAGCTCTACCCCAGCTCTGTTGGGCAGCAAAAATAACCCATCTGATAAAGCCACACTTTGTTAGATCCACTGATAAATGAAAGGTCTTGGTTGATTACAGCTGATTTACGACAGTCATACAGCCTAGGATGTTTTCCTCTGATGTTTTACATATAAAGCTTTTTCCCCCAAATCCTTGCATACAAACACAAGCACGACACAGACTAGGGCTGTTGCAAAACACGACTGTAAGCGCGCTAGAAATGAGGGGAGGAAAAGAAAAGCGCTGTTACCTTTGCCAAACAAACCCCACTTACCACCCCCCCACCCCTGCCCCCCTCCCCTTCCGCAAAAACAAGTTTTACCATGAGTTAACTCACCTCGACCTCCTCAAAAACGTTCAGAAATGGGAGGACGGGGCCGTGGAGTAAAGTCACAGATTCTGGTGGCTGAGGGAGCCCAGATTGCCTTGAGATAAAGCTGCTCTTGCCACCATCGTATCGACGCCCACTGCCAAGCGCTGTGCAGCTCCCAGCTTAAAATGTATTTTGGGCAACGCTGATTGACTTTGGGAGCAGAAAGGCATCACGGGACGCAAATAGGCCTCCGGAGAGGATGGGACATTCAAGCCAGTGGAGACCTGGCCTTGCGCAGCAATGATCTCTGGGTATCAGACCACTGGGCTGTAGGAAAATGCAAGTTGTCCGTTCCCAGCTTGCAGAATCTGGAATCTGCATCTTCTGGGGTTGTTGGGGGGGTTTATCTGCACCAGTTTTGGCTGGATCGCGAGGGATTTTGGAGGGCAACTGCTTTTATTTTCTTGCTCTGTGCAACGTCATGTACATCTAATCTTAAAGAATGGAAAGAAATTCTTCAGGGACGTGCTCCTAAAACCCCTGGGGACGGCAGGAACAGCCCCGTGGCCATCAAATGCAGTTTCTTTGGCTTTGTGGGCGTTTTTTTTAGGGTTTTTTTTTTTTTTTTGAGGGTTACACACAGAATCATTTTGCAGTTTCCACATTTTGCTTTTAATGTGTGGAACACCCGTAAATTTGATTTCACGAAAACCAAGCTCTCGGTCACACGAGTGTGCCCGCTTTGCTTCCCGAGCTGTCTGCTTCTATTTAACGCCTGGCTTGCTCGCCTCCACTTAGCCTTTTAACAGGGGTATCAATAAATCCGCATCAAAGCAGCGCCTGGCCCTTCGTCACGGCTGGCCTCATCGTCAAGCAAAAAAACGAGGGATGGGAAATCAGACTTTGTGCTTTAAGGTCATCCGATAACGGGGCTTTTCTCTCGCCTCTGGGGAGATTATTCGATGGCACGGTCTGGAGTCTCAGCGGAAGCAAAGCAAAACCTGTTTGATACTTTATCCCTGCTCCTATTGTCTTCCCAGCTCCTGTTTTGCTTGGAGTTGTTCTTCCATGTGCAGCAGAGCCGGGTTGGAGCAAGGCAGCAGCAACTTCAAGGTGCAAAAAACCATAGGGTGAATTAAGGCACATTATTGCCATCCTCTTTATTTGGAGTTACGAGGCATGTTTGCAAGCGGGAGGAAAGCTTTTGCAAACTGCACTTACGATTCCATGCTCCTGCTTAAATCTACCTTTCCCATTCTTTGCAGGCATTTGCAGAGCAACGGTCCATGGGAACAGGGGAGCCGGCTGCCCAAGCTGATGCGAGAATCAGCTTCTCCCCATCTCCCATTGCTCACCACCTCCCGAAACACAGCGTTAGCCCAGGCATGAAAGCCTTGCACCCGACCCGTTCCGTGCTGCCTGCGCCGGGGCCCAGCACCGGCGGGCTCTGCCCGGCCGGGAAAACCGTATAAAGGTGCTGGTCCTGCAATAAAAAGACTAGAAAGGGAATTTCTCTCCCCAAATACCTGGAAGTACAAAGAGCAGGTTGAATTTATCAGCTTGTATTTCTTAAGGTTTCACTAAAACCTCCCCGAGAGAGGGGGAAGAAGGAGGAAAAGCAAAATCCCCAGAGCCCGCGAGCTGCTCGGGGGAAGGCAGCCACCCTGTTATTCCCCAACGGATCGTGCTCACCTGATTTCCCTGGCTGCAGGTCTTACCTTTTCCATTTGCAGAAAAAAAAAAACCCCAACAATTTTGGCCATGCTATTTTAAAAAATTTCAGTGACCTCACTGCTCAGCTCTTGTGGTTCACAGCTCCATTTTCAATGTGATTTGCGGAAAAAATAATGGTTCAAAAAGTGTTTTTTCAGGCCTGTGCTGGGGATTGCTTCTCGTTTAGTTAAAAAATAAAGCCTGGAAACAGTCAGAAGAGGGAGACAGAGCCCGGCAGTCACACACCAGCTCTCACCTTTCCCTGCTCGGGCATCCAAATAAACGAAGCCAGCCTCCAGCTTCTAAAACACCCTTATTAATAAAAAGCGCCACTAATAAAGCCAGCTTCGCCCCCGCCGAGCGGTGCTCCAGACACGTTGCGCTTTTGAAATATAGACTTTTTTCCCTTTGCATTTTCCTTCTGAAATGACTCCTCTCGCTTGATAGATGCAGCAGCTACAGCCGCCCTGGGGGACCCCGGGGGATTTTGGTACATTTGGAGAGAAAACATGTCCCTGATCTACGCTCCCCCCTTCGTTTGACTTAGGGCCGCCGGGGGAAGCTTTGCCATCGGTAGGTTATTGCTGAGCCCGCACCAGAGCAGCCTGGGGAGCTTTGCGGAGGGCTTCACTGGGTTTTTTTTTTATAGAAACACACTTATATTTTTGCAATTCATCTTGTTTGAGGCTTCCCTCTGCAAGCCCGTTTCCCAGTACGGCTCAACTTCCTGCTCCAGGATTGGATGCAACACACGCTGGCTATTTAATTCCCTTACCCCGAGTCACACGGGAGGGAATTGCCACCTTGATCGCCAAGCTGTTGTGCTAAAAAATAACTATTATAAAAGGTAATTCCTTACCTGGTCATTAGAGGTTGGTTTCGAGCAGAGGGGAGTTACCACCACCCCCAGGGACGGCATGTTGCCACAGTAAAGCTGTCTGTGTTTTAAAAATTGCTGGGCTCTCCTTTTCCTTGCCTGGGGAGAAAAACTGGAGCCATAGTTCATAGGGAAGAGCTGGAAACCTTCAGAAATGGGTGTTTCCCCCCTGTGCAAGCCTTGCCCAAACATCCATCTTGCTCCAGGAGGTGCAAGTTGTGCCTCCCTGGGGATTTGATTCCTGGAAAAGCCCTTTAGAAAGGCTCTGCAGAGCGAACTGCTCCATTTTTTCCTTTAGCTATGTCTTTCTGTGGCCTGGGTACAGCTGGGGATCTACCACAAAGCCACTATTTTTCAGGGGATCAGGCTAAATATAACTATAAAGATACCCCAAAGTGCAACGACGACGTTGCCACTCCCCTCCCCGGTGGCCCGACCGGCGTGCGGTGAGTGGAAGCGACTTTACAAAACACAACAGAAGTCACATTTATTGTGTAAAAAAAAAAACAACAACCCCAAAACCCAATAAGGAGAGGTACAAACACTTCGAAATGTCAGGGTAGTAAAAGGACCCCGGGGAGCTCATGTGCCCGCACAGTGCACTGCATTTTTTGTAACCTTCCAGTGTTACTTTACAGTTTCCCCCAAAGTATCTCCTGAACCTGAGAAGATAAATCATGTTATTTCCACATTCAACACCTGCTGCCTCCCCAAGAGCTTCGCTCCAAGCTGCCTTTCAGTCCTCCACCTTTCTCACACTTTGCTGTGGCAGATGGCGCCTTCCTCCTCCTCCTCGTCTTCCTCCTCCTCAGCATTGATGGGGATGTAGCCCCCTTCCTTGGGCAAGCACCAGCACCAGCCCGCACCGCTCAGATCCACCGCCCTGAAGCTGAAATCCCGCATCTCCAAGGCCTTGAAGTCGACGGTGTCTAGCTTGGAGTAGATCTCGTTGAGCTTTTGCCAATACAGCCAAGCCATCACAAGGCCGATCACCTGCAAAATACGAGCGTTACAGCCACTAGAGCCACCCAAACCCTTCCTGAAGGCCTTCTCGCGCAAGGGATGCTGTCACCCAAACTTCCCAGCCTGGCCACGAGACAAGAGAGGACAAGATCCAGTAAAATCTTCTGCCAAAGCAGCAGGCTCGTTGCTAAACTCATTAATTGCCACATCCATCTCGTGACTTCCCTGGCAGCGGCGTGCGGATCCATTGGGCGTCACCATTGCAAAGAGAGCAAAGAGTCCAGGCTCTTACTAAAATTAAGGTCTTGCTGCAAGCGTGGTGCCACCCAGGTTACGTCCCACTTCCCTGCTGGCTGTCAGGGAAGTAAAAACCACTCTTTAAATCTTTGGGAGAAGGCGGGGGTGGGGGGGGGAGAAGCATTTTCATCAGCACAAGATTTCAAGCCCGTTGCACTGATTTCACCTGGCGTTTCCTCCGC
Organism: Phalacrocorax carbo; assembly: GCF_963921805.1. NCBI lineage: Eukaryota > Metazoa > Chordata > Aves > Suliformes > Phalacrocoracidae > Phalacrocorax > Phalacrocorax carbo. Next base: position 924,348 of record NC_087536.1, on the reverse strand, counting down.
GGCGGCCCCGGTCGCGATGCCAGCGGGGGCGCGGATAAGGCGTCGCGGGGACCAGGCGCTGATGAGGGGCACGGCGGCAATCAGAGCATTCTCAGCACAAGCTACATATTTTCTACTAACCCTTTACCCATCTTGACTGCTGATCCTTAGAAATAAGGTTCATTCCCTGTAAGCCCCAGATTGCAGGGCTCAGCATCAGGATACGAACAGGGCAGCTTTATAGGCATTTTCAGTGCACGAGGGGATGGAGAAGGACGAGACCTTCTTGAGTCTCAGGGCTTTTCCTCTCCATTTTGAGGCTAGCAGTCAACATGTTTTTCTGCACAACCATTCCTTGCAACAAAGAGTCAATAAATAACCCAGTCGCACCTGTAGCGTCCATCAGCTGGTTTTGGAGCTGAAAACATGTTACTAATCATTTCTCTGGGTCCTAATCGATCCATTAAATGGTCTGGAAAGTGGGAACATCGAGAGAAAGATAAATGGGGATAAGGGCAAAGGGTTGTAATGCATCTTAAATTAGGGACCATTTTATCCCCGAGTGGAAAGTGAAAAGCCCTTGCCCAGAGGGGGCTGCAGAAAACGGAGGCAAAAATTCCACAGGGGAAAAAGCAAGTCAGGGAAGCATTCACCCAACGAGCTGAAAGCAAACAGGCAAACACAAACACCGGGGTTTGTTAATTTACCTTTCAGGGACGGAGAAATACCCCACCATGCGCACGGGCAGCTTGCACCTTGCACAGAAGCCGCCCCCCCCCCCCCCCCCCCCAAATCAGTTGAATACTTATTTTTCCCTCCCAAATGCCCCTGGAGGTGGATCCCAAGGGGACTCCCCTGGATCGACTGCTCTTCCTTCAACTCAGAGGAAGCAGAAGACCACGGCCCTTGAGATGCTCTCCTAACACTGAGGGTCCTTCCTTGAAGTCCTCAGTCGGAGCTTGCCCTGTTCCCACTTTCCTAATTGCACCTGCCGATCCTCAAAGCGCATCCTACTTATCTGATGTTCACCTAACTACTGATAACAGGACGAATCACTGAAAGAACAGACGAGGTGCCGGGGGCCGCTGCGCGGTAACGGCTAGCAGGGCTTTCCCCACTGCGGGACCTACAGAAATGCTGGACTCGTGCCATTAGGGTTCTTTGCCAGGGAAGAGGGCTGCAGGTGGTGAAAGAAAAACCTGGAAAGAAAAGTCTGGAAGCATCTCAGCATCTCCTTTTTTTATCCAAATAGCCTGAAATCAGGCTAGCTTACAGCCCCTGTAACTTTTGTGTATGGATCTATGTAGCTCCCTGCCGCCCTCAGAATATTCACAGCTGCACTGCATATTATCTACCTGTCTCAGCAGGCGACTGCTTCCCAAATACTCTATGAAATGATTTCAGCCCGAGTACGGCGCCGGCATGCAGCTCCGACTCAGGCTGTGCGAGATGCGTTCGCTCCCCGAGAGCCTGCGCAGGACCAGAATCAGGCTGTGCAGCCTCGGGGTCACCTGGGACGGAGCTTGCGTTCGGCGGCGAAGCAAAAATAACAAAACTAAAGGCTTTGTCATGGAAACCAGCAGGGTTCGTGCTCTCCTGTCTCCCTGTGTCCTCTCTTCTCTCCCCAAAAGCTGCCCAAACCTCCGGGTGGGGATGCAGGAGGCCAAGGCTGGTTGGGCGATGCTTGGAGATGGCTCCGTCGCTCCGCGAAGTGCAGGGCAAGCCCACAGCAACCGCTCCCACGTGGCTCTAGATAATAAGATTATGCTAATCCATATTCAAAAGCAGAGCCCCAAAGGGTTTAAAAAGTTTAAAAATAATATTTAAATATATGTCAAGCTTTAGCATTATTTACTTCTAGTAGCATGTCATCACCGGGTAGATTAAAATCCCACCGCTGATACAGAGAAAGGACCAACCAAGCAAAACCCTTTGAAATGACAAATTTTAAGGCAAACATGTCATTTTTCTCCTCCCTAAACCAAACCGTAATTCAGAAAAGATTTGTGCTTACAATACATTTAATGTAAATGAATCCAATTCTGCAAAAGCACCCAGGTTCAGGGATATCATCGCTCCTGCTCCTCTCCTCCCGGCGGCGATGAGAAGCCCGAGCTACCGCAGGACGCAGCACCCCGGGTTAGACTGGGGATTTCTTGAATGGAATAAAATTACCGCAAGCCCTCAGTCAGCCTTCACTCTCCTCTGAGTTATGAACCAACTTCCATTCCAGCTCGCCTCTAAATATCCTTTTCCACTTAATGAAAACAGAAAAAGCTGTCAGGAATATAGATGCGTTCAATATCCCCGGCACCAAGGGCACCATGTTTTCCAGAAGCAGAGAGACTTCTAACGTGAGCGCTGATTTTATTGCACGGCAATATGAAGGAAGGCGTTATTGCAGAGGAGCGTGTTAACAAAATGTATCAAGTATGAGGATAAAAAAAATTAACAAGCTGCTTTTCTCCCTGTCTGCCCCTCCCCGTGATGGTAACCGCCAGCGAGCGAGGGGGGAACTGCCTGGGAGTTGCCGCTTGCCGGTCATTTAAAGTTAGAAAATCGCCTGTTCTTTCTGGCTGCGTTCAGCAAAGTACAGAAACCATCGCTGCCTCGGGAGGTCTCCAGTCTGCTGCTTTCTGAGCTTTTTGCTGGGGGATTTAAAGGCACGGGGGTACAAGATCATCGAGTAGCTGCTCTTACAGTGTGCAGGAGCAGCTGCGCGCAGAAAAATAAATCCAGAGACCTCTGCGTGTCGAGGGAAGCAATAGAGCGTGCAGACCAGCTGGAGAGTCACGCTACGATTTTGTGTGTGTGTATATATATCTATTGCACTAGCAAGGGCACCGTGTGCCTGTGTATGTATGTATTTTTATATACACATATTGCAACTTGCATTGATAATGGTATTTGTAATTTGGTGGCACCCAAAGTCAGGGATCCCCCGCAGTGACAGCTACGGGGAAAAAACCACCCCACAGATGACGTTATTTGAGACTTACGGCCTCGGTTCCCGTCTGGACACTGGCCGGAGGGAGCGTGCAAAGGCTTGCACAGGCAATATCCTTCCTGCACCCTTCCCTTCGCACGCGTTTTCCTCCCGGCTGGGGCGTGCTGCCCACCTTGCCCTCTGCTCCCTGGCCACCTTGAGACGAATCAAGGAGGGAAACTTTGCAAAACCAAAGCATCACTGTTAGAAACAATGATAATCACTACGGCCATGCAGATACCTAGATTATTATATTTTAACTTACTAAGCACATGATGTTGCACCAGGAAGGAGATATCCTGTTGCTTTTTTTCTTTTTTTCTTTTAATAAAATGCTAAATTTCTAAATACACAGCAAAACAGAATGGGGGGCAGACGTCTGCTGCCATTTCCCACTTCTCCACCTTCTCCCAGTAGCAGCTCGGTGGCCTTGAGCTGATCCCGACTGGCATTTTGCACTGAAGGCCAGCCGCAGATGAAGACCTTTCTCTCCATCTCTCAGCAGCACCTTGGGACTCCCCTGGGAAGCCACGGCTGAAATATGCCCCAAAGCCATCCGATTTAGGGGAAGAAACTTCTGCATCTTCATTTTCAACCAGCAAAAAGGGTGAGCGGTACATCGGCTGTCGGCGAGGGCCAGCCATAAATTCTCCCATCCAACCCATCCAAGCAGCTAGAGGAAACTTGTGTCCATCAGAGAGAATAAAAAAATAAGTGCTCCAGAGCACAAATCCTCAGGGATTTTCTCCCGGACTCCTGGGGGCTGTATGACGCTTACGAGCCGCCTGCGAGAACAGGGAAATAAAACCCATCCATCAGCTGGAGCTTTTTATATTCTCCCGCAGCACTTAATCCAACGCCTGGTTTGTATTTCTCCCGGCCCTGGGAGTCGGACCTCCCTGCCCCAGCAAAACCATGCGGGCACACGCCGCCAGGCAAGGGCAGTCTGATCATTTTTCTGGTTTAAGCCCCAATTATAAACACTCCTTTAACCCCAGAAGGCTCCCATGGGTGTCTGCAAGTCCCTGCTACTGGAAGAGCCTTGAGTTTTCTCTATGCAAAAGAGGAAAAGCTCAAAAAGCAAATTAAAACCCTGCTATTTTTTTCCTGAACTTGCAGTTATTTCGAGCCAACTGAGAAGAGTGACGCTGATTATAACCGGATGCTGTAGCATGATTAAGCTGTGGGTGTTGGCCTGTCTGGCTGAGCAAGGACACCATCCTGCTGCTGTTCCCAGCTCATCGCTCCAGAAATTAAATAGTTATTGCCCCTGACACAGCAAACGTCTCACTTCATCCGATCCCATTACTCAAAGGCGTGAAGGGTCATCTTTCTATTACAAGAGATATCCAGAAGAGATTGGAAATACATGGCCCGGTGGTTTCAGCGCCTGTTCTCCACTCTTTTTTTTGTGGTGGCAGCAAAGCACCCTGGTTCCCCAGCGCGATTTGTCTCAGATGAACCCCAATACTGCACTTCCAGGGATCAACGCTTACTCTCTCCTTCAAAGCCCAAAGCTCCCTTTCCCCCTGGAGCTGACAGCAGCCAACGAAGACTTTTTTAAACCATTTCAAACAAGACAGCATCAGTCCTAATTACCAGTTTCCTACCAACATCGCGAGCCCAAAATCAGATGAATATGGAAGTTTGGGATACTTTAACGCAATTAATGGTTATTCCTTCTCTTCCAGCACTTGAGGAAGTTAAATACATACAACTATTTGATGCTATGCTCCGATTTCCGTGGTTCTGGTGCAGCGCAAAGCCGCCTGCTAGACATAAGCCACCTATTTCTGTCTCCCACATGGGTGCTGTAAGATGTATTACGAGGCTTTTTGGTGCTCAGCTCCATCCTTGCCAAGCCGCAGCTTTGCTCGATGTCTCGTAGCGGCTCCGCTTCTTCTTTCGGATTAAACAGGTTTGCATTAGGAACAGGTCACCACAGCGCTGACATGGCCGAGATCTAGTTGCAATATCCACCCCCTCGCTAGGAAAGGTTCGCTGATTGATGGCTCGTCTGGCAAAGGGAGGCATGCTCGGAGTCAAGAAGGTTTTTGGAGGAGGGGAAGGGCTCAAACACTCATTTTCGCGTTATTATACAACAAGAAAAAGGTCTGGAAAACTGCAGCTGTTTTCCCTTAGGGGCGTGCATACGCACATGTGCACCCGCACGTGATCGGTGGCTCGATTCGGGGCGGAAGGGTTGCGTTTTGGGTCCTTGCAGAGCACCTGAGAGGAGCTCAGCTCCTCCAGTCACGTTTTGCTTAACAAGGGCAAAAATTAAGGATGCAAAATAGCAACAAAATGGTGCTCAAGAGCCCTTGCAGGGCGACAGCATGATTAACCGCATCCTGCTGCATCACGGTCCCGACAAAACCAACTCTGGTCATGCAGAAAATAATCCGCCAGCCCAACGAGGGTCTTCTGCAAGTAAAACTTTCTGCAAGAAAACCGTTTTCCATGCAGACATCACTGGCTGCTACGCAAGCCCGTGCCTGGCTCCGCAGGCCCTTGCCCATTGGGGCGGCTGTAAACCTGGATCCTGCTAAACAGAAGAGTTGAATCGTCTCAAGCTTTCCCAGAGCTAATCAAGTAAAAAGCAAGCATTTGTCTTTTATTGGCTTTTCCTTCCATAAATTGATATTTATAGACCAAGCTCCTGTGCAGGTCATGGACTGCTAATGGAAAAATCCCTTTTATTCCCCTTTTCTACTACATTAAGCATGTGTCAGCTGCTTGAAAATATATCGCCTTCCATCCCCTGGAGCAACTTCGATATTAAAAAGCAAACAAAATACAAATTAATCTTGCAAAGAAAGAGGGAACTTTGGCAATACAAAGCCCTTTACACAAGGAAACATTTAACATACTGTCACCAAGAGATGAAGACGCCAACCTGCAAAATGCCCGTTGCAAGTCTAACGTTGCATTTCTGAGGACTGAAACAGTTGATCTTCTGGATTTATGCTCTTAGGAGGGAACATCTACCTCTACGCTGACGCCCTATTACTCTGTAGCTGCTCCCAACGTAGAGCTTTGGAGATTGATGAAATATCGAACCAGAGGTAGCAACAATTTACTGCGAGTCGGCTGCGCTGCAGCGTCGATAGATATTAACCCTTGGTGGTGACCTTCCCCAGATTGTTTTTTTCTTTCTAATAGGACTGGTGCCACTTTCTGCTTCTTTAGGATGGAGAAAAAGGAGTTGAACTTTTTCCTGCTCTTGTTTCTACCTAATTACACTGGCTACGTCTTCACCTTGCTGAGGAGGATGAAATCCCATCAGAAAACATCCCCTGCAAAGGCGCGGGGATGGAAAAGTGGGAGATGCTTTTCCTGAGGTCAATATAAAAGCTGCTGAAAGAGCCCCTGGGCGTGGCAAAGGGGAAAGAGCAATACATGAGGTTATTCGGCTTATTTTAACTATAAATTCTTTTAATGCATGCTGTAAACTCCTTGGATAATCTTGCTAGAGGCACAGAAGGTAGAGATGCAGCCAGTATAAAACAAATCTATGTGCTTTGCTGCACCTGCTGAAAGATCTGGGGTTGCTTCACAGTTAAACACAACTAGTACGAGGCCACAACGTGAACTTGCCGTTGACTGCCAGCGACTAAATTACAACGTCTTTTTGAGAGCAATACGAAATGTATCACAGTTTGGCCTTGGTCTGCAGCTTGGCTGAGAAGTAAGGCAAGGAGATGGGATTGTTACTGGAGAATGAAACATAGCGCGGAAAAAAAAAAGAGAATTAAAGGCACTCTGCAAAGACAGAAAAATAATCAAGTTGCTGCATTTATGCTTCGCTCTGAATGAAATACGACAAATGAACACAACCACTTCCCCACTCCTGAAATAGGATTTTTTTTCCCCCATTGCTTGATGGCTTTCTTAAAAAAGATAGACAGAGTCATGATTTAAGAGCTATCATAAAACTACAAACTCCCTCTGCCTTGCAATGCCAGGAGACGGGCTGGCTGCTGCGCAGTGACGTACCCAGGCAGGATTTTTCCCTGCCTCCTCGGCCGTTCAATCAGTTCAACACCCAACAGGACCCAGCAGATTTAGAGCTTTCCCTGACCCCAATTAGACAGACACCCGCATGCATGAGGAAGCAAAGCCAAGCCGCCTGCCCTGTGCCCTCGGCCTCTCGCAAAGCTATTTGGGGAAAAGCAGAGAAAACTAAAAATTCAGTAACTTCCCGCGTGACAGAAAGCCAAAATCTGATGGTTTCCCACACCTGGGCATGATGGAAAGACAACCCTGAGAGCAATAACTGCCCGCTCTCCATGGGCGCTCTGTGTCCGACAAAGTTTTTCTTAGGTCCTTCTTTCCGCACAAGAAGAGCCGGTCGCTTGCCCCAAATCCAAGCACAAATCTCGGGCACTCGGATGATGAACATCAGCCGAGCTCCAATCCCCAGCCTTTGAGCCCTCGGGCTGCTCGTTGTCACAGACGAGGCTGAAGTTTGATCCTAAGGAAGAGCAACACCTTGAGGAAAACTGGGCAAAACCCAAAGCTGGACTCGGGACGTGGATCACGGTCCCAAGCTTCTCCCCAGCATCCTGCAAGTTTTCCGCCAAGGCGGTTTGCAGCTCCACAGCGGGAGTTTGCAGCTCCTGAGCGGGACACGACAGATACCCAAGGGCCAAAGATGGGACAGCTCAATACATTGACTCTTCCCAAAGTTCAAGGCACTGTCACGTCCCCCCATCGACAGCGCCAACCCCTTCCCCCTTGGATCAGCAATTCACAGACAATGTTCTCACCCCAGCTTTCTGCTGACAGCTGCTGGGGATGAAGCTGTTCTAGGCTGACAGCTCCTGGCAACACAGATGGCCATTTATAACTTAATTCCCTCCAAAACTTGACAGAATCAAATCCAATTTATATTTAAAACCTGAAAATCGTGAGCAGATGGGAAGAACGAGGTTCTTCATCTGAAGAGCATTTAACGGCACGCCAGAAAATCACAACGCTTGCTCAAAAGCACTTGATATTCATCAAGGCTCAGCAATCCTTATTGCCATCTCTGGTTTTTCTCCCTGCCCCTCCCAGTTAAAAGCATCATGTTGGCAGGTTAATGGGTAACGCAACAGGCGGCTCCTGTAATGGACTCTCGACGCCCTGCGAGGCAGATGGAAGCTGTTGCCTCTATTACGGCACTTTCTCCCCCCATTTCTGTGCCTGTTACATTTCCTGGAGCTAGCACAGCAGAAGTCCATTGCTCATCTGCATGCTTTGGAGAAAACACTGTAGAAACATGGAGCATCGCAGCGAGGACTGGGCACAAACCCCTCCCCCACCTTGGTTTTTCATTTGGACCATCTGAGAACTCAAGGGGCAAGTCCATCCTTTGAAAAATTAGCTCAACGCACCACATATTTCCCCAACAGCTTCTGCTTCATTCAGCCGCTATCCTACCTTTCACTGCAAGCAGAAACACATTAAAGAATAAAATCATTTCATGCCCACTTAGATAAAACCCCATATCTGGAAAGCATCACCAAATGCCTCCAGCAGCAAAACCAACGTTGCATCCAATGAGATAAAAAGAGAGCGTTTGCTTGTGAGTCTTGAAAGAAAAAAAAAAAAAAAAAGATCAAATCAACCCTAAATCATCGTAAGTTTTGTCAAAAATAATTCTGGAAAGAACAAAGAGAGACGTTCACCTCCTTGCTAGCACAGTGCCAACAGTGTTGCAAAGCTGCAACCCAACATTTCTCTCCGTATCGAGCATCTGTGATGGAGAGCTTAATTACCTGTGCTGGCAACTTGCTTGGATCCTCAGGCATCGCTAATGGGAAATGGATTTCATGATGCATGGCAAATCCTGCTGAATTTACGATTATGGTTTATTTTGGTTAATGTTTATGCCCTATTTGGAGAGAGCTGTAAAAACAAATTCAAAAGGATCGGCTGTGCTAGCATATGCATGCCTTGCTTTTAGATGCTGTTACTTGATCACTCATTAGATTTCAGGAGCACATCACGAGACAGCCAGCACCGCAGTCGGAAACTGTTAATTTTGCTGTGGATGCTCTGGAAAGCGCTGTGACTTTCCCCACCTAAGACACAGACCTCCGATGTAAATGGAGGGGGAAAAAAAATAACTAAAAATGAATTCTTTTCCTCCCCCAGTGCAATGAAAGAAGCTGAAAGGATGCCAACCAGAACCGCCACATACCTGTGGAAGCAGCAGGGAGAAAACGATGCCCAAAGTGGCCTCAAAGTTGTCTCTGAGCCAGAGCCCGACGGCGTGGATGCAGCCTCGCACGTGGATGACGCTGAGCAGCTCCAGGCGCTGGGAGCAGAGTGAAGAGAAGCATCACGGTTTCATTGAGATGTTGAGTTGGGGGGGGGATGTTATTGCTTGCATTCGCTCCTTCTTGCAAGCCAAAGGAGAAGTGCTGCGTGAGAAGTGTTTGGGAATTGCTTTCTAGGATTGGACCTTTCCTGGGGTTTCTTGCCAAAAAAAGGACCCTGGGAGTTATGGATCATATGCACGGAGAAACTGCAGCCCTGTGCTGCAATACAGCTCCGCGGTCACCCCTGAAGGCTGCAGAATCAGCTTCTCTCCTACCACCAAGCCTCAAAACACAATTCAGGACCAGCATTTCCCAGGGCTGATCCAGGAGAGACCTCGTTGCTCTCAGAAAGGCCACGCCAAAGCTTGCAGGGACTACCCAAACACGCCGCGAGCCTGCCCAAGCTCCGCGAGCCTGAGCAGCGCCCTGGGACGCTAGGGAAAAACAATAAACGTTAACTTCTATAGAGCTGCAGTAACAGCCGTCCTTGGTGGGGAAGAGCTTACCTGCACGTAACCAGTTCATTTACGGGGGTTTGGGGAAGGAGAAGCAAACCTTGTATGTACGAAGGAAAAAGCTGTTACCTCCTTATCGAGCGTCCTGTATCCACACAGGGTGTTAATGACTTCTCCAGGGACCTGCGAAGAGAGAATTGGTGAACAGACTTAGCTCAGGGAAAGCCAAAGGGGAAACATAAGAAATAAGAAGAAAAAAGTAAAGAAATAGAAGAGCTTGCCCAACTGCCTCCACCATTCACATAGCAGCTGCCCTCAAACCTCGCTTTGCCACCACGGGCTCCTTTTTGCACAAATGCCATGCTGAAACCATGGACACCAGCAATAAGTTTTTGGGGTTATAAACTTTTTTTTTTAAAACCCTTTTCTCTCTGGTTTCTGCTGTCTGGGAGGATGCCCAGGTCATCCCCCCCGCAACGCTTTTCCAGTGATTTGAGCTGGGACCGCCTCCACATCACTTGAATGTCTAGCAAAGCAGCTCTTTCAAAAATTATTCCCCTGATTTTCTCCTTGTTTAATTCCGGCCCCCTTTCCTAACACCTTCAGTCTTTTCTCTCCTTCATAATAAAGGAAATTTCACAGGGTTTAAATATATTGGGCTCTCCAGAAATCAAGCGGGAATTTCCCCAAAGTCTCCCAGCACTCTGGGGAGAAACGTAAGGATTTTAGTCATCCCCAAGGCCTAGATCTTTGTTGGCCAACAAAAATGTTTCAAGAGCTACAGCTAATGAGAGGAATCCCTGCCAAACGCTGCTATTCAGGACCTTTACAAAATACTATCAAACCTAATTCCTCTGCTTCTGTCAGGATGGAAAAGTGGTACGTTTTGGGTTACAAAACTGATTCTTGCTTATCCCAAAAAAAGCAAAGCCGGAGAGTAGCTCCAGCACTTCCTGAGCTCGTTGGGTACTTTGCACCGGGACTCATCTTCTGATGGGGTGGTTTGGGGTTTTTTGGCTTGTTTCACGGATCAAACAGCAGCTTCCATTAGACCGTGTATTTCTAAAGGGGCCTTGTGCCCATAAACTAATAATGTGGTGAAATTATTACGCTTTCAGAAAGATGGCTTTGACAACCAGTAAAAGCTCCTGGACAACAAAACAAAAACATCCCGTACTTCGGAGGCACAAAGATGAAAAAGAGAAATGTGCACATTTAGGTGTAAATTATGCTTTCCTCCAAGAAACAGCATAAAAGAAATGTGCACCTCCAGACAGACTCCAGACATAAAGCTGCAGCTTGTTCCTCTTGTAATTGGCAGGGAAATTATTCCAGCGCTACCCTACCAAGAGCTTCTGTACCTATCCTATTACTCACAGCGCTATCAAAAATCCCATCGCTCACCATTTCAAGACACTATTTACAAATTGGGCATAGTTAAGGAGAGTTAATTAGTCCCTGTGCATATGAAAGACTTGCCGGGAACTCTGGGGATCGGCAGCAAAGCACCCATCAGGGTCGATGAGAGAGGTCTCATCCAGGGTTGGGCCATGAAATGGGAAGCCTTCAGCATAAGGGGAATTTGCAATGCTCTTAAGGTAAGTGCTGTCGCCTATAGTCGTACAAAGGAACCTGTACATGACCAAGGATCTGTCTATTTGGTTTACATTTTGAAAAATAAACCATTTTCCTGGCCATCTTTCCATTGTCTTTGCTTTTCAGACTCACTTTTATGGACAACACAGGACCCTTGCCGGTGAAACACCATTGCTTTCTATCGGGCCCATCGTTTGAACTCATCTGGCTACGGCACAAATTCATCATCACTTTTCTTCCTTCTTGCCTTAAATAACGAAGCGTTTCTCAATTGTCCCCAGCCCTGCCCGTCTCTTTGAGTAATTCCCTCAACACCTTGTATTTGGGAGAAGTGTGGAAGGCAGAAAAGCGAGGTTTAAGCTTTGATCCACTTTTGTCAAGGTCTTGCATGGAAGAGAAGGTCAGAGCTGAATTGAAATTTGTAACATAAAACCAGGCAGAAGCCTTTATTCTTCCAGAATGCATTTTGTTGCCTTCAGGGATCACAAAAGAGCAACACACATGGACATTTAAAACCCACCAAGGGCAGAAGACTGCAATCCTTGCGCTTTTTATTTAACCAACTGCTTTTCTCCCCCAAATCAGTGCCAAATGTCAGCGGTGACACTTCACAAAGCATCTGGAGACACTGCGCTTGGCAGATGCACAGCGACGCTGCGGCTTCCCAGGAGGAGGCACAAGTGCCTTGGAAAACCATTTAGAAAAGCCCCTAGAGATGAGGACCCAGTCTTACACCCTCCCGTAGGTGCATGCTTGCCCATTCCTTCTTCCTGGGAAGACTTTAAGGTCTGCAACCTCAGAGATGAGACTCTTCAAAATAGCCAGAGCATTTCTGGAGGATGACTGCTCTCACTGCTACAACTCAGCCTGCCCTGGAAGATGCCCCAGAGGATGCAACACAAAGCTCTTGGAGGGTCTTGTAATAGAAAAAGTCTTTTCTTGGAAAACAGGATGGTTTTATGGCTGTATTTAATGACAGGTTGAAAACAGGTCGCAATCCACCCCCTAATCCATGTTTCACGCTCCTTCCTTCAGACAAGCTTGCTTCTATCAGCTTCTTCTGTCCTTTCCACGATATTACATTTCCAAATGTCATCTTCTGGTGCCTCTCTACTTAAATCTCAAAGGTCCTCTAAGACAAAAGGATGCTTCGCTCTCCATCTTTCATTCACAAAGGCACAAATAGAGAAGGACGACACAGGAGAGAAGGGTTTCTTGCCCTACAAAGCGGTGGATTGACAACTGGCTGATACTGAGATTATTCACAGTGGAGAGACCATTGTGTTCATTCTACCCAATGGAGAAGAATTCATAGCCGTGCCCAGGCGGTCCCTGGTTATCCCTCCAGCTGCAGGGCCAACGCAAGATCTTATTTTCAGCCCTCAGGTAAAATACCTTGGTGGAAAGGGGCTTGTACATGGGTAAGATCCTACCAGTTATGTCACAGTTATTTCACACAGAGGTACCCCTGCTTCGTCCCGAGGAGCAGAGGTACTTCTCCCCCCTTCTCAGCCCGCAAGGAAAACCCTGAAGACAACTTTGAAATTTCAGCAAATAGCTATGAACAGATGGGCTGGAGCTTACCGTAAATACAATTACAGGGGGTTTCACTCTGTCGTTTAAACTATATTTTTATTTGCTTGTTTTATGTCACAGGCAGCAGAAAACTCCCAAGGGAGCCGACTCTCTTAATCCATTTCATGTACTACTGATATTGTGCCACGCTGATTTCTTAACCAAAAGCGCCCTGCAGTGCCAAAAATCAGATCTGAAAAACAAGGCTACATCCATCTACCTGGTTATTCTTCTCCCCAAGAACAGATTTCATTTCTCATGGAGATTTAGATGCATTTGGTGAGGTCTCACTTCCCATAAAAGCAACCCAGCTGTCAGAGCCACGTTCATGGGCTTTAATTCTTGAAAAAAAAAAATGTAGGGGATTTACTGTGGGCTTTCCGTCCCAGGGGCTGGCTGCTCCAGTCCTTCGCTAGAGCATCCTCCAGACCTAGCCCACTGCATCAGGAACCCAAAAAGCTGCCTTATTTCTTACCCTACTATATTCATCATCTGTGATTTCTTATATCTCTAGTACTGCCTGCTGCACTGAGGTTTTTTGTTTGCCAGATTGTCTCCCAAAACCATGAGGAGTGTAAAAATACTGAAAAAATGCACTCGACTCTCTCCAACACATCCTCACTCGTAATACAAAAGGACAACACACGAATTTCTAATTCCATCTTCAGGAGCTTTAAGATTCTTAATCAACGCCCTGATTAGAGATGACAATTATTTTTGCAGCTGATTTGCATGTCAGACTTCCACTGATAATTAAGACACCTCAGATTTCCCTCTTCTTCCATTAAAAATCCAACAACAATACTAGGTTGATGATATATTTTCCTCGTGCAATTCGTAAAGCCTGGGGTACGGCCGGGATTCAGAGGCAGTGCTGGTAGTCCTGATGCTCTGACCCTTGAGGAGGTTTTGCTACCAGGATTATGCTTAGTAAAGCCTTTTTAACAACATTTATAGCATCTTTGGCCACAGCATGGGGATATTTGCACTTTTTTTCCCTTGCCTTGGCCCAGCTCCCGGCATTTTAACCACAGCATGTGTTAGACTGATTGCAACAAGGTGGACGGTTGTATTAAACACGACAGTGTCAGAGCACTTAGCTTAGTCTCAGCAGAAAAGTGCTGCCTGGGGGTGTGTGTCTTGATTTTCAGCTCTGAAAAGCAGCGCAGGGGACCCTAATGGCTCTGCAAACCCACTCCCCCCTCTCTCCGTCTCTGCTCGACCCAACTCACTGGGTGTCAGAAATGCAGCCTTGCAAGGGCAGCTGCTCCCGAGGCTTTTCGTATTTCATTGCACAAGGGTGGCTCTATCCAAATACCTCTCCTGGCCCTGTCTGCAGCAAAACTTTCAAAAACCTCCTCGTTAGGAGCAAACACCAGCAAAGAGGATCCCCAGGTACTGCTAAACCCCGCAGCAGCCGGCTGGGGAACGTGTCCTCTCGGACAGGAGAGCAGAGGACAGCAGCTCGTCGGGCTCCATGCTGAAATGCAGCCATCTCCTATTAAGATGCTGGTATTTCTCTGCAAAACAATCCTCCAAACCATTTTATGTCACACAATAGGTTGAAAAACAGGAACTCGGCATTTCTAACAACTCCTCGGGATGATACAAATGCAATTAATAGCCCAGTGCTTTAGTATTTATTCTACATCAAAACAGCAGAGCCTACTATAATACAGTGTAGTCCATATCTATATTTTTAGTTTCTTTAGTGTCTCATGCTGATGCTGTCTCAAACTGCTTCGCAGGATGGCAATGCAGTTTACAAGAAACCCTATAGCAGAGAAATATGCAGTAATAACCAGCTGGAAGAGGGTGTTTTGCTGAAATATTGACTGAAATAAAGGCACCTTCCATGCCTTGGCTGCCTTACCTTCCTGATACAGCACGTGTAGGGCACCCCACATGCCAGCGGCCCACTGCTGTTGCAGGAGTGGTACTGGTTAACCTCCCAGTCTCGGTACTCATCGCCACCACAGCAAGAAAACTGCAAAAAAGAAGAAAAGGAGAGGCTGAAGCATGCACCTGAACCAGCCTTGACATCTCCAGCCCACCAATGCATCTCCCCTCCAAGCCTTGCCCTGCATCTCCAACGTTACCTTGCGATGCCAGCATTGAGAGCCCTGTTTGTTTTCTGCTTTCAAGGACCCTAAATACAAAGTTGAAGACACCTGTAAAAAAGGAAAACTGGGCATTTAGCCCCATTTAGCCCCATTTTAGAGGTGTGCGGCAGTTACAGATGCGTACACGCGTGTATTGGAGGCATCCTTGCTTTCACAAGCCAAGGAAAGATCAGGCTCATTCATACTTCACTAATTACAGGTGACTAATCCATCCTATTCCCGGGGCACGCAGGAGAGATGGCTCTTTCAGAGCCTTGAATGAATGTATTTCTTGGCTCTTGAAGGCAGCTCAGCTAGTTGGTGCCATTTGACAAAATGCTAATAAGGCTCCGCAGTCTAACAGGGATTTCTCTTCCCGTCAAGTTAAATTAGAGATCAAATGCTACAGCTACAAAGGAAAAAAGCTTCTTTTTTCTTCTGTTCGCACAATGAAGAAAAAAAAAGTTCAATGAAAGTCATTTTCTGTTCTCTGCAGAATAAAAGTGGGCTTATTATATACAGAGTCATCCCTTCTCTTGGTAAACAAGCTTGAATCTTTACATTTTTCCCCTGGAAAGAAAAGCCTGAAGTGGGCAGGGGAGGTGTTTATGCTTGATAAGACAGAAAACCCCAGGTTTTCCCCAATTCTTTAAGCACCACACTCTTCAAGGAGTTCAAGGAGCAGTTTCTGGGGGAGATTTAACCCTGTAAGCATCTGCTCCCCCTCCCGCTGATGGGTTGGTGGCAATTCTTGGTCAACAGGAGTAGGAAAAGACATCGGCTCTTGGGGTCTTCATGGCCTCCTTCCACACCAAAATGGGCAGACACGGCCAGGAGCCGCCAACCCACAGATTTACAACTATTTTCTAACTTCCTACCTTTAATTCCTCTATTGCTTTTAATTGTACCCCTATCAGTGAGGGAGACCAGCTTGCAAAATTTGCCTGGAAAGAGGGGGAGAAAACCACCTAAAGGGATATTGGCCATTGCTGCCTGGTTTATATCCCCATGTTGCAAAGAAGTTTCTTCCATTTGCTTTTATAACCATGCAAAAATTGGTACTAAATCCTTGTAACAAGGCTTACTAGCTTCCAGGAAGTCTCACCAGGGTGTTTTCTTTTCTGCAAAGACAGATTTATCCAAAGCTACTGTTGTACCTGGATTTATTTCTCATAAGCTGAGACAGACATTCGTGTGGGTTTTACTTTCATGCAGGCTCCTGGAGCTCAGAGAAGCATAACAAGCAGAAAAACCAACGAGAACCCATGGAAAGAGCCTCGCAGGTCACATCTGAGGTGCCCTTGGTGTCGAGGACCGCCATCGCCACCCACGAGACGTGGGCTCGTTACAGCTAAAACCGTCGCCCTCGAAGCAACGTGCTCGAGCGAGCCGCGCTGGTCCAAGCTGCCTTTTAATCTTACCCAAGAAGAAAGAAAGGGGTTTGCAAACGCAACGCCCTCATCCCTCCGAGCCTTACTTTGAGTTCGGAGCCGCTCGGGTTTGAGCAAGAACCGCAGCCCCAGCAGCTCTTTGAAATTCAAATCCTGTGCTCAGCAAAGTGGTTTGAACTCTCCTCTTGCACCTGCACTCAGCAAACCATTAAAAAAAGATAAAGCGAGGAGCGGCGGAGAGCTGCAGTTAGTGACTTGGGGCAAACCTGGGCTTTTGAGTCATCGCTGTGTCCAGCCTCACATCCAAGGCCTGCAAAGGGCAGTAGTTCAGCAAAAATGAGTGATAAAAATATAAAAGTATGACTTTCTTTAGGGCAACTTATTTCCTTATCTACTTGCTCCCAGGCAGCCGGACTGAGTAGGTGTTGACAAGTAAAACCACATCATTTGCACCATCGTCCTGGTAATGTAAAATATTAATGACTAGCACTTCAGACCATAATTACTTGTTATTTTCACTGTATGATACTGGTTTAAGTGTGTGAAGGCAGTTGACTCTTGTTTAAAGCATCACCTGAGAGAGGGTTTAAGCAAAATTCAAGTCCTAAGGAGCATAGTGTGGTTTTGCCTGACATAAATAAGCTGCGTGCCAGCTAACCTATGCATAGACAAGGTTTTTAATGAGGAAAATGACAGGAATAACCACTAAGTGATGACAACGGGCTGCTCTGAGCTTGTGTTTTATCAAAAAACAGGTCTGGGTGCAATTCTTCCAGGCTGACTGCAAGTTTTCATCCTCTCAAAGTGAACCAGGCTGCTCAGGTTCCGTAAAACCAATTTCCCTTCTCTTAAAAGCAGTTATTCCCCTGCATTGCTTCTCCCGGTCCTACCCTCAGGATGAAGTAACTCTGCGTTTCAGTCGCTGACATTGCTGCTGTTCCTGGTTTGGAAATCATACGCTAATATAAAAGCTCACGGTAACGAGCTGTATGTTCTTGCAAAGCTCCTTCTCTTGCTACAAGATAAAATGTACAGATGCTAAAGACTTATCAGCAACACTATAAGTGGCCACAACTGCCTTTAGTACAGAGAGAGGCTTTGAGATTAAGATGCCCCCCCGAAAGCATTTAATAAAATGTCAAATGAAGAAGTAGATGGGAAAAGTATTGTAAAAATGGGGTGAGATTGTATGATAAGTGCCTGATCCTCGCTTGTTTGGAGATGCAGAGATCTTCCCGCAAATGCATCTGCTTTCTCTGGAGATCTGTGGTCTAACCTCCTTGCCAAGGCTCATTGTGGATGGCTCCAACATGGATTTTCTGACTGCTCGCGGCAGCATCCATTTATCATTCGTACAAGAGGTCTGAATTATAGCATCCTCTTAGAGAGGCTGGAGTAAAACTTGAAAAAGATTCACATCTTTCTCAAAATCAGTCGTGTCTTGAGACCTTCAGAGGGCTCCCAGTCTTATTGATGGGCTCGGCTCAGTAACGGTGACTCCAAGAGTCAAAAGCAGGTATTTAAGCCAAGAGAGGGGAGCGTGGAGGGCACCACTGGCCTTAAATTCCAGTTACATCAAAGAAGAAGGAGCTTCACAGCCTCCTTTTCTTCAAAGCGAGAGACGAGATTCACATATTTATGATGCTTCAACCCATAATGAAAGGAGAGAAATCAGGCTGAGGTGAGAACATTCAAAGTTCAGCTGAAAGCAGCTTTGCTAGCAAAGCCTGGCTCTGCTCTCCAAAACCAACCCAGGAGACGTAACATCACTGTGATTTCTCTTCTAGGTCTCAAGTTTTGGGGTTTTTTTCTACCTTTTTTTCACCCAACAAATGCTTCGAGCCAAGTGCTTCACTCCCACAATAACACAAATAATGAGTAAACCAAATATCCTCACTCAAAACATGAGCAAACCTACATCCCCCAAATTCCCAGGAACGGTTTCTCGCCAGTTCTGGAAAAACCAGATGATACATTAGAGCCGACCAAGGTCGTCTGGACCAGCCACACACTTAACGGAGTGGATAAGAAGTTCAAATCCTGACTTTACCTGCCTTTTTGATGTACCTGGGGGGTGCCTCGTTGTGTTGCTGAAGCACGGCTACCTTGGGTTTCGAGAGGCAAAAGGGAAACACATCTAGCCAGGGCTCAATGGCAGGAATTAGGAAGGCATTTTAATTTAATACTTAATTTAATATTCAGTACCTCAAACAACTATGTGGTGCATAAAATATGAGGCAAGAGCAGCAGCATATCAAAAGGTTGGTTAAAATAAATTATAGGAGCTGCGAGGATGGTTTTACTGACCTGCAGGTTGGTTTGAGGATAGGGGACGGATCCTGCCAGCTCCTGACAGGCTCTAAGCATTAGATACGAGACAGAATATGCAACCACACGCTTTAAAAAGTTAAAGGAGACTATGCCAAGCCCCAGTATTGGACTGGACGTAGCTCTCACCAGTCCTGGGAGCATCTTACCCCCGGTGCTACCCGTGGAGAGACTGGAGCTCTCCTCCTCTTCCAGCTACTGCATGAAATCACCTTATCTGCAGTTCTCCTGTTGAGTCAAGAGCTTGGACAGCTACTGATGACACCTCGAGTAAAGAGACATACCTAAGGCAGCCTATCTAAGGGTAACTGCACCCCTGAAGCAGCTTTAGCACATGCTATTTTATTCCTCCATCTCTCTGTATGCAGGTTGGGGTAGCTATCAAAAAGCTTTCAGGTGTTGGGCGCCAGTTTCCCATCAAGATCGGAACATATGAATATCCTGGTATGGTCCACGGCACGGTGCGGAGCAGAAGATGCTCTTTGCAGGGCACACGGGTGGCAGAATAACTCACCGCACAGCCCTGCAGGGAGGGCTTGGAGAACAGCACAACACAGAACCGTGCAAAAAGAGCAGAGCAAACCAAGAGAGAGCAAGATATTCCAGATAGATCAAGCAAGGCGCCCTAGGGATGGGAATAAACTCTAAAAATACAGAGAAAACGAACGCTTCTGCTTCAGTGAGGCATGGAGCTAACGACTCGTTGAAAAACTTCACAGCCAGACCTCCCTGATGCCAGCCCCCTCCGAAGCCGAACCTTTTCTTGTACAAAATCCAAGATGTTCTTGAAGTCAAGGTCATCGTAATAGTGTCTGATGCCCTCTTGGATGTTGGAGTGGAAAACGGCGTTCATCTAGGGACAGAAAAAACCAAAAACACGGCTCACAAGTGGAAAACGCACCAGGAAAATATTGCAAAACATGAAAATATTTTCATAGCAATTGTTGCCAGCTGTTACCGGAATAAGAGTTTAACCCGCATGCTGGCACAAGCCTATCTCTTGGGGCAAAATTCATCATTTCTGAGCCCTCAGGGTTAGCAGCATCCCATAGCACCTCTCCGTTTCCTGCTCAGGCAAGCAGACCCACGCACCTTCGCCCACCTGATTTTTCCTATGAGAATTAATTATTAAGGTGTATCAATTATTAAGGTGACTTCTTCAAAAGCTCCCTCAAGCTCTCCAATCCCATTGACTAACAGGATTTTACCAATGGCACAGGGGTTTCTGCTGCATTAGGAGGGGCTGGAGGAGGTGAAATGGGCTGTGACAGCCAACACCGCCGACTGCATGGTGATTTATCCGTGGGATGAGCTACAGGCAGGAGCAGAGACCTCATCAGAGCCCTCAATCACTCCTAATCTCAACAAATCATTCAGCAATTCAATCATGCCTTGAAAGGGAACGGTGCAACCAGGCTGGGGCTCTCCCTGCTGCTCCTCCAGCCGTATCTCTGAGGACGCTTTGACACATCAGGCACTTCACATTAAACACTAATTGAATTGAAAATGTATTTTACCAATGCCTGGGAAGCTTATTAGTGAGCTGGGAGCGGAGGCTCGAAATGTCCTATGCAAAGCCCAGCGCAGGTTTGTCATTTGACTCCTGACAAAGCCCCAAGCAGAAATACTAATGAAGGAAAAAGGAACTTTTTTCTGAGTTAGAAGCAGGAGAAGGGGGGGGGGGGGAAAGAAAATGTTTTTCATAATTCACTCTGACATGAAAATTAGAGGTTGGGCAAACCAGGAACAGGAGAAGAACATGAAAAAAAGAGAAGTGAAGGCTCGTCACAGCAAACAAAGCCTGCCGACAGCGAGAGATCAGGCAAGGGATCTGAAAAAATCTTTAAGAAATTGCTCATGTGGAAGTTTATGAAAATGTTAATTCCCGGTTTGCCCACCGCTAAGACCAACACAACGGCTGACACACGGGTTTTACCGTTTTCTGCTTGTTTTCCCCCAGATAGGCTCACCCCATGATCCTATTGTCCTCTAAGAAGATGCCAGCCTGGAGGCAGCCTCTGTAGTTAAATCTTGATTTTAAGGTGGGAGATAAATGTTGCAGGGTTAAATCATTAAGTTCTACTCACGAGCCCTCTCCACTCCCTTCCCTTCAAGGACTCCAAACCCGTTCTCTCAGATAATCTCCAACAACCATTTGCATATCAACAGAGCCCATTTCAATGTTCCATAGCTTCGAGGCCACTAAATTTGTTCCTTGTCCCTGCTTATGTAATACAAAATCCAATTAAACATGTTTTTAACAAGTTTAATAAACAACCATTGTTCCAAATGCAGATTTGTGCCTCTGAACAATTTTAGGTCAAGTGGATTCATCGCTTGTCGGATCTCTCTTTTCTCTCTCCCTCATTGTTTGATTTTTAATTAGGTTTTGATATTGCCCGTTAAATTTAAATTAAGGGACAATTTAAGCACTAATGGTTTCTACTCGATTCAGGAGCTTAATCACGAGGCTGCCGTCCCCTCTCCTGATGGTACCAGCGTTTCCCCGTTGCACCCCTGCAGTGCAGGATGGTGCTGAGCACCATCATCGGGGCTCAAAGGTGGAGCAAAGCAGAGGATTTCATGCTGAATTTCACATAATTACAGCCTCTACGTGGCAGCACGTGTTGATTTTCTATATCTGGGAAGGACTCGAGCAATCTGATTTCCCTCGGAGAAGCACATCTCTCCAGCAGCGCACGCATTTTTCAGGGATCAGAGGGTTTTGGAGAGTTCTGGGAAGCTGCTGGATGGAGTCGGCTGCAACATCCAAAAGGCAACGCCTTCCCCCATTGCCTCCCTTCAACTCTGGGGCTCAGCAACCACGTAACTCCCAACCCCAGCCTTTATGGGTTTGAAAGCATCGAGCCGTTTGCGCAAAGGCAAATTGATTTTTAGAGCCCGTAAGTAGGTATCTCAGAGGTTGTTCTCCTGCCCTGTGCGTTCACTGAGCCAGCAGAGATCGAGATTATCTATTTAATCGTTTGATCGATTGCAAGGGTAAGATTAAATTGAAAATAGCAGGGTTTCTTCAGCAGAAGGCGGGCAGCCAGAAAGGACATCCATTGGAAGCATTTACCATCTTGCCGGCTCAGCTATAACTCAAACCCGTCCTTGCAAATGCAAGCCAGCAGTTAACGTAATTGAGACGAGGAGCTTAATGAGTCCTCAAGAAACAAAAAACCAAAACCAGGTTTTTGGCTGAGTCTGAACAAGGAGCTGCGGCTGCTCTGGGTGGTGCTGGAGATCCATCGCAGCTCCAGAACACGATGGGCAGCCCCAGAAGAGCAAAAGCAATGAAAACCTTCCGTTTTCAGGGCGAATGCTAACAGATACTTGAGGATTTTCCTCCCCGATGACACGTGGGCCTGCGGTTTGTCGCTGGGCAGCGTCCAAAGGCCTCCTAATTGCACCCACCTTGTTTTCAAAGATGATTTCGATGAATATCAACAGCAGCTCCGTGAGGAAGATGGCCAGGAGGACCCAGAAGAACTGGAAAGAGAAAGGGATGGATTAGCCCTGCTCCAGGTCAGGCTGTGCCATCTGGCAGTGGTTAACCGCAACAAGGGAGACCTGGAAACTGAGAGCTGATTTAAAACACTTAGAAATCAGATCATTTCATTATGAGCTCCCCAGGGAGCTGCAAATCTCTTCCAAAGATCTTGGTCCTAACAGGGAAAGCAGTGTGGTCCTTTGCAGAAAGTGTGGCAGGAAGGAAGGAAGGAAGGATGGGCTGAAGAAAGAAACCAGGTGCGATTTGAATGGCCAAATTCTGCACAGGGAAACAGGTAAAATGGATGCAGTGGGAGCAAATGTTCTCTCTGGGTCGATAAAGGTTTGCAGCACCCCTCTGTGATGGGATGCTGGCACTTGGATGAACGCCGATGTTTCCAAGCTGAGCATCTGATGGAGGATCATCCATCCCCCAGAGTGTGGGCAATAACCCCTGCCTCTTCCAGAATTTATTGCAGCAACAAATTTAGGCTGGAAATCAACGGCCTGACAGAGCAAACGCCTCAGTCTAGAAGGTCTGATGTTCTTGCAGCCCCCACCCATCAGCCTCCTAATGCTCTGGCCCCTATCTGAGAGGTCCCGTCGAGCATCGCATCCGACTTTGCAAAGGATGGAGAGCAAAGCTCTGCTCCGCTCACGCTTGTCTCCCCAAGGCTACCTCCATCAGTGACTTTGGAGACTCGCCAGAAAAAGGAAGGTGGAAAGTTACCATGGTAACTAGCTAAAAATCCACAAGCAAGTTAAAAAAAGAGTGGGGAGAGGTAGTTTATTACCACAATACTCACTTTGACCATTGGTTTATCGGAACAGCTAGCGCAGGGACTTGCATGCCCAGAAATTATTTCCCCAGTTTGGCAAAACCAAAGCACCGTTGCAGAAAACACCACTTCATCCCCAGACCATCGAGGTTTTTAATTAGCCGCCCACCAGTGAATTTTGCACCGTGCTTATTTGCTAAGAGGAGCAGCACCACTTTCACCACCAGCTAAATCAGCTCATGATGGGCCAGGTATAATTAGGCAAGGAATCCCATAATTAAGGAATACAATTAACCAAACACCTGCTATCTCATAGGCAGAGATGACATGCAAAACGTTGCATGGCGCATAAACACCAGTATAAATTGGGGTTGCTTTGGGAGGAAGACCAAGGAGGCGGCGGTTCATGGTTTTACGGAGCTGGGCACGACTAGATCTTGCAATGCTGCAGCAAGCGGCAAGAAAGGGAAATTCAGGTTTGGAAACATTTTTGTTCTTCAACCTTAGTTAAAACCCAAGGCAAAAAATGAGTGCTTTGTGCTCCTTTTACCAGGAAAAAGTGCAAACTCTTACCAATCCTATGGTGAGCAGAGCCAAAAGAGCGTGGCTTCGAAGTCCAAGTGGGGGCCACCACTGTGTTCACGGCCAGACCAGCGCACCGAGAAACACCTAAAAATCAGCAGGATGCAGCACACAGGGCTTTTCTTCTTGCAAATCAATGGGAGGCTCCTCCGAAAGCACCAACCCTGCAGCTCTTCCCAGAAACCGAGAATTTTAACCCAAGAGGCCCCTCGTGCAGGGCGCTAGGTGCTTTTCTTGCTCCTTCTAGTCCTTCGGCCATGGCACACCTTGCACCAATTTTGTCCCCTGCTCTAGTTCCTTCTTTCGGTCTCAGTTTCTGCCATACAGCTTGTCAAGTCAAGCTGTAAAAGCTAAGGTTTATGCAGCACAACTCAGCCTGCTCTGTGCGCCCTGAAGTCAAGGCTAACACATAACAGCCAGGTTTGATATCTGATTCCGAAACAAACATGGGCATGTTGTGCAGAAGTCCATGGGATGCCGCTGTCCCTGGCTGTTAGAAAAATGATGACTGATTGTGGCTTTCAAATGCTCCATCAGACAAGGTTCACAGGTAGCAAAACCCCGTTTGCAAGAGAGCAAGCCCAAAAATGAGCTTAGCTTACGGTCTTTATAAATGGGGGGAAAGTGCCACTATTAATGGGGAAGAAAGGCACGGCAGATGCTGACTGCAATTCCTTGCAAGAGGGAAACTGCAAACCTGGGGAGTCACAGATGTGACGCCCAGCTCCCCCTGAACACCCCACAATACATAACCTTCAAAAAGCCCACATTTTCTCTTATAATTAATAGAGGATTTGCAGGAAAAGCAACCACAAATGCGGGTCTCCAGCGCAAGCCTGGCAAATGTGCAGCCTGAGCGAAAACCAGCTCTTCTTCCCCCAAATAACAGCCGAACAGAGCATGCAAACCCTTGTTGGCTGCAGAGACACAGCAGAAAGTGGCACTTTCTTTGCATTCACAAGGGCTGCAGCAACCACCGGTAACTGTAATGCACATTTAGGGGGGAAACCGCTGGCAACATCCACGGTCATCCCTTTTAACTACTGCATTGTAGCCTTTGCCATCTGCCTGACTGGGCATGAATAAACCAGCATTTTGTCCCTTAAAAAGACTCCAGCAGCAAAATAAAGAGCAAAAATCCACATTAAATAGCATTTAATCCTGCCTTGAGCTGTTCTAATTTTGCAGCAAGCTCAAAATCACACAGAAAGTAAAAAAAAAAACAATAAATCACAAAGCAGAGCAGGGAAGAGCTGGGGGTTTTTGCCAATTTTTACAAAAAAATCACCCTTGGCATGGAAGCAGTGGCACCCGAGCGAGCGGCCGTGCCTCTGGGGCATGGCCATCCGGCCAGGCCTTCGCTGCTCACATCCCTGAGAGGTGGCAAGCGCTGCCGAGGGGGGGCCGGGAAGGTGCCTGAGGATCCCACCCATCACAAAGTGCAAAGCAAAGCTCGGCTTTCACCGAGAGAAACTCCCCAGTGAAACCGTCACCTTGCTCAAGACAACTGGATCAGGGGAAAGTCGCTCAATTCTTACTAAATTCACACTTGCTGCAGCCAGCTCCCTTTCAAGAGCCCAGCAGTCCAGAAGTTCAATATAAATTATACTGCTTTCCCTCAAATACCTTGACAAAACCATTAACCATCCCCGTTCCCACGACCAGCAGAGCTCCATGCTGCTCCTTCCCGCCTCTAACGAGTCTCCAGCCCCGTTTTGTTCATCGTCACTCTCTCCCAAAGCCCAGCCGAGCACAGGAGGAAAGCACCTGGGGACCGTGCTCTGCCTCAGGTTTAAAGGCAGGTCTCCTCCCAGTTTGGGGAATAACCCCCTTCATTAGGGTCATTTTACATCAGCAATACATGGGTTGCCTGGAGCCATCCCTTCCCGTACGTCCTCTGCATGTTTGGTTTTCTGCCACCCCCGTACGCCAGATAGGGTGTCTTGCTATCAAGTTTAATCTCCCAGAAGCTTAAAATCACCTGAAATACTGAGTTGCTCCAGAGTAAATGCTTCCAGCCATGGCTCTGGCTGACAGAGGGGTGCAACCCTGCTGCTGCTTCCTTTCCAGACCACGAGCAGCATGCAGCCGCCTCCGATTCCCGGCTTGAACATGCTCCCACCAGGCACGTCCATCCTGTTGGATGGGAGAAGGATGCTCTGTTTGCCAGGGACGAGGCAGGGAAAGGAGGATACGTGGCCCCTAGGACGGAGGAGCTCCCGGAGCAACTCAAAAGCACCAGAGAAATCTGTCATGTTTATTTAATATGAGCAATCTCTGTCCTGCAAAACACTGCTGCGATCTCACAGCGTGGCCGGGGAGAGCGACCGGCTGCTACAGCTGCAGGGAAAAAGAGTTTAAAAAAAAATAAAAAAAGGAATATAATAAAAAATCCTTCCTTTCTGCTGGCGCCAGGAGTTTCCCATGCGGCACCCAGGGGCTGATAAGGGAAAATATTTGCTTCTTGATGATCCATTTCCTACTTCAGCTCAGTCACAGGAAAGGACAAGATAATAAGAGCAATAACAGGGACGATAATTTCTGGAGAGCCCATGATACAAGCCAAAAAGAAAAGAAGTAAACGTATAAATAGACTCCTGGGTACTTTGCGGCAGGACACTGGGAAAGCTGCGCTGAAGATGCTGCTCTTGAATCCTTCTGCCCTCTTGATGAACTTAGCATGAAAATAGTACAGGCAGGTCATAAACATCTGCCTAATTTAAGAAATTGAGTGGGGTTTTTTGCTAAGAAAAGTCTTACTGGTCATACTCAAAAGACAAGACTCTACAAGCCCCATACAATGAGACCCTATAGAAGCAAATGGAGGAGGAATAGAGGGGTTTGAACTCCCTCTGCAAAGGGTGGAGATAATTTTATCCCCGTTCCAGACTCTACCGTCACTGTTAAACCCCTGTGGGAATAGGTACATTCTGCATTCATGCAAAATACCCCCCAGTATTTTATTTTTAGCCATTTCTATATCTGCTTCTCCAGCAGAGGAGCAAAGTCAGCCCCACTGAAGCCAATGCAAGAAAAGGGTTGGGACCTATTAATATAAAAGCGGTGACAAGTCATCCAGGGATGAAGAATCTGAATTTCCCACCCCCAAGGTGAAAAGAAACTCATGCAATTTAATTTCTCTTAATCTAATTGAATCCCCCATTTCGCATGCGGAGGAGTTTACAGGATGGTGGTCCCCAGGGTTTGTTGTGTTTCGGGGAATCCGGAGAGGGAACTGGTCATTCCCTCCTGATGCACAGGACCAGATCAAACGCGCAGCCACGTGAAACGCAGCTGATGCAGAGGCACGCAATAAATAAATCTTTCACTCCTCTTCACCCCCTTAGCAAGCGCCTGCCTTCCTCGAGACCAGCCACGGGGGAGGCCACGGTTTCACGTGAGCAGAGACATGAATCCAGTTGGTTTTGCCCCCAGATTGAAACTTCAAGACCCATTTCTTCCTAATGACATGTTAGAGCCTTCTCCCATGCAGAGTGGCCCTTTCTAAGGGTTTGGTTTTTTTCTGGAAGACACTTGCACTTCCTCTGAAAACCCAAATAATTGTTTATTCCCACATGGAGACAGCTTTCATAGATGTTTTGAAGCAAAGAAAAAAAAATAAAACAAAATCTGTCAGGACTGTCTCCTCCACTGACAAAACAAGGACAACAAAGCCCGGCTGAAGAGATTTTGCAGAGCATCTTCTGTTTTAGCAATACAGCCCTAACCCTCTCTGCCCCGGACACTCTTATTCATGCAAACCGTGCTGTTTTATTTAGGGGGCAGGCAACGCGCCCCTCCTGCCCATCCGCCCAGGCTGGGGCTCATTACCCCTATCTGGGTTTCATGCATGCATTTGCCAAGCCAAAATACGCATTTTCTTTCTGCTTCGGAAGCTGAATAACCAAGAAGCCTGGTTTTAACCCCAAAAGAGCCAGTAGCCTTGCAAATAATCGACTGGGACTCCCCGAGAGCCCCGGGCATGCAGCATGGTCCGACCTCCACACCCCAGGTACCAGCCCTACCTTCACCATGTCCCACAGATGCCTGCTCTGCCCCTTTGAAGATCAAACCTGTTCCCCAGACCTGACAGAAACCCCATATTTTCCCCCTATGGGCTTTTATAACCTGTAGCTGGGCTCATTTTCGGCTGCTGTTAAACCTTCCTTGGCCCTAGCCCTGCTACCTTCTGCTCCCATCTCAAAACCAGGACTGATGCTGCCCCTAAAATACCATCATGTTCCCCAAAACCCAAAGGAGGTTTTTATGAACAGGGGAGGATGTCACCTCTTAGACGCGCCCCCCCCCCTCCACCCAGTTCCATGAGCAACAGGTCCTTTCAAATCTAATTTATTGCAGAGTTTGAGAGCCAAACAATCAAATTTCACTTCTTTCCACAGATCTCTGTACCTGTTTGCTCTCCCCCCAGTCAGGAAAAATATTTCAACAGCACAATCGGCTCAACCCTTTAATGAGCACCAGGCAATTAGCTGGAAACCCCTAATGCAGTTTAAACCACTTGGATGCTATTAATATCACCAGGATTTTGCAAAAAAGCCTCTCCTCAGCCTTATTCGGGTTCTCAGCAGCATCCCTTCATCATGCATTGGGTAGCCTTGACTTTGAGGGATGCTGGGGAACCACCAGCGGTTCTCTTTAGGGAGTAAAAATGCTACATGAGATATCTTTTATTTATTAAAAATCCATATTGAGAAGGTAAGTAACTCCAGAGATGCCCATAAATAATCCATGCTTGGAGGATTTTTGGAAGAATTTCATACCATGAGCCCCTTACTGGGCTTTCCAGAAGCTGTGAAGCCCCACTAATTCCCTGCAAGGATGGCTGTTACTATTACAATGGCTAATTCAGTGATGAGATTAAAACAGAAAGGGGTGAGCAGCAAGGAAAGGAACGCAACATGCTGGGAGCTTGCTGGCGCTGCTCGGCATATGAGGCTTGGGAATAATAAAGTACGTTTTTTGCTGCTCTCAAAAACTTCCCAAACTGCTCCTAGAAAGATGGCGAATGGGGACACTGTGAGAAATTCTACGGGAAAGCACCAATAATTAGCGTGGCAAAAGAATCATTAACTCCCCCAGGGCTCCAGCCCCCTCCTCTCCCTCAGGGCCACACCTGGGCCAAGCAAATCCCCATTTAAAGCTGGGTGCAGCAATTAAAAAGCCCCAGCCAAGAGGTGAGCAACCCTTAATGGAGGAGATCAGCCACAATTTCTTGCACAAAGCTCCTTCTGCCACCCTGGGGGTTCCTACTTTGTCCTAAGCAAATGAAATAATAATAATTAAAAAGTGTTGAAAAGCAGATTTAAAGGAGAACAAATTAGACACGGAGTGCTGGGTAAAAAGTGCTGGAGGGTCCCTGCAAGGCTTTTTCTCGCTGTATTTTGGGGGGATTTGGGTGTTGGAGGGTTTGCAGATCCGTCCCATCCAGAGGGCGGCCGCGAATGCTTGTTATGCAGACAGGGAGCATGAAAGGCTGCCCGTGGGAAGCATCGGTACCTGCCTGCTCCAAAGCCCTTTCGCATCGGAGCCGGCCCCTAGCACAGAGCTGGGACTCTCCTCCTTTTGCCTGAAGACTTTACTCCCAGGTCTAGGAATTTTTCAGCTCCCCCGGCAAACCCCAACAGTCGCTGCTGCACAAATGTCAGACCCTCCTCATGCATCCACCCCTCTGTGTGGCTAAGCAGGAAATAAAGAAATCAAAGAAATCAAGAAAGTGGTATTTTCATTTAGAGAGCCCGCAGCCAGAGCGCGCTATACAATTGTGGGCCTAGGAAGAGAAAAGAAATACATGCAGATGCCCAAGCAGACCTCTGCAGGAAGGAGTTTCTTCTATGGCTTTTTTTCCAGCAGGCTCTATTTGTGTGTTAATTATCAGGAACTTGTTTTCTGGAGACTTAAAGCAGCACCAGCGAAACCTGCTGATGTTGGAATACCCAGAGAAAACTCTTCAATGCAGAGGCAGGGAGCTGAGTCCCCCTGGGGCAGTCGACACCACACCCCAACCAGGTCCCCAGGAATCATAACCAGAAATGGGGTGTTGCAGTGATGCTTCATCAAAGCATCGTCTAATTAACCTAATATTGCCCCGCAAACAGACAAAAGCAAGTGGAAAAATACCTGGTGACCTCCCTCAGAGCAGCAGTTGTCATAGGATCATAGAATGGTTAAGGTTGGAAAAGACCCTTAAGATCATCGAGTCCAGCCGCCAACCTATCACTGCCAAGCCCAGCCCTAAACCATCTCCTCAAGCACCACGTCTGCTCTTCTTTTAAATACCTCCAGGGATGGAGACTCCCCCACCTCCCTGGGCAGCCTGTGCCAATGTTTGATAACCCTTTCGGTGAAGAAGTTTTTCCTAATCTCCAACCTAAACTTCCCCTGGCGCAGCTTGAGGCCGTTTCCTCTCATCCTATCGCTTGTTACTAGAGAGAAGAGTCCGACCCCCACCTCGATACACCCTCCTTTCAGGCAGCTGCAGAGAGCGAGAAGGGCTCCCCTCAGCCCCCCCTTCTCCAGGCTAAACCCCCCCAGCCCCCTCAGCCGCCCCCCAGCACACTTGTGCTCCAGACCCTGCCCCAGCCCCGCTGCCCTTCTCTGGACACGCTCCAGCCCCTCAAGGCCCTTCTTGTCCCGAGGGGCCCAAACCTGAGCCCAGCACTCGAGGTGGGGCCTCCCCAGTGCCGAGCACAGGGGCCCCATCCCTGCCCGGCTCCTGCTGGCCACACCAGGGCTGACACAAGCCCGGGGGCTGGTGGCCTCCTTGGCCACCCGGGCACTGCTGGCTCATGCCCAGCCGGCTGTCAGCCAGCCCCCCCAGGGCCTTCTCCGCCGGGCACTTCCCAGCCCCTCTGCCCCAGGCCTGGGGCGCTGCCTGGGGTCGGTGCGACCCAAGGGCAGGACCCGGCACTGGGCCTTGTTAAACCTCACACAGTTATCCTTGGCCCATCGATGCAGCCTGTCCAGGTCCCTCTGCAGAGCCTTCCTGCCCTCCAGCAGATCGACACTCCTGCCCTACTTGGTGCCATCTGCAAATTTACTGAGCGTGCCCTCGATCCCCTCTTGCAGATCATCAGAGAAGATATTGAACAGGACCGGCCCCAACACTGAGCCCTGGGGAACACCACTCGTGGCCGGCCGCCAACTGGATGTGACTCCATTCACCACCACTCTCTGGGCTCGGCCGTCCAGCCAGCTTTTAACCCAGCGCAGAGTGCACTTGTCCAAGCCATGAGCAGCCAGCTTCTCCAGGAGAATGCTGTGGGAGACAGTGCCAAAGGCCTTACTGAAGACCAAGTAGACAATGTCTACAGCCTTCCCCTCATCCACTAAGCGGGTCACCTTATCATAGAAGGAGACCAGGTTAGTGAGGCAGGACCTCCCTTTCATAAACCCATGCTGGCTGAGCCCGATCTCCTGGGTGTCCCGCATGTGCTGCGTAATGGCATTCAAGGTGATCTGCTCCATGACCTTTCCCGGCACCGAGGTCAGGCTGACAGGCCTGTAGCTCCCCAGCTCCTTCTTCTGACCGTTCTTGTAGAGAGGCATCACATTCGCTAGTTTCCAGTCTTCTGGGGCCTCCCCGGTTGACCAGGACTGCTGATAAATGATGGACAGTGGCTTGGCGAGCTCCTCTGCCAGCTTCCTCAGTATCCTCGGGTGGATCCCGTCCTGCCCCATGGACTTGTGAACATCCAGGTGAAGGAGCAGGTCGGTGACTGCCACCTCTTCAACAGCTGGGACTTCATTCTGCATACTATCCCCATCTCCCAGCACAGGGGCCTGACAACCCCGAGGATGACCAGTCTGACTATTAAAGACTGAGGCAAAGAAAGCATTAAGTACCTCAGCCTTCTCCTCATCTTTCCTGGCAAGGTTACCTTCCGCATCCAGCAAAGGAGGGAGATTCTCCCTGGCCCTCCTTTTATAACCCCAGCTGAGTTCAAACACAGAAATGTAGCTTCATTCCTCACACAAACCTGCAACCAGGAGTCTTTTATGGATCAAGTTTTCTCTCCATGCGTGCTGTCTGTCACACCACGCTGCCAGAGCCATTGAGGGCTGCCATCCCCGCCATTGAGGCTGCCCTGGTTTATAATACGCCACGCTTTGGTGGAGGTTGGATGCACCTGACCTCCAAAACCTGCATCTCTTACAACCAAAACCTGCAACGGCTTCTTCAAGAGCTGCATCTCACCAATGGGAAAAACCACACAGCAGGGCCACTTCCTGTGGTTAGAGCAGAAGGGCCAACTCTTTCCCCTTCTTCATCCTCTAACAGGGCAGAAATAGCTGAAAAACAGCCTGAATGAAATGCTGGTCAGATCCCATTTTAGCTGGAAATTGCTTTCATTTTTTCTGGAAGGGAATCTCCATATTGCCCAGAAATACATCATTTTTTTCACTGCATCCTAAACCTCCCGGTTCTCCCTCACTCATTTTGCAGGGATGGAAAAATCCACCTGCAGCCAACAGCTGCAAACCTTGCAAACCCCAGTCAGCCCAAATTCACCCCAAATTCCTTCAACCACCGAGGTCACTGTGCTCAGGGGATCACACCAAGCCTCTCCGTTCATCCCAGTGCCTTTTCACAGTGCTCTGTTCTCAGAAATTTGCCTCGCCTGTGCAAAGACTGAAGGGACGATTTCTTTTTGCTGGCCTGGAGGCGAGCGCACCCTGGGGTAAAGGGACGGGCTGGATACCGCATGCAAATCCTCTGCTCTCAGCCAAGGGGTTTTCCAGTACCATGAAACCACAAAGAAATCACCGCTTTAAAAATCCAAGTGGTTTAAGTGCAAGCAATACACTCACAAAACAATTCTTAAACTATTTCACCCAATTCTTCCAAACGCAGAAGAAAAATAAGGGGAAGGTGGTACTTACTGGTATTTTCACTTCCTCTGACTTAAAACTGACTGTAAGTGGCTGCTATAGGGTAACGAACCAGCACTGGCAACGGGGCAGAGGGATGCACCGCTCTATTAGAGTTTTTCCGTGTCATTTTTGCCCCTTTCTCTGCACAATCAGAAAAAAAAGCCCCAGCTGCTTGGACCAGCTCAGACCTCAAAGTGCTCCTTCACACGTGTGTTATTCTGATTGCTTTTATTCAGGGCCCCCAAGCTTCAAATCACTGTAGGAGCTGACGCTCTTCGAGGGGGAATTTATCTTCCCAGGAGAAGGACAATTCTCCATCCACACAATAGCTCTGTGATTGCCAACCATTTCCCTGCAGCCGTACTCGCTCCCCTCTTCAAACCTGACATATCTGCCATTTTCCAGCGTTTCATCTCTCTATTTACACGTGCAATCAGGGGCTGAGGAGGAGGGGGAAGGCGCGTTTCAAGCCCAGCTCGGGAAGTCGCACAGAGTGAAAATACAAAATTGCAAATGAAATAAATGGCCAAGCCGGTGGTGGTTGCTCGAGTTTGCTTTTCACGTGTTGCTGTTGCTGACGTTTGGAAATAGCAGTATAGATATAAATGTACATTTATTTATATGTATATATTTATGCTGGTTATGTATTTAACACCTGCAAAAGGCCAAAAGTGCTGCTGCAGCAGCCGATCTCTCTCTGCAAACTACCCAAGGCCAAATCCTGCCTTGGGTGACAAATTTGGGCAAACCCAAGGAAGGAAAGGAGGAACCCAAAAAGCTCATCAAATGGATAAGGAAAAGGGGGAAGTTGGATGTCTCGGCCTACCTGGATCATCCTCATCTCTCTCCCAGTCTGTATACAATAAATGCAACTATATTGAAACCACCTCTGAAAATTCAGGGCTTTACCACCTTTTTGGAAGGCAGAATAGCCACGGGATGAACACACGGGTCTCAAGCCAGCAGGCAGGGGATGCTGACTAAGATATGACATGGTTCTAGCAAAAACAGCTCTATGAAAAAAATCATGAAAAGGAGCCAATTTGGGCATACTCAAGAGCAAAACCCGACTGCCAGAACAGCCTGTCCCGCTGCAATTCCAGCTCCTAAACCAAGCCAGCCCAGCTCCCCCAGCCATCTAACCGAGCAAGGAAAATATTGATTTTTACAGTCTATTCACTAAATCACCCTGAACTCCCTAAAAGCAAAGGCAAGCCATCTTTGTCAGCCAATTTGCAGTTCTTCAAGCCTTGCAAACGTTAATGGTGACAGAAGAAACTTGATTTCCAAGCAGAAACTCGTATCCCATCTATTAATATGAGTCTTCATAATAGCGATTACATACGCCTGCAGCTAAAATCTCCAGGTCTTGCCTGTAATTTTTCTAATAAACTTGAGAATCGCAAGCAGACAGCAGCTTTATTTAATAGATTTTCCTTGGGTTATTAGAGAAGTCATTAAAGACTTGATAATCTGGCTTACACACGGGTTGTGCATGACAATTCCAGGCAATGACTGCAGAGAATAAGATTGATAAGGAAAAGATTAAAACCAAAATGTACTTTGTGGTACTTTGCAGGGGGGATATTGGAATAATATATCAAGTGGCAGATTTAGGAGCTGAGTGGCTTTTGTAGCTAAGAGAAATGTTGGTTGATTTTTGTCCAGGGGGCTAAGGAAAATCAAAATCCATCTGTCAGCAGTAAGCGACTGAGATGAATGAAGATTTAACGAGCACGTACACACCTGCACCTACAGCCACCGCAGCCGCTGTAAAAAAAATGGTTATCAAAGTCAAGCGCTATCTGATGAATTTTTGTAGGGCATTGAAATATTTTCTCCTTAATAGAGAAGAATTTATCAAGATTTAACAAGACATATTTTTAGATGAAGAGACAAATCAATTTTTATTAGCGATTTGAAGTTCGGGGCAGTTTTGTGCTCGTCGTTAGCTTGGGTTCCCTGAAAACGCGTGTGCAGGCATCTGAGCAGCTGCAGTACATCTGCACGCACAATCTCCTAAGAACCCAGAGGGATTCATGCATCGATTTTCCATCAGCCTCAATATATGAGTTTTTATGCTGTCTCATGATACCATCTCCAGGGTCTGTCCTGAGTCTCTTTTTGGGGCTCATACGGCAACGCTCCCTCCGCCATGGTCCCTACACCACCGAGTCCCCTCTCAGGGTGCACAGGTTACAAAACTCACTAACCAATAACATATTTTCAAGAGTTTTCTTGGTAAAATTCAACAGAAAACTAGTGTGAAACAAATTCTACAAATGAAAGCAACCCCCAGCCTTGAGAGGCTGCTGCACGAGAGAGGGCGTCCCACAGCGAAACCCCCTATGAATTCCTGGGATGAGCACCCACTTTTGGGTGACAGGTGGAAACACTAATGCATTTCACAGACAATTCCAGCATAAACACTGCGGAGAAGGCCAGGCTTGGCTGCGTGGTTTTGCCAATATAACCGCGAACAGGTAAGCGGACAAGAAAACATCAAGTAATTCAGTGCATAAAACCAGGCCAGCAGCCTTTCCAGTGCAGCCCAGTCTCTGGGGAACTGTGTTAAGCTAGGGGGATAAAGCACTTTTGCTGGGATAAGCTGCATCTCCGCCAGAAACACTAATCCAGGGTTGCTCCCATACAGACCTGCAACCCCTTTGAGCGGGCATGGCTCATCCACGGCTCATCCAAGGTGGCAGAGCAAGCCAGAGGTGGACGTGCAAACCCACGCTCGCGGCCCGAGCTCTTAGCCGACCAAAAATGCTCTTAAAGAGTGTCTCTATGAGCTTGCAATGTTATTTGCTACAATAAGAGGTGGCATCATGGTTTTAGGCTCTGTGCAGACCACAGATACCTCCCATATTTGTGCAACCGTACAACACCTGTGCAAGGAATGCCCTTATCTCGTCATCAAGGGCATTCCCAAAGTGCTTCACTGCTGTCATGCTCTCCTCCTCGTGCTGATGCCCATCAAGCTGAGTATATCTATGGGGGAAACAGCGTTTCAGCTCCAGGGCTGGGAATTAGGCTGGATCCATGATCATAAATGGGTAGTGGTTTAGTGGGTCTGGGGTTTAGCGGTGGACGTGGCAGTGTTAGGTTTACGGTGACCTTAAAAGGTCCTTTCGAACCTCAGTGATCATGATTGTATGAAATATCTGCTCCCAGAAAATAGATAATCAATGTAGTATTGGGCCATTTGTGCTGCTCCGCAGCCAGCTAAACGCAGGGGAGGAGCCTTGAGTGACCCTAAAAACCCACCACCCAGAAATACAACATATTTCAACACACGAGACAAACACCCCCTTTCTTATATCCTAGCCAAAAGGGATGTAAGTGTTACTGTGCATGATGACTTCCACGGGTATTGCTTTATTTATTCCACATGGCAGGCGTGAAGCTGCTTATATCCACGGGGAGAAAAAGCCAACCCAAACGGGCAGGATTATTTCTTTTTTCTCAGCTGTGCCCATTGCAGAATTGATTCGGCCGACAACCTGTGAAATACAGTTAATGAGCTTGGGTTTCTGTCGCCCTGGGATGCTCCAAGGGTGAGATTTCCTACCCTCTGATGTGTCAATTTTCCACTTCCAAATTCAGTCTGGGTTGTGGAATCAGAGTATTAGCTGTGATTCGTGCATATTAGCACAGAAAGGAAAATATTACCAGAAATTTGCAGTACTTATCCTTCTTTGGAGTAAGCCTAGACAGAATGAACACAATGCTGTATGGCTTTAAAAGCAGACAAACAAAAAAGATGATGAAAAGTTCTCCACAAGTGACATAACTTCAGCTTTGGCAGAAAAATACTTGAGGCTTAGATCATAAAGAAACACAGAGCTTTCCCAGTTGCTCTGATGGACAGGAAAAAGAGGGTTATGTTAGAGGCATAACTGAGTCCAGGCAAACGCCCACTGTTGTAACAGCATCCAGACAGAAAGAGAAAAATCAGCTGATGGGGAATTAAAAAAATTTTAAGCAAGCAAGCTACCAGCTATCAGGGCTTTTAAAACACCACCTGGAGGGAAAGCCTCCAGCCAGTCCCTTAGAGACCCCTCCAAACACCCGGGGTCAGGGAGGCAGCTCTTGAACAGAGCAGACGGTGTCTCATCGCAACCGAGGTCTGATGGGAAACCTCCTCTTCTGCTCTCTCACTGCACAGCTTTGATCCCTGCAACCTGCTCAGGCGTAACGCAGCCAACCACCTATCGCAGGTGGCACAAAACCAGACGCGTCGAAAAGCAATGAAAATTTCATCTGCTTATGCAGAAGCAAAGACAATATTGGTTTTCCAATTCGGGCTCCCACCTGTATTAATTGGAAATGCAAATGCTGAGCAATTTTTAAAAGCAATATTACAAGCTAGTACAAGGGAGCGCTAGCTACCCAGAGTGTTCGACTTTAATAAACCGATCAACCCAAACCAGCGGGAGATGGAGGTGTTATGCAAACCATTAGCATGTGAGGCACGCACATGCCACCAGCAAGGCTCTGTGGACCAGCACGGATTATTCATCCAAAAGAAACTTCTTCACCAAGGGATCGCCAGACGCACCCAAAGAGCCGACAGAGCTGTCACAGAGCTCGGTGATGGACACTGGCCCTGGCCAAGGGTGGTGGAAGAGCTTCTCCCCTGTCTGAAGGGAAGGAATGACTTATAACTCAGCTTCTAAATCCCTGCAGCCTCCTGTCCCTCGCTGGAGGCAGGGGTGTTACCCCAGAGCAAGGGCAGGCGATGAGCTGCCGGGAGGGCAGGCGGTCGGCTGCTCAACGCACCGACAAAACCCCTGGAAAGCAGGTTAGGAACGAACAGCTTTGCCCTAGTGTCCTGGTTCTCTTCCATTTTGGGCTTCAAAGGTAATTTCTCCCCCTCTCCTAAGAACTCCCTTGCAAAAGGAAACAAATTTATTTTCTATTGGCACCGTCACAGCTAAAATAAACTTAACAGTGGAGACTTTGCTCCACCAGAGATGGGATTCTCAGCCCCCAAAATAACTCCCTTGTTACCTCAGGAGGAAGGCAGCAGCTCTTCCCGCAGATGCCGGGAGGCATTCAGCCATGGGGAACAGGGAAATTAGGGTGTCAGCTCTGCAATTTAAATATATCCTCTCCCCATTACCCCTCCGCTGGCTTCACGGTATTGCTGAAAACACCAAGCAGTCACACCATGCAGGCATTTAAATCCAGAAAGGGGCACACGGTTGCCATAAGTCATGGTGGCGACTCTTTAGGATACATTAATTTTCCTCCCTGAGATCACCCAGACCACCCCAAGGGCTGCACGGAGAGCGTGGCGATGGCCTTACCGTCTTCAGCAGCGTCCGGTTGTCCCTGAGGCTCCCCACCATGCCGACGAAGGAGACGCCAAACATGGTGAAGCCCAGCAGGAGGAGAATGATGGCTGGAGCCAGGAAGATCCCTTCCAAGGTTTTGTGCTTTTGCCTCTCCACTTCAGCGTAAACCCCAATGCACAGGATCACGAGGCCGAGGATCTGCAAGGGAAGCACGGGATGGGATTCAGACGCCACCGGGGGAAAAAGTAGAGGCTTTGACGGAGAGGTGGAAGACGTCGCAGATGGCCAAGGAAAAGGCACCCAACTCCGGGATGTCTAACATCCAATCCCAAATGGTACTGTCAGCATTTGGCACATCCCCTTTGCTCGAGGCTGGGCTGCTCAGCCTCTGGCTGGAAAGGGGATGTATCATTGCAGCATGATCCAGCTAACTGGGCACCTTTAAGCTAGGTTTTGCTTGGTTTTTCCTCTCCCTTTCCTGCTTGTATCTTCATGGTCTGTCTGGATGCTCAGCTTGGCCCTTGCCTTAGGTCTGATAGACCCAGAGGCTGAAAGTCATTACCACGAACAGCCCACCCTCCCAAAGTGCACCCTTAGATAGCACTATCACCAAAACAACTCACTTCACTCCATTTTTACACCTGGCTTTAGCACCAGCTTGCACCCAAACCCACAGTGAGCCGCTCGCCCTCTCTTCGCCAGCACCAACAATCAGAAACAAAGCTTGCTGCACTCTTACAAAGCGCTTTTGATCCCCGCCTGAAAAGGGCCATAAAGAAAAGCAACAGATTATTTATGACAACCTTCTTCCCCTCTCTCCCCTTTCAATGAAACAGCCCTAATTGAAGAAGAGAGTCTAACGATGCTGGGATAAAGCAGGGCTCTGAAAAGGGCTGCTCACATCCCTTCAGCTCCTTCAACATCAAAGCCAGCAACGCGATCCCAAGCGTTTCGTGCTGTCAGGAGCCGTCTGCATCGTGCCCATCGGCCCCGCGGTGCAGCTGGAGGCGGGCGGCTTCTCAGCCAGTGCCGAGCCGACACCTGAAAAGGTCAGCAAGGAAACCGAGGAGCATCCGGAGGCCTTTTCACGCTGCTTTTAGCAGCCCTCCCCAGCCCAAATCACAGCAGGAGGCTGCTGGGGGAAAGCCCCTGGCTGCAGACACCCGCACCCAAAAGCCTACATCGCCAAAGAGGAAAAAAACCTTGGTTTTTTCCCCCTCCTTTTCCATCGCTTTCCCCTTTCCAAAAGGCTTCATTGCCCCTAAACAGTTTGTTCGTTTTCCTAAAGAGTTTGCTCGAACATTTCCTGTTAATTCACGCTGACAATTTGATCCTTAATTTTCACGCACATTCCTCGGGTTTTTTTGGCAAGTTGATTTTCTTCCCTACCCCTGCCCGGGCACTATTTCTGGTGTGTTTGTGTAGCTAGTTTATGTCTATCAATCACTGTCCGCTTTCAGGCTCCATCTCATCTGTAAAGGAATAGAAATCTCTCAGAAAGTGAAATTGAGACTTGTGATATTTTGCAGACACTTTAGTTCGTTGAAACCAAACAGGCAGGCCTATTTCTGATAACAGGCTTTTAATCGCAGTTTCTTCTCTATACTCTGTTTTAAGTGTCAGGTTGGTGCGTTGGGATTAGGTTTGATTTAATGTTTATCCCTTATACGGTGTCCCAGGAAATACACTTGGATTTGAAGGCGGGGGGTAGACATTAATGCACACCACGCGGCCCCCACTAATCCCCGCTGTTCCTCCCGCGTGCCAATCAGAACCACTTTCTCCATTTTAATTAATCCATCTGCCATGCGAGTGAGGGAAGAGATCCCAGAAAGCGCCCGGAGCAAACCCAGGAGGGGGCTCGAGGCCTGGATGCTCCAGGGCTGAGGAAGCCGTGTGCATGGGACGGGCTTCAGGTGCTAGCAAGGGAGAGAAACCAAGGAGGGTTTTCAGGATAGACACGTGCATTGCTTAAAAATAGCTTTTCCAGGGCTGAAAGCATCCTTGCAAAATTTAAAACACGTGGCACACACGCGGCTGCTGCTGAGCGGTGCCAGTCCTTCCTCCCAGCATTGCCACGGCCATCCCTTTGGCAAGGAAACCCCATTTTTTGGAGGAGGGGCACGCACCGCTTATTTGCCATGCAAACGCGACGGGGACGTGCAAGCGCAATGGGCAAATGGCTCCACAAAGCATGGGGAGATACTTTGGCATGCATGGCTTTTTTTGGGTTCATGGCTTAGAAGAGGCTGCGTGCTTTGTACGCCCAAGCACCTCAAACTAGTCCCTGGGACTAACAAGCAAATTCTGAGCTGATCCACCCGAATTTCTTGGCTCTCTCCCTGTTTAAAAGATCACTCAGCCCCTTGCGACCTGCTTTGCTAAGGGTTAGTGCTGCAGGCTGGACCCCAGCCCATCTCTGCACCCCACCGGCTAAAAAGCACCCTCCGATTAAAAAAAAAAAAAAAAAAAAAAAAAGAGTTGCTTCTGCTCAAAGCAGCTTAAAACACAAAGCCTCTCGCAAAGCGGCAACACCTCGAGGAAGGGAACGGATATACTGGCACATCTCCCAGCAAAGGCAGATGGCAAAGCAAAGCTTGC
This sequence comes from Phalacrocorax carbo, assembly GCF_963921805.1. Taxonomy (NCBI): domain Eukaryota; kingdom Metazoa; phylum Chordata; class Aves; order Suliformes; family Phalacrocoracidae; genus Phalacrocorax; species Phalacrocorax carbo. Next base: position 883,979 of record NC_087536.1, on the reverse strand, counting down.
CTGAATATAATGAGTTTTGGAAGGACAAGCAAGGAGCTGGTGCTGTTGCAGGATGGGTGGCAAAGGGATTTGGATGGAAAAGAGCTGGGGAGAAAGGTCAGCGTTCCCTGAAAAGCAGCATTTCTCTGAAAAAATGGTAGATTTGGAGCAAACCAGTGACGTCCAAGTCTTTTTCAGGACCTATGCAGCACCGTAAAAATCTGCAAGGGAAACCACCACGTATTTCATCAAAAACCTGATCATCCCATCCCCCTTTGGCCACGGATGAGCAGGAAAAGTTTGCGTCGCCCCTTGCAAAGCCCGACTGCTCTGGTTGCCATCACTGGGCTGCTCCGCAGGGGGGTTGGTTTTGCCACGGAAATTCAATCAGCCCGGCTATTTTTGATTCCTGGCGTCACATCCCTTTTCTTCCACCCGCACTTGATGACAGGGTAAGGCACATAATGAAGTTTGCTGGTAAATCCTCTGTAGTTACATATTAATTGCCCGGTGATCACCTTAATACAGCGCGAACACCAGGACAGGCAGCAGCCGGTAATTACAACCGCTCTGCAATGCATCTAAGAGAAAAAGCAAATCTGCACCTACCGTCTAATGACGATCACCCCGTTTCTATACGATAACAACCACGCCATCAAACCATCGCCGCAGGGAAACCCAAGGAGGTGGCTGCAACCCCACCAGACTTGCAGTGAAGGCATCCTGCATCAATTCTCCTCTTACAAGCTAGGAAGAAATCACCTTTGGGTTTCGTTTCAGCCCTGCTTGGTTTCAGCACTTGGAGTCTGTAGGAGCTCCGTGGGCAGGGGGTGGAAGGCAGCGAGCAGCCGCCCCAGGACGTCCAACCTCCATTCCCACCCCAAAAAGGACCCCCGTGACACGCCTTCCTCCCTCCCTCCCATACTCCTGGATGGACAGAATTGCAGACTTGGATTTCTCAGCCCCATACATGTTGCTATGACCAAACCTTCCCCCCAGCCAGGATTTTAGCAGCCTCCAAAACCGCAGTTAGATGTGGGGCTGTGTCCCAGGGGAGGCGGGAAGACCCGACACATTGCACCACGCTGTGACAAGGCCGCACAAAGTGCAGCCCCCTTGAATTGGCTCCGACGGCAAGAAGCAAAACGACTCGACAAAGCACAAACCAGGGAGGTTCAGTCCCTGGTGGGGGCATGCTGCAGAACCTGACAACTTAGAGAGCATTTTTCTCTCGGTGATGAGGAGCTGCAGGTCTGCCCAAGCCCCTTCCCCTTCTTTGCAACCCATTTCCAAAGCTGTTTCACTCCATCCTCATCTCTTCTTAATGGGATAACAGTGATGATGGTTTTCCTCACCAGGCATTTCTCCATTTAATGGGCAAGGAAAGATCTGAGGGGGAAGTTGGGGACTTGGGAAGGGGAAGAGCTAAAAGGGGAAATCCCCGGTGGAAATCACTGTCTCACTGATCACAGAGCCATTTAGAGACCTGGCGGTCAGCAAGTGGGATGAAAGGCAATTAATGAACAGAAAATAATATAATACTCAGCTCTGATAATGCTGAGAGGGTTTGGGGGGTACCAAAGCTTGAGCTCACAGCTAACCCACAGGTGAGACAGGGAGTTTTGCAAAGCTCTCTTCAAGCTATGGGCTCTCTGGTGCTTGAGATTGCTTCTCCAGCCTTGCATGACTTGGCTTTGGCACAGAGGCGGCCACCTGATGCTAATGGTCCTACCCTGTCCTCAAAATCTCACTAAATACCCAGGAGATGCCACGTTCCCCTTGTTCAGGGCCCAAAAGACCCGAGTAACAAGAATTACTCTCAGCCACGCGCAGAGCGAACGAGTACCGCGAACCCAAGGGGACGCTAACACGGCCAAAGCAGTGCAACCTCGAAGCCTGCCAAGGGCCAGGTGGCAGACGTGGCCCGTTCCAGGGTGAACGGCATTAACTGGATGAGTCAACACCACACTGACGCGAGGCACTAATTTCTCCTTATTCGGGAACACCAGAAAGTCACGATGACGGTGGCTTCAAGCCCACGCAGACCCCGGCAGCCAGAATACGTGAGTCAGAGCACCGGCCTGGGGAGGAGCAAAGGCAACGGGGCATCGCTTCATTCTCCATCCAAGATGACCAGAGGTGCAAATCTAAGGGCAAAACTCTTGTTTTTCAAATCCCCAGCCCACAGCAGATTCATTCTGCCCAGCTTTTGAAGACCCGTCTGGCTTCAAATTAGCGGACAGGGCACTCCCGTTCCTCTTCAGAAGGTTTTATTGCAGTGTGCAGGCGAGAAACCGCGATATAGAAAGTGCTGAATGCTTTTAGTCATTAAAAGATAGAATCAGGGGATTAATAATACAGCGATTAAATACATCGTATAATGCCGAACTGCCAGCGGTATGTAGGAATGTAAAAAAATTTGCTTTTATAAGGGTCGATTAAAATAGTAGTTTTCAATTTTATGGGAAAAGTAAGAAAAGGAAAGAAGCATATCTTTTTGAAAAGAAAATTCCAAAGCTATGCTCTGCTGAACCCTTGACGAGCGTTAAATATACCTGTATAAAAGCAGCCGGTCCAACCCGCAATGCTCAAACCTCTCTGCCCTTTGCTCTGTGCTTGGCTAAAGCCACTCTCCAGTTTATCCCTTGCTCCTTTTACTGATTTTCCCACCTATAAATAAGTGCTTTCATTGCAGGAAAGCACCGGAAAGGATCTAGCGGCACTAGATCCAGTTTTCTGCAGGTTGGGACAACCCTACACTAGAAAACCACGATCAATCTCACCCCAAACCTCCTCAACCCTTCATGGTGAACCAACTCAAGCCTTATTCCACTGACTTTTTACCCAGGGGATTAAATGTTTGAACCCTTCATGCAATGCAAGCAAGAAGCTCCTACACAATCATTTTTTATCGAGCGCGTTTGGCCATGGAGAAACCCAGCCCTGGTCACGTCTGGTTAATGAGGCTTTGACGGGTTCGGCAGCGCCGTTGAATTAATACGGCGGCGACATGTGCAAATGAGGCCAGAAGTAGGTCAGGCGGCTGAACAGCTCGCAGGAGCCGCGCGATCCGTATGGATTCGATGGGGCAGCGTCCCGGCGCGAGGACCGGCCCGGGGCTGAAGGCAGGTTGTGTCGGAGTTATTCGAAATGACTTTTTTGTAGCTATTTTCCAGTCGCTGGGAAATTATTGAGTCTCTTCTTGCTGGCAGACTCGCCGGGATGCCCACTGAGCCCCCCAAAATGCCCCAGCAATCAATAAGCCTCTGGCATTGAGATTGAGCTGGTTCATCCCATTGTTAATCTACGTCTGCACAGCACAGCCCCGACCTGGCTTCAGATCAGTTGGGAGAAGAAAAACCCCTGCACCTTCTCCCCATTCCTACAGCTGCTTAAAAGCATTTGGGGAAACCTCAAACCGAGCAAAACTCAGCTCTTCAGAGAAGGCAAAACCACGGTGACAGGTTTTCCTGCAGATTAATTCTGCAAGGAAAAATAATTCACTATCCTTACCCAAAAACTCAAACCACAGCCACAAACGGGTTAAGAAATCGGGATTTTTTTGGTCTCGCTGGGTGCAGCAGCAGTCCCACGAGGGTCCTGCCCAGCCCGCGGGAGATGCTCGAGCCTCCTCTCCCTCAGGAGCCTTCCTACCCAGCAGGCCGCAAGGCGACCAGCGAGATATTCTACAAAAAAACCCACCCATTTTTCTTATTTTCGTTCACGCCCTGGGGTGGGCACAAGTCATTCGGCGCCGTGAGGCAACCGGCTTCGCCGTCTCCGGCTAGCGAGGGTGAGCGCCGCCCTCCCAGTGAGCTCGATCATTAAAAAAAAAAAAGCGGGGGTGGGGTGGGAAATAAAAAGCATTTTCAGGCCCTGCTTGCAACCCCCTTTGACCATTCAGAGCCCGCCTGGGAACTCAGGCAGATATTTCTGCGCGATTCTAGGCAATTACACCCATACAACTAGACACGCATACCATTATACGTGCCCAGCAGGCAGCCAAGAACGGGGCAAAGAGGATTAGTTAGACCTCAGGAGGCAATATCTGTAAATATGGACTGGATTAGGCAAGGTTAACCCCGAGAAGGCACTAACTTCATATCTCATGCATCAACTGAGGATGTACAGACCCTAAAGTGACAGAAAACTCCTTGCTTCCCCCTTCCCTGCTCCGACACGTACTTGTACCTCCCAGGTGCCGGGGCAGCCTGACCTGTAGTTGCCTTAATGATTCAAAACTGCTTAAAACCAAGCTTTCTTTTTACCTCTTAAAATAACCAACCTGGCTAAAATGCCCACGCCGCTCGGCGCCCGCTTTAGTGCCTCGGCCCTATCGAACGATGTAATCGCAGCGACCGAGACGGGCGGGGGCTCGGGCTGGCAACGCCGCCTGACGGGTGCTTGTGCGGGGAATACGTTAAATGGCCATGTTTATGCTCCAAATGCCTCAAAACGCAACTTGCTGCCGGGGGGGGGGGGGGTTGCAAGGGCAGCCCTGGGGACGGGCAGCCCCAGGGAGGTGCTCTTAAATCATCAGAACCTGTGTTTTCACCCAAGATTGCCTGTTTTGGACCCAGCTAGCGCTAAGCGCGAGGGGCTTCGCAGCACCTGATTTTACTGCAAGGGTTTGATGCCTTGGAAGGGGAAATTTTGACACTGAGAAGTAAAATTCAACCGACGGGGGTGGTACGGTGGGGGGAAACACCAGGAAGGACGGACAAAGCAACCAGAGCACCTACCGAGAAGAGGGTGGCATAGGTGGACAGAGCAAATTTGATGCTGTAGTAATAGAGGTGGGAATTTCGGCACTCGGAGGCTTGAGCCATCCTTGCAGCTCCGGCGAGGGGGGTTCGCTTGCTGCCTGCCGGACCCTCCCTGCTCCGGCCGGCTCCTGCCCTCCGCAGCGGGGCTGAAAGAGCGTACACATGCACACAGGCAAGCCTTGAACTTGAACTGCTCCCTCCGACTTCCGCCTGGCAGGAGCGCAGAGCAATTAGAGGGAAGGCAGCAGCAGCACAAGCGGCCAGCGTTAACCCTTTCCTGAGTTTGTTGCTTGGTTTTGCTGCCGAGAGCAACAGCAAAGCTCTGTTTAAGTGGATTTACTCCAACAATTATTCAGAAAATTGGTGCACAGGTGTATCTCTAGCCAATTTTTAACAGCAAACAAGTTGCAGTCGGGGCCTCCCGCCCTTGCTGGTGTGCTGAAAGAGCCTGTTGCTACCCCACAGCCATCCCAGGAGCTCTCCTGCAGCAGCAAAGGGTGAAGTGGCAGCCCAAAAGCTAGCAAGAACAGGGACAGATGCCCCCCAGGCAGCTGCTCGGGGCCCAGGACCAGGGAGTGATATCCAGATTTACCCAAATGTCCACATTTACCCGTCATAGCTTGCTGCTGTGTGCAACACCTCCCTTTCAACACCACCTTGAGCTGCCCGGCGCTCGTGTGAATAGGAAGAAGGAAGGAGAAATTATTACGCCCAGGTTCAGCGAGGTTTAATACTTGAAAGAAAGGTGTGGGGAGAAAGAAACTGGCACGGGGAGACCGCCTGGCTCCTGGAAGCATTTGTACGGCCATACGAACGTAGTAGTAGAGAGCGTAAAACTGATGTTCAATTAAAAAAAAGCAAAAAGATGAGTTTGGAAAAGCTGTGTCCGCAGCCAGTCTCCGATGACGCAGAGAAGCACCCAGCGAAGGGGAGCACCCTTCCTTTCTGCAGCTTGCCTTGGTGCGCAGAGACGGGAAGAAAAAGGAGCATCACCTGCGATGCGGCTCGTGGCCTGGGAAAAGTCTGAAAACCCCAGCTTTTGGGAGGAAGACGCTGCTTCTCTCTGGGGTAGCCAAATGGAGAATTTAAAGCGAGGTTTGAAGAAATAACAGCGACTCAGGGCTGCACCCAGAGACGTGGGAGCTGTATTGACCCAGCTCTTAGCAGGCATAGAGTAACTCAGCACAGCAGAAGAGACCGTATCCCTTTCCTTTTAGTGTGCAAGCTGCAAGGGTGAGAACAGAGATGGGATGACAGTTACACGATTATCAGTGGCCAGCAGATCCCAAACACTGAGGATATTACACCTCAGGATATGATAATGGGATGAAAAATGCCCCAAAAGTGACATTTCTGGCCATGACTGAGCTACAGCTGGCCGCGATCAGGCTGAACGAGCAAAGAGAGATGGCAACTTTTCTCCCCATTTTTTAAAAACCAATCTAAAATGAACTTTCAGTGTGTTGGAGCCTGGTTTCTACCAGCGCTTTTCATGCTGCTAACAGCCAGTGAAGCGGGCGCTGTGGGTGTCTTATTCTTGGGCTAAGAAACCCCAACACCCAGCACTGAGCAAGAGGCATTTGGGGAGATGCACGACGCATTTCCTCCACCCTTTCTTTCCTTTTCAAAGATGCTGCAGCCAGGAGAACAGTCAATTAAAAAGAAATATCCACTTGCCCCCGTGACTTTTCTCATGGTTTTCTAACCTCTTTCCATCAGGATTGACCATGCACCGGCACAGAGATCACAGGGCTTATTTTCAACTCATTGCACAAAGAAATTTTGGTGCTTGGTGACCAACCCTCTGTGCATTCATCTACTTCTATTATATGCTTTCTGCACTTTAATTCAGAAGTCAACTTAGTGTGCAAAAGAGCGAGGTGGAAGCAGTATTTCCCTACAAAACCAGGCTGTGACACAGCTAAGGGATGGCCCAAGCAGCAGACTTAGACCAGCCTTAAACCATCAGGTCCATAGATAATGCTCAACACTGCCTAAAATTTCCACATTAATTTGAAGCCACATTTAAAAGAATGAGTCACCATAAAACTTCAGCTCAGCCTAGGTTTTAGCGGTAATTTCAGGCTCTCTCTCCTTCTCCACTGAATCACAGGCAAAGCCCAAACCTCCGGCAGCATAAATCAGGCCAGAAGCCTGGGAGCACGTTGCAGGCTCTTCCCCAGCACCATTTCCCCATCAGCCAGTAATTAACACCTGATATTCCACAAGCAGTTAATTGTGCCCTGCAACTCCTTGCTAAGAAAACAGATTTGTGCCTGCAGGGATCGGAACAGCAATAAAACTCTCCGGCTACTTCTGTACAACACCATTAATGCACTCAAGGAAGGAAAGGTTTGCTTTCCATGATCTTCACTGTGGCCCAGCCCTCGGCCCAGGAGGGTTGCTGGTGCAGGGGCACAGCAGTCCCACACGTGACCCAGGAATCATTTTTACTGCCCTCAAAAATTCTTTAATTTAAAGGAAAGCACGTCTGCAAAAGCAGCGGCAAGTTGCCCTCCCAGCTCCCGCCTTGCGCATGGAAGCAGGATTTCAGCATTTTCCCCAGCAAGCCCAAACCCCTCCACTCCAGAGATCTTTCAGTTCTACCTTTTTTTTTTTCTCTCTAAGCAAATGAGACTTTATACCATGCTTTTCTTTCCTGCAAAAGAGTTGATAAAGAGCAAGCACTCTTCCAGCAATGCAAACACATGCAGATGCTTTGCTGCTTGCATCTGTAGCAATGCACCCAGACACCAGTGGGCAGGGGCCGACCTTAAATCATCCATTTATTTATACTAACATTACCATAATGGATAGATAATGCACAAGCCCTGCTGGACACGAGGGAGAGGCAGGCACAGCTTTTAAAAAGCTTAGTGTTCAATGGAATAAATTCTGTGGTCCAAATTTAAACAGTACTTGAAACTGTGCTCTGTTTAACATCACTGTGGCGCGATGCTCTCAGGGTGCGGAGGGAGCGGGGAAGGGCCATGGGAACGGGGTGGGGTTATTATCCTGAATAATTTTTTCCCCCTCTGATATTGCTGCTGGAGCTCAGGGAAGGTCGTAGAGTGGCTTCATACATAGGCAACGAGCAAGCCCTTATTTATGGGTTTTAATCATTAATGTGACTCCACTTCTGGCAGGATCAGGCCCAGGCAATCATTAACTGCAGGAAGAAATGACTCAGCCAGCATTTAACTCTTGGGACCAATAGGGACCGTTCAAACAGCGGGACATCGACCAGCGGCCAAAATTTGGGAGTTTGGAGACATTTAAGGGGGTGACGCTGCTGCTGGAGGGAGGTTATTCCACCAGCAGAGCCCTGTCCCCCTCCAATGCCCAGAGGATTGGGATTCCCTTCCCACCCCACAAATCACCCCAGGCTTTACAGGCAGAAAGTTTCATGTAATAATCCAGTAAAACAAAAAACTGAGGCTGCAGGAAAACACGCTAAACCCTCCGAGGGACCGAGCCTTGCTGCTAACGTGCCCTCTCAGTGGTGCTTGGGTTGGCTCTGCGTGCAGCCGGCATACCAAGCGCTTTCAGTAAAGATGCTACGTCTTCCCCCAGGCAGGGCTCCCCAGCATATTAATTGTAAATAGCCGGCACAGTGGGCCCATGCCCCCCACTGCCACTTAACTTCACCAGCTTTACCTTTGCAGATGAAATTCTGCCCCCTGCCAGAAGCACGGAGAGGACATTAAGCAGGATTTGTTGGTGCCTTGGGGTAAGGAGGGGATGCAGGGGGCAGGACTTGGCTGGGTGCAAGGGGAGTCCCGTGCACAGGCAGCAATGAGCCCTGCGTAAGCAACCAGAGGGGAAAAAGGGGGCTTAGGGAGATTTTAGGAGAGGTTTCATCATCAAAAAAAATTAGATCTGGGGCCTGGTGGAGATCCACGCAGTGATTGCGCAGAGCTACTAGATGGAAGTGGGTGCTGCACCCTGCCTGCACCTCCCCTGGCCCCAGCTGGGCAGCCTGGGGTCCCTCAGCTGCACCCAGGACTGGGTCAGCCAGAAAACTCCTTAGCAGCCCCAAAAGTCATTTCTATGGGATAGGAATGGCCAGCTTGCAGGCAGAAGCGCTAAGGGAGCAGCCAGCGTTTGCTGCTTTGGTGCCTAGGTTCACTGCCTTTATGACACCCGTTGCATGAATCAATTAAAAAGGCTTTTCATAGGATCCTGCTGCAATTTCCTAGCCCCAGGTTAGGACTGGAAAGTGCTAATTTAAGGTTTAGCACTTCAGCCCAGGCCAGCTCAGGGCTGCCCACACGGGCACACTGCAGCAATAGGCTCCATCCTGTCCTTTCCGAGCCAGGGAAACCACCACGTGCCGCAGCCTCGCTCCATCCTTCTTCAGACAGACACGAGAGCACCCAAATTACAGGTCCTGCCAACTAATTTAACACCTAATTCCATGGAAAGCGGTGCTGCTGCAGCTCTCAGTCTGCACTCTATTTGCAAGCAAGCCACGCTGAACATCCTCAATGGGAAGAAGTTTTGCAGATGAACACTAAAATAGGTTTAAATGGCAAAGCCCCTCCTCACCTCCGTCAGCTTCAGGCTGTCAGACCATATCACGCCCCCTTTGCTGACGGGGAGTTTGGTTTTACTCCCTGGCATAGCAGAACAGCAGAAAGCAAGAGTTTTACTCATCCCTGCAACTTCATTAGCAACTATTTGTGCTACTCTTAATGCCGTTCACAAGCTTTGATGCGGGATTTCTCAGGCTTTAACTGACCACTTTCAGCACTCTCACTTCTCCTGTTCCAAAACCCCACGCTAGTAAGGACTCTTTAAAGGCACAGGAGCTTTTCTTCTCACGACTTTTCTCCCCAGATCTACTCTGAGCTAGTTTTTCCATCTTCACAGGCAACAGCAAGCCCCAGCCCCTCCTTCTCCCACATCCTTCCAACTCTCCATCTGTCCCGATGGAAAAAAATTAGCCAAGCACTTTTTACACCCAATGCTCGAGCCATGTGGAGGTGCCATTTCCCTTTATTGGGCCACGAATAAATCAAGTTGCCAGTTTCCAGATGAAACCCTCCAAGTCCAAGCTACATTTAAGCACCAGGTTCCACGTTCCCCTCGGCTTCGTTACCCCCCTCTTGCAGCAGCTGAAAGCACCGGTGTTTAATAAACACAGCGGCAAATGAAAAGACCTTCCGCAGTGCAATTGCATTACTCGAATGGCAACTTGGCCTGTATTTTTTTTTTTCCCAGGCAGTGATTAAAGTGGAAAAACGTTAATCTGTAGGGCTGCGAACCGCGGCACAGCTGGTTTGCTACAACCGGGAGCACGGCAGCTATAAAGAACAAAGCGAGCAGCAGGGGGGTGGGAGGAGAAATCGCTCCGAGGAGTTAAGATAATAAGCAAGCAATGCTGGAAGATGATGAGCAGGAATAAAACCAAAGCATTAACGTGCAATTTTCCGATTTGTAAAACACACCGATTACACGAGGAGGCGAGGGAGCAGGGCTTGGAGGTGCCAGGCTCGGCGTCGCGCCGCAGCTGCTGTGCCCACGCCAGCGGTAAAATCAATGTGGGGAAGAGGAATCGCTTGCTTCTGCAGTTCGAGCATCTTCCTGGGCAGCGTCGGTCTGGAGAGCATCACTTTTAATAGCGTGGGACAGAGCGGGCCTCCACAAACCTGCATTATTATCCCCTCAGGAAGGGACTGACACCCCCAGCCGCCGCAGCTTGAGCCCCTGCAATTTAATTGGAGAAGGTGGGACAGCATTGCCTTCCGCTGGGTATTTGCAAGGTTCATATGCGCCCAGAGTTTCTGCCTCCTTCCTTGCAGCTCCTAAAGGCCCCATTCACTGGGGTCACTACTTCCTTCCCCCCCTGATCCCCCACTTTTTAACCGCTGGTGTCTCCTTTCTGGCCACTTGCTCTGCTGAGCCTCAGCGCTGGAGCTGTGCAGGTGGATGCAAAGGCAGAGAGCTCAGCTGGGTTAAAAAAAAAAGCCCAGACAGACACGATGGGACGTCTGACAGATACAGCTTCAGCAGAATATCACTTATAATTTGGGCCAGTACATGCCAAAGGGTACAGAGACTGCCAGGCTCATAGCCCCAAGAAATCAGGTTCAGAGAAGCTATAATCGCAAAACAAAGATGAAGTTGTAGCTCATGGCTGGCAACTTTGCCTTTTCCTAGCTTTCTTTTTTTAAAAAAATATTATTTATTAGTTCATAAAACTCAGGAAAACAGGAATTTGATTCCATTTTCTATACTAGCTATGCTCCCTGCAGCGCTGGGTAAAACCCACTGGGAAACCGCAGCCCCAAAGACTCTTTCCAAAACACTGAGTCACCACAGTTCTCTCCATTAAAAAGCCTTGCTAATTAACCCACAACAAATAAACTCATTACATGGGTTCCCAACACTAAAAATAACTAAAAACCTAAAAATAACCCCTCTGGACCTCGACCCCAAGGTCTCTGTGGGGTCCAGACCTGTCTCTGCCTGGGAAACGTGGCTGGAGGTGCTGTGATTTTCCTCCTATACCCATTTCTCACTCCTGTGCTAAGGTTTAGTCTCTGCCGTACACATTTCATCTATTGCTGCGAGATACCTGGCTAAACGCACTAAATAATAAAGCCACAGGTCTGCAGAAATTATCCAGTAGATTGGGCTTTTGGGGAAGAAAACCTAACCTTCACCCTCAATTCTCAAGGAATCAGATGGGTATAATTATCCCTAAATTATTCTGAGCATATTTTTTCCTTTTTCCACACACCCCCCCTTAATTGTGCATATTTTCTTTTTTAAAAAAAAAAAAGAATCAAAAACTCCTTGGAAGTCCCCAAGCTTGTTACGATTCGCCCAGAACGGGAGCCGCTGCAATCAGCAGCCCCAATTTCATCCCCAGCAAACATTCCTCCTGCGATTTGCTCGGCTTTTTCCAGCGAAGGCCCCGCAGCAGCATCGACGGCGCCGTCACGACGGGCAGGGCTGAGCCGACGTCAGCCAGCGTCGCCGCGGGAGCTGCGTCTCTCCGCAGTAAGTCACAGCGGAGATCGCAGAGATATTTTGCGACTCGGATGCTCGATGCGCTGTTAAACTGCTAACGTATTGCCTGGGAACTGGAGAAAATTCATCGAGGCAGCGGCTTGTCAGGAGACCTACAGGCTCTTTCCAAACTCCTTCCCATCAACGCGCAACTAACCCTAGACCAGCGCACTCCCTCCTACGCGAGAGAGAAAACCAAAGCCTCTAGTGCAATAAAAATCCTCAATTTTGAGCTTCTGGCTCAAATGCCAGAGCACCTTCTGGTTCTTCCCCTACCACAAACACCTGATTTACAGCCCTGATGATAAATAAGCGTTGCTCAGCCCTGCTCACGTTCCCAGGCCTTCAAGCAATGAGGGACCTGGAAAATACCCTCCTGAGCAGATCAGCGGGCCAGGTAGCTCAGCATTGGTGTCCAGCACCAGAAATAAGGATTCACTGCCCAAAGCCACCACTGACACCAGAGGATTATTCCACCTCCAAAATGGTGCTTTTGCTGGTGGTCACAGACCAAAACCCGCTCAGAGCAGTGAAAAAAAAAAAGCGCACAATAAGGATCATCTCACATTTCAGTGCCTTTTAACGCCTATTTAGTGCTGCTCACGTAAGTTTTAGGGCCCCAAAACTAGATGGGAAGCTCTGAGGGGACACCTAAAGGCACATTTGTGTGTACCCACGCCCCAGATAAACAACTACATTGTGGTACCACCGCACATGCCCGTGGGAGGGCAGAAAGCGCACGAAGCCACGGATGCCCAGTGTCAATGCACCGAGCGTAGGTTAACAGCCAACTCCAATTTCTCTACAATAAATGCATACTTTTTTTTTTTTTTAATCCCTTGGTTGCTGCTTCCCTTAGATGTGTCAATCACGCAACAAGATATTTTCAGGCCAAGTGTAAGGAAATTTGGACTGAATAGCTTACCGCTAAAAATAGTCACACTCCCTTGAAAGTCACCTTCCGGCAGCCTCCGTCCTGCACTGGCTCCAGGAAGGGGAAAAGCCCCCCCAGATCACACCAATTTGCTATTTTAAAACCATTTTTTGTGGCATTGACAAGTTGAATTCAGCTGGTCTCCAAAGGGCAGCGGTTCCTATCGCAGGTTGAAGTTAGGCAGGAGAGAAGCGCTGGGTCTCCGTTCCCCTTCTGCAGAGGTGGTCGGGTGGGCTCAGACAGGCTGCAGAGAGGCCGTGCCAGAGGATAACGCATAAGCAATGAAATCAGGCCAAAAAGAGGGAAAAAAAAGCACTATTTATCCTACTGACAACACTCCTGCTGGCCCCAAACCTTTGCACCTTCCACGCCTAAAGGATTGGGAGCAAGTGGGACTACAAGAGCTAGAGACTCTTCCAGCCTTACTCCTCCCCTTAACGCTTGAGTAGCGCCCGGATCTGCTTTTCAGCCTCAAAAACATTAAACTACATTTCATTTCTTTATGACTTTTTTCCTCTTACGCCCCAAAACAATCGCACCGGCTGCTTTAGCCGTAGCTTCACCACTCTGTATCCCCACGGCAGTCGGCGACGCTCGGCGTATCAACGTGAGCACAGACCTCAACCAGCTGGTAAAATATGGACTGAATAACTTGCAGACAGAGCTTCAGAAGTATTTACTATCTGAGGCAGAAGTGCCAAACACAAAACGAGTCACGCGAGCAGCCTTTCCACCAGCCTTCCCCACTGCAACCCGGTACGGATCGACAGCGCCCACACCAAGAGCCGCCTCCTCTATTCGGGCTTTTGAAGAGTAAAAACACAGAAGGTTTTATAAATCCCTCGTTCTTGCATAAGCCAAGAGACATCAAATCCTGATAAGCCTCTGGACAAACTCACTGAACATCTTTTTAGCCGTATTGCCAGAGATTAAGTCCCCAGTAAGAAAAGTGGGTTCTAGATAGACACTGTTTAGCATTAAACAGAGGCTCATCTGTGGGGAAATGCCATCGGGGGCACCCAGGGCAAGTATTAATTGCCGTTAATGACCAGCCAGACAAAAACTCCAGCTACTAAGATAAATTAGAGCTGCAAGTCATCTCTGTCAGTGCTAATCAAACCTTGCTGGATAAAACACAGCTGCCGAGCTTGGCGCTGCGAGGGCAGCTCTACGTACGAGATGTCTGGCACGACAAAAAACCTCTTCCAAATGGAAAATAAGGATGGGCATTAATTCTACCATCCCTGCCTAAACCTGAGCGGCTGAGGATCGGGTGGTCCAGCAGCCATTTCCCTTCACAATCATATTTTGACCTAAAGGTATTTTTTTTCAGCACTGGTCTCAGCTTGAACTCATTGCACAAGTGACTCATCTGTTGCAGGAAAACCAGCAGCCGCAGAGAGGAACCCAGTTAAAGAAAACAAAACAACCCACACCCAATCACATACAGAGGAAACAAAAGGTAGTTTTGGCCAAGGACAGAGCAGCTCTGCTGGCCCAGAACCCCAGCACAGCATCAAGGGGTGCAAATATCAATGCAATATCCACCACCTGCGCTTCCTCAGAAGGCAAAATTTAAGTGGAAAACATAAAAAGATGAGTCTCTGCCTACAAATCAACCCCTAACCCCCCACCAGCCACTTCCACCTCCCCTTTGATCCTTACCCATCCCAGTAGCCTTTCCTAGGTTCAAAAACCATGGAAATAATTAAGGTCTTTTCTTTCTCTTGCCTTCAGGAGCTTTATCCATCCTGACAGTTGTTGGAGCTGCTCATGATACAATTATCTAATCAAGCCCTTCCTCCAGCAGCACGTACAGAGGGAGAGGAGGCAAAGCCCGTGTGCTCCCAGTAGGTCTCTGCTACCACCCTGCCCTGACGCAGCCGGGTACAAGCCACCGCAGCGTTTCCTCCGCAAGATTTTGCAATGATGAGGTGCAAAAATCACATGCGAGCCATAAAGATTTCCAGGGCGCAACGTTTATTTTACCCTTTTTTTCCCCACCCAGAACAGCAAATTTGTGGCTAAAGCCATTTTTCTTCCATCCACGCTGGCCACAAGCTTCCAGAGAGCCTCATTCCTTGGACTCCTTACAACCCTAAAACAAGCTAGATGGAAAATGCAGACTCACCTAGAGGTATCTCTGCTGACCCCCACCCTGCTGCCAGGACCTCTAAGGACAGCGTCTCGGCACTACTTCCCTTTGGGATAAAACAAGGCCCTTCTCTTTTAAGAGCAAAGCACATTAAAACACAACCTGCCTGGAAGTAACAGCGCTTGCCTGACACCACCCAGCACATCTAAAATTTGGCAATTTCTCAAACGCCCGTAGGAAATGCTTTTAAGGAGGGAATCCCAGGCTTTAGTTGAACTAGTCAGCTATTTATAACCTCCTTTTTTTGGCGTACCCAAAAAAACTCAATCACGCTGCAGGAAGCTGTAACTAACTTCGGAGTTTTCTATGGGAATTCAGGGCCGGCACGCTCCGGGCAGGATGCTGGCCAGCAGCGAGCAAACCCCATCCAACTTAACGCCCAAAACATTTCTACTCATCCCAAGCAATGGTTGCTGCACTCCAACCACGCGGTGCAATTGCTGGATTTCTAGAAATCGAGCTGCAAACTGTTCAGGGAAGATGCGCGTGGAGCCAGACATCTGCACGGAGCCCGGATGCCAAAATCCTTCCCCCTCCCCCCTCAAATTATGCCTAAATTTCCCTGGCAGCAAGGCCAGGAGACCCTGCATCTTCCCACCAGCTTCATGCTCTTTCCCCTCCACCCCTGCGCCATCACAGCAACGAGCCAAGGTGAGGCGCATCCCCTAACAGGCTTTTAATTACTTCAAAACACACCATCTTCGAGCATACGCTTGCAAGTCGACACCCAAAAAAAACCAAGAGGAGGAAAGAAGAGAGGCAACCCCAGCAAGATGTATTCAGGTTTAAATTGCTTAGAGCAATCATCCAATTTAGCTGACTTCATTTCATTTGCACACAGCCTAGAGAGCAGGGCTGCTCGCCTTACGGGTAATCTCTGCTCTTCATTTAGAGCACTTTGGGCAGATGTTGCCAGGTCAAAATAAAGCCCTCATTTAATAAATAAAAGGCCCACACTTGGAAACGCACGTAACAGAGTTACAGCGAGCAGAAGAGCAGCCGAGGCGCGCGGCTCGTTCTTTGGGCGCTGCAAGCCAGCCGCCGAAGGGGCCGAAGCCGACCCGGAGAGGTTTTTCCTTCTCTCAGTGCTGAAGGCAGGAGTTTGCAAGACGAGGTGACCTCCAGATAAGACCACCATCATTAGAGGGGCCAGACTGGTACCACATCCTGCTTTTGTACCCGTTGTCCAGGTCTGTTGCTCCTCCTCTGCCTCAGCAATGGGTTAAACCAGCTGTTGAGCTACCTCAGAAGTCCTTTTCCCAGTAATTAAGAGCAGCTTTGCTAAAGCTGCAGCAACCCCCCCAAAACCCCACAGATCACCTTCCCCACCACATGCTCTGACATGCCCTGGGTGTTCGGTACAGGAAAAACATCAATAAACCCATCCTCAGCCTGCGATTGCACTGCCATAGCTCTGGCTGCCAAGACCGCAGGACCCGAGACATCTTTTTAAGCCCCAAAAAAAGACATTTTCATCTTCTTTTTGGTCTCCAGTGCTGCCGCACACCAGCACAGAGGTTGCAGCCGGCGATGCTTTGAGCTTTTCAAAAGGACCTGACACTTTCCTATCAAAAGAGGCCTCATGAGAAAAAAAAAATTGGATTTAAAGCTTCTCAGAAGCAGAGATTTAACAGCTGCGTCCATCTCCAGCCAGAGCACCTGACCCTTTGGGCTCCTGCATTTTGCAGCTTTGGTTGAGAGGCTGCTTCCAGGAATAGGGATGCTTTTTTTCCCCCCCACACACATACCCCCAAACCCTGTACAAGTTATCGAATTCATGAAGATAACAGCCAAGATGAGATCAGGTCCCAGCAGTCCCCATCTCAAAGATGCCCACAGCTTGCAAGAGGGGAGCAGGGGGAAAAGAAAAAGGGTTTGCAGAGGCGTCTCTCCTTAACGGAGAAGCTGGAATAGGGGCCAGCAAATAAAAGTTATCACGTCATGCGTTTCTTACTCTTTTCTTAATTCTACCAACTCTTTCCTAGAAGGACCCTGGCTAATTTTCCAAAACAATCTGCCCCAGCAGCCTGACGTACCCAAACGAACCCCATTTTCACCGGATTTGTTCCTTCAGGTGGCTCAGTGCCCACGGGGTAAGGCCAGCCTTGCTTAGACCCAGCCCAGGATCGCTCGGGTGAAGCGCAGCGTAATCGGGTGCCAACCACAACAAAAGCCCTGGGGCTGCTTAGTGTGCTTTAAATCCCCAAACCACCACACGTTGGGCACTCGGAGCACGCTATATTGTAACCTGCCAAAGAAAACCCCAAACCTTTTCTCAGCAGGCAACAGCGATAACAGCAAAGCCTGCCCGAACGTGCCAACAGCAGCACCTCGCGCACCCCGAGCCACCAAGCGATCCTCAACCCTTTTCAGCCCAAATCCCGTTGCATGAAACTTTGTCCTCCGACAGCGCTTCCTCCCGGCTCTCGGCGCAGGACAGTCAATACCCGAGGCAGGCGGCACGGAGACAACGGCGCAGGCGGCAGGACGAGCAGCTGTAGAGCATCAGGAGCAGACCTGTCCCCCCCAGCCACGAGCGCTGCTTCTTTTTTTTTTACCTTTAATTAAATAATGGTGAATGTTGGTACGAGCTGCATACCTCTGCCCTTAATTAAATCATTTACTGCGGCAGAACCCGTCTGCCTTCAGAGCATCATCTCAATTCTTTTACATCTTCCATAAAGTGACTTTGAGAAGAAAAAAAAAAACAGAAAGAAAGAAAAACCCGCAATTTAATCTCCAGTAGCAAAAGCCCACTTGATTTTCCTCCTCGAGACACATTGCTGCCCTGCAGTGGCTCCTCACCTTTTCATATCGCCAATTCAAGCACTAATTCCTCTCTCCCCATCAGCCACTGACAAGAATTATTCCTCTTTCCCTCTTTTATTGACTTTGGAGCTGTAACAGGGAGTTTTCATACTCAAACCAATTGCTCGCCTCTCATTCAACATGGCCAACACATCCCTAGCTGTGCTTATACAATCTCAACCAAATTTCAGGCTGGAGTTATTTATGGCCATCAGCACAAATTGTATTTTGGGAGGTGGAAAAAGAAGAGAACAACTGTAGCTAAAAGAGATTAACCATTTTTTTGGAAGCAGCTAGAAAGCAACGTGCAGTTTAGCTCATGCTAAAACACTTTTGGCCAAGTTTTGTGTTTTTTTTCCCCCCCACGATTTATCCACTTAAGGCCCAGCTGAAGAGAAGGGCTTTCCAACCCATGGGAACCTTTGCTACTAGTCCACTCCAAATTCACGATAGCCCAGGGCTACACCTCCAGCCCCATCGCCTTTGCAGTTAAAGGCTCCATAACACAAACGCACCCAAAGCTCTGGTCTTCCCTGAGGCCCAGCATTTCTTTTGAGGATGTTTATCATTAATTTGAGGAAGGCATCCTTCCCACACACACCCCCAAGATCCCCCATTGCCTCCAATACTGAGGACTTCCACAGCAAACTTCCTTTTCCTAACAGCTTGGCATAAAAAACACCAACCCACTTTATCTCCTGGAAGATTGTCTCCCAGCAGCTTGAGGATTTCCACCATGAAATAACAGCGAGAAATCCCAGCCAGGCAAGCGAGCTGCAGACAAAATACATGCAGGCAATGGATCCGCTGTAAAAAGGATGTTGCAGTTATTTTTGGGGTAGAATAATACCAGCCAATTAAACCACCATAAAAAACCCCACATTAAAACAAAGGTCAGTGATTTACATACAAAAAGGCCACGAGAGAGAGTTACATTCCTCAGCTAAAAGCATTTCTTGCTGCTTTTATTTGCACAGCTCGATCTCTCCGGCCGCTGGGGTCAGAAGGTTGAAGTTTCATATGGAAATAGCCTTCTTCGAGGAAGCATCTTTCTCTCTGGAGTCCTCTGGCAAAAGCTGATCTGAATCTGACTTAATACTGCATCCTTGCAAAGGGGATGAATTAAGAAGTCTCGGGAATGGAAAATAGTTTAATTAGCTACTGCTCGGTCTAGGGACCAGCTCATTAGTTCATTGACAGCCAGGGAGAGCTAGCAAAGTGGGTGTTACGGGTGGAGGTGATAATTTGTAACTACAAATATGAAGACAGCATCACTGCTGTCTTGTCTTTACATGGCAAGCAATAACTGGAGCTGCAAGAGGTGTTTGCAAAACAAATTCCTCTGCAACCATCATCTGCATGAAGTTTACCAGGGGCTCACCAGCCCCAGGCATGAAGTATTAATAAACTTTCCAATTCACCCAGTTTACAAAAGCCATCAAAGCTAAGCTACTAGCGAGCTACAAGACTCACGCTGAACTATTTTTATTTAGTATTTGCAAGAATTTGCTCTCAGCTGACCTCCTTGTGCCACCCCCGCTCCACGGCATTGGGCTAGGTGCGGCTTACGGCTAGGAAAAAAGCACCTTTTTCTCCCCAACTTTCCTCTCCCCCGGCAAACTGCCCGTCTCTGGCTGAGCCCTTCATCCCTATGACCTGCTTCAAAGCTTTGCAGGCAGGTTTCTTGCTAAAACACGGCACTTTGGGCTGGCAACAGGCTGCTGAACGAATTTCCCAGCCCAGAAGCCACCTTTCAGCGTCACGATAAGCCTGCAAGTTGCAAAATTGGAAAGTCCAACAGGATACTGTTAATTTTCCCAGCCCCAAACAGGGACCAAGAGCGGAAAGTAAGCATCCTTGGATATGCTTGGAAGCCGCCGAGACATAGACCTGAGCAAGCTCATCTAAGCATCCCAGCTTTAAGACCTCCAGAGCCTTTCCCACCCAAAAGGTCTGCAATCCTCACAATGAAAAGTGGGAAACAACTTCCCTGGAGCTGAACACCATCAACCACATCGTCATTCAGCCCATCCATCCAATGATGGATGTCTGAATGGGTTCTTCGAGGCTCTTTAGGCTGTTCTCCCATGGAAAAGGTGACACGTACTTCTGGAGCAGCAAACCCGGAGGAGCTACCCCTGTGCTGCGTTTGAGGTTGGCTTCAGCATGGACACCGGGGTGGGAGGGGAGGAAGAGCCGAGAAAACACAGGGCTTCAAGTCACCCAGAAACCCTGCAGTTCTCAGCTTTTGGATGCAGAACAGAGAGCAAGCGGAATCCAGCACCGCTGGGAAACATCTAAGAGGAAGACAACCACAAAAAGCCCAGAGATAGCATGGTCAGAAGACACCAAGCCTGGCTTCATCTACTGCACTGGTCACCCAAGGCTCTTTCACCTCTCCACGTCATAGCTGCGGTGGCTGGTCACTCCTGTGACAGGGGCTAAAGCCAAAACTCGCACGTTTACGACCCAAGAGGATCTCACCCATCACTGCCGGCCATTTCCCAGGGATCCACCCGGCTGGAGATGCAAAACCAAATCTGTGCTTCAAGTGCAACAACACAGAGGTGGGACAAGGCCAAACCTATCAGCTCCCAGAAGGTTTTTTGGGGGGGTGGGGGGGGTGGTTTTGGGAGAAAGAGGTGGGAATGCATCTCCCCTAGGGTTGAAGCGCACCTCCAAGCCAGGGCTGCTCCAGGGTGCCCACAGCCGGTTCTTGCACGCTTTGCTTTACCACCAGCCACCCCTTGCAAGGCCAGGAGCATTGCTAGGACACCTGCACCAGGCTTCAGCGATTTCGGGCTGAAGATATGTCAGAAAGCAGCAGGAAGCTCTGAAAAAGGAGGGACAGATTAAGGAGCAAGCTGCTGGGGAGAAGTACGACCTGCCTGGAGGAGCCTGGCACTCAGGGCAACGCAGCCACCAGCTCTGCTTCTCCTTTCCATTGGGAATTGCTCTTTATATTTGGGGCAAAAGACACAGGAGGAGGCTGGCCAGTCCCTGCAACACTTGGGCATCTGCCAAAGCAGCAATAGCTCCACCTTCTTCACCCCTTAAACCTGCACACAGGCTGTTTTTCATCCCATTAACCTTCTTTTCCCCACCCCTCTCCATTAAGCAGTGCCACCAGCTAACAGAGAGGCAAAAGGCAACCCTTCCCTCTCCCGGTCCTTTGGATCCCTCTCTGCAGCTCACCCACAGGAGACAAAACTGCCATTTCCATGGCAAATTGCCCCATCATCAGCTCTTCTCGCAAGAGGCCACGGCTGGTCCGGGCTCATCCCCATCCTAGTAATGGCTGTTGGGCAGTTCGGCTTAAAAAAGGGAGCCGGGACTTTTGAAGCAGGGCAGGCAGCAGCTACCCCGGCTTTGGGCTAAATGCTTTATGTCCTAAGTCCCGCCCACAGTCTAAGCCCGGCAAGACCCCCAGACTGCTGCACTGCCAGCTCTGAAGTTCAAAGCAGAGGCATTTTGCCTGGGGCAGGGGAAAAGGCTTTTGAACTTCCACAAAGGCTTTTGAAGAGCAGAAAAGACGGATTATTCACCCACACATCCACAGTGTTTGCTTAGGTTGGGCATGCCAAGCCTAAAATAATAGTTAAAGCTAAGCCTAGGTTTGAGCTTTTTTCCACCTGATGTGGGGAATAAAGGAAGCAAATGAGAGAATAGAGAGGAATAAACCCTGCAAGGAAACCCCCCAAAGGCATCTTCCAGGGAGGTAGGAAGCTAAACTGAAAAGAAATTTCAGTAGAAAACACTCTGGGCCAAGTCCAGTGTTTCTTCATTTAAGGTAAACAGCAAAACTAACACAAGCTGGATTAAATCAGCAAATAATTGCCTACAGCCAGGAGAGGGCTGCTCAGCCCCTCCTGGATCAGCATTTTCCTTCCCCTGCTTATCTCGGTGTCACATTTTGCATAGCAGTGAACAAAACCCTGTTTTGTTTCGGGGTTTTGTGTGTGTTGGTGATTTGTTTTTAAATAAATCCCAGTTATTTTCTCCTCTCAACACTCCAGAACTAAGGACTCCTCCAGCAGCTCTTTGTCGCTGCAGGGAGCTTCGGAGTCACAGCAGCATCGGTGGGTTGACTTAATTATAAAGTAGGATTTGTAAAACCCCATCCCAAGTCACTTAACCTGGGGTAGAGCCAGGCTCCTCAGTAGGTCTTCTCAGCAAACCACATCTACCCAAATGCACATCTCTTTCTGCTGGATCTCACTACGTCTATCAAGACTGATTTTGGTGGCTGAACAAGTCTCTAGCACAATTCATGGGGTTTCGTCCATCACCTCCTACAGCCTCAGGGCTCCACCAGGACGAAGAGCTGTGAGAAACCCCCAGTTCATCCTCCCCCTTGTCTTGCTTCTACGGCCCAGAGCTGCTGTGGTTTCGCAAGGACCCTGTTGCGACAGAGACGCTGCAGGGCAACAGGTTCAGGTGCCCTTTAATTCACATAGGGGCTTAAATCCACACTTAAGAGCTCCCTTGGTCTAGAGAGCTACAGAAGCCCGCACCAGCACACAGCAAACACGCAGCACTCCCTTATTCACCAGCTTAAGAGTTACATCGCTGATCGCCACCACGTAATACGGCTCTTACTGGGGCAGGAGGTGACTTATAAAGGAGACGATCAACAAAAACATCCTCAGAAACCTCAATTTCTAAGGAAACCATTTAGCACACTCCTTCTGCAAGGTCAGGAAATTTAAACAAAACTGCTCTAAAGGGCTTTGCGAAGATTTCACACGACCTCAGCGCTGCCCGAAACAGAGGATCTTCAGCACCCCTTGCACAGCAAAGGCCTCCACCTCCTCCCCAGGGAAACAAATCCCATCTTATGCCACTCCCAGTAAAGAAGCTTCACTTACCTCCCGCTAAAAAAAATAAAACCATGAAGCAAACTTAGGTTTGGAAAACACACCACAGCACAGGGCCACACAACCTCCACCCGGCCTGGTTTTACATCTCCAGAGCACAAGGACCTACAGCACAAAGCTACCTGGGAGCAGGAAGGGCGCTCAACGATTAACAAACCACTTCAACCTGGGAAACACCAACCGCCTGCAAAATGCAACACCCAAGGCAGAGCTCAGCTGTGCTCAATTTAAAGCCGAGGCAACAGCACGGGGGAAGATGGGGAGCCTGGAGAAGCGTGTGCTTGCATGAGGCAGCTCATTCCTGGGGCTTTTGGACTATATGATTTCCCAATTAATCATGAGGAGCAGCTTGGCCAAGTGAGTTATTCCTGCTGATGGATAGCTGAGCATCCAAACGCTGCTCGGTGCTGTGCAAACAGCTTGTGCAGCTCCTCCCTGGCTCTTCTGCGTGCGCAGGGGTGCAAGGACAAGCTGCTTCCCTACCCTGCTTGAGGGATACACCAGGGCAGATGTTCCCTTCTGGATCCAGCTGTTTTAGGAAAAGCCATTATTGCCGTGCTGGGCGCAAGCTGCTGTCCCCCGCTGGTGCCATCCCCCAGATTTAAAGCACAGCTTGATCCACCCGCACTTACTTTACCCAAGCAAGAAGCCATGCAAACACCTCCGCTGGCAGCTTGCAAGGGGTATTTGCTGTTTAGGACCTGCAGCCACATTCTGGAAAATTTTGAACCTGTTCCTGGTGTTGCTTGTGCCCGGCTGCAACGGGGAGACAGGGTCCAAGCCCCTGGCCAGGGCGGATGGAGCAGCTGAAACCTCGGAAGCTGGAAAAACACCATCTCTGATGGTTCCCTGAAGGACAAGGCTGGTTTTTCCGCCCAGACAACCACACTTCGTATGCGCTTGATGTACACCAGCCCAGGGGATTCTGCTGGGAAACCTATAGCGTGAGAGGTTCCTGCCCTTCTGGAAAACACAACAGGAAAAGGCAAGGCTTTCTCCAGCTGCCAGTTACAAAGCCTTTCTCTGCACTCTGAAAGGGCTGACGATAGACGTGAAGGTATACGAGCATCCCCAGGGAAAGGAAGGAGGGGGCTTGTTGGAGCTGCCCAGCACACTCCAACACCCAGAATAGTGCTGGCATCTTCACGGGGACCTGCAAGCATTAATTACGTGTCAAAAGCTTGTGATAATCTGTTTGGTTTTGCCAAGCAATAAATACATCTGTTCTCCCTCATGCAGGTTTTGGTCCTAGGATTGATTGATTAATTTTATTCTTTTTAATGCAATCTCTTCCAAAAGAAAGAAAACGGATCCTTTGGGTGAAATCCCCCCTCCCCCCGACTGCACGACGCTCAGCGGCCTGAACGTGCTGATACATACATGCCCCTTCCAGAGGCTGCTTTGGTCGGGACGTTGGGCTGCATTTCAATTCCTTGCACGGCAGCAACACGGGGGGAAAAAAAAAATAGCCAGTTCTTTTCAACAGGAGCAAGCAAAGGCATTGCCTCCCTTTTTCCTAGCGGGGAAACTGAGGCTGGAGGCAGGGATGGGAGCTCTCTCAGCCCTGCAGTGCTCCTTGGGGTGACGCTACCGGCTCAGAGCAATTTGGGGATGGAGGGAGTGGGAAAGGATTTGCTGGCGGGGGGGCCGGGATGCCTGCTAATGTTGTCCCTGCCTGCCAGGGTGTCCCCTCCTTTGGGGTTCACCCTTTGCCAAATTTATAGCAATGCCCCAAAACAGCCTGGGGGTGGGGGGGGAACTGGAAATGCCATCGCCAGGGAGCCTTCCCCAGCCCCGGAGGCCGCTTGCCCATTCCTCCCCTTGCATTTTTAGGCAATGCTGCCATCGAGTGGTCCAGGAGCATCCGGATGCGGGAAGAGCGCTCAGCCACCGGCCTGGACCCCTTGACAGCCACCCAGGCACACCAAGGTTGAAATATATCTACTCCTTTACCCATCCTAGCGTTAAAAAGCTCAGTCTCGCTTCAACAACGGAGCTGGTTTTGGGGACTAAAGATAAGCAGTCCTCAGGCTTCCCTAATGGCTTGCCCTGGTGTAAGAGCGGAGCATCCTCCCTCCACGCCGCTCGGCTGTGCGATTCAAACCCAAATTTCTCCCAGTTTTCGGGGAGCCGCGGCTTCACCTCCAGCTCACTGCTCCTCTTCCACCAATCTGGAAGGCTGCGTCCCAAGAACGCCGTTTAGGAGCATCCTTTGGCAAACCAGAGGGACACGCTTGGCTTTCCAAGGCGATTTTCCTCTTCATTGGTGCATCCCGAGATAAAACCCGCTCTCCTGGCAGGCAGCACCGCAGTTGTTATTTTTTTGCCCACACTTGGCAATAGCACAGCTCTGGAGGAGTAAGTTAAAATCACCCCCGGTCTGGTGGATATTATAAACCTGGACTGTGGGAAGGTGCGAAGCTCTGTTTGCAGTTTAATTAGATTCCAATAGCTTTATTCACAGGAGAAAAGACTCTTTAGCGGAGAAGGTGTTGCCAGCCCAAGTGGAGCCGTGTTTGCTTTACGAGGGAAGGGGCGCTGAAATGGGGCGTCCTGTTTGCGGCGGTAGGAAGCCAGTTGCACCGGAGAGGGAAGACCTTTTCCTTCTTCGAGAAGTCAAATATTTGCTTTGTTCATCCGGACGCAAAGCGCTCGCCGGCCATCACGTAAAGCGTTTGGAGAAATCCCGTGGTCATCTTGGAAAGCTTTATAATATGTAAACAGAATATATAAAATATATAAGCTTTATGATTATCAGCGTGTTTTAAAGTCCCAGTGACTTTTTAAAGCGCGTTTGGCCCGGACGCCCGTTTACAAAGAGTTTACAAAGCACGGGAAGATTTTGAGAGCAAAAAGGTTGGAGGGGGGGATAAGGGGGTGTGGAAATGGGGGGCGAGGGGGCAGGGGGAGCCCGGGGGCTCCTGCCCTCCGGGGCGGGCAGCTCGGCGCTGCGGGGAGCGGCCCCGCTCGGGCGCGGGGGCGGCAGCTGCGGGCCGGGGGGCTCCGCCGGGGCGGAGGGGCCGGGGGAGGGCTCTGCGGGCCGGCTCTGCCCATCGCTCCCTGGCACCGCCCGCGCCGCTTATAAAAGCCCCGGTCGTGCCTCGCCCGCCGCAACCGGCTCCGCGGCACCGGCTGCGCCCCGCCCCGGCCCCGAACCGGGGGGGACCCGCGTCCCGAGGCGGCGGCGCCCCGACCCGGAGGGACCCGCACCCTGAACCGGTCCCGAATCCAGGGGAACCGGCGTCCCGACGCGGCTGCGCCCCGACCCGGAGGGGCCCGCATCCTCCTCCGGTCCTGAACAGGGAGAGACCTGTAATCCGCATCCTGCATCCCGCTCCGGTCCTGAACGGGAGGGACCCGCAACCCTCTCTAATCCTGAACTGGGAGGCACCTGCATCCTGCATCGTCCTCCTGTCCTGAACCAGAAGGTACCTGCATCCCGCGTCCTGCTCTGCTCGTGAATCAGGAGGGACCCGCACCCTGCTCCGGTCCTGAACGTGGAGGGACTCACATCCCGAATCGGCTGCACCTTGAATAGGGAAGGACCCGCAGCCTGTTCTCGTCCTGAACCAGGAGGGACCCGCAATCTGACCTGGTCCAGAACCAAGAAGGACCCACATCCCGCTCAGGTCCTGAACTGGGAGGTACCTCCATCCCGCATCCTGCTCTGCCCGTGAATGGGGAGGGACCCACATCCTGCTCCAGCCCTGAACTGGGAGAGACCCGCATCCCAAACCGGCCACACCCTGAATCGGGAGGAACCTGCCCCCCAGTGCAGCTGCAGCAAAGCCCGAAGGGACCCACACCCTGAACTAGCTGTGCATCCCAGTCCAGCTGTGCTCAAACCAGAAGGGACGTGCACCCCGACCCAGCCGCACACCCCCAACCGCCTGCAGCCTGAACCAGAAGGGTCCTATACCCCAAACTGACTGCATCCTGAACATGAGAGACCTATGCCCCAGACCAGCTGTGCTCTGAACCAGCCACGCACCCCAAAATGGCTGCACTCTGAGCCAGGAGGGACGTGCACCCCAGACTAGCTGTGTGCCCCGTACTGGTTGTACCCTGACCCTGCTGCACCCTAAATCAGGAGGGACCTGCGCCCCAAAGCACCCGTGTGCCAGGTCCAGCTGCGTTGCGGTGCGATGGATAACACTCTGCTGCTGGAAGTGGAGCTGGAGCACCACTGGCTGCTCAATACCTCCCTGAACGAGTCCTTCTCGAACCAGTTTGTGCAGCCCCCCTGGCAGGTTGCCCTGTGGGCTGTTGCTTACGCCCTCATCGTGGTGGTGTCGGTGGTGGGGAACGTGGTGGTGATGTGGATCATCCTGGCTCACAAGAGGATGCGCACGGTCACCAACTACTTCTTGGTGAACCTGGCTTTCGCCGAAGCCTCCATGTCCGCCTTCAACACGGTGGTGAACTTCACCTACGCCATCCACAACGAGTGGTACTATGGGCTGCTCTACTGCAAGTTTCACAACTTCTTCCCCATCGCCGCCGTCTTCGCCAGCATCTACTCCATGACCGCCATCGCCCTGGACAGGTGAGCTCCGAGCGTCAAACCCTCCCCGGCACCCAGGTCTGCCTCCACCTGGGTGCTGCGCTCAGCTCCGTCTGATCACGGCAGAACACTGCAATTAAAATAAAGCTTGTTTTGGTAAAAAGGGGCTAGAAATAATCCCTCTCCCTGCCCTGGTTGCAGGTGGCTTTGGAAATCCTTTGTCAGCTCTGCAAAAGGAGCTCGAGAAAAGGCTTTATAACCCCTGTGCATGTCAGTAGCGTGTCTTGGGTGTGCATGTGTAGCATCTGTGTCCTCTTCCTTCCCGGCTCCTCTGCAGAGCCATCCATTCCTTTCCCAACCTCCTCATTTAAAAGCAAACTCGGTATTTAGTACAAAATGGCATCACCTCATGACATAAAAGACAAGCCTGTGTCGGACGTGCCTCCGCTGCACTGCAGGAACTGTCTCGTGTTGCTTGATCTGTGTTGGGAACCGTCTAAGGAGCCTCGGAGAGAAGCTCAGGCTCGGGAAAGGCATCCTGACTCGGCGGGGGTGCGTGTGGTCGTGTTGTGTGCTGGTGTGTCCCTCCAGGCGAACCCGCCCTCATTTTATTAGTGGGGACCAAGGGGCAGAGGTAGGTGCCAGCGTTTTCTCTCATTTGGCTGCAGCCAGCACAGCTGAGTTGGTTTTTTTTCGCTGCCTGGTTTCTGCCGGCACTGCCCGATGGCTGGGGACTGCCGGCAGAGCGAGAGCCCGCCTGCGTTCTGCCACGATCCAAAGTTCAGCAAGCGCTCGGCGGGGTGCGATGGCACAGGGGACGCTGCCTTTTTCACCGCAGAGGGATGTGCCGGGGTCAAAGGACACGAAATAGCCATGCAGCGAGCACCGCCGGTGCGCAGCTCCCCTCTCTGCTTTCCCCCTCTAAGAGATCTTTTGTTTGATGGCATGTTCACCCCACAGCTAGAGGTAAATCGAGGCTTTCAAACGGATTTGCAACCCTCTCTTGAGTACCGGCATTTCAAGCGCAACAGATTTTTCCAACACAACATATTTTCTGAAGACAGCTCGGCTCTGCAACACCTCTTTTTGTCCCTCTTCCCAGGGAGTAAAAGACGTTTTGGCTGGGGATACACGCGAAGGGGGAGGGAGGAGATTCGCACTGCTGTATGCCAGCACATTTTGAGCTAGTGTCTAAGTGCTGCACAAACTGGCACGATTATTTCCCTGTGAGAAATTATAGTGCTGCCACAACTCACGCACTGACAGCTTGGGAAAGGCAGCTTGAGATGGATGATGCTCTTAAAAACAGGCTCGGGTTTTGTTTCATTCTGGAGTGGTCACAAGACCCTCTCCCCAAAATAAATCGGACAAAGCCAAGTTCTTATACCGGAGGTTTGAGGAGAATTAAGGCAATAATAAATAAAAAGAGGAATGCTACCAGCGTGGCTCTGCTCCTACCCGATGGTGTTGCTGGCTCTGTTTCAGGAGCATCTGCGCTTTGAGGATGTCAGGGATCAGCCGGCAAAGCCCCTTTCAGGTTAGGATGAATCAGAGACATGAATTTTTATTTTTTTTTTTAAATAGTTTGGTTTTTAGCCTTTGGTCCACACCCTGGAATAACCAGAAAAGCAAATCTGCCAAGGGAAGCTGGAAAAGCGTGTGTAAAATGGGGAGCGAAGGCAGGTCTGGGAGCCTGGAGCTGAATTTTGGGGGGGAATTGGCATTTCCAGCTTTCTTCTTGCATCTGCAAACCCTTAACGGAGGCTTGGTTTTCCCATGGCTGGCCCCCAAAACCCACGCGTGCAGGCTTGGCTCGCCCACCGAGAAGGACCCAAAAGAAGCTGCAGCCTCAGTGTGCAAACACCTCCTGCGCAGAGCTACCTGCTGCATTTCTTGGCCTCAAATGTCCAGCGAGGTGAGAAATTTGGAAGGTGAAGGCAGAAAAGCCCGTCCTCTGCCCCGCCAGGCAAGCAGCACAGAACAATATCTCCAGGTGCTGAAAAACGGCTTGTTTTCCCGTGTCCGAGAACTGACAATAGTAACTGAAATGCAGGAACTTGATCCAGGGACCCAAAAGGGAAGAATTTGTTCTGGCAAGCAGCAAAAAGCTGTGTGGGAACAAGGAAAGCAAGTACCTGAATTCAGAGCAGCAGAGCCAGGTAGGCTCAGCAAAATGGGTTATGGTCACAGCCAGGACGTATCTGAAATCAAACATGACCGCAGTTCTGATTTTCATCAAAAACTAGGAAAGCAGAATTGCCTGTGCCTCGTTCCCGAAGTGTATTAAGCCATCTATCAGAGCGGTTGGATACGGAGTCCGAAGGCTCGGAGGAGCATCAGTCTGCAGATTGCTCCCCTCAATCATTGCCGCTTGTGCTTTCTGCAAGCAATTTCCAGAACGTCCTCGCCGGAGGGTACGAAACCGCCTTGGAAAGTCTCGGCACGGCCGTAACAGAGTAGTTGAGAGAACAAGTAGGGAAGCGGGTTTGATTCTCCCAATGGGGTTGGGTGTGAGGTTTTTTTTTGCATAACCTGCCCTGGGTTTGAGCAAGGAAAAAAAAGCTTTTCCTTGAAGCTAGAGCATCTGCCCTCTCCCTAGGACCTATTCCAGCCTGGGCACAACCGCTCTGAAAAAATAAAAAGAAGGTAATCCTATAGCGAGTGTTATTCTGAACCCTGCAACAATAGCAGGAAATTCAGGAGTCATGGGTGGCAGCTGGTAAAGTCTGCTCAGGAAAAGCCATGATGCCGCTTCTCAGCATCCCGCAGAAGTCAGGGCCAAACAGCTCACTTTGGCACTATAAAATTTGCCATGTCCTTTGTTTTTGGGTGTATCAGTGCCAGCGCACACTACACATCCCCTTCCAGCCTCAAACTCTCCTTGTGTATTAATTCACCTGAAAGAGAGAGACAGAAAATCCTGGGTTTTTTCCAGTCTTCCAGGAAAAGTGAGAGCCCAGCAGTGCCCCATGGTGAGTCCAAGCTAATTTACAGCCACACTTAGAGAGGGAAAAAAACAACTCTGGCCACCCCTAAGCTGTAATGGCTGTGGCGCGGGGGATGGAGCATCGTTAGATAAACTGTTGACATTCTCTCCCTGAGACCTGGATTCCTTTCTGAGCACCCCCGCGAGCCCGCGCCGCAAGCAAACTTCAGACCGAGGAATGAGTTGCCGTGATGACGGACAACCGGGAACGCAGCCGAAGGTGAAGATCCCGGATGACTTGCAGAACCAGGAAACAAAAATCATCTCTGATCTCAAAACTTTAAGTGAGCTGAGCCGAAAACACCGCAGACTGAACAAATGCCAATGAGAAGCGCAAGAGCCCTGCCACAAACTCAGGGCGGAGACAGACTGTGCAGCACTTGGGCTATTTAATATGAAGTGATTTCCCTCTTTCTGCCGAGTCCCCTGCTCTAAAGCAGCTGTAAAAGCGACACAGGGCGGGACTAACCTCCCGCAATTCCTAGGCCAACCTGCTGCTTTTGCTCATAAAAGAGCCCCCTCTCCAACCTCCGCCAGCACCAACGCTGCCAGACCAGCCGGCAGGGCTGGGCAATCCAACCGGGATCTTCTTTATATTCCCCCTTTTTTTTTTTTATTTCCAAGTGGGTTATCAAATTATATTAGGTGACTTAAGATTCATCAATTTGCCAGCAGGAGCTGCAGAAGAAACATCAAATCTGCGAACCTTCATTCACCACCGCGGCTCCTAAAATTGCTAGTCTGCAGCCGAGACCTGTTAATATCTCCCCAACCCCCTATTATTTGCAGCAGAAAAATTGGCTCTGAAAATTATTTACTGCTTGCAAACCTTGAACTCCCAGGCTGGACGAACCAGCTGAGTATCAGGAACATATTCGCCAGCTCAGCAACCCCATGCCTTCCCCGAGAGGTGATTACTGCAGAAAGAAACCCTCCGGAGAGGACAAATTACATCAGCGCACAGACAGATTAATTAGTCATTTACACCCTAATATAGCGCCAGGGTTGGTTTTTTTTTTTGTAATCTTGACTTAATGGACTTCTGGGGTTTGCAGAGCAGGACTTTGATCTGTGGCCGGCATTGTGTAATC
This sequence comes from Phalacrocorax carbo, assembly GCF_963921805.1. Taxonomy (NCBI): domain Eukaryota; kingdom Metazoa; phylum Chordata; class Aves; order Suliformes; family Phalacrocoracidae; genus Phalacrocorax; species Phalacrocorax carbo. The sequence continues at coordinate 852,862 of NC_087536.1, read as the reverse complement.
TTGCTCTGCTGGGGTGTAATTTGGAAGATGGAAGAGCAAGGGGGAAGCGAAAGGAGCCTGGGTTTAGGGCCAGCAGCCCCTGCTCCGGCCGCCCTGCGGCACTGCCTACGCACAAGCTACCAATAACCAAAGCAGCCCTTTGCATTCCCCAAAAATCAAGCGTTAGTGAACGTGGCAAAAGCCCTACGAAGCTGCGGGACACCCAGCACGGAGCTGGCTCAAAGCGCTGATCTCCCCGCTGGCGTTAGAAAGCAGGGGGACGGGGACGGACAGGGGAGCGCCTTAGTAAGGGGTTCATAAACCATCAGGGCTGGTTTATGCCCCTGGTCCCAGCAGTAGTCTCTGATCTGATGGGTATTAACTGGAATTAATCCCCCCCAATACCCACTAGATATGAATTCAGCCTGTCAAAAAATAAATTTCACTTTTTTCCCCCTTTCCTTAGGAAACTTCCTTGAAATTCCCATGGCAATAAATGTAGAACTAAGCTGCATTTGTGACAGCGTGGTGGCTGGGAGATGCAGGAGGCTCAGGTTTTGGCCATGCTTTTGGGGTGATCACGGTGCTCATCTGCAAGCTGGGCGCTGCCACAAGCCACCGTAGGAGTTTGAAGGCCTTTGGTGAGATATTTGGTTTATCCGATGGCTTTCTTAATTTATTCCTTGATTTATTCTTCGTTGCTCAATGGCCCAGTGGGAACCACCCATGCACTAAGAGCATGGTGTCATGAGTCACCAACCCAGCATTTCGTGTGATTTTTGTTCTCCCCGTTCACTCTCCAGCTACAAACCAGTGCCAGGACTAACCGGTTGATAAGATCACGTAGGTGCCTCGAATAACGGCACCTGCAGGGTCTCTCAGCGGGGCTGGCTTGTGCTTTGGGTCCTCCTCTCCCATCCCACCCCGGCGCTGCCAGCAAAAGGATGAATGCAGGAGGGGGCTCTACACCTCCTTAACAGCCTGCTGCAACGAACTGGGCTTTGATCCTGTTTCGCCTGCATTTGGCTTTTAAAATAGAGCGTGCCCGTGGGGTTTGCAGTGCAAGAGGTGCTGTGCAGGAAGGCGAGGGAGTTTGCCAAGCTGCCGGCGCAACTCAGGCCGCTGTTCGGTGGTGGGTAACGCGCCCTTTTCGATTGTGCTCAAAGGAAACACCAAACTGCTTTGAAAAAGGAAAGATCCTGTGCCCTGTCGGTGCTCCTGGGAAGTGCCAATGAGAAACCCGCAGCCTCCTGCTTGGCGAAGACGCTTTGCCGAGCGTTGAGCATCACTCAGGTCTCGGGGCAGGAGCGCACTGTCCGCCTCTCAGTTTGGATGGTCGCTGTTTTATGTCAAAGCAATAAATAGGAGGAAGCAGCTGCTTGCGGCACCTTCGTCCCCAGCGTCGTGCGTCGAGCACGGAGGGCTCAGCGAGCCTCCTGGGCCGTCACCCAGAGGCGAGGTGTCTGGGGCCAGCCCGGCGAGGCCAAGCTCCGCTGTGCAAACCTGCTCGAGGGACGGTATTTTTGCATCCCCGCAGTTGTGTCGCAATCCCCACGTAAAGTAAAAAGGCAGGGTTTTGTCTACGAAGCTTCTCCTTTCCTGGGTGGGAAGGACCCGGAGCCGTGCCGGAGGCATTTGACCCACCTCAGTCTGGAGCATCTGCTCTGGCTCGGTTGCAGACTCCCCCGGGACTGACTCTGCACTAAACCCCTCTTTGCTCAGGATGGGAAATCGTTGTGCAATAAGACACACAGCACAAACTCTGCATCCTCTTGGTTACTCATCTCTTATCTGTCGTACCCTTATTACTTAATGAAGCAGATAAAGTCTTGGATGAAAGACGCTTCATAAATTTTCAGTATTATATTAATCTCATCTCCATGAGGGTGGAAACAATCGTGTAATATTAGTTATCCAGGCAGAACCCAGATTTGCAGATGCAATTAATAGATGGCTACAGCGCCTCGCTGCAATATTTATTTAATAACTGATATGCTCAGAGCTACCCTGGTACAATGTTGTACCCAGATGCTATTGTATCGTCATGGTAACGCTCCCCCCAAACTACAATAAAATATTTAAACCACAGCGAATGGCATTACCAACGTCATCAAATAGCGTCTGGTGTAAAGTTGGGCGCTTTAGTGCCAGGCCCACTAAATGGGGTGGATTTAAAACATTAAACGCGGTGGGGAAGGCGCAAGGGAGACGCGGCTGCGCGGGCACCGGGCCTGTCCTGCACGGAGCTGGGCAGCCCGGAGCTTGCAAAACTTACCGGCGGTTTGCACTGGACCAGGGTGCTGCCAGCCGAGAGGAGAGCAGCTGCAGATCATTTTATTTTGAGGAACAGGTATCAGTCGGTCTTCCCAAGCCAACATCTTCTGCAGGGAAACGGCCTCCCCCCATGCACCGCCTGCACGGGGAACAAAACCTTTCCCTAATGTAGGAAAGCTGACCTTCAATCCTCAGCCAAGAGCCAATTCCCTAGGAAAAAATAGGATGTGAAGACCCCGCGGTGGTTTGTCACTTGCCACAGTGGCGAGGGCAGGATGCTCGTGTAGGGACGTGCTCCTCTTCCTCACCTCCCACGAATCGCCATCCCTAGCAAACCGCGACACCCCATTTTCTGCTGGATGGGAAAGCCATCTTGAACGGCAGAGAAAAAAAATAAATCTCTTTAATAGGATACAGCATCTTAGGGAGATGGGCAGAGTGGGGCCACAGAGACACTTTGTGAGGAGAAATATGAGCTAATAAACTCATTAGCCTCGCTTTTGAGAGCCCGCTTCTCGCCGGCGCGGCCGGGACCTGCGTGGCTGAGCCAAGGAGGGCAGCAGCTTCCTGGCACTTAAGCTCTGATCGATGCCTTTTGTGCCCAGCACAGCAAAACCGCCCGCCTGACACCATGCACGGGGCCAAACGCCCGCCAGTACCTTGCAGACCCCCCGGGATGTGGCGGCTGCATCCCATGGCCGTGCTCTGCATTTCCACCAGAATGCACACTTCTTTGGATTAATAAAAAATAAACGGATGGGCAAGATTTTTGCTGAAAGGCAAAGTCACGATTGACACATCGTTTTTCTTCCCTGCTAAGAAGTAATTGATGGAGGTTTGGCTGCAACACCTACCACAGCCTTGCCTGGGAGATCAAACCTAAGTGAAGGGGAGAAGACAACCTGGAGGTACCTGCGGTACGGCTCCGCAGCGGTCGCTTGCTCGGAAGGAAGGTTTTATTTTAGGTTATCCAAAACCCCGCCGTAGAAATGCACCACGGGGGAGGTTTGGCTCGAAAGAGAGCAGAATTGCAAGAAAGCAAACTGGCTTTTTGGGACCCGTGTTCTGGATGCAAAAAAAAGATCCAGTGGTGGCCAAAAAAAAAAAAACAAACCCAAAAATTCAAAGACAAGAATACACACAAATCTATTGGGTAGAGAAACATGGAAAGTCCGGCCAGTCTACAAGGAAATGAGGGTTATTTGAGCGTGACAGACTCAGCGCTGCAAAAGAATTGTAGAATCATAGAATGGTTTGGGGTGGAAGAGCTTAAAGATCACCTCGTTCCACCTCCCCTGCCCTGGGCACAGACACCTTCCACCAGACCACGTTGCTCAAAGCCCCGTCCAGCCTGGCCTCCAACACCTCCCGGGGGAGGGCACCTACAGCTTCCCTGGGCAACCTGTGCCAGGGCCTCGCCACCCTCACCCTCAAGGATTTCTTCCTAACAGAGAGCTAACCAAAACCTACCCTCCCTCGCTTTAAAGCCGTTACCCCTTGTTCAGGTTTGCTACCAGTGCTGATGCTTTTCCACCCCGATAGAAGCAAGACGGTGGCTGTTATCCAAGCTAAAGCAGCCACCAAACCATATTTTCTGCTCCCCCCCCTCCCCAGTTTGATTTTGCATCAAATATTCTTGTCAAAGAGAGGGTAAAAAAAGAAGAAAAATGGAAAAAAAATAAAGGAAGCGGTTATTAAAATGTTAGGAAAATTTTCTGCTTAGGGATACAATTATTATATAATTATATGATATTTTAATATGAAATAATGGTTGAATTATTTTCAGGATGTTTGCACGTTTCCATCTATCCATCTGCAGCATTTTTATGGCCTGTAATACCTGCTCCCCAAGCAGCCCAGACCCTTTTTATTACTTTTTTTTTCTTCCCCATCAAAGCCCCTGTCTGGAAGAACTGTTATTATTCCCATTTTTAATCCTGATGGGTGGCTGAACCCAGAGCACCCCCAAAAGAATATTTCAGAGGTCCCTTGGGCCCCTTGGTCCCAAAGGTTTGGGAATTGCTGCTGAAAAATAGTATTTGGGGACAGTTTTCCCCAACGTGCTGGTAGCTTGCTTCCTCCCAGCTCCCTGACCCCGTCCTTGCAATGCCAGCACGGCCGGATTAATTTTGCCATCTCAATTTTGCCGCCTGCTTTGCACCATGAGACACGTTGCAGACAAGCGATGGTGCTTGGAAAGGTCTCTAGGTGATGCGGTTGGGGTTTAGTTCATCGTTACGGTGATTATTTGGACGTTTGATCGAGCGCGAGGGCTTCTGCAGGTGCAAAGTCCTTTAAAGCGATCAGGAAAGCCCTCCGAAATGCACCGGCAGAAACAAGGTTGGCGATGTAAAAGCATTTCTGGCTGGTTGCAGTCGAGCCCTGGCTTTGCTTTCTGGAGGTCCCAGCCTCAGATTTTTTTTTTTTCTCCAGGTATTTCAACAGAAATGGCCCAACTTTTGTGGAAATCCCTCGTTTTCCACCGTTTGCATGCTTGAGCTCGAACTGTCAGGTCAAGTATCAGCAGCAAGCTCGGGCACATCGACTTCTTGCTGCTTTTACCCCATAAATGCAGGGTAACCTGCTCTGAACCCCATGCTAAAGCCCACCCAAACTTCATCCAGCTCAGCAAACCTGCTATCGAGGGGCTCAGCCGACACCAGGCATTTGAAGGATGAGGAAGAGGAAGGAGACGAGTCCTTGCAGGGTCCTGGAAAGCCAATCGCAAATACTATAAGGAAGAAATGAGAAACACGGACGCAAAGACCAGGAGAACCTTGGTGCATCACCAGCCGCTGTGCCAGAGCGGCACTAACACCCGTTGCCTTGGCTCTTTCTAACCAGCTTCAATTCCAAGTACCAAACAGATTTTTGAGGGATAATTATCAGGCGGATTTTCAGCTGCAGAAAGCTGATAAGGTTTGGTACCCTGGGGCAGAGGAAGAGCTGACGGCAGTACCTCCTGCATATTTATACACTAATCCCTATGTCTTTCCCCTGCAAGGGGCCACCCAAAAATGCAACATGGGGAGTATTTGCCATCTAAGAAAAAATTAGAAGCAAAAACTGCCCATCCTCTGAAAGGAGAAGGGATGGAAGGAGACAGAGAGGAGGCTGCAAACGCCTCAGGCTATAACACACGCAGGGCGATGCAATGTTTCTCCTCTTCCCAAAGCTTGACATGGAGCAGGGGGGAAATAAAATAAAAAATTTGTGACATTCTCACTTAATCCTTAAGGCGCTGCTGACTGCTGCCAGCTTTGCAGAACCAGGTTTGCAGAGGGATAAATGCAATCCGCCTCGTCGCCGCTGAAGCTTTCCTCGCGTACAACGACCGATGTTCGAGGGGAAGAGCCCAGGAGCCAGGCAGATAGAGGTGGCATCTCAGATCACCCATCCCACGCCGGCCCAGCGCTCTTATTTTTAGTTCTCCTCCTGTAACACTTGGCGCTGAGATCTACCGTAGAGATCAGATTTTGCGCGGGTGCAAAACTACCGGGCGCTGCCAAAGCGGGGGCTGCCAGACGGCAGCATCGCGGCTGGCTCTGTACAAATTGGTCTTTGCGGAAGCAGCCGGTTGCTGGTTGCGTTAGCGAAGCTGTTTGTCAGCTAAATGTCAATGAGCGTCTCAAACGGGATTCATATCTCGAGGGTAAGATACAGCAAGAGAATTAGAGCGTTAGCCGGGGAATCGTCCATAAAGGGATTATTCGGTGCTGTTTGCGTTGTGCAGAGCGAGGGGCTGCCAGGATGCATTAAGGGGGTGTTATAAGTACAACCCCTACACAGGGAAGACCTAAACCAGCCCAAAAAGCTGCAACATCGGGGCTTTCCAGCTTTCATTTCACCTTTTCCCGCCTTGCAGGTACATGGCTATCATCCACCCGCTGCAACCCCGACTCTCAGCCACCGCCACTAAGGTGGTCATCGGCGTCATCTGGCTCCTGGCTTTCCTGCTGGCTTTCCCCCAAGGTTACTACTCGGTGATGGAGGAGCTGCCGGGCCGGCTCGTGTGTCTGGTGGAGTGGCCAGAGCACAGCACCAATGTGTACGGAAAAACGTGAGTTGAGCTTTTCTGGCAATGGGGACAAGTCACCGTACAGAAAAGACATTAAGAAAGTATTTAAAAAAAGGAAGCGAGGAAGGATGGGAATGGCTCAGAGCTTCCTGGGATGGGGAAACCCTCCCCCTGCCCTGGCGAGGGCCGGTGCTCTGTAGCTGGTGGTAGCAAAATCTCCGTCCGCATCATCCTGGGGCACATTAAGGTTAGTTAAGGTGAGGTGAGCGCTGCTCATGGTCCAAGCCTTGCCCCATGCTGTGCCATTCCTCAAGGATGCTCATCCTTGAGGGCAACTCAGGTAAAACTACTAAGACGCAATATTTTGGCTGTGGGGATGGGGTCTGCGTTGCCCCCAGGGGCTTATTCATACATGCAGGTATAGCTCTGGTTTTTGCAGCACCTTTCCTGCAACCCACACCTCCAAAGCCTTCCTGGGGCAAGAGTTATTCCTGCAAGAGGTAAACTGGGTTTTACCTGGGGTATCTTGGCCAGGCAATAACAGAAAAAAAAAAAACAACCTGGTTTGGGATTTACCAAGTCCAAATGCCCCAAAATTCACTCGACAGCTTAAAAAAAACCAAGCTACCAAAAGGGGCTCTGTGGCATCAGCTCAGGCTGGGAGGCAAACGCTGGGCTAGGAGGGCTCAGCAGGAATCTCCTTCCTTCCCCTTAAGGTGCTGGTTAATTAAATCTGGCATTTCCAAAGGGTCCAGGCAACCCCGCTGCTCTGCCAGCGCAGCGGTCCTCCACGGTTTGCTACGAGTCTACGAGTCATGCGGCGAGTTAAATGTCATGCCTTAAGGAAAAAAAGAGCAGGGGAAGGAAAAAAAAAAAGGGCAATTGTGATCTCCAGTGCCGTGGAGCAATGAATTAGGGCTGTGAAACTGTGCTGGAGCCAAAGCAGGGGTCACACACGCACAGAGAGCGAAGCCTGGCGAAGGTCCCTCTGCAAGACAAACGAGACGAGTTTGCCAGTCAGCAGCGAGCGGCGAGTGGCAGAGCGCGGGACGGTATTGTTTATTATCACCTTATTTATTTGCATTGCAAGGCATGTATGGCAAGAACTCAGCTGGGGCTGGCCCAGCCGATCTCCGGAGGTGTTTTCCAAGCTTAATTACTCCAGGCCACTGTGATAAATATGGCCAGCGCAAAGAAATGCCACTGGCTTAGACAGCCCGTGTGGCCGGGCTGGGGCTGAGCCCCCCCAGACCGGCGCAGTAACCGGCACGAGCTCAGGGCCTGGCTTTGACAGGTTGTTTGCCGTTCAGCTGCACGCTGGGGCCATGGCTTTTGCAAATAGCTAATTCAAGAGAAAAACGCCACCGTTAACCTCTGAATTATTTGCTGCTGGAAGCCGGGTGCCACTTCAAAGCCTGAGCATCCCGTGCCCTTTGGCGAGCCAGAGGCTCTCTGCAGACAGATGAGGGCAGCCAGAAAAGCTGGGAAAGCAGATGCTCAGCAGAAGCTTTTAAATAGCCAAACCCCAGATATTTGGTGGGGACTGAAAATAACTTGCAGCTCGGCAGCGTCTCTCCAAACCATGTGAACTCACTTGCACAGTGGAGAGCCTGAGAAGTTATTTTACTGCCCCAAAATAACTTTGCAGGACAGGTGCTTGGGTGACTGTCAAACACCCTCCCCTGCTCGCATGGCCTTGGTGCAGTTATTTAAGGAAGGCGCCAGCAGCAGCTGGCTCGTTTGCAATGCCATGATGAAAAATAATATTATTTTATTCCCAACGCTGGGGAGTCCTTTGTCTTGGCAAACGGAGCCCAGAAAGCACAACCCCAGCATGCAGAGGGTATCAGAAACAGCCGTGCGCACATGAGGGGTTTTTCAGCTGGGAAAACGTGCCTGTTCTCAGCCCGCTCATACGGGGGGAAGCGGGCAAAGGCCTCGGCACAGGCGAGGTGCTGCATCTGCAACAGGAGCCAGCGATTCAGCTTGATTCGATCCAGCAGCTGCTCGCTGCCGCTAACAACCAATTCCCTCGCCCGCGTTTGGTTTTGTAATAGATGTCTGATCTATTCCAATTTCATTAGCTGCCATTTTGGTTCGTTAAGGGAAGGGGAAAAGCCGCTCCGCTCGCAGCTTCACGGGGAGATAACAGCCCACAGCGACTGTCTGGGCTTTGCGAGGCCAGAGGAGGCAGCAGCCCCCTCCTCCAACATCACTGTCCCGTAACGCCTACAGGCTCCTGATCCTACACAAGACCCTAAATCCGCACACCAAAGACCTTTAAATTACAAAACCCAGGCCTCTACAAGTGCTCTGATCCTGCAATTCTTGTAGAAAGAATAACATACGGATGGTTTCACATGGAGAACGGTTTTCAGCACCCAGGGTCCAAAAAAAAAGTCCCAGGGCTCTTTGGAAATCCCTGTCCCTACTATGCCCAGGCAGCTCTGAAAATAAGGGTCAATCTTGCTTACGTTGTCTAACAGCTCCTCTGGGGCATTTCTGCATCACTCTCAGCTATTTGCAGATGGTTTAAGACGCAGCATTACATGGGAACCACAATGAAATCTTCATCGCGGAGCCACAGAGACGCCTCTTTAATTAGCAAAATAGAAAACAGCCCTACAAAATCCAGCTCAAATGCGATTAGCGCTGGGCAAAGAGGAGGCCAAATGAGATTGCAGGTACAAAACAAGGAGGAGATGGCGTAGCAACACGGGTCCAGGGCCAACGGGATTCCCTGCGGGAGTTGCACCAGGTACAAGCCTGACCCATTCGTTACACTTTGGAGAGACTATTCAATCAAAGCTCCCGGGAGGACGAGCGGGTGCAAGAGCTGAGGGTGGCTACAGGGCCTGAACCGCCTTGAACAGATGCGGCACCTTGCATTCCAGCCGGGCACGCACCCCGAAAATGCCTGCAAAGGCCCTAAAGCTGTCCGAATAGAATGACCTCCACACCTGGCAGCACGCACGATGCTTTGCAAGCCAGCACTGGGCAAGGGTACCACTATTGCTCCTCCTCCTGCAGGGAAGGCAGGTTTTTGCATCCTACAATGGTGGGAAGGAACCAGCAAGGTCAAACCATCCATCCCCACCCTGTTTGTTAAAAACAGCCCTGTTTTTTTTTACTTTTAAACAAACTATTTAACACCAATCCTTCACTGAACCCCCTGCAATCCCAGTGGCTATTGCAACCTTCCACAGCCCCACTGGCTTCATGACAAAACGGTCTCAAGCCTGTGCTAACAGTTTAATCTGGACCTTCTTGTTCGATTTTGGGCTTATTTATACCTGTTCTAAACAGACACAAGGATCCTGCCTTCTCCATGAGCTTGGAGAACTGACCTAACTGCTTAAATCACTGGAAATTTTTAATAAACCTCCACAACAAGGGTTTAGGCTGTGTTTTTGGGGACTGGGGTTATGCCTTATGCCACCTGAGCCCAGCTAAACTGATGATGGACCAGGATTCAGGCAAGCTGCATCCAAGACCCAGTGTTTGCCCCGCAGGGAAAGCCTTTATTTCTTCAGCTTAATATTCCCATCCTTTATATGTCAAAAAACCCCACACTTGCTCCTGCAGGACTGCCAGATAAAAGGTGTGATAAGAGCAAGCATTCAGCTTTAGGATAATTTGAGGGGTAAATAGAGTAGAACTGAGAGTAGAGCCACTTGAGCTAAAACATCCTTGCCTTATGGAGGTAACACAAGCTCTTCGCTGGCCTCTACATCCCACCCCAGGAGGGTGCTAGGATGTCAAAGGCTGGCAGCAGAGACTTGGAAAAGATTGGGGTGAAAGTAGGGAGTCCTTCCCAGCTCAAGCTCTGCAGGAATTGTGCCAAATTCTCTTTGCCCCTGTGAAGCACTTTGCCTTCAAGTTCCGTTTGCAAGAAAAAGACTGAATAGGTGGAGGACACGTGCAACAACCATCATTTTTTCTAGGTATCACTTCTGCATGACCATCCTGATCTACTTCTTGCCACTTCTGGTGATAGGATGTGCCTACACTGTGGTCGGCGTCACCCTCTGGGCAAGCGAGATACCTGGCGACAACTCTGACCGCTACCATGAGCAGGTCTCAGCTAAGCGGAAGGTAAGGAGCTCCGAGCATGCTTGAAGCCATACTTCATGCCCAATCCCAACTAACTACCACCAAAAATACTTTATTAGGGGTGGAAAGAGGTCAGAGCTTGTTGCATCGTTGTTGGTAATGGAGCAGGGAATGGCCTCCAGATACGTGTCCTCTATGAATGACCATGGTTTAGCCAAGGTGTTGACCACGCGTTCCCGGTTGGAAAGGCCTCCAAGGCAAAAAGAGGTGGCCCCTTCTGGAGGGTGACACCTCTCCTGCGGGGCGTTCGACGGATGACTTTGCTTCCCTGCCCTCTCTTCTCCTCACAGGTAGTGAAGATGATGATCATCGTGGTATGCACTTTTGCGCTGTGCTGGCTGCCCTACCATATCTACTTCACCCTGCAGTATTTCAGCCCTGAGTGGTACCTGCAGAAGTTCATCCAGCAGGTCTACCTGGCTATCATGTGGCTGGCCATGAGCTCCACCATGTACAACCCCATCATCTACTGCTGCCTCAACGACAGGTGGGTTTCGAGTGACTTTCAGCACCATCTTAGTGCAATGGGGCGGGGGAGGGGGAGATACAGAGGGGTCTGTTGGAGGAAAGTATGGGTGGAGAGTTTTTCCAGGGTGGTTCTGTCCCATCTTCTGCCAGGGGCTGCTTCCAGCAGATGCAGGGGTGATATAATACTCACTAAATAAGTCTTTCCTAAAGTCCCTGGGGAATTTGAGGACAGGTATCAAAACAGTCCAAATTCCTAATTAGGATTTATCAGTGTTTTTTTCCTCCCCTTAGTGAAAAGTAGCATTTGTTTTTGTTGTTAAGCAGTGCTTAGCTTTGTCTCCCCACTCCTAGCAAGGTCCTTTTGCCGTCTCCACATCCCTCACGGCTGCCTTTCCCCATCTCTGCCATCCCTCCAGGTTTCGCGTGGGGTTCAAACATGCATTTCGGTGGTGCCCATTCGTCAGCGCCAGTGAGTACGAGGGCCTGGAGATGAAGTCAGCCAGGTACCTGCAGACACAGAGCAGCATGTACAAGGTCAGCCGGATAGAGACCACTATATCCTCGACGGCTGGCATGGCTGAAGAGGAGCTGGAGGAGAGCAGCAAGGCCAAGCGTCTCTCGGTAGACATGACATCCAACGGCTCCTCCCGCAGCGACTCTAAAACGGTTTCTGAGAGCTTCAGCTTCTACTCCAACACACTCACCTAAGCAGCTCCCCAGCCTCATCAGCCGCTCACAAGGGTGCCAACATCCCCTTTCCCTCACCGGGACGCTCTGGCACTCAATCCACCCAGCATCATCACCCCGGTTTGTGATGTACTGGCTTTTTTCCATGCTGTTTTACCATATCGTGCTGTGCCACTTGCTCGCCATCCTTGGGCCAGCCCAAGAGCAAAAGCTTTGGATTAGTTTCATGTGCTTCACCGTGGCTTGCACCTGAACACAAGGGGGGTTTGGCTGGCCTCTGCCTTGCTGCCTGTCCAACCCACCACAGACCAGGTGGGTGGATAGGATGCTGAAATGGGACAGAGCTGGGTTTTTGTCCTAAATCATTAAGTACAACATCGGCAGGCATCTCCCAGTGCATGCCACCCCACAGGAAAAGGAACCAGTCTTGCACTTTCCTCCTCCCACCTTTAATTTCATTCTCCCTGTCACCCTCGGTTGAATATCCAGCGGGGTATTCAATTCAAAAATCCAGAAAAAAATGCTGTTTTCAACTTCAGAGGCTGTACGTCCATGGGGCACCGCTGGCCTCTCAGCGCTTCAACTGAGATCCAGGTGTTTCTGCACAGTCTCAACTCATCTCCCGCACCCGCATCCCTCTGCACGACCGTCTTCTGTTGCCGCTCCACAGCACAGCCCATCGAAACAGGGCTCTCCAAAGGATTTCTGAACTGAGCCAGACTTCGGTTGCTGTTAATCAACCGTATGTGCCAAAAGCAATCACTGTGATTTCCTAAAAGGCCCAAGGAGATGGCTCTTTGATAGATTTTGGAAGCCTGTGGAGGTCTGGAGAAGAAGAGAGTGACCACACTGAAATGTCTAGAGCTGCACAGAAAGGGGCACGGTAGGATTCTGTTGGAAAAACCAAGTTTTGCCAGCATACAAGGTTTGAAGGGAGACAAGAATTTTGCAGACTTTTTTTACCTAGAGGAGGTTGAAATGATTCACTTCCACTTTCTGGATTTTGTTTTAACCAGGGAAACTTTTTTCTTTTCATCCCCCCATCTTTTGCGTAAAAGATTACATTTATGATGTGTACATGGATATAGCGAGTATTTTAGTCCTGTTATGATGGATAATTTTGACTGGGGCTGTTCATACCAAGGGCTCCTTTGGTCAACAAATGCATGAACATACACTCAAAGGGGGGCAAAAAAAGTAAATAAAGTGAGACGTGGGCAAGCTTGGCTTGTCGGGAACAAACCTACAAGTTTAGGGGCAACCTGGGGGCAGTGGTACCGACTTCTCCTTGCTGCTGGTCCAATCGCTGTACTTTTGGTGTAGAAATCAGACTCCTAAAATTGATTGACCGAACATCAGACCCTGCTGAGCCAGCAGCAATTTCTGGAAGTAAAGCAGAGATGGCTTTTGGAGCTTTTCAAATATTCAGCCTCCAAACTGGCTGTTGGAAGATCATTAATAAATCCCCAGCCACGATGGTTCTTGGAGATAAAAATACACATATTTAAGGAATGACTCCAGCAGAATGACAAGAATGATCATCTTGGTTTTTACCCGAAGTCCTGCCAAGTGCCAGCGGTGAGGAGCAGCTATTCTAGCCATTTCCATGCTCTTCCCAACTGCTGCAATACGCAGCGTTACAAACTGCCACATGCTTCACGCGTACGCTGGAAGACCCTATTTTTTTCCTGCTTAAACTTCCACTTCTCACCATTCTTGTTGCCTTAAGACATATTCCCTTGCTGCTGCTTCCCACGACCCTGCAAGCGTGGAGAAAAGGGAACGGCGTGAGCCTTCCTGGGGATCTGGTTTTGCAAAAAACCACCAGCCCCAGGCGACAGCGATCAAAGGGATGGACGATGCCGAGGGTTTTAACGCAAGGGTTGGACTAGGAAACTTTTCCCACCAACTCCCCAGGAGCTGTGCTGCCAATACACGAGAAGGTGCTACAAACCAGAGCCAAATTCTGATTTACTCCTAGCTGCCAAGCCAAATTAAAAATTAAAATGACACCAACTGTCTCGAAATGGTCTAGAGAGCCAAACAGGGCAAGCAGAGATCTGCTCCGTCACCCCACGCACAAGGGTGTGTGTCAGGTTGTGAGCCTACAGAAGTCAGCATTTAGGGGGAAAAAAAAAAAAGGAAAAAATATATATGCGTGTCTGTGTGTATATATATAACCAGGCTGCCCTTTAGTCCTCTGTGTTTTATGCCTCAACGATGCTGTGATCGTGAGATGTGCAAAGAAACGACAACTGCCTTCTCACAAGCAATGCTCAGCTTGAAACGTGGGATAACCCCAAGGGCGTGCATGGAGACTTCAATTCGAGCTGACAGTTCACAGCCTGAAATGCTTCCTGTGCATCTTGTAGAAAACTATCTCTTGAAATAAAGTGGGAAAAATTCCCAGCTGTTATAAAATAGTGCCAACGACCGCAGTGGAGCCAGCCTGGGACGCCCAAGCTGATGGGAACGTGTCAAGAGATCATTCAACAGATGGAGACCAATGGAGGAAAACCAAAATGTTCTCTGTAAATGGGTACGACATGCCCAAACCTGGGGTTTCCTTCCCCCCCTCCAAGTGCCGAGTTATTTTATCAGTGGAAGCAGGAAAAACGGCGAGACTCTCTTCACATTTACGATCTAAGCCAACCTCAAAATGGGATGTGTGGGTCAGGTCCATGGCCATGCTCGTGACATGCATCAGGCAGCATTAGCTGGTTTCACCAGCCTTGGGATGCTCTGTGCAGGCAAAAGCCACAGAGAAGTCTTTTTCTGAAGGCTAAAAAGCCTAAAACAAGGCACCCCTGCCTAGGCTTGGGGATGGGACATCTAACCATATGGTAAGTCCAGCCTCTGCTCTATTTCCAGCTCTTCTTTCAAACAGGTCAGCAAATACAAAGGCTTTTCCTGGTTTATTAAGCCCGTTTCCCTGGTTTGCTTGCAGATCTCTGATTAGAAATTCAACTGCAAAGCGAGGCAGTTTCTGTGTGTCTTTCCTGGCTCTCTGAAATGCAAAATAACACTATCTGTTGAGAATCACTCAGCAGGTCTGCGCACATCACTTTGCCTTCTCCTTCTTGGAGGCATATGGGTAACTCCCGCCATCATTAAGACGAGCTGCCTAAGCCCAATTACAATGCACTTCATGCCAAAACCATTGCAGAAGGGAGCTCTGAAACCCAAATCCCAGCCTGAAGCCATCTCCTTACCCCCAGGGGATTGAGATATGCTCAGGTTTGCTTCCTGGCACTCAGATACTGCTCTTCCCACCTACCTCCCAGCAGGAGCACGGAGCAGCAAATCCCCATCTCCATACATACTTTGAGGTCTGCTCAACTGCTCCAAAAAACTACATTTACACCCTGTTTCATGTGTAACCATTTATCTCCCATCGGCTCAAAACAAAAACCAGCGAAAACCAAGCAAGAGCCTGCATGCCAGAAAAATGAGGCGCCTTTGCAAACGTGGAAGCCCAAGCAAAGCAGCCAGTACCGATCCCCGCTGTTTGTAGTGCTTGTAATGGGATTGCCAGCAGACACGCAAAAGCCTGCCCGCCCACCGCTTATCTTTATTATTATTTTTATTTTCCTGTCCCCGGAGGGAGGGATGCAGTCACTGCTTGGCCCAGCCGAGCACGCCGCCTCTGCCAACGGGTAGCAGCTTGGGATGGAAGCAGAGTACCCGCTATTTGCTGCCTATTTCCGCAGGGCTGACAGGGCTTTTTTTTTTAAGCTTGCTGTGGCCTAGCCAGATCCCCCTGCGAGATACACCACCAAAAGCTCCCAGCTTTTGCTTGCCATTAAAATAATAATTTTAAAAAAAAAACCACACACACCACCTTTTGGGCTTCAGGAGTCTGTTAATAATCTACTGAACACACCACCCCGCCCCAATAAATCCGGTCTCCAACTGAATAATTAATACAGCACTTGTAATGCAAAGTTTAATATGGAAATAGCCTCTTTTCCTGTGGCGTATCCACCCAAAATACCACCTCTGCTGGAAGCTAAATCAAACTCATCAGCTGAACGCAGCAATCGCAGCGCCCTGGAGAAGGGACAGTGAGCCCCAAGAGCAGCTGAGGGTGAGAAATTACTCTCGGGTGTCTCTGCCCTTAAACTTTCCATCCCAGACAAAAAGGCTCCCGATTCTGTGCAATATGATACCGTTGCGGCCAGGAGGGGAGCAAGGGGACGGGATGGGCCGTGACGCGCGCCTGGGGTTTGGTATTTGGGGCAGCTGATAGGAGATTTGTGTGAAGTTCTTCCTATAGTAGCATCTCTATAGAGGAAAAGTCCAACCCTCCTCCCCAAAATGGTCTCTCTGATTGTTGGGTTTGTTTAAATGGATTTTCATAAATAAATATTTCTTTTGTGAGATTACATTGCAACCCATTAATGAGCCCGCAACGATGAGAGGCAGCAACTGGTGGCTTGGTGGGAGCGGGAGGAGAAGCGGTGAAACACGGCAAAGCCAAAACTAGGCAAAAAGAGGGGTGAAAGGCGGTTTGGGGGGACCTTCGGTGCGAGGGGCGTGCTCTGAAACGTCAAAACCTCAGCAGGAAAAAGCATAATCCCCAAAACTCAGCCATGCACAAGGCTGGGACCAGCCGCACGTCACCGATTCCCAAAGCACGAGAGAGGCTCGCATCGCTCCTCGAACGCGGGCAGGACTCAGGGCCACCCGCCCCACTTCGCGGAGCTGAAGCAGACGCGTGCGTCGAGGATCACTCCTCAGCGCCAGCATTTCCACCTATTCAGCTGGCCGCAACACGGAGCCATTCCCTTGACGAAGCAGCTAACACACTTACTTGGCTCCGCTTTCTGGCGCGGGCTTCCCAAACGCCACCGCTCTGCTGGGACAGGCACTGGGACACCACAGTCCTTGCCTTTCCAAGGCCTCACCATCCTGACGGGAGATAAAGCGGGCATGTGAGGAGCAACCAGCCACGCTTCACCTCCCGGAGCAAAGCCCCCAACCCAGCCAGCCCTTGCAATCAGCTCCAGCCGGCTGTAATTTGCAGGTTTTAATTAGAGGAGCATTGCCGAGGCACAGCTGATTGGCATCGCTGCCAAAGGCTCCGTCCCATGTGCCCATTAAGCTCTTGTTATTTATTTTCATGGGTTATTTTATCATGCAAAAGGGAGAGAAGGAATAAACAATGTCATGTGCTGCATTTTATGTAGGCATCTGCTTCCAGCCAATCTTCCCCGCAGCGAGAACCCAAGAGCAGATCCCACTTTACAGCAGGATTCAGCACATCAAACCCAAACGAGGGGTCATTTTATTTATCAGCCTCAATGTATCACCTTTCCCAGAAGGGCTCATACCTGTTCCTAAATGCACCTACACGCACACACACTAGATAAAAGCGATGAGAATGTGCTTATTGGTTATTAAAAATACTCATCAGCCACAGCAGTCCCCTGCAGAAATGGTACAGGGCAATCCAAATGCCTCACGCCCTAGTTCATCCCAGTTTGCACATTTCCTCCAGCTGCAGTCTGCTATGAAAACCCCCAAAATCAAGAGCTTCCTGGTGGGTTTGGGGCAGGGCTGAGGCTCTGGGGAGAATTTAAGGTGGTGGTTTTACAAAGAAGGGGAGGGACAGATAAAGGGATTGTTCCCTGCATTGGCAGCCTGGTGAAGTACGGCAGAGCTCTTCTCCTCATCCTCCTTCCCAAGGCGAGGCCTTCGCCACTCGCCGCGTGCCCCGGGACCCTCGCACGCCAAGCACGGCACACTCGCGGGGTTGCCACCGTGCCTGCAAAACCCGCCCGTGTCCCTCGGGGGGCGAAACCTGGCTCTGCATCTGGTCGAGACAAGGCACCCCAGGGGAAAGCAGGAGCACACTAAGGGCGACACCCCAAGAGCAGGGCCTTGCTGTCCCTTGCGGGGTTGTGTCTTTTCAGAGCTGCTCTCAGCCATCGCAGCAAGTTTCGCGGTCTTCGGTGAACCCATCAGTCTGCTCATCTGCTATGGCAAAGACACAAGTTCAACTTAATTAACATTTATGGATTCCACGGTGTTTTGCATAAATGTTTGCTTAATACCCAAGTCAAAAATATCCCCTGAAAATGAAAATTAAAGATGGTTAATTGCTTGCAGCTATGTACCAGTACGTGAACTGGGGTTTCCATAGCACCAGTCTGTTGGATCGCTGGAGCTCCAAGAGAAACAACTTGAGTTTAAAGCGGAGGAAACGGGGGAAAGTGGATTCTCCAAACTCTTCATTCCAGTTCACAAGCTCCCCACTTCAGTTTCGGTGCAGACTGCAGCAGATTTTGGTTTCCCCGCCCCAAACAGGGCTGCTTGGTAGAGAATTACAGGCCACAGAGAAGCGGTGTCTGGTTGTTTAGACAAGCAATTACTTTTTATTACTGAACTAAATGAATCAAGCATTAGCTAATGAAAGATTTGAGAACCTGCAGCAGCGATTCAAAAATCAACCCCGTCCGGTTGTTGCAAGCGTGAAATGAGATTAAACTGTAGTTTGGCTATTCTTGGTGCCAAGTAACCAAGTCAAAAGGACATGCCTTTGGATTGGCGAGAGGCAAATACCTGAGAAGCTCCTAAGGAAAGGAAGGGAGCAGGTGAGAGTGATGATTGCTTAAATAGGATGCTCAAGTGTGGCGAAAACTGTAATGGGCTTGATTAAAAGTCAATTACTAATTTGATGGGCAGGGAAGTGTGTCACAGAAGGCTCTAGGAATGCCCGGTGTGACCCGTGCTCTCACTACACAAGATCAGGGCTTCATCCTGGAAGATATCCCAGGACGGAGATCCCAACCAGGATGAGCTTCCCGTGGGCCACAGCTAACACACCCACAGCTGTGCCACCCCGCTCCTGCTTTCCCCCTTCCCTTTTCCTACAAGGAAGTTATAAGCCAGGCAATTATAAGCCTCCCAACAAAAAATATTCTGGTTCCATAAGAGCAAGGCGTCAAGAAGAAATACAAGCCCTTCCTGAAGCTGCAGGCGTTCTGAACAGCAGCATTTCAGGCTCAGAAGACCATTAGCATGCAAAGCGCCTCCAAAAACATTATTCCTGTTATCGCAAAGCAGATTGAAACCTTTTTAATCAACCTGGACGGCACAAGGAGCTAATGAGAGCAATTTTCAATGGAGGCAAAAGGAGAAAGAGGGAAAAGGAGGGTCATTCTGAACCACTCTGCTTTCTGCAGAGGCACGCAGCCATATCGCAACAGCAGATAATATCTGTATTGAGGGATGTGTAGCTGATTATTACAAGCTGTTCACTGTCCAAAAGCTTCTCTGATGCATGGCATAATCAAGCGGCTCTGAATTTGCATTTAAATTGAGGAATTTAGGAATCCATACTCCAAAGAGGAGCGGGCCCTCCTTGGGTGACACTTCTGGTATCTCACAGCCTTCACAGAGGAAGAGAAAAATCATGCGTGACTTCAGGCCACCCCCCCCAAAAGCCTGCCCTGCTGCCCTTCGCCGAGATGTGCGTCCCTGAAAGGTGTGACCGACGTCCACGTCCCAGCTGCGCCGTAGCAGTAACCCTCCAGCGAGGCGAGCCCGTTAGATGGGTTTGTGTTAAGGTTTTTTGTCTTGCAGCACTAAGGTTGTCAGCATTACAACCTCTCCCCTCCAAACCCTCCCCGCCGCCCGCTGTTCGGCACCCAGACAGCAGCGGCAGCCGCTACCCACACCGGGATTCGATCAGCAGCACAAAAAAACAGGCCGCAGAACTGGCGGCAGAGGCACACTGGGCACATCTCCAGGGTCTTCCGAGTCACTCAGCATGCCCAAGGGATGAAGCACGCAGAGAATGGAGACAACATTCTCCAGAGCAGCTCTAGTCTGAGACGCTTTTAAGATCTGTCAACAAAATCCTCCCCGAGGACTTCACCCACGCTCTGTGCAGAGAAGCGTGGCAAAGCAAGCTGTCCCGCTCTGCGAACCGTCTCCCTCTCCTCCCCGCACAGGGCACCCGCAGCACCCTCAAAGGCCTTGGCACCTCTGAAAACACCGGCAGGCTGCGCAAGGCCTCAGAGTCGCACCGATTTCCCCTGGGATGTGGGGAATCACTGAGTTTGCCCTCTTGGATTCGGGTCCCGTGTGTACACCAGTCCCACCCTCCAATCCCCCACGCAGCCAGAGCCGCGGGAGCTCAGCTCTGCTGCAAGCCCCTCATTCACAAGCACCAACCTCGTTTGAAATGATCATTTCAAAATGCTAAGAGTCCTAAATGACAAAATAAATTGAACTGAATCAACAAGCCACCGACCCAGCCAGTCCATCTAGCATCTCTGCAGCAGGCTCCCACAGTCAGAAATGATTGCCAGTGTAATTCTCAGGGGCTGCAGGCTGGCGGTTGCGTCTGGACCAGCCTGCCCATTTCTCTTCCCTTTGCTTGTAAGGGAAAGTCGCCAAGAACAACGCGAGACCTTGCGTGGGCGCAGCCAGAACAAAGCTGGGGAGAGGCACAGCCGTGTCTTGCTACTGTCGGCCCCAACGGCTCCAGAGGATTTACAGCTCATCATGTCCCTCATCTACTTTCAACTCCACAATCTTTTCTTGATTGCTCTGTCGGGACCTTGAGGACTTTCCCTCAGCTGGAAGCGCGAGCCCGTGCTGTGGCCGTGCTACCGATGATTTATACATAGCTGCACTTGAGGAGTTATTTTTATATTTCATTTTGCAGTCATTACAGGGTCTTTGAAGTCCTGGATTTTATAGTACAAGTGCTTTACCTGGCAGTAAAACACAAGAAATGAGAGTACAAATGATCAGATCATCACTGCTCATCGCAAACGAGCCAGTCGATTGCCAAAGAGCAAAGGGACAAGTCAGTGGGGCCATCCTGAGCTCTGAAACCCCACGGGATGGTCCTTCGCACAGCAGCTTCCTCCAGGTCCTTCCCATGCTGACCTTCCCGTGCTGATAAGGGGAAGAAAAATCCAGGCTGTGTCAGCGCAACCTGTGTTACAGCCTCTTCAGATGTCACGCAGGGCCAGGGCGCAGGAAGACCCTCAGCAAGTTTGCTGACGATACCACGCTGGGAGAAGCAGCTGATACACCTGTGCTGCCATCCAGCGAGCCCTGGCCAGGCTGGGGAGAGGGGCCCAGGGGAACCTCATGGAATTCAACAAGAGCAAGTGCAAGGTCCTGCCCCTGGGGAGGAACAACCCCCCGCACCAGCACAGGCTGGGGGGGACCTGCTGGAGAGCGGCTCTGCTGAGAAGGCCCTGGGGGTGCTGGGGGCCAGCGAGGTGACCCTGAGCCAGCACCGTGCCCTTGGGGCCAGAAAGGGCAAATGACACCAAGCTGGGTGGAATTGTTGATCTGCTGGAGGGCAGGGAGGCCCTCAGAGGAACCTGGACAGGCTGGATCGTTGGGCCTCATCAACTATATGAGATTCAACAAGGCCAAGTGCCAGGTCCTGCCCTCGGGTCACACCAACCCCAGGCAGCGCCCCAGGCCTGGGGCAGAGGGGCTGGGAAGTGCCCGGCGGAGAAGGCCCTGGGGGGGCTGGCTGACAGCCGGCTGGGCATGAGCCAGCAGTGCCCGGGTGGCCAAGGAGGCCACCAGCCCCCGGGCTTGTGTCAGCACTGGTGTGGCCAGCAGGAGCCGGGCAGGGATGGGGCCCCTGTGCTCGGCCCTGGGGAGGCCCCACCTCGAATGCTGGGCTCAGGTTTGGGCCCCTCGGGACAAGAAGGGCCTTGAGGGGCTGGAGCGTGTCCAGAGAAGGGCAGCGGGGCTGGGGCAGGGTCTGGAGCACAAGTGTGCTGGGGGGCGGCTGAGGGGGCTGGGGGGGGTTTAGCCTGGAGAAGAGGGGGCTGAGGGGAGCCCTTCTCGCTCTCTACAACTGCCTGAAAGGAGGGTGTATCGAGGCGGGGGTCGGACTCTTCTCTCTAGTAACAAGTGATAGGATGAGAGGAAATGGCCTCAAGCTGCGCCAGGGGAAGTTTAGGTTGGAGATTAGGAAAAACTTCTTCACCGAAAGGGTTGTCAAACATTGGAACAGGCTGCCCAGGGAGGTGGTGGAGTCTCCATCCCTGGAGGTATTTAAAAGAAGAGCAGACGTGGTGCTTGAGGAGATGGTTTAGGGCTGGGCTTGGCAGTGATAGGTTGGCGGCTGGACTCGATGATCTTAAGGGTCTTTTCCAACCTTAACCATTCTATGATTCTATGATTCTAAGGCCAATGGTGTCCTGGGCTGCATTAAAAGGAGTGTGGCCAGCAGGGCGAGAGAGGTCATCCTCCCCATCTACTCCACCCTAGTGCGGCCACATCTGGAGTGCTGCATCCAGTTCTGGGCCTCCCAGTTCAAGAAAGATGGGGAACTACTGGGGAGAGTCCAGGGGAGAGCTACGGAGATGGTCAGGGGGCTGGCACATCTCTCTTGTGAGGAAAGGCTGAGACACCTGGGCTTGTTCAGCCTGGAGAAGACTGAGGGGGGATCTCATCAATGCTTATAAATATCTAAAGGGTCAAGAGGATGGGGCCAGGCTCTTTTCAGTGGTGTCCAGCGCCAGGCCAAGGGGCAACGGGCACAAGCTGGAACACGGGAAGTTCCACCTGAACATGAGGACAAACCCCTTCCCTGTGCGGGTGCCAGAGCAGCGGCACAGGCTGCCCAGAGAGGCTGTGGGGTCCCTTCCCTGGAGACATTCACCCCCCGCCTGGACGCGGCCCTGTGCCCCTGCTCTGGGAGTGCCTGCTCACGCAGGGGTGGGACGGGGTGAGCTCCAGAGGGCCCTGCCAACCCCTGCAGTATGGGGTACTGTGAAGGCTGCTTGGGAATGGGCCTTCCTAGTAAGACCTTAGAGAAATCAAACCATTTACCTCATCTGAGATTTCAACCTCTTCCTTGTGCCCCGAGGTACGAGCATGACCACAAGTAGCTCTGCAGCAATGACGAGCAAGGCTGGAAGCAGACAGCACACTCTGGAAGGGAAAATCAGATGGAGAGGCTGACCCCAGAGTATCTGTCTGCAAAAAGGATCTGCACTGAAAACCAAAACCAAGCACCTTCCTAGACACTGTCAGCAGCCGAGCAGGTATTAAATCACCTTGTATTACTGAGATGAGCTACAGTTGTTTGCATAAAAATAGTACCAGTGGGTTAATAAATGCACCTGCTCCAGCCCACAGAAATTACCAGCTAGTCTTTAGTTTACAGGTCATTTACTGAGGGGTGCACCAGTTCAACAAGAGGAGACCCCGCTTGAGACTGTTGGGTGGCATCAACAGTCTCAGCCGCTGCAGCAGGGTTCCCAGAAGCAGAAGCACCCCCGACACATGCAGAAACCAAACCTCCAGCAGCCCCATCATCATGGGCAAGCGCCCACCAAGTCCAGCCATGATCTGATCTCGAGTGGGACAGAAGTCCCAGTAGCCCAGAAGGCTGAGAGTTCAACACTCCCTGGCTCTATTTTTAAGCCTTGCAGCTGGGGAAGATCCCCGTTGCTATGCTACCCATGTTGTGGGTCTGGAACGGTCAGCGCATCCCACCCCAGGACCCACCAAGCAGCTCAGCAGTCCTGTGGACGTGACCAACAAGGTTTCAAGTCTGTCGAGGCAGCTGCAGCAGTCACACAGGACCGCTCCCCTGTTTCCAACTCTTCTCCTAAACTGCCCACCCGCTTCCAGCACTTGCCTGCGGCTAGGAGACATCCCCCATGTTCAGTGTCACCCCAAAGCTTCCCACAGCCCTGGCACGGTGCAAGCAGACAGGTGGAAAAGTACCGGGAGCAGAGCAGGCAGCAGTGCTGTCTGGTGGGCGGACAGCCGGCTTTCCCTCATAAGTCATTCTTCCCAGCTCCCAAAGCAAACCTTAAATGAGCCTCTAGCATCCAGAATACCAGCACACCCCCATCTACCGGGGGATTTTCAGGAACGCATCCTCTGGCAAACACCCACCGGCAGGTCTGAGTTGTAAATCAAGTTTCCCAAAGTTCTGCCAGTGATTTATTAGCTGGGGAGCTGACCAAAGGGGGAGAAGCCATTTGTAAAAGTTCCTGTCACCAAATGATACATTCTCTTAATTTCCAGTTAAATACAGAGCATGAATATTTCTGTCCTCGCCAGCATCACTAATGGCTGGGAATAATCAAATGCTCCACACATAGCTATTGCCACAGCAGGAGTAATTTATTTGGACATTAAAAACCTTCATAGTTCCTTCAGCCTCATTCATTTTGGATGTATAGCTGGAGATATTGATTTGTTTGCAACAGTCATTAAAAGCGTCGTTATGAGGCTTTTGCTTACAGAAAGACACATCACAAAGCATAACCTGGGTTTTGCAGCCTCTCCAGTTTAGTCTGGCCCAACTGGAGCAGCTGAGGAAAGGGGCCAGACCCCTTTGGTCAGGCCCTGACTTATTTTGGGACAAAAGAGGTTTTGCTCCCTGCCCCCAAGTCACTTAGTCTCTTGCGGCTTTTAGAAGCGCCCTGGGCCTCCAGGGTGCTTGAGCTGTGCTTACGAGAAGACGTCAGTCTCCAGAAGTTTATTCTTTTGCCATTTTTGGGGTGGCCGGAGTCAGCACAGACACTAGCTAATGGCACAGCGATCCCTTGGCCGCTCTGTGTGGGGAGTGGGGGAGGGGGGGTGCTGCCAGGGTTGGCTCAGCAGGGAGCACAGCATCTTTCCCAATTGCTGTTCCCCAGGAATGTGGTTCAGATCAAAACACATCTTTTCCTCCTGCCCCATCCAGTGGTTCAGGCTGGAAGAGCACTTTGCAGTCAGGAAGAACTCAGACATCAAACCGCAGTGATGTCACAGTCCCCAGTACCTAAATCCCCCAAGGACTGGGGCAGCTGCTGCTTCACCCCCCTGGGGGCATGTCGGCTGGTAGGGCTGGAAAAGCTTCTTGTCTGGGTAGTGGCACTGGAGAAGCTGCTCTTCCCATCAGCTGTGGGGTCAGGATGATGGTGGAAGCAGGCACTGGTCCAGGCCATCTAACGTTTTGCCAATGCTTCTACAGCACAGGACACACTACAAAAATAAAACAGGCAGCTTTTTTTCCCCCATTATGCAGCCTTGGCTCAGCCCTCGGCCCAGACTGCTCTCCATGCTGAAGCAAGCAGTGCGTCTCCTCTGCCCACAGCCCAGGCACTGTGCTGTAGGCAGGACTGCTGGAATCAGGTGCACCAGGCCACCGCTCTGCTGGGATAAGGAAATCTATGGAGCAACAGCTTTCCCAAGCAAACCTTCCCTGCTAGAAACCAAAGAAATACAGATAAGCTGGCCTTATCTGCTGAGAACTGGGGAGATGGGTGAAAAAGCTGAGGCAGAGATATGGGAGAACCTTCCTGAGCTCAGAGTCCTGCACACAAACGTAGGCTGCCTTGGGTCAAACCAAGAGGAGAGGGATCAAGTTTAGGAGGCACTATTGGCTCCCTGCTACCCAGCCTGTCTCCAGCACTGCAGTGAAAGCAATAGCTACAACTTGCTCCTGCTCTCGGATCGTCCTTCCTGGGCCAGACTGGGAGAGAAGATGCCGTGTTACAGGCAGGACACAGAACTGAAGCCAGGGTGGATGCCCTGAGCAGTCTGCTAGCCCCCCACACGGGGCTGACAGCTGAGATGCTGGGTGCTGCCCTACCTGAGACCGTAAGGCCCAAACCCTCCCTGCAGCGTCCTGGTGCACCCAGAATCCCATGAAGTGCTGAAGGAGAGAGGGCTCTAGGACACACTGAAGGCTTATAAGACAGACCAAAAAGCACCAGGAGGGCCCTGGGGTGCACGGAACAAGCCCAGAGGGCTGCGGGGAGCACCACGCAGCACACAGGGCAGCTGAGGGACCACCAGAAGTGCTCGGGGCAGGGGGGCTGCAGAGCAAACTGACGGGTCAGGCAGTCGGCCCTAGGGGAACTTCCACACAGACAGGGGCTCCGGGAGACAACGAGAGGCAAACGGAGGAGCCATGACCGTGGGGGCCACCGAAAGGCAGACAGCGGCCGAGGGGGGGTGTCAGTACCTAAGCAGGTCGGCTCTCGCGGGTCTTCCCCCTCCGAGGCGGGCTTTGCCCGCGGCTGACCTCCCCTCCGCCGGTGCGAGAGGGGACCCCGGGCACCACCGGCGGCGATGGGTGGTGGTGTTGATGGTGGGAAGCCCTCAGGGCACGACGCGGGGCCGACGAGGCGGGAAGGCGACCGGCCGCCGCTGACAAGAGCCGCGACCGCCTCCCGCGACGGCCGTTGTGCGCGCGCGCGGCAATTCAAACCCCCATGGGGCGGGGCGAAGCGGCGCGCGTTCCATTGGTGGCCGTCCCGTCAAACCGCCCGTCGATTGGTCCGTAGGGGAGGTGGTGGGCGGGGCCGGCGGTGGAGGCTGAGGCGGCAA
This sequence comes from Phalacrocorax carbo, assembly GCF_963921805.1. Classification (NCBI taxonomy): domain Eukaryota; kingdom Metazoa; phylum Chordata; class Aves; order Suliformes; family Phalacrocoracidae; genus Phalacrocorax; species Phalacrocorax carbo. The sequence continues at coordinate 826,998 of NC_087536.1, read as the reverse complement.
GGCCCGGCCCGGCCCCGCCGCGAGGATGAGCGCCGTGACTCCCCGCCAGCCGCCCGCCGCCTCCCCGGCCCCGCGGGCCCTCGGCAGCGCCGGCACCCCCGTGCTGGCCGAGTGCCACGGGAACGACGATGAGCAGGAGAGGAGGCAACGCCGGCGCTCCAGGGTCGCCGACGTCCAGTTCGGCAGTACCGACTCGCCGCTGGGCCGCGCTTCACCCGCGCCCAGGTACGGCCGGGCCCGTTGGGCGGAACTGCGGGGAGGGATGGGGCGGGGGTGCGCGGAGGAGGGTTCCCGAACCACCATGTCTCCCGCAGGCAGGCGGAGACATGGCAGCCGGCTATGCCGACATGGACCAACAGCCAGATCTCGGAGCACTACTGCACCTGTATCAAGCTCTCCACCGAGAACGTGAGTCGGCGGCCCCGGGGAGAAGGCCCTGGGGGTGCTGGCTGACAGCGGCTGGGCATGAGCCAGCAGTGCCCGGGTGGCCAAGGAGGCCACCAGCCCCCGGGCTTGTGTCAGCCCTGGTGTGGCCAGCAGGAGCCGGGCAGGGATGGGGCCCCTGTGCTCGGCCCTGGGGAGGCCCCACCTCGAGTGCTGGGCTCAGGTTTGGGCCCTCGGGACAAGAAGGGCCTGGAGGGGCTGGAGCGTGTCCAGAGAAGGGCAGCGGGGCTGGGGCAGGGTCTGGAGCACAAGTGTGCTGGGGGGCGGCTGGGGGGGCTGGGGGGGTTTAGCCTGGAGAAGAGGGGGCTGAGGGGAGCCCTTCTCGCTCTCTGCAGCTGCCTGAGAGGGGCTGGAGTGAGGGGGGGGCTGGTCTCTGCTCCCAAGTCACCAGGGACAGGACAAGAGGAGCCTCAAGCTGCGTCAGGGGAGGTTTAGGTTGGAGATGAGGGAAAATGCCTTCCCTGCCAGAGGGGTCAGGCCCTGGCACAGGCTGCCCAGAGAGGTGGGGGAGTCACCGTCCCTGGGGGGGTTCAAACAACATGTAGCCGTGGCACTTGGGGCCATGGTTTAGGAGGCCTGGGGGGGTTGGATTGGGGGTTGGACTTGATGATCCTTGAGGTCTTTTCCAACCTTAACCATTCTATGATCCTGGCCCCTCTCACACCACCTCCCCCTGGTAAGGCTGGCAGGAATTTTAAACTCCTTGAGCCATGGATACATGGTTATTCTTCTTCCAAGCCCTCCAGCCCATGTCTCTGATCCAAGTCATGGCCAGGTCTGGGCCTCTGTTGCTGCCTTCCCAGCAGCAGAATCATAGAATGCCCTGAGCTGGAAGGGACCCACAAGGACCATCGAGTCCAACCCCTGTCCCTGCACAGGACACCCCAAATTCACACCGTGTCTCTGAGGGCCTTGGCCAAGCACTTGCTGAATATCGCCAGGTTGGTGCCGTGATGCCTCCCTGGGGGGCCTGTTCCAGGGCTCCACCACCCTCTGGGGGAAGAACCTTTCCCTAATGCCCAGCCTAACCCTCCCCTGGCACATCTCCCTGCCGTTCCCTCGGGGCCTGGCGTTGGTCACCAGAGAGCAGAGACCAGCCCTGCCCCTCCTCCTGCCCTCGGGAGGGGGCTGCAGAGGCCATGAGGCTGCCCTCGGCCTCCTCTGCTCCAGCTGAACAAACCCAGGGACTCCAGCCGCTCCTCGCACGGTTTCCCCTCTAAACCCTTCCCCAACTCCGTGGCCTCCTCGGGACACTCTCCAGTAGCTTTATACCCTCAATGTCCTGCGGCACCCAACGCTGCCCGCAGCGCTCGGGGTGAGGCCGCCCCAGCGCGGGGCAGAGCGGGACAATCCCCCCCTCGCCCGGCTGCGATGCTGGGCTCGATGCCCCCCAGGGCACGGTTGACCCTCTGGGCTGCCAAGGCACTCTGTTGGTTTGAGTTCAAAACAGTAACAAAGTAGGACGTGGCACTGACCATATCCCCTCGGTCTTGCTGTAAATATGAGGGCTCAGACAGTTTTGACAGGTGTCATTTTCCAGGGGATTAGTTCTGAGCTGTGCTTTGTTTCAGAAAATCACCACGAAGAATGCCTTTGGCTTACACCTGATAGACTATATGACCGAGATCCTGAAACAGAAGGACTCTGAAGGGACCAACTTCCAGGTGAGAGGAGTCGCTGCCTGGTCACGGTGGTGCTTTGTCTCTGACTGGCATTTAACCTAAGATTTAGTCCATAGCAAACCTTAAATAGTGCTGAACCATAAGCCTGAGCTGGTTACTTCCACTAACGATACCTGGTAGAGGCAGCACAGCCACTTTTCACAGAAGCTTACAGCGCTGAATTCTTTTGTACCACCGAAAGTAAAGGCTGTTTTTTTTCAGTTATGGTCCTTCAAAAGGAGAGCTTGTTTAAAAGTAAGACTCGTGAGTTAAATTCCAGGTGTTACAACCAGTAACAAAACAAGGCTGGAAGAGAAAGGAAGCAAGTGTGGCTAACTCCCAGACTAATTTTGGTCCGGGATGGATCAGAGTAAGAACTTGCCTGGGCGAGGACTTACTTGCTATGATAGTTCACTGATGCTAGGAGGGAGAACTGAATTCTTGGGTGAATCAACACATGGCAGAGCTTTTGACCATGGCCTCCAGAAACCCCTGAGCTAGCTTTCTTATGGTTGATGAAACTGAGGAAGGGATAGGAAACAGTGCACAGGTTTTCACTGGGTGGTCGTTTACCTTCCCGGGGGAGGTCTGTGATCAAAAAGGGCACTTGGCATCTCCTGCAGTTCACCTCTTCTGTCTTCCTAATTTGGGAAAATAGAATGATGCCAAGAGGATGACCCAAAAGAAGGCATGAAGGAGAGGTGGAGGAGAGAGTTCTCTTGGCAGATGCAAATCTGCACCTTTTGGATTCTCCCCATTGCTTAATCTTGGCAACTTTTTAAGTATTCTTCTATGAGATCCTTTCCAAAAGATCTGCTAAAGCGAATTCTAGGCTCTGTCTGGAAAGACGCATCTTGACCCCTGCTGTGCGCCTAGGTCTGCGGTAGGTTTCAGGATAAATCCTTTTCCAGTTCACAATTTTACTGGTAATACCGAGCGTTCAGAAGTTCAGGTCCCCAGCTTGTCTTCTGCATTTGCATCTTCTAGGTGAGGCATTTTTATTTCTAACTAAAAATCGCATCCTTTGTTCCTCCTGTCAGATAGCAGCTGGCACGCTTGATGCCAGCGCGAAGATTTACGCCATGCGCGTGGATGCGGTCCATACAGATACCTACAGGGTTCTTGGAGGCTTAGGCAAGGAGTCAGCACCTACCAAAAACGCGGACAGCCAAGAAGGAGGTGTGCCATTCACCCATTTTCTGTTAAACCGTTACTGTTCCGCCTGCACGTAAGAGAAATGTCAGCGTACCTACGCAGCACCCGGGAATTTTGAAGCGCTTTGTACATCTGTGAGAGTACCGCTAACTTCATTTTCTCAAGGGCTGGGAAATACCCAATCAGTTTGCCTGGGTGCTTGAGCAGGGAGGGTTGAGATGAGAACCTGAATCTGTTGCTCAATCCTGTATTCAACGATTTGGCCCGTCAGATTTGAATACAAACCAAAGGTAGCCTAATCAGAAAGAGTAAGAATCAAACGCCCCACTCTTTGCTGTCCTTTGCTTTGAATCGAAAATGTGCTGTTAAGATAAAATAGAGTCAATAAAAACAAACGTTGGTGGTTCATGCTAATAGATACCTAACTGGGTAACTTTGTGCCCGCAGGGTTTTTGCGTGTTTGTCACACAAACTGAAGTAAAAGTTGTGCTATCCCTCTGTAGGGATACTTTTAGGGAGTTTTCTAGGTATAACTTGTTGTTCTTTCCCTTTCAGAAGACAGTGCAGTTTCTGAGGCTGTCAAGACAGTTAAGAAAAAGAAAAAGCACTCATTCAAAACCATCGAGCAGAACTTGGATAACATCAATGTGTCGGAGGCTAATCGCAGATGCGAGGTGGGTGGAGGGGGGCTGCTGTAGCAGCTGTGTTCTGGTGGGGGAAAGGAGATGTCACTTCATCTTTTTCATCTCTATTGTTTTCCTTATTGTGCATTCCTCTCTTGGGCTCTAACATTCACGCGCACGTCTGAGCTCTGCTATTATAGCAGGATTGTTCCTAGTCACGTATACTCCTGTGCGAGGCAGCCGTGCAAGCACTCTCCTCGCTGAAAAAGACGTGAGGGTCATTCTCCCTGCAGAGTGCAGAGACCTGCTTCACCCCCTCCATCTCCTTGATTCTCTGCTTCATTCCGTACCTGCAGATTGATCCCATGTTCCAGAAAACAGCCACATCTTTTGATGAATGCAGCACAGCTGGCGTTTTCCTCACCGGGCTGCGTACCCAAAGCTGCCACAGTGAGCTCCTCTTTGACTCGAAGATCGTGCCTCTCCCTTCTTCAGAGACGCTCACGCGGCCAAACTTGGATCCTGTGAAAGTGCCAGACCTAAAGTGTGAGTGCCAGTAACGGTAAAGGGACCCATCCAGACCTCCCGATCCTTTTCACCTCCCAGGCGTGCTCATTTTAGTCTCAGCTTTTGTTTCCTGCTTGGCTACCCTGTGGCACCGTTGCTCTGATTCTGCTCAAGTTGAGGCTGGTCGCTGGCCCCAACTTCGCAGGTTTTAGATCACTACGTGTGGCTTAACCTCTGGGAGGTCTGTCACACAGCACATATGCGTGGTCTGAGCCATGCAGCAACTGAGATTAGTGTGTTCCAGGTTAAGGACTGACCTTAGAGTGTTTTTAGCCTGTACGCACTACCAGACCCCGCTGCTCTAAGATTTCCAGCGTTACGGCCATCCTTGAGTTAGGGTAGAAATTCAACTCTCCCTTCTTGCTGAGAAATGAGTCCAACCGCTTTTGCGGTGAGCCCTAGTGCCCTACGAACAAGAAGGGCTGCCTACATATGTGGCTTTAAGAATGACTTAATCCCTGGCGCTTGTTTTAGGTACTGGTTGCTTCATCCTATATCACATCTCTCCCCCTTGCTCTCCTTGTCTCTAGCCCTGCTAGCGCCGTGCATCGAAAAACGCCCCATCTGCTCTTCGCTGGCTGGTTTCCAGTTTACGAAGTGGGATGCTGAATCCCACGATGAGGTATGTTCGTTAGCTCTGTGCTGGGTGGGATACTCGAGCTGTATTCTGTCGTCACCTCCAAAGCAATCTCCAAGATACACAGGGCAATGGGATGTTGCGCTGCAGGGCCGCTGGTGTCCCGCAGTTTTTTTCCTGAGCGCTTTCTCCTGCAGTCAGTGTCAGCCCTGTTGGATAAATTTAAGAAGAGCGACCAAGTGTTCGATATCAATGCGGAGATAGACAGCGATGTGGAGGACTGCGTTCCCACCTTCCCAGGTGACGACTTCAATTCTGACTCCCCCAGGAGTGCAGTAGTAGACAAGATTGGGGAATTCACAGAAAACCTCAACTCCTTTGGAACAGTCCACAAGAGCAAGAGGTGAGTAGTCACTGAAAATATATAGCTGTGCTTCGATAGCAAGTGACAACTTCTGGCAACAGTCTGAGGAATCTAGTTTACTGTGTACACGTTTCCCATCTGGCTATAGCTTGCTTTCTGCTCAAGTTTCGGATACATCCAGGAATGCATTACAGTAATATCTCTACCCTCCCAGAGGAGCTTTCCGTATGGTCACGTTGCCCCAGGGTGATTGCTCGCCTGCTCACCCTGCTGCCCAGTTTCCAGCCTGCCCTTTGGCAAATCCAACGCTGTTTTTGCAGCAGCCTCGCGGACTCCAGACAGTGCCGTTCACTCATTGAAGAGCAGGAGTCCTGCACGCGTGCCGGCAGAGGGAGCGGACGGTGTCTGTACAGAGCTGATCTGGATATTAAATGCACGCTCAGGCCCGGTGTGTGCCAAAGGAATGATTTAACTGAGCAGCGTGTGTGCTCTTTCCAGCATTGATGCAGTTCCTCTTGAAGCGGGAGACATCAGGACCATGTGCCTTCATCTCTCCATGAAACGAGGGGAATACTCCTACTTCAGTCCCCGAACTCTGTCGATGTGGGCTGGCCCAGAGCACTGGCGTTTCAGACCTCGACACAAACGTACGTATTTAGAGGCGGCGGCTCTTGCCCTACAGGTGCAGCTACTGCCAGGTCCTGCCTTACCTTTGGAGATGGGTGGCGTCTGAGTCGCAAAGTAGGGACAGTTAAGAAGGGGACAAGCCTGCGTGGCTCTTCTCTAGCCAGGTGGGAAGCAGTACTGAGTTCAGGCACCAGGCAAGCTCTCGGTCACATGTGGATCCTTTGGTGTCTAACATATTTTCTCTTGTTTGGGTTGATGATGCTCAAAGTTGAGGGGGCATCTCTCACTGCAGCAAAAGGAGATACTAGTGGTAATACAGCTCCTGCTGTTGTTTCCCACCTTCTGCATAAAACCTGAAGATTAAATTACACTTTCTGCTTCTGTAAAAAGATACTGATCTCTTTAAAACATGAAGCTGGGAACAACACCTATTGCTTTCCTGTAACAAAGGAAGAAGTCCTTGCAGGTGACCCTTGTGTGTGGAGCAGATGCTCAAGTTAGGAGTGAGCCTTACTCTGTCGCAAAGCACTGACAGCTGCCTTCCTTTCTGCAATAGCTGCTGACTCTGAGAAAGAGACCAAGAAAAAAAGGAGTTCAAAGAAAGCATTTGAAATTAACTTTGATGAGAATATCAACTTTGAGACATATTTCCGTAAGACCAAGGTACGTGCTGAGTTCCTGCCTCTTTCCACTCTCTCTTTTGCTGTACCAGTGTGTCTTGGAACTGCCATCTGCAAATGGCTCTGTGAAACCGGCATCACGCATGTTTCTTGGTGCAGGGTCTCCTGACTCCAGGTCACCTTAGGAATAAAGATGCTGTGCAGAAGCCACTGGGCCAACTGACTGGACCAGTGTGGAACTCCTCTTTGGAGGCATCTCAGAGCTTGCCCCCTTTCAGACAAAGACCTGTGTTCAAAGCACTAGCTTGCACATTAATCTTCCCAGTAGCGAATAGCTCGTGACTAATGCTATTTACCACATTCTCCAGGCATCTATAACTCTAGCCAAATCCATTCTGGAAAGCCAGAACGTGAAGAGCACCACTCTTCCCGCAGACTTCAACTATGACCTTAACAACATTCTCCAGCTGTTCCTCAAACCAGCTGTTAAAGTAAGAGTCTTCTCTAAAAGCTTGTTGGCAATGATTCCACGCACAAAACTGCTCTTCACCAAACCTGAAGTGCTTTGGGACGCTCCTCGGGGCTGGAGGCGGGCTAGCGCGTCTCTCACTGAACCAACCCACTTGTTGATGCCGAAGCAGCTGGGCTTCGCTGTTGTGCTTTACCAGGGGCTTGCTGGAGAGCTGGTACGCGAGGAGGAAGAGCCTGGGAAAAGGGGAGGTGATGAAGGAACAAGGTGCAGGCGTTGCTTGGGGAAGTATTTAAGAGTTTTTCCTTTCCTGACCCCTAGTTTTGTCTCTGTAGCTCTGCAGGATGCTTGAGCCAGACAGCTTGTTGAATCACGAGGATGAGATTGGAGAGTACGATTACAACAACCCCAACGACACCTCTGATTTCTGCCCTGCATTGCAGGTAACTGGAACAAGAAAATTTCCTTCTGTTGCCAATGTTTGATATGTGATGGGAATAATTTAGGCAGAATCCGTGTCCAGAATTAATCACTAATGAAAAAGAATTGGAGCTGCAGATCGTGAGAGAGCTGCAGGAGTCTCTGCGCCCACCCCTGGCCCCTCACTCTAACAGCATCCGCTAAACTCTCTGCCTTTGGTGTTTGCCAGTCAGTTTGCTGCAGAAACTCCATTCCAGCCTTTTCTGTACACCTGTGCCCTAAGGTAGGCATAAATGCCATTGCTCACCTCTGCAGTCATCTCTACACAGTGAGGTTTGCTCCCAGCTGTTCTGAGTTCCCGTTGAAGTGTATTTCTTCTAAAGCTTCAGCTTTCTGCCAGGCCAGTGCTGCCTCCTGAGCATGTTTGTGAAAAGTCTTGGCTGGTCCCATACTGGCAGGAGAGCCTTCGTCTCATGTAGAACAGTCACTTGATATTCTGCACTCTAGATCTTCCTTGGGTTTAGCCTTAGCCCAGCCTAAGCGCCGTGGGGAGATGCTCAGTAAGAACATGTTCCATGGGGAAGGTGAGCGAGTATCACCACCTTACTGAGAGGCGGGTGCTTTTGTTATCTCAGCACAGGACATCTCTGGCTCCTCAAAGATGGCTCTGGGTGGCCTCACTGCTGTATCTCTTCTTGATCAGGCTGCAGACAGTGACGATGATAACGACCCTGTTCAATTCATGGGCCAGACTGGGGAGTTCAACTTTACTGCCCACTGTGAGGGTCAAGAGGCTGAGCTTAACAGGATTGCTGGCAATGTCGATATCACGGCGTACGGAGAGCTGAACCTCATTGCTGAGCCCGAGAAGGTAAGGATTCGTATTGTCACCAAGCTGTGAACTGCTTGCTGGCCAGGTCTGGAGCAAAGCCTCTCAATACCTGTATCAGGCCCTGCATCGCAGCCAGGCGAGGGGGGGGATTGTCCCACTCTGCCCCGCGCTGGGGCGGCCTCACCCCGAGCGCTGTGGGCAGCGTTGGGCACTGCAGGACATTGGGGGTATAAAGCTACTGGAGAGTGTCCAGAGGAGGCCACGGGGCTGGGGAAGGGTTTAGAGGGGAAACCGTACGAGGAGCGGCTGGAGTCCCTGGGTTTGTTCAGCTGGAGCAGAGGGGGCCGAGGGCAGCCTCATGGCGCTCTGCAGCCCCCTCCCAAGGGGAGCAGGAGGGGCAGGGCTGGTCTCTGCTCTCTGGTGACCAACGCCAGGCCCCGAGGGAACGGCAGGGAGATGTGCCAGGGGAGGGTTAGGCTGGGCATTAGGGAAAGGTTCTTCCCCCCGAGGGTGGTGGAGCCCTGGAACAGGCTCCCCAGGGAGGCATCACAGCACCAGCCTGGCGATATTCAGCAAGTGCTTGGACAAGGCCCCCAGAGACACGGTGTGAATTTGGGGTGTCCTGTGCAGGGACGGGAGCTGGGCTCTATGGTCCTTGTGGGTCCCTTCCAGCTCAGGGCATTCTGTGATTCTACCTCAGTGGTTAGAAGTCCTGACAGCATGTTCCCTGGTGCAGGATCTCCTGGGTTTGCTGCTGGACACCTTATTCCCAGATAAGCCCTTGCATAAGAGAAAGCAATTAAAAATCAAACATTTTGTTCCCATGGAGAACCATGTTTTGATTGTTCCTGTGCTCCTGAGTGAGGATAGTGCTGCTGCTTCTGCTCAGTTGCTCTCGGCTAACCCTAGCCTTCTTTTCCTCAGGTCAAGAAGACAGCAATTCAGTATGCCAAGACAGCCAAGAAAATGGACATGAAGAGGTTGAAGGAAGAGATGTGGGACCTCTTGGTCGATGGACAGAAGAAAGAAACAGCGGCAGAGGTGAGTGCAGGGGGAGCCAGATGCCTCAGCAGGCCCGAGGATAAGAATGCCCTGCGGGTAACTGAGCTTAACTCTTGCGGAGACAGTCTTGGGCAGTTTAGCAGCAATTCCTTTCTGGTAGTCTTGCTCCCAGGGGACGGCTGGTAAGGACAGGCTGAGTGTAACTCGCAGTGGTTTTTCTCTGAACTCAAGGCTAAGTACTGGGGAGCAAAATCTGAGCAGTGTCTGTCTATTTTTGCTAAATAGGTGGAAGAGGAAGAGGAAGAGGACATCTCAACAGTAACAGGCGAGGTGGTCTTCAGCGACATCACAAAGGAACTGTTTCACAGGTAGAGAGGCCCTAAAAAAGGGTGGACTGAAGATGGGGACAGACTTCAGCTAAGCTTGGGCAAATGCTGATCCTTCCTGTGCCTATTATGACCTGATAACTGAACCCTGATGGGGGAAAAACTCTTGCTCCCCAGGTTTGCCTGAGGCAGCTACAGGTTGCATTCAGCTTGGCCAATTCTTTGCTAGCGGGAGGGGAAAGATAGAGAAAACCAGATCGCTGGGAAAGAAGAGCTAATCTTTGGTGACCTGGTCCTTGCAGGCATGCTCCGTCCATCAGGTTTAGGTAGGCTCTGGCCATCCTAACCTCCTCCCTTCTCTTTTGTAGGCTGCCTTCTGCGATGGCAAGCAATCTCTCTGTCCCCATAGCCTTCGCCTGCCTCTTGCATTTGGCAAATGAGAAGGTAAGTGCAGCACGCGCGCGGGGGGCATGGGAGGAGCAGCGGGTGAAACGCGCAGTGAAAAGCACCGGGAGCAGGACCCTTTTCTTGCTACACCAAGTTAAGAAGTGCTGATGTGGCTCTAAGGCCCTCTTTCATGCTTAGAGTGAACATAAATCAGGCTGGTGCACCAGGACTGGCAGCCCATGGTTAAGCACTTGTAGCATTTCCAGCCTAACTGCTCTCTGTCCTTTCTAGTCCTTGGGTCTGGCAGCAGAGGGATGAGCACGTTGTTGCTCAGTGGTGTTTGCCTGAACCGTTGTGAGCATTTCAGACTCCAGAGCAACTGCTGGTGGGAAGCCTTGGTCTTGCTTGCGCTGGTGGTGACTGAAGGGGCCGTTCTGAACCTTCCTCCTATGGTTTTTGTTTTTTTTTTTAATGCCAGGCCTTCAGCCTCAGAGGGGAAGAGTCTGACTTCGTAAAACTTAGCTTTTCTTTTATATTCTCAGAATCTGAAGCTGGAGGGCAGAGAGGACCTGTCTGACATCTTAGTAAAACAAGGCAGCTGAGCCCTGTGCGGAGCAGACCACCAGGGCTCCTGCCGTCTTCAATCCATCAGCTCTCCTGGGTCTGGATAGCAGAGTTCCTCCATCTCACTGGGAGCTGCCAGTGCCTGCTAACAAAAGGCACCTCTGTATCAATCACTGTCCATAATTCCCAGTACCTGGACTGTTACTCATGTCTCCAGTTCCTCCTGTAGTCCTGTTCATACCCCAGAATTTTTTACCTTTTATATTGAGCTTAAAGAAAATAAATTGCTGTAGATTGTGTAGAAGGGCCTCTGAGACAGGGAAGGAGGCGTCTCCAGAACTGGGGAGAGGTTAAAATAACACAGGAGTGTTGAGGAGCAGCACTGGCAGAGCTGCTCCCTAAAGAAATGTGAGCCAGGAGCAACCGGGGATTGCACGGCCAGCACCACCCGCCAGGACCCCGTCCTCCAGTACCTGCACCGTGTGAGCAGGACCAGCCCAGCTATGGCAGCCACGTTCCTCCGAGAGTCGAGATCACCAAGCAAGTTCGTGGTGCCGAAGCAGGTCCAAGATTGAGCCAGGACTTCAATCTGTGGGTCTGAGGTGACGAGGCAGGGAGACCAGCGCTCCCAGCACATCTCTGGTGGGGCTGAAGCCCTTGAGCTGAGCTTCAGTAGAGCTCCTGGCCTGTGGGAGTGGGTCAAGGCCCCTGGCGAGGCCTGTGGAAGGCAGTTAGGGGTTATTAGTGGCCTCGGGGCCCTGCTGAGGTGGATGAACAGCTCTGTGCAGGGTGGTGGAGCCTAGACCTGGCTCCAGTGCTGCCAGCTCTGCCCCCAAGGGCATCCCTGGGCCAGAGGCTGGGGCACAGAGCCCCCTCCCTGAGAGCTGGCCTGAGGGCAGGCTGTGGGGCACAGGAGGCACTGGTGGGGCACAAGATGACAGCGGTTAAGTAAAATAATCACAAACAGACTTTCTTCAAGAAACCATGTATTTCCTTGAGTTGCAATTCAGCTGAGGGGCGCTCTGCATGGGAAGCGCCAGCAGCCCCCTGTATCCACAGCTTGGAGACCGGTGGGGGAGACTTCCCTGAGGGACTTCTGGGGTGATTTGGGGTAGCAGCACCTGCTTCACCCCGGCCCCTCCGGTGCGGCGAGGGTGGGCTCGAACACAGCCACACCTGCCGTCCTCAGGATCTCATAACACGTCCTGCCCGGCTGCTCGGCCCCATGGCTCAGCACCCCCGGGGCGGCTGCCCCTCGTGCTGCCTTTGAGTTCCTTCACTCCCATCTCCCAGAAGAGCCGTGGGACCGGTCCCCAGGCAGCTGCCTGCCTTTCGCCCCCCGGTAAGTGGCGTAGTGTCAGGAGGGGAGGCGGAAGAAGCGGGTGATGATGTTGCTGCTGTGGGGGCCGTGCAGCCCTCCTCGCTGCCGCACCGGCAGCGAGTTCCCCAGTTCCTCCTCCAGCATCTGGAGAAAGAAAAGCAGTGCTGCCATGTCTCGTGTCACAGGGGCAAGAGCAGCCCTCTGTCAGACCCCCGCAACAGCTCACCTCCTTGCGGGCAGCCAGCCGTTGCTTCCACTCGCTGAGCTCCATGGCGTGCTCCTGGTCCAGCCGCTCCAGCTGCCGCCTCTCCTGCTCTGCCAAGAGGTGCATCTTCTCGCTCTGGGAGAGGGGAGGCGGAAACGGGAAGGAAGGTGCTCGAGGAGCGGTAGCAGGGGTGTGGGAAGCCCCTGGCGTGGGCAGGTTTGCAATGGCCCCTGGTACCTGCATCTGCTCCAGCTCTGCCAGACTCTCAGCCTGATGCTGCTGCAGCTGTTGCATCTGCTGCGCCTGCTGCTCCTGGTGCTGCTGCGCCTGCGCTCGCTGCCGCCTCTCCTCCTGCTGCATGAACTGCGGCGGGGGACAGCCCACGTCACCCTCCCTTTCCCCAAAAGCCGTCGGTTACAGCTTTTCAGGGCATTTCCCCGTACTTTGTGCTGGGGAGCCTCGTTGGCCCAGTCCAGGTCCTTGTACCTGCTTGGACATCTCCCTCTGCTTGGCCCCATTAGCCTCCTGGATCTTCAGGTTGTCTTTGAAAAGGGCCAGGCGGATTTTGGCATCGCAGCGCTGGCTTTTCAGCAGCTGAGCCCGCTCCTGTGCCTGCTGACTCCTCAGATCCTCCAGCAAGAGCTGGTGGAAACGGTTCATCCTCTCTGTCTCCTGCAGAAGGGGTGGGGGGTGAGCCAGGAGGGGGCTGGGAGGCCGCGGGGCTGGGGGAGCATCCCCAGCTGGTCCCACCTCACCTTCTCATGGCGCTTGCGGAGCTGCTGCCTCTGCAGCGCATGCTGCTCCTTCACCTGCTGCCTGAAGAGCTGGTACTTCTCCTGCAGGTGCCCTTGCTCCATGCTCCACACCACCGACTCGCGGGCTGCAGGGCAAGACCGCAGCACCGTGACCACCTCCAAAAACCCCCAGCTCCGCTCCCCAAGAACCCTCCATCCTCCTCCTCCCAGCCCAGCCCACCTCTCCTGAGGCTATGGATCTTGCTGATGCACTCCCAGTCAATGGACGTCATCTTCTTCTTGTGTTCCTGGACGACCCTCTGCAGGGCTGCGTTGAGTTCCTCCTGCTGCTGCTGCAGGAACCTCTGCTCCTGTGGTGGGCAACGGAGGGGCTTCATCCCAGCACCCAGGGGAGATGGTCCCCGGGCTCCCGCTGGCGCGGCGGGAGGAGCCAGTGCTGCCCCTGGCCCTCACCTCTCTCCCATTGCCCTTCAGCTCCTGCATCCTCCTCCCGCAGTCCTTCTCCTGGAGGGACTTGAGGCGCTTGGCCTCGTCTTGCAGCCTCACCGTGTACTCGAGCTCCCGGCGCTCCTTCAGCTGCCGGTAGTGCCGCTCCAAGCTCTCCACCTCCCGGTCGTAAAACTCCTTCTTGCGCTGCCATGTGGGTATGGTTACCGGGGACGCAGGGACCAGAAGAAGCAGCCACCAAAGCAACCAAACCCCCTCCCAGACCCTGGCATCTCCCAAAGTGGGACAACATCCCCCCAACATCACACGTGTCCCTCTCTGACTGTATCGTGGCACCAAGGGACCGTCCAGTTACCGTCATCTCCTGCTCGATGTGACGAAACATCTGCTCCCGCTGCTGGTGAAACTTCTGCTCCAGCTGGCTCTGAGCTCGTTGCTCTTCCTTCTGCAGCACTCGCAGCTCGCGGAGCTCCTGGCGCCTGAAAGTTTGGGGAGTCGGGGTGAGATGGGGCTGAAGGTGCCCCTGGAGGCACCTCTCTCTCCCGGGAAGGCTGACTTGTAGGTGGCTAAAGGAAGAGAGAAGCTCAGCCCTGGTGCAACATCATGAAGATTACTTTCTCCAGCAAGAAGGGAGATGATAGGATGCTGGTTAGGTCTGTGGTGGCCGTGCTCCCAAGCTCAGCTGATGTTGCTGCCCCTCCATCTCCCCCTTCATCCTTTCCTACTCCCCCTGGGTGACGTGAGAGCTTACGGGAGGGGGTCTTCCCTTCTTTCCTTAAGCTGGCTGCTGGACACACCAGATACGGGGCTGGGGAACGTTTTGGCTCCCCGTGTGTCCCCACTGCACAGCCCTGAGGATGCAGGGAAGGACTTGCTCATGCTCTCCTGCCAGAGAAGACCCCGGCCAGAGAGGCAGATGAGTTTTCCAAGCCTGGAAGCCAAGCACTTGTGCTTTGCACAGAACCCCACAGACCCATCCTCCCTCCCACACCCTCTCCCCCTTGTCCAGAAATGACGGGAGGTGCCTGGGGGCGCCTCCACTACCAGCATCACTCACCGAGCTGAGCGCACCATCTCATCCCTTGCCCCAGCCTTGCCGACAGTCCTGGCGGTCGTCACGCTCACCTCCTCCCCATCCACCACAAACCTCCGGGTTTTCTTGACTGTCCTTTGGAGTGAGGCAGGTTCCTGTGACCAGGAGCGATGGTTTGAGCTCAGATGGCCCAAAACTACGTAAACCCAACATAGGAGCCGATGCAAGAGGGGGCAGCTTCACATGGCCATGTTACCTGCGAGCTTCTCACCTGTTGGGCTTCCCCAGCAGAGGGGAAAGGCTGCGCTGCTGCGGGGAGGGCACCCGGACCGCGTACTTCTGCAGGGTTTTCCACAGGGCATGGCTCCTCCCCTTGCTTTGATGTGATGGATGGATCTGGCCTGTTCCCTGCTTCCCGTCCTGCCCACGCCTGGGAAGAGGTGTGGACAAGGGCAGCCTCGAAGCTCACGGTCTTTGTGGCCTTTGGATGTCCACCAAGGGCCTCCTGGGGCTCTGGCACTGCTCCGTAACCCTCCAAGCCACCCACCTCCTCTCCAGGTCCATCCCTTGGTGGTTCCTCAGGAGCTGGAGCAACCTGCACCCCGACTTCTCCAAGCTCTCCATCACTTCCATCTTGTCCTTTCCAGCCGCTCCCAGCTCCTGAGTGGTTGTCTCTGGGGCTGTTTTCCGCTTTCTCTTCTGTTTCTTCTTCAAGAGGCCCTGGGTTCTCCACGGGGAACACATCATTTGCTGAATTTTGGGCCTCCTCACTTGCAGGTCCCTCTCCTGCACATGCTGCAGAGGCTACCTCCGGTTCCTCTCCTGCCAGCATCACTTCTCCTGGGCTGGCTGCGTCTCCCACTGGTTTAAGGTCTCCAGTCAAACACACTTTTACAACATCCTCTTCCAATTTCAGTTCTGCTGGCACCAGGGCTTCCCTGGGAGAAGTTTCCACCCTGGTTTCAGTGTCATCTGTGGCTTCCTCCTCATTCCTTCCCACCTCTCGCTCAACCAGGATCAGGGAGTCAGTGATGGGCTCGCACACGGCCGAGTTTCTTTCCTCGTTGTTCCTCTCTCCAGCCTCTCCCAGACTGGCTGGAGGCTCCTGCCACTCCTTGAGAACATCTGACCCCACCACTGCCTCCTCCATCGCACTGGGCATCAGCAATTCTTCACCCTGTGGCACCCCCTTCTCCACCAGCTCAGTCTCCCCAGGCTCTCCAGCACCCTCAGGTCCCATGGGTGCCCTCCCTACTCCATCACCATCCTTCCCAAGGCCATCTTCACCCCCAGTGGGGCCAACCTCAACCTTCAGGACTAGTAATGACCGAGTAACCCGGTGCCGATGCTCCACCAGTGACTCGAAGCTCTGGGTTTTGGTCCCCGTGGTCCACAGGTCCAGAGCTGCCACCAGCCGCCCCACGGCCGAGCCTCTGCCCCAGTCCCCGTCTGTGGGTGCAGGCAGGGACAGTGAGTTACAAGTAGGGTCTCTGATTGATTCCTTTTTTGTATTGCTCTCGGGGGCCGAAACAGGGCTCAGTCGGGCTGCAAGCTGTCCCTCCGTGGGCGTTTCGGCCTCCGGTGATGAGTCGGCACGTTGGCTTTCCTCCTGGGGCTCTGCCTTGGGTCCAACCTGCTCTGCCTTCAGCTCTTGCTGTTCAGCAAGGTCTCCTGCCTGCTGTGGCCCCAGGGGGATCTCGGCCACGTTGCAGGGGGTCCCCAGAGGACTGGCCGCCTCCTTTCGACGCCCTTGAGTCTCTCCTTCTGCCTCTGCTAGGACTGATGTCCCTTCAGGAGCATCCAACGCTGTGATCTCCAGCCCACTGGGCTCTGCACCGTGCTGCTCCTTAGCTGTTTCTTGGGACTTCATCCCTCCAAAAAATGACCTGCGCCGCAGCAGCTTCAGAAACTCGGATGGCCTCTTTGCAGGGAGCCTCACAGAGCCCCCGGGCTCGGACCTCCTCCTCATGTGCTTCAAGAAGTCGGACGCTCCCTTGGTCCTGGGCTCTGCCACCGCCCAGACGTCGGATGGGACGCCCGGCTCCTCACCGACTCTCTCTGCTGCGTCCGGGGGCTGATGCTCATGGGGACCCCCTGGTGTCGGGGGGCAGGAGGACTCTCCATGCTCCTGCCCAGGCTGTGGGGTGGACAACGGGCGAGAGGTGAGGCTTAATGAGCTCATGGAAAGGGTTGGAGGGATCTTGCACCCCGGCTGGCCGCTACTCACGCACCAAGGGGACCGGACCTTCCTCCTCATCCTCTTCCTCCAGCACATCAGCCCGGGCTTCAGCCACCAGCTCCCGGAGCGGCCGCTTGTCAGAGATGCCGGCCACAAAGGGGTGCTGGGTGGGAGCGAGGGAGGTGAGTGGGACCAGCACCGGGGACGGGTCCCACCACCCTGGGCAGGTGGCGATGGGCGCTACCCACCTGCAGGAGCTGGCTGGCCGACCACCGTGCCTCAGGGCTCTTCTCCAAGGATTTCCTCAGGAAGTCCTTGAAGTCTTCAGACCTGTGGGAATGTCCCTGTGAGCACAGGGCCAGAAGCTCCCCGTCACCCCCACTGTGGACCCCACAGACCTTGGGGTGATGCCTGGGACACTCAGGCTCTGCTAGCACCTTGGCAGAAGGTCCCCACCCCAGTGCTGCCCACCACTGCCACCTTCTGCAGCAAAGGTGGGGTGATGGGAAGCCCATGGTGCCACCTCTGGAACTGGGCTTGGTGGAATCACAACCAGCATCACTTATGGACCAAGAGCCCACCCCATCTGCCCAGACATGACTTCAAGCAGGAGCTGCCCCATGGGACAACATCTCCCCCCATCACCAGCATTGAGGTGACATCTCAGATTCATAGAAACATTAAGGTTGGAAGAGACTTCCAGGATCAAGGCCAACTCCCAGCCCAACACCCCCAGGCTTCCTAAACCACGTCCCCAGGTGCCACAGCTAAATGTTGTTTGAACCCCCCCAGGGACGGTGACTCCCCCACCTCTCGGGGCAGCCTGTGCCAGGGCCTGACCGCTCTGGCAGGGAAGGCATTTCCCCTCATCTCCAACCTAAACCTCCCCTGACGCAGCTTGAGGCCGTTCCCTCTCGCCCTGTCACTGGTGACTTGGGAGCAGAGACCAGCCCCCCCCTCACTCCAGCCCCTCTCAGGCAGCTGCAGAGAGCGAGAAGGGCTCCCCTCAGCCCCCCCCTTCTCCAGGCTAAACCCCCCCAGCTCCCCCAGCACACTTGTGCTCCAGACCCTGCCCCAGCCCCGCTGCCCTTCTCCGGACAAAATCGCCGCACGGGCACTCACCACCTCTTGGGGTGACGCAGGGTGGGCGGCTGGGACTTGGCAATCTTCAGCAGCACCCGGAGGGGGTTCAGCTCGTGGTAGGGGGGCTCCATCTCGGCCATCTCAATCAGCGTGATGCCCAGCGACCAGATGTCAGCCTTGTAGCTATAGGGGCTCTCCTTGGACGTTTCACACTGCACCACCTCCGGGGCCATCCTGTGCGTGGCAGAGAGGGGAAGAGGTCCAGCCTGCCCCGGGACAGGGGCTAGTATCTCCCCCTGAAAGCAAACCCAGGTGCCGTCCCCTTCAGCTACAACCCTACAGGCAGAGGGGTGCAATTCAACCCCAACTCCTCCAACACCACCCGAGGAGGGCTTGCACCCACCAGCACCTCGCCTGTCCTCTGCCTACATAGTCTCATGCTACTGAGAAGCCCACCCTGGAGCCGGTGTTGGCTGGAGGAGGCAACGGGAGCTTTCTTGAGATGCTCCTGGTGTTGAGGAGATGGTTGCAAGCTTCCACAGGAGGAGCAGGATACCTGGGCTCCCCCCACCTTCCTGCCTGCTCTCCCAAACGCCACCACCCCCAGGGATTTCTGCCCCACACCTACCAGTACGGGGTGCCGATGAAGGACACCCTGCGCTGGACGGTGCTGGAGTTTTTGGCCGAGACGCCAAAATCGGCTGCAGAGCAGAAAGTGGCAGTTAGAGAGGATGCCTGGGGCAAAGCACCCCTGAGGCTTCACTCCCGGTCTCCCTCTGCCCCACGGAGCCCCAGTTCCCCTGGGACTCACCCAGCTTGACATCCCCGTCGAGGGTGAGCAGGACATTGCCAGCCTTCACGTCCCTGTGGATGATCTTGCAGCCGTGCAGGTACTGCAGCGCCAGCAGCAGCTGCTTGCAGGCCACTCGGATCTGCTCCTCCGTCAACCCTTTCTCCAGCTCTGCCATTAGCGCAAACGAACCCTGCCGCGAACGATGCCTCCTGCCCAGCACTCCCCGCAAAGCTGGGGGGCACCCGGAGGAAGGCTCACCCCAGCCCATCCTCCTTCCTGGAGGTGCTGCGCTAGCCCAGGACTCCCTTCCACACTGTGAGATCTGGCAATCCCACCCCAAACCCTCCGATGGCCGCACGCCAGCTGGAAAAAAAACCATTTATTTACCCAAGATCGCTGCATCCACAGCCCCTCCAGGACAAAACTCCACCAGAATCTGCAGGGAGAGGGTGTAGTCAAGGTTTCCCACCCTGGTCTGCAAACATGTCCCCTCCAGACCGAGTCCCCCAGCCCTGAGATGCCAGCAGGGCCCTGGTTCATGCCCAGGGTGGGGGGCCCAGCACCCTCCGCAGCTCACCCAGAGCCGCCCATCCCAGTAGAGCGCATCCAGCAGCTTGGTGATGTTGGGGTGGTCGCAACAAGCCAAGATCTCGATCTCCACCACGTAGTCCTCCAGCTCCTCCTCGCTCGGGGTGTCGATCACCTTGGCGGCCGCCAACGCCCCCGTGACCTTGTTCTGTGCCTGGGGGGGGGGGTTCACGGGGGCTCGTGGGGTACGAAAGGAGCAGCCCCGCAATTTTCAGCGAGGGGGAAGTTTGGCCCCGTCACAGCCCTCCCCAGGTGCTCGGTGCCGCTGAGCCAAATGCCGGGGACAGACACGGGGACCGTCACCAGAGCCAGGAGGGAGAGGGACGCGCGGCCGCTCCGTGTGGGGCTGGTGCGCAGATGCCCCCGGCGCGGCTGTGCCGCTCCGTGCACGGGCCCTGGAACATCCCGCTGTATCCCAAAACCCTCCGCAAGCTACGTCCTCCCACGGATGCCATATAGTGCCTGCAGGCACTGCCACAGCCAGCATCGACACAGGGGGCTCAGCAAACCCCCGCCAAGGGCCTTTGGGTGCTTCCACAGTGAAACCCCATCCCATGAGTGATACCAAGGCACTCGGCCGCCCTGAAAAAGCCAGAGAAGAGGGGATGGGTTTGGCCAGGGCAAGGACCATCGCTGCTGTGAGCCACCAGCCCCGGAAGGCAGCTGCTGCCGTGGCTCTGATGAGCAGCAAATTTGGGTTTCCTGTCGCGCTCAGGCTCTGCACCGTGGTTTCGGAGAAAAACATCCCCGTCTCAACCCCCTTGCTCCAACCAGGGAGGTAAACACCCGCAAGCAAATGGGCCGGCTCCAGGGACCAGTGGCTCTCCACGTACCGAAGGCTGGAGGTGGGCTGAGCCAGCGCCAGGTGAGGACCCCACCATCCTCCTCTAGAAATTTGGGGCTGTTTAGAGGCTTTTTACCTTTGTGCGTGCCGGAAGCGGCACAGTGCAAGGCAGCACTTAAAATAAAAACCATTTGCAAAACCCTCAGGGGCACGGGCAGCGTTTCAGGGTGCTCTCCTACCTTAAAGACCTTGCCAAAGGCGCCGTCGCCCAGCTCGCCCAGCACCAGCCAGGCCTCCTCGGGGTCAACATCCCGCCTGACGTGCTCGTACCGCCTCGGCGGCTTCTTCTTTTCCGTAAAGCCAAAAAGCCGCCGGAGAAAAGCCATCGGGCCACCTCCATGCAGAGAAAACGGGGCGGCTGGGCTCGAGCTCCTCCACCAAGTGCCTTCGCAGCCTCCGCTCTTCCTCCCCCCGCGGGCAGGAAGAGGCTGAGCGCTGCCCCGGCCCGTGCAGGATGTGCCACGAGATGGAGGTGCCAAAAAAGAAGATGCTTCACTCCATGCCTGTTGCACCCCACCCTTGGGTATCTTCAGGATGGGAGAAAGGGTTTGTGCTCACCCAGAGGTGCTGCCTGCACCCCTTCCACCCTCGCCAAAGGTGCTGCCTGCACCCCTGCCAAGCCCACAGGCGGGGTGTATTGGGGTCCCTGGGCATCCCTTTGCAGATAGACATTCCTTTAGGGTCGCAGGCACTGGTGTAGGTGCACAGCCCCGCGGATTTATGCGTCCACACACACACACATCCACGCCCAGCCTTGGCTGGGGCCAGCAGCAACAGGCTCTGTGCCTGGGCTGAGCTTAGCTAGGTCCCGTGGCTGCTGGGACAGCCCAGCTGACCTTGTTAAGCTCTCTTAGTGCCCCACGAATTAACTCTCCCTTGAAAGACCCTCACGGGCAGGCTGCTGCTCCCTGGTGCCACCGCGTTGGGGTGCAAGGTGTTGGTACCGTGGCTGCTGCCTCCTTTTCCAGCCCACAGCCCCCCTCTTGATGGGGGCACCCAAAGCCCCCACCCAGCACCCAGAGCGCTGCAGCAGCACCCAAACGCATCTGGCTCTGGCTGCTCCCCTAAATCAAGGTGGGTTTTTACCTCCTAAATAACCACACACACACACCCCCACCCCCGAGCCGGTGTGGGTGCAGCACCTCCCTGGTGCTGGGGGGGCTCAGCTTACGTGTGCTTCCCTGAAGAGGCTGTTTTCCCGGTGATTGCGCTGGTTAATCATGGGGTAATTAAATCCAGGGAGCTCTTTCACAGCTTTATGTTCGTAACCTACAGCATCAGGCTTCAGACTAGAGCCGCGTTCCTACACCAGCCCCCAAGGGGATTAACCCGCGGGAGGAGGCGAGTCCTGCAACCCCAAAGCCCCCCCAGACCCTGTGGGATCCCCAACGCTCTCGCCGCAGTTCATGCCCCAAAGGGCTGCGGGTGCCACCCCCAGCAGCCAGCCTTTGTTTTTCTTCTGTTTTTCCTTTTTCTTTTCTGTTTTCTTCTCTGTTTCCTTTTCCTTCTTCTCCTTTTCCTTCTTTTTCCTTTTCCTCCTTCTTCCTTTTCCTCCTCCTTCTTCTGCATTTCCTTTTCCTCCTTCTCCTTCCCCTTCCCCTTTTCCTTCCCCTTTTCCTCCTTCATTTCCCTTTCAGGCAGGGCTTTGCACGCTGGCTGAGCCCTGACACCTTTCAATGCACCGATGGCCGCTATCACCCCAGCGACGTCTTTCAACCTCGTAATTCCCCTTTTCCTCCAGCATCTCTTCTATGGGATTGAAAAATACCGACCCCCCACCCCAGGAAGAAGCTTTTCCTCAACTCCTGTCGGAGTGGAGACCCTCAGGGGCCCGATCCCCCCCCCAGGGGCGCTCAGCCCACCCCCCCAGGAGCCTGAAATTCAATATATTCCCACCAGGCGAGCAGAGCCGATGGTGAGTCCCCGCAGGCTGGAGCACGCAAGCACCAACAATTGCGCAAGGGGAAACTGAGGCAGGGGACCCCGTCCCCTGCCCCCCTCCCCAGCCTTCAGACCCCCCCCCAGTTCTACTCGAATAGAAACCAAAGCCAGGAATAGAAACCCAAGTGGGGGTTTTTTTGTTGGTTGGTTTTTTTTTTAACCCTTTTTCATTAAATCACGTTGTTATTATTAAGAAGGCAGGTGCATTCCTGGAACGAAAGGGTTAATGTCACCCTCAGATTCCTTCACCCCTTACTCTAGCCCGGGGTGGGGGGACAGTAGCCAGATCCCCCCCCAACCTCCCCCGGCTTCTGCTTTCTCCGGCTGTTGGCCCAAAATGAGTCACCAGGGGATTTTTCTTTTTTCTTCTTTTGGGGCTCTTTCACAAGCCAGGGGGGGGGGATTCTTGGGGGGATGCTACGGGATTGAGCACCCATGGGTGCCCTCCAGGAGCCCCCAGTCCTGCCCCAATTGTCTCCCACTTATGGGTGGCTTCGGTCCCATGGGACTGGGGTGGCCAA
The DNA here is from genome assembly GCF_963921805.1 of Phalacrocorax carbo. NCBI lineage: Eukaryota > Metazoa > Chordata > Aves > Suliformes > Phalacrocoracidae > Phalacrocorax > Phalacrocorax carbo. The sequence continues at coordinate 804,650 of NC_087536.1, read as the reverse complement.
AATGGGGACAAGGAACAGTGTCCCGGGGAAGCGGTACCCAGCTCTCGGGGCTCCGTCCCCTTGGCAGGATGATACCCGGCACCGGAGACACCGGGGACACCGGGGACACCGTCCCCTTAGCAGGATGATGCCCGGCACTGGGGACACTGGGGACACCAGGGACACCGTCCCCTTGGCAGGATGATGCCCAGCACCGGGGACACTGGGGACACCAGGGACACCGTCCCCTTGGCAGGATGATCCTCAGCACCGGGGACACTGGGGACACCAGGGACACCATCCCCTTGGCAGGATGATGCCCAGCATCGGGGACACTGGGAACACCAGGGACACCGTCCCCTTGGCAGGATGACGCCCAGCACCGGGGACACCGGGGACACCAGGGACACCGTCCCCTTGGCAGGATGATGCCCAGCACCGGGGACACTGGGAACACCAGGGACACCGTCCCCTTGGCAGGATGATGCCCAGCACCGGGGAACCGGGGACACCAGGGACACCGTCCCCCTTGGCAGGACGATGCCCAGCACCGGGGACACTGGGGACACCGTCCCCTTGGCAGGATGATGCCCAGCACTGGGGACACTGGGGACACCGTCCCCTTGGCAGGATGATGCCCAGCACTGGGGACACTGGGGACACCGTCCCCTTAGCAGGATGATGCCCAGCACTGGGGACACCGGGGACACCGTCCCCTTGGCAGGATGATGCCCAGCACCGGGGACACTGGGAACACCAGGGACACCGTCCCCTTGGCAGGATGATGCCCAGCACCGGGGACACTGGGAACACCAGGGACACCGTCCCCTTGGCAGGATGATGCTCAGCACCGGGGACACTGGGAACACCAGGGACACCGTCCCCTTGGCAGGATGATGCTCAGCACCGGGGACACTGGGAACACCAGGGACACCGTCCCCTTGGCAGGATGATGCCCAGCACCGGGGACACTGGTGACACCAGGGACACCGTCCCCTTGGCAGGATGATGCCCAGCACCGGGGACACTGGTGACACCAGGGACACCGTCCCCTTGGCAGGATGATGCCCAGCACCGGGGACACTGGTGACACCAGGGACACCGTCCCCTTGGCAGGATGATGCCCAGCACCGGGGACACTGGTGACACCAGGGACACCGTCCCCTTGGCAGGATGATGCTCAGCACCGGGGACACTGGGGACACCAGGGACACCGTCCCCTTGGCAGGATGATGCCCAGCACCGGGGACACTGGGGACACCAGGGACACCGTCCCCTTGGCAGGATGATGCTCAGCACCGGGGACACTGGGGACACCAGGGACACCGTCCCCTTGGCAGGATGATGCCCAGCACCGGGGACACTGGGAACACCAGGGACACCGTCCCCTTGGCAGGATGATCCTCAGCACCGGGGACACTGGGGACACCAGGGACACCGTCCCCTTGGCAGGATGATCCTCAGCACCGGGGACACTGGGGACACCAGGGACACCATCCCCTTGGCAGGATGATGCCCAGCACCGGGGACACTGGGGACACCGGGGACACCGTCCCCTTGGCAGGATGATGCTCAGCACCGGGGACACTGGTGACACCAGGGACACCGTCCCCTTGGCAGGATGATGCCCAGCACCGGGGACACTGGGGACACCAGGGACACCGTCCCCTTAGCAGGATGATGCCCAGCACCGGGGACACTGGTGACACCAGGGACACCGTCCCCTTGGCAGGATGATGCCCAGCACCGGGGACACTGGGGACACCGGGGACACCATCCCCTTGGCAGGATGATGCCCAGCACCGGGGACACTGGGAACACCGGGGACACCGTCCCCTTGGCAGGATGATCCTCAGCACCGGTGACACTGGGGACACCGGGGACACCGTCCCCTTGGCAGGATGATGCTCAGCACCGGGGACACCGGGGACACCGTCCCCTTGGCAGGATGATGCCCAGCACTGGGGACACCGGGGACACCAGGACACCGTCCCCTTGGCAGGATGATGCCCAGCACCGGGGACACCAGGGACACCGTCCCCTTGGCAGGATGATGCCCAGCACCGGGGACACCGGAGACCCGGGGACACCGTCCCCTTAGCAGGATGATGCCCGGCACCGGGGACACCGGGGACACCAGGGACACCGTCACCTTGGCAGGATGATGCTCAGCACCGGGGACACTGGGGACACCGGGGACACCATCCCCTTGGCAGGATGATGCCCAGCACCGGGGACACTGGGGACACCAGGGACACCGTCCCCTTGGCAGGATGATGCCCAGCACCGGGGACACCGGGGACACCAGGGACACCGTCCCCTTGGCAGGATGATGCCCAGCACCGGGGACACCGGGGACACCAGGGTCACCGTCCCCCTTGGCAGGATGATGCCCAGCAAAGCCACCCTCGAGGGGGACCAGGACCACGATCCCACAAGCACCCCGGCCACCGGGACCCAGCTGTGTCCCCAGGACCGCGGCGGACCCCGGTGGCACCGCGGCTGCGTCGCCAGCCCCGGGGGGGGCTCGGGCTGGAAAGTCCGGCACAGTCATTCAGCGCGGTGCCGGGCAGCCGCTGGGTGAGAACCCCAAAAAGCCCGGCCGTTCCAGTAACGAAAGAGTCAATTGCACACGCAAACACACACTCGCACACGCACCCGCACACGCCACTTCCCTGAGTGGGGGATGACTCATCCCCCCAGCCCGTCATCCCCGGTACCGTAACACCAGCAAACCACAGAGCTCTTCCTCCGGCCGCGCCGATGAGCCGCCCGGCCTTCGCCTCCTGAGCCGGTGAGTCCCGGGGGGTCCCGGAGTTGGGAAGGGTGGGGGATCCTGTCACTCGCCACGAGCCACGTGTCACCCTGCCTCGCCACACTCCCCCCCCCCACCTCACCCCATCCCACCGCCGCCGAGCTGAGACTGGCTGAACTCGGCACATGCCAGGGCGGCGAGGCCGGGAAATCATCCGGAATCCCAAAACCCTGTAGAAAAGGGGGACCCACCCCAACCCCACGGTGACACCCGTGACCACCCCCACCCACTCCAAACTCCTTCTCCCACTCCCCCCACCCCCCCCCAGGGTCCCTTCGCCCAGCGCTGGGTGATGTAAGGGGGTTATTTTCCCTCCCGGCGGCGGCGGCGCGGGCCGGGGAAGGGATGACTTCAACCCATTACTCACCCACCGTAATGGCTTGGCACCGCTCCCGCGCTATTCCTAGCCGTGACGCTCGGCCCTTCGCTCCAACCTCCGCCACGCTCCGGGCCGGCCGGCAGCGCCGGGACGCCGCTCACCGGCAATTTGGGCCCAAACGCCCAAAATTTGGCTTAACAGAAAGGGATTTTGATAACGAGGACGAGCCCCGAAGGGGAACCGAGGGGTCTGCAGGCGGTCGAGCGGCGGGTGGGATGAGTTTGTCCGGTCTCAGCCCGCTCCAGCCCAGCTTTCGCGGAGCGATGCCGCGGTTTCTCGACAGCGCCGGGGAAGTGCCGCCCCCGCCACCGAAGTGCCGTTAATTATTAGCGCGTTAAACGCCTAATTGCAGCCCGGCCGTCGCCTTCAGCCACCCCAAATGTCCTGCTCAAAGCTCACCCGCCGCCCGCTTTGGTGCGGCGCAGCTCGTTCCCTCCAGCTTGACTTGCTTTGCCCCAAATCCGCCGCTTTTCACCCCAAAAGCCCCGGTCGCTGTGTGTCATGCCCCGTGTGTCTCACACGCACACACACCCCCGGTTTCCTGCGTTTTCGGAGCGATACCAGAAAAGGAGGAAATCACGTCAGTGCCGTCGCCGCACTCGCGGTGCCGGGAACCAAATCTGAGCCGGCAAAATCACGGCCGGGGCCCGGCGCCGCGGCCGCTCCGCGCACGCACGGGACACGCGTGTTTCGCCCGCCCTTGCACACGCGCGCGCACGTGTGCCCGCCTGCCCCCGAGGCCGCCCGCACCCACGTGCACGCGCCTGCGCTCGCGCGTGCTCGCCCGGGGCTCACGCGCACGCGCGTGTTGCCACACGTATGCCCCCCCCCCCCCCCCCACGAACACGCCCGGGCGCGCGTGCCCGCCCCGCCCCGCGCGTTTACCCACGCGCGCCCCCGCCTTCCACGCGCAAATGCACGACGCGCGTGAGCACGCGTGCAAGCCTGCCTACGGGGGACGCGCGCGCCCCGGGCACCGGCAGCCACGCGTGCGTACGCGCGCGGGCCCCGCCCACGCGTGCACGCGCCCCTTGCACACGCGTGTGCACAAGGCTGCACGACTACACGCAGCGCTCGCTCGTAGGACTACAACTCCCAGCATGCCCTTCGCCCGGGCAGAGGGAGGGGGGACGAGCAGCTCGGCTGGCCAATAGGATGAGGGGGCGTGGCAGCTCCACCCAATAGATGGCGAGGGGGCGTGGCGGTCCCGCCCCTCGGGCTGTCGCATGGCGCGGCGGCGGCGGGTGAGCGGGACCGGGATGGGGCACGGGGGGGGGGGGGCGGGGGGACCACAGACCGGAGAGGGTCTCGCGGGGGGGCGGGGGCACGGAAGGGAGTGGGGTGCCCCCCCCTCCCCCCGTTCCTCAGTTTCCCCTATTTGGTACCCCCTTTTTTCCCCATTTTTCCACGGTTTTCGGTTTTCCCCCCAAAAAGTAGGCGGGGGGTGAAGGGAGGGGGAATTTGGGGTGTCAAGGGGGTACCGACCCCTAAATTTCGGGGTGGGGACACCGAAATCGACCGGACGGTGCCTGGCGGGTACCGCTGTGGCCCAAATCATCCCAATTTACCCTCAATTTTTTTCTTGAGGGGAGGAACAACAATTCGGGGTGTCTCACACCCCCCCCCCCCCCCCCCCCCCATTTTTGCCTTGCAGGACCCCTCCTAAAATCAAAGACGACCACGTCCCCCCCCCATGGAGGACAACCAAGCCCAGCGACAAGAACCCCAAGACCCCGCCGCCGCCAAGCCGGCGGTGAGTGCCGCACCCCGGTGGTTTATTTTTTTTTGAGGGGGGAGACGATGCTGACACCACCCTCCCCCCCAAAATTTTAGGGGGGGATGAGGTGCTCGGGGGGTGGGGGGGGTGAGCATCACTTTTGCCGCCTGTGAAAGCGAGGATGAGGAAGAGAAGGGTGAATTTCCCAGCATTGGGGGGGGGGAACATACCCAAAACAGGGCATTTTTGGGGGCTCCCTTACAGCAAGAAATGACACTTCCCCCCCCCCCCCAACGCAGCTTCTGATTTTTCTAATTATTTTTTCATCCCGATGGAGGGGGGGGTTTAGGTTTTGCCGCGCTGGACCCCCTCCCCCCGCCCTCCAGCGGCTTATTTTTTTCAAAAGAAAAAAAAAAAAACAACCAACAAAACCTCAAAATAGTTCAGCCGTTAAAATACCGCGTCTGTCACGAGCAGTTAAAAGAATAGAAAGAAGAAGAAGAATTAAAAAAAAAATAAATAAATAAAGTACTTGGGAGCCGAGCAGCTGCTTTGCCCAAAAATAGCAACAAGTTTTATAACTCCGGAAAATGTAGAACAAACAAACGAGAAACATTTTTAGCTGAGAAAGGCGGCGGCGGGGGGTGGGGGGGAGGATGAATTTCTGCCCGTCTGTTTTCCTGGAAGCCGTTCCTCGTGTTCTCGCACGGTTCCAGCGCTTTGACCAAGTTGGCCGGCGGCCCGGGCTGCCGGCTAACGAACCGCGAGCTCGTTAAATGCCTTCGGGTTGGGAAGCATGCGCGGGGCTGGCGGTGGAGGGGGCTGCTTGGGTGCTTCTGCTCTGCCGCAGTTTCCCCTTGGGCTCCTTCTGACCCCCGTGTCCCGCAGGAGGCTCCGGTCCCGGAGGATGGCTCCGAGCAGGAGAAGCCGGCGGAAGAAGCGACAACCGGCGGCGAGAAGGAGGAGGAGGAGGCTTTCCTCGTCAGCCTCTACAAGTTCATGAAGGACCGACACACGCCCATCGAGAGGATCCCCCACCTCGGCTTCAAGCAGAGTACGTCCCCCACCGGGGCTGGGAGGAGCCGCCATGGCGAGCGCCGCGTCCCCCTGACCCCTCAGCATCTCCTCTTTATTTCCAGTTAACCTCTGGAAGATCTACAAAGCCGTGGAGAAACTGGGAGCCTACGAGCTGGTAAGCAACGGCCCCTGGGTGCCGGGGTGTCCCCTGGGTGCCGGGGTGTCCCCTGGGTGCCGGGGGGGGGCTAACCCATCCCTCCCGCCACAGGTGACGGGGCGACGGCTCTGGAAGAACGTCTACGATGAGCTGGGGGGCAGCCCCGGCAGCACCAGCGCGGCCACCTGCACCCGGCGGCACTACGAGAGGTAGGGGACGAGCCAGGGGGTCTCGCTCTGTGCCTCGGTTTCCCCTCCCGGCGCCGGTTCTCACCGCTGCCCCCCCACTCCGCTCGCCCCCGCAGGCTGGTCCTCCCGTACGTGCGGCATCTCAAGGGGGAGGACGACAAGCCTCTGCCCCCCAGCAAGCCCCGCAAGCAGTACAAGGTCTCCAAGGGTGCCGAGACGGGCGAGAAGAGCAAGAGGGCCAAGAAGGAGAAGGGCCGGGAGCAGGTGCGCGGCCCCCCACCGAGCCCGGCTCAAGCGGCTCCGCTTTGGGTGCAGCCCCCGAACCCCAACAGCAGCCCCCGTGTCTGTCCCTCGCCGGGGGGACCCACTGGGGTGCCCAGGGAAGGGCAAGGAGGGATGCGGCTGGCTGGGGAAAGAGGAGAGCGGAGGAGGGCGTGAGGGCAGCCAGAGTTGGGGAGGGGGCCGGGGGGAGCTGGGACCCCACATGGGGATGTGGCAGCGCCCGGCACCCATACCCCAAATCCCTTCTGCTTGCAGATGCTTCCAGACAAGGCGAAGCCGGAGGCAGCAGCCGGCCCAGAGGATGCGCGGGACGCCCCGGAGCGGGGCCAGGGGGCGGAGGGATGCTCCAGTCCGGTGGTCCCGGCCCCGAGCCCCTCAGGGGCATGTCCCAGCTCCTGCAGGACCCACACTGAAACCTACAAGCGCCTTTTCTCCAGTTTCTACTCCAAAGGCAACCACCCCATCATGTCTCCCCTGGCCAAGAAGAAGCTGCTGGCCCAGGTGAGCAAGGCAGAGTCCTTGCACTGCCACAAACGCCACTGCCCCGAGGGCCGGCGGCCGGCGAGCAATGCTGGCCCCGGCCCCAGCCCCGAGCTCCCCCGGCCGGCCACTGGCCCCCGCCTCGATGAGCAGAGGAGCCCGGAGCCACCGGGGGCGGCTGAGGATACAGCTCCAAGCGTCGGGAGTGAGGTGGGACCCACCCCCAGCGCATCCCCCAGCGGGAGAGACAGCCAGCCCTGCCCGCGGGCTGAGGAGGGGGGCCTGGCGCCCACCACCACCTTCACCGGCTGCTTCCACGCCTACCGCAACGAGGTGCTGAAGCCCATCAGCTGCCATCCCCTCTGGGGGTGTTTCTCCAACTTGAAGGATTTTTTGGAGCCACCTTCCACCTTCCCATCGCGATCCGAGGAGCCAGAGCAGCCCCAAGACCTGCGGAGCAAAGCGGGGCAGTCGTGGAGCAGGGAGAGCCGGCGAGCGGCCACCTGCGCCGCCGTCAAAGCCTGCTGGGTGCCCCCTGGAGCCGGCTTCGCCCCCGCCGCGCCCCGGGGCAAGCGCAGCCGGGAGGAGGAAGCAGCTTTTGGCCCCAGGGGGAAGTTACGTGCCCTCTCCCCCTTCGTCAAGGAGGCGGACGGCAGGGACACGGGCGCCGGCTCGCCCAGGGGCCAGCAAGGGCTGGCTAAACCCAAGGCCGTGGTGGCCAGCCCTGGCTATGCTGCGCCGCTGCCGCAAGCCCCGGACGTTTACAAGGGAGCGATGCTGCATTTCCCGGCGAGCTTCAGCAACCCGCTGGAGCACCTCAAAACCCAGGGGGTGCCGGTGGCACCGTCCCTCTCCGTCAACCCCTTCATCATCCCCGCATTCCCCAGCCCTTTGGTAGCCGCCTCCACGCAGCCCTCCGACCTGTGCCGGCCGCTGGCGACTGGCCCCGGGCACTACCCGGCCTCCTACGAGAGCTCGCTGCGGCACCAGCTCTACCCGGCGGCGACGTGGCACAGCCAGCCTGCCTACGCCTCCCCACACGTGCCTGCCTTTCACCACCACACCAAGCTGTAGCGCTTCCATCCTGCTCCGGATCAGCCTCGCTCCCCGCGGAGGAAGGAGCCGGCTGGGAGGCCGCGCTGAGCCGGGCAGCGAGGCGCGTGCGGAAGCCGCTCGCCGCTGCAGAGCCTGCGGCCACAGGACTGGGAGGAGACGATGTGGACTGTGTCATTTTTACTCTTGATTTTAGAGCTGTTTGTATCTGACATCGTTATGCCGGTGGCTTAACTACCAGTATCACAAGGTTATATATATTATATATATATATATACATACACACATAAAAGAAAAAAGGGGGGGGGGATCAAAATGAGTTGCAGAGGTTTCTGTTTTGCGAGCGATACCGTGCCCTGGCGCGGTTTCACACGATGTGGCAAGAGGCTGAGCCGCGTGATGGTTGTTCCCGTCCCGCCGTGCCAGGGACGCTCGGCCACGCCCTGGTTCAGAGCCCCCGGCCGCCTCACACCACGCGATGCATTTTGGTTTTTCATTACGTTGCCTCCATCCAGGGCTCCGCAGGGTTTTCTGGGGGCTTTTTTTAGGGGTTTGGGACTGCGGCGAGTGGCCACGGCGTTGGGTGGCTGCCTGGAAAGCGCTCCGGCCGCTCCGCTCGCTGCTGCTGCGCCCCGCGAACAGCCGCAGCGGCCGAGCTGGTTGCAGAGGCAGCGCCTAAAATAAAACTGGCCGGATGGTCCCAACCTGGCACTGTCTGGGGTGTCCTTGATTTCTCGGATCGGGGCAGGGTTTGGGGGGATCATCACCCTAAGCGTGGAGCCCCAGAGGTGTTTCGTGATGCCGTGGGGATGGGTTGAGATCCGCCTCTGGGCCCACCCCGATTCCAGGGGGAAGGAGGTGTTTTTCTGCATCAGTTTTGGGGGAATCGCAGCCGTTTCGTGGAGCAGCCACGCTTCCAAGCGTGGACCGGCCCAGCAACATCTCCAGGTGCTTTTTGCCTCCAGACAAGCTGTTGCGACCAGCCTAAAAGGCTTCGTCAGAGCTACAGGACTTGCTTTTCTCACGCCGGCTGCTCCCCACAAGCGCATCCGCTCACCGCCCTCCTGGGCGCCTCGCCACAAGCCATCGAAGCCGAAGGGGCAGGGGGACGGTGGCACTTGCTCGTCCCCAGAGAGGGTTACGGCTTCAGGTGGAGCGGGAGCAGTAAGTCAGCTCTTAAACCACTCCTGCTATATCCATGGAAAGGAAAAGCTTTGGGATAGAAATTGGAAGAGGAGACTTAGCCCCAGGCAGCCCTGGTCACTGCACAATGCTTTTAGCATTAGACTCATCGAGAAGAGCAGCATCACTGGCCCAACCACGCCTGGATCCGCCAGCCTGGACATCAGAAAGGTTTAATAACCGGTTTAAGCCTGGTTTGTGAGTGAGGACGTGGCCACAGAGCTTGAAGAGCTGCCTCCGCACCTGGGAGCGAGGGCACCGGAGATGCCACATTCCTACGGGTGTCTCAGCTTATTATTGGAATTGCAGCAGAGAAACTGTGCCTTCAAGCCTGGAAAAAGAGTTGAGCTGCTTAAAAACACTGCAGGTCAGCAGCAGACCCTCGTTTTTAGCAGACGCGCTTGTGTCCGTGCGCACCGCGGGTGCCAGAGCGGAGGCCAAGTTCCTCCCGGCTGCGGTCCCATCGCTGCCGCCTCGGGGGAAGGCACCACATTTAGTGGCTTCCCGCAGGCAAAGCCCCTACGCCAGGGGCTCGCTCAGCCTTGGGGTTCAAGGTCATCCCACACCCACGCCCTTCCCTGTGGGGAACTGCCTGGGCTGAACCCAGATTGCTGGTTTTTCCCCCCCACAAATCCCCAGGGAAAAGGGAAGAAAGGGTCTGGGGTGCTGGCAAAGCTCAGCACGCTCAGGATCGCTACTCACCAGCAGCCCCGTGTGCGAGGGGCTACGAAGGCAAAGCAGGACAGTCCCCAAAGAGCCGGACAGTGTCTGGAGCCCGGGAGGGGTTGGAGGGACTCGGGGCATCTCCCTCTTCTCACGACGAACCAAAGCGGACAGCGGTTCTTGTCCTGCAACAAACACCCTGCCTCTGCCGTGGTGTGCGCCATCCCGGCGAAGCTGAACCAAAAAACAGGATCTTCTCACGAGCCGGCAGGATGAGGAAGTGAGCGGAGATTTCGGAAACGTGCCTGCCCTCGGGGGGAGCACGGGGCCGCCCCAACACCATGGGTCTCCGTCTGCCAAGAATCACGCTCCCCGAAAGCATCTCCGCCGGCAAGCGTTGCCATCACGCCCTGCGTCCCTCCAGGGAAGCAAGAGCCAAGGGCTTGGGGCGCAGCAGAGCCGCAGAGTGCCACAGAGACATCAACATCAAGAGTGTTGGGATTATCCCCGAGAGCCACAAAAAGACCCACCAATTCACAGCCTTAAGCTCTGTCCTGTGAAAATAAGCCCCAGAGCCCAGTGACAGCGCCGGGGAGGGGAACACTTGGCCTGAGCCCTGGCAAACCACACCCTCGATGGTGCCGAACTCGGGCTCATCTCATCCTCTCAGCACCTTTGCGTCGCCCCTTCTGCTGCTTCCCTTGTTTCAAGCACAAGCTGCCCAGGTGCCCAGCCCTACCCCTCCTTGCTGAGGCACAGGCAACTGTAAAGCTTAACCTTAATTTGCCCTGAGCCTTGACTTGAGCCTCTTTCAGCATGTATAAATATTCCAAATAGTAGGAAGAATGAGTTGAAACTCCCACGAGGATGGCACAGGCACGAGGAGATGCCCTGCCTGCTCCCAGACCCGCAGCAGGAATCCTTCCCTGCCTGCCCAAGGCTCCTTTGTCCCTCCACGCCTTCACGGCAAGAGAAATGAGCTCCCGACAAAAGCGGTCGAGGGCTGAGCTGCAGGCAAAGCTGCTTTTGGAAGGGACGTGTGCAACAAAGTCGGTAAAGGACAAGAAAAAGTTTTATTAAACAGCAAGAAAAACAGAAAAAACATCCCCCCAGTTTGCTCCAGCGTGAACCAGCGCCCCGTGCCCAGGGGGCTGCTCCTCTCCCACCCCGCAGCCGAGGGTCCCGGGGGTCCCTACGGCTTGTGGCTGAGCGTGGGCCCCGCCGTGGCGATGATGGAGGAGCTGGCCAGGCTGCTGCCCAGCGTTATGAGCGTGGTGCCGGCCCCTCCTGGCAGCACGCCCTGGGGCAGCAAGTGTCTGTTGGCCAGAGCCTCTCTGGTGTGGATGATGGTGCTCCCGTCGTCCACCACGGAGGGAACCCTCCCCAGGGTCTCCACTGCCCCCAGAGCATGGCCGAGGGCTGTGGCGCTCTTGGTCAAGCTGACCTTCTCCCCGATGTGTCCCAGAGGTCCATCGCCCTTCATCGTGGCCAGTGTCGAGGTCAGGATGACAGTCTTGGAAGCCGTCTGCAGGACTTGTCCCACCTTCGGGTGTACCAGGCTGCCGGGAGGGCTGGGGGTGCCGGCCAGCGGGGAGGTGGCGAAGGTGACGGCGCCAGTGGGAGAGCTGGCTGAGGAGGAGGAAGGCTGGATGCCCGGCAGTTTGAGGGGCACAGAGGTAGCCTCTCCCATCACAGACTTGGTAAGCGCAGACAGCTTGGCATCCGACATGACGTAGAGCGTCTTCATGGGGCTGGTGGTGGTCACTGGGGAGAGGGGGAGAGCACGGTCAGCAGCCATGGGGATGCGGTGCCCACCCTGGGCCGCAGCAGCGGAGTCACAGGGTTTCAGAGCGAACAGAAAGACCTGGCCTTGTCTGCTCTGCAGAGCGAGACCCCAGCACAAACCCCAGCGCTGCCACAGCCTTGGCAAGGGAACCACAACAGTCAAACTCGGGCACCACCAGCACCGCTCCCCACCTAGACCGCTCAGATCCCCCACGGAAGCCTCCCTCTTCCTTCAGAGTCTAATCTCCCCAAAAAGTCCCCTCCCGTTGGGACAGGACATCGTGGTTCTTCCTTAGCCAAGCAGGCTCCATCTTGCCCCATCCTACCTGGCAAGCTGCCACAGACCACACCAAGCTCACGCTGCTCTCGGCAGCCCGGCTCAAGGCAAGCTCCTGCTCATCTCCAGCACCTCCAGCCCCATCCCACCAGCAGTGACGGGGGTGCTCAGACCCTCATCACGCTCCACCTCAGGAGGCGGCTGAAAGACTTTAGGCTTTGTGAAACAAAGCCCTCTGTGCTCTAAGGCAACGGCAGAGGTTGCATCGCGGTGGTTACCCCATCCAAGTCGGCTCCGGAGCTACAGCTACGGTAGCCACAGCCCAGAGAGCAACAGAGGGGAGAGAGACGTCACTGAAATCTCATCACTGGGATTAGATGCGCTCAAGGGATGGGAAAAAGCCTGGGGACTGGTTAAAGACAACACTGACCAGAAAGACCCCGACCTGGAGCAGCCCGTGGTTTGCCCCTGCAGTCGCCAGAGCTGCGACTTGCTCCGTCCCTCAGGAGCCCGCACCGAGGAGTGGAAAGCAACCAGCCACGCCGGGTCACCGGGCGTGCAGCACCGTTATGGCTGATACAGGGGCATCAGCGATGTGCCGCGGCGTCCCTCGCGCTCGTCAGCGCCACGCCACAACCACCACCAGCACAGCGTGGAACCCAAACGGAGCGCCTCAAGCGGGGAGGGCGCGGAGCGAAGGCAGAATGGGAGCAACGACCCCACCATCCTGGGGGGAATCAGGGAGGCTGGAAGGGTGGGAGGACAGCAAGAACAGGCGACTCCAGCCCCCCTGGCGCAGGCTGGGGAAGCAGCACGGACACCCAGCGATGCTGTGAAGACATCGGCAACAACCGCCCCAGGAAACAGAGTCTGGAAAATTCTCTGCGCTTGCACCCCAGCCCACCCTGCTGCTCCAGCAGCTTTCCTACGAACTGGTCTTCCCCGCTGGACGTGAAGCCAGCCTGAACCTCCAGCAGAAGCAGGTGATGTTCTCCACAAACCTAACTTCATCCACCAGCTATGACAAATAACAAAAGGAACAAGAAAAAACACAAGACGACGACTTAAGCCAAGTGCTTCTGCACCTCCCTGATGAGTCCTGGGGGAAAAAAAGCAGAGTTTGCGAGTCTGCAGAGGTCAGTTAGCTGGGTTTAACGCCTGCAAGGAAAGCCGAGCTGCCTCGCCTGTCCTTTGGGAAAGCGGCACAGCCCCACTGAACTTCATCCGCCAGATCTGGCCTGAGTGCTGCCTACCTGCTCACCCTGCCACTTGCTTGGAAATGGGCTGGACCGAGGAAAACGAAAACACCGGCTTGGCTGGCAGCGGGCTCTTTGGTACAGAAGCCTTTGAGAATGCAACGGACCGCATCACCAGCTTGTGTCAGCTTTATTTCTTTTCAAGTCTGAGGCTACTGGCTGGGTAGTGGCTCTGCAGCATTTATTTAGCTGTAATTGGATGGGTCTGCTCTCCCCAGACAAGGTAAACGTAGGCAGCAGGGAGAGTGCTTATTGCTACGAGTGCATGACGGGGGCCCTAAACACAAGCTGCAGATAATCCCTTCTGTGTTTGGGCTCAAGTTTAACACCCTGCTCTTCGTCAACTGCTCAAAAACAGCTGCATTGGGCCAAAACTTGTGCAAAGACACCACGGGGGAACCTAACTTAAAGCGGGGGTGGGGGGGAACAAAAAAAAAAAGGTGATGGGCTTAAAAATAAGCGGCATTTGGGCAGCTACTCCCCGGGGTGACTCCGCACGTGTCGCCAGGTGGCATGGCTCCAACCCAGCCTCCGCTCTGGTCCCCAGGCCGGCTGCCCGCGCCCCACGACTGCCATGCGCCTCACCTACGGGTGCTGCCGCGGCGGAGGTCAGGTGTGCCGCGGGGTCGGCAGGAGCCATCTCTGCGCCAGCCTGGGCTTTGCTGAGATCCATCTGAGACAGCAGCTTGCCAGGAGAGGCGGCGCTGGTAGCTGGGGCAGCCAGGTTCCCAACAGCACCATCTGGAGCCTGGAAGGGTTAAAGTAACGGAGAGCTACTGGAAGTGCCCCCCGCTGCCGAGGATACACCACCTGCGGGACGCTAGCCCTCACCTAAAAAAAATCACGCCCTCTCCGTGCTTCTTCTAGCCTTGCCCTCACTCTGACCAGCCATCACCAAGGCTCAAGGGAAAATGCGTGCTGAGAAAATCCGCAGAGATCTGAATTCTAACAACACAACGGTGTCATTTGCAGCACTGACACTGTGCCGAGACTGGCACAAACTCGTTGCCTTTTTCTGGAGCGGAACAGGATGGCTCTATCCCCATCGCTGGTTGTCAGGGAGATCGGTCCTGCTCTCGTTTCCTCTGCAGCAACAGCGCAGCAACAGGCAGGAGCTCAAGAACGATTCCTGCATTGTGCAGACCCACTTGCAAGAATGACACGCTACTACCAGCGGCACCAGTGAAAGCCCAGCGAAAACTGGAGCAGCACACACCATCCTCTGCATCAGAAGAGCTTCTGCCTTGCTTGATGAAGATGTACAAGCCCCTCTAACAAGAACCATCTGGTCACAGGGCACCAGTGTCCACCAGACATCCAGTACTGGGACAACTGGGGAGTTTGGATTTGTGTCCCAAGCACACCCTGAAGAGCACCGAGAAGCATCAGCGAAATACCTGGAAATTCCCCCATTTGAGGGGCTCTTCAAAGACTTCTGGGTCAGCTTCACTTGCCTGAACTCAGGCGCACCTACAACCTGATCCTGCAGAGAGCCGACTGCACGTGCTCCTGTGCTCTCCCTGGGAGCCCACAGCCCTGAGGTGACATAACTCAAGCTGCAAAGCAGCTTTTCCAGCTACAGAAGCAGACACCCACCTCTTCAGTCAGACTTCTCTGACCCAGCTTGGTCGCATTCCTCCACCACTGACAAGCACTGCTTAAGTCTGAGCCCCCCCCCCAATGCTTGTGCAGGTCGCAGCCTGCTTTTCCATGCCTTGTGTAGCAATTTAATGGTGCTCCATCGCTGTAATTAATATTTCTGCCCCTGGGAGTGGAAGGGGTCAGACTTCAGGAAAAGAAAGCTGTTTACTGCCTGCTTACAGCACATCCACCACCAGCAGCTGGCCCTGGGCTCTCCTCAGAGCTCTCCTCATGCCATCAAGGGGAGACCCTTGCCCAAAGCTCAAACCATGACACCTCAGCTTGCAGCTCTGATCATCGCAGCGTAAATCTTCGTGCCGCTGAGCGGAAAACAAGAGCGTGACCCAGCATCAGCATCACTCTGCGCTCTGTGGAGCTGCTATCAGGATATAACCACACTGCAGGGGGGAACCCGTACAAAAAGCCACGTTCAAACCACAGTGGAGCAGTTGCTTGAAAAGAGAAGCTGAAACTAGCTTGCTTTTTCACTTTAAAGCCACCCAAACACTCTTGCTTCTTTCTACTCTGCTACTCACAGAAAGCATTTGCGCCAAACTCCCCCGGGAGATTCCTCAGTCTTCCGCCTCCCGCTTAATGCCCACGGGGGAAGGAAAAGATTTACCCACTCAAACTGCATCTCAGCTGCTACAGGCATCGCCCCAGCCCCCAGAGTTTAAAAATCACAGCGCACAGCCGATGCGTGGGCTTCACGCTTCCTGCACAGGCACACTGGAGCCTGTCAGCTGGAATTTCAAAGGGAACGCAACCGACAACAAGTTTGGCTGTTGCTGAAAACACAAGAGCTTAAGCCCCCGGCGACGACGTTATCCCCCAAAGCCTTTTGTAAATTTGCTCTTTTACAGGAAGCCCTGCTAGATTACGTAATCCTATGTGCTCAAGGTACACACAAGCTGATGTCAAGGGCTATAATTAGTTGCAAAAACACAGAGCTCATTCCATTTCCTGTAAAAGCCAGCTTTCAGTTTGCTTTTGAAGCAACTCTCGCAGCTGGCCACACAATTAAGCCCTACCTTGAACACACAAGCTCAGCATTGTAGGTAAAAGTCACAGCGTACAATCCAATTTCCCGCTCCAAGAGCCACCGCCTTAAAACATTAACCCGTACATGAACTCGTTAACCCTGGAGTTCATCCGTACCAAGTTCCGTTACACTGCGGAGTCACTGTTCCGCTGGATATTTAGGGTCTCTTGAAGGTAACAAAGGACGTAAAGGGAAGCACGCCAGTTCTGACGGTTTACTAAGTGGCCTTTGAAGAGCACAAAAACTGCCTCCAACACGGATGAAGAGTTTCAGACCTACAAAAGCAACTCACCTGCTGCTTAGGTGGGATCTGCGCTGAGTGTCACTAGCTCTGTGTTTCCGAGCTCTTCCTGTGCCAGCTCTAAGCTCAGCTCTGCCAACGCGCACAGGCTTTGTCGTGTTAGCAAAGTGACTGAAAGGCACAGAAAAGTCAAGGGAGGAAGGATGTGGATGCTCCCAAATGTGAGGTTTAACCAGCAGTAAACCAGGACGCTGCGTGGAAACGCCCAGCAACAGTGGTTGCGATGCCAGCTCTAAAACAGCGTGGGACAAACTAAGGTTTTATGGCTGCCCCTGTTAATACCTGCCCAACTTCCATCCAAAGGCTTCACCTTTAGGATAACACCTCCCTAAATATATCTCAGGGCTCCAACCAACCTCAAACAGCCTCTGCACACAGCAGCAAGGAGCAGAGGCACGCTCCCTGCCCACAACTCAAGCCAGCCCAGCAACAGGGACCAAACTACAGACCTTCATCTACAAAGATTGCTCTGCCTCTCCTACACCGGATTATCTGCCCGGGACCGGCGTTAGTGCTATCAAAAGTAGGAAAACCACGTGCAAGAATGACAAACCCAAACCCTGCCAACCTGGAGTAATCCTGGCATCCTCAGCGTCCAGCGCCAGTTTGTTAATCCCTGTTGGGAACTAGAGCTTGATCCCCACTGGATGCTCCGCACTCGCCCGACTGCCCAAGCTGCAGCATTTATCATCCTGGGAGCTTGTTGACTTGTTCTCTGAACTACCGTCTCCCTGCAGATGCCTGCCTCAAATCACTGCAGTCAGGGTCTGTTGGACAGTCAAGTTACAGCCCCCGGTCTCCACTCAGGCAGCCAGCAGCCCTTTTCCTGCAATGCCTCCTTCAGCCCCGTGAGGCAGGCCGCAGGTCCGGGCTGCCTGTTTTCTCCCACATCCCACAGCCAGGGAAGCAACTACAGGAGAGACCTGAGTGTTGCACAGTGCCGGAGCTGGCACCATGAGATCAGGTCAGCCTTGCTGATGGCACAGCACAGCCGCCACTGACCAGCTGCCTGGTGCAGGGCGTCAGAGCCAACCTTTCCACTCTCACCTCCATGGATCCATCTCAAAATCTACAGTGGTTTAGGACAGAGCCCAAGGATACACCTGCAGTAAATTTACCCGTTTTGCTACCTCCAGGATTTGAGGTTGAGAGGTCCACATTACAGTACTGAAACCACTACATTCACAAGAAAAAAAACCCTCTCTGACTTGACATCTTGTGCTTTCAAATCAACCACACCAAGACTTAACCTAGGAAGAAGGAAGGCAGCCGGGATCCTTGAGACAGTAGCTGGCACGCATTGAGAGTCCAAATAATAAGAGCTTTTCCTACTGTCAGTGATCCACCTCCAAAAGGAAATCTGTATCAAACAGGTACAACCTTGGAGCACACGCTCAGCACTTCAGAAACTGGTTTCAACAGCATGGCAGTGAGAAAGAGCAGGAGCTTGGGATCTGCAGAAGGAAACAGTACAGTATCCCCAACAGCCACAGGGCCCAGCCTCATACCAGGGCATCTAATAGTCAGAAGCAGCATTTTCAAGAGGAATAATGCTCCGGAGAGCACGGCCAACCCCCTCTGCCTGAACAGCTTTCTTCCTCCCACCAAAACCTGCCAAGAAAGCCTGGAGCTTCAGTAACAATTTCCATGCCGATACCAGCTTTCGAAGTCTAGCCAGAGATCCCCTCGGTGCGGTATTAGCGTCGTATCGAGCACAAGCGACGCTGCCACTAACAGACAAGAAGATGAACTGGGTCCTTGTAACCACCACCTTGCGAGGCCCCTTTCTGTGTGGCCTCAGCAAAGCAACAAAGCTCATCACACCCAAGAGATGTGACCAAGAACACTTTCCCCACAACAGCCATATCTGTCCTTGACTATGGCGGTCAGAAAAAGGGCAGAAGAGCAGCAGCAGGCACTTTCTCTACAGAGAAGGTGCCAAAAATTACCTGAGGTGCCTGCGTCTGCATCGGCTGTTCCTCGAGCTGGGGCTGGACAGTCCCCATCGCAGCCTGGCTAAGCGTGGTCACGCGGCTGGGCTGCCCACGCAGCGTCACAGTAATGGTCGTCGGGGCCTTCAAGCCTAGAAAACACACGAGCGAGATGTTCCTGAGACATGGGGGTTGCGCGGGTCACGTTCACCAACTGGCGGATGCATCAGAAGCCTCTTCCCATTAGAGGAAGCTGCTCAGAAATTGCTAGCACATGCAGCTGGCCGTAGCTACGGCTCAAAGGCAAAATAAGCTTTGGAAACGTCGGTCTCGGGGTGATGGGGTGCCGCAGGCACCTGCATCGCATGCCTGTCCCCGTTCTCTCTCACCTGCTGCCTGGTTGGAGATCTGAGCCAGGCCAGGGAGGCTGCTGGCCAGCTTCGCCAGTCCCCCGTTTGTCAGCAGCTGGTGAATGGCCGTGGGCTTCCCGCTCGCCGAGGCTCCCAGAGACAAAGAGGTGGCAACCGGGATGGTGCGGACGATCGTGCCGGTGCCCGTGGTTATGGCACTCAGGTTCTGGATAGGCGCGGGTGTTTTCACAGCTGAGGTCTGGAAGGAGAAGCGGAAACACTGAGTACCTGGAAGGAAAGTGGATGCCGGGATGGCACAGCCTCTCCCTCGCACAGAAGCTAGAGGTCTTCAGAGGTCAGAGTTTCCACACTTCATTCTGGTGGCCACAAGCAGGTCTAAAGGCAAGTAACCTTGTCCCTTCCAGTCTGCACATACTCATTTCAACTTGAAAGTGTGACTGGGAGAAACTGTGGCTCCACTTCTAATGAAGCCACCCGTTCTGAAAGGTTGGCCCACACCACAGGGATGGGGAGCTTGCCTGAGAGGTCACAGGCATGCATTTTCCTAGAAGAACAAGGAGAAAGACCGCTGACCCCCACCCCATCCATTCTCCAGCTCCTTCTCAGCATTTTCTAGGTGGCCATCTAGAAACAACTTCCCACAGCCCTGTTTCCTAGACCTCATGACACTTATGGGAACCCTTAGCCCCCAGCCCACCACCAGGGCTTAGATGCTACATTTTGGCTACAGTTCACACCGACTGTCCCTCATCTCTCTGGTTCTGGGGCAAACATGTCCTGTCTAGGTTCCCTTGACTCCTACCGCTTTATCCTCCATACAGCCTCCCTCCGGAGAGGGAATCTCTGATGTTTGCAGGCTGCGTACCTGCACGGGCGGCCCAGCAGCAGCTACGCTGGCAGGAAGGGCTGATGACTTGGTCCCAATGTCCTGCAGGCTGAAGCTCAGCCCTTGCAGCAGGCTGCTGGCAGATGCTGCTCCTAAAAAAAAGTAAATAATAACGAAATCAGGCTTGGAGAACTCACCAGCATGAAATTCCAGGTCTCTCATATGGCAGGTGTCTGCAAAATGGTTCTTTAAAGAACAGCATCCCAAGCAGCCTGCCTCGAGGTCGGCGGGGATCCTCCTCGACGCTCTACACACACAGTCCAACACATTTCATTGCTGCAGCTACAAACGAGGTTAGCTGGGAAACCCAGGAGGCAAGAGGAGGTCGGTTTTGGTATCTCAAGGCATCATTACATACCAATGACACAATTCACAGGTCACCTACTGCGCCTTCAGCCTCGCTTTATACCATCCCACTGGATCTCTGCAGGCTCTGCAATAGCAAAGCGCTACAAATACTGCCTTGGCCAAACCCAAAGCAACCAGGGAATGCAAGAAAGAGGATCCAACAAATGATTTTGTACCTGGTTTACCTTTTACATTCACGAGAGAGACATGGAGAGAGGCAGGTACCTTGGAGGGTACTGGCTGGCTGGGCCTGCAGGCAGTGGGCGCTGCTGGCCACCAGCCTGCTCTGCAGGGCGTGGAAAGCGCTGGGCGCTGTGCTGCTGGGGCTCACGGCAGCCGGAGCAGGACCTGAGGAAGTTTCTGCTGCTGAACTCAGCCTACGAAGCGAGCAGAAGAGAAAGACTCCAGTTAATGATAAACTGCCCAGGGCAGGGCGAGATGGCTTTGACAGCAAGTTGTCACTGGCCTAACAACCAAGCATGACTCCTGGAGGCGTAAGGCAGGGAGTTGACGAGCTACAAAAACCCAAAGCAAGACAATTTTTCCCTGTGTCCACTGTGGCAGCTAGAACAAGGAGCACCTATGGCAAAATCCGTGTTCTTCCGAATTGGGAGCGAGCTTGTTATCACGTGTGCGCCTACCGAGGTGCAGCAAGGGCTGTGTCACCCTACACAAAAGCAATCTACCTTGCAGTGAAACTTTTCCCATTTAAAACCTACTTTCTATTTGAGAACAGCTCTTCTTCCTCTCCCCTCTCCCAGATCAGTCAGAGTCCGGTTCTCCAAAGCTTGGTTTGAATTAAAAGGGAAAACAGTGATGCGAGATGTCAACATCAGATTCATTCCCCAACAGAAATCCCTACAGCCAGTTCATCAACTTCATGAACCCATACTGAGGCTTCTTTTCCCTATCTTTGGGAAAAAAATGCTTGACTGTTAGAGGGAATGAAGGGAAGGATTAAAGACAACACTGAATTTCTGGCAAAAGACACCACAGGCATTCAAAAGACAGAGATAAGCAAACGTGGATTTGGGAAAACCATATTGAAATGTAGCCCAACAGCCACAATACCTTCTACTTGGAGAACAAATCTGATGAGGAGCAGCTGAGGGGGCTGGGGGGGTTTAGCCTGGAGAAGGGGGGGCTGAGGGGAGCCCTTCTCGCTCTCTGCAGCTGCCTGAGAGGGGCTGGAGTGAGGGGGGGGGTCGGTCTCTGCTCCCAAGTCACCAGGGACAGGGCGAGAGGGAACGGCCTCAGGCTGCATCAGGGCAGGTTTAGGTTGGAGATGAGGGGAAATGTCTTCCCTGCCAGAGGGGTCAGGCCCTGGCACAGGCTGCCCCGAGAGGTGGGGGAGTCACCGTCCCTGGGGGGGTTCAAAGGACGTGCAGCCGTGGCACTTGGGGACATGGTTTAGGAGGCCTGGGGGGGGTTGGGTTGGGGGTTGGGCTTGATGATCCTAGAGGTCTTTTCCAACCTTAATGATTTTACTTCTGCCCATTTCTGCCATTCTCAGACTTGACTGCCGGTTGACAAAGAGTTTTCAGGAGCCTGAGAGTCTCCTGCACTTCAGAAAATTCCAGCCGTATGCAAGATACCAGAAAGCTCCATGCACAGAAATCACCCTGCTGCAGTGCTTCCCATCAGCAGCCTGTCAAAAAGACCCACAGCTTATAAAAAAGAAAGTCGCACTCACTTGGGGGTGGTGAGCAGTCCCGACAGCTCCTTTGCGCCCGACACAGACTGGCCGACAGCCATGGGGACCGGCTTTCCAGCGACAACTGCAAAAGAAAAAGAAGAAACCTCACTCTCTCCTCTCCACGAGTCTTTAGGGATTCCCCCTCTCTCACACAACTACCCACAGACCCAGCGCTGCAGGCCACGGGCTTGTCCCGCTCACAAAGCTTCTTCTCAAGGAAACCTCTGCTGCTGCAGCCATAAACACACGCTCCGGCCACCACGCTACGGGAGATCGGGAATATCAAACAGAGCAGAGTTGAGAATAAAAACCGGAAAGCTGCCGTTGTGGAAGTGTTACACAGGATTGAGGGAATCGGCTTCAAAATCTGCAAGCAGTGAAATCTCAGACCCTCACCACCAAATGCAAACCTCTCTTCTAAACCTTATCTCCGCTAATCCCCTCCTCCTAGTCCATCACGGCACAGGTCTACCGCCTCAACCGATTAATTTGGATCTGGCTGGTCGCTAGCGATGAATTTTGTAAGCATTCTTTAGAGACACTTTACAAAATACACAGGGATGCGACGAGTCACAATATTTGTTTATTGCGGTGTTTTGGGATACAACTGCGTTTGTCTTGTGCATTCCTCCTGCTCACACACGGTAAGAGGGAATTCTTGTTTTGGTTCATGTTTACTTCTGCAATTCATTTCCTTTCTGTGAAAAGAAGTAAAGTTTGGAAAATTAAAAAAAAAAAAAAAAGATTCCAGAAACCAGAGATTTTCAAAGCTGCCAGAAGATTAACTGTAACCGTAAAAAAAGGATGTGTATTTATCAGTCATTTTCACAGTTCAAAACAACTGCTAAATTAACCAAGGGATACTTCCAAAGGAGCAGAATTATTTCTCAGCTTTGAAAACCTCTGATTTCCTACCAGAACGGAGACGCTGACCTTTCAGTCCTGCACTGCATCGAGCTAACGCTAATAACGAGCGACTGCTTTACATATCTGGGCCTCTCCACTCTGACGTGAGGAAGTCGTGTACACCAGCGCGGGCAGTGACAAGGCAACACCCTTCAGGTACAAGGGTGACAGTAGCCAAAGCTTCTGGCCTCCTTGCAAAGGCTCAAGGGGAAGAAGACTGAGCACATCACCTCTTCTTGGACCGCAGGGACCTCTGCAATGCTCGTCGCAGCGGGTTTTCACAGCCGCAGAGGAGCTGGAGTTTATTTATATGCATATCGAATGCGTATTGTGCCAGACTTCAGGCCCGAAGGGGAACAGCAGAGCTGGGCACTCGACTGATCCGTGAAGCCTGAACGCACAAAGGCCTTCCAGAGGGAGGAACATCGCCGTCATCCCTAAAGCAGGAGCACGTCCCAGGTGAGAGCTTCACGCAGGAGTCGCAGGAGCGGGAAGCAGAACCGGAGGTGTGCACGACCTACTTGGAGCAAGGGGTCCACCAGGACCGGCACCCTGCTTCCAGCAGCAGCTCGATGCCTCAGAGGAAGGTGTAAAATTCACCTCGCAGCTCAAAAGGCTGCAGTTGAGCGTTTCACTGGAGCCTTCAATTCCAACTGCTACGGAAAACAGAGGCTCCTGCCACGCTCCTACGTGTTGTCAGCCCCCACGCTTCCCCAGTTATCCCCAAGTCACTCACACCTTGAGCCTCCGTCTGTTTTCTGCAGCTAACTCCTCCAAAAATAACAAAAATCGCAGCTCCCCTCCCCTCCCCACGCCGTGCCCCAGAGGAGCGGGTCTGGGCACAGCCACGACCCCGCTCTCCGGTTAAAAAGCAGCTATGCAATCGCAACTCACTTTCTGCCTGGGTGGTGAGGGGTGCTCCGTTCCCCACGCCAGCAGCATCTCCGTGAGAGACAATGGTCACCTTGATTTTGGCTCGTTTGGAGGATTTGGTGCACTGGGTCGGGCTGGGGGTCTGATGCCTCTTCAGCTGCATACGCACATCATCTTTCTCAGCCCCTTCCGAGTGCTCTGAGGAGACTGGAACTAGGGGACAGAGAAGTAGCTTTTTGAAAACTGATGGCCGATCCCTCCAGGTCAGCGCTGCTCCACTGTGCGCACCAAGGTGTGGAGAAGGGACACATGCCCATGCACACTTCCACAGCTCCCTCCATGCCAGCCTTACCCATCTCCCATGCACCAGGAACCCACGCTTCTCCTTTTCACCACCTAGGCTGACTTCCACGTGCCCTAAAGCTGCTGTCTTAAGGCCACAACTTAGCTTAAGCTACTCACAGGCTAAGGCAGGCCAGCATATAAAGTCTTTCTTGCCTCTGCAGCAAAGAAAAAGGGATGCCTACAGTGGTAAGACACCTCCACATAAACGCTTTTCATTTCAAAGTGTGGCAAAATCAATCCCGGCCCCTCCAACATCCCTAATTTCCAGGTGAGGGGAGCGTCCAGAGACTTGCAGAGCTGGTGCAGGCACGCTGCCAGTGCTGGGATTAGAGCTCAGCTCGCCTGCTCCTCCGACACACCAGCACAGGTATTTGCACGCCTGTCGTTCGGCGCATCCCTTCCAGCGCTCGTAGCCGGCCCTCCAGGAGCTGGGCTGAAGCATACAGGTTTCTCAGAGGCACTAAGCGAAGCAGCCGTGAGCACAAAAGGAGCTGCAGCAAAGCCAAGCCCCCATATACCCTGTGCTGCTCGGCACTAGATAGAAGCTGCGAGCTGACTTCTCTTCCGCACCAACGGCTCGTTTTGCTGCCACGTCCTTGACCCGTCACATCCGTTTTGTCCTGCCTAGAGCACAAGCTTGCCGGGGCCAGGGCTATCCGAAAAAGCACAGAGGACCCACAACAAGAGCCTCTGGGCAGCCCGGATCAGGAGCTGCCGCCTCCTGCCCATCCATTCTCAGCACGTCTCCCACCGCTGGTGTACGATCATCCGGCCCCAGCCTGAAACACTGGTGGACTGGGTCGAAATGAGGGCACAGGTCTGCCTCCCGCTGTGGTGTTCGCAGTCTGGCAGCGCTCAGAAATGCAGCTGCCGCTGTGCCTGAGTGCTGCTGTGATCTGCGGCAAGGGGGAAATGCCCTCGCTCAGAACTATGGAGAGCCCTCTCCATCAAGAGCTTCTGCAGGCCGCTGCTGAGCCAGCTCACCCCCCCTTTGCAGCTGGTCCTGGGCATCAAAGCCGTGTACTCAACAGCCGAGAGGCCAAGAGGTATATAAATAAAGCCATCTAGATATGGATATATTATATAAAGTTGATATAGATGTGCGTATGTATATATATACGCTCCACCTGCATACCGCTGAACTGCGGGTGTAGGACAAAACCGCAGCCAAATCCCTAAATGTCAGGTGACTCCATCGTTCCGGGGCCGCTCAGGGCCCCAGGACAAGCGCAAAGCTTGCTGTGCTGCTATCGATGGCCGGACTCGTGGCTTGAGCATGTTAACTCGTGCAACGCTCCCGTGCCTCCCGCCCACCTGCAAACATGCATCGTCCAAGTCGCCGTCCGGAAAGACCTCATCAGGCGTGCACAAACTGCAGGCACCAAAGCTCCCCCCGCAAAGTGCCACCAGCCAAGCAAGGACAGTGAAACGGCTCATGCACAGGCAAGTGGCGTTAGGTGCCCCTCAAAGCATCGGCGAACAGTGACCCAACATCCCTCTGTGTCCCCACCGCACGAGAGCGGAGCCGCCTTCTGCTCGCGCAGGGGCACGCGGACCCCCACCGCGAAGAGCCGGCTGCGTGTTCGGGAAGAGCACCCCGCTCCCAAAACAGCAGCGAACGCTCCCAACGCGTGTGCCTCAGCTCCCGACCTCATGGCTCAAGTAGCCAAGGCAACACAGTAACGAGCCCAGAGATCTTAATCGGCTTTGGATCTTATCAAAGGGCAGGGCAGGCTGGTGCCAGCCTCTCCACATCTCCCCACCAGTGGGGTAACACCCACTGCAGTTTCTTTTCCCAGCAGACGCTGGGTGGGAGGACATCGGGTAAGTGCAGGGCTCCATGTGTGCTCCGAGGCTAATCTCATCGCACAGGGGAGAGCATAAAACAAGGCTCAAGGGAGAAAGAAACCTTTAAAACAACCGGCTCGGGCCAATACTTGCCTCAGGAGGTTGTTACCACAGCTGTATACATGCAGCTTGGACTACAGCCCGAGCGTGCTCAGGGCAAGCAGGGAGCCTGTATCTTAAGAGTCTCCATACAACGTGCCAAAACAGCACCAGCTCCTCTGCATCCAGTGCTTGCCTCGCTGAGTTAAAGGTACTGGCATTCGGGGTGCTGCAGAGGGCAGCTCTCATTCACGTCGATGCTCTCAGCACCCTGGGGCCACCTGAATGGAGAACTGACAGCGACAGCGCACGTAATGACGCTGCAGCCTCACGAAGCCTTGGATTTCAAACTCTTTTCCACTCCTAATACCATATCCACAGCGTCACTGCCATCTGAGATGGCAAAACGTGTCTTTAGATATGCTGTGGATCTCGCCCATCGATCCCTAACCCTCAGAGCACCGCGCAGACTGAGGGCCACCTCTCTGCATGCTCCAGCACCCAACGCGAGAGACCACAGGACTAGGGACTGCTCACCTCTGCCCATCTCCTGGTCCAGACAGCACCCCTCTCCCACTACATCATCGTTTTGTCAAAGCCATCCCTCTCCCTGACCCCTCTGCTCTCCTCTAACTCTCTCTGGCCAAGAAACGCTGCTCCACATGTCTACATCTGCCCCTTCCAAGTCACTCGGCACTCCCTCATTTCTGCTCCCACTGACAGCCCCTTCGCTGCTCCACGTGTTTGTGATGCTCCCCCAACACAGACAGTCTCTCAGGCTGGAGTCCACATCCCCTTCTCAGCCCTGGCACAGGAAAGGGCTAAACTCATGATCACAAAAAGCCACCACGTCGTCTACAAAGTTTTAGTCCATCAGAGCAAACCGGCTGCCAGACTACACGGCTCGAAGAGCACTATTTACCCACCAGAGCAGGGGAAGGGGAAGAGCTCAGGAAAAGTTAATGCTCTCAGCTAGCCATTTGCTTTAGCTTCAAATATAGCAATGAGAAAGCAAAAAGCAGGGGGACAAAGGGACACGTTGGGCCACATCCCCAAACCAATGCAAGGGAAGAGGAAGACGATGAAAGAAGGTACCAGAGACAGAGAGAAGGAGGGAGACAGAGAGAGAGACAGCGAGAAGTGAGGAGATACTCACCAAAGAGACATGAAGAGGTGCCAGGAGGAAGAGCTTTCCTCACCAGCATGTTTTGTTTCAGAAAAGCAGCAAACTGAGCTGAAATGAATGAGAGAGAATTACAGTATCACAGCCCGGCTCTGCAGGGGGACAGGGAACTCCAGGGACACCACTGCGACCCACAGACAGAGACCTCGGAGCAGGCAGGCAGGCAGAGAGCTCTGGACAGGACTCATCCAGCCACAACGGAGACACACCGACCTCCTCTCCGGACGGCAGCGTAGCACATCCGACACTAGAAGGGGCACCATCCCAGCCCTCACAGAGAGCATGCCCCAACAGCACGAGCCCTCTCCAGCCCCACAGCCGTCAGGAAAAGGTCCGGCGCCCAGGGAACCGAGAACAGGCTTGGCTGTGAGAGGCACAGCTAGCTTAACCAGGCAGTTGCACCAAGAAGCTGAGAGCAGCTGGGAGACGTCAGCCAGCACATCCCTGAACAGCTACGGCCACAAAACGCAGGCCAGAAGCCACACTGCAGCAGCACTCCTGACAAAAACAAGGCGGCCACCACACACCCCACTCCACTGACCCTCCTCCTGCGTGCTATCTAGAAACTTCCTCCCTCAACTGCAATGAAGGAATAGATTTCTTTAGTCGGTGGTCTGAGAAATTAAGGCAGATCCAAGCTTCAGCCTCCCTCCCTGAGTCAGAGAAAGACTTTAGAGAACGTGGAGGGTCACACTGTTGCAGGAGACAACAGCAAGCCTGTTCAGGTCTGTCTTGAGCAAAGAAATAAGGAGAGGAGGGAGGATGGAGAACTGTGCCCCAGGTGCCGCTGATATTTGCCAGAAGGGATCATCAACAAAACCATTATCTACACTCAGTGTTCATGATCAGAGGGAAGCTGCACCATAAGGTTTTTAATCAGCATCTAAGAGGACAAAAAAAACCCCCACAGCTCAAGCTGGTTTCTTATTCAGAGCAGATTTTCCACTGCCATTTGATGCAAGATGACTCGGTAATTACCCAAGCCCCGCTGTTTCAGTCACAATTCAATAGCCTCAATCACCTCCTGAGTACCTTGAGTCTCCCTCCCAAGCAGCCTTCAAGGATATGAGACACCAGTCAAGGGGCTTACACTTGAAAAAAGAATGAGGAGTACAGCTACGTGGCGATTGGTCAGCCAGAGCAAGTGAAAACCAGAGCAAGGCTCTGCAAGCTGCGGAAACACCATTTCCAACCTAATTTCAACCCTACAGGCTGCAGCCTTTGGATGACAGCGACAGGGGACCGAGCAGTAGAGAAAGCCGCCACAGGGAGCTCGGAATTCAAGACAGGACTCAGAAAACAAAAACCTACACACGTCAGGGCAGATAAAGACCAAAAATCCAGATGCCAAGGGGGAAAAGGGTGGGAAAGCTACGGGGCATTACCTTGTGCCTGCTTGTGCGTCAGGACGGTGTCCGTCCTCTGCACCTGCCTCTTCAGCAGCTGCGTGGTGCCGATCGGGCTGGGCTTCTGGATGGAGGACACAGCAGCCATTTTAGTCTTGGGGCTTGAAGTGGGGCTGCTGGAGACGCTGGATAAGTCCTGCTCAGAGAGAAGGTACACCTCTTACCCCCTCATTTCCCTAAGAGGCAGCCGTAACCCTGAGCGTAGCAGCACACAGGCAAGAACGTGCATCCTTTTGCTGGGGCAGATATATTTGCAAAGGTTCGTTTGCCCCAATGCAACCCTTTAGTCCCTCCGTACCCTCTCACCTCCCTCTTCCAACACTAACCAAGTCTCTCACCACACATTTCAGCAAACAAAAGCATCTCTTTACACAATCTCAGCCTTCCACAGCTCAAAGTATCTCAGAGAAAAACCCCACCTCCGAGCCCGAAGGCGAGGCAGGCACTTTGGCGGCCGGTGAGGTGGGCCTGCTCGTTCTTTCTGGCAAGTCAAACGACAGATCCCTCCTGGTCGAGTCACGGGGCTTCTTCTTCTTCTCAGCATCCAGGTCACGGGGATCGGAGCCTGAGTGGCTCTCCGCTCGGGTGAGGACTCCAGTCAAGAAGTCAGCTATTTCATCCTAGGAAGGATGAAACAAATAGTTAGGCTAAGTGGAGTGCAGAGATCCCTTAACAACTGATCTTCACAGCTTGAGAGAAAAATCGAATGAAAGATTCCCAAACACAAAAATGGATAAGGCTCTCCAGGTTTAATATCCCGCAAAAAGAAAACATAAAACCTTAGAATAGAGTCATAGAATCATTAAGGTTGGAAAAGACCTCTAGGGTCATCAAGGCCAACCGTCAACCCAACCCCCCCAGGCCTCCTAAACCATGCCCTGACGTGCCATGTCTGCATGTTGTTTGAACCCCCCCAGGGACGGTGACTCCCCCACCTCTCAGGGCAGCCTGTGCCAGGGCCTGACCGCTCTGGCAGGGAAGACATTTTCCCTCATCTCCAACCTAAACCTCCCCTGACGCAGCCTGAGGCCGTTCCCTCTCGCCCTGTCACTGGTGCCTTGGGAGCAGAGACCGACCCCCCCCTCACTCCAGCCCCTCTCAGGCAGCTGCAGAGAGCGAGAAGGGCTCCCCTCAGCCCCCCCTTCTCCAGGCTAAACCCCCCCAGCCCCCTCAGCCGCCCCCCAGAACACTTGTGCTCCAGACCCTGCCCCAGCCCCGCTGCCCTTCTCTGGACACGCTCCAGCCCCTCCAGGCCCTTCTTGTCCCGAGGGGCCCAAACCTGAGCCCAGCATTCGAGGTGGGGCCTCCCCAGTGCCGAGCACAGGGGCCCCATCCCTGCCCGGCTCCTGCTGGCCAGATGGATACAGATAGGCCTTGGCTTTCTCATTAAAGCTCATACTCCACTGACTTCTGACACATGGGATAGAAAAAAGATGGTTTCTCCAATGATCCCAGAAGTACTGCTTGCTTCCCCAGGCAGATGTACTGGAAGACTTAGAAAACTGCCCTTTGTTTGAGGTGCACTACCAGGAAGCTCACATCTCTCCTCCTAAAAGGAGACAGCCACTTCAAAATCCCACTCAGGAGACAGATTACCTTCATCCAACCGATCCTGTCAGTAAGGTTATAACTTGTGGTCACAGAGACATTTCAGCACAGGTTATTTTTATAGATATGAGGTGTAAAAGGAAGATTTCTGTGGTTACCTGGATGCACCTGTCCACCATACTCTGGGTCAGGCCTTCTGACTTCTTTTTGGCTTTGCTTATCCTATTAAAACAAACAAAAAAAAAAAACCACCACAAAACACATGGAAGTCAACACACGTTTGGTTCTCCACTTTCATGCTAGCAACATCATTCTTCACCTGAGAGTAAGATGCAAGCGACAACAAGCTCACTCCCTTACCGGGTTAGTCACAGAGTAAGGTAAGAGCCAGCTCCGAAGGCTCTCAACTCAAGAGCACCGTCTGCTGGAAAGATGAGATTCATCATTTGTTCTGAGACAAACTTCGATGACTGAGGAAAAAGGCCCAGCATCCTGAAGCACTTGGCAATGCAAATAGAATGTCTCCTTTCCTTCAGAGCTCTGTCTTCAGGCCCAGTATGTGAGTTTTACGTTTCTTTCTTTCCTCTCCTTTACTGGTTGTCCCTACTATAGATTTCTGACTTATATGACACTCCAAAACCTCGTCTGCGCTACTGGGCCCAGCTCTAGCACCAGGCCAACCCTACTCTCATACACAACTTGCTCGGGTTTTTGGTGGTGTTATTCCAAACACACACAAGCCTGACAAGGAGAACAAGTTCCGAAGTTTACTGAAACCTTAAGAGCTTCTTGCCTCCTGCGAGGCTTTTAGAGCCTCCCTTACCCCAACTCTGTGCACAGCCTCCAAAAGTTACATATTCCAGAGCCAGGGGTGACATGAAAAAGCAAATACTTGCTCTACAGTTGTACCACACTGAACCATGGATCTTTAACGTACCACTGGGAGAAACGATGCAGATTTATCACAGAAAACCAACCCTTTATCCAGCGTACCAGGTTTGGAATAACAAAGCTGACACTGATGGAACAGTTTTATGCAGTTCCCATCAAGTTTCGGTATCAAATTTGGGTATTTTCTGGGGTTTTTTTGTATGCAGCACACTCGGATCTTGCCCAGTGCTCCTGGGAAGAGAGTGTCCATCTCGCAGATCATTACCTGAGATTGTCATCTGCTCCTCCCACCACCACCATGCTGTTATCAGCTCGTATTTTCTCCCGGAAATCTTCCATCGCTTCAATGTTGCACTGCAGGGAATTCTGACCGATCACAAAGAGGACAGGGGTCTTCATCTCCAGGAGGGGGTCATCAACATCCTGCAAGAGCAAGGGGAACTGTAATCTGGAAGGACTGATCCAGGACATGGAGTCTTTGGAGCCGAACACCTTTCTGAATTAGATGAGGATTTCCAAAAACAAAAGGCATGTGCCACAGGGGCAGACAGCACTTCAGGTGCAACCCCAGTACGTACCACCTGCGTCCTGAAAGGAGGGAAGCATGAATTGTGCAGTTTGGTTAATCATCTCATGACAAAGACTGACTCAAAAGCTGAATGAGTACATAGTGCTGTTACTCATTAATAACTGAGACTGATGCCCTCCCTCTCAGAAACCCTATTTCACTGCATTTTCCTCCCTCCAAGCTTTTGCCGCACAAACCCAGCGTAAGGCTGAAGAAGCACCAACAGCAAAGCTTCCTGGGGTGAGCTCCCGATGGGGCTTACACAGCTGCACCGAGTCCTGAAGAAAACTCTGCTTGAGAGCTGCACAGTGCTCCAGCAAGTGCCTTTTATTCAGGCATGAGACAGATTTCCACTACCCTGAGAATGAGCCATTTCATTAGCACGACCATAATCACTCCCAACCCAGCCACGCGCTGGTCAGCTAATAAAGGAGCCATTTGGGCTCCATGTGGATCAACCCAAGTTGTCATCTCTGCTGCCAAATGACACAGTAAGTGACCTGCACGTAAGACGCCAGGAAGGAGCTGCAAGAGCAGAGACAAGAAACAGACTTCTCACACCAGCTACCACATCATGAATCCTACTGTGAATGCAACAGTCCCGCCTGGTGGGAACACCTCCTCCAAATGAAGATATCACAGACATTCCTCAAAAAAAATCTTCCAATTATCACTGCACTTCCAAGCCCAATTCCATGAAACAATCTAGGGACATTTTAAAAAAGAAGTACAGTTCTTTAAACGGCTCCACCTCCTTTTGGTCCTTACCCCTCTGGGGCCATCAACGGTGAGCAGCGGGAATCCAAGGCACACAACCGCAGTGACATACTCCATCACTGAAACCTGGGTAGAAAAAGCAACAGTCAGCGTCCTCACTGTCAGGGCATCGAGGGTGCGAAGGCTGCTTTGCCAAGCTCCTGTCAGGCACAGAAATATTATCCATGTTTAGAACTTGCTTTGTTGTGGGGGAAAAAAATACACTGAATGACACAAATTGCTTATGCCCCCACATCCAGAAAGGATGTCTGTCTCAAAGTCAGGCCTTGGAAAGAGAAGAGGGACAAGAACCACCCTGCAGAGCCTTAAACACAACAGTAATTCAAATCTAACTCTGAATTGAAGCTGTCAAGTGGGCTCCGAGAGGATGCCAAGGAATCGGGTACTTACGTGACAAGCCACCAAGGCACCTGTGTTCCACCCGATCAGGATGATCGGCTTGTGGGAGAAGTGGTTGTGAATCTACAGGAGAGAAAAAAAAAGACATGGATGGAGGAGAGGGACAGACAAAGGGACGATGCGCTGGAGGGGCACAGCACCTACAGACAAGGTGAACAGTTCGAAGGGAGCAGCAAAGGCGCCCCGATACGCTCACCGCTCTTCCTTACCTCCGCCACTTTGCCCCTCACCGCCCCTATCATGTGTTCAAGACACTGCAACACTCCCACCCCGCTGCCGTTGTTCAAGAGGTGGGTGGCGATGGGAATGACCTGCGGTTTGAAATGAAAGGTTGATAAATAACAAAGGCATTACTGGGGACAACAGGTACTGACAATTAGCACGGACTGAATCCAGTTTATGCGTGAACTTGTGCTTTCTCTCTCCCTCTTTCCCCCAAGATTCACTTCTAGCTACTAAAAACAGAGGAAATAGAGAATTCCCCACAGAGACATCCTCTGCTACTCACCTCGCTCCTACACACCCAGTATATCTACCACACTAGGAGGCGTGTGAGCGGCTCTGTATCCAGGCAGAGGACTACGGTGACCTGTAGTCTCTCTCCTGCAACCCCTTCCTACCAGAAGACTCACAGAATCATTAAGGTTGGAAAAGACCTCTAGGATCATCAAGGCCAACCATCGACCCAACACTACCCTGTCTCCTAAACCATGTCCCCAAGTGCCACGTCTACGCGGTGTTTGAACCCCCCCAGGGACGGTGACTCCCCCACCTCCCTGGGCAGCCTGTGCCAGGGCCTGACCCCTCTGGCAGGGAAGGCATTTTCCCTCATCTCCAACCTAAACCTCCCCTGACGCAGCCTGAGGCTCCTCTCGTCCTGTCCCTGGTGACTTGGGAGCAGAGACCAGCCCCCCCCTCACTCCAGCCCCTCTCAGGCAGCTGCAGAGAGCGAGAAGGGCTCCCCTCAGCCCCCCCTTCTCCAGGCTAAACCCCCCCAGCTCCCTCAGCCGCCCCCCAGCACACTTGTGCTCTATCAAGCCTTAGTAACAGTAACGATACAATCTAAACTGCTGAAGGTGGATGACTTTGGTCAGCAAGAGACCCAAAATGCATCGGATTTTGGCAACTTCATTCCCTGTGCAGTGTCTCAAACAGTAGACACTGCAGATGGCGGATGTCAGCCTCTGCTTTCAGCAGAAGGAAGTATTCTGGTGCACTGAAGCCTTATAAAAACAAGCTCAGCAGCTGCAGCCTAACACAGCTGCTAGTTTGAACTTCCCTCCTTTCAAAACCAACCATACCAACCTTTCCCAAGCAGGAAAGCTGCGACTGCCAGAATCGGTGCCGTCGAGAAGTGGGGAACATGGAGTTGGAGGGTCCAGAGGAAGCAATCAGGATGAGGGGGGAACCAGGCAGTTTGCTCTGCAAGTTCAACAAGAGACATGTAAGAGAAAGCAACCTCCCTGCTCGAGGCCTCGCTGCCCAGCCTGGCCTGCACAACGAAGCAGGAAGGATCTTGCATAGCTCATTAATTGATTGCGTTTGCTCCGGTTAAAGCTACCTCAGCATAGCACAGGGGGAACGTGTCCAACAGGAGGACCCCCCCCTCACTGAGCAAGTCTAAAGCAGGATGAAAAGGAGCCCAGGAAGCAAGTCAGAGGTGGAAGGAAGAGGACAGCAGAAGGATGGGAAGAATAGAGCTCACATGAGACCAGCCTCTCGCTCCCTCCAAGCCCTGAGAGGTACTCACGGGTTTATTATGCGACAAGACACCCACTGCTGGGTCCCAGGGTCTCTTCAGCAGCAGAGACAGGGCCTCAGCACCTGCTGCCCCTGTCTTCGCGGTAGAGGAGAGCAGCATCCTGTCGATCAGGGTGGGGATCTGAAACCACAGGCCAGAAGGGACTGAGAAAACGCACACAGCCGTTCCAAAGAGAAAGGATAGAAACTCCATCAGCTTCCTCTAATGAGCTTTATGAAGGGAGAGCATTATATGTGATAGCAAAGTCTTTCACTGCTTTTATCACCTTTCCTTTAAGCGTTTGCAGAGCATCCAAGTAAGCAGCCAGCACTGGCAAACTGAGGGTTTCCACTAACGTCGTGTGAAGCCACTGGATCAGTTTGGTGTCCCAGTTCACACTAGCCAGAGCTTGGCGGACCCTCCGAGCACACTTGTCCACCGCTATCCTCCTCAGGACTGGCTCGTTGCAAGCCTAAAAACCAGGAAATTAAAAAGACACAGTCAGGGGAAAAATCAAGCATGCCACGTGCATCCCAAGCCCCAGGAAAGTATCAGCTCAGGCAGCCCAATGTCCTCTGGCAGCAGGCAAAGACAAACAGCCTCACAGTAAGGACAAAATCATACCCAAACAAGCCAAGAGATGCCTGGTTTTTAAGGCTACACAACCCAAAGGCCAAGATTTTAATCTTGACTCAATCGGTCTTTGCTAGGAAGGACTGATAAAAACACACATGCAGCAACTCTGCTGCTGGAAAGTGAAATAGTAAAAGGCCTTACCCCTTCGTTAGCCAAGCGAGCCAGCCTGTCAGACTGCAGCGCTTTGTGGATCTTATTAAATAGCTTGTTCTGGGCCATTGTCCAACCCGTCCTGTCAGGAAAACCAGAGAGGTAAGGTAGGTCGCTGTTACACGGAGAGCCAGGTCCTGCGAGCTGTGGCCCGCTCCCCGAGGCAGCCGGCAGCACAGCCGGGCATCGGCTGCGGCTGCAGCCTCCAGAACTGATTTACGGCTATGGCCAAAGCGAGTTTGGCCACTAGGGATTTAAATTAGAGGATGGTTCAGTAAAAAACACCAGGTTTTAAATATCACTAGGGTGCATCGGTGAACACCCAAGCATCAGAAAGGCAAGAGTAACAGCAGAAGCAGTGAGCCCAAAATAATCACTCCTTTTAGCAAATGTTATCCCATTTCTCAAGCATACTGTCCAGAAGAACCTCCATTCCTTGTAACGTCAAGACCGTGAACGGAATTGACTACAGTTACCAGGAGAGTTTTTAACAGGGTGGCATTACTGCGTAGCTTCATTGTTAATTTGACATTGGAATATGGCTGAGTTGAGGGTCAATCTAACGACTCGCTGTCGCAGCCTCTTCCGAACAGAGGAGAGAGCTTCACATGAAGCATGTGGGAGTGATTCAACAGCTGGGCCAGCCTTTACCATTAAATTTGTCAACTTTTACAGCAGGCAGACAAGGAATTTGGACAGGAGAGTTCATTTTCTTTGAACATTATTGTCATGGTTTTAGCTGGGATGGAGTTAATTTTCTTCCCTGCAGCTGGCCTAGCGCTGTGCTTGGACTTAGTATGAAAACAATGCTGATAACACACCGATGTTTTGGCTGTTGCTGGGCAGTGCTTGTACTAGTCAAGGACTTCTCCAGCCTCCCAGGCTCTGCTGGGGGCACGGGAACCCGGGAGGGGAGGGGGCACAGCCAAGAGAGCCGATTCACACCGGCCAAAGGGCCAGGAACACCATGCCCAGTCTGTTCACTGGGAGGAGCTGGCCAGGGGAGGCAGGCAGCGATCACAGCACAGGGATCACTCGATCACTCAGGGTGATCGAGTAGATTGTTTGTGGGTTTGGGTTTTTTTCCTTTTTCCCTTTTCCTTTCTATTATATTATCATTATTGTTATTATCACCATAATCATTATTATAATTGTTATTTTAATTATGAAACTGTTCTTATCCCAACCCACAAGTTTGGGGTTTTTTTTGCTTTTGCTCTTCCGATTCTCTCCCCTGTCCCACAGGGGTGGGGGCAGTGAGCAAGCGGCCGCGGGGTCTTTAGTTGCTGACTGGGGCTGAACTACGACAGTCCTTTTTGGCACCCAACGTGGGGCATGAAGGGTTGAGATAATAACAGTTGCTGGTCACAGCATAGACTCTGTTCTCAGTATTAGTTTATCCGATCTGCACCGTGCTCTTGTATTTGCTGTGTCTGTTAAAGATCGGTGTTGGCTTTTGTGGCCTGCTGTGCTCTGCAGTGATTAGTGATGTTTTGTCTGGGAGAGCTGTTTTAAAAACATTGACCTTGAGTTTTATTTGGTATTTGAAGTTTATATTGAAGCCATTACTGTAGGTCGGGTACCACCTCACAGAGACAATTAGCAATTATACCTCCTCCTCCTCCTCTAAGAGTTTTTTTTATGGAGGAAATGCAGAACAGCACCGTAGCTACCATCTTCTATGATGCCTCCTCCTTCATTACAACAACTTTTCAGTATCCTGAACATCCTTGGGTAGTTAAGATATATCTGTCGGTATTGCTTTGGCAGACCATTTCAGGTCTGTCTAAGGTTAATAAGCAATTTAAGAACATCATCCAGAGATCTAGCCCAAGGCTCGATAGCTATGCATGGCAGGGTATGTGGGATAGTGTGGGCAAATGCCTAAGACGGTGGGCACCCCCAGTGTCGTGGGACTTCAGCCCTGAACAAGTGCAGAATCCTGAGAAATTAGTAGAATATTTGGAGGAAGTATGTTGTTACCCTGGCAATCCCAGAGAGATACAAATCACTGCAATGCGCTGGGGCCTGGCCCACGCCTGTTGAGCCCTGTTTAACACTATCCAGTGCCCCCAAGGGGAAGAGAGGGCCTCTGGATCTAAAAAGACAAAGACAAGGAAAGCGAGCAGCACTGCAGCCACTCAAACCCCCATAACAGACACTGCAGCTACTCCAACCCCGGTGACAAGCATTGCAGATAAATCAGAGGACCAACCCGTGCCAGTATCAGTCGCCCCTAGAATCAAGAAGAAATCCTGGAAGAGAAAATCAACCCGTTTAGAAAGAGATGATGGAAGAGCAGGGCCATCACAAGGAGAGGAGGAGGAAGAAGAACTCATACCAGAAACGGAAACCACCCAACCCCTATCCTTGAGTGAGCTGCAAGATATGCACAATATTTCGGCCGTCGTTCAGGTGAGCACATTGTCACCTGGCTGCTCCGATGCTGGGATAACAGGGCCAGTACCCTGGAATTAGAGGGGAAGGAAGCCAAGCAACTGGGATCCCTCTCTAGGAACGGGGGCATTGACAAAGCAATTGGAAAAGGGACACAAGCCCTCAGCCTCTGGAAGCGACTCCTGTCCGGAGTGAAGGAAAGGTATCCCTTCAAGGAAGATATTGTATATCGCCTAGGAAAATGGATGACCACAGAGAAATGTATCCAGGACCTGAGGGAACTAGCCATGCTTGAGGTGATTTATGGTGACCTGGATGATCAATAGTCATCCAGAGATCCAGATGAAGCCCAGTGCACGCGACGCACGTGGCGGAAGTTTGTACAGAGCGCACCATCCTCGTATGCAAACTCATTGGCAGTGATGGCCTGGAAAGACGATGAGGCACCAACAGTGGTGGAGGTGATTGATAGACACTGGGATTACAAAGCAAATTTCTCTTCCTCCCTCGTCTCGGCTGTGGAGAAACTGTCCTGGGTGGTTCAGCAACACAAAGAAGATATGTCCTACTCCCCACCAGTAGGGACCAGTATCTCAGCCATCAGGACTATGTGCCCCTTTGCTCAAGGGAAAGGATATAGGCCACGCTATGGTTTTACCTGCGTGACCACGGAGAGGCCATGAGCAAGTGCGATGGAAAACGTACCTCGACCCTAGAGGCATGGGTACGTGAGCTGCAAGGGAAAACAATCACTCGGGGAGGTTCTTCCAGGAAAGCTGCTGCTCCAGTTTCTAGTAAGCAATTCCCCAGACAGAAGTAGAAGCACTGATTTTATTTCTGAACCTAATAGAGACACCTGTGATTCGTATTTACAGGGAGTGACAAATACTATGACCAGGACTAGAGGGGCCCTGCCTCCAGCCGGGTGGAGGAAAGGGATAACTGGGCTTGCTGGACTGTGTGGATCCGATGGCCTGGCACGTCCGACCCACGGGAGTATAAAGCTTTAGTGGACACCGGCGCACAGTGCACCTTAATGCCATCAAACTCTATAGGGGCAGAGCCCATCAGCACTGCTGGAGTGACAGGGGGATCCCAAGAGCTGACTGTATTGGAGGCCGAAGTGAGCCTCACTGGCAATGAGTGGCAGAAGCACCCCATTGTGACTGGCCCCGAGGCTCCGTGCATCCTTGGCATAGACTGTCTCAGGAGAGGGTATTTCAAGGACCCAAAAGGGTACAGGTGGGCTTTTGGTGTAGCTGCCTGGGAGACAGAGAGAATTAAACAGCTGTCTACCTTGCCTGGCCTCTCGAAGGACCCTTCTGTTGTGGAGTTGCTGAGGGTCAAAGAAAAACAGGTGCCGATCGCCACCACAGCAGTGCACCGGCGGCAATATCGCACCAACAGAGACTCTCTGATCCCCATCCATGGGCTCATTCACCAACTGAGGAGCCAAGGAGTGATCAGTAAGACCCACTCACCCTTTAACAGTCCCATACAGCCAGTGCGGAAATCCAACAGAGAGTGGAGGCTAACAGTAGACTATCGTCGCCTGAATGAAGTCACTCCACCGTTGAGTGCTGCTGTGCCAGACATGCTAGAGCTTCAATACGAACTGGAGTCAAAGGCGGCCAAGTGGTATGCCACAACTGATATCGCTAATGCATTCTTCTCAATCCCTCTGGCAGCAGAGTGCAGGCCACAGTTTGCTTTCACATGGAGGGGCGTCCAGTATACCTGGAATTGACTGCCCCAGGGGTGGAAACACAGCCCTACCATTTGCCATGGACGGATCCATAATGCTTTGGAACAACGTGAAGCTCCTGAACACCTACAATACATTGATGACATCATCGTGTGGGGCAATACAGCAGATGTTTTTGAGAAAGGGAAGAAAATTGTCCAAATCCTTCTGAAGGCCAGTTTTGCCATAAAACAAAGTAAGGTGAAGGGACCTGCACAAGAGATCCAGTTCTTAGGAATAAAATGGCAAGATGGTCATCGTCAGATCCCCATGGATGTGGTCAACAAAATAACAGCCATGTCTCCACCAACTAGCAAAAAGGAAACACAAGCTTTTTTGGGCATTGTGGGTTTTTGGAGAACG
This sequence comes from Phalacrocorax carbo, assembly GCF_963921805.1. Lineage (NCBI taxonomy): Eukaryota > Metazoa > Chordata > Aves > Suliformes > Phalacrocoracidae > Phalacrocorax > Phalacrocorax carbo. The sequence goes on along the minus strand of NC_087536.1, from coordinate 765,390 downwards.
CATATTCCACACTACAGTCTGATCATAAGCCCTCTCTGCCAAGTGACCTGGAAGATGAATGATTTCAAATGGGGCCCTGAGCAACGACAAGCCTTTGAACAGATTAAACGGGAAATAGTTCATGCAGTAGCTCTTGGGCCAGTCCGGGCAGGACAAGATGTAAAAAATGTGCTCTACACCGCAGCCGGGGAGAATGGCCCTACCTGGAGCCTCTGGCAGAAGGCACCAGGGGAGACCCGGGGTCGACCCCTAGGGTTTTGGAGTCGGGGATACAGAGGGTCCGAAGCCCGCTATACTCCAACTGAAAAAGAGATACTGGCAGCATATGAAGGGGTTTGAGCTGCTTCAGAAGTGGTTGGTACTGAGGCACAGCTGCTCCTGGCACCCCAACTCCAGTGCTGGGCTGGATGTTCAAAGGAAACATCCCCTCCACACGCCACGCAACTGATGCTACGTGGAGTAAATGGGTTGCACTGATCACCCAGCGGGCTCGAGTAGGAACGTTATTGCGCAGGTTATCCACGAATGTGACACATGCGCTGCAGTCAAGCAAGCGAAGCGGGTGAAGCCTCTGTGGTGTGGGGGACGATGGCTGAAATACAAATATGGGGAGGCCTGGCAAATTGAGTATATCACACTCCCCCAAACCCACCAAGGCAAGCGCCATGTGCTTACAATGGTGGAAGCACCCACTGGCTGGCTGGAAACATCTCCTGTCCCCCACGCCACTGCCCGGAATGCTCTCCTGGGTCTGGAAAAACAAGTCCTGAGGCGACATGGCACCCCAGAGAGAATGGAGTCAGACAACGGGACTCATTTCCAAAACAACCCTATAGACACCTGGGCCAAAGAGCACGGCATTGAGTGGGTATATCACACCCCCTGTCACGCACCAGCCTCTGGGAAAATCGAACGATTCACTGGGCTGTTAAAGACTACAGAGGGCAATGGGGGGGTGGGACGTTCAAACACTGGGATACACATTTAGCAAAAGCCACCTGGTTAGTCAGCACTGGGGGATCTGCCAATAGAGCTGGCCTTGCCCAGGCAGAACCCTTACGTACTGTGGAAGGGGACAGAGTCCCTGTAGTGCATGTGAAAAGTATCCTGGGGAAAACAGTCTGGGTTATTCCTGTCTTGGGTAAAGGCAAACCCATTCATGGGATTGCTTTTGCTCGAGGACCTGGGTGCACTTGGTGGGTGATGTGGGAGCACGGAGGAGTCTGGTGTGTGCCTCAAGGGGATTTGATTTTGGGTGAAAACAGCCAGTGAACTGAATGGTAGGGTGGTAATTGCTACATAATGTTGTATGTCATCACTGCTATGGTTGCTATATGCCATATCAATGGTATCATGGTGGGAATCTCCCAAATTAAGAAAAAAAATGAACTTTCATTGACCGAAGCAAAGTGCAGTGGTGACAGAATGAGGACTAACAGTGCAGCAGTGATGGAACAAGGACCGACTTCAGCATGCAACAATCCAACACCACACACCATCTCTCCTGCCCTGAAAAACTCGTACAACAGATGGAACCCAAAGTCATGGACTAAATGAACTCAATGGACACCTCATGGACATTTTACAGGCGTGGTCCATAGACTAGGGGAATGATAAATGAAATCTGTATATTCTGTTAAAGGATGAGAAGGCAGGTAGGGGTTATTGAAATTGTATTGGATCGCATGGAACCTGAGCATGATGTAAATGATATGGAATAAGGGGTGGATACTGTCATGGTTTTAGCTGGGATGGAGTTAATTTTCTTCCCTGCAGCTGGCCTAGCGCTGTGCTTGGACTTAGTATGAAAACAATGCTGATAACACACCAATGTTTTGGCTGTTGCTGGGCAGTGCTTGTACTAGTCAAGGACTTCTCCAGCCTCCCAGGCTCTGCTGGGGGCACGGGAACCCGGGAGGGGAGGGGGCACAGCCAAGAGAGCCGATTCACACCGGCCAAAGGGCCAGGAACACCATGCCCAGTCTGTTCACTGGGAGGAGCTGGCCAGGGGAGGCAGGCAGCGATCACAGCACAGGGATCACTCGATCACTCAGGGTGATCGAGTAGATTGTTTGTGGGTTTGGGTTTTTTTTCCTTTTTCCCTTTTCCTTTCTATTATATTATCATTATTGTTATTATCACCATAATCATTATTATAATTATTATTTTAATTATGAAACTGTTCTCATCTCAACCCACAAGTTTGGGGTTTTTTTTGCTTTTGCTCTTCTGATTCTCTCCCCGTCCCACAGGGGTGGGGGCAGTGAGCGAGCGGCCGCGGGGTCTTTAGTTGCTGACTGGGGCTGAACTACGACAATTATTCAGTTCAGGAACGTCACCGCGTATTGAGTCACACCAAAAACAAAACCCACACCATGCGACAGGCAGTGGTTTGGTGCCTGAATTCCATTTCTCTGCTATCCCCGCACTACCTGTTGACATGTTCCTCCCAGTCGTCCGGCGGCGGAGGGGCGTCAGCATCCGTGCGAGCGAACATCACGTGGCGCTCGCACTCGTTCATCACGCTGCGCGCCTTCTGGTTGTCATAGAGCGGCACGGGCGTGGGCGTCACGGTCTCGACGTCGATGGGGATGTCTGCTTCGCTGTCAGGAATAAGTACGCTTTAGAGGAGGGGATCGCTCACCTTGGGGTCTGCTGTGCTTTAAAATGAAAAGTCCACTGAGCCTCATAACCAGGTTTCTTGTTATTCCCGGTCCAAGCCCAGGCCTGAACCCCAAGACCAAGCCCCTGAGCTGGGACCCTGAGCGCACTCCCATCCCTCACCCCAGGCCCAGCCCCACACCCCGACCCTAAAGCAAACCACAGAGGCCCAGCCACAACCCCCCTTCCTCCCCCGATCCCAAGGCTGCAAAACCAGCCCCAAGCCCACCCCCAAGGTGCTGAGCTGAGCCCAACTCAGCCCCCACACCTTCCCACAGCCCATACCGCTCCCCGCAGATCCCAAAACCTGCTCTAGTCTCCCCCACCCACACTTTCCCACCCCAACCACACCACCCTCCAGGTCACCCCCCACCCCACACTTTCCCCTCACAGACCCCTCCCTACCTAACCTAGCTCCCCCGGTCCCACACTCTCCCCTCACAGGCACCCCAGCCCCACAAGACCTCCCCCAGGCCCCTCTCCCGACAGGTCCCCCAAACCCCACAGGCCCTCCTCTCCCCCCACCTGCCCCACAGGACCCCCCACAGCCCCACATAGGTCCCTCAGCCCCACAGGAACTCCCCACCCCACAGGCCCCTGAGGACCCCCCACAGCCCCCCAGTAGGCCCCGCAGTCCCACAGGACACCCCCCACATGCTCCTCAGGACCCCCACCTGCCCCTAAGTACACAGGCTCCTAAGCCACTCAGGACCTCCCCCAGCCAGCCAATAGGCCCCCCAGCCCCACATCCTCCCTTTACTGACCCTCCAGCCCAACACTGCCGCCTCACAGCACCCACCCACCCCACCGGCCCCTCAGGACCCGCTCCAACCCCCCACAGCCCCCTCAGCCCCACAGAACCCTCCCCCCCGCCACACAAACCCCCCAGCCTCCCCCACCCGCCCCACACACTTCTCAGCCCCACAGGACACTTCCCAGCCCCCCAACACGCCCTCCCCGCCCCACACAGGCCCCTCAGCCCCACGGAATCCCTCCACCTGCCCCACAGGACCCCCTCAGCCCCCCCCAGCCACCCAACAGGCCCCCAGCCCCACACTCCCCCCAGCCCCCCGGGCTCACAGGGCGGTGCCAGGCTGCCGGCGGGGTGTGAGGAAGAGCATGCGGGTGGGACGAGCGGCGCTGGCGTCGGGGTGGGCGCTCCAGGGTTTGGCGTAACTGTGGTCCAGGCAGACCAGGTCCAGCTCCCGTTCGTGCACCGACAGCTGCAGTAACAACGACGTCCCCATCCTCCGCGCCGACCACTGCAGCTCCCGGTCGCGATCGCGCTCCCGGTCGCGATCACGGTCCGCTCCGCGCTGCGACATGGCCCTACCACATCCCCCCGCGCCCGGCCCGCCGCCCCGTCGCGCTGCGCATGCGCGGGCACGCCCCGCAGGGGGCATGCGCGGCGGGGCGGGGCGGCGGGGCGGGGCGGCGGGGCGGGGCGTAAGGCGCGGAGGTGGAGTCCGAGGGGCGCGGAGCGGAGCCAGAGGGCGGAGCCGGAGTGTGGGGGCGGGGAGACGGGCGGACACACGGACGCACGGACACACGGACGTGGGGACGCGGTGACCTGGGGATGTGTGGGCATGGGGGCACGGGGGAGTGGGGATGCAGTGACATGGGGACATAGGGACACAGGGACATGGGGAATGGGGACACAGGGGCATGGGGGTGCCATAGCATGGGGACGTAGGGACACAGGGACATGCAGACACACGGACATGGGGATGCGGTAACGTGGGGATATATGGATATGGGAACACAGAGACATGGGGACACACGGACATGGAGACACCATGTCATGGAGACATACGGACGTGGGGACATATGGACACAGGGACATGGGGATGCAGTGACATGGGGACACAGGGACACACAGAAGTGGGGACGTAGTGCCATGAGGACACATGGACACAGTGACATGGGGTTGCAGTGACACGGACACATGGGGACACAGGGACAAGGGGACGCAGTGACACAAGGAGACGGGGGTGCCGTGCCATGGGGACACATGGACATGGTAACATGGGGGTGCAGTGACACGGGGACACATGGACACGCAGACATGCAGACGAGGGGACGCAGTGGCTTGGAGACACAGGGACACAGGAGCATAGGGATGCAGTGACATGGAGACACAGGGACACACAGATATGGGGAAAGAGTGTCATGGGAACACATGGACATGGGGACGTAGAGACAGAGAGATGCATAGCCATGGGGACACAGCAACATGGGGACAAGGGACATGGGGACGCAGGGACGCAGGTAGCCAGGCACACGGTGGCATGGCGACACCCACCAAGCCAAGCCAACAGCAGCGTCGGTGCCCTCTCCCCCCGACAGTGCCATTCTGGAACGCGTCCTGGCGGTGGCAGCGCCTCGGTGACAGCACAGCAGTGGCACGGTGGCCCGGGCACACGGCCATGCTGCGGCTGCTGGTGGCCAGCGCCCACATCCCCGAGGCCACCGGCGCCGGGCCCGGTGTGCACGTGTCTGCCCGCTTCAGAGGTACCGCTGGGTACAAGGCGGGGGACACTGCGGTGGCCGTCCCCGTGGGACGGGATGGCATCGGCCGTCGCTGCCTGAGGAGGTGGCATCGGCCATCCTAGCGCACCACGGTGGCATCCTCGTGCAATGGGATGGTGCCGGACACGCCTGGGGACAGCGCTGGCCATCCCCACGTGTGGGGGCAGCGCCAGCTTTCCCTGTACACCCCGATGTCCCCACCCTGACGTGACACCATCCCCCCTCCCGTCCCCCTGCAGGCGTCCCCAGGAGCACCCGGGTGGTGCCGGAGGAGCGCAGCCCCACCTGGAACGAGGTGAGGTGACCCCAGGGTGGCCTGCGGTGGCACGGGGACAGTCGGGTCACCCCAGTGACCCCTTGTCACGTCCTCCCGCAGACACTGGCATGGCCACTGGGCACACGTCCCCTGCAACCCACGGCCAGCCTGACCCTGCGCCTCCGGCACTGGGGCCAGCCGGCACCCCGGGGGTGAGTAGCACCCATGGGTGGGCACCCCGGGGGTATCACCCCCAGCATGGCCACCCTCACCATGTCCCTGTGTCCCTACAGGGACCTGGGTGCCACCACGGTGTCACTGGACCGGTTGGTGGCCAACCCCGGGCTGCTGCTGGACCTCAGCCATGTCCCGCTGCTGGACGCCCGGGGACAGCCCACAGGGGTAAGCACCCACCCACGAGCGCACCCAGCAGCACCCCAGGGTGCCATCAGGCATGGTCCGGGGTGCCACCCGTCCTTTTGCAGTGCACCGTCACCCTCCGCTGCTCCTACGTCCCCCGTGGCGTGGCTGGGGATGTCGCAGTCCCCCTGCAAGGACGGGTGCCACCGCCGGCGGTGTCACCGGGGTCACCCCACCACCCCGGCAAGCCCTCGGCAGGGAGGAAAGAGGATTTCCAGGTATGGCACCCATGGGTGCAGTGGCACCCGGGGGTGATGTCCCATCCGGCGGCCACCACATCACCGCCTGTCCCATAGGTACGGGTGAGGGTCATCGAGGGCCACCAGCTCCAGGGCAATGACATCAAGCCGGTGGTGACGGTCCTCATCGGCCAGCACCGCTTCAGGACCAGGATCCGGGTGGGGAACAACCCCTACTACAACGAGGTGACTGTGGGGAGGGGACACAGGGACACGCCGGTGGCCCCGCACCCCACCCTCACCCCCTTTTGCCCATTTTCTAGGTGTTTTGCCAAAATTTCCACCGGACGCCCGCCCAGCTGGCAGCGGAGCCCATCCGCATTCAGGTTGAGGGGGGGATCGGTGGCGCTGGCGCGGTGGGGGACAGCGGGGTGGCCTCTGACACCATGTCCCCCGCCCCATCACAGGTGCTGGACTCGCGGGCCACCCGTGCCAAAGCTGTCATCGGCGTCTTCCAGGTGAGGGACGGCGGCTCCAAATGGGGGGGTCGAGCCGTGGTTCGGCCGCTCTCACCCCCTTTGCCATCCCCGCAGCTGGACATTGGCACCGTCTACCGGGCGCCGGGTAGGCAAGAGGGTTGGGGTGACAGCAGGGTGACAGCAGGGTGACACCGGGGTGACACCGGGGGTCTCCCACCATGCCAGGACACAGCTTGAGCTGGAAGTGGCTGAGCCTGCAGCATCCCCACCGCCCCGACTCCGGGTCCCGGGGGTACCTCCGTGTCAGCCTGGCCGTCCTCCACGCCGGCGAGCCGGTGCCGGTGAGCGCCCCCCATCCTCCCCAGCACCCCCCCAAAAAAACCAATATTCCCTCGGAGGGGGGGGTTCCCCATTTTTTCCACACCCCCCCCAAGGAGCAGGAGGAGCCGGCGGGGAACGAGGACGTGGAGGCCAACCTGCTGCAGCCATCGCCGTGTGCCGCCACGCTCCAGCTCCGCGTCTACCGCGCCGAGGACCTACCGCAGGGTGGGCACCGGGTGGGTTTGGAGGCGGGGGGCGGTAGGTCTGGGGGACCCCCCCACCCACCCACCTCTCCCCATTCCCGGTGCAGCGGAGCCGGCTCGGCCATGCCTCCCCTCGGTGCTACCGGTCGGCGGAAAGCGGGGCTTCGTGGCGGCGGCAGTGCGGGTCAGCTTTGCCGGCAGGACGGTGGGTGCTGGGAAAGGGGGGAGGTGGGTGAGTGGGGGGCCCGATCCTGCGGGGGGGTGGCTGATGGCTCTGCCCAATGCAGCTCTGCACCCGAGTGATGCCCCCCGACGCCAACCCGGCATGGAACGAGGTTTTCTTCTTCCCCCTGAGGGTAAGGTGCCCCCCGCCCCCAGCCCCGGCATGCATCCTGCACCCCCTCCCCAAAGCAGGGGTACCCCCAAAAGGGGGGCACCCCCCCACACATCCCCCTGCTTTTTTCTCTCCACAGCTGCCCCCCATCTGTGATGAGATCGAGCTGGCCATCCTCAGCGGGTAAGTGGGGGACACCACCCCCCTCCTGGTTTGGGGGCGATCCCCCCGTTTTTGGGAGACCCCCACCCCTTTCACTGCCTACCCACAGGTCCCGCAGCAGCAAGGTCCTGGGCACCGCCACCCTCCACCTCTCCCAAATCTCCTCCGCCGGTGCTGAGCTTGAGGGTGAGCGGGGTTCATCCCTGGGTGGGGGGTCCCCAGCACCCAGAGTGTCCCCCCCCTTCCCCGACTGAACCCCCTCTTTCACTCCCAGAGGGGACCCCCGGCTTCTTACCCTGCTTTGGACCCAGCTTCCTCCCCTTCTACGGACCCCGGCCAGATGCTGCCAGGACACCCAGCACTGTGAGCGGGTGGCAGGGTGGGGACAGCACCCGCTGGGGGGGGGGGACACGACAGGGACACCCAGCCACCCCCCCACACCTTTATTTTACAGGACACTGGGGTGGCTTATCGGGGCCGGGTGCTGCTGGAGCTCAGCACCCACATGGGGACCCCGGACGGGCGCCAGCGAGACACCATCACCCCCGAGGACATCGCCCGGGTGCAGGTGGGGATGCGGGGACACGGTGCAATAAATATATAATTTTTTTTTTAAGCTCCATTTGGGTATTTTTGGGGTATTTTAACCTTATTTTTTGCCGCAGCGCCACTTGCCCCGCCGCCGGTTCGGGTTGTGCGGGATCTTTTATTCGGCCACCATGGTGCCAGCCGGCCCCGAGCTCCTGCGCTTCGAGCTCAGTCTGGGCAATTACGGGGACGCTGGCGATGTCACCTGCAAGCCGGCCGCCTCCGTCACCCCACACGGTTGTCCCCTCTTTGATGGTGAGCGGGATGCCGGGGTGGGGGGGAGACGGGGGACACACAAGGGTGGTCCCATGGGACGCTCGGTGCCCTCCGGATACAGGCAACCGCTACCACTACCTGCCGTGGTACGGTGACAAGCCAGTGGCGGCTGTCACCTCATCGTGGGAGGACGCCGGTCACCGTTGGGATACCCTAAACCTCCTGCAAGCCATGTGCCGGCGGTTGGTGAGCACCCAGGAGCGACGGCGGGGTGAGCTGGGCTGTGACACCCCGGCCCCCAGCCCCGACTCCGCATCGGGATGGTTTGGGGGCACCTTTGCAGGAGAGGAACGTGGCGGAGCTACGGGGCGCCCGTGGGGACGCCCGGGGGGACATCGGCAGGAGGCTGCTGCGCCAGCTGGCGCAGGACTGCCGGTGAGCAGCTGGGCCCCGGGGAGCCGCGGGGCCTTGGGTGCCCCAAAGCGGTGGGTGGTGGGATGCTGGGGGGACCCCTGGGCCTGCCAAGCCGTGTTTGGGGGGGGGGGGGAGTTATTTGGGGTATTTGGGAGGGAAATGATGCGTTTGGCGGGAAAATGAGGAACTTGAGATGACAATGGGATGTTTGGGGTGAAAATGGAGCAATTGAGGGGAATATGGGATATTTGCAGGGGGGAAATGCCACATTTGGGGGGAAGTGGGGGCATTGGGGGGAAAACAGAGTAATTGGGGGGGAAATGGGTTTTGGGGGGAATGGGGCATTTAGGGGGAAAACAGGGCAATGGGAGGGAAATGGTTCTTGGGGAGGATTGGGATATTTGGGGGAAAGAGGGCATTTGTTGGAGAAATGGATATTTGGGGGGAAATGGGTATTTAGGAGGAATCAGCATTTTGGGGGAAAAAATGAGGCATTTTAGAGGACTGGGACATTTTGGGGAAAAGGGGACTACTGCAGGAGAATTAGGGCATTTTGGGGAGCAACAGGGCATTTTGGGGAGCAACAGGACATTTTGGGGGGAAACAGTGTCTTTTGGGGGAGAAACAGCTTTTGGGGGGGAAATGGGGCATTTGGGGGAAAACCAGGGCATTTTAGGGAAAAAGGAGGTATTTTGGGGGGGGGGGGGTTGTTTGCAGGCGGGCGCTGCCCCGGCTGGAGGCGCAGCCTACCCCCACGCCGCTGGATGCCCACCTGCGAGCGGCCCGTCTTCACCTCCTCCGGCGCGTGGCGGCGGCAGCGGTGCCGCCAAGAGCCGGCTGGGACACGTTGCTGCCGGTGGCCGAGGGCTGGCTGGGACGTGTGGCCGCGCTGGCCGTCGAGGTGGGGGCCAGGGCCGGGGGTGGGTGTCAGGGGCTCATCACTGTGTCGAGCTGTGGCCGGTCTCAGCCCGCCCATCTCTCTCGGTCTCTCCCGCTGCAGCCGCAGGCCGGCATGCCCGACGTGCTGCTGTGGCTGCTGCGGGGGGAGCGGCGGGTGGCCTGCGCCCGTGTCCCCGCGACCGACCTCATGTTCTCCCGGAGCGGCCCTGGCGCCTGTGGCAGACTCTGCGGCCGGATCCAGACCCTCTTCCTGGCGGTAGGCGCCCCGTGTCCCCTCCATGTCACCTGTGTCCCCCCTGTGCCCCCTGCCTCCCACCACTGAATCCTTCACATCCTCCCACGTCCCTTCCACATACTCTCTGTGTCCCCTCCATGTCCCCTCTATATCCCCTCCATGTCCCCTCTATATCCCCTCCATGTCCCCTTCATGTCCCCTCCACGTGCCCTTTGCATCCCCTCTCTAACTCCCCCACATCCCCTCCATGTTCTCTCTCTCCCCTCTATGTCTGCTCCATGTCCCCTTCATGTCCCCTTTGTGTCCCTTCTGTGTCCCTTCTGTGTCCTCTCTGTGTCCCCTCTGTGTCCCCCATGTCTCCCCGTGTCCCCCCCACATCCCTTCCATGTCCCCTCCATGTCCCCTCTGTGTCCCTTCTGTGCCGTCTCTGTGATCTCCCCACATCCCCTCCATGTCCCCCTGTGTCCCCCATGTCCCCCCACATCCCCTCCATATCCTCTCTGTGTCCCCTTCCGTGTCTCCCCACATCCCTTCCATGTATCCTCCATGTCCCCTCTATGTCCCTTCTACACCCTCCCCATGCCCGCCCCACGTCCCTCCCATGTCCCCTCTGTGTCGCCCGTGCCCCCCCCGCACCCCCACCCACGCTGGGGGCCGCAGGGCTCCGGGGACGTCCGTGCCCAGCTCCGGCTCCGTCTGTGGCTGGGACGGGTGGCCGACAGCGGGGACCTGCCACGACACCTCGAGGGCACCCTGCGTGTCTACGCCGAGACGGTGAGCCCTAGGGTGGGGGGCCTGCCCCAGGGTGCACCCCCCAGTCCCCCTCAACCCCATGGCTGTCCCCCTCCCAGTATGAAAACCAGACCAAGCTGCTGGGCAAGTGGGGTCCCCGGGGGCTGCTGGGGCGCCCCGGCTTCTCCGACAGCGCCGGCAACGTGGGGCTCCCCCGCCACAGCATCCGGCCCCCCAAGGGCTGGCGCTGGGATGGACCCTGGACCGTGGAGCCCCAGCGGCGGTGAGTCCCGTGGGACGGGTGGTGACACCCACCCTGCCGCCTTTGGGGACCTCGGGGATGACGCCGGCCTTGTCCCCTCGTCCCCAGGCTGCTGCTGGACACGGAGACCAACGTGGGCGAGGTGCTGGAGGAGGTCTACGAGAACGAGAGCCGGCGGCTCAGCGGGGAGTGGGGACCTGCTGCCACGGCCAGCACCGACGCTGTGAGCGGGCGACGGCGTGGGGGGTGCCGGCGGCGGGGTGACGCGAATGCATCGGGGCTCAGCTCTCGCCCGGTTCTGCAGAGCGGCGCGGCGGTGCCACCCAAGGAGGAGGTGGCGTGTCCCCAAGGTTGGCACGTCACCGATGGCTGGCGGGTGGACGTGACAGGGGCCGTGGATGAGGCCGGTGAGTGGGTGTCCCCACCAGGCACCGCGGGGGGGGTGGGTGGGTGGGAGCGATGGCGAGGACACCTGGGTGCCGCAGGTTGGGAGTACGGGGCGAGCGCAGCTCCTGGCAGCCCCCCGCCGGCATGGCACGCCACCGAGAAGACGTACCACACACACCGGCGCCGGCGCTGGCTGCGCACCCGCCGCAGGGACCCCGGCGCCCAGGGACGGGAGCAGGATGTGACCTCCTTCCTCCGGCTGGTCGGGGCGGCGGGGACGGGGACGGGATGGTGGGGACGGGGGTGGCAGGGTGGGGTGCAGGGATGGGGACAGCAGGGATGGGGTGGCAGGGACAGGGGTGGCAGGGATGGGGTGGCAGGATGGGGGTGGCAGGGGTGGGGTGGCAGGGATGGGGACAGCAAGGACGGGGGGCAAGGACAGGAGTGGCAGATATGGGGACAGCAGGGATAGGGTGGCAGGATGGGGGTGACAGGTATGGGGGTGACAGGGGTAACAGGGACAGGGGTGGCAGGGATGGGGACAGCAGGGACAGGGGGGCAAGGACAGGGGTGGCAGGGATGGGGGTGGCAGCATGGGGTGGCAGGGATTGGGACAGCAGGGACACGGGTGCTAGGGACAGGGTGGCAGGGAAGGGATGGCAGGGCCAGGCCTTTGACTACCTGCGCACTGGTGTGATGAGCCCTGTCTCTCCCCTTGCGCCATGCCATGGCGTCCCCATGCCACGCCGTCCCCATGCCACATCATCCCCATGCCACGCCATCCCATGCCACGCCGTCCCTATGCCATGGCGTCCCCATGCCACACCATCCCCATGCCACACCATCCCCATGCCACACCATCCCATGCCACGCCGTCCCCATGCCATGGCGTCCCCATGCCACGCCGTCCCCATGCCACACCATCCCCATGCCACGCCATCCCATGCCACGCCGTCCCTATGCCATGGCGTCCCCATGCCACACCGTCCCCATGCCACACCATCCCCATGCCACACCATCCCCATGCCACGCCATCCCCATGCCACACCGTCCCCATGCCACGCCATCCCATGCCACGCCGTCCCCATGCCACGCCGTCCCCATGCCACGCCATCCCCGTGCCACACCATCCCCATGCCACACCATCCCCATGCCACGCCATCCCATGCCACGCCATCCCCATGCCACACCGTCCCCATGCCACGCCATCCCATGCCACACCGTCCCCATGCCACGCCGTCCCCATGCCACGCCATCCCCATGCCACGACATCCCCATGCCACGCCATCCCCATGCCACACCATCCCCATGCCATGCCATCCCCATGCCACGCCATCCCATGCCACACCATCCCCATGCCACGCCGTCCCCATGCCACACCATCCCCATGCCATGCCATCCCCATGCCATGCCATCCCCATGCCACGCCATCCCCATGCCATGCCATCCCCATGCCATGCCATCCCCATGCCACGCCGTCCCCATGCCACGCCATCCCCATGCCACGACATCCCCATGCCACGACATCCCCATGCCACACCATCCCCATGCCATGCCATCCCCATGCCACGCCATCCCATGCCACACCATCCCCATGCCACGCCGTCCCCATGCCACACCATCCCCATGCCACGCCATCCCCATGCCACGCCATCCCCATGCCACGCCATCCCATGCCACACCATCCCCATGCCACGCCGTCCCCATGCCACACCATCCCCATGCCACGCCATCCCCATGCCACGCCATCCCCATGCCATGCCATCCCCATGCCATGCCATCCCCATGCCACGCCGTCCCCATGCCACGCCGTCCCCATGCCACGCCATCCCCATGCCACGCCATCCCCATGCCACACCATCCCCATGCCATGCCATCCCCATGCCACGCCATCCCATGCCACGCCATCCCCATGCCACACCATCCCCATGCCACGCCATCCCCATGCCACGCCATCCCCATGCCACGCCATCCCCATGCCACACCATCCCCATGCCACGCCGTCCCCATGCCACGCCATCCCCATGCCACGCCATATCCATGCCATGCCATCCCCATGCCACGCCATCCCATGCCACACCATCCCCATGCCACGCCGTCCCCATGCCACACCATCCCCATGCCACGCCATCCCCATGCCACGCCATCCCCATGCCACACCATCCCCATGCCACGACATCCCCATGCCACGCCATCCCCATGCCACACCATCCCCATGCCACGCCGTCCCCATGCCACGCCGTCCCCATGCCACGCCATCCCATGCCACACCATCCCCATGCCACGCCATCCCCATGCCACACCATCCCCATGCCACGCCATCCCCATGCCACACCATCCCCATGCCACGCCATCCCCATGCCACGCCGTCCCCATGCCACACCATCCCCATGCCACACCGTCCCCATGCCACGCCGTCCCCATGCCACGCCGTCCCCATGCCACGACATCCCCATGCCACGCCGTCCCCATGCCACGCCGTCCCCATGCCACGACATCCCCATGCCACACCATCCCATGCCACACCGTCCCCATGCCACGCCGTCCCCATGCCACGCCGTCCCCATGCCACGCCGTCCCCATGCCACACCATCCCCATGCCACGCCATCCCCATGCCACGACATCCCCATGCCACGCCATCCCCATGCCACGCCGTCCCCATGCCACACCATCCCCATGCCACGCCATCCCATGCCACGCCATCCCCATGCCACGCCATCCCCATGCCATGCTGCACCCCGTGTCCCCACAGCACAGCCCCGAGGCGGCGGCGGGGGCCGAGGCCTGGGAGTACGGGTCCCTCTGGGGCTGCCGCTTCCACCTCCAGCCCCGGGCGGGCGACGTGTGCCGGCGGCGCTGCTGGCATCGGCGCATGGTGCCCGCGCAGCCCCCGGCCGTGGCACCCCTCTTCCTCCTGGAGGGCTCCCCGGTAGGAGAGCAACCAGGGGGAGCTGGGGCTGGGGGGCACCGGGAGGGTCCCAGGGGTAAGGGGGGGTGGAGGGATGGGGGGACGGAGGGAGGGAGGGATGCCGGGAGGGAGGGATGGAGGGAGGGATAGAGGGATGCAGGGTAGGAGGGATGGGGGGATGGGGGGATGGATGGATGGATGGATGGATGGATGGATGGATGGATGGATGGATGGATGGATGGATGGATGGATGGATGGAGAGATGGATGAGTGACACTGGGGCAGTAGGATGTGGGACAGCGGGATTCAGGGCCAGGGGACAGGAGGGCCAGGGGGACCCCCCACCCCACATCCCATCCCGCCGCAGGGCCCAGAGGACCCAGCTGAGGAGGACAAGCCGGCTGCAGCAGAGCGGCAGGCGCGGGGCTCGTCCCGGACCCCCCCCCAGCAGCCCGTGCCCCTCATCCTCTGCACCTTCCAGCGTGAGCCCCGGGGGACGCGGGGGGGGGGACTGGGACAGGCCGGGGGGGTCCCAGGGCCCCCTGCCAGCCCCTGCCTCTCCCGCAGAGCCCAACTTCTTCCAGCTCCGCTGCTACATCTTCCAGGCGCTGGAGCTGGCACCCTGCGGCTCCAAGGCCACCGCAGGTGGGACCCCCCGGCCCCCAGCCCCCACCCCGATGGGCACCCCAGGGTGCTGATGGTGCCGCTGTCACCCAGACCCCGTCGCCCACGTTGCCTTCGTGCACGTCAGCCAGAGCACCCGGGTGCTGCCCGGCACCCTGGACCCCCTCTGGGACCAGACGCTGCTCTTTCACCGGGTGCTGCTGTACGGGGACCCCCGGGGCGTCCGGGATGAGCCCCCCGTCATGGTGGTGGAGGTCTTCGACCAGGACGGAGGGGTATGGCACCCATGGGTGGGGGGCACCCATGGGTGGGGGGAGCACCCATACCCAAGCAATGCCTTGCAGGGTGCTGGTGGTTTCCTGGGGAGGAGTGTGTGCACCCCACATGTTTGGCTGGATGTGGGGCGCCGGCAGCCCCCCCGGCTTCAGCGTTACCCACTGCGGGGACCGGGGGGGCCGGCCGGGGAGCTGCTGGCTGCCTTTGAGCTGCTGCACGACACTGAGGTGAGGGGCCAGTGGGGGCGGGGGGCCATGGCGTGCACCCAGGTGATGGGATTCCATCATCATCATCATCCTCCTCCTCCTCCTCCCCGGCAGGATGGGTCCCTGGCGCAAGTCAGCACCCCGCCGTGGAGGCAGGGGGTCTTCAGCGTCCCCCAGGGCATCCGGCCCGTCCTGCAGCTGGTGGCACTGGAGGTGAGACCCTGGGACCCGGGTGGGGACAGGGAAGAAGGTGGGATGGGGACGAGCCTGGGAGGGGAACAGGCTGGGGACAGGGACAGTGATGAAGGTCCTGGGGATGGGCTGGGGACAAGGACAAGGACGGGGACAAGGCTGAAGACAGGCTGGGGATGAGGTCAGGGATGGGGACAAGGGCGAAGAAGGGGACAGAGTCAGGACAGGGACAAGGACAGAGATGAAGATGGGGACAGGCACAGAGGGACTAAAACAAGATGGGGATGGAGATGGGGACAGGGACGGGGATGGGGATGGGCACCTGCCGTGTCCCACCAGGCAAGCCGCCCACCCAAGCTGACCCCTGGGGACCCAGGGGACCCCAGGGGGAGTGACAGCCGCTGTGTGCCCCCCAGGTGCTGGCGTGGGGGCTGCGGGGGCTGCGTGGTGGCGTGCGGGCGCCCAGCCTGGAGGTGCAGTGCGGGGGCCGGACCCTGCGGACCCCCACCATTGCCGACCTCACCGCCAACCCCAATTTCCCCATCAATGCCTTCCTGCTGACGCTGGTGAGGATGGAGGGGTGGATGGGGGGAGCCCCATACCCATGGGTGCTGCTGGTGGCACCCTGGGGTGATGGCACGACTCGGCCCCAGCACCTGCCGGCGGAGGAGGAGTACGTGCCCCCCATCCGCCTGCGGGTGCTGGACACGCGGGATTTCGGGTACCGACCCGAGGTGGGGCAGGCCTGTGTGCGGAGCCTGGGGCAGCACTGCTGCCAGCCCCAAGGCGAGGGGCATCCCCCCGGCCCTGGAACCCCCCCACCTGGCTCCGGTATGGCCCTGCCCAGCCCTGGTACCCCCTGCCTCATCCCAGCCCCATCCTGCCCCATCCCTGCCCCATCCCTGGTACCCCCTGCCTCATCCCTGCCCCATCCTGCCCCATCCATGATACCCCTGCCCCATCTCTGGTACCCCCTGCCTCATCCCTGCCCCATCCTGCCCCATCCCTGCCCCCTCCCTGGTAACCCCTGCCTCATCCCTGCCCCCTGCGCCCTCCCTGCCCCATCCTGCCTCATCCCAGCCCCATCCTGCCCCATCCATGATACCCCTGCCCCATCCCCGGTACCCCCTGCCTCATCCCTGCCCCATCCATGATACCCCCTGCCCCATCCCTGCCCCATCCTGCCCCATCCCTGGTACCCCCCGCCCCCTCCCTGCCCCATCCTGCCCCATCCTGCCTCACCCCTGCCCGATCCTGCCCCATTCCTGCCCCCCACTACCCACCTCTGGGATGGTTTATTTGCCCGTCTCCCCCCACAGCCACTCCCTGGAGCAGGATTGCTCAGGTGAGTCCCCCCCAGTCCCTCGGCACCAGCACCCAAGCTCAGCACCGCTGGGTGCCGGGGTCCCTGGCCCCATGCCTCAGTTTCCCCTCAGTTTCCCCTTTGCTCCCTGCAGATGCTGCCCAGGATCACCACTGAGAAGGGGGCTGTGGGCAAGGTAGGCACAAGGATGGGGTCACCGGGGCCACCAGAGCCACCAGGGTCACCCGTCCCCACCTCATCCTGCTCCCCACCAGGCTGCAGAGGAGGAGGAGGATGAAGATGAGGATGACTGGTGGAGCAAATTCTATGCAGCCATGGGGGACAAGGCAAAGAGCCAGCAGGGGACCAACAGGGACAGACTGAAGGTGAGCCAGAGCCTGGGACCGGGAGCAGGGGACAGGGGACAAGGATGGGGACGAGGTCAGGGATGGGGATGGGGACAGGGGTGGAGGGGATGGGGTAGGTTGGGGACAAAAACGAAGCAGGGGATTGGGACAGGGATGGTTGGGGACAAGGACACAGATGGGGGCAGGGATGAAGATGGCATAGGGCTGAGGTCAGGGATGGGGATGGGATGGGATGGGATGGGGATGGGACAGGGGTGGGGACAGGGATGAAAACGGGGTAAGGACAAGGTCAGGAATGGAGACTGGGAGGGGAACAGGCTGGGGCCAGGGCCAGCAATGAAGAAGGGGATGGGATGGGATGGGGACAAGGACAGGGCTGAAGATGGGATGGGAACAAGGATGAAGATGGGCACAGGGGTGGGATGGGGAGAAGCACCAAGATGGGGATGAGGACAGGAACAGGGACAGGGACAAGGACGAGGACAGGAACCGCTCCCCAGATCTATGGCTGCGAGCTGGAGGCGGTGCCCGAATTCGAGGGGCTGCAGGATTTCTGCCAGACCTTCCCGCTCTACCAGCCTGGGGATCACCCCACAGCAGGGGAGGACCCCGTGCCTGTGGGCGAGTTCAAGGTGGGTGAAAGCCCCTGGGAGACCCAAGAGCCGGGGCAGGGGCACCCCAGGGTGCACGACTGGGCGGCTTTCGCAGGGTCTTTTCCATATCTACCCCCTGCCCGAGGACCCCGGGGTGCCCCCGCCTCCGCGCCACTTCCAGCAGCTGCCCCCCAGCCAACCCCAAAAGTGCCTGGTGCGGGTCTACGTCATCCGGGCCTTTGATCTGTCCCCCCGTGACAGGAACGGGCTGGTAAGACACCCATGGGCGCTAGACAGGGGTCCCCTGTCCTCCCCACGCCCCCATGCCACCCTGACGGTCCCCTCCCTGCTGCCAGTGTGACCCCTACATCCGCGTCTCACTGGGGACGAAGACGCTGAGCCAGCGGGACCAGTATGTGCCCAACACCCTGGAGCCTGTTTTTGGCAGGTATGGCCAGAGCGGGTGGCCCGGTGGCACTGTCACCCCTGGGTGGCACCGGCTGGGGGCAGCCTGGCACCCAGACAAGGTGCTCAGGGGGGCTGATGGGACCCCATTTCCCCTGTCAACCTGTCCCTGTGCCAACCTGTCCCTATGCCACTGGGTCACCATGCCACTGGGTCACCACGCCACCAGGTTCTCATGCCACCATGTCCCCATTCCCCATGCTGGCAAGACCCCATGCCAGCAGGTGCCACACATGGGGGTCCCCACGTCACCAGGTCCCCATTCCCCATACCAGAATGGTCCGGAGCCACCAAGTCCCCAGTTCCTCTGCCAGCAAGTCCCCACGCCAGCAGGTCCCCATTCCCTGGGCTGGAGGGTCCCTGTGCCAGTAGGTCCCACTTCTCCATGACAGCAGGTCCCCATGCCACCAGATGCCCCATTCCCAACATTTGGGGGTCCTCATGCCACCACGTCCCCATTCCCCATGCCACCACGTCCCTCTTCCCCACAACAGCAGGTCCCCATGCCACCAGATGCTCCACCCCCTGTGCTGGTGGGTCCCTGTGCCACCAGGTCCTCAGGCCACCGAGTCCCTGTGCCAGAATGTCCCCACACCTACGGGTCCCCACGCCTATGGGTCCCCAATCCCCGGGCCAGCCCCATGCCAGCACGTCCCCGGGGCTGACGGCACCGCTGCTGCCAGGCTGTTCGAGGTGACAGGCACCATCCCGCTGGAGAAGGACCTGCAGGTCTCACTGCTGGACTACGACCTGCTGCCACCCGACCAGGAGATCGGCACCACCACCATCGACCTGGAGAACCGCCTGCTCTCCCGCTTCCGCGCCCACTGCGGGCTGCCCACCCTCTACCGCACGTGGGTGCCCCGGGGGAGGGTACTGGGGGGGGCTGGGGGCATCAGGGTCCGCAGTCCTGAGCCCAGGAGCGGGCATGGGGATGGGGATAGGGTGGGCATGGGGACAGGGTGGGCGCAGGGACGGGCACAGGGTGATGGGGATTGAGTGGGTATGTGGGAGTGGGTGCAAGGAGATGGTGAGGGAGAGGATGGGGACAGGGGTGGGCACAGGGAGATGAGGGTGCGGTGGGCACAGAGGTGGGGAGAGGATGGGCACAAGCAGGTTAGGATGGGGTGGGCACAGGGATGGGGACGAGCTGGGCACAAGCAGGTTAGGATGGGGGGGCACAGCAGGGTGGTTGTGGGGTGGGCGCGGGGCGATGGGGTGGCACAGGGATGTTCACAAGGAGATGGGGACGGGATGGGCACACGAGGGTGGGCACAGGGAGATGGTTGGGCACAGGGGTGGGCATGAGGAGATGGTTATGGGGTGGGAACAAGGGGGTGAGGTTGGCACAGGGATGGAGACGGGGCGGGTACATGGGAGGATGAGGATGGGGTTGGCCCTGGGATGGGCACAGGGGAATGGGGTGGGCACAGCGAGGGGCACAGGGAGATGGGGGCGATGGCCAGGGAGAGGACACGCAGGAGCAGTGATGCCGCAGCCCCCAGCCCACCCGCTGGCCCCACAGCGCCGGCCCCGGGTGCTGGAGGGACCAGCTCCCCCCCAGCCGGACACTGGAGCACTTTGCCCGCAGCCGGGGGCTGCCGGCACCCGAGTTCAGCACCGAGGGCACCGCCGTCACCTTCGGGGACCAAACCTTCCTCCTCAGCCACTTCGGTGGGTGGGTGGGTGCGCCGGGGGGGGGTGGGTCAGATCCTGTCCCACGGGTGTGACGGTTGGGCCTTGCAGAGAGCGGCCCCCCCACACACCGGTACCCCGGGGCACCCCGCGAGCGCCTGGCCCTGCACGTGCTCCACGCCTGTCACCTCGTCCCCGAGCACCTCGAGACCCGCACCCTCTACAGCGGCACCCAGCCTGGGCTGGAGCAGGTGGGGATGGGGCACCCCGGGGGGGTGACGAGGACGGGGTGATGGAGTCCCTGGGATGACAGGGATGTGGCCAGGGAGGGACCCCGGGGCGATGGGGACCTTTGGGTACAGGGTGTGCCAGGGGATGCCAGGGACCCCAGGGTGATGGGGACCTTGGGGTAGCAGGGACCCCGGGGTGGGGGGGGTAGCAGGGACCCCGGGGTGACAAGGAGGCCCAGGGCAGTGAGGGATGCTGGGAGGGGTGTGATGGGGATCCTTGGGCAGGAGGGGATGCCAAGGGGGTGATGGGGACCCTGGTGTGACAGGGACCCCAGGGCAGGGAGGGATGCTGGGCACCCTGGGTGACAGGGGCCCCGGGGTGACAAGGACAGGTGCTGGAGGGTCGACAGAGGCCCTGCAATGACGGGGACCCCAGAGCAAGGAAGGATGCTGGGGGCAATGATGAGCACCCAGGGGTGATGGGGGCACCCTGTGACAGGGGGGATGCTGCCGTGGGGACCGAGGGGTGCCTGTCCCAGCCTCCCCCCGCATGCTGTGCAGGGCAAGGTGCAGATGTGGGTGGACATCTTCCCCGCCAGCCTCGGGCCCCCCGGCCCCCCTGTCGACATCACCCCCCGCAAGCCCCAGAGGTGAGCACCCAGCCTGGCCCCGGCGGCGGGACAGGGGTGTCCCAGGGGAGAAGGTGACACATCCTTGTGCGCGCACGCGCGCGTGTCCCCGCCAAGGTACGAGCTGCGCTGCGTGGTCTGGAACACGCGGGACGTGGACCTGGGGGACACCAACCTGCTGGGGCAGCAGATGAGCGACATCTACGTCGCCGGGTGAGCCGCGGCCACCGCTACGTCGCCCGCGGGGAGGTGACAGCGGGGCTGGCGACAAGGGTGACGGCAGCGTCCCCTCCCTCGGGCTGGCACGGCAGGTGGCTGGACGGGCTGGAGGAGCAGCGGCAGAAGACAGACGTGCATTACCGCTCGCTGCAGGGGGACGGGGCCTTCAACTGGCGCTTTGTCTTCTCCTTCGAGTATCTGGCGGCCGAGCAGCTCTGTGTCCTGCCCCGCAAGGTGAGGGGCAACCCGGGGTGGGAGCTGGGGTGGGGGGGACACAGGGGACAAGCATGACACCCCCCTTTCCCCTTCCCAACCACGGCAGGAGCATTTCTGGAGCCTGGACGAGACAGTGCTGAAGGTGCCCCCCAAGCTCATTCTCCAAGTGTGGGACAATGACAAGTTTTCGGCTGATGATTTTCTAGGTGAGACCCTGTTTCCCTGCCCCACATCCCCCAGCAGGCTGGGGGACACCCACGGGTGACGGGGACACCCACGGGTGACAGTCAGCTGCCACCTGACTTGCCTTTTCCCCTGCAGGTGTCCTGGAGCTAGAGCTCACAAGGCTGCCACGGCCTGCCCAGCACCCCCAGGGCTGCACCCCAACACCACAGGGGACCCCCCAACGCCCCTGGCCATGGTGGGGGCCACGGGCCCCCTCCTGGCTCTCCCTTTTCCGACAGAGACGGGTGAGGGGGTGGTGGCCCTGCACCATGCAGGAGGGCGGCAAGCGGCGCCTCTCGGTAGGTGGGGGGGGGACGGGACACTGGGATAGCGGGGCACAGGGGTGACAGATCCTGCACCCCACCTCCCACCCATCACCCCCCTCCAGGGTAAGCTGGAGCTGAGCCTGGAGCTGCTGCCGGCGAAGGAGGCGGAAGAGCGGCCGGCAGGGAAAGGCCGGGAGGATCCCAACATGTACCCGACGCTCCCGGCGCCCGTGTGAGTCCCCAGGGAGATGAGCTCGTCCCCCCCACCCTGGGGCGCAGGGGGGCAAGGGGAAGGGGCACGGGGGGTCCCTGAGCTGGGTGTCACCCGCAGGCGGCCCGAGTGGTCCTTCCTGTGGCTGCGGGCACCGCTGCGCAGCCTCCGCTACAGCCTCTGGCGGCAACACCGCTGCCGCGTCAGCCTGGCGCTGCTGCTGCTGCTGCTGCTCGCCCTGCTCCTCGCCTTCGTCTACGCCGCCCCGGTGAGTGCTTGGAGGCACGGCTGCCCCCCCATTCCCCTCCTCACCGGCTCCAAAGCGCCCCGTGAGCTCCCCTCTCTCCCTCACCGCAGGGTTATTTGGCCATGAAGCTGGTTAACCCTCTCCAGAGCCTGCAGCGCGGCGGCGGCGGCGAGCGTCCCGCAGGCCGGCCCTGACATGCCAGCACCGGCGAGCGCCAAAGGGTGCCGCGCACCCGCCTCGCCTCCTCAATAAAGCCACATCAGTGATGGTCAAAGCATCGCCCTCAACTCCGTGGGTTGGCGGGGGCGGAACCAGCAAAGGAGCTACTCCATTTGGGGGAGCCCCACGGCAGCGGGATATGGCCCCCCCACTCACTGTGGCATCGGCTTGGGGAGGAAACGCTGCATCCAGGGCATTGGGCGGTGACAAAAAGCACGGCCCTGTCACACACACACACTGATGTTTATTCTGAGATACCAGCTACAGCTCCAGGGAGAGGCACAGACATTTCGCCCCTGGTTATCAGACAGAAAGAAGAGGCAAAACACCAGAAACACTCTCTTTTTGGGCCACAACCACCATTGAGCACTTTGAAAAAACCTCCCACCAACCCCCACGACAGCATCCTGCCAAAAAACTGCCGGCCACACGTGCGTGCATCCCAGGCACCACTGGGAGCCCGTGGGGATCCGGCGCAGGCGTCCTGGAAAGCAGTAGGTCAAGGACATGGCTCCCCAGGACACCGTCGAGGAGGGTGCTGCTGCTGGTGGGGTGACAAATTTGCCGCCTTGATGTCCCCAGAGCCACTAGACTCCCCTGGGACAAACTGACCTAGTATCTCCCTCTCCTGGGTCCCACCGGGGACCCCGTGCCCTCTGTGCCACCACCTTGTGAGCAACCCACAAGGCCCCTGGGGCGAAGGCGGCTGTGGCGACCGGCAAGAGACACGCAATCGTTGACCAAAGCAGTCACTGAGGTAGGAATAAACTACGACTCCCTGAAAGGCAGCGAGAGCTCCGGCTCCGAGAGGCAGGGGATCGCCCCGCGAGGCTCAGCTCCTCCTCGGAGGGGCCCCGGGACGCAGCGAGCACCGAGGGGAAAGCTGCCAGAAGCCACGACACGACATGCAAACACCACGGTGCAGGAGGCCGCGCCGGGACGGGAGGCGTGCGGAGGTGGCGGCATGCTCGGCCGCGGCCCTACGGAACGGGGAGAGGGGCCAAGCCCCGAGGCGCAGCAGCAAACGGTTATTAGAAATGGGGAACCCAGCGTTACACCCCGGACCGGGGAGGGGTCTGCAGCGAGGGGCTGTGGAGGAGACTGGCTGCTCCCCGAGGGGTGAGCCCAGCAGCCAGGCAGGTTCCCAGCTCGACCCGCCTCGCTGCCAGGGAAAACCATCACCATTCCCTGCCCCGAAACACCAAACCTCGGCAACTAGCGGGGCGGAGGTGGGTTGCACAGCAGCACGGGAATTCAAATTACAAAGAAAAACAGTCCAGTCTCCAAAGACAGCCTAAGGCAAGCGACGGAGAACAGACGGAGCGGGATGAACGGCTTGGAAAAACCCCTCCTGGAAATGAAACCATTGAGATAAGGGGTTGCGAAGGTAATGGCAACACTGCGAGGGGTTATTGCAGGAGGCGGCGAGGGAAGCAGGCGCTCGCTGGCGAACCTCAGCCGGCATTTCACCGCTGAGGTGGCAATTTCTGCCCGCTTTCGGGCTCCTTGGATGGCAGAGACAGCTCAGCACCGCCGGCACAGCCCGTCCTCCTGAACAGCTCAGAAAGCAAAGCCCCTTCAGGGGATGGCAGGTCCGTCCCCGCAGCGCTCGGCTCCCGGTCCCTCGCACACCACGCTGGGGATCCCCCACTCCCACCGGGAGCAGTGTGGGAGTTCTGGAGCCTGATAAGAAACAGCAGCTGTCCCCGCTGGGGTTTTCGGGGGGACACGAGGGTCCCTGCCGTGAGGGTCGGTCCATCACGCTCTGGCCAGTCTGGGACAGGTGGGAGCCGGGACACGGCCAGCAAGGACTAGCAACGGGCCATCGCGGGGTGGGTCCCAAGTCAATAGAAGTGTTTCCGGCTCTGCTCCTGCCACTTGTTGTAGACGATGACTCCAATGACAATGGCAAAAACGATGGCAACAAGGGAGAAGAAGACAATTAAGAAGAGAGCCAGGCCGCTCATGGGCTCCAGCGGCGCCTCCACTGCATGACAGAGGAAGGAAAAACAGCCCATGAGCCCCCCGTGCCCCGAAACCCAGCTGAGATTTGCCTGCACTGGGGGGTTTAACTGCCCCACACCGACACACCAGCAAGCCCACGCACACCCTGCCGGGCTCACGCCACCCTATAGTTCAGCTCTCCAAAGCTTTCGGGCGCTGCTCATTGTAAGGGCCGGAGCTGTGAGACCTCAGGGAACACAGGGGGCTCACGGACGCGTCTGCGGTGGGATTTCGGGAGGTTCAAACCTCTCACTCTCTACAACTGCCTGAAATGAGCTGTAGCGAGCTGGGGGTTGGTCTCCTCTCCCAAGTTACTAGAATGAGAAGAAACGGCCTCAAGCTGCGTCAGGTGAGGTTTAGGTTGGAGATGAGGGAAATGCCTTCCCTGCCAGAGGGGTCAGGCCCTGGCACAGGCTGCCCTGAGGGGGGGAAGTCACCGTCCCTGGGGGGGGGTTTAAAAAACATCTAGACGTGGCACTTGGGGACATGGTTTAGGAAGCCTGGGGGCGTTGGGTTGGGCTTGATGATCCTAGAGGTCTTTTTCAACCTTAATGATTCTATGAGCTTCCAGTGGACCAGCACACACCATTTCAGTCACAGCATGACTAACGGGGAGGCCAGGGTCCTCCAGGAGGGGAGCGCTCCTCCAAGGGCAAGCGCTGCTGCCCGCTACGCCTACACCAAAGAGAGGCGGGCTGCGACACCAGCTGTGTCACACAGTGAGCAAGAACAGCTGTCGGCAGGTGGAACAGGACACAGACCTCCCAGTTCCAGCTGGAGCTCAGCTGGTTTGCTGGCGAGATGACATGGTTTCTGCTCTGCAAGCACCACATCGCGGGTTCCCCCAAATCCCTCCCAGTCCCACCTTCCCCCACCTGAGGCCGGCAGCTCCTACTCACTTCCCGGCAGCTTCAGGTTGTCCACGACTGGCAGATACACCTCTCTGTCCCGCTTCTCCTCCTCTGGCGTCCGCTCCACCGTCAGCTGGTAAAGCTTCAGCGAAATGATGTCATGGTTGTCTGGAAGCAGAACAGAAACGTGTCCCAAGGCATCACCGACAAATATGGCTCTGGCCAGGGATTTGAGTGCCCCAGACAGCACCGTGGGATGTTATCACCTGGGGCAAAGGCACTGGCTCTCCCCTCCCAGGGGGGGAAAGCTCACCTCCACAGGGCAGGGCCTACGCCAGGCTGAGAGCTGCGCCCCAGCCCAGGGCCCTCTAACAGGAACATTTAAGCCACTTGATCTGGTCTGGTTGGCTGTTTTTCAGTTTATCTGACTCAAAACTGCTCGGCCACCCAAAGGGTATGTGTTAGCATCGGCCTCGTGTGGCCCTGCTTCTTTTGCTCATGATGGCAGAGTTGTTAGTGGGACAAGGTGAGCGCTCCACACCAGCCTGCCAGCTCCCTGGGCGCAGGGCAGAGATCTGAGCGCGAAGAGGAACTTCTGTTGGAGCCAACAATGGGCCCAGACACCGGCCGCCAATGCGCTTTTGTAGAGGCACAACTCAAATTGGGCTTAAAACCTGCCAAAAGAGGCACAGCAGTGTAACGTCAGGCCTTGTGGCACATCGGCCAGTGCCGGGAGAGAAGTATTACGCTGAGGAAGGTGGAGGGCTTGAGCTTTAGCTCTCTGTAAATCCCGATTTACATCAGCCCACATTACACCATCGGCTCCAGGCGCGCGGGGCCAGTCCCTCCCTCAATAACGGGCAGGCAACAGCTCTCAGGCTAGGAAAGCCAAAGCAAAATACACCCAGGCAGGTCCCAGAGACAGAGCCAGAGAGCAGGAGCAAGCATCGCGACTTGGCTGTAACGCCTGGGGCGTTTGCAGCGACGGCAGTTCTTTCCAGCGCTGCCCTTGGGGCTCACCCGGCATTGCAGGCTGCGGCAGGAGAGAACAGGAGGTTTTTTTGAGTACTCATCCTGTTTTTACTCCTCCCAAGGTGCGTGTTTTGGAGACACCTCTGGCTGAGCCGGTACAGCAGCTTTGCTGCTGTGTTGTTAAGAGAGGCTGGCTGAGGCCCCCCAGGGAGCTCAAGGAAAACGGGAAGTGCTGCCTAGGCAAAGCATTTAGGGGAGCGACGTGCCCAGACTGGGCTTTTGGCTCCTCAGGACTTGCTGCAAGACAAAAAACAAGGCTCCTGCTCACAGCTCAAGGGTGTTTAAAGCACGGAAAGGTCCTCACGTGCTTCTGCAAGCCCCAGCAGGTACCGAGCTGCACCTCCAGACACCCAAAGCTGCACAAGAGCTGCCAGAGCTGCTTGGGAAGCGAGGCTGGGGACCCCAGAGCAATACCTGACAGGTCTCCGGTGACAGAAGAGGTCCCGAAGTAGTACCCGCGGGGCAAGCGCACGCCCGGCACGTCAATGCAGTCTCGCCACTCGTGCTTACCATCGATATCGATCAACACCTGCGAAAGAAGCAGCTCCCTTAGCTCCCCCATGGCCCCGACGCCCACTCTGCCCTGGCAGTCAGCACTCACCGTCAGTCTCCTCTTCACGTAGCGGATCACCAGGAAGGTGTCGTGGTTGAGGTTGCGCACCATGGCCGTGCAGCCCCCCAGCTCCGTCGGCCTCCCATCCCGGTCGTGGTCGTAGGTGAGAGAGCCGTTGTTCACCATGGCCGAGATGTAGGGGAAGACGCGCTGCGAGGGGGGCAAGGCTGGCGGTGAGTTTCTGCTCTCGCCATCGGCCACGGCTCGACTACCGGCTGCCCACGCATCCCAGTGCGCCTCTGGGGTCAAGAGCCACAACACCCCTACCAGATCCCAAGCTCCATCACCCCCCAAGAATCCATCTCAAGAAGACAACAGCACGATCTCACTTCATCCCCCAGCCCTCCTTGGGCCCAGCCTCAGCTCCCAGATGTTCGGGATGGAAGACAGCCGATTTCCATGCAGTCTCCCAGCTCACACAGGGATTTCTGGAGCTCAGAGGAGGGAATTCCTCGACCGTGAGCCAATGTGAAACCTGACAGCTTGGGAATGGGTAGGTTGGCAAGAGCAAGTACCTGATTTCCCGGGCTGTACCTCCTCTTCTGAGCCTGCCAGTCCAGGGTTATCGCAAAGCAAGAAAGAGCACAGAAGCAAGACGGTCATAGACCAGAGTTTAGTATTAACCTGCAACCTGGAAACTTCCTCCCTAGAAAGCTCAGCATGTTATCGGCTTAGCAGAGAGGGTCCAGTGCCAAATGCCAGGACACATGGCTAGGAAATGGCGCCAGCGGGCAAAAGCCACATACAGCATTTTTCCTCCTGTCATGCAGCAGCTCACTCACACAAAAGCCAGCACCCAACAGGGGACGCGTCGGCCACGACCGCTCCCCAGGGCCCACAACTAACCCGTCCCTCTTCCCTCGAGGATAAGATGCATCTTTTTGCCCTTTTAAAAGGTGAGGGAAAGCAGCCGTGAACCCACACACCATTACAGCAACTGGCCGACCAGCATTTCTCCATGGTTTCCCTTCCTCGGTGCTTGACCTGAGGAGGGCAGCCCCCTCCGGTTGCAGACTGTGCTGGGAAGCCGGACACCCACATTCCACTCATTATTTCTTTTAAATAAGACCCATTGTGCATCCCTTTACCCCACAAAAGCGGAGCTGCCACCTTGGTAACATGGCACCAGGCGGCTCAGAAAGGCTTTTCAAACACTCAAAGCAGCCAGCTCTGGTGCAGGGGTGGACTTTGTGCTTGGAACAAAACTCGGTAGTTACTCAACGTTTGCTCGGCAGCTCTGACGTCAGGGCGCATCCCAAACTGCACCCCTTTGTCTCTCCCTGGGGTGAAGGGGGTCCTGCGGGGCGCTGGGGTGAGCACCAGGGTCTTGGGGTAAAATAGCACCTATTTTTTAGGAGAAGCTAGAATTACAAAAGGGTCCAGCTTTGGTTTTGGAGTGATGAAACAGATTGCAGCATCAGCGTGGGAAAGGCCTGGCTTTAACTTCTTCCGCACGCCTTTCTCCACAGGAATGGACGCGAACAAAACCCAAACAAACAACAGACACATCAGGAACACAAACGTCTTTAGACAGGCATCCTTCAAAGAGGCAGAGTGCAGTCACACCGCATCCCCGAGAGCGGGGAAAGCCTCCTGCCGACCAGCTGCCAGGAAACAGCCCCGCCGTGCAGGCAGGCCTGGGCTGGCAGCTCGGGTGCTGCTCTGCTCGAGGTCTACAAAGCCCATGCTCTTGGTACAGCTTCACCTCAAGCACTACTCGCTGGCAGCCTCCGGAAAGCACAGGAACTCCCAATACAGAGGTGGTGTCATCAGCTAGTTTCCTTCTGCCCTGAAAGCTTTTCCTCTGGGTAAAGCTGACCACAAAACTACCCTGCAGGTTTTCACGGTGAAGAGTTATTGCCACGCTGGGAAGAAAAAAAAAAAAAACTACAGAGCACAGCAGGGAAAGGCGGTGGAGAGGAAGCAGAGGAATATCTGGTCTCTGATTTAAGAGCTCAGAAAAGATGGCACTGCACCGATGAAGAGCTACATTCGCAGTGACGCAAGCCATAACCTTGGTGCTGCCCATGCCACACTCTGCAGGCAGCTGGCAAGCAGCCCCATCCTGTTTATCCTTCCCAGCTCACCTCCTGCTGCTTCTCCTCGTTTGGGTAGGTGTCCACGAACACTCCCAGGCCCAGGAAGTTATCCTTGCTTCCAAAGACAGGCCCTAGAACAAAGGAGAGGCTCTGAGTAAGGGTGGAAAGGTCAGGCAGGCATTGCAAAGGGTTTGCTACACATCCCTTCGTGTTATTCTTTTTATCAGATAACAAGGCAAGAGCTCTCCAGACCACACAGGGGTAGATTTACCCTCAAGTCACATAATTCCGCATGAAAACCCACACACAAGTCAAGTTGGGAGGTTATACGGGGTCAGAGGCTCGTTAACAAGCAAAGGCTCTTTAATGTTGCTGTGGCAGGGAGACCCAGATCAGACACTGATGGGGGATCAGCACGGATGGATCTTTTGTCCCCAGTTTCCACCTGCTTCTGTAAGGCAGAGCTGCATCACCTCGCCAACAGTGTCCTGGGCTGCATTCAAAGGAGTGTGGCCAGCAGGGCGAGGGAGGTCATCCTCCCCATCTACTCTGCCCTAGAGAGACCACATCAGGAATGCTTTGTCCAGATGTGGTCCCCCCAGTTCAAGAATGATGTGGAGCTGCTTGAGCAAGTCCAGCAAAGAGCTACCAAGATGCTCAGGGGACTGGAGCATCTCCCTTGTGAGGAAAGGCTGAGAGACCTGGGTTTGTTCAGCCTGGAGAAGACTGAGGGGGGATCTCATCAGTGCTTATAAATACCTGAAGGGTGGGTGTCAGGAGGATGGGACTAGACTCTTTTCAGTGGTGCCCAACGCCAGGCCAAGGGGCAACGGGCACAAGATGGAACACGGGAGGTTCCACCTGAACGTGAGGACAAACCCCTTCCCTGTGCGGGTGCCAGAGCAGGGGCACAGGCTGCCCAGAGAGGCTGTGGGGTCCCTTCCCTGGAGACATTCACCCCCCGCCTGGACGCGGCCCTGGGCCCCTGCTCTGGGGGTGCCTGCTCCAGCAGGGGTGGGACGGGGTGAGCTCCAGAGGGCCCTGCCAACCCCCGCCATTCTGGGATTCAAAGGCCGGAGACAGAGCAGAGCACTACAAAACTCTGCGCAGCCTGGGGCAGTTAATCAAGGACCCTCCAGGCAGGGAAGTCTGAGGGCAGGATTAAATTCCCTACCCTTTGCTGATCAAGGATCGAACTTCCTCTGCAGTCTGTTTTTTAAGGAGCTGACTCCCAGTGTGGGAGGCCCCATGCTTCCCGTTATACCACCCGTCTCAAGATCAGGACAAAATAACCCCAAAGCCGTCTACCCCCAAGCTGATTCCAGCCTCCCAGAGCCCCGTAAACTCCCAACCCAGGGTGCCGAGGCTCAGAGGCAGCCTCACGCATGGTCATTACTCCCTCTTCACCTTCCAGGGCGAGAGAAAAACAGCCTTAAGGCCCCAAAACACCACAGTTCCCCAGAGGACGCTGCGATTCCCCACTGCTATTTCCCCGAGTGAGCCTACAGACTGGGGAGACGATGTCTGAGAGCTGGTGGCACGTGTCGCCCAACACCTTCCCCTCAAGGCACAGCCTCCGTCCTGGCAGCTGCCGCCAGCACTTTACCTGGCTGCATGCGATCTTTGGTGTACCAGATAGCAAAGCCATCTCCATTCAGGTTTTTCTTGCCTTGCCCGTGGATTTTAAAATGCACCTGCATCTCCCAGTCTCGGAGATAACATGGCTGCAAGAGAAGGAGCAAGGATGTGAAATGAGGGTGTCCCTCATGCCAGCACCCACCGCTTCCCTACACACGAGGGTGAGGGACGGCGGGGACGGACCGCCGCAGCCCGCTGCGCTGTCCCCTGCCCATCACAGCAGCCGGCAACTCCACACGCCACCAAACCGGAGAGCGCACTGCCACTCCCCATTTCCTTTGCCAACAGGCCACGCTGTCCTATTTTGGATGCAAGCAAGAATAATTAATCCCAAGGGACATCATTAAACTGAGGGAATTGGTCCTTGCCCAAGGCTATAAAAAGCCAAGGAACTGATTCTGATCTCACGCTATGCTGAGACAACAGCAACTTCATCAAAATCAATAACTCGCACCCAGGAAAAAGAGAGCAGAAAGAGCCCGAGGAGCAGCTCCAGCTTCTTAATTGCTGTTGAGCCAATTAGATCCTGAGCTACCAACAAATTCCTTGTGTGAACAGGCACAAAACACAAGGAGCTTGTAACAGATTCGCTCACGCAATGTCGTGAAGCTGGCTGGTGGCTTCGCTTGGAAGCCACAACAGTTTGTGGGAGCTGTAAAGCCAAGCAAAAAATCCCTCCCTCAATATTTTATACAATAGAAGTTGAGCATGATGGATCCCTTCTGGTCTCATAGGACATTTTTCAAACCACTACAGAGCAGTGGGGCACAAAAACCCTGCTGATTTCAACCCCAAATTGATATTCAACAGGAATTATCAAGGTATTAAAGGCAGCCTTGCTGTCTGCCAGGCAAAAGGCTCGTGGGGGCAGCAAAACACTTTAACAGAGCTCAGCACTGGCATGCCACATCGAGCTGCCACTTGACCGGCCCCGCTCTGTGGTGTGGGCATGGCAAAGGGGGCAGTGGGCATGCTCCAGCTGTGGTGGTGCCAAGAGAGACCCCAAGGTGGTCAGTACAGGCATCCTAAATTCACATGGGGTGGAGGCCACTCAACCCTTGCAGGAATTGCCATGCCAAAGGCTGGAATCTGAAGTGCTACTGGTACCCCCAGCCCCCCTCAACATCCCCAGCCACCTTCGCACCACCCTCTCCCTACAGCCTCCCAAGCCCACCCCGATCCCCCCCACACCACTTTGGCCCAGACCTTCAAACCTCCCCTGCCCAAACACCCCTGTGTTCCCACAGGCCCCCAAGTCACCCTTCTCATGAACCCCTCCCACCTGCTGGTCCAGACCCTCGCACCCCCCCGATGGCCCAGACCCACTGACACCTCCCACCCCACCAAGATGCATCCCCCAGCTCCTTCCCCAGTACACCAGCCCCTCCCAGTCCTGCCCATACACCCACACCCCAAAGCCCCCTTCCCCAGGACCCCTCACAGCCTCTTAAGTCAGCTTCCAGCCCCCCAAAATCCCCGACCCCCAGCCCCCCATACTCACCCCAAGCCCCCAAATCCCTCTCCCCCCCCCAACCTGGCCTGACCCCGCTCCTCCGGTCCCCCACGGGGGGCACCCCGCGGTCTCGACCCTCTCCCACAGCCCCCCCCATCCCAATGACCCTCCCCCCCCCGGTCCAGGCCCCCTCCCCCCCGGGCTCACCACGCGGTTCCAGACGGCTCCCTGCTTGCTCTGCACGTCGGGGGTGAGGCGGATGTACTGGGTCATGACCATGGCGTTGCCCTGCAGGTCCCACAGCCCCGAGCTGGCCGAGCCCACACCTGCGGCCCACATGCACCATCGGTACCGGGCGCCGCTACCGGGCACCGCCCGCCGCCCTCCTGCCCCACTCACCCTGGTACGGCTTGGAGAGGGAGTGCTCCCGTTTGAGGTGCTCCTCCGTCTGCTCGGCCCGCGGCCCGCCCAACGACAGCGCCACGGCCAGCAGCGCCAGCCCGGCCCGCCACCGGCCCGCCGCCGCCATCTTCCCTCCGCCGCGCCGCGCCCCGCCTCGATCACCCATTGGCCGCCCCGCCCCACAGCCCCGCCTATCGGTTGGCCGCGCGGCCTGGCTGTCAACTGATAGGCGGGGCGCGAGGGGAGGCGGAGGGTGATGGGCAATGTAGTTCCGGCCGCCTTAAAAGGTCCGGCCGGCACCTGGCGGCTGCCCCGGCCTGAGTCCTGCCCCTCAGGTCCTAGTGCCCCCGCACCCGGTCCTTATGGAATCATTCAGGTTGGAAAAGACCTCAAGGATCATCAAGTCCAACCCCCAACCCAACCCCCCCAGGCCTCCTAAACCATGGCCTGAAGTGCCACGACTACATGTTGTTTGAACCCCCCCAGGGACGGTGACTCCCCCACCTCTCGGGGCAGCCTGTGCCAGGGCCTGACCCCTCTGGCAGGGAAGGCATTTCCCCTCATCTCCAACCTAAACCTCCCCTGACGCAGCTTGAGGCCGTTCCCTCTCGTCCTGTCCCTGGTGACTTGGGAGCAGAGACCGACCCCCCCTCACTCCAGCCCCTCTCAGGCAGCTGCAGAGAGCGAGAAGGGCTCCCCTCAGCCCCCTCTTCTCCAGGCTAAACCCCCCCAGCCCCCCCAGCCGCCCCCCAGCACACTTGTGCTCCAGACCCTGCCCCAGCCCCGCTGCCCTTCTCTGGACACGCTCCAGCCCCTCCAGGCCCTTCTTGTCCCGAGGGGCCCAAACCTGAGCCCAGCATTCGAGGTGGGGCCTCCCCAGGGCCGAGCACAGGGGCCCCATCCCTGCCCGGCCCCTGCTGGCCACAGCAGTGCTGACACAAGCCCGGGGGCTGGTGGCCTCCTTGGCCACCCGGGCACTGCTGGCTCATGCCCAGCCGGCTGTCAGCCCCCACCCCCAGGGCCTTCTCCGCCGGGCACTTCCCAGCCCCTCTGCCCCAGGCCTGGGGCGCTGCCTGGGGTTGGTGTGACCCAAGGGCAGGACCCGGCACTGGGCCTTGTTAAACCTCACACAGCTGGCCTCGGCCCATGGATGCAGCCTGTCCAGGTCCCTCTGCAGAGCCTTCCTGCCCTTGAGCAGATCGACACTCCCGCCCAACTTGGTGCCATCTGCGAACTTACTGAGGGTGCCCTCGATCCCCTCATGCAGATCATCAGTGAAGATATTGAACAGGACCGGCCCCAACGCTGATCCCTGGGGAACCCCGCTCATGGCCACTAATGTCACCCCCCGGCCAGGTCCTAGTCCCCCCTGGCCCCCACCCATCCGCATTTCCCAGGGGACACCCCCCCACCCCCGCTCCAGGTGACAGCCACCCCACCCCCCCTTCAGGCGCCACTTGCGCTCTCACCACGCGGTCCCCGCCCTTCGGAGGCCCCGCTGCCATCGCCCCTTTAAGGCGCGCGAGCCGCCTGGCGGGCGGGGTGGGCTCGGCGCGGCGCGTGAGGCGGGTCGCGAGCGCGGCGATTGCGAGACGCTAACATGGCGCCGGGCGGCGGGCGGCGGCGCGGCGGGGGCGGGGGGGGCGGCGGCGGCGGCCGCCCCGGCGGCTCCCCGGCGGCTCCTCCGTTGTTGCCGCCGCTGTTGCTGCTGCTGGCGCTGCCCGGCGGGGCGGTGCCGGCGGGGGACAGCGTGATCCTGGGTATGCGCTTAGAGAACAGCACGAAGCCGGCGGCGGGAGCTCCGGTGTCCGGGCCCATCCGTGTCACGGAGGATAGCAAGGTGCTGCTCCGCCTCTACGGGCTGGGGCTGGGCCCTCGTACCGGCGAACGGGTGGCTTTCGCCGAGCTACCAGAGACCGCCAACGCTTCGGTTCCCAACGGCACCTGCCCCGAGCGCTCCCAGGACCTGCTGGTGCAGCCCGGAGCGGCCGAGGCCTACAGCACCTCGGCCCTGCTGTGGGTCCGCGTCCAGCCCCTGCGCAAGGACGAGCAGAACAAGACCTACGTCCTCTGCACCCAGCGCCGGCCCGGCCAGCCCTGGTTGCCCCATCAAGGCACCGACGGTCATATCGTGGTGTTGGAGGAGAAGAAGTCGCTGTTACCCCTTTGGTTGCAGGTGATCCTCATCGCCGGGCTGCTGGTGCTGTCGGGGATGTTCAGCGGGCTCAACCTGGGCCTCATGGCGCTGGATCCCATGGAGCTGCGCATCGTGCAGAACTGCGGCACCGATAAGGAGAAGCGTTACGCCCGTAAGATCGAGCCCATCCGCCGTAAGGGGAACTATTTGCTCTGTTCCCTGCTGCTGGGTAACGTGCTGGTTAACACCACCCTCACCATTTTCCTCGATGACCTCATCGGCTCCGGCGCCGGCGCCATCGCCGCTTCCACCATCGGCATTGTCATCTTTGGGGAGATCGTGCCCCAGGCGCTCTGCTCCCGCCACGGCTTGGCTGTGGGTGCCAACACCAACGTCCTCACCAAGTTCTTCATGCTGGTGACGTTCCCCCTCTCCTACCCCATCAGCAAGCTCCTCGACTGCATCCTGGGCCAGGAGATTGGCACCGTCTACAACCGGGAGAAGCTGGTGGAGATGTTGAAGGTGACGGAACCCTACAACGACCTGGTGAGGGAGGAGCTCAACATGATCCAGGGAGCCCTGGAGCTCCGCACCAAGACGGTGGAAGACGTGATGACCCCGCTGCAGAACTGCTTCATGATCAACAGCGACGCCATCCTGGACTTTAACACCATGTCAGAGATCATGGAGAGCGGCTACACTCGCATCCCTGTCTATGAGGACGAGCGTTCCAACATCATGGACATCCTCTATGTCAAAGACCTGGCTTTTGTCGACCCCGATGACTGCACCCCGCTCAAAACCATCACCAAATTCTACAACCACCCCGTCCACGTTGTCTTCCACGACACCAAGCTGGATGCCATGCTGGAGGAGTTCAAAAAGGGTGAGGGGGATCGGGGGGTGCCACTTCCCTGGGGTGCTACTTTCTTCCCCTAGGAGGAGACTGGCAGATGCCGGAAGCAAAACTCCAGGGAGTTTTGCCCTCCGGGGCTGGAGCTGTCCACACCAGGGCTGCCGGGGGTCCCCACAGTTCAGGCAGTTGCGATCTGGAGGGGACCGGGTGCCTGGGGACTCGGCACTGGGGTGCTGGGGACGGGCAGTGCGGTGCTGAACCAGGGGCAGCTGCTCGGAGCCTGCAACCACCCAGGCTTCCGGAGTTTGGCACATAACGGCACTGCGCCCGCGCCGGGGAGGGAAAGCCTTGGCTTTATTGGCTGCGGAGCAGCCCGTGCGCAGCGCCAGCCTCGAGAAACACTTTGGGAGTGTTTACTTGTTCCTTGTTTTTAATTATCGGCCCCGGAGGCCCTTGAATAGCTGTTGGAAAATTGCTCGGCTCCTTGGTTTGGGCTTGGCTCCCTCCTCTGGGCTTTTCCCCGCCACAGGGAACAACGAGTGCCGTTCGGTGCCGGCCCCCAGTTCCGCTCTGCTTCCCGCTTGCGACATCAGGGCTCCTAAAACCGAGGGTGGCCAGAGGGCTGGGAGGAGGAGCGGGACCTGGGCTCACCGGAGGCTGATCCCACCAGGAGCGGGAAAGGCTGCGTTAGCTCTGAGGCAGGATTTGACCTGCCCGGGGTCCCCACTCAGGGCTTTGCCAGGCCAGGCAGGGGACCCCTCTGCCCTCCCCAGCTTCTCGCGGCTCCTGCCGGCGCGGGACCGGCTGCCTCTGTCTGGGCTGGGATAAAATAAAGAGCCCGGCTGTGGAGCAGCTGTGCCGGGTGATGTCAGGCCAACCCTCAGCCGTGCGTGACCCTGCGCTCTCCTCTGGCTCCCATTACACTTGCCCGGCGGAGGTTTGGGTGCATCATGAGAGCCAGGCGGTTTGCTGCAGTCAGGCGTATTTTGAGGGGGGTCATGGCAAGATTTAGGGGATCTAATAATTCCTCCTGCAGCAAGAGCTCGGCGTGAGCTTGGGCGAGTGTTTGGGAGCTGGTAGGTCCAAGCCTGGCTGATCTTTGAGGGAAGGTAGGAGACAGCAGCTCTGCTTCTGCCTCCCTTTGCAACCGTGCTTCCCTGGCACCCAAAAACATCAGTGCAGGAGGAAGGCCCCTCGGTCAGAGCTCGGTGTTGCTTGTGGTTGCGGGATCTCATTGTCTTGGAGCTGCCATGATTAATGCAAAAGCTTCTCAGCAAATGCTTTTCCTTCAGTTCATCTCATGCCAGTTCCAGAACTGCTGTAGGAGCGCGCGACTGTCCCACTCCACCCCGTTCCCAAAAACCAGCAGTATAGAAGCAGAGTCCTGTTGCTGCCGGAGCTGGAGTTATCCTGGCTGCTGGCACCAGCTTTCCCTCCAAAGAATCCTTATTAAAGGATTTAAAGCGTGTTCATTCCGGTTACAAAGCCGCCCGTGTCCTGTACTGTTATTTTTTTCGTCGCTGCCACTCTGGGTCAGGAGCGGGTAATTTGTGGGGCCGCTGCCTGGGCTGTTTTTGAGGTCACTCTCTGAACCCAGTACCTCGTGGATGCAGCACTGCGGCGAGTCTCTGCCCTCATCCCACCGATCGGGACCTTGATCAGCAGCGCCTGTACTGTTATGTACCTTAGGAGATGCGCCCAGCAAAAGGATAAAGAGGGAAAAATCAACTGGCCGCGCTTCTGATGGCCCTAATGACAGCGCTCGGCAGCCGGACCTCTTCCCCCGGTGCCACAGCAGTGTCCCAGACAGCTCCTGCAGCAACGTCCAGCGCTTGGCTCAGCGCCTCTTCCCAATCTCCTTCTCTCGGCGCGTACCCGGTGTGAAGCTTTGAGTGGGGAACAACCCTGCGGGGAGCTCCTGGCCTCCCTGCCGAGCTCGGGGTGTTGATCTCCTTCCTCATGTGGGGACCATCGTGGCAAAGGGGGTCCCAGGGTGGTGTGAGGGGTCTGTCACACCCCGCCGGCAATGCCACGGCCCGTCCTTTGCTCTGGCACCTTGGGCTCCCCGTGGCGTTTTTGTTTTGCCTCCAGCTGCTCCCGTCCGAGCTCGGCCTTGGCTGCTCGGCTCATCGGGGCTGGCCCCACAGCCCGGATCCTTTCACTGCTCCCCGCCTCGCACACAGTCGGCAAAGGAGCGACCACGCCTCACCAAGGGGGTTAGATGTGTGGGTAAGGGGTTTTCACAGCCCAAAGCAACCATTTTAGGGTCTCTTCCCTCCTCTGCACATCGTCTTTTTGCAGCGGGGTTGCCTGAACTGCGTGAGCTTGGCTGAAGAAGGAGAAAGAAGGGAGCTGCGCGGTGCCCATCCCTAAAATTAGCTTTTCCCTGAGCAATGTGGGGCCTGCAGCCACCAGCTCTAAAATTAAATAGCAGATAGTGTCGGGAAGGGCAGATTTGTGCTGGACCCGGAGCGGGACAGCGAGTGGGGCACCATGCTGCTGGCCTGGGGGCAAGCGTGGTGCTTGAGGAGGTAGAAGTGATTTTATTCCGGGCTGTGCTGAGGTCAGGGAGGGAACGTCGTGTTCCTCCATGCCTTGGTTTCCCCAGGCTAAGGATACCGGTCCTGTGGGTGCATTGGCCTGGCCTGGGCGCGCTGTGGTTTTCCATGCAGCTGCTCGGCTCCTGTCCCCGGAGCAGAGGTGGATGTTCCTCCTCTGAGGATTTTTTCCTGGTGGCTTGGCGTGATTTTAGGACAAAGTTCACAGTGAGGCTTGGCAGGTGCCCGGCAGCTGGGGCAGGAGCGATGCAAGCTTCTCTGTGAGCCGGCGGTTCGGGTTTAGCTTGAATAAGGCAAACTGTGTCCTGCCTGCGTGGGGTGAGGCCAGTGGAATGAGGGGAGTTGTTAATTCAGGGCTGCGGAGGTCTTCCTGCCAGCAAGGACCTGCCTGCTCGTGGCCAGGGCCAGCTGGGCAGTGGCTGCCTGCCCTTGGCTCTCTTCCCCAGGATGTTTTGGCTCCAGGATTGGGCGGCTACTGCGGCACCAGGTGTCCAGAGTGTTTCCTCTGGAATGGGACAGCCCCGGGTCAGCTTAGCAGAGCCACCAATGAAATTCAGAGAGTTTGGGGCCACTGGCAGAAACCTGATTCGTGGCTGCGTCGTTCCCCCCATGCTGGCGTGCCCTCAGCCCACGGGCACTCACCCGGCATCACCGGGACCGTGCCGTGCTCCGGTGATATGGCACAGGCTCCTCCGGGGACACAACCACCTCCTGTGAACCCCCTGGGCAAGCCTGCGCCCCACAGCGGCACAGAGGTGCCCTGAGCCTTGCGGGCGCCGCTGTCATGGGCTTAATTACTGTCATTACACTGAGAATTAGTGCCTGGCCTGGGAGCTCGTTTAGATTTTAAATGGTTTATTGTTTCCTGTCCAGGAGGGTGATGGGGAGGGCTGGTGCTAGTGACATCCCTGGGCGCTGGGACCCGGCGGCGGGACTAGGGGTGCCTCGGGGATGGTCTCCCTTCCAACGTCCGTGTGTCTGTCTGCAGGGAAGTCCCACCTGGCCATCGTGCAGAAGGTGAACAATGAGGGCGAGGGAGACCCATTCTACGAGGTGCTGGGGCTGGTGACGCTGGAGGACGTCATCGAGGAGATCATCAAGTCAGAGATCCTGGACGAGTCGGATATGTACAGTAGGTTTTGAGCTCGGCCCCTCTCCCCTCCTCGTCGCGTGCCGGGGTCCCGCCTTGCCCCCCTGACACCCTGCTCCCCGCAGCTGACAACCGCAACAAGAAACGGGTGGGCAACCAGAAGAACAAGCGGGACTTCTCGGCCTTCAAGGACCCTGTCAATGAGCTGAAGGTGAAGGTCTCCCCGCAGCTGCTGCTGGCCGCTCACCGCTTCCTCTCCACGGGTGAGTTTCTGGGGGGGGGAAGCCCCCTGCAGCTCACGGCACCCCTTGGCTCGGTCCAGCTGCAGAGCATCAGCTCCGACAGCTCCCTGGCACTGACCCAGTTGGGCTCGGTGTGCTTTCGCCTCCCTGGCAGCTGCGTGGTCTCCATTCCCATCCCCCCTGCCGAGGAGGAGTCACTCCAACCATCTTGTTCAGAAATGATGGGGCGCTTCCGTCTTGTCCCACTTTCCTCCCCTCTGTCCCCCCCCAAAAATGAGAAGGGACGGGGCTCAGGGATGCCAGCTCTGCCTCTGATGCTCAGCAGGTTCCCATCCCTCCAGGATGGTCCTGTTCCCTGGCTGGCATGTGTCCCCCCAAGGCTGGGGCTGGCCTTGCTGGGGACCTGGAGCTGGTGTTTGGGCCAGACCTGTGCGCTCCTGCCCCAGGGAGGTGTCAATGGGGCTCAGCCTGATCCAGGGAACCACCCCAAGGGACGGGGGGATGCACCTTCATCTGGAGAGGGACAAGGACTGTGGCTCTGACCCCCCTTCCCCTCTCGCTCTCAGAGGTGACGCTCTTCACCCCCAACTTCATCTCAGAGAAGATCCTGCTGCGGCTTCTCAAATATTCCGACGTCATCCAGGAGCTGAAGTTTGATGAGGAGAACAAGAAAGCCCCACGCCACTTCCTCTACTGCAAAAACAAGGCAGCCGACTACTTCATCCTCATCCTGCAGGTACCCAGGCGTGGGGTGGCGTTGCCAGCCGTGCGCATGGGGTCCCTTGGGTGAAGGCTGCGATGGGGGGGACTCTCGTGCAGCCCAGCGCCACGGGATGTGGCTTACCTGCCGTCTCTCCCTTGCAGGGCAAGGTGGAGGTGGAGGCTGGCAAGGAATGCATGAAGTTTGAAGCGGGAGCTTTCTCCTACTACGGCGTGATGGCCCTCAGCCCCTCTCCCGCATCTGGTAAGCACGGCCCAATTGCCTGGGTGCCAGCGTGGGCAGAGCCCTTCCACCCTGATTTAGAGCTGCCGGTGGGAATAGGAGATGCTGGAAGCTCCGAGCCCCCACAAGTGCCCCCCAAGCCATGCTGGGAGGCTGCATGGCCAGCCTGGAACTTGTCCTCAGGGACCCGCACCCCGAGCGTGTCTGGCAGCGGGAGGAGGGTCCGTGCCCACGCCGGAGGCTGAAAACCCTCCATCCCAATTTTGGGCTGCCCTCCCGTTGCTGCCAGGCTCTGCGAGTGGCCAGACGCCAACCCTCGCGGTTCAGCTTGGCATCGTGGGGTCACCAGCACCCATTCACGGGCACCGCGAGGGGCAGAGGTACCCACAGCCACCCTCTCCTTTCCCCAGAGGCTTCTCTTGACCTTGTCCTCTGCGTGTGTGTTGTGTTGTCCGTCTCTCTGCCCTAGCCCTCCCAGCCCAGCCCCGGCGCCCATCCACAAAACGAGGGTCATTGTTTGCCCGGTTGACAGGTAAACGGTGCGGCTGCATGATATGCCAAACCCCGCTGTGACCGCATTAACCCGCCGTATTGGGCGTCCCCACCCCATTAATGCAGCACTGGGTATTTTGTCCCCCGAGCCAGGCTGGCTACTCGCCGGCTCGTCCGGCTCCGTGTGCTGGGAGGCCGTCCTGGTCGCCTCCCCGCATCGCCGGCTTTCTCACCCCGCATCCGAGCGCCTCTGGAAGAGGAAAGGCGGCTCCTGCCAGGGTGTGGCATGGGGCTGGAGCTTGGGCAGCGCTGCTGGCCGGTGTCACCCGACCCCACTCACGGTGGCATTAGGGTCCTGCACACCCTGTAACTGCCCCAGCTGCCCCGGCTGCCTTCGCTGTGGGTATGGCTGAGGAGCAGGGTGACAGCGCTGCTGGGCAGCCCGGCGCGGTGGATGTGCCCGTGCCGGCTGGCTGGTTGAGGAGGTGCCACTCTCCCTGCTGCTGCATGCGGTTCCTGTGTCACCCTGGCTTTCCAAGCACGTCACCATGCCCTCCTTGTCCTCGTAACCCCCACCTCGTCCATAACCCCACGCAGGGTGACTGATCCACCGGTTTGGGGAGTCACAGTGTCCTTGGGCTGGGACTGTCTCCTGTCCCCTGGGGCAGAGGGACCGGCAGAGCTCTGGACTCCTTGGCCGTGCTCGGTGGCCATTCAGCAGGCGACAGGCAGGGATCAAACCTGGCGCTGCCCGGCAGAGCTGGGGGACGGCAGCGCTCGGCCACGGCAGGCACAGGGATGCACTGGGGCGGACGCGTGTCCCGTCGCTCCCTGTCACCGCTGGGCTCCGTGTCCCCAGAGCCAGCGGGACAGGGCTCTCCCTGCCCAGCACGCGCTGGAGCCCGGGCTGGCATCACCGGGGGCTCAGCACCCAGTAACTGGCAGGCAGAGAGTTGCCAGTAGGACCCTCCGTGGGGTAGAAGGTCCCCAGCGTGGTTAACCCCATCTCTCCCATCCCCGCAGAGATCCGCTCCCCGTCCCACGTCAGCAGCCTGAACTGCTCGGCCTCCCTCAGCTACCACGAGCGCTTCGACTCCGTCTCCTCCCCTGTCAGCAGCAGCAACAACCAGCTCAGCGCCAGCACCGGTGCCCAGTACGTGGCCGACTTCAGCGTCCGCGCTCTCTCCGACCTCCAGTTCATCAAGGTGAGGCAGGTGCCTGCCGGCACGGGGACGGGGATGCCGTCAGCAGGGTCCGGCACCGCTCCTCACCCCCCAACATTTTTATTTTATTCCCCGGTGCAGATCACACGGCAGGAGTACCAGAACGGTCTGATGGCCTCCCGCATGGACAGTTGTCCCCAGTCCCCCGACAGCAACACCCCTAAAACGGACGCCGGTTTACCGGAGAAACCAGAACCCTCCACCACTGCCGACGAGACCACCAGTCTCCTGAACGAGAGGAACTGCCTGAGCCGCCGGAGCAACCACAGTCCCCTGGAAAACTCCATCTGACCCCGGCGCGCGCCGGGAGGGACCTTGCGTGCCCGTTTTAGGGACCCTTTCCCCGGTAGGAAACGCTCGGCGTCTCCTCGGTGACGCCGCACTGGGTGCCGCGGTTGCCGGAGAAGCCCGGTTGAGCTGGAGGAGGCGGTGGCAGCGCGGAGGGGAACGGAGCTGGGACTCGCTGCTGCTTTCCAGACTGGCTTATTTTTAATTAATTTAAACGGATGGCAGCGGAGACGGCACAACTCTCCGCCTGCCGCCCCGCCGACGGCGCTCATTCAGCTCAGGGAGCTTCAGGTCTTGTCTGCCACTTCGGGGCGGGGGCTCCGCCGCAGCCCCCCGGCACGGGCATCCCGGCCCCTTTGCGGTGTTTTCGGGGCACAACGGTGGACGAGGACACCTGGGGTATGGCAGCATCTCGTCCTCCTCCCGGTGAACCGGGGCGATGCTGTGACCTTTCCCGGTGCCCGTTCCCCTTTCCCGCTGGCCTGGGGCACGGGGGGGTGCGGCGGTGGAGAGCTCTGACGCCAAGGGGGTGGGCTCAGCATGTCTCCTGCGCAAAGCCGGACACAACTGCGGCCGAGACCCCCCGCTATCCTGGGAGATCCCCCCCCGCCTGGCCCCTCCACCACCCACCGGCGTCATGGGCGTGCTGAGGACGCAGGGACGGCGCCCCCCGGCCCCCGGCGGTTTCGGTGCCTTCCCCCCCGCCGCCGAGGCGAGCGGGTTGGGGTATCTCAGGGTATCCGGATCAGGGGGAGCGGTGAAAAGGGGGGGTGAGGGGGGATGCAGGATCCGGCTTTTCGGGGTGGCACAAAGCTAGTGACCAAAGTTGTACAGGCAGGAGGGGGCCAGCGCCATGTCGTGTGTGTGTCCCCCCAGCACCAGGGGACCCGCGAGCCCCCCCGTGTCCTCCTTGGGGCAGCATGTGGGACCCCCAGTGAGCACCGGCTGGGCCCCCCCACCCCGCTCCCCGGAGCGTCATGCCCGCTGGGGGGAGGGCAGGAGAGACAGCCCCTCATGTCCCCCCTCCCCAAAAAAGCACAAATTCCCTGGGTGAACTGTGTAAGTTATTGGGAAAAGGTTAATTATTTTTGTTAATCACATCTCGACGATCAGGTCCTAGGTCCTTCCGCGGGGAGATACTAGAAGTAATAATAATAATAATTATTAATAATAATAATAATAAACCAAGACATTAAAAAAAACCCTTTTTTTAATTAAATCTTCCTCTATGCAACCCCTCCCCCCCAGCTCTGGGAATTCGTATTTATTTTTCACAACAGTTTGATTTATGTATTTGGGGGAGGCCGGACCTGGCGGGTGTGGGGGGGCCGGGCCTCCCCCCTCGCGGTGGCGACACCCCCCCTCCCCCTCCCGCCGCCCCCTCCTTGTTGTGAAACCGACTGTGGAATTTTATTTGATGGGTTTTGGGGAGGGGGTTGCTAGTTCAGTAATTAAAAAAATCTATATCTGTACGTCGGCCTCCTCCGTGCTTTGTGGCGGGGTGGGGGGAGCCGCGGAGGGTGCGTCCCGGTTACCGGGGAGGGGGTGGTCCCAGGGCCACCACCGCCGCCAAAGGACGCGGCCCCTTTAAATCCTTCCCCCCGATGTTTACCGCACAGCGGTGAGGCACCGCCCCCGGAGGGGATAGCGAGCGGCGATTGGCTGCACTGCGTGAGGTGGGGCAGCCGACGATTGGCCGCGAGGAGGAACAGTGGCGGGGCGGGAAGCGCGGCGGTCGGCTACTGGCTGCGGGGCGGGGACCACCGCAGAGAGGCGGAGCGACAGGGGGCGGGCGGCCGCCGATTGGCTCACTGGGAGGAAGGTGGGCGGGGCGCTGGGCGGTGGGGGAGGCCCGGGGCGCTCCCCAGGGGCGGCGGAACCGGCATCGGTACCGGCCGCCCGTCGCCTCTCCGCCTGGCAGGGCCCGCCGGCGGCTCGGGGACTCCCTAGTCCCGGGCCGGGGGGCC
Organism: Phalacrocorax carbo; assembly: GCF_963921805.1. Classification (NCBI taxonomy): domain Eukaryota; kingdom Metazoa; phylum Chordata; class Aves; order Suliformes; family Phalacrocoracidae; genus Phalacrocorax; species Phalacrocorax carbo. Next base: position 721,251 of record NC_087536.1, on the reverse strand, counting down.
AGGGCGGCCGGGGAGGGACTGGAGCCGCTGGAGGAGTGTTTCCTGCTACAGGTCGGCGCCGTGCCGGGCTCGCTCGCCATGGCCGCCACGGTGGGCAGCGGCCGGGCCCGGCTGCCCGCCTCCGAGGGCGAACGCTCCAAACGGGCAGAGGCGCTCCGCGTCCTCGACCGTGGAGCCCGGGGGACCTCATCCCGCTCAGCGCCCTCGCCCGCACCGAGCTCGACGGCGTCCTCGAGGGGGTCGGGAGAGGTGAGTGCTCCCGGGGCAGCCACCCGGCTCCTCTGCTCCCGCCTGCCGGGAAGGCCCAGCTGGCCGCCGGGCAGAAGGTGAACAAGGGTGGAGGAGGCCCCTTCTGCGAGGTGCCGGGGCTGGTGACGCTGGAGGCCGTCACCGAGGAGATCGTCACGTCAGAGATCCTGGATGAGTTCAGTATGTGTCAGGCAGCGGGGAGGGGGTTGTTGCAGCCGTGTCACCCCTCAGCGTGTGCTCCTGCCCCGCTGCAGGTAGGACCCAGATGTGCTGGTAGCCGGTCCCCGCCGGACCCCTGCTGCAGCACGCCAGGGAAGATTTCTCTGGTACCGTAACAGCAAAGCTCCCGCTGACTGCGCAGCGCTTCCTGGCGCAAGGTGAGCACAGGCAGGAGCTGGCTGCCTTCACCCTGCCCGCTGGGCTGCTCGCAGGGTCCCCGGGCACAGCGATGGGGGGCTTGTTACGTGGCACCGGGCCGACGCTGGCCGCTCTCCCCACGGAGTTGGAGCTCTTCAGCCTGGCCCGCGCCTCTGAGAAGGCCCTGCTGCACTTGCAGAGCCATCCCGGCGCCACTCAGGAGCTGAAGTTCCACAAGAACAACCACTTCGCTTCACCACCATCCCACCAGCCACTTCATCCTCATCCCGCAGTACGGTCCCACCGGCGTGGAAATGGCACCACGTGCCACCAGCTGCACAGGGGCCAGGCTGTGGCCCATCAGCCCCGCGCGTGTCCTCTCCAGGGTCCTGCCATGACACGTGCGGGCACTGGGTCCTCTCTCCACCTGTCAGGGCTGTGCCAGTGCCGCAGGCCTTCCTGGGCCACTCAGACTCCAGGCAGCTCTCCCTTCTGCCTGCCCCAAGCTGCCTGCTCTCTGCAGGGCCGCGTGGAGTTGGGGAAGGAGGGACTGAAGTTCTAAAATGGAGCCTTCACCTACTACCGCGTCTCCACGCTGGCACAGCTACCTGCAGGTGAGAGCAGCTGGCAGCGCCAGGCTCGCGCCCGGGGAAGCACCGAACCTGCTCGGCTGTTTTTCGGGGTGCAAAGGGAGATGCTTTTTGGCAGGTTCTGGCTCTCCGACAGCACCCCTGGTGTCCGCCCAGGGCCGGACCGTGGCACCGGCCTGCTCCGTGCCCAGGTGACGCAGACGCAGTATATTGGTGCCCTCGCGGCCTCCAAATCCGGCCAATTCGCCTGACAGTGTTGAGCTGAAAATCATCCCCAGCAGCCGGACCGCATTCCTGAGCCACCAGAACACCGCGCCAGGTAAGGAGCTGGCACAGCGGTGGGACAGCTGCCCCAGTAGCCGTGCCCAACTGGGAACCGTGCCCTGGGCACGGCTGGGGGGTTCTGGTGAGGCAACCTCTGTCGCCGGTTCCTCTCAGCCAGGCCCAGCACGGCAGAGCAGCCGGTGGGGCACCCGATTCGGGGTGCCCCTGCGAGGCTCCCTCTCACGTGTGTCTCGCCGCGTTTCCCCGGCTCGAAGGAGGCTGACCGCCGCCCTGGCACGGGCGCTGCGAGCTCAGCAGCTGCTGTTTGCTCCGCCACAGGCGACACCAAACCAATCCCACAGGGAAGCGAAGAAGCCCTCCTGCCTCCTCGGCGCTCCGGCTGCTCACCAGGCTGGTAGCCGGTGGCTGCGGCCCGAGCCGAGGGCCAGGAGCGTGGTTTTGGCTCTGCCACCACACAGGCGCCCTGCGGCGTTTCCTGCTTCAACAAAACATTATTTGCCCCAATTTTGTTGGTTTTTTTTTTTTTAATGAGGAAATAAAGGCCACGGGAGGGGTTGGGGGCCAAAAAATGGCACTGTGACTCCCCCCGCTGCTGCCAGGGGTGACCCCAGCACCCGGTGCAGGGGACAGAGGAACAGAGATGGCGCCAGGTGCCGGGGGCTTTGGTTATCCATCGGAGATGGGGTCTGGTGGCGCCGGGCGTCCTGTGGCAAGGTGTCCCCACCGCGTCCCTCTCAGGTATCCAGGAGGTCCCGCACCGCCGGGTTGGCCACGTCGCGGGGCCGCCGGCCCTTGGCGTCGCGGATGTTGGCCAGCGCCGGGCTGTGCCGCAGGAACAGGGTGCAGAGCTCCCGGTGACCTTGTTCAGCCGCCTGTGGGTGACGCGTCCATTATTGCCGGCACCACATCGCCGGGGGGACGCGGCGGCCCCGCCGCCCACCTTGTGCAGGCTGGTGCGACCGTCCTCGTCGGCGGCTGCCGGGTCGGCGCCGTGGGCCAGCAGGAGCCGGGCGACGGCGAGGTGGCCGCAGTAGCTGGCGCGGTGCAGGGGGGTGGCACCGCCGGGCGTGCGGGCGTCGCAGCGGGCGCCACGCTGCAGCAGCAGCCGGCAGACCCCCAGGTGCCCGTTGCGGCTGGCATAGTGCTGGGGGGGGGGGGGGGCACGGGGACAGGCAGGGGGGTGGGCAGGGGGTCTGCCTGTCCGTCCCCCTGTCCCCCCGCCCCCAGTCCCTGTGCCCCCCCCCAGTACCAGGGCCGTGTACCCCGCCAGGTCGGGCTGGCTGGGCTCCCCGCGCCGTTCCAGCAGCTGCAGCACCCGCGCCTCGTCCCCGTCCCGCGCCGCCGACCAGATCCCTGCGGGCAGCGGGGGTCCGCGTCAGGAGGGACCGAGCCCAGACCCTGCCCGCAGCGTCCCCGTGCGCTGCCCGTACCCTCGGGGAACCCCCAACCCCCGCCCTGGGCCCCTGCTCTGCCCCCGCTTCTGCCTGTACCCAGGGCCGCTGCCCCCGGCCCTGCCCTGCCTCTGCCGCCGCCCTGCCCGCGCCTGGGCCGCGCCCCCCACCCCGCCCCACCCCGCTCGAAGTCCATCTCGGGCAGGCTCTGGTACACGCTGGGCACCGCCACCCGCCACCGGCAGCACGGACCGGGCGGCGAACGGCGGCCCGCCGCCATGGCCACCGGGCTGGGGGGGCGGAGGGGAGCGGGAAGGGCCGAAAGGGGCCGAAAGGGGTCGGGAAGGGCCGAAAGGAGCCGAAAGGGGTCGGGAAGGGCCGAAAGGAGCCGAAAGGGGCCGGGAAGGGCCGAAAGGGGCCGAAAGGGGCCGGGAAGGGCCGAAAGGGGCCGGGAAGGGCCGAAAGGAGCCGAAAGGGGCCGGGAAGGGCCGAAAGGGGCCGGGAAGGGCCGAAAGGGGCCGGGAAGGGCCGAAAGGGGCCGGGAAGGGCCGAAAGGGGCCGGGAAGGGCCGAAAGGAGCCGAAAGGGGTCGGGAAGGGCCGAAAGGGGCCGGGAAGGGCCGAAAGGGGCCGAAAGGGGTCGGGAAGGGCCGAAAGGGGCCGGGAAGGGCCGAAAGGAGCCGAAAGGGGTCGGGAAGGGCCGAAAGGGGCCGGGAAGGGCCGAAAGGAGCCGAAAGGGGTCGGGAAGGGCCGAAAGGGGCCGGGAAGGGCCGAAAGGAGCCGAAAGGGGCCGGGAAGGGCCGAAGAGAGACGGGAAGGGCCGAAGGAACCCGGGAAGGGCCGAAAGAAGCCGAACGATGCCGCTCCCCTAGCGCTGGAGCGCATGCGCACTCTGGCCCACACTTATGGGGGGGCCCAGGGATCACCCCCCCGCTATGGGCTGTGTGGGGATCACCCCCACCCTTATGGGGGCCCCAGGGATCACCCTCCCCGCTATGGGGTGTGTGGGGATCACCCCCCACCCTTATGGGGGCCCCAGGAATCACCCTCCCCGCTATGGGGTGTGTGGGGATCACCCCTCACCCTTATGGGGGCCCCAGGGATCACCCCCCCCCCCGCTATGGGGTGTGTGGGGATCACACACACCCCCGCTATGGGGAGCCCAGGGATCACCCCTCAGCTATGGAAACCCCAGTGCTCACCCCCCCACAATTATGGGGGGGCCCAGGGCTCACCCCCCTGCTGTGGGGTGTCTATGGATCACCCACACGCTCACTTATGGGGGGCGCAGGCCTTCCCCCCCCCAGCTGTGGGGTACCTAAGCCTCAACCCCCCAGCTATGGGGGTCCCAAGTCTCCCCACCCACCATGGGGGCTCAGGGCCCCCCCGGGCCCCTCTTCCCACGCCCCCGGCAGCCCCTGGCCCTGCTCCCAGGCCCCACCACTGGGACCCCGGGTGCCGCTTCCGCCCGCCTTCCCGGCAGGGCCTCCCCAGGGACCCCCCCCAATGCCCCAGTGTGACCCCCAGTATCCGCGGGGGGGGCCCGGGCCCGCGGCCAGGCCTCGGCAGCCTCGGGCCCCCCCGCGCCCTGGGAACGGCGCCGCGATGCCCTTTTATAGCCCCGAAAGCGGCCTTTTTCCATGAGCTCAGCGGCCGGGGGGGCCCCAGCACCCTCCCTGCGCCCCCCGCCAGCACCGGACACGGTCCCCACGGGCTTTGCCTTTAATATATATATATTTTTTTAATCCTTTTTATTATTAATATAAAAATACTCACATATTTACAGCAAATAAATATATTTCAGTAACAAATAAATTACACTGGGGAGGTGGGGTTATACAAAAGGAGCCCAGGCGGGCGCGTGCAGGGGGGGCGGCAGGCGGGTGGGGGGTATTTACAGCCAGGGCCGAGGGGAGACGAAGACCCCTGGGGCTGGGTGGGGGGTGGAGGGTGCCCCCAGGGGGGTGAGAGGGGCATTAGAAAAGTTCTCATGAAGAAATACCCGATCGCTTCTGAAATCATCCCAAAAAACCATCCTGTGGCCACTGCCCGGGGCGGGACGCGGGGCCCGGGGCTCCCCAAGGTCCGTCCCTTGCCCGGAACACGGTACCGAAGGCGGACGCGGTGACCAAGAGCAGCTCCGGCGCCCAAGACGGGTGCCGGTGCCCCAAGGGCGTGCCGCGGTGCCGGTGCCACGGCCCCAAGGTGGATGCCGGGGTGACCGTCCCATCCCAAAGACGGGCGCTGGTGCCGAGGTGGCAGTCCCCAAAGCGGGCGCTGGCATCCCCGCGACGCTCGCTGGCACCCACGCTGCAGCCCCAAGCCGGGTGCTGGTGCCGCGGCGGTGGTCCCCGCAGTGGGTGCCGGCACCGGGGTCCCCGCGGCGGGTGCTGGGCCGGGCCCTGAGGTAGGTACGGCTGCTCGGCGGCAGGGAAGCCGCCCGCCGGCGGCTCAGACCGACGACTCCTCGGGGTTGGAGTCGGGCAGGGGCTGGCGCTGCTGCAGCTTGCGCCGCAGCTCCTCGGCCAGGTCGGCGCAGGGCGGCCGCTCTTCGGCACCCAGCGCCAGGCGGATGTAGCCGTTGGAGGAGGAACCGCGCAGGGGACCCAGATGGATGCGGGTGGGCGAGTGGAGGGGCTGCCCGGGGATGGCGTTGGGCGGCGAGGCGGCGCCGGGGGGGCCGCCGTTGCGGCAGGTGGCGTGACCCGGCACGATTTTGAGCGAGCCGTCCGAGTAGTAGTAGCTGGCCGGGTCCCACAGCTTCTCGTCCGAGTCGGAGGCAGCGCTGGGCACGAAGCGGGGACTGGGGGGCTCCTTGGGCAGCTCGATGGGGTACACCAGGGTGCTCTCGATGGCTTTGGCGCCTTTGCCCAGCTCCTCCCGCAGCCGCCGCCAAAGCGAGAGCACCACCAGCACCAGGACCAGGCACAGGGCGCCCAGGCACACCGCCACCACCCACACCAGCCCCAGGCTCTCCAGCGGCGCCCGCGTCTCCAGCGGCACCCCGGGACCGGCCAACACCGCCACCCGGTACACCTCGCCGCCCAGCCGGGCTCCCTGCTCCTCCGAGAAGCAGCGGTACGTGCCGCTGTGCTGCGCCCCGGCTCCCGGCACCACCAGAGCCCGCAGACGGGCGTCGTGCAGCACCAGCGCCTGCTCGGCCGCCAGCGCCCGCCCCTCGAAGGTCCACAGCGCCTGGGCCAGGTTGGAGCCCAAACGGCACGTCAGCACCAGGTCGGTGCCCGCCACCACCGTCACGTTTTTGGGGGTGATGGGCCCTGCGGGAGAGGGTCCGAGTCAGGAGGGGGAGGCACAAAGCGTGGGGGGGGGCCAACGTCCCCCCCTCTCCCGGCTCCATGCGGCGCTGAGGGCGGGGGTCTCACCTTGCTTGGCCACCTGCGGCAGGGTGCAGGCACGTGTGTCGGAGCCCAGCACGTCCTGGACCAGCTGGGACCTGTGGGAGGAGGTGGCGGAGGTGATGGGGGGGCCCCTGTGCCGCAGCGGGGGGTGTGTCCCCCTCCCCAGTGAACCCCCTTACCCATTGAGGCCGTCGGTGCGGACGCAGAGGCTGGCGTTGCGGCTCCAGGCGCAGTAGGGATCCCGGGCCAGGACACAGTCCGTGCACGACTGGTAGCGGCCGCAGTCGGCCAGGGGCAACTGGGCCACCTGGAAACGGGAGCCAGCGAAGAGCAGCTTCTACGAGGGAAGAGAGACCGGGCGAGGTGACACGGCTGGTGCCGCGAGGCGACACCCCGGCGGCGCCAGCCCCTTCCCCGCGGCACCGCTCACCTTCCGACCGGCCAGGACCAGGCTCTCCACAGGCTGCGCCGGCTCGAAAACCTGCAGCTCCTCGACCAGGTGGATGCGAACGCCCAGGTTCAGCGCCTTGTGCACCCAGCCGTCACCTGCGGGGCCGCCGTGGGCGGTGAGGGACGTCCCCACGCCGGGAGCCCCCCGCAGTCCCCTCCCCAGCTTCCCCCCCCACCCCAGCGGGTACCTGTGCCGATGAAGAGCACCTCGTAGACGGTGCCGTCCAGCCCAGGCACTCGGTCTACCACCAGCTGGGTGAAGTTGGCATCTTTCTTGAGGAGCAGCGGGCGCCCGCGGTGGGGCAGGATGGGCTCGTCCATCAGCGGGTGCTTCTTGGCGAAGTTGAGGGTGTTGTCAGGCAGCTCGAGGGAGCTGGCGAAGCCGTTCTGGCGGTGCCAGTCGGTGATGCACTGGGGACGGAGGGCACCGTCAGGCGCGTGGCCGGGTCCCACACCCTCTTCTCCCCTCTTCCCCAGCCAGTGCCGACACTCACCGCACCGGGACGGGGGCTCGGCACCTCGTCCGAGTACCGGCCCCACTTCTGCGCCTGCTCCCGGTATTCCTTGTAGGGCCCCTCAAACGCCTTCTTCACCTCCAGGATGTGGTACCGGCAAATAGCTGAGACGTCCACGTCCCCCCTGCAAGAGACAGGGCAGGTTTTTAGGGGGAGCCGCCAGTCACGGGGAACCCCAGGGCTGCCGTGTCCCCGCACACTCACCAGCGGGCCTGAAAGACCCCGAAAAACGTGGTGTCTTGCCAATCGGCCCCCGGCAGGGTGAAGACGGCCTGGAGGCGGTTGAAGTGGAGCTGCTGCTCGGGCGCCGAGCACACCAAGCGAGCCTTCAGGAAGGTCGTCCACTTCTTCTGCAGCGTGCGGGCGCCGCCGACGTCCCCCTGGGCACCCAGCCGGCATCAAGACAGGGCCACCGCGCTCACCAGCGGAGCGAAGCCACACCGGGACAGCGTCCCCGGCGTGGGCCGTCCCCTCCCCATACCTTGCAGACCCGCGCCACGCGGGCCACCACCTGCTCCGCGTAGCAGTCGTACTCCACCGCCCGCTCGCTGAAGAAGAAGTAAACCTTGTCGTCGTCCCCGGTGCTGCTGGCTGCGCTCTCCTGCACGTAAGCTGAAGCCACGAAGTGGGGCTCTGCGGAGGCAGAAGGGGCGGAAAGGGGAGGTTAACGCTGTGCTGGGGTGGGGGGTGCCCGCGCTGTCCCCCCCCGGTGTCCCCCCAACCCTACCGTTCAGCCAGGAGGTGAGATACTCGGTCTTCATGGAGTAGTGGGGGCCCAGGTTTCGGAGGATGACGGGCTCTGTGCCCAGGAAGTTGTTGAAGGTGGCCGAGTACAGCTCCCCGTCTGCAAGGCAAGCGTTTAAGGAGGGGGACGGCGCGGGGGGCGGTGGGCACCCCCCGACCGTAGCGGGTGCCCGGCGGTGTCACCTACCCACAATGAGGCCGGTGTGTCCCTTGGTGGGGTCGTACGGACACTTCCCCTTGCCATCCTCAAACGCCACTTGGTCCAGGGTGAAGCCGGACAGTTCCTGTGGGCCGCAGGAGTGGGTGCGGGTCCCGACCCCCTCCCTGGTTCATATCCCCCCATACCCAGCCTGGCCCTGGGCTCAGGGATGCCCCCCCAGATGACCCTCCTAGCAATAGGGGCACCCCTGGACCACCCTTCTGGGGACAAGGACACCCCTCAATAACACCCCTGGGCACAGGGACACCCCCCACTGATCCCTCTGGGCGCAGGGGCACCCCTGGACCTCCCTCCTGGGGACACGGACGCCCCCCACTGACCCCTCTGGTCACAGAGACACCCCTGGACCACCCTCCTGGGGACAGGGACACCCCCCAATGACCCCTCTGGTCACAGGGACACCCCTAACAATCATCCAAGGGGATGGGGGACACCCCTGGATCACCCTCATGGAAACAAGGCCACCCCTGAATGACCCTCCTGCGCACAGGGACACCCCGAATGACACCCCTAGGGACGGGGACGCCCCTAGATGATGCTCCCGAGGCTGGGGCAGGGGCTGCCCTGGACCTCCTCCCCAGGGGCAGGGGGGAACCGGGGGCTGACGGGTTTTGGGGGGCTCCCGCAAACAGGGGGGCCGCACTCACGATGTAGGTGCACTTGGGCTGGAAGGCGTAGGTGCCGCAGGCGTAGAGGTGGGAGCTGTTGTAGCTCTGCAGGAAGCGCACGTAGTTGAAACAGTCGGTCTGGGGGATGGAGAACAGCCGGTTAAGGGGGTGACGGGGGCGGGGGGAGGGGGCACACCGGGGTGCCCTGTAACCCCTCCCCAGCTGTGGCAACGGCACCCGTGCCCCGCACCTGGTTGTTCTTGCCCTTCTGGATGCACTCAGCTTTCTTGTCCACGGGCGCTTCCCAGGAGATCTGGGGACAGAAAAAGGGTCAGCGGGCTGAAAAACGCAGGACACCCCCCCCCCCCCCCGCAAAATATCCCCTCCTCTGGGGGTCCCCCAGGACCTCACCGCCGCCTTGAGCTCCACGGTGCCGGTGGCCAGGGCGAAAACGGCCTCGCGGGCGCCCACGTAGAGCAGCGCCTCGGCCTCGTCCAGCGTCAGCGTCAGGTAGTGCGAGACCCCCCCCTGCGAGAAGCGCTTGGCCACGTCCTTCAGCTCTGTGGGGTTTGGGGAGGGGGGGACACACACACGGACATGGGGACATCAGGGTGAGGCCACCACGACCGGGGGGGTGGGCACCACTGGCACCCCCAGGGCACCCCTAGCCCCCCGCCCCGCCGGAAGCCCCCTGGCCCCGGCACCGCACAAAGGGCTCTTTGTCACCGGAGCAGGCGCTGGCGGCGCGGCCGAACAGAGCGGCCTTTGGCGAGACCCCGCGCCCCCCCCCGCGCCCCCCCACCCGCCCCCAGGCCCCGCAGAAAGGCCCCATTGACGGGGGAGGCACCAGGGCCCCCCGGGGCAGGGACACGGACGCGGGGCTGGCACGGCACGGGGACGGCACGGGGGTGGCACGGGGACGCCGGCATGGCAAAGGGACGGGGTCTCGGGCGCGGGGACGGCACAGGGTCGGTGGCACGGCACAGGGACGGGGGTCCAGGGCGTGGGGACACCGGCACGGTGCAGGGAGAGGACATGGGGCACCGCCGCCGCACAGGGACAGGAGAATGGGGCAAGGGAGGGGAACACAGGGCACGGCAAAGGGACAGGGGTGCCAGGGCTGGCGCGGGGGCAGGGGCGCGGCGCACGGCACGGATGGAGAGCCAGGGTGCTGGCACAGGACAGGGCCGGGGGGGCAGAGGGTGCTGGCGCAGCAAAAAGATCGTGTCTCGGGGTGCTGGCGCGGCAGAGGGCTGGGGACAGGGGTCACGGCGAAGGAACAGGGACAGGGGGCGACGGCAGGGCACGGGGACAGGGGTCACGGCAAAAGAATGGTGACAGGGGACACGGCACGGGGCCGGGGACCCCCGGCACTGCCAACGGCACAGGGACACGGGGCAGCGCCCCTGCGTGTCCCCCCTCTGCTCCCACAGACCCCACGCTTTTGGGGCCACTGATCCCGGGGGCGTTCCCCACAAGCTTGGCGGGGACGACTCCAGTCACCGGGGTGTCACCCTGGTGCCGGCAAGGGATGGGGTCGATACGCCCACCCCACTGTGCCTCAGCTTCCCCAACCCACTCCCCGTCTCCCTGGGGGGGGACACAGTACTCACCCGCGTAGGGGACAGTTTTTCGGGGCACGGCGCTCCACAAGGACCCTGGCGTGGCGGTGGCGAGGGCCAGCAGCGAGGCGAGGGCCAGCAGCCGGCGGGGGGCCATGGCGCCGGGGAGGGGGGGGGACACACGTCCTGGGGAAGAGGGGGGGCACGGACACGCCCGGCCCCCGTTAGGGTTACGGGGCATCGACAGCAGCAGAGACGGCGTCACGCGGGCGGCGCGGGGACAAGGCGGGCATTGAGGGCCGCACGTCACGAGGCCGGGGGCACCCCACGCAGCCTGGGGGGGGACGGACACACGGGTCCCCGACTTGCTGCCCCCCCCACCGTGGTCCCTCCTCCAGCCGTGACGAGTCACCGAGGGAGTGGGGGGGAATCACAGAGAAGGAAACGGGCCTTTCCGCTTCCCACCCCACCCAGGCGGCCCCACCTCACCCGCGTCCTGCCCCGGGACCCCCCGGCACTGCCCGGTGTCCCGGGGGGTGTCCCCTGCTGCGTCTCCCGTCCCCCCCCCAGGCTGGGCAGGATGCGGCCGGGCGAGCGGGCGGCCGGGAATTGTTCTGCCCAGCCCGGCGGGAAGCAGGAAGCCGGGGGGGTCCGGGGGGGGCGTCCCGCACCGCCTGGGGAAGGATTTCCGGGAGGGTGGGGGGCCGGGAACGGGCCCTCTGCGGGCGTGGGAATGGGGGACACCCCGGACGGGCTGCTGGGGGGGCTGCGGGCAGGGAGATGCTGGTGCCACGGGCATGGCCAGGGTGCCACGGTCATGGCAGGGATGCCATGGTCACAGCTGGGGTGCCATGGGCAAAACTGGGGTGCTACAGGCACAGCTGGGGTGCCATGGTCACAGCTGGGGTGCTACAGGCACAGCTGGGGTGCCATGAGCAAAACTGGGGTGCTACAGGTACAGCTGGGGTGCCATGGGCAAAACTGGGGTGCTACAGGCACAGCTGGGGTGCCATGGGCACAGCTGGGGTGCTACAGGCACAGCTGGGGTGCCATGGGCACAGCTGGGGTGCTACAGGTACAGCTGGGGTGCCATGGGTACGGCTGGGGTGCTACAGGCACAGCTGGGGTGCCATGGGCAAAACTGGGGTGCTACAGGTACAGCTGGGGTGCCATGGGTACGGCTGGGGTGCTACAGGCACAGCTGGGGTGCTACAGGCACAGCTGGGGTGCCATGAGCAAAACTGGGGTGCTACAGGCACAGCTGGGGTGCCATGGGCAAAACTGGGGTGCTACAGGTACAGCTGGGGTGCCATGGCAAAACTGGGGTGCTACAGGCACAGCTGGGGTGCCATGGGCAAAACTGGGGTGTTACAGGCACAGCTGGGGTGCCATGGCAAAACTGGGGTGCCACAGGCACAGCCAGGGTGCCATGGGCACAGCCGGGGTGCTACAGGCACAGTTGGGGTGCCATGGGCAAAACTGGGGTGCTACAGGCACAGCTGGGGTGCCATGGGCAAAACTGAGGTGCTACAGGTACAGCTGGGGTGCCATGGCAAAACTGGGGTGCCACAGGCACAGCCAGGGTGCCATGGGCACAGCCGGGGTGCTACAGGCACAGTTGGGGTGCCACGGGCACAGCTGGGGTGCTACAGGCATGGTCTGGGTGCCATGGGCAAAACTGGGGTGCCACAGGCACAGTTGGGGTGCCACGGTCATGGTGAGGGTGTCATGAGCATGGCTGGGGTGCCACAGGCACAGTCGGGGTGCTACAGTCATGGCCAGGGTGCCATGGGCACAGCCGGGGTGCCATGGGCAAAACTGGGGTGCTACAGTCATGGCCGGCATGCCGTGGGCACATCGGGGTGCCGTGGTCATGGTGAGGGCGCCCCGGGCATGGCCGGGTGCCCCAGCAGGACGGGGTCCCCAGGGTCCCCAGTTTTGGTGCTGGACGCCTGGGGGTGCCACGGGGGGACGCGGGTTCCCAGCCCCACGGCCGCGCCATCCCGCGGGGGGTCCCCACGGGGGGGGGGGGGGGTGCCATCCCGGGGGTGCCGCGGCCCCGCCCCGGTGCCATCCCCCGGAGCGGGGGGTGCGGGGGGCACCCCACGGCGACGCGCAGCCCCGCGAGTCGAGCCCACCCGGTCCCCGCGGGTGGGGGACCCCCGGGTGCAGCCCCACGCGGGCGGGGGGCGGGGGGGGGGGGGCCGGGGCACCGACGGGTCGGGGCGCACGGGGTGGGGGTGGGGATCCCCGTTACCGGAGGGGGGGGGGTGGGGGGGGGGGTGGCGATGCCGCCGGGGGCGCCGGTCCCGATCGCCGGTCCCGGGAGGAACAAAGCGCCTCCCCCTCCTCCCTCCGCCCCCGCGGCTCCGCCACAACAATACCGGGGCGGGGCGGGGCGGGGGGGGCCGGGGCGGGCCCGGCGGGGGGGGGGGGCGCGCGCACTCACCTCGGGGCGCGGCGGGAGGCGGCGGCGGCGGCGGGTCGGGCCCGGCCGGGGCGGCGGGAGGCGGCGGCGGCGGCGGGTCGGGGCGGCGGCGGGTGCGCGCCGCGCGGCCCCGCCCCTGACGTCACGGCCGCCCCGCGGGGAGGGGGCTCGGCTGGGCTCGGCTTAACGCGGGGCCGGCTCGGCCCGGCCCGCTCCGCCTCAGCCTGGCCCGCTTTAACCCGTTTGAGCTCGGGCCGGCCGGGCTCGGCCGGGCTCCGCTCAACAGGGTTTGGCTCAGGCCAGCTTAGCTCAGTCTCTGCTTCGGCTCAGCCCAGTTCGGCTCAATCTCTCCTTCGGCTCAGCCCCCAGCTTGGCTCAGCCTAGCTTGGTTTAACCTAGCTGAGCTCAGCTTAGCTTGGTTTAACCCAGTTGAGCTCAACCCAGCTGGACTCGACTGGGCTCAGCTCAACAGGGTTTGACTCAGTCCAGTTTAGTTCAGTCTCTGCTTTGGCTCAGTCCAGTTCATCCCAGCCCAGTTGAGCACCATCTCTGGTTCACCTCAGCTCAGTCTAGCTCAAGCTCCCAGCTTGGCTTAGCCCAGTACAGTTCAGCCTGGCTTGGTTTAACCCAGTTGAGCTGAGGCCTGCCTGGCTCAACCGGGCTTTGCTCAAGAAGGTTTGGCTCAGCCCAGTTTAGCTCAATCTCTGGCTTGGTTCAGCTCAGTTCTCAGCCCCCAGCTTGGCTCAACTGGGCTTGGCTTAACAAGGTTTGGCTCAGCCCATTTCAGCTCAATCTCTGGTTTGGCTAGCCCAGTTCGCCTCAGCCCAGTTTAGCTCAACCTCTGGTTTGGCTCAGCCCAGTTCAGCTTAGCTCAGCCCAAGGTGGCTCAGCCCAATTCAGCACAGCTTGGCCAGGCTCAGCTCAGTTCAGGTCCTATTCAACACAGCCTGCCTTGGCTTGGCTCAACCCAGTTTGGCTCAGTCTCTGCTTTGGCTCAGCCCCCAGCTTGGCTCAGCCCAGCTCAGCTCAACCCAGCTCAGTTCAGTTCAGCCCAGTTCACCCCAGCCCAATCCAGCACAGCTTGGCCAGGCTCAGCTCAGTTTGGGCCCCATTCACCCAGCCCACCTTGGCTTGGCTCAACCCCAGCCCAGCTTGGCCTGGCCCAGCTCAGCCCAGCTTGGGCTGAACCCAGCTCAGCCTAGGGGAGGCAGGAACCCCAGCACCCTTTCAGGTTTCCAACAGCCACCAGCGCCGGCCACCCCAAGGCACCCACAGGCACAGGAGGAGCCGGGGGTGTTTATTGGGTCAGGGGGTGCCCTGGGCACCCTTGGGTGCCCAGCATCTCCCAGGGCACCCCAGGAGAGGGGGTGGTGATGGGGACCCCCAACCCTACGCCAGCATCTCCTGCCACTGGACGTAGAGGTGGGCGGCCGGGCCCTTGAGCTGGGCGTGGAGGAGGAGGTGTCCTCACGTGGAGCTGCTCGGGGTGGCCCTGTGGGCACAGGCGGGGGGGTCAGGGACACGCGGGTCCTCTTTGGACTCCCCAGGGCACCCCCAGGGCCCAGCGCTTACCCACGGGGTGCAGGGCACATTGGGGGTGCCCCATGACACCCCCTTCCCGGTGAGGGGAGCACCCACCTCCTGGGCGGGGTCCTCTGGCTCCTCCAGGCCCCTGGGGAGCATCAGGCGTCGCAGGGTGTCCAGCTGAGCCAGCACCAGGAGCCGGCCCGGCGCCTGCAGCTGTGGGGAGAGCGGGTGTCCGGGTGCCTGCGCCCCACGCCGCAGCCCGCTGCGGGTGCCGAACCCCAGCATGGCCCCACCTTGTGCACCCACCTCTGCGGGCGCCCCGGCGGGTGGCACGGCGCCCAGCGGCTCCCTCAGCAGCTGGGCTGTGCCGTGAAGGCTCAGGTGCCGGTGAAGCTCCCTGGGGAGAGGGGGAAGAGCATGAGGGAGGGTCCAGTGTGTGCCCACAAGCCCGTCCCAACCTCTGTGCCTGTCCCCGCCATCCCCCAGTGCTGAGCTGGGACATCCACGTGGTGCCGGTGTGGCCCCGGTGCCCTGTGGGTGTCTGTGGCGAGGGGTGGCGGTGCCAGCAGCCGGATCGTGCCCGCTTTGTGCCTGCACAACCGGCTGCAATCAAGGAATTGGAGGCAGAGACATCCCAGCCCAGCCAGCCCTGGCATGGTGCTGCGTGGCCGTGCCAGCTCCCGCCGGGCTCCCTGTCACCAGTCCGCGTGGCGTGGGTGGCACGGGACGCCTGGCAGGGCTGGCTGGCAGCGCAGCGCCGGGCCGAGGCTGAGGAAGGAGAGGAGGGTGATGAGGGCCAGGAGGGCACCGTCGGCATGGTGGCACGGCTGGCTGACCATGCACGGCGCCGGGAACTGGAGAGGAAAGGCGGCGCGTCGCCAAGGAGCCCCCAAAAACCAGGGCAGGGTCAGGCTGGCGCGGCCGGCGGCAGCCCCAGCAGGCACCCCTCCAGGAGCTGGCATCGCCACCCGCCCAATTAGCAGGGTAGCTCTAACGAAGGCGCAGCGTCCTTGGCGCGGGTGGCAGGCTCCTGCCTTGCAGATCTCGCTGAGCTGGTCCCCAGGGCCAGCGTGCTGGTGGCATCAGGGCTGGCCTGTCTCAGGGAGCAGGACAGATCCGGGCTCCTGGAAGAGCAGAAGGGGTTGGTGGGGGGCTGGCAGGGTGGGCAGCACTCTCCTGCCCGCTGCGCCGGGGCTCACCTCGTGTCCGCAGGGCACAGTGCTGAGGCGGGGGGAAGCCTGGGTGATCTCCTGCAGCATGGCACGCCAGGGCTCGCCTGCGGGCGAGGGGACGGTGAGGGGGGCCAGGGGCCGTGCTGGCAGGGTTTGGGGGGCACCCCGTCGAGGCAGCCCCATGCCCTCGCTGCGCTCAGCCCCGGTGCTCAGCCACATCTCCCACAGTGCCTGGGAAGCTTTGGCCATGGCCGGGCAGAAGGTCAGCAGCTGCTGAAAGAAAGAGGGGGTGACCGGGATGGCCCCGCAGGAGGAGGGGGCACCACCCTGCCATGGGAGCTTGCCAGCACAGGCTGGGGAGTGGGCAGGTGGGCACGCAGTGGGAGAGCAGGCTGAGGGTCCCGTTGCAGATGAAAGCTGGCTGGCTGGCAGGCGGGTCGCTGGGGCAGAGATTTTCGGGTGAATGGGGCTCTGCCCACGTCCCCTGTCCCCCCCATCACCCCAAAATGTCCTGCCTGGCTGGTGCTCCCTGGTGGAAGAGCCCCTCCAGCCCGTGGGTATCCAGGCGGGCCGGCAGCGCGGCTGTCTGGCTCCGCTCCCCGGCACGGGGGTGCTTAGCGCAGGGCAAGGGCACCCCGGGATGCCCGGCACAGCCCCCGTGCCCGTCCTGTGCCCGGGGGGTGCCAGGCTTACCTCTTCTCCCTGGCCAGTGAATCCAGGCCACTGGCAAGTGGATCCGGCCGCGGGCACACGTTCCTGGGCGACAGCGCAAGGGAACGGGGACGCTTCCATGGGTACCTGTGGCAGGTGCACCCTGCCCCCCACTCCTCTGGAGATGGGGGCCTTTGCCACAGCGATTGCCGGGTTTTGGCACCTCATTTTTGCGCTCTTTTAGCTTTGTCATGTCCCAGGCATGTATGTGCACCCCTTGGGAGGGGAGTGGGGGGAGAGGTGAAACCTTTCGGCAACAGAGGGTCTGCAGCCAGCGAGGTTTTGTTGTGGCGGGTCATTGACAGCAGGGCTGTCGCTGGAGGGAGTGTTGCGGAGGCACGGTGTGACCCTTCTCCCAAAGGGAATGGAATGGGCGAGGGAGAAGTGGTGCGAACCCAAGGCTGTTGTGGAGAGGAGAGAGAAACGCCGTGGAAGCAAGCAAGATGGCAGAGGCAAAGGGACCGTGGGTGCCATACTGGGTGCCTGTTGGATGCAAGAGCAGGACCAGTGTTTTAGGTATTTTGAAGTATTTTAGGCAGGTGGAAAAGGATAATCCTGAGAGTCAGAGATTGAATGCTTAAAGGCATAATCACAACGTGAGAGACAGTGGACGCATTTACTAGAACGGAAGATAGAGATTATGTTAAACCAAGCGCAAAGTCCCCCCAGTGTTGTCCAAATTCAGAAGCTGATTGCGGGAACAGATCCTGAGGACTGGGATGGGGATACCTGGGGAGATCCTGATGAAGCTAGTGCTGATGAAACAGAGGAGGTAAAGGGATGTAAAACCTCTTATCAAAACGAGAGGCATATGGGCCCACAGGGTGGAATCCCCAAACTACTGCCCGTACCAGCCCATGGCCAGGACCTGAGCTCAGTGATTTGCAAGTTATGTTTTCACACAAACCGGGTGAGACAGAGATGGAAAATTTGTGGCTTGTTTCACTGACTGGAGGTGATGGGATACTATTGAGTGATGACAAGGCTTGAGGGTTTTGGGGACCCGGTGTGTTTCTAAGTGATGGGCCAGCTGGCAACCAGTCTATAACTTTTTTGGGTGGCTCACTGGGCTGGTGGTATAGATCCCAAAGAACAAGGGGAGCCTATAGCCATTGGGATAAGGGGACTGTCGGATTTGGGAGAAGGGGTAAAAAAGGCTGCTGTGTACAGGCAACGTGTGAGAGAGGGCTGATACCTTGAACAAAAGCTAAAAGACAGAAGGTTCTGCTGTGCCTTTTGTGGTGGGCAGGATGTGCTAAATTTATGCCCGGCCAAGGCACCAGAATTGTTGCCTCATATATATATATATTATTCTTGGATGAAATGGAATAATGCAGGGGTTATTAGTAATTAAGAAAGGATCACAGTTAGGAGTGGAAACTAACACCTGAGAATTTTGATAGCATTCAGGCCGGAGAGGAGGGTATTAGCAATGGTGCCTCATTGACAAGAACCTCCTAAGAGAACACGCAGCAGTGGAACTTCAAGGACTGTCATTGGGAACATGCTGCTACAGAGAAGGGTGTGAAGATAAGGAGAGGCCCCAACTCAGTCAGCAGTGATAAAAGGGAACACCTTGGCCCAGACGGCGCTGAAGCAAGGGACTGGGGGAAAGGTGATTCCAGCGGGGGGATGTTGCGACCACAGACTCAACCGAGGGACAAAAGGACTGACCCCCCACCCCTCCTGAGCGTGGGCAGTGTATTAAAATCACACTGCAGCTTTAAATTTAAGCGGAGAAGATACAGAGCAATGGAAGAGGGGGATGCTCAGTCAGGCCCATGGTTATGTGGTGTGTTAACTGTCACTGACAAACGTCAAACTGAACTCCGGGAGGGGTACACACTAGGAGGAATTATCCCCAGTGTGGCCTGCACTGCAATAAAAGAATGCCTGCTTTCTAAATTCCAAAATTGAGACTTAGAGAGTTCTTTTAACTGGCTTTTACGGCACCCCTTGGGGTGCGGGGCCATGGCGGGGTTCGGCCCGGCGCCCTCAGGGTAGACCCCGAAATGGCGGCCGAGGCCTCGCCATGGCAACGGGGGCGGGGCTGTGAGGAAAAGGTGGGGCTTCGGCTGGGGAGAGCCAATAGGAGGCGGGCGGGGCGGGAGGTGACCCTATCCACGGCGCCCCGGCGTTCTCAAAGCCTCACCCGCCAATCGGGGCGGGCGGGTGCAGGGGTTGAGCCAATCCCGTGCGGCTCTTGGCGCACAGGGCGGGCATGGGCCCTGCTTCCGCTTCCGTCGGAAGTGCCGTCCCGCGGCCTGCTCGGGTGCGCGGCGGAGGCGGCGCGGCCTCCAGTCCGGCCGTGCCATGGCGGACGTGACTGCGCGGAGCCTGCAGTACGAGTACAAGGCGGTGAGTGCGGCCCCGTGGGTCCCTGGGCCTCCCCCGCCTCACTGGCCCCGTGCCCGGCGTCCCGTCTCCGGTGCCGGTAACCCAACCCCTCCCACTCCCCGAGCGGTGGCGGCGGCGGCGGCCCCGGTTCTCCTCGCGACAGCGGCCGGCCTGAGGAGCCCTGGGTGCAACGGGCCTTTGCCAGGGCGGGGCGGCGTTTCTGGGGACTAAACTCCTCTTTTTCGTTTTTTTCCTCCCCATTTCCCTCCCTCAAAGCGGGACTTCCCGGGCACCGAGAGGTACCGGAGCGCCCGAGCGAGGAGTGGGCCCCTTCGCCCGTCTGGAACGAGCCCTAGGGTGGCGCTGAGCAGCTCAGGCCCGGCTTAAAGCCTAAAGTCAAGCTTAGCGTGTGTGTGGTTAATTAACACCCGGCTAATTAAAATGCCAATTATTTGTGCCTCGAGCAATGCAGAAGATATTAAATTAAGATCAAATTATTACATTTATTATGTTAAATTAAAAGGAATTGTGTGCGTGTTGCTGTAGCGGATGTGCGGTGGGTGCTGGGTGCGGTGCGGCTGCCCTCATGGCAGGATCCCCCCGGCACCCCTCAGCCCCCCTGTCAGGACCCCCGTCAGCTCTCCCTCAGCCCCCTGTCAGCTCCTATTGCTTCTTTTCCCAGAATTCCAACCTTGTTCTCCAAGCTGACCGCTCGCTGATCGACCGGACCCGGCGGGATGAGCCGACAGGGGAAGTCCTGTCCTTGGTGGGCAAACTGGACGGGACTCGCATGGGGGACAAGGCCCAGAGAACCAAACCCCAGATGCAGGAGGAGAGACGAGCAAAGTGAGTGTGGGCACAGAGCCTGGGGGGTGCAGAGCCCTGGCTCTGTTTGCCTGAAAAACTCTCTGAGCGAGTAATTTCTCATTTCTGTCTTCGAATAAAGCAGCCTTGATTTGTTTTTAGTTGTATCAACAGGGTTGAATCAGGAATATTTTGTAGTGGGAAATATTTTGGTGGTGTCAGCACAGGGCCGCAGGCTAAAAACCACCGCCTTGGAAGGCGCAGAGACATCATTTTCTTTCTTTGCAGTTGCTTGCTCCATGTCAAGACACTGAACTAAAAGTGAAAAATGAAAAAATATGTGTTGTTCTCCTTTGTTTTCCAAATAAAAGAGATTAGCTCTACTTGAAATAGCAGGAGTGGGGCTCTGCTGCAGGGCTGACCCAGGCACTCTCCTCCCTGTCCCTCCTTGCAGGAGGAGGAAGCGTGACGAGGACAGGCATGACATCAACAAGATGAAGGGTTACACGCTGCTCTCCGAGGGCATCGATGAGATGGTGGGCATCATCTACAAACCCAAAACCAAGGAGACCCGTGAGACCTACGAGGTGTTGCTGAGCTTCATTCAGGCAGCTCTTGGGGACCAGGTGAGGATGGGGATGCCTTGGGACAGCTGCCCCTGCTCCAGCAGAGGAGTCACAGCCTGTAATATCCGGCCCTTGGATGTTTTAATCCTTCCTTGTAATCCCATGCAGTGGCTTCGCTCCCTCGGTGCTGGCTTTTGGGCTCGGGGGTGTTGCGATGGTGCCTCCAGAAGGGTCCAGAAACAGGAGGGACCGACACTGTAGCCTTCGTGTAGCAAATTTCTCCTCTGTACTACGCGTTATTCCTTCCACAGCCGCGCGACATCCTCTGTGGAGCCGCCGATGAGGTGCTGGCGGTGCTGAAGAACGAGAAGCTGCGCGATAAGGAGAGGCGGAAGGAGATTGATCTGCTGCTAGGACAGACCGATGATACCCGCTACCATGTGCTGGTGAACCTGGGGAAGAAGATCACGGATTATGGTGGAGACAAGGAAATCCAGAACATGGGTATGGGAAAGGCGTTGGGCTGGCAGAAAGTGGCATTCCTGGTGCTCAACCCAGCATTCTCTCTTAGCATTTGCATCGAGAGATGCCAGAAAAATGTTTGGATGGTTTTCAAGCCCCCAAACCACATTCTTTTCTTCTCTTGGATGCGCAGAGGTGTGGGCGGGTGTGTGGATCTGTGAACTTTGCATGCAGCGCCCAGATTTTTCTGATGACTTAACTCCGCTCTCCCTTGCAGATGACAACATTGATGAGACGTATGGGGTGAATGTGCAGTTCGAGTCTGATGAGGAGGTACGAGACGAGAGGCTGCAGGGTGGCAGCGGAGTCTCTGCCCTGTCCCCTTGCACTGAGCCACTCTGCAGTGATCGTGCTTATAGAATCACTATGGTCGAAAAAGACCGTTAAGATCAAGCCCAACCCAACCCCCCCAGGCCTCCTAAACCATGTCCCCAGGTGCCACAGCTACATGTTGTTTGAACCCCCCCAGGGACGGTGACTCCCCCCCTCAGGGCAGCCTGTGCCAGGGCCTGACCCCTCTGGCAGGGAAGACATTTTCCCTCATCTCCAACCTAAACCTCCCCTGGCGCAGCCTGAGGCCGTTCCCTCTCATCCTGTCACTGGTGACTTGGGAGCAGAGACCAGCCCCCCCTCACTCCAGCCCCTCTCAGGCAGCTGCAGAGAGCGAGAAGGGCTCCCCTCAGCCCCCCCTTCTCCAGGCTAAACCCCCCCAGCCCCCTCAGCCGCCCCCCAGCACACTTGTGCTCCAGACCCTGCCCCAGCCCCACTGCCCTTCTCTGGACACGCTCCAGCCCCTCCAGGCCCTTCTTGTCCCGAGGGGCCCAAACCTGAGCCCAGCATTCGAGGTGGGGCCTCCCCAGGGCCGAGCACAGGGGCCCCATCCCTGCCCGGCTCCTGCTGGCCACACCAGTGCTGACACAAGCCCGGGGGCTGGTGGCCTCCTTGGCCACCCGGGCACTGCTGGCTCATGCCCAGCCGGCTGTCAGCCAGCACCCCCAGGGCCTTCTCCGCCGGGCACTTCCCAGCCCCTCTGCCCCAGGCCTGGGGCGCTGCCTGGGGTTGGTGTGACCCAAGGGCAGGACCCGGCACTGGGCCTTGTTAAACCTCACACAACTGGCCTCGGCCCATCGATCCAGCCTGCCCAGGCCCCTCTGCAGAGCCCTCCTGCCCTCCAGCAGCTCGACACTCCTGCCCAGCTTGGTGCCATCTGCGAACTCACTGAGGGTGCCCTCGATCCCCTCGCCCAGATCATTGATAACAGTTTTAAACAGAACTGGCCCCAACACTGATCCCTGGGGAGCCCTGCTTGTGACCGGCCACCAGCTGGGTTTAGCTCTGATCACCACAACCCTGGGCCCTGCCGTCCAGCCAGTTTTGTACCATTTTTCCCATTTTACTGGGTCGCGTTGGAAAGTGGGCATTGGCTCAGGCTGGGATGTCTCTGCCAGGAAGGAGACGCTGGATTATTTTAGATGCTGCTTCCTGGTTTGAGGAGGATTTGTTGATTATCCTGCTAATCCAAGGCTTGTCGTGAGTCAGCATGACGGAAAGCAGATGGTGACATTTAGATCTCGTGGGGAAATTTGACAGATGGGGAAGAAGAGGACATTCAGATGCACTGGTTGGAAGCGTTTCATAGAAACACTCCCTGGGATTGTTTTTTGGAAGAGGTTGAGAGAAAGATATAGACAAATATGGGATTGTTGGAGGAGTTGCTGGCAGAATCCCTTTGTAAAGAGAAGAAATAATCATATCACGAGGTCCTTTACCTGAACAGCAGCGTTATGTTGCTGTTAAAAGCACAAGCCAGGCTGTTTCCCCTCAGGAACGAGTTGCCGGGTTATTAATTTCTGTCGAGGAAAAGCTTCTCTTTGATGTCTGCAAAAGCCTCTTACTGGAACTCGTCTTTTAACAGGAAGGTGACGAGGACATCTACGGTGAAGTGCGTGACGAGGCGTCCGATGATGACATGGAGGGAGATGAAGCCGTTGTCCGTTGCACCCTCTCAGCCAATGTGAGTCACCGAGGAACGCGTGAAACCTGGTTTGGGGTCGCCCGGAGGAGGGTCGGGGGCCCTCTCAGTCTGCGGATGGAGATAAGGGCATTTGGGGGTGGAGAGGAGCCTTGAAGCTGTTTGATGGAGGCCACGATGAACGTTAATGGAATTAACAGCTCTGGCAGCTGCTGGGTCTCTGCGGCTCGGCCAGGGTAGAGGGAGGCCCTGGGTGCTCGCTCCGTAACACAAGGGTCACATGCCTGCTTTCTTCTCGAAGGAAGATAACGTTTTTGTGGGTTTTTTGAAGCTTGTGGCGTCGGGAGAGCTGATGAGTTCGAAGAAGAAGGATCTGCATCCTCGGGACATTGATGCCTTTTGGCTTCAGCGGCAGCTGAGCCGCTTCTACGATGATGCCATTGTTTCCCAGAAGAAGGCGGATGAAGTTCTGGAGATCTTGAAGGTCAGTGGCCACCTGGTCCGCAGGATTGCAGCAGTCCCGGAGTACCCTCTCTGTCTGGAAGACGGGAATTTTCCCCACCAACTCGTTACCTCTTCAAATTTTGGCTGTGCCATATTTGCCAACAAGATAGATGAGTGCTGGACTAGGTTGGGCCTAGTCTTAAGTCACAGAAATCTTCTTCTAAGGGGAAGATGATTGGGTTTTTGTCAGCATTTTCAGGGAGATCATCGTAAATTGGGTCTGTTTCCCCTCTCATTTTGGTGCTGATGCACGTGTACACTGGGCATGGTGACTCGCTGGGAAGGAGTCGGGGAGGGTGGGTTTTTATCTGCGGTCCGAGTCGGGTACCTACTCTTGCGTGTAGCTGCTGTTGATCCACGTGATTTCTGTTCTGTGCGAAGCAGGGGTTCTTGTTCTGTGGGGCACAGCGGTAACCGGTCGGTCCTTGTTTCTTCTCCTCCCAGACTGCGAGCGATGACCGGGAATGTGAGAACCAGCTTGTTCTGCTCCTGGGCTTTAACACCTTCGACTTCATTAAAGTCCTGCGGCAGCACCGGATGATGAGTGAGTGCCGTTCCCTTTAACCTCGTTCTTTCCCTGCTGTTCTGATGTGATTCTCACCAACCTGAGGCTTTTTAATGGCCAAACTGTGGTCAACTGTGTTGCTTTGTGAAGCTTAGTCCCTTGTTTGCTCCCTTCTCTTGGTTCAACCCTTAACCCTGCCTGCCATCCCTTAATTTTCTTTCATCAGTCCTGTACTGCACTTTGCTGGCCAGTGCACAAAGTGAAGCTGAAAAAGAAAGGATAATGGGGAAGATGGAAGCGGATCCCGAGCTGTCGAAGTTCTTGTATCAGCTGCATGAGACAGAGAAGGAGGATCTCATCCGGGTAAGGCTAGAGGGAACCTCAGGCAGGATGAGAGGAGGAATCCTTGCTGCCGTCTGCGGTCATGGTTGCGTGTTTTATTTGCTGTTTGTGAGAGGAGCCTGCTGACTCAGCTGGGATCTTGAAACCATAGGAAATGTTGCTTAGGTGGTGGCTGAGACTTAGCTGAGAGGACGATATATTTACCACATCTTATTTTTGAGTCACTCACATGTTTGCTTTTCCAGGGAAATGTCAATATCTGCAAGTTTCACATTTTTACGCTGGTATTAACTGTCTTGTAACGGCACCGTTTCACCTCTGGGCCTCCTTGTTGCAAGGCTCACCACAATAAAACACCCATATCACTTCTGGTCAGCTCTAACTACCTGGGGTTGGAATGTGATACTCAACAGGTTCACTGGCGTGCAGGATTAGCTCTGCTCGGCCTTTGGATGATAGCAGTTCTGTGACTGATTTGGGGGTTGTTTTTTGGGGGGATTAGTGCCATATTCTTGCTTTGTTGCTCAAAAAAGCCCTGCTCAGGTTGATGTGAGGGGCCAGTTTGGTGTCTCTGTGTTTGGGGAGCACTGCTGGCGTGCAGCGGGATGGGCTTTTGCTGGGGCACTGCAGGTTTGTGTGTCTTCCCTCCCTGCTACCCTTCACCTGCTCTCCTGGAAGGCAAGCTTACATCCTGGCCTTGGGGGCACTGGTTTCTACTGCCAGAAATTACTGGCTTTGGCTGCGTGAATGCCTGTGCTCGAAAGAAGTGGTGGCTCGTGGCCATGTAGAGTCGCAGGGTGTGAAGCCGCGCGTGATGGGAGAGCCTGGCAGTCCGGAGGGAGGCTCGGCAGCTCTTCCCCGGGGCTGAATTCTCATCTCTGTGTGCAGGAGGAACGTTCTCGCCGGGAGCGTGTTCGTCAGTCCCGGATGGATACTGACTTGGAGACCATGGATCTGGACCAAGGAGGAGAGGTAAAATTCTTTGAAGTCATCTGTTCCTAGTGCTTCTGACCAGCACCCTCAGCAAGTGCAAAAAGAGTACTCGAAGTGGCGTGGGCAGGAAGATACCAAGAATAAGCCCCTGATGTGCTCAAGAGGCACCTGCCATTGGGTGCGGGTGTTCGTCCTTTGGTCGCAGGGTGAAAATGGCAGGAGAGGGTAGTTCTCTAATCCTCGCCCCTTTCCTGTTGCTCTTTCCAGGCCCTGGCTCCCCGGCAGGTGCTGGACTTGGAGGATCTGGTGTTTGCCCAAGGTAGTCATTTCATGGCTAACAAGCGATGCCAGCTCCCGGATGGCTCCTTCCGCAGACAGCGCAAGGGCTACGAGGAGGTGCACGTGCCTGCCCTGAAGCCAAAGCCTTTTGGGTCTGAAGAGGTAGGTGACCTGCTTTGTTCCCCCTTGTTTAGCACTGGCTGTGTTGAGTGACATCAGGTGACCGATGTCACCTACCTGGGCTTCTGTAAGGCCTTTGACGCGGCCCCCCACAGCATCCTTCTCTAAACTGGGGAGATACGGATTTGATGGGTGGCCTGTTCGTGGATGAGGAACTGGCTGGATGGTCACATCCAGAGGGTCATGGTCAATGGCTCAATGTCCGGATGGAGACTGGTGACGATTGGTGTCCCTCAGGGGTCCATACTGGGACCAGTGCTGTTTCATATCTTCATCAGTGTGACACAGACAGTGGGGTCGAGTGGCTCCTCAGCAAGTTTGCAGGTGACCCCAAGCTGAGCGGGGCAGTTGACGCTCCCGAGGGATGGGATGTCATCCAGAGAGACCTGGACAAGCTTGAGGTGGGCCTGGGAGAACCTGGTGTGGCTCAACAAGGCCAAGTGCAAGGTCCTGCCCCTGGGTCGGGGCAGCCCCCGGTATCAGCACAGGCTGGGGGATGGGGGGATGGAGAGCAGCCCCGCGGAGAAGGACTCGGGGGCGCTGGGGGACGAAAGGCTGGACGTGAGCCGGCAACGTGCGCTCGCAGCCCAGAAGCCAACCGTGCCCTGGGCGGCATCCCCAGCAGCGCGGGCAGCAGGGCGAGGGGGGGGTCCTGCCCCTCTGCCCCGCTCTGTGAGACCCCCCTGCAGCGCCGCCTCCAGCTCGGGGCCCCTCACCACGGGACAGACACGGGGCTGTTGGAGCGGGGCCAGAGGGGGCACAGAAATGCTCCGGGGGCTGGAGCCCCTCTGCTGCGAGGCCGGGCTGGGAGAGCTGGGGTTGTGCAGCTGGAGAAGGGGAGGCCGCGGGGAGACCTTATTGTGGCCTTCCTGTGCTTGAAGGGGGCTGATAAGAAAGATGGGGACAGTCTTTTTGTAGGGTCTGCAGCAATAGGACAAGGGGTGATGGTTTTAAACTAAAGGAGGATAGATTCAGACTAGATCTAAGGAAGAAACTTGTTACACTGAGGGCGGTGAAACCCTGGCCCAGGCTGCCCAGAGAGGTGGGAGATGCCCCATCCCTGGAGACATCCCAGGTCAGGCTGGACGGGGCCCTGAGCAACCCGATCTGGTTGGGGATGTCCCTGCTCACTGCAGGGGGGTTGGACTAGACGGCCTCTAAAGGTCCCTTCCAACCCAAACATTTCTGTGATTCTGTGCGTTGTTGCTAATAGCGTGACAGATACTTCCTGGGCCTCAACAGACTTTGTGGCTGTGACGGCCTCTCAGATGTCTTGAAGAACTGTTATTTCAAGCTTCAGAGATTTCACGTGGTTGAAGAGGGTTCCTGATTTCTAGTTTCTCCCTTCTGGAGTGCGCATCCTGCACTGGCGGTTTCTGTCTCGGTGCTGCCCTGCCACGTTCAGCAGCTTTGCTGAGCCCTCGGCTCTGCTTTTGCTCCCTCCTTGCTGTGATGTGCAGCGTGGGCCAGAGATCTGGCTGACTCATGGCGTGCCTTGTGGTAAATTGCCTGCAGCAGAAACGCGGTCTGATCTGTCCCGTCGTGAGAACGTGGTGGGGATTTGCTTTTTCCGATGGCGTAGCCAACTATAATTTATACTCGTTGGCGTGCACAGGCCAGCTAATGAGCCTTATTTGATCTCTTCCTAACCTGCTCCACGATCCTCAGGCACGGGGCTTCTCTTCTGGCCATCTGGAGACAACATGACCCTGCTACTCCCCAGGGCGTCTCTGAGGTCTCACATATGCCCCGCAGCCTGCAAGGTACTGAAACAAAGGCATTGAGCTCAGTGCGTTCCCTTTTCAGCAATTGGTTTCCGTGGAAAAATTGCCCAAATACGCCCAGGCTGGATTCGAGGGGTTTAAAACACTGAACCGTATTCAGAGCAAACTCTACCGTGCTGCGCTGGAGTCGGATGAGAACCTGCTGCTGTGTGCTCCCACGGTAAGGATCCCGGTACCCGGTTCCTCTGCGACGGCGAGCCCAGAAGGATGATCTGCTTGGGCAGAAAAGGCCGGCTGCGGCAGGCCTTTACCCTGGAGAGGGCACGGATTTGATGGGCCTGGTTCTGCTTGCGTTCTAGGGCGCTGGGAAGACGAACGTGGCGCTCATGTGCATGTTGCGAGAAATAGGAAAACACATTAACATCGACGGAACCATCAACGTGGACGATTTCAAGATTATCTACATCGCGCCCATGAGGTCCTTAGTGCAGGAGATGGTGGGCAGCTTCGGGAAGGTAAGGAGAGCTTCGGCCTTGGTCTTGTGGTGTCTTCTATTACGCTTACAGAAGGATATAAGCTCTGGCAGAAGCTTGTGGGGGAAGGATGAGTTTGGGTTGTGCCTTTAATCCCTGTTCGTGTCGCCTGGGCCGTGAGCGTGTGTCGATACAGGCTTTGGATGTCAGCGTGGGCTATGAAATCCACGCATTTCTTCCAGCGCTGTAGTGGGACAAGTATGAAGCTGCGAAGCGTCTCGGGGCTGCGCTGCTCTAACGCCGCCCCGGGGAGCGTGCGTTTATCTGGCTTAACCACCTGTGGGCTCCCTCCTAGCGCCTGGCAACTTATGGCATCAACGTGGCTGAGCTGACGGGGGATCACCAGCTGTGCAAGGAGGAAATCAGCGCTACCCAGATCATCGTCTGCACCCCGGAGAAGTGGGACATCATCACCCGCAAGGGAGGGGAACGCACCTATACGCAGCTGGTGCGGCTGGTCATCCTGGTGAGCCGCGCCGGTGCCCGCAGAGCCCTGGCATGGAGGAGGGGGGCAGTGACCAGGACCAGCGCGGGGTCTTTTGGCATTGCGGTTCCCAAACGTGCGTTAGTGGTTGAAGGTGTCCCTGGTGCTTGGTTTTGGAGAGACTGGGGCTTTGAGCTGCGGGATGAGTGCGCCTCGGTCCACAGAGGCGGGTCTGCCAAGAAACTAAACCAAAAATGCGTAAATAGAGTTGGTTTGGAGCGGGGTTAACTCGGTTCCTGTTTCCTCTCTTCAGGACGAGATACACCTACTGCACGATGACCGAGGACCCGTCTTGGAGTCCCTGGTAGCCAGAGCCATCCGCAACATTGAGATGACCCAGGAGGACGTGAGGCTCGTCGGCTTGAGCGCCACCCTCCCCAACTATGAGGACGTGGCTACGTTTCTGAGAGTGGACCCGGCCAAAGGCTTGTTCTACTTTGATAACAGGTACTGTGGAAAGCTGGGAGAGATCTTTACAGTCACATGGTGGGTAGCTGTTGAGAGCTGGGAAAGACCTGCCTCCTGTGGCAGGCAGTTGGGTGTTTGTCTTTCACTGGGCCTTCGGCCCATGCTCAACATGCATTTATTTGCTCTTAGATGTGCCGGTAAATGCACATTCAGAACTAGAGCAGTTAAATACAGCCTCAAAATTTGTGCCAGGGTTCCTGCGTTGTCATACTTGCAAGAGGGTGCTTCAGAGAAGGTGGATAAACTCTGCTGTACCTGTGTGCTGCAGAAGCTGTTTGAAGGAAGCCTAAAATAGGATTTTGGTTGTTCCTGAAATGCCATTTTTGCTCCCTGAGTGTGAGCATGGCAAATGGATTCCAGGGAAGGGGAATATGTGTTACTGTCCCCTACTGTTTAATCTAACTGGGCAGAACTGGAGCCATCAAATCTCTGAGTAAATTGAGGGACAAAGGAAGCACGTTGAACTTGGTAGCGCAAAATACGGGGTGCCTTTTGACAGGGCCTTTGCATCAGGGTTTCTCCGTTCTTCTGCTCTTTTAAGTACTTGATTTTTTTTTTTTTTTTCCTTGCAGCTTCCGACCGGTGCCCCTAGAGCAGACGTATGTGGGCATTACAGAGAAGAAAGCAATCAAACGCTTCCAGATAATGAACGAGATTGTTTATGAGAAGATTATGGAGCATGCTGGAAAGAACCAGGTTTGATACTTTATTTTATTATCCCTGACGTGCTTAACCCTGGCTCTTGCCTGTTGCTGGCGAGGCTTTTTTGAGTTGCTGTCGCTGCAGAAGCGCTGCAGTGGAGAAGAGAGTAGGTTTGGGTGGCCGATGGCAGCTGAGAGAGGAAGGAACACGGGTTTTCTCTCTGTGCCAGCTGCCTGATTAACGTATGACCTGTTCTTTTAGGATGAGGGAGTTTCTGTGATGCTGTCCTGTTAGATCCGGAGCTCTGTGCCTGGTTTGCAGGGCATCTGGACTAATTCTAGATCTTTTCCCGCCCGGAACACCAGGAGCACGGGGTCAAGCATCTTTGCCAGCTGCAGCTGCGGTGATTCCTCTCTCAGCGATGACACTGTGTGCTTGTTTAACAGGTGCTGGTGTTCGTTCACTCCAGGAAGGAGACCGGGAAGACAGCCCGGGCCATCAGGGACATGTGCCTGGAGAAGGACACCCTGGGCCTCTTCCTGCGGGAGGGCTCAGCCTCCACCGAGGTCCTGAGGACCGAAGCTGAGCAGTGCAAGGTAACTGCCCAGCTGGGGCTGTTCGGACCTAGCAACAGCAGGAGCGCAGCTGCAAAGGCGCCGCTGCCAGTTTGGTGCGGTTTCGCAGCCTTTTCTCTAGGATATGCGCCGCCTTCTGTTGCTGCTTTTCTCCCTGGTGGAACTTGGCTCGGGCAGAAAACCTAGAGCTGATTGTGTTTCCGCTGCAGAACCTGGAGCTGAAGGACCTGCTTCCTTACGGCTTTGCCATTCACCACGCCGGGATGACGCGAGTGGACCGCACGCTGGTGGAGGATCTCTTTGCTGACAAGCACATTCAGGTGAGCCTCGCGTCCCAGGAGGAGTTCCTGTGTTTGGGGCAACGCTCGAGCCGTGTTTTCCAATAGCTCTTTGGGCAAAACCAAGAGGATCAAGCGTAACCAACCCCCGTCGCACTCTACCGAAGCTGCTGCCTGATGAAGGCAGCCTTGATTTTTGTGTAAATTATAGAAACTAAAAGCACATGACCAGGAGCAGAGTAGGCAAAAACTTCTCCCCTAGGCTTAGCTGAGCGCTCAAAGCTAGAGTTCTTCTGTCCCAGAGCAGGCTGTCTCCTCCGCAGTTGCCCCTCTGGCAAAACTCCATCCAAGCAATTTCCTGGCTGCGTTATAAATGGAAGGCAAAGGATTTTCTCAGGGTCATGCGGTGAGCTGGGAAATGTGGGCAAAGATCTTGCTGTTTATCTGACCTTCCTCTGCTGAGCTGTCAAGACAATCACAGTTCTCAGACTTTGTCCCTTTTATGCATGTTCCTAATGTCAGGACCAGCATTTTAGATCCTGTTTTTTCCCTAGGAAGAGGCTTCTGCCTGGCTTTGATCGCTGTTTCGCTCCTGCAGGTGCTGGTCTCCACAGCCACGCTGGCCTGGGGTGTGAACCTGCCTGCTCACACCGTCATCATCAAGGGGACGCAGGTGTACAGCCCCGAGAAGGGGCGCTGGACCGAGCTGGGTGCTCTGGACATCCTGCAGGTGAAGTTCTGGAAACAAAGGTGCTGCCAGGACCCGGGGCAGGGCCTTTCCTTTCCTGCTGAGGCGTATTTGAGGTCTGCTTTTGTATCCTCGGTGCAGTTGCTCCCTGCTCTCTGCTGTCAGACTGTCTTGGCTGTTCTGGCAACAGCCCTGCCGTGAGGGCAGAGGAGGAACAGATCCGTGGGAGAGCGGACAAACGATTCCTCTCCCAGTATCTTGCCCAGACACATCTGAGAGAGTTCTCTGTGTCTCCTGCCAGCTAAAAGTAACAGCAGACTGAGCAATCTGGCGGCAAAGCCCCAGGACACGGCAGCAAGGAGAAATTGCCAAGCTAAAAGCTTTTCTGTTCCGCTGACCTCACTTTCTCATTCCCTAGATGTTGGGGCGTGCCGGGAGGCCTCAGTACGATACCAAAGGAGAAGGGATCCTCATCACGTCCCACGGTGAGCTGCAGTATTACCTCTCCCTGCTCAACCAGCAGCTCCCCATTGAAAGTCAGATGGTGTCGAAGCTCCCGGACATGCTGAATGCGGAGACTGTGCTCGGCAATGTCCAGAACGCAAAGGCGAGTGTGAATCTTTGCCTTCCCCCTTCGCACCCGGGGGGTTGGTGGGGAACTGCAGGGGCCCAGGGGTGATCCGTGTTGGGGAAAGATGTTGTCACTTGTATGGGAGCAAAGAAACCTGCAACCTTTGATGCCCGGGGAGCAAATTTTGAAGAGATGTGGAAGGGCAGCCACAAGAACTGGCAGGCTGTACGGCTGGCTGGTGTGTCAGGCGAGTTGGGTAGATGTTTCCGTAATCCAGAGCAGAGATCTCCACGTGGAGAAGGATGCTGGGGAAAAGTCTGCACGTGGAGGGTGGGTGTTTTTGTTTTTTAATCCCTTAATAATTCTCTGGTTCTGGAGGAGAGTTACATACGGCGCTGCTGGGCTTGCAAGTTCTGGTTTAACGTTGGCACGGCAGGATTTGGCTGGGCTCGGCCCGCTGTGTCCTGTGCTAGTGCTGGGAGCTCTGGGCTCTGGGCTCTGAGCTGGAACGTCGCCCTGGCTTGCCCTAAGGCACCTCCGTCGGCTCTTACGGCGCCTTGGCG
This sequence comes from Phalacrocorax carbo, assembly GCF_963921805.1. Taxonomy (NCBI): domain Eukaryota; kingdom Metazoa; phylum Chordata; class Aves; order Suliformes; family Phalacrocoracidae; genus Phalacrocorax; species Phalacrocorax carbo. The sequence goes on along the minus strand of NC_087536.1, from coordinate 689,615 downwards.
TTTCCTCAGGATGCAGTGAACTGGCTGGGCTATACCTACCTGTACATCCGAATGCTGCGCTCCCCCACTCTCTACGGGATATCCCACGATGATCTGAAGGGGGATCCGCTGCTGGACCAGCGCCGCCTGGACCTGGTTCACACTGCAGCCCTCATGTTGGACAAGAACAACCTGGTGAAGTACGACAAGAAGACGGGGAACTTCCAGGTGAGGCAGGACATGGGAAAGGCACTGTGACCGAGCAGGGCTGGACAGGAGCATCCTCTAGCTGAGAGAAAGGAGGCAAAGAGGCATCTTGCTGATGAAATACAGTTCCCAGGGAACGCCGCTGAGTAATTCAGAGCTGTCGTGCTGTTTGCCAGCACAGAGAGTGCTGGTGTAAAACCTGACCCTCAGTCTGTCGCTGTTGTGCGTTTGCTGCTGCCTCTTAAGGAAATTCACATTCCTGTTGCATTTTCATTGCTTCAGAAGCAGTGAGATGAGAAAAGGGGAGGCTGTGGTGTGTGCAATTGTGTACCAGGTAAAGCAGCTCTCCTGTGTGATTTGTAGCCTGTGTTTATGCTTAGCTCGGCTGGAGATGCCTCCCCTGCTGCAGCCTAGTTCCTCCTCAGCATCTTCTGTCTGTGCCACGAGCAGTCAGGTGTCTTCCTGCTGTGTCACTCTGGCTGTTGTCCTTGTGGCAGGTGACAGAGCTGGGCCGCATCGCCAGCCACTACTACATCACCAACGAGACGATGCAAACTTACAATCAGCTCCTGAAACCCACCCTGAGTGAAATTGAGCTGTTTCGGGTCTTCTCGCTGTCCTCGGAGTTCAGGAACATCACTGTGAGGGAGGTATGGAGCCAGACGCCTGTCCCGAGCGTGACAGCCCCGAGGCATCGGTCTGGATGCTGCAGGGGAAGATGCAGAGCTCGCCCTATAAGGGACCGTTCTCATCTCTCCTGCCGTGGGTTTTCTGCAGGAGGAGAAGCTCGAGCTTCAAAAGTTGCTGGAGCGAGTTCCCATCCCGGTGAAGGAGAGCATAGAGGAGCCCAGCGCCAAGGTGAGCCCTGCCTGCCCCCCTCGAGGGGACTTCCCTGCCTGGCCCAAGGGGAGCAGCGATCCTTGGGAGAGAGCTGTCATAGTAAATGTCCCTCCCTGGGGCGGGATTGCTGGTCTCTTCCCTCTGTGAGACACCCGGGACCGTGCCAGAGTTGCTCGAAGAGCTGTGGGCGTTCTTGTCTCCGGTCGAGCACGCTGTCCTGCGCGGCGGGGCAGTCACTCCCCTCTAACCGCTTCTGTCCTGCCGTGCCTCAGAGCCCACCGGGATCAGGTGCGGAGGGTGCTGAGGGCCTCTCTGTTCTGCTTCCCCAGATTAATGTGCTCCTCCAGGCCTTCATCTCCCAGCTGAAGCTGGAAGGATTTGCTCTCATGGCAGACATGGTATATGTTACCCAGGTGAGTGAGGAAACACGGCCGGGGCTTCTCTGTTTCCGTTTAGGCGTGTGCAGTCCAGCCACGTCTCAGTCTCGGACAACTATTTGCACCTCAGAAATTCAGTTTGTGATCATAAATGGCTTTGAAAATAACCAGAGTCAGCAGTGAGAAGGTGTGACCCCTGTCAGGATGGGAACTAAATCTTCATTCATTGGCGTCTCCACCTTGTAATGAAAATAAATCAGCGCAGGAGAACTACAGTGTAGCCTTATTCTTCTCCCACAAAGGCCAAGCTCCCGAGGCTGGGAATCAAGTAATCGCTCCACCTGTAGGTGTTTGGGATGAAGGACCTTTAAGTATAATTCAGTGCTTAAGTGAAGCTTACAAGAAAGGTGGGGAAAGACTTTTTACCAGGGCCTTTAGCGATAGGACGAGGGATAACGGTTTTGAACGGAAAGACGGTAGATTCAGGTTGGATATAAGGAAGAATTTTGTTTTACAGTGAGGGTGGTGAGACACTGGCACAGGTTGCCCAGAGAACCTGCGGATGCCCCATCCCTGGAAGTGTTTGAAGTCAGGTTGGACGCAGCTCAGAGGAACCTGATGTAGTGAAAGATGTCCCTGCCCGTGGGTGGGTGGGGGGGTCAGACTAGATGAAGGTCCCTTCCTACCCAAACCATTCTATTATCCTGTGGCCGGGCAGGAAAATGGTTAGAAAGGAAGGAAGAGCTAAATGTGGTGCTCGCAGCCAAGCTCTGAGAGCTGCTCTCTGTTCCGGCAGTCTGCTGGGCGGCTCATGCGCGCCATCTTCGAGATCGTCCTGAACCGCGGCTGGGCCCAGCTGACCGACAAGACCCTCAACCTCTGCAAGATGATTGACAAACGGATGTAAGTGAGCTCTCGGAGGTACTTTCTGATTGCAGGCTGGATGTCTCTGGCGTGGGATGAGGCTCTTCAGTGTAGCCTGGCTAGGTCTGCAGCGTTCGGGAAGGAGAGCGCTCGTGCCTGTCAGGGCGTGAAGGAGCGTGTGTCTGGCCGAGGGCCGGTCTCCGGCAGCGTGGGGAGCCTTGGTGCTCCGAAGGCTCCGTCTCTGTTTCCTTGCTTATCTCACCCCGTGGTGTCCTCGCAGGTGGCAGTCCATGTGCCCTTTGCGCCAGTTCAAGAAACTGCCTGAAGAAGTGGTGAAGAAAATCGAGAAGAAGAATTTCCCATTTGAACGGCTCTATGACTTGAACCACAACGAAATAGGTACGGAGGCACGGGCAGGGTGGCAGTGTGCGGTGTCTGCCTTTGTTCTCTGCCGTGTTCTGACCCAGAAACCGGGGGTTTGTTCCTCTCTGAGTGAAGGGGCAGAACTGGTGAGGGTCCTGGTGTACAGCCTGAGGAGGGCAGCAGCTTTGCCCTGGCGCCTTCCAGCTGCTCAGGTTGCCCATACTGAATACTATTTGGTTTTGGGGGCTGTTGGTCACCCTGTTGTCCGTCTGTCCTGACAGCAGTACCTTTCTGTTGCAGGGGAGCTGATCCGAATGCCCAAAATGGGCAAGACAATCCACAAATACGTTCATCTGTTTCCAAAGCTGGAGCTCTCGGTCCACTTGCAGCCCATTACCCGCTCCACCCTGAAAGTAGAGCTCACCATTGCCCCCGACTTCCAGTGGGATGAAAAGGTGAGCTGTGTAGCTAAATATCACCAGGCTAAGCACCACGCTGGGGGAAGGAGGGCACTTCTGGGGCAGGATTGCTGTGGGAGGGCTGATGTTCAGCTCCTGGAGTTCTGGAAGGATCTGGGTGATCTGGACTCTGATATGAAGGTAACAGCTGCCCTTGCTCAGGTACACGGTTCGTCCGAAGCTTTCTGGATCCTGGTGGAGGACGTGGACAGCGAAGTGATCCTACACCACGAGTACTTCCTGCTGAAAGCCAAGTACGCGCAGGACGAGCACCTCGTCACCTTCTTCGTGCCCGTGTTTGAGCCGCTGCCCCCGCAGTACTTCATCAGGGTGGTCTCCGACCGCTGGCTCTGTAAGTCTCCTCCTGCCAGGAGCACCTCAGTCGTGCAGCATGAGTTCTCCCCGGGGTCTGAGGGGGGAGTTCAGGACCTCTTCTAGTGCTGCGCTGGGTGAAGGACTGCTGACATCCTGTTGGCAGAGGGAGCTCAGGGAGGAAACCACTGGAGTGCTTTTGGAGATGAAAACGCTTTCTTGTGTGTCTGACAGCCTGTGAGACCCAGCTGCCCGTTTCCTTCCGCCACCTGATCCTCCCTGAGAAGTACCCTCCTCCGACCGAGCTGCTGGATCTGCAGCCGCTGCCCGTGTCGGCTCTGCGAAACAGCGCCTTTGAGAGCCTCTACCAGGACAAGTTCCCTTTCTTCAACCCTATCCAGACCCAGGGTGGGTATTGCCTCTGCTCGCTGCCTCCAAACTGCCCCTCAGCAGAGAGCCCTGGCTCTTTTGGTGTTCACAGTCCCATCGCCTTGGTTTTGTGGGGTTTATTCACGTATTTTGAGGAACTTCGGTAGCAAAAAAAAGTCTACTCTCTACCTCCCTGAGCCTTAGAGGTTTGATGGCTTGAAATCTTTCTCCATGGGTGAGAGTATCTTTGATATATTCCTCAGGGACATCAGGCAGCCAGCCCAGGGCTGTCTGGCAGCAGCAGGTTTGCTCCTGGAAGCCGTGTCTGTGCTAACGCTGCGGCGCAGGCTCACAGAGCCGGCTGGCCCCAAACTCCTCCATCTGTGCTGCTCGTAGGGATGGTGCTGTGAGCGAACCAAAGCTGCCCTGTCGTGTGTCTCTGCCTGAGCTTAGCCAGGGCAGGGAATTCATACTTGTGAGCTGCTGTGACAGGCTGGAGCCTGTTTTGCTCTGTGGATCTGGGGCTAAAGCTCTTAAACAGCCCCTCCTTTCCATAGCTTCTCCTTGCGCAGGCTGGGCTGGGGCTGTGTTCCCCTGCCCATATCTAGAGCTTTGATAGGAATCCATGGAGATTTTGCTGAAGTGCTCTCTTGTGTTGTCCACCTGTCCCCAGTGTTTAACACGGTGTATAACAGTGATGACAACGTGTTTGTGGGGGCCCCCACGGGGAGCGGAAAGACTATTTGTGCTGAATTTGCCATCCTGAGGATGTTGCTCCAGAACTCGGAGGGACGCTGCGTGTACATCACCCCCATGGAGGCCCTGGCAGAGCAGGTAAACCCGGCGTCCTGGGGAGAACTGGAGCCTTACCCCAGCTTAGATTTCTTTCTTCATCCCCTGTTTCCCTTTTCCTCATCCCTTCTTTGCTGTCACATCCCTCAGGATGACTCCAGAGCCTTTTGACGAATTGTGGTCTCTCTGAGGGAGCAGAGAGGCCCAGCCCCAGTGCCGACCTGCCGGGGTTGGTCTGTGCATGTGCGCATCTCCAGGGGTTTGGTAGGATTTGTTCTACTTTGAGGTTGACAACATCATCCCTTGCGTTTTTGGCAGGTCTTCTTGGACTGGTACGAAAAGTTCCAGGAGCGTCTCAACAAGAAGGTGGTCTTGCTGACGGGGGAGACCAGCACTGACCTGAAGCTGCTGGGCAAAGGGAACATCATCATCAGCACCCCTGAGAAATGGGACATCCTTTCACGGCGCTGGAAGCAGCGGAAGAACGTCCAGAACGTCAACCTCTTCATCGTGGACGAAGTGCATCTCATCGGGGGCGAAAATGGGGTGCGTCTGGAGGGGGAGGAGGGCGCTACTCATGGGAGTGATGCTCGTCATCGTGTTGGGCGTGTAGAGCTGGGGTGGGGTGGGTGGTTGCTCCCTCCTAATACCTGGTCTGAGGCCGGCTTTTCCTGCCGGGCGTCTCCCCAAGCTGCAGGTTGGGCTGGGGTAGGAGGGCCGTATCCTTCGGGAAGCTGAGGAGTTGTTTTCCCCCGGGCTCTCCGTGGGTGAGAGTGCTTGGCCAGAGCTCAGCCAGGAGAGGCGGCTGCGGTGGGGAGAGCTCGGCGCTCCCTTCCTGTTCCTGCTGCAACCTGCCCTCTCCTGTCTGCAGCCGGTGCTGGAGGTCATCTGCTCCCGCATGCGCTACATCTCCTCGCAAATCGAGCGGCCCATCCGCATCGTGGCCCTCAGCTCGTCCCTGTCCAATGCCAAGGACGTGGCTCACTGGCTGGGCTGCAGCGCCACCTCCACCTTCAACTTCCACCCCAACGTCCGCCCCGTGCCCCTGGAGCTGCACATCCAGGTAGGGTTTGGGCAACCCGCAATCTCCTTTTCCCGTCTGCCTGGTTTCCAGACAGCGTCACTGCCTGCTCCTCTTCCCCCACAGGGCTTCAACATCAGCCACACGCAGACTCGCCTGCTCTCCATGGCCAAGCCCGTCTACCATGCCATCATGAAGCACTCGCCCAAAAAGCCGGTCATCGTCTTCGTCCCGTCCCGCAAGCAGACGCGGCTCACGGCCATCAACATCCTCACCACGTGTGCCTCGGATGTCCAGAGGCAAAGGTAATGATGCTGTGGCCTGTGTCCCTCCTCTTGAATCTGGCAGGGGCAAGATTTAGGGCTGTTCCGCTGGGCTGAGGGACAACTAGTGATAGGGAGTGGTCTCATTAGTTGTCACTCGGGCATCTGCTGCCATCTAACAAGGGTGAGTGCGGGATTTTTTTCCCCTGGGGCGTGGCAGCCCTGGCTGTACAGGCAGCCTGGGGAGCGAGGGGCTGGGGAGCAGCTCTGCACAGGGAGCTGGGGGTTCTGGTTGACAGCAAGGTGAACACAAGCCACCAGCGTGCCCTGGGAGCCAAGAGGGCCAATGTGCCTTGGGGGGCATCGAGCCCTGCATCGCAGCCAGGCGAGGGGGGGATTGTCCCGCTCTGCCCCGCGCTGGGGCGGCCTCACCCCGAGCGCTGTGGGCAGCGTTGGGCACTGCAGGACATTGAGGGTATAAAGCTACTGGAGAGTGTCCCGAGGAGGCCACGGGGCTGGGGAAGGGTTTAGAGGGGAAACCGTACGAGGAGCGGATGAAGTCCCTGGGTTTGTTCAGCTGGAGCAGAGGAGGCCGAGGGCAGCCTCATGGCGCTCTGCAGCCCCCTCCCGAGGGGAGGAGGAGGGGCAGGGCTGGTCTCTGCTCTCTGGTGACCAACGCCAGGCCCCGAGGGAACGGCAGGGAGATGTGCCAGGGGAGGGTTAGGCTGGGCATTAGGGAAAGGTTCTTCCCCCTGAGGGTGGTGGAGCCCTGGAACAGGCTCCCCAGGGAGGCATCACAGCACCAGCCTGGTGATGTTCAGCAAGTGCTTGGACAAGGCCCCCAGAGACACGGTGTGAATTTGGGGTGCCCTGTGCAGGGACGGGAGCTGGGCTCGATGGTCCTTGTGGGTCCCTTCCAGATCAGGGCATTCTGTGATCAGGGAGGGACAGGCTTGCTGGCCCTGGCAGGTGTCTCGTTATTCCCCCCTCTCCGGCAGGTTCCTGCACTGTGCAGAGAAGGATCTGGTTCCGTACCTGGACAAGCTGAACGACAACACTCTGAAGGAGACACTCGTGAACGGGGTGGGCTACCTGCACGAGGGGCTGACCACCATGGAGCGGCGAGTGGTGGAGCAGCTTTTCAGCTCCGGTGAGCGGTGGGATGAGGACACGGCGCTTCTACTCGTAACCCATTTTCCCCGGAGCTTGGCAGTTCCCGTGGTCTCTGGACTGGAGATAACGGCTTGCTCAAGCCTTGTGTCATTTCTCTACCTCCCGGGTCCAAAAGGGCCACGATCTTAAACTTCACCGTCTCTCCTTGGCCTCCCTGTGTGCCGAGACCCGTCTGCCCAAGCGCAGAACCCCCAGATCTTTCTTCCCCGTTTCCGTGACCCCGAGGCGCTCTGCCCGCGGGCTGACCGCTCTCCCCGTGTGCTTTCCAGGTGCGGTTCAGGTGATGGTTGCCTCCCGCAGCCTCTGCTGGGGTATGAACATCGCCGCTCACCTAGTGATCATCATGGACACGCAGTACTACAACGGCAAGATCCACGCGTGAGTATGTCGCGCTGGGGGCAAGACCGGCTGCGGCTTTCCTCGGTGTCCGTCCTGCTAGTTCAGGCTGCGCTGAGCACGAGGGAACGATGCCCTAATCCCAAAGGACTCCATCCCTGTCCAGGCAGAGGCTGGGCATCGCTGGTGAGCGGTGGGAGTTTTCCATGACGCTTCGTTAACTCTCTCTCCCCGTCCCAGGTACGTGGATTACCCCATCTACGACGTGCTGCAGATGGTGGGCCACGCTAATCGCCCGCTGCAGGACGACGAGGGCCGTTGTGTCATCATGTGCCAGGGATCCAAGAAGGTGGGGTGCCATTTCTGGCCTGTGAATGTCTCTCTCCTGCCTGGGGCGTGGGTTTCTTCTCCCAGCTTTGGGCAGGCTGATGTATAGCCCTCACTCAGAGCCCTGGGAGGAGCTCCAGGACTTTGGAGGTGCTGGGGTTTATTTACCCCTTCCCTCTACTCCTGCCTCGCTGTAGGATTTCTTCAAGAAATTCCTCTATGAGCCCCTGCCGGTGGAGTCGCACTTGGACCACTGCATGCACGATCACTTCAACGCCGAGATTGTCACCAAGACCATCGAAAACAAGCAGGATGCGGTGGACTACCTCACTTGGACGTTCCTGTATCGCAGGATGACGCAGAATCCAAACTACTACAACCTGCAAGGTGGGCAGAGAGGGCTGTGGGGGACGTTGGGGACGCTCTGCCTGGGGGCTGTGCTTCCGCAAGAGCAGCTTTTCTGCGTCCTGGGGAGTTTCTGAGCCCTGACGCGACGCTGCTGTACCCGCAGGTGTGTCCCACAGGCATCTCTCGGATCACCTCTCTGAGCTGGTGGAGCAGACCCTCAGTGACCTGGAGCAGTCCAAGTGCATCAGCATCGAGGACGAGATGGACGTGGCTCCCCTGAACCTGGGGATGATCGCTGCCTACTACTACATCAACTACACCACCATCGGTAAGGGCTCCGCGAGGGACAGGTACCGCACGCAAGCGTCTGCCCGTGCTCCCGCGCCCCCTGCGTCGCGCCCTGCGCTGCGGGCGACGGGGAGAAGGTGCCATGAGCGTGGCCGGGGGTGTTAAACTCTCCTTCAGCACGAGGCTGCGTGTTGTCTGCCTCGAGGCACCTCACGTGCACGGGGTTCAACGCTGTATGGTTTTCCCTGACCCCTCTACCCAGAGCTCTTCAGCATGTCCCTTAACGCCAAGACCAAGGTGCGAGGCCTGATTGAAATAATCTCCAACGCTGCCGAGTACGAGAACATCCCCATCAGGCACCACGAGGACAACCTGCTGCGGCAGGTGAGCGGCAGCGTGTCGGGTCGGGGCCCGGAGGCTTCCTGCAGGGTCAGGGGAAGGAAACTGCCTGCATTTTCGGCTCTGTAGGGCTTAAAGCACCGATGGGTTTATCATTTCTCCCCGTAGCTGGCCCAAAAAGTTCCCCACAAGCTGACCAACCCCAAATTCAACGATCCCCACGTCAAGACCAACCTCCTGCTGCAGGCTCACTTGTCGCGCATGCAGCTGAGCGCCGAGCTGCAGTCGGACACCGAGGAAATCCTCAGCAAGGTACGCCGGGGGCGGGTGGGAACCCACTCGCCTTGCCTGCGCCACTGTGCTCTGTCACTCCTGACCCGTCCCTGTCCCCTCGCGTCCAGGCGATCCGGCTGATCCAGGCCTGTGTGGACGTGCTGTCCAGCAACGGCTGGCTCAGCCCGGCGCTGGCCGCCATGGAGCTGGCGCAGATGGTGACGCAGGCCATGTGGTCGAAGGATTCCTACCTCAAGCAGCTGCCTCACTTCACCTCTGAGCACATCAAGCGCTGCACGGACAAGGTAAAGCCTGGGGGCAGCGCCGTGGTCCTGCCCTCGCCCACCGAGGCAGCCCTGGGTAAGCGCGGGGCTGAAAACGTCTTCCTTGCAGGGGGTTGAGAGCGTCTTCGACATCATGGAGATGGAGGACGAGGACCGGAACGCCCTGCTGCAGCTCTCGGACGCCCAGATCGCCGACGTTGCTCGGTTCTGTAACCGTTACCCCAACATCGAGCTCTCCTACGAGGTGGTGGAGAAGGAGAGCATCCGCAGGTGAGGCGGGGAGCGGCGGCGGGGTCCCCTCGGTGCCGTGCCGGGGCCGACGGCACGCCATGACCCTCGGTGTGGGTTCTTTCCATGCAGCGGGGGGCCCGTGGTGGTGCTGGTGCAGCTGGAGCGTGAAGAGGAGGTCACTGGGCCTGTCATCGCTCCCCTTTTCCCCCAGGTACGTGCCAAAGTGTGTGTGTGGGGGGGGGTTGTCCCCCACTGCCCCCAGCCCGTTAACTCTTACCTCTCCGGCAGAAACGCGAGGAGGGTTGGTGGGTGGTGATCGGCGACTCCAAATCCAACAGCCTCATCTCCATCAAGCGTTTAACGCTGCAGCAGAAAGCCAAGGTGAGCGGGACCGGGCAGGGGGGCGGCAGCACCCACACGGACACGGTTTGGGCGAGCCGCATGGGTGCCCGGTCTCCCCTCCGCGCCCTCCCCCCCCAACACCCCCCTCCTCTTCCTCACCGCGTAGGTGAAGCTGGATTTCGTGGCCCCGGCTACGGGGACGCACAACTACACGCTGTACTTCATGAGCGACGCCTACATGGGCTGCGACCAGGAGTACAAGTTCAGCGTGGATGTGAAGGAGGCGGAGAGCGACAGCGAGTCCGACTAACGCGGCGCCGTGAGGCTCCCCGAGGGGCCGCAGGTCCTGGCAAGGATCCCCCTGAAGTTCAGCCACAAAACCCCAACTGTGGTAGCGCTTGTGTCGCCTCCCCTTGTGTGGCTTCGGTGTATTTTCCTGGGTTTTTTTTTTTTGGTTTTTGTTAAGATATTAATGCTTTGTACAGTGTTTTTTAGAAAAGAGCTGCACGTGGAAGCGTGACAGATGAATAAATCTTGAGACCGATCTTGCCCTCTGCACTGCTGGGTACGGGAGGGGGGGAAAGGGAGGAGGAAACCAGCACCCCTGCCTCTGCTTTGCCCCGAGGCTGTCCCCGAACTCCTTTGTAGGTCTGTGCCTTCAACGTGGGGCTCAAATGTTCGTTAGCAGAACTAATCAAGGCAGACTTGGCTTGGTAACCATTTTGAGGAGCGCTATGTCAGTGTCAGCCCACAGCAGCAGACCTAAATGCTTCCCCTCGGGCTGTGCTTCACGGCGAGGCATAAAACCAGCTCCCCGGCAGGCCTGGCCTCCTGTGCCACCTCGTCCGGCTCCCACGGGGGCACCCCTACCCTGTTCCGCTCACCCTGAGGGCGACGGGCACGACGGTGACAGCACCGAAAGGAAGAGCCGGAGGCTTTGGCTGGGAAAGGACAGATTTATTGAGTGTGGGGCAGAAAGAGGGGGGAGCAAGTCCTGCCCCACCTCCCAGAGCCAGCCGAGTCCCCGCAGAGGGGCCGTGCTCCCGTGCACACTGCTGGGGAGGCCAGTGGGACCCCTCCGTGGTCCCGGGGATGCAAAAGTACACCTCGGCGGGCAGAGGAGGTCGGTCACCATCTTCCCTGTGTCCTGTCCTGCCGCTGGGGAGGGGGGAACGCACAAGGGCATTCAACCTCTCAGCTGACTTCGGGGCGGTGGTACTTCCAGAAGGCGATCTCACCGTCGTCGCTGCACGAGGCCAGCAAACCCGGCTCCTTCGGGTTCCAGGCCACGCAGTTGACGTCCTGCGAGTGTGCCCGGGGAACGTGGGCGGCGAGGCTGAAGGTGGGCTGCCGCGGGTCGGAGGACGCGCTCTCCTCAAAGACGCGGATGGCGTCGTCGCCGCAGGCCGTCGCCAGCGCCCCGGTGAGGTGGCACCTGGAGCCGGCAGCGCCGGGAGCGTCACCCGCGCTGCCACGGGGGAGAACACGGAGCCAGGTGGCTTCACCGCCTCCCCGCCACTCACCACGCCACGTCGTAGATGGTCCTCGTGTGGTAGCCGGAGAGGTTGCAGACGCATTTCCAGGTGGGGTCGGTGCCACTGCAGGCCACGCCTGGAAGGCAAGGGAATAACTGGCTCCCGGCCTGCTCTTTTCCAGGTTATGGGCAGCTCCGAGGCACGCGAGATAGGCCGGGACCCTCACCTTCCTCGTTACCCGGTTTGTACTGCTGCCAGATGCGCACCGTCTTGTCATCGCTGCAGGAAGCCAAGCGTTCGCCGCTGCGGTCGAAGGCAACGCTCCACACCGTGGACTCGTGGCCCTCCAGCGTGGCGCAGCACACCCAGTCGTCCTCCTCTTCGTGGTACAGCTTCACCGTGTCGTCGTAGCTGGCCGAGGCCAAGAGCTGAGGGAGGGCAGAGGAATCACCCAGACGCCAGGCAGCTGCCCTTCACCCGCGGTTTGAGGTCGGCGGAGCTGGAACAGGACCACGTCGCCGCTCTCCAGGCCCGTTCCCGGCTCTGGGCTGGAAAAGCCAGCGCGCACGTGTGCGCGTCCCCCCGCCCCGGCAGGCCCCGCTCTCACCTCCTGGTTGGGGTGCCAGACCACATGCTTGACGTCCTGCGTGTGGGAGTTGAGGACGCTGACGCACTCGTACTCCTCCTCCTCGTCCACTACAGAGGGAAAACTGTGATGGTGAGAAGGGGGGAGGCCAGGGCAGGGGGGGCAGCTCTCCACCATCCCCCCTTCTCTCCTTCTAGCTCGGGTGGGGGGGCTGGCCCCTGCTGCCCCCTCACCTTCCCAGACCCAGACGCTCTTGTCACGGCTGCAGGTGGCGAGCAGGGAGCCGGAGGGGGCCCAGGCCACCGACTTCACCTCGTTCTCGTGCCCCTCCAGGGTGGTGACACACTGGGGAGGGAGAGGGGAGGAGCGGGGCTGTGGGGTGCTGGGGGTGTTGTGGGGGGTGGGGCGGGCTGGGCTGGGGTGGGGTCTCACCTCAAAGTCATTCTCTTGCCTCTTCCAGATGCAGGTGGTGGCGTCAAAGCTGGCGGAGGCCAGGTAGGAGCCGCAGGGGGACCAGGCGACCCTGCGCACCGTGCGCTGGTGCCCCTCGCCCAGCACCGCCCGGCACGACCAGCCTGGCCCTGGCGAGGGCAGGATGGGGCCCATGCGGGCAGGCCCCGCCCCCCGCCCCGCCCCTCCTGTACGCTCTCCCTTCCCAAGCCCCTCCCTCCTGCCACTCCAGCCCCACCCCCTCAGCCAAACCCCCACAGCCCTGCTAGCCCCGCCCCCTCCCTACGGCCCCTCCCTCCCGGCCCCTTAGCCCTGCCCCCTCCCAGACATGCCCCACCTGCCCCCGCCCCCTCTGCCAGCTCCTCCCTCCCCATGCCCCGCCCCTCCCCAGACACACCCCCCTCACTGCCCCTATGGTCCCGCCCCTGACACACCTTCTAGCCCCGCCCCATCCCTCCCATCCACCCCGTTAGCCACGCCCCCTCCCCAAACGCGCCCTTCTAATCCCGCCCCCTCCCCACGGCCATGTCCTTGCAGCCCCCCCCCCCCGGCCCCTCCCTCTGGCCCCCGCCCCGGCGCCCACCTTCCCTCGCCCAGAGGCGGATGAGGCGGTCCCCGCCGCAGGAAGCCAGCAGCCCGCCGCCGGGGCTCCAGGCCAGGAACCAGCACCGGGAGTCGGGGTGCGCCGGGAGGCGGCACAGCAGCTCCAGCGCCTCCTTCATGGCGGCGGCGGCGGCGCGCCGGGACGTCAGCACGCCGGAAGCGGAAGCGCCGCCGCCCGGAAGCGGGGCCGGTAGCCGGAAGGGCCGGTAGCGGAGGGGCCGGTACGGCCGGTAGCGGAGGGGCCGGTACCGGAGGGGCGGTCGGCGGCCTTGCAGCGCGATGTACACCCCGGGCGGGCCGGCGCTGCCCGGCGGGCGGCGGCGGCGGGGCGGCGGGGCGGCGGCGGGCGGCCTGCCGAAGCAGCCGGAGCGCAGCCTGGCCTCAGCGCTGCCCGGCGCGCTCTCCATCACGGCGCTCTGCACGGCGCTGGCCGAGCCCGCCTGGCTCCGCATCCACGGCGGCACCTGCGCCCGCCAGGAGCTGGGCGTCGCCGATGTCCTGGGCTACGTCGACCCCGAGCTGCTCCGAGGTGAGGCCGCGGGACCGTGACCCTCCGTCCCCTCGGTGCGGGTGGGAGGGGGGGAGCTCCGGGCCCCGCCTGAGCCCCGGCCACCCCCGCATCTCCTAAAGCTCCCAGACTAAGGTTTCCACCTTCCAACATGGCCCAAATCCGGTGGTTTTCCCCCATTTTGGCACTGAAGCCCCCCGGGGCCCAGCCCGGCTGCCCCACCGTACAAATTCACCTCCGAATATCAGCCATAAACAGCTGCGTTCGCGGTTACCGGCCGCGAAACGGGCCTTCCTCCCCCTCCCCCGGCAGCCCCGGTGCGATTAAACTACTCAGGAGAGAGAAAAGCGCAAAAACATCGTCCCCAACTTATTTCTTGAGACCCCCTGCGGGACCTCCGCGCCCCTGGGGGGGCTTCACGGCAAACAGCTGATGCGGGTAAAGCCGTTGGACACGTAATTCCGATGACAAAGCGTATGTTTATTAGCGCTTTTTACTGTGATGTTTAATCAAACGCCTGGCTTTTTTTATGAAAACCCCCAGCTCGCAGCGGGGGGTGACCGGAGCCCCCTCCCCTCCTCCCTTTCCCCCCCACCTTGCTGGAGGGACCTCCTGGAAGCCGGAGGGGGGTGGATTTGAACCTCCCGCTACCCCCGGCACCAGCTGCGGGCCCAGATAAGGGTGGGCAAAGTCCGCAGCCGCTTGAATTTGGGTGGAGTAGCACGGGATCTCCCTCGCCGCCGCGTTGCGTCCTCTTCCTCGCCGGTAGAACGTGGCATTAATAAAAAGAACGTCTAGTAATATTTTGAACTTCACTTTGAATAAGGAACCCACGCAACCTGCTTTGTTGCATCAACTGTTTTGTTGCGTCAGAGGCATTTGTTTAGCTTTAATTTCTATCGCGATAATAGGTTGTAAAGCAAAATACGTGACCGGGCCAAGTCCTGCTGTATAAAAGATGTTCGTTTTCTAGAGTCCAATTAAAAGCGCCCCACCGTGCTCTGCTTTCTGAGGTTTTAAACCTCAAAGGAAAATGCTGGGCGAGATTGGAGCAGGGGGCGTCGCGATCCCAGTGGCTCTGGTGAGCGATTTGGGTAGAAAAAAGGAGTTTTCTGGTGCTCGGCAGCTGCCTCTCTTCTTCACCTCGCAGATTACTGCATGAACCCGCAGACAGTGCTGTTGCTCCGGGTCATCGCCGCCTTCTGCTTCCTGGGAATCATCTGCAGTCTCTCGGCTTTCCTCCTGGACGTCTTCGGCCCCAAGCACCCAGCGTTAAAGATCACTCGCCGCTACGCTTTTGCTCACATCCTCACAGGTAAATCCCCCCGGGTGGGGATGGGGTTTCCGCCGCACTGGAGCAAAACCTCGGTTTTCTTTTTTCCAAGGGGATAGAAAACAGCCCCCGAAAGCTTTTTTCCAACTTTTGGTTCAGAGCTGCGGCGCCTGTCCTACCTGCAGAGCTTCCCCTTCGCGGTGTTTGGGGTCTGAAGGGCAAGAGAAGCCTCACGTGGTTAAAACTGGAGTTAAATCTTGGGAGGAAGGGGTTGAGGATGAACACTGAGAGTCTGCTAACGGGTCTTATTTCTCAAAGAGATCCTGTAGCACCTTTCTGGGAAAGAAGGTCATTTTTTCTGGCTCATGGGGTCAAAGGAGCTTTAATATCCCTTTTGCCCAGAGCTACCCCTGTCAGACCCAAGCGGCTCAGGGGAAGTCCGAGCTGTCACCCTGCCCCAGACACTGAGCGACCATTTGTCCCTGCTCCTTCTAGGTTGCAAAAAAAAAAACCCTTTCCAAGCTGTTTGGCTTTGATTTGTGCTGCCAGCCGGGTTTGTCCTCAGCCTGTGACCCTCCACCATGGCCCCTTTCACCGCAGGCTCTCGCGCCCTGCCTGCTTAAACCTCCGCCAAGCCAGGCTCGCTGTCTCTTTGCCTGCTCAGCCGTGAAACGAATACGCTGATTTATTTATTTTGCTGGCTGCTGAGCGTCTCTCCCGGTCTCTCTCTCAGTCCTGCAGTGCGCCACCGTCATCGGCTTCTGCTACTGGGCCTCAGAGCTGATCCTCGCCCAACAACAGCAGCACAAGAAGTACCATGGCTCCCAAGTCTACGTCACCTTCGCCGTCAGCTTCTACCTGGTGGCGGGTGCCGGGGGAGCCTCCATCCTCGCCACCGCCGCCAACCTGCTGCGGCACTACCCCACCGAGGAAGAGGAGCAAGCCCTGGAGCTCCTGTCCGAGATGGAGGAGAACGAACCTTACCCGGCCGAGTACGAAGTGATCAACCAATTCCAGCCGCCGCCGGCGTACACCCCCTGACGGCGCTGGGACGCGGCCACAGCTTCTCCCACCCCCGGACTCTGCTTTCTCAACACTTCCTTCACCCATCGGATCTCTCCCGCGCAGAGGAAAGGACATTTTGGGTCAGATGATAAGCGTTTTCTTCCTGTTCCTTTTATTAACTTCACGGTGTGATTTTTAACCCCGGCTCGGCTGGCCGAAATAACGACGGCGTCATCCCCTGCGCGGCTCCTCCCTGGCACAAGGGCCGCGGGGATCCGCGCTTCCCCGCCAGAGATCTCATCCCCACCCTGCGAAGGAGGGAGAAAACACGCCGGACTCCCATCCCGGCACGCGGTGAACTCGATCCTTCCTCCGCCGAGGCGTAACGTACACCCAGAGGAAGGCGTGATGCGTGCACGAGTGTATATATTTCTAGATATCTATAGGGGAAGGGCTCGCCGCGGCGTGCGGTGGGAGAGGAGCGGCCCTTCCTAGCGGCTGTACGGCGGGAGGAGGGCAGAGCAAACCCCCCGCTGCTCTCCCTCATCCTCTTTTCTGACCGGCTCTGACCACACGAGCGTTTTGCACTTTATTTCAGACTCGGGGGGGGAGGACGGTGACGGTTTCGGTTCCAGCTCCCAGCGACCGTCGCCGCTGTAAAACCCCCGACCGAGGTTTGCGGACGGGCGGCGCTGCCTGATGTCGAAGCAGCGTGTTCTGATGCCGGCGGTGGTTTTGGGGGTGCTCTGGCCCCCCTCACCACGGTGTCTCACCAAGCAAATCTCGGTGGGTTTTTTAGCCAAGACACAACCAGACTTTGGTACAGCGACAGCTCCCGGATGGAGGTTGAGCCTGCACTGGAAAACCGACGTCTCCACCTGTAGCTTTTATGCAAGTTCTGGAGCTCATCGGACTCTCCCGCTTTTTGCCCTCGCTTTTAATCTCAGTGTTTTTCTGTCCTGCTCTTAGTTTATTTCCCCATTCCCCGAGAGATGCTGGCCCTCGGGGAGTGAACGCTTCCCCGGACGGAGCCGGAGAGCCGAGCCAGCGCAGCCAGGCCTGGGGGAGGCAGCCGGCAGGGACAGAGCGGGGCTTTTTGGGGTTATTTAAAGCAAACCGAAGGGGGAAAAATAACCGCACAGGGATGCATCGACATGAGCGCTGCAGCGCTGGAAACCCCGAGGCTGGCTCCGCTGGTCCAGTGCTTTAGGGAAGGAGTTTTAGGACAGGTTGTTGGCTCCTGCTGATCCCTTTAATGCTTTTATTACCAATGTCCTTGTCTTGCCCAGCAGGTCCCTTTTTCCCCGCACCCACAGCAGCACTGGCTATGCAAGAGCTTCGGCCGCTCTCCGGGGCTCGTGCCGTGGCACGAAACCGGAAGATTTGGCCCGGGGCAAGCGCTGCCCGCGTCCTGCGAGGCTCTGAGGAGGAATATCAGCCCCTTAAAGCCCTCGAGGGTTTCAGTGGTGCAGCGGGGAGAAGACAGCGGTGTGGTGTTGAGGGGGTTTAGCGAGCCCGGGGGTGGCTCCTCGTCCTCCTCCATCCCGCCTCCGGGTCCGCGGCCAAAGTAAACATCCCGCTGGCTTTTCCCCGGCATCCAGCTGGCACCGAAATCCAGCCAGGAAAGGGTTTGGGGGTCCCCACCGGTGACTCGTCTGCAGGAGGGGGGCTGAGGGTGAGCGCTCCGTGTAGAAAGACACTATTTCTGTATAAAACAAACCCCGAAAAGACAAAAATGGCCTCGTTTCCCTCCCCCCTGCGGATCCGCCAACAGATGTGAGACGGGGCGTGGGTGTGGCGGGGTTTGGGGGCCCCCCGGCGCTTCTCTGGAGGAAATAAAGGGGGTGTAAAGAGTCGTGTGTGGGAGCTTGAGCTTTGTTCAGGAAAAGGGGGTGCCCCTCCTTGCGCCATGCCCCGAGAAAGAGCACTGCCCTGCGCCCCAATAACCGCCCTGCCTGCACCCACCCCCCTGCACCCCAGTAACTGCCCTGCCTGCACCCACCCCCTGCACCCACCCCCCTGCACCCCAATAACCGCCCTGCCTGCACCCACCCCCCTGCACCCCAATAACCGCACTGCCTGCGCCCACCCCCTGCACCCACCCCCCTGCACCCCAATAACCGCCCTGCCTGCACCCACCCCCCTGCACCCCAATAACCGCACTGCCTGCGCCCACCCCCTGCACCCACCCCCCTGCACCCCAATAACCGCCCTACCTGCACCCACCCCCCTGCACCCCAATAACTAGTCCTGCCTGCACCCACCCCCCTGCACCCACCCCCCTGCACCCCAATAACCGCACTGCCTGCGCCCATCCCCCTGCACCCACCCCCTGCACCCCAATAACCGCCCTGCCTGCACCCACCCCCCTGCACCCACCCCCCTGCACCCCAATAACCGCCCTGCCTGCACCCACCCCCCTGCACCCACCCCCCTGCACCCCAATAACCGCCCTGCCTGCGCCCACCCCCTGCACCCCCCCCTGCACCCCAATAACCGCCCTGCCTGCGCCCACCCCCCTGCACCCCAATAACTAGTCCTGCCTGCACCCACCCCCCTGCACCCACCCCCCTGCACCCCAATAACCGCCCTGCCTGCACCCACCCCCCTGCACCCACCCCCCTGCACCCCAATAACCGCCCTGCCTGCGCCCACCCCCCTGCGCCCACCCCCTGCACCCCAATAACTAGTCCTGCCTGCGCCCACCCCCTGCACCCCCCCCGCACCCCAATAACCGCCCTGCCTGCACCCACCCCCCTGCACCCCCCCCTGCACCCCAATAACCGCCCTGCCTGCGCCCACCCCCTGCACCCCCCCTGCACCCCAATAACCGCCCTGCCTGCGCCCACCCCCTGCACCCCCCCCGCACCCCAATAACCGCCCTGCCTGCGCCCACCCCCTGCACCCCTCCCTGCACCCCAATAACCGCCCTGCCTGCGCCCACCCCCTGCACCCCTCCCTGCACCCCAATAACCGCCCTGCCTGCGCCCACCCCCTGCACCCCTCCCTGCACCCCAATAACCGCCCTGCCTGCGCCCACCCCCTGCACCCACCCCCCCGCACCCCAATAACCGCCCTGCCTGCGCCCACCCCCTGCACCCCTCCCTGCACCCCAATAACCGCCCTGCCTGCGCCCACCCCCCTGCACCCCAATAACCGCCCTGCCTGCGCCCACCCCCTGCGCCCACCCCCTGCACCCCAATAACTAGTCCTGCCTGCGCCCACCCCCTGCACCCCCCCCGCACCCCAATAACCGCCCTGCCTGCACCCACCCCCCTGCACCCCCCCCTGCACCCCAATAACCGACCTGCCTGCGCCCACCCCCTGCAACCCCCCCTGCACCCCAATAACCGCCCTGCCTGCGCCCACCCCCTGCACCCCTCCCTGCACCCCAATAACCGCCCTGCCTGCGCCCACCCCCTGCACCCCTCCCTGCACCCCAATAACCGCCCTGCCTGCGCCCACCCCCTGCACCCCTCCCTGCACCCCAATAACCGCCCTGCCTGCGCCCACCCCCTGCACCCACCCCCCTGCACCCCAATAACCGCCCTGCCTGCGCCCACCCCCTGCACCCCTCCCTGCACCCCAATAACCGCCCTGCCTGCGCCCACCCCCCTGCACCCCTCCCTGCACCCCAATAACCGCCCTGCCTGCGCCCACCCCCTGCACCCACCCCCCTGCACCCCAATAACCGCCCTGCCTGCGCCCACCCCCTGCACCCCTCCCTGCACCCCAATAACCGCCCTGCCTGCGCCCACCCCCTGCACCCACCCCCCTGCACCCCAATAACCGCCCTGCCTGCGCCCACCCCCTGCACCCACCCCCTGCACCCCCCCCTGCACCCCAATAACCGCCCTGCCTGCGCCCACCCCCCTGCACCCACCCCCCTGCACCCCAATAACCGCCCTGCCTGCGCCCACCCCCTGCACCCCTCCCTGCACCCCAATAACCGCCCTGCCTGCGCCCACCCCCTGCACCCACCCCCCTGCACCCCAATAACCGCCCTGCCTGCGCCCACCCCCTGCACCCACCCCCTGCACCCCCCCCTGCACCCCAATAACCGCCCTGCCTGCGCCCACCCCCTGCACCCACCCCCTGCACCCCCCCCTGCACCCCAATAACCGCCCTGCCTGCGCCCACCCCCCTGCACCCACCCCCCTGCACCCCAATAACCGCCCTGCCTGCGCCCACCCCCTGCACCCCTCCCTGCACCCCAATAACCGCCCTGCCTGCGCCCATCCCCTGCACCCACCCCCCTGCACCCCAATAACCGCCCTGCCTGCGCCCACCCCCTGCACCCACCCCCCTGCACCCCAATAACCGCCCTGCCTGCGCCCACCCCCTGCACCCACCCCCTGCACCCCCCCCTGCACCCCAATAACCGCCCTGCCTGCGCCCACCCCCTGCACCCACCCCCCTGCACCCCAATAACCGCCCTGCCTGCACCCACCCCCCTGCACCCCAATAACCGCCCTGCCTGCGCCCACCCCCCTGCACCCTGCCCTGCGGCCCCTGCCTTCGACTCCGCCTGTGGGGGCGTGTCCCCGCGGCAAGCCCCGCCCCTTGCGTAGCCCTGCCGCGTGCGGAGCTCCGCCCCTCGTCCCTCCGCCCCGCCCCTCGAGCCCTCAGCGCCCCGCGCGCCCTTGCCCTCCGTGCCCCGCCCCCGCCCTTGCCCAGGGGCGGGCTCTCCCCGCCGCCGCCCAATGGTGACGCCGGGCGGGCGATGCGGCGGCCACTCTCGTTCGAGGCGCGTTGCTATGACGAAAGGGGCGCGACGCGGGGCGGCCCGCTGAGGCAGCGGCGGCATGTTGCAGCCGCGGCGGCTGCTCGTCCGCCTCTTCGCCCGTTTCAGCCGCGCCCCCCGCCTCGGTCCGCGCCCGCTCGCGGCCGACCAGGCATCCCCCGCCACCGGCGGCCAGCCCGGGGGCGGCGCGGGACGGCGGGGCCTGCTGGGCCTGCTGGCGCGGCAGTACAGCTGCGTGACGGGGCAGCGGGCGCGGCGGGCGCGGTGCCGCAGCGGGGACGGGGCGAGGGGCGGCGGAGGAGGGTGGTGGTCGGGCTGGCGGTGGCGGGGCTCACCCCGAGGCCGCCCCGCCTTCGCCGCCGTCGGCCGTTTCACGGCGACCCTGGCCGGTGTCTTCGTCTGGGACGGGCAGCGGATCGAGGAGGAGGAGCTGCAGCGGTGGGTGTCCGTTCGCGGCGCCCCCGGGACCCCGCCCCCGCTGCCCCGGCAGCCCCCCGAACCCTCGGCGGCCCGGGGCTCCCGGCGCTCTTGTGCCCCACCCCCACGACTCCCCATTCCATAGGCCCTGGGGCGGCCCCCACGTCCTCAGGGAGCCCCCCCAAATGTTCTGGGGTGCCCTCCCGAGCCCCTCTGCCTTCGGCACGTTCTGCCCCGTGTGTGCGCCCGGGGATGCCCCCCCCGCCCCAAATCCCCCCCAGCCTCTCTCCTGGGAGGGTGTCCCTCGGCCCTTTTTCTGGGGTGCGAGGGGGGTGTTTGTGCCCCTTTTGTTCCCAAAATCCTGTCCCTGCGTGTTCTACCCCCTGCAAATCAACTGGGGCCTTGGAGTGCCCCCTACACCCCCCGATTCTCTGCTTGGTGCCCCCCACCCAGCTCCCCCATTCTTGGGCTCTGGGGGTGCTACTCCCACCCCCCAAATCCTGCCCCAGCAGGGTGCTTCCCCCAGACCCTCCCCGCAGTGGTTTCAGGGTGGCCCCCTACACTCCACCCCCGCCCCAGGGGTGCTGCAGGGTGTTCCCCCTCACCCCAACACTGGGTGACCCCGTCACGCTGCCGTGCGGAGCGTTTGCACCAGTGCTGGCGTGGGGGGGACAAACGCCCGCGCGGTGCTCCCCGACCCAGCAGGGTGAGGACAGAAGGACCCTCTGCGCTCTCCGGCTGCTGTTCGAGGTGGCCGTGGCGGCGCGGCTTCGCTCAGGTGCAGTTGCCCGACGAAGCCGGGGCGCATCAGGAGAGGGTGATTAAAACTGCATGAGAAGCTCAGGGTGCGATGGGGCATTGCCGGCTTTCCTCTCTCTTAAATTCTGCGTCTGGGTGCCTGGTCCAGACCATCCTGTAGGCGTTAAATACCCGGTATTTGTTTAAGTAGCTTATCTGAGGCTTAATTAAATCTTAAAGCTAATGAGAAACAACCTCCACACCCTGATTTATGACACCTTCAAACACTTTAGGGAGATCCTCAACCCTTATGTGTGGCCAACGCTGGAAAATAGACCAAATCCTGGGTTTATTTCCTAACAAGGAGCCGCCGCCGCTTGGCATCGCGTGGCCTTTCGCATCCCAGTGTCGAGGATAAACCATGCCTGATGTTTTCCGGTGGGCTCAGCAGGGCTTGGCTTAGGCCTGGGATTAAAAGCAGCGTCGGTCTTTTCTTGTTCAAGGTTACTCCTTGCAGGCTTGAGCCTCCTCTCCTTAATTTAAGGACTCCTCAAGCCCAGTCCTATTCCAGTGCATTTTACCAGGCATGGCAGAGTTCACTTTTATTATTCCTCTCTCTTATTTACTTTTTACTTATTCCTTTAATCATTTAGACTCCGTCATGGCTCCTTAGGCTTCAGTCTAGTTATGGGAGAGATCAAGTCCTCGGCAAAGTCTTTGCTCATCGTCACAATGAGTTGGAGGCGCAGGAAGTCTCAGCAGGAGAGTTTTGCTCTCCTCTCTTCAACAGCTGATGTGGGTTTTAACGAGGCAGGTGGGAGCAGAAATAAATAAATAGGATAAGACCCTGCGGTGAAAATTCCTGCGTAGGTCTCTCCTCCTGGCTGGCTCACATGTGCCTCAGTGTCAGCCAGCGAGCTGTGTCCCCTCCCGGGGTTTAAAATAGCTCTGTGCTTCGGTATCGTCTTTCTCTTCCCCTTCCAGCTCTCCTTCTCTGTCCCCCCTTTGTTTAACTTTGGGGGAAGCTTTTTGTTTTATCTCGGTAAAACCACAATCCCTACTCTGGTGGTGCCGCCCCCGACTTCTGGCACGGTGGTTCGTAGCCGTCAGTGGGTCAAGGATGGCGGAGAGAGCTCTGCCTGCGGCCGGCGTCCCCTGCGGAGGCGTCCCGCCCGCTGCCGGTGCAGCAACGCCGACGCAGCCCCCCGAGTTAAGCGCGGCCGGGGCTGGGCGCCAGCCAGGGCAGCGGCTCAGGCGGCTGTCGGCGGCTGCCCGTCCTTCAGCCACCGGCTCACGAAGGTGCCTCCTTGTCTGCGCGGGCAATTCTGGGCGCCGGAGCCCCTGCCGAGGTGAGAGCTGGGCTGGGAGCCCCCGCCGCCTCCAGGTTTGAGGCGCGGGGCTGGGCTTGCGGGGCGTTTTGTGGCACAAAGCCCTCGCCGTTCAGGTGGTGGTGGTTTGGTTTTCGGGTGCTGCGGCACCGTGCCCCTTCCTCAGGGAGATGGAAATATTGTGGATTTAGTTTCTAGTGCTGTGAGACAGGCGCCGGTGTGCAGAGGGACGAGGGCCAGGCCGGTAGCGGCCTCACGCACCCATGCGGATAAGTCCTGTGGCTGTTATTTTTCTGCCTCGTCTCCGATGATGGTGGAGGTGGCGAAGCAGGAGCACGGAGGCTTTGCTCCCTGCCCTAATTTGATCCCATCCCATCCCGCTGCGGTCACGGAGATGATCCAGCTCAGAAAGGTCTCCTGGTCTCGATTCCCCGGCCCACTGCCGCAGGCTCCACACCCCTCCGACCCCATCTCAGGTAGGCTCCTGAGCTGGGAAGGGTCCTCAGGTAGGGTCCTGAGGGAGCGGGGCCGTCCCTGCTCGGTGAGGGGAACAGTGGGGAGCAGAGGAGCGTTCGTGACGGGGCGACGCCGGAGCTGCTCCCACCAAACCCAGGGGAAGGTGGGGTTGTGATCAGATTAGTCCTGCAAAGCTTTCGGGCCAGTCTAGGGGAGGCGGGGAGCTTGGTGATTTCCAGGCAGACTAGTGAGACCTGCCTTGCAGGTTACAAATTCATGCTTTACTTCTGGCTGATGCTAATTACTTTAACATAATTAGTGTCTTCAGGCACCACTGGGAGAGTTGAAAGTGCCGCAGAGGCAGGTGATCCTCCTTCCTTGAGGCTGAGGGCTGCAGGTGCAGATAAACCAGCCGTTCCTCTCTAATGCTTTATTTTGTGGGGCTGAAGCTGCGGCTCAGAGGGATTTATCCCAGCAGTGGAGTATTTCCTGCCCTCTTCTCTTCTCCCTGTAGTTCTGAGACCTGAACCAAGCTCCAGTTTCTGTAGGTGAAGGATGCTGAAACTGGGGGCCTCATTGACCATGGAGCCACCTTTGTGGGACACCCCTGCTTCTTCTGTCACCTTCCCTCTTGTAGGAGAGGCTGCTCTTCCCGTTTGCTGCCTTGCGGACTCTGGCTGACGTTGGCGATTTGCTGCTTGTCGCTTCTCAGCCTGAGACGGGCTCCCACGAGCCAACCCACCCCCTGAGAGAGCGGGGAACCCCCCCCCCCTTCCCTCCCTGCTTACTTTTGTACCCCAAGCCTCAATCCTGTGAACAGCTCTGTACCTCAGTGCCTTCAATCTGAAAATCCTTTTCCTTAAATCCATCATACATTCTGTTTCATAGAATCATTCAGGTTGGAAAAGACCTCTAGGATCATCAAGCCCAACCCCCAACCCAAACCCCCCCAGGCCTCCTAAACCATGTCCCCAGGTGCCACGGCTACATGTTGTTTGAACCCCCCAGGGACGGTGACTCCCCCACCTCAGGGCAGCCTGTGCCAGGGCCTGACCCCTCTGGCAGGGAAGACATTTTCCCTCATCTCCAACCTAAACCTCCCCTGACGCAGCTTGAGGCTCCTCTCGTCCTGTCACCGGTGACTTGGGAGCAGAGACCAGCCCCCCCCTCACTCCAGCCCCTCTCAGGCAGTTGCAGAGAGCGAGAAGGGCTCCCCTCAGCCCCCTCTTCTCCAGGCTAAACCCCCCCAGCTCCCCCAGCCGCCCCCCAGCACACTTGTGCTCCAGACCCTGCCCCAGCCCCGCTGCCCTTCTCTGGACACGCTCCAGCCCCTCCAGGCCCTTCTTGTCCCGAGGGGCCCAAACCTGAGCCCAGCACTCGAGGTGGGGCCTCCCCAGTGCCGAGCACAGGGGCCCCATCCCTGCCCGGCCCCTGCTGGCCACCCCAGTGCTGACACAAGCCCGGGGGCTGGTGGCCTCCTTGGCCACCCGGGCACTGCTGGCTCATGCCCAGCCGGCTGTCAGCCAGCACCCCCAGGGCCTTCTCCGCCGGGCACTTCCCAGCCCCTCTGCCCCAGGCCTGGGGCGCTGCCTGGGGTCGGTGTGACCCAAGGGCAGGACCCGGCACTGGGCCTTGTTAAACCTCACACAGTTATCCTCGGCCCATGGATGCAGCCTGTCCAGGTCCCTCTGCAGAGCCTTCCTGCCCTCGGGCAGATCGACACTCCTGCCCAGCTTGGTGCCATCTGCGAACTCACTGAGGGTGCCCTCGACCCCCTCGCCCAGATCATTGATAATGGTTTTAAACAGGACCGGCCCCAACGCTGAGCCCTGGGGAGCCCTGCTTGTGACCGGCCACCAGCTGGGTTTAGCTCCGCTCATCCCACTAAATGCACTAACTGGATTTAGCTCTGTTCACTGTTTCATCCTGCGCAGCTTCTGTTTAATTCCGCCAGGAAAACAACTCTTAGTTTGCGAGCATCCAACGGTGAATGCTGCAGGTCGTTTGTTTTTTTTTTCTCTCCGTGGAAGGGCTGATATTTGCCGAGGGGGGTTTGGCTGCCAGACCTCACTGGGGCCGGCGAGAAGCGCCTCCCACCCGTACAGGGAGCGAGCCCCTGTGTGCATCCCCTAAGGGACACCCATCGCGACGCCGCTGCTACCACCCCGCCGGGTTTTCCCTCCCTTCCCCTCCTTGAAGAACAAGCCCTGCAGCTGCGGGTGACGTTTTGTGGTGCTGCGAGGGCCCGCCTGGCTTAGGGACTCCCCAGCAGCCACGTTCAACCCCAGGCGAGGCTTCCACCCTGCAAGAGGATGTGGGACCCCCCCCAGAACACACCACAGCGCAGTTTTTCAATGCTGTGTAATATATACAAGCTCAAGGATGAGAGAAAAAGGCTGCAGGGTGGGCTTTCCGCACTCCTGAGCGACCCAGGTGGGAAGGGAGATCCCAGGCTGCTCTTCCCACAGCAGAGACCCTCTAGATGGAGCTGGGCCGTGCTGGGAAGGTTCTGGCGGTCTCGGGGGGGGGCTCCAGCTGTAGCAGGAAGGCTCTGGCGAGGCTTTGGTTGCGAACTGGTTTGGGTTTTGTCTTTGCCCCAGGTCCGCGCAGGAGATGAAGCACATGGAGAACGTCTCCAGCTTGTTACAGGGCAGCACCTCGGGCGACTATCAGCGGCCGGATCCCAAGTCGGAACGCGAGGCGGCCGCCGCGGCCGGGGAGCAGCCCTGGGAGATGATCATGGACAAGAAGCACTTTAAGCTCTGGCGACGGCCAATCGAGGGCACCCACTTATACCAGTACCGAGGTAATGGTGCTCCCCGTACCCCGCCTGTAGCTTGTTTTTCCCGCGCCCGGTCCTCGGGGTGGGGCGTCTCCTGTGTCCCGCCTGGCCTGTGTTTATAGGAAACCAGAAAAAATGGGAATTGTCATCCTTTGCGCCCCTCTCTGCGGATCCTGTCCCCCCTTAGCCCATCGGAGGGGTCCCAGCCCTGCCACCTGCCTTAGAAAACGCCTTTTCCTTTTAATCTTGCTGCACTGAGGTGAAGACTGGCTTATGCCTGGGACTAAAGGCTTTCTCTTTGCTGTAGTGTTTGGGTCGTACACGGACGTGACTCCCAGGCAGTTCTTCAACGTACAGGTGAGCACCTTTGAAGATCTGGGCTCTGGGGCACGTTAGAGCTAAAGTACAGCCTTTGCCAGAGTGGTGGGGGAGAGAAACGGGGAATATCCTCTTCTCTTTGTACCATTTATGTCATCTAGAGCCGATCCCGATACAGATCAGAAGTAGGGCGAGGTATCCCATGCCCCCATCGGGTTTTGCGGCCCCGCTGGAAGCGAAGAGTCAGCACATGTGGGCCGCGAGCGGCTGCAGGAGCTCAGCGGGTTTCTGGTCCTAGCTCGCTCTCTGCCTGACCTGCCCGCTCCTGCGCTTCCTCTTCTGGTGACTTTCAAAGAGTATTTAATAATTTCCTGGTGGGGGAAACGCCTGACCATGACACAGCTTGTTTCCACAGGACAAGGAAAGGGCCGGTTACCTTCCTGTAATGACACCGTTGGGCTTTGTTGTGACTCAGCCTGTCTTTCTCGCCAGCTGGACACCGAATACAGGAAGAAGTGGGACTCGCTGGTCATCAAATTGGATGTAATCGAGAGAGACCTGGCCACTGGATCAGAAGTGATTCACTGGGTCACTCATTTCCCGGTGAGGGGTTCCTTCTTTCCCGCTCTGGTGATCCTCCTTGCCCCAGGGGGATGCGGCGGGGTTGATGCCCGTTCCTTCTCTTCCCCAGTATCCCATGTACTCGCGAGACTACGTATACGTTCGACGGTACGGCGTAGACAAAGAGAACAACCTGATGGTGCTGGTCTCACGGTAGGTATTGCCAGGCCCACCTTCCGCTGGCCTTTTGTCGCCTCCCATCTGTAAAACAAAGTTGAGAGTTGGCTATAAATTTCATAAGCTTTTTTTTTTAAACCATGTCAAAGCCTCAGGGATCTGTCTCGAAAATACAGCCACCTTCTCAGGGGTGAAAACAGTGTTCTCTTAGTACCCACCTCCAGAAGACCAGCAGACGCTCGGTGTAGCCCGCACCCGGGGCTCACCTCGTGCTGCTGCCTTCTCGTGTTCCCTCCAGGGCGGTGGAGCATCCGAGCGTCCCCGAAGACCCCGAGTACGTTCGGGTCAGGACCTACGAATCCCAAATGGTCATCCGTCCCCACAAAACCTTTGATGAAGTACGTTTTGGGGGGAGGGGCTGGGAAACGGAGCAGAAAGCTTGTCGCAAGGTTGCTTCCTCCTGCTCAAACCACTGCTCCGAGGGGAGCTGTACCTTCTCTGCCCGTCATCCGTAGCGTTAAGCTGGGGTAAATAGCCCAGAGTTGGGAAAAGAGGGGTGCTTTTGTTTCTCAAAGGTGAGGGAAACCCATTCACTCGCAGCTCTGGAAGGATTTGAAGCTCTATCCCAGTATCTTGAGACTCTTCCTGCAGGAGCCCGGCATTCCTGGAGAGCCAAACGTGCCACTTCAGAGCACCAGGCTCCTTTTCAAAGGCCTTAAGCCTCACGAGTCTCGTTCCTAGCGCTTAGTGTTCTCAGAAAAAGCATCGCTGGGTCTTCACAGGGTATCCAGAGCCTGAAAAGAGCGTGCTGGGTCGGTGGAGGACTAGGGCAGTGACACCTTCTCCAAAAAATACCCTTCCTGTGTGCTTCCACTGGGTCTTTGTGTGTCCGCGTCACCTTCGTAATGCTTGGGTCGATGCCCCGAAGAGCCGGTAGCGCTCGCCTTGTAAGATGCAAGCGGCCCTAGGGGCAATTCAGGTGGGGGGTGCAAAGCCCGGCAGAGTTTCTCTGCCAGCTCAGACTCACTCGCCTTCTCCTTCCCCAGAACGGTTTCGACTACTTGCTGACCTACAGCGACAACCCGCAGACCGTGTTCCCCCGTTACTGTGTCAGCTGGATGGTCTCAAGCGGTGAGTGAGCTTTGGTGGTGGGAATTCACCCCTGGGTGAGAAATTCTGCCATCTCCTTGCTCCGGAGCGAGCACGGGCGCTCCCGCCTTCCCCTTCCTCCTCATGTCAGGGGCAGAAAATAGATGGAGAAGCTTCAAAACTGAGACTGGGAGGATTTGGGGTATGTTTTGTGCCTCAGGCTGCTCTTTGTTTTTCACGGAGAGAAATCATAGAATCACAGAAATGTTTGGGTTGGAAGGGACCTTTAGAGGCCATCCGGTCCGACCCCCTGCAGTGAGCAGGGACATCCCCAACCAGATCGGGTTGCTCAGGGCCCCGTCCAGCCTGACCTGGGATGTCTCCAGGGATGGGGCATCTCCCACCTCTCTGGGCAACCTGGGCCAGGGTTTCACCACCCTCATTGTAAAAAATTTTTCCTTCTATCCAGTCTAAATGTCCCCTCCTTTAGTTTAAAACCATCACCCCTCGTCCTGTCACAACAGGCCTGGCTAAAGAGGTCGCCCCCATCCTTCCTAGAGTCCCCCTTCAAGCACTGGGAGGCCACAATAAGGCCTCCCCGCGGCCTCCCCTTCCCCAGCTGAACAACCCCAGCTCTCCCAGCCCGGCCTCGCAGCAGAGGGGCTCCAGCCCCCGGAGCATTTCTGTGCCCCCTCTGGCCCCGCTCCAACAGCCCCGTGTCTGTCCCGTGGTGAGGAGCCCCGAGCTGGAGGCGGCGCTGCAGGGGGGTCTCCCAGAGCGGGGCAGGGGGGCAGGATCCCCCCCCTCGCCCTGCTGCCCGCGCTGCTGGGGATGCCGCCCAGGGCACGGTTGGCTTCTGGGCTGCGAGCGCATGTTGCCGGCTCACGTCCAGCCTTTCGTCCCCCAGCGCCCCCGAGTCCTTCTCCGCGGGGCTGCTCTCCATCCCCCCATCCCCCAGCCTGTGCTGATACCGGGGGCTGCCCCGACCCAGGGGCAGGACCTTGCACTTGGCCTTGTTGAGCCACACCAGGTTCTCCCAGGCCCACCTCAAGCTTGTGCAGGTCTCTCTGGATGACATCCCATCCCTCGGGAGCGTCAACTGCCCGGCTCAGCTTGGGGTCACCTGCAAACTTGCTGAGGGGCCACTCGACCCCACTGTCATGTTGATGAAGGTATGAAACAGCACTGGTCCCCGTATGGACCCCTGAGGGACACCAATCGTCACTGATCTCCAGCCATTGACCATGACCCTCTGGATGTGACCATCCAGCCAGTTCCTCATCCACGAACAGGCCACCCATCGAATCCGTATCTCCCCAGTTTAGAGAAGGATGCTGTGGGGGGCCGCGTGAAAGGCCTTACAGAAGCCCAGGCAGATGACAGCCATAGCTCTTCCCTTGCCCACTGGTGCAGTCACTCCGGCACAGAAGGCTGCTCAGTTGGTCAGGCAGGACTTCCCCTTGGTGAAGCCGTGCTGGCTGCCTCGAATCACCGCCCTGTCCCCTGTGTGCCTTAGCACAGCTTCTAGGAGGACCCGCTCCGTGATCTTCCCCAGCACAGAGGTGAGGCTGACAGGACGGTGGTTCCCCGGGTCCTCCTTTCTACCCTTTTTAAAGATGGGCTCAATGTTTCCCTTCTTCCAGTCCCCAGGGACTTCACCTGGCTGCCATTGACTTCTCATGTCTCATGGAGAGTGGCTTGGCAGCTACATCAGCCAGTTCCCTCAGGACCCTGGGGTGCATCTCATCAGGTCCCACAGACTCGTGTATGTCCAGGCTCCTCAGGCCATCACAAACCTGAGCTTCTCTTACAGTGGGAGGGGCTTTACCCCCCTGGTCTCCGTCCTGCGGTCCATCGGCTTGGGAGGACTGAGAGAGGTGACCATGAAGACTGAGGCAAAAAAGTTGTTGAGTCCCTCAGTCCTCTCCTTGTCTGTCGATAGTAGGCCACCATTCTTGTTCACTGGGGGGGAACGCTTTCTTTGAGTTTCCTTTTCTGGCTGACGTACTTTAGAAGCCTTTCTTGTTATTCTTTGTGCCCCTCGCCACATCCAGCTCCGGCTGCGCCTCGGCCCTCCTGACCCCATCCCTACACAACCGGGCAGCGGCCCTGTCCTCTTCCCAGGACACCTGGCCCTGCTTCCTCTGCCTGTGCTGTTCCCTCTTGCTCTCCAGTTTGACCAGCATGTCTCGACTCAGCCATGCTGGTCTCTTCCCTTGCTTGCCTGGTTTCTTACACCTGGCGACTGAGAGCTCCTGTGCTCTGTGGATCACCTCCTTAAAGACCTGCCAGGTCTCTTCTGCTCCCGTGTCCCTGAGGGCCGTTCCCCGGGGGTCCTGCTGACTAACTCCTTGAAGAGCTGGAAGCTTGCTTTCCTAAAATTTAGTGTCCTGACTGCACTCCTGGCTTTCCCCGTATCCCTCAGGAGTGTGATCTCCACCGATGCCTGGTCGTTGCAGCCCCGGCTGCCTCCAACCTTGACGTCACCGATGAGCTCGCTTGCGCTGGTGACCACCAGGTCCGGTATTGCATCCCCTCGGGTAGGGCTGTCTCTTACCTGGCTCGAGAAGTTCTCCTCAGCGCATTCTAGGCACCTCCAGGACTGCCTGCGGCTCGCCGTGCTGCTTTCCCAGCAGGTGTCGGGGTGGTTGAAGTCCCCCGGTAGGACGAGAGCCTGCGAGTGCGAAGCCTCCTGGAGCTGGGGGAGGAAGGCTTCGTCAGCACGTGCCCCTTGATCAGGCGGCCTGTGGTAGACGCCAGCCACAATGTTCCTTTGTTGCCGCTGTCTCTGATTCTTGCCCATAAGCTTTCGACCTGCTCGTGGTTATTCTTCAGGGCCAGCTCTTCACACTGCATCGATTTTTCTTTTTTGATGCAGAGAGCAACGCCTCCGCCCCTCCTGCCTCGCCTATCCCTCCTGAGCAGCCTGCAGCCGCGGCATTCGTCCCACCAAGTCTCAGTAGTGGCAGTCAGGCCGTACCTTCCTCGCAGCCTGGTAGTTTCCAGCTCCTCCTGTTTGTTTCCCATGCTGCGTGCGTCCGCCTAGAGGCATTTCATCCGGGCTGTGGGCCGTGTCTCCGTAGCAGAGCACCCCTTGATTCCCTTGAGGTGTTTCTGGGAGTTCCCCTGTTGGCTCCTACCTCCTCAGGAGCCCCCAGCGCATCTCCGCAAGACTGACTGCGCTGCAGTGCCCGCTGGGCAGCGGGCTGGGGGCTCCCGCTGGCAGCCCGTCCCTCCTAGCCTTGTGCCTCGTCCCGCGGCTTGTCTCAGGCGAGGCTGATTGTTCCCCCTTCCCCTTTAGCTTAAAGCCCTGCCAATGAGCCCCACGAGCTCCTCTTGGGGAGCTTGCAGGGTCGTGCAGAGACCCTCTTTCCCCTTTGGGAGAGGCGGCTCCCGTCAGACGCCAGCAATCCCGGTGCCGTGTAGGCCACCCCGTTGCCAAAAACCCCGACGTTGCGTGGGTGAGCCCAGCCACGGAGACTGGGGCCGCCTGTTCCTTACAGCGTCACTGCCCACAACTGGAGGGAGGGAAGAAAAGACACCCTGTGCCCCAGATTCCCTCACTAACCGTCCCAAGGCCCAGAAGGCTCTTAATCACCCCTGGGCTCATCGGCACCATCAGCACCCACGTGGCAGAGGGGGACGGGTAGCCGTCCCAGGCCGCGCCAGGCTACATCTCCTAGCGGTATCTCTGACCCGGGCTCCGGGGAGGCAGCAGGCGTCCGTCCCTAAGAGGAGGGTCAGCCCGGCGTATTGGACCCTCGGTCCACCTCGGGAGGGGGTCTCCTACAACTGTGGCCTGTCTCTTTTCCCCTGTGGAGGTGGTGCTGATACGGCGGGTAGGTTTTTCTGACCTTGGTGATCGATGGATCGACACCCACGTCGTCCACTGACTCGTCCTCCACACCTAGAGCCTCGTACCTCTTGTGTGGAGGCACCTGGGGATGTGGGGGGCAAGGGCAGGGGTCTCCTGCCCTGATTGCAGGCTTGTTTCCACTCGTAGCTTCCCTTTAAGACCCTGCCGATGTCCTGGTGGGGGGCTGATACCGGATCTCTGATCAGGGGCACCTTCCGAGCCGAGGAATCCTCTCTGGATCCCTGGCCGTGAGGAGGAAAGGGATCCGTGCGCAGGGATGCTCTTTCTTTCCAGTCTACCCCAGGCAGAAGGAAAAAACCAACAGGATCCCGTTTTGGGGGGGTTTATTGTTTTGTTCTCCTCACAAAATGAGCTGGTCTCTCCTTACTTTAGAGCAGTGTCGGCTCTGACGTATTTCTGCAGTCGAGTTCTTCCCCCTTACAGAAAAAAAGGGGAGAAAACTTCTAGTTAGAGGTGTGCTGCCTGTGCCGAGCCTCCCCCGCGGGAGCCCGGCTTTACTTGGAGGGGAAAAACGTGGCATTTAAAGGATCTGGCCGAGCCGAGGGCTGCCCCTCCTGCAGAGCCGCCCCCAGGTACTCCCGAGGAGCCCGGGCGTCCGGCGCTTCACCGCCCGGCGCTGAGCAGGGGGAGGACGGAGAGCACCGCGTCCTTGTGGGACTGGCAGGAAAAGGGGCTGCCGCCACCTTTAGCTCTCCTTTTATTCATCCAGGGCTGGGGAATAAACCCAGAAGCGGTGCCTGTGGTGACTTTTATCCCCCCTCTTACCATCACGTGGTTCGGGGCCGAGGCTGGCGCGAGAAAGGGTTGAAATACGTTCATTCACCGCGCTTGAGCCTCAGCCCAACCTTTGTTTTTTGCCTTGCGCCTCCCTCCTTCGCCAACCACTGAAACCTCTTTCCTTCCGCCGTGCGCTCTTTAACGCGTCTAAAAAGGTGCCTAAAGCTCCGGGGCAGGCGGGTGTCACCCACACGCCCCCCTGCCGCGGTAGCTGCGCGGCGCAGGGGCCGCCTCCGCCCTCGTAACGCACGGTTTTTTTTGTTTTTAGATTAAAAATGATGGTTGGTGATGGAAGAGCGGCTCTGGGGTGGGGGTGGGGGACCGGGCAGAGCTGGCGCAGCCCTGCCGGGGCCAGGAGCTATCGTTTTAATCGTTAAATAAGGTCACGAGCTCCCTCTCGGGTCACCGATGAGGTAGCCAGGATGTGGTGAGGGTTCCCCAGGGCTCGCAGGAGGGGCTGCCTGGCGCGGGGGTCCTCAGGCCCCTCTCCCAGAAGAGATCTCAGCGAGTCAAACGAGAGTTTATTTTATTTTTAATTAGAAAAACCTCATTGTAAAGCACCCTAACCGCAAGGGCGGCGGGGACGGGGAGCCATAGAAACCCCTTCCGCGGGATCCTCCTCGGATTAAGCAGCAGAGCTGCGTTTTTAGGGGTGAAAAGAAAAGCCAGGAGGGAAAGGAAAAATCAGGGGAGGTGGGAAGGGAGCGGGAGGAGGGGGTGAGACGGGCAGAGCTTCCCTCCGGAGCCCAGCGGCCACGGTGCGGAGCCGCTGCCCGTCCCTCCTCCGCTTGACTCGCCCTCTGCCCGCCAGGTATGCCGGATTTCCTGGAGAAGCTGCACACGGCAGCCCTGAAAGCCAAAAAGATGGAGATCGAAGTGCGGGACTATATGTCTGCCAAGCCCATCGAGAGCGGCGGCGGCGAGGGGAAGGCGAGCGTGGCGGCGCCGGAGCACAAGAGCGACGGTACCTGCAGCCCTGCCCAGCTGGAATACGCCTGAGGAGCCGAACCTCCGGCCCCAGGGCGGGAGCCGGGCTCTGGAGAGAGACCCCCGTGCCGCTTCAGCTGGAGCTTAGTTCAGTTTTTCCCTCCCAGCCTCATCTCCAAAGCTCTGTTCCCTCTCGAGGACGGGGATCCCGTCCCCGGCACCACGCGCGTTCATGACCAGGCTGATGAAATCTCACGGCGTGTCGTTTTTCTGTACCGATAAATATTTTCCCCTCCCTGACAAGAAAAAAAGAAAACAAAACCCTAAAAAAAATAAAAAGCCAACCCCCACTCCCCCTTTTATCGCGGCACGGACAGCCTCTCCCCACCCGGCCCCTCCTTTTCTCGTCCCTCTTCGGACTCTCGACCCCAACTATTTTTGGCTCTTGCTTCTGTAGCGCGGCGGCTGGATGCGGCTGCGCCGCGGCGCCTTCTCGGGGCCGATTTTCCCCCGCCAAAAGACCCTTCAAACCTCCCCATCCCTCGCGGCGTCGGCCTTACTGGGGTGCGCAGCCTGAACTGGGGAGACTGGGCGGGGTGGGGGGGGGGGGAGATGCTGGTTTGGGGTGGTTTTTAGCTGGCGGTTTGTTGTTGGGGAGGGTAGAGCTTGTGGGATGGGGGGGGGGCGCACACCTATCTGCTGGCGCTAACCTGGGTCGCCGTGTCCCCCCCCCGCCGCTGTTCGCGGTGGTACCGGGGCTGATCCCACCCCCCAAAGGTCGCGGCGTGAGGAGGGGGCTCGGTGTCGGCCCCCGGGAGCGGGGGAAGCTGTAGGAGCAGCAAAATACTAATAAATCACGAGCCACGGCCGTGGGGGCGGGTGCCCGCCTGCCCCCGCCGGTCCTAATCAGCTTCGCGCGTTAACGAACCCCTTCGGGGTCCCTCTCCCAGTCACCGGGGTGGGGGGTTGTCCCCCGCAGCGGCGTTGACTGGGACCCCCCCCCCTTGGAGCCATTCAATCCCCACCTTAGAATAAATTTATCGTAAATATTAAATAGAAATCTTAATTCTTGCCTTCTAATAAATTTATCGTGACTCTCGCTCCCGCAGCGTCCTGCGTTTGCTGCTGGGGACCGCCGTGATCCCCTCCCCCCCCCCCCCCCCAATTAGCAGCGGTTAATTAGCCCTTTAATGAGGATGAGCGCCGGGAGAGGGGCGTGTACAGGATTTTGGGGGGGGGGGGCGTCTCCCCACCATTCTGGGTTGGTTGGTGCCGTGGCTCCGGGTCCCACCTGCGGCCGCTCCCTTGGCTGCTGGTGGGCGAAGGATGGGGACACCCACACACACACCCCCCCCAGGGGCGGGGGCTTTTGGGGGGAGCCTTGTCCCCATCCTGGGTGTTTTGGGGTTCAGAGACGCTGCTCTGATGGGGGGGGGGGGTCACTGCCATTGGGGGGGGGGGCAGGGCTACAGCCCCGAAATGTCCCCTGGGGGGTGGTGAGGGGTGGGAGAAATGTCCCCACTGAGGATTGGGGGATGGGGGTGGATGGAGGGGATTTGGGATGCAGCGGGGGGGGGGGGGTTTGGGGGGGTGGGAAGGGCGGGGGGGGGAGCAGTGCTGAGGGCTGGGTCCATCCTCACCCCGCCCCCGGGACCCCTCCCCAAACTCCCCACCGCCACCAACCCCAAATGGCCGTGGGGGGGGGGGGCGGGTGTCCCTGTCCCCTGGGTGGGGGGGACTCCCTGCTGGCTGGGGGGGCTGATGGCTGGATCCCCCGCCCCGATGAAGGCAGCTGTGGGGGGGCGTTGGGGGATTTCGGTGCCCATGGCTGTGGGTTAGGCACCCATGGGTGCTGGGGGGTGTGTGTGTGTCACGCTGCAGGTGACACAGCCGTGTAATGTGCATAGCGTCACCTCCCAGGGTCCCCGACACCCCCCCGCTCTCCAGCCCTACGGGGGTGAGGCCCAAAATGGCTGGGACAGAGACCACCCCCACCCCCCCCCCCATCACCCTGCACCCCCCCACAGGGTGCCTGACCCCCCCCACCCCCACCCCAAATGGTGCCTGACACCCCCCCCGGGTGTTTTGGGGACACGGGGGGGTGGCAGCGGTGGGACACACACCTTTATTGCACACGGAGAGCAGCAGGCAGCGGGCGTGGGGAGGGGGCGCAGCAGCGATGCTTGGGGGGGAGCGGGGTGGGGGGGGGGCTGCGACACCCCCCCAAATCCCCCCATCCCTTTGGGGGGGGGGGGAGGGTCTCTCCCTGAGTTTCCCCCATCAGTAATCCCAAGCCCCCCCCCAGGCTGGCTCAATACTGGTGGTGCCCGAAGGAACCTCGTACCAGGGTGGGGTTTGGGGGGTGCCTCCCCCGCCCCCCCCCCCAAAATGTCCCCATGGGTGTCGTGTGTCCCCCCCCCCATCCATCACAGCAGGTTCTTGTTGCGTTTGGGGACGATCTTCCTCACCGTCCGCCGCTCGGAGATGTTCCTCTTGACGCGGATGGTGGGGGCGCTGGGGGGGTCGGGGACCAGCGAGGGGCTGGAGTGGGCTTTGGTCAGGGTGGGGGGGTCCGGGGGGGCCACAACCGGCCCCGCGTGGGCTTCCCACTCCTCCACGTCCCGGGCGCCGGCGTTGATCCACGTCTCCAGCACCTGCACGTAGGTCTCGTAGCGCCGCCTCTGCCGCGGGGAAGGACGGCGATGAGGCGCCGCTGCGGGGACGTCCCCGCGGTCCCCACGGCCCGGGGGCGTCCCCTGGATTTATAATTAATTAGGAATTAACCCCCCCACCAACCTCGTAAAGGAGATAATCCTTCTTGGCGCGGTACTCGTCCAGGTCGCGGGCTCGCCCCCGCTTTTCGGGGAGGTTCCGCTGGTGCTCGAAGAGCTCCTGGGCCACCCGCTCCATCCACGCCTCGTGGCAGCGGTGCTGCTCCTCCTGCCCGTGGGGAGACAAGGGGGGGGGTTTGTGTGACGGTGGGGCACCCACGGGTGCCCATCGGGGAGGGGTGGGGGGCTCACCGGGGGACTGCGGCTGGGGGCGGCGGGGAGGATGGGGCGGACGAAGCGGCGCTGGGAGCCAACGGCGGCGGGGAAGGGCGGGGAGGAAAAGAGGGCGGCCACCAAGTTGATGCGGGAGAGAGAACATCTCCTCCGACGTCCTGCCGTGGACGTGCGAGGTCACGGGTGGTGTCATCACACCTGGGGGACACCCCCCCCCCCCCCCCCACGCCCCCCCACCCCAGGGTGGGGGGTCACTCACGGGGCTTGGAAGAGGAAGACGCGCCAGTCGGCCGTCTGCAGGCGGAAACACGTTGGGGCGCTTCGTGTATTTGCTGTCGCGCTCGGCCAAGGCGTGGTGGACCCCCAAGGGCTCCTCGGCCTCGGGTCCTTCCTCCTCCTGGGGGGCCGGGCAGGGTCCCGGCTCGGGGGAGCGGCGCGGGACCCCCGTTCGCCCCCCGGGTTTGAGGAAGTAGAGGACCGTTCCCTTCAGCACAGCTGGAAGGGTTTCCCAGCCTCGTCTGCCCCACGGCGCTGGGAAGGGGGAGGAGAAGGTGGGGGAACATGGTTGGGACCCCAAAAGGCAGCCCCCGCCCAAAGATGGGACACACACACCCCCCCCCCCCAGCTCCAAAAGAGGTGTTGCAACCCCCTCCCCAAAACCCCAAATGACCCACCCCCCGTCTGTGTCCCCCCCCCCGGAGATGGGCAGCCCCAAACCTGCCTCTGTAGACCCCGATATATCCCCGAATTACCCTCCCGGGTCCCAGGAGAGGCTGAGCGCCCCCAAACCTCCCCCCCCCCACCCCTAAAACACCCAAATCTGCCACCCCTGGGCCCCAACGGACCCCAAATCTGCCTCCCCGGATCCCAAACCACCCCAAATCCCCCCCCCGGACCTGCCAAAACCCCAAAAACCTGCCCCCAAACCACCCCAAATCCCCGCCCCGGACCTGCCAAAACCCCAAAACCTGCCCCCAAACCCCCCCCCCAGACCTGCCAAAACCCCAAAACCTGCCCCCAAAACCACCCCAAATCCCCCCCCCAGACCTGCCAAAACCCCAAACCTGCCCCCAAACCACCCCAAATCCCCCCCTCCAAGCCCTGCTAAAACCCCCAAGCCACCCCAAATCCTCCCTGGACCTGCCAGAACCCCCCAAACCTGCCCCCAAACCGCCCCGTATCTGCCCCCCTGGCCCCAGTACACCCCTAACCTGCCCCCCCCAGCCCCCCCACTCACTTTTCTTGCCGTCAGCCTCGGCCAGCACCTTCCTGACCAGCCAGCCCCGGCGGTAGGTGACAGCCCCGGCCCCCCCTGGCAGGTCCAGGAAGGGGTTGCTCTTCTTATGGCCTGGGGGGGCCAGGCTGCCCCCCCCACCCGCCTCTTCCTCCTCCTCCTCCTCCTCATCCCTACGGGGTGCTCAGCATCACGGGGTGTCCCCCCACCCCCATATCCCCCCCCCCATAAGCCCGTACTCACGCCGCCCACGCCAGCTTCTCACTGCGGATGGAGACGTACAGAGCCTGGGGGGGGGGAAGCAGGGGTCATGGCGGGGCTCCAGGGGACGCCCCCCCACTTTGTAGCCTCCCAGACCACAGACCCCCCCCCCAAATACCTTCAGCTGCTCCCTGGGAAATCCTGCCCGTCCATCATCCCGCTCAGGTTGGCCACGAATTCGGCGCTGGTCATGGCACGGCCGAGGCGCTGCGGGGCGGGGTGGGTGCATGGGTGCCCTCCCCACCCCCTAATTTTGCATCATCCCGCCCCCCAAAGCACCTCAAAAATGCAGGGTGTGGGTTTTTGGGGTCTCCTCACCTGCCCGTGGAGGTCGGTGTTCAGTAGCATGATGGCACAGGTCAGGGAGTGCACGGCGTCTGGCGGGGTGGGCGGGGGGTCAGGGTGGGGGTCAGGGTGGGGGTGTGTCCCCCCCCAGGTGAGGACACCCATCACCGAGAACCCCGATGGGTGCAGCTGGGGGTGCCCCATAGCGCTGGGAGGGGAATGGGTGGTGGGTGGGGAAACTGAGGCACGGCGCAGGGTTCGGGTGGGGGGTAAAGGAGGCGGGGGGGGGTGTCGGGGGGGGTAAAGGAGGTGTGGGGGGGATCTGGGGGTGCCCCCTCCCCTCACAGGGTCTCACCTGGGGAGGGGAAGGCGTCAGGGTTGCAGTGATGGTAACGCCGGGAGAAGTGGCCGAGGATGCGCTCGCGCTCCTGCGTCTCCCCCGTCAGCACCAGTGCCTGCAGGAAGGACCTGGGGGCCCCCCGCGATGGCAGCGGCACCCCCAAAACATCCTCACCCCCCCTAGGATTCACCCCCCCCCTCCCCCGGATGCCTGCTGCCCCCCGTCCTCCTATAATCCACTCCCCCCAGACCCCAAATCTGCCCCCAACACCCCTACAGACCCCCAACACCCCGCCCCGGACCCCAAAAGCTGCCTCCCAGGACCCCGATGGACCCCAAATGGGTCCACATCTGCCCCCCCACCCCCACCCCCAAGGCAGGCAGCCCCAAATCTGCCTCTGTAGACCCCAACAGACCCCCAAATTACCCTCCTGGACCCTAAGAGAGGCTGAGAGCCCCCAAATCTGACTCCCCTGGCCCTGAAAAACCCCAAATCTCCCCATGGATGCCAGCAGACACCAAATGTGCTCCCGGACCCCTAAACACCCCAGATTTGCCACCCCCCAGCCCCAAAACACCCCACATATGCCCCCCTGGACCCCTAAACCACCCCAAATCTGCCCCCGCAAGACTCCAAAACATCCCACATCTGCTCCTATGGACCCTCCATCACCCCAAATCTGCCCCCCCAGACCCCAAAACACCCCAAATCTGCCCCCCTGGACCCTCCATCACCCCAAATCTGCCCCCCCAAACCCCAAAGCACCCCAAATCTGCCCCCCTGGACCCTCCATCACCCCAAATCTGCCCCCCCAAACCCCAAAGCACCCCAAATCTGCCCCCCTGGACCCTCCATCACCCCAAATCTGCCCCCCCAGACCCCAAACCTGCCCCCCGGACAACAACAGCCCCCAAACCTGCTCCCCCCAGCTCCAACAGCCCCATGTCTCCTCCCCCTGCCCCAGAAGCTATCGATTCGGCAGGGGGGGGTACCTCTGTGTCCCCCCCAAAAGCTCCCCCCATCAGTACCTGAGCGCCTGGTCCAGCGTCTGGCCACCGAACTGGAAGAAGTCCAGGTACTCCTGGGCCACCATCCCGCTGAAATCATTGCTGGGGGGGGGGGACACAGGCTTGAGGGGGGGGTCCCCAACCCCAAGGGACCCCCCCCCAAAGGGTGTATGTGCGTGTGTGTGCCCCCCATCCTTACTTCTTGCGGAGGAACGCGGCCACCTGGGACCTCTTGAAGCCATCGAGGTGGAAGAGGCGAGCGGCCAAGTGCCGGGCCTCCCCCCGCCGCCCCTCGCCCCCGTTTGCCAGCGCCGCTGCTGTCACTGCTGGCCCCCCCGGGGGGCACCTGGGGGGGCGAGGGAGGGGTCGGGCGGTGCTGGGGGGGTGCCCCCCACTTTAATCGGGTTGGTGTGGCTCTGGGAAGGGATGGGGGGGTTGGGGGGGCTGCGGGGGGGGTGAGGGGGCTGGGGGGGGTTGGGGGGGACAGACGGACAGAACAGATGGCAGTTTGGGGAGGGGGGTCAGCCAGCACCAAGGGGGGGTCCCCTTAACCCTGCCCCACTGGCTGGTATGGCTCTAGGAGGGGTGGGGGGGTGGGGGGGTGGACTGGGGGGGCGGGGGGATGAGCAGGGGTCATGGGGGGTGTGGACAGACAGATGGAAGTGTGTGTGGGGGGATGAACAGACAGGATTTGGGTGCTGGGGGGTTCGGGGGAGCAGACAGGGGTCTGGGGGTGTGTGGATGGGGAATGAGGGGGCAGATGGACAGATGGGGGGCTGGGGGGGACGGACAGGGGGCTGGGGGACCGGTGGGGGGCTGGGCGGGGACAGACAGACGGGAGTCAGGGGGCACAGAGAGGTGTCAGGGGAGGTTGCAGGGGTTCTGGGACAGGGGTTGGGGGGGGGAAGGACGGACAGATGGGGGGGTCTGAGGGGGACAGACAGGGCTTTGGGATGGGATTTCAGGGGGACGGAGGGAAGGGGGGGTGGCCACGTGGGACTGGGGGTGCTGGGGGGGGGGGGGGGGCCACGTGGCCGGCGCCGGCGTCCCTCACCCATGGGTGCTGGCGGGGGGATCCAGCGGGGGCTCCTCGCCCGTCTCGGGGGGCAGCTCCTCCATGGCAGGGTGCGGTGGTGGGGTGGTGGGGGGGGGGGCCCTGCGCCACTTCCCCCCCGGGGCAGGAAGCGCCGTGGGGCGCTGACAGCCAGGCACAGCCGTATCCCGGCATGGGAGGATGGGAGGGCCCCCCTGGGACCCCCCTGTAACCCGTGGTCCTGGGGGACCCCGCGGCGGCAGGGAAGAGAGGGGGGAGGGGGGTGGGGGGTGATCCAGGGGGGGCAGGGGGCTGGGGGTGGGCTGGAACCCCCCTCCCATGGGCTGATATGGGGGGCTGGGGGGGAACTGGGGGAGATCCAGAGGGGTCAGGGGGGTGGAAGGGGGCTGGTACCCCCCTCCCATGGGCTGATATGGGGGGCTGGGGGGGCGCTGGGGGAGATCTAGAGGGGTCAGAGGGTGGGTAGGGGGCTGGTACCCTCCTCCCATGGGCTGATATGGGGGGGTTGGGGGTTTCTGGTAGCCCCCTCCCTGGGTCAAATCTGGGGAGGCTAAGGGCTTGGTGGGGGGCTGGTACCCCCCTCTTTGGGGCAAATCTGGGAGGGGTGTGGGGGTCTGGTATCCCCTTTTCTGGGGCAAATCTGGAGGGGCTAAAGGCCTGGTGGGGGGCTGGTACCCCCCTCTTTGGGGCAAATCTGGGGTGGGTGTGGGGATCTGGTACCCCCCTCTTTGGGGCAAATCTGGGGGGGGTGTGGGGATCTGGTACCCCCCTCTTTGGGGCAAATCTGGGGTGGGTGTGGGGATCTGGTACCCCCCTCTTTGGGGCAAATCTGGGGGGGGTGTGGGGATCTGGTACCCCCCTCTTTGGGGCAAATCCGGGGTGGGTGTGGGGATCTGGTACCCCCCTCTTTGGGGCAAATCTGGGGGGGTTGAGGGCCTGGCAGGGGGCTGGTACCCCCCTCTTTGGGGCAAATCTGGGGGGGTTGAGGGTCTGGCAGGGGGCTGGTACCCCCCTCTTTGGGGCAAATCTGGGGGGGGTGTGGGGATCTGGTACCCCCTTCTCTGGGGCAAATCTGGGGGGGGTGTGGGGATCTGGTACCCCCTTCTCTGGGGCAAATCTGGGGGGGTTGAGGGCCTGGCAGGGGGCTGGTACCCCCCTCTTTGGGGCAAATCTGGGGGGGGTGTGGGGATCTGGTACCCCCTTCTCTGGGGCAAATCTGGGGGGGGTGTGGGGATCTGGTACCCCCTTCTCTGGGGCAAATCTGGGGGGGTTGAGGGCCTGGCAGGGGGCTGGTACCCCCCTCCCAGGGGTGGCTTTGGGGGGTCAGGGGCCTGGGGAGGGGCAGGTTCTGGTCTTCCCCTCCTGAGGCCACACGTGGGGGGTAACCGGGGCTGGGGGGGTCCCAGTCACCCCTGCCCGGGATAAGCTCCAGAGGGGTTGGGGGTCTGGGGGACCTCGGTACCCCCATTCTGGCTGCAGCCGTGGGGGGCTGGGGGGGTCCCCAGATGCCGGGGGCAGATCCGGGGGATCGGAGAGCATCAGGTCGGGGAGTCGGGGGGGTCCTGGCGGGGGGGGAGAAGACACAGTGTGGAGGGGGGGTGTGTCCTCATCAGCATCAGTGCCCCCCCCCCCAAAAACACCCAAGGCCGGGGGGGATCCCCGCACTCACCTCGCTCCGTGGCGCCAGCGACGTCCCCTCCTGCCGGGCAGCACCCAAGCGGTGGGGGGGTGTGGGTGGGGGGACGGGGACAACCCCCGGTGCCCCCCCGTGGCATCATCCCCCTCGGTGATGAGCAGCGGCTGCAGGGCGGCGCCGTGGGGCCGGTAGACGGGCACCCGCCAGGCACCATGGGTGCCAGCACCCGGCTCTGGAAGAGGGGGTTGGTGTGGAAGTGGGGCTCCTCCTCCTCCAGATCCTCCTCTTCCTCAGCGTCTTCCTCCCGGGAGGAGCAGCCGTCATCTTCATCGTCCTCCTCTTCTTCCTCCTTGCTGCATTCGGGGGCCTGGCGCTGGGGGGAGACGGCGCCACCCCCGGGTGCGGGTTTGGGCGAGGGGGTCCCGTCGGACGGCGGGTGCTCCTGCGGGACGCTCTGGTCCACCGGCAGGGCCGCGGGCGAGGCGCCGCCATCCGCCGGCGCGCGGCCGCGCCCCTCGTCTGGGGCGCTCTCGGGGGCGAATCCCCGGCCTCGGCGCTCTCGGGAGATGCTCCAGCCCTCGGGCGCGGACGTGGGGAAGATGCTCCCATCCACGGGCGTGACCGCGGGGAAGATGCTCCCATCCTCGGGCGTGGACGTGGGGAAGATGCTCCCGTCCTCGGGCGTGGACGTGGGGAAGATGCTCCCATCCACGGGCGTGGACGTGGGGAAGATGCTCCCATCCTCGGGCGTGGACGTGGGGAAGATGCTCCCATCCTCGGGCGTGGACGTGGGGAAGACGCTCCCGTCCTCGGGCGTGGACGTGGGGAAGATGCTCCCATCCTCGGGCGTGGACGTGGGGAAGATGCTCCCGTCCTCGGGCGTGGACGTGGGGAAGATGCTCCCGTCCTCGGGCGTGGACGTGGGGAAGACGCTCCCATCCACGGGCGTGGACGTGGGGAAGATGCTCCCATCCTCGGGCGTGGACGTGGGGAAGACGCTCCCATCCACGGGCGTGACCGTGGGGAAGATGCTCCCATCCTCGGGCGTGGACGTGGGGAAGACGCTCCCATCCACGGGCGTGGACGTGGGGAAGACGCTCCCATCCACGGGCGTGGACGTGGGGAAGATGCTCCCATCCACGGGCGTGGACGTGGGGAAGATGCTCCCATCCACGGGCGTGACCGTGGGGAAGACGCTCCCGTCCTCGGGCGTGGACGTGGGGAAGATGCTCCCATCCACGGGCGTGGACGTGGGGAAGACGCTCCCATCCACGGGCGTGGACGTGGGGAAGATGCTCCCGTCCTCGGGCGTGGACGCGGGGAAGAT
Organism: Phalacrocorax carbo; assembly: GCF_963921805.1. Classification (NCBI taxonomy): domain Eukaryota; kingdom Metazoa; phylum Chordata; class Aves; order Suliformes; family Phalacrocoracidae; genus Phalacrocorax; species Phalacrocorax carbo. Next base: position 645,589 of record NC_087536.1, on the reverse strand, counting down.
GCTCCCATCCACGGGCGTGGACGTGGGGAAGATGCTCCCATCCACGGGCGTGGACGTGGGGAAGATGCTCCCATCCACGGGCGTGGACGTGGGGAAGATGCTCCCATCCACGGGCGTGACCGTGGGGAAGACGCTCCCGTCCGTAGGCACGTGGAGGGCGCTCGTGGCGGGGGGCCCGCGGCCTCGGTGCTCGCGGAAGACGCTCCCCTCTGCGGGCGCGGGCGAGTCGCTCCCGCCTGCGGGCGCGTGCTGGCGTGCGCTGCTCCCCTCCGGACCCCCCGGACCAGGCTGCGGGCGCGCTCGTGGCGGGGGGCCGCGGCCCCCGCCGTCCCGGGGCACGGGGTCACCGCCGGCCCCGTCCGGCTGCGCCTCGATGGCTCCCTGCAGCTCCCAGACACAGAGCTGGGCTCGCACCAGGCTGGCCCAGAAGACGTTGGCGCCGGCGGGCGTCACGGCGGGGGGGGTCGCCCCCTGGGCCCCCGCCCCCGAGAAGACGATGGCGTCCTGCGCCGCCAGGGTCCCCGGCGGGGCGGCGGTGGCGGGGGGGGTGCCCGGCGGCTCCATGGCGCGAAGCCCCCGCCGCTACGGCTGCCCGGCCGGCGCACGGGGGCTGCCGCCCGTCCTGCCCCACGGCCCGGTGCCCGGCCCCATGGCCGTGGGTCAGCCCTGCGGGGGGGAGAGGGGCGGTGGGTGGGGGTCCCTGCACCCGCCGCGGGGGGGAGGGAGGAGGAAGGGATAAGGGAGGATGGAGAGAGGGAGGAAGGAGGGAGGGAGGGAGGGAGGAAGGAGGGAGGAAGGAGGGAGGAAGGAGGGAGGAAGGAGGGAGGAAGGAGGGAGGAAGGAGGGAGGAAGGAGGGAGGAAGGAGGGAGGAAGGAGGGAGGAAGGAGGGAGGAAGGAGGGAGGAAGGAGGGAGGAGGGAGGAAGAAGGAAGGAGGGAGGACGAAGGAAGGAGGAAGGAAGAAGGGAGGAGGGAGGGAGGAAGGAGGGAGGAAGGAGGGAGGAAGAAGAAGGAAGGGAGGAAGGAGGGAGGAAGGAGGGAGGAAGGAGGGAGGAAGGAGGGAGGAAGGAGGGAGGAAGGAGGGAGGAAGGAGGGAGGAAGGAGGGAGGAGGGAGGAAGGAGGGAGGAGGGAGGGAGGAGGGAGGAAGGAGGGAGGAGGGAGGGAGGAAGGAGGGAGGAAGGAGGGAGGAAGGAGGGAGGAGGAGGGAGGAAGGAGGGAGGAGGAGGGAGGAGGGAGGAAGGAGGGAGGAAGGAGGGAGGAGGGAGGAAGGAGGGAGGAAGGAGGGAGGAAGGAGGGAGGAAGGAGGGAGGAAGGAGGGAGGAAGAAGGAAGGAGGGAGGAAGAAGGAAGGAGGGAGGAAGGAGGGAGGAGGGAGGAAGGAGGGAGGAGGAGGAAGGAGGGAGGAGGGAGGAAGGAGGGAGGAGGGAGGAAGGAGGAGGGAGGAAGGAGGGAGGAAGGAGGGAGGAAGGAGGGAGGGAGGAAGGAGGGAGGAGGGAGGAAGAAGGAGGGAGGGAGGGAGGAGGGAGAGATAAGGCTAAGAGGGAGGTAGGGATGGAGGAAGAAGGGAGGAAGGAGGAAGGCAGGCAGGGAAGGATGGATGGAGGAAGAAGGGAGGGAGGGAGGGAGGGAGCAGGGATGGGTGGAGGGAGGAGAAAGGAAGGAGGGAGGAGGGAGGAGAGAGGGAGGAAGGAGGGAGGAAGGAGGAGGGAAGGAGGAGGGAGGAGGGAGGGAGGAAGGAGGAAGCGACAGAGAAGGGAGGGATCAGAGGAGGAAGGAGGGATGGAAGGAGGAAGGAGGAGGAGGAGGGAGTGCCTGGGGGGGAGTCGGGGTGGGCACCTCCGGGCAGGGGTGGCGGCTGAGAACCCGCACCCCGGCACCCGCACCCTGTCCCGTCCCCCGCGTCACCCCACAGCCCCCACGTCACGGCCCCCCACGTCACCCACGTCACTGCCACTGCCGCTGGCTTCCGGCCCTGCCAGGGCAGGAAAGGGGGATGGGAGCGGGGTGTGGGGGGGGGTGGGGACACCCAAATGACACCCCCCCAGCTGGGGGGACTGCACCCCAGACTGTGCCCCAGCCTGCGCCCCACACCGTGCCCCACACCTCACTCACACGTAGGCCGCCGTGGAGCACAACCCCATAGCAGCCATCAGAGAAGCCACCACCATGATGTGTGTGCGGGGGGGGGGGGTAGGGGTGGGGGGGGTGTCATGCCTCACCCACCCGTGTCCCCCCCTACACACACACACCAGCACCCCGTCCCGAGTAGGGGGGGAGCACCCAAGGGTGGGGCTTCCTGCAGCACTGGGGGGGGTCCCCCAAATCGGGGGAGGGGGGTGGGGTTGCTGCCTTGTTTGGTGGGGGTTGGGGGCCGGCTGGGGGGAGGGGGGACACCCCAAAGTGGGTGCTTCCCGAGCACTGCGGGGTGGCCACCTCGATGGGCCCCCCCCAACCCCTGCGCCCCCTCCCCAAAGCGCCCCCGCCCCAGGGCAAGGGGGAACCCAGGGGCGCCGAGGGGGGGGACGGGGACCCAAAAGGTTATGAGGGGGGCCCCAGGGGGTGGGGGGGGCCCAAAACTTTCTAAGGGGGGTCTGGAGGGGGCAAGGTCTATGGGGGACCCCAAGGGGTTATGGGGTAGGGACCCCAAAAGGGGGGACGACCCCAAAGGCTTAAAAGGGGCCTCTGAGGGGTGGCGGGGACCTCCGGGGGGGGAAGGGGGACCCCCAGGGCTGGGGGGGGACCCCAAAGCTTACAGGGGGCTCGGGGAGGGTTGGGGGAGAGGGAGAAAGGTTTGGGGGGAACCCAAAGGGTGTGGGAGGGACCCCGAAGGAAGGGGGGGGAACCCTGAGATATGCGGGGGCTCGGGGGGGACCCTCAGCGGCCGGGAGGGACCCCGGGAGTTGGGGGGGGTCCCGAGGGGTGGGGGGGACCCCCCCGGGGGGAGGTCCAGGGGGTCTGGGGGGACCCTCAAGGCTTGGCGGACCCCCCACGGGCCGGGGGGGGGCCTGGGGCGCGCTGGGGGCTGGGGGGGGGGCCCCAGGAGGACCCCGCGCCTCCTCCGGGCCATGGGGACCCCCCGGGGGTCCCGCCTGTGTCCCCTCCCCCCCGCCGCCCTCCCCCCCCCTTACCGGCACTGCCGGCGCGCGGCGCGGGGCGGGGCCACCGCCGGACACGCCCCCTTCCTCCCCTCCCCTCCCCTCGTCGGGGGCGGGGCAATGCGCCCGTAAGCCCGCCCCGGATACGCCCCCTGGCGAGGCCACGCCCCCATGCGTGGGCGGCCCCGAGCCGGCTTTCCTCCACGGGGCCCGATCCTGCCCCACGGGGCCCGATCCTGCCCCACGGGGCGCGATCCTGCCCCACGGGGCCCGGTGCTGCCCCTCCATGGACCGATCCTGCCCCACGGGGACCGATCCTGCCCCTCCATGGACCGATCCTGCCCCACGGGGCCCGGTGCTGCCCCTCCATGGACCGATCCTGCCCCACGGGGCCCGGTGCTGCCCCTCCATGGACCGATCCTGCCCCACGGGGCCCGGTGCTGCCCCTCCATGGACCGATCCTGCCCCACGGGGACCGATCCTGCCCCTCCGTGGACCGATCCTGCCCCACGGGGCCCGATCCTGCCCCTCCGTGGACCGATCCTGCCCCACGGGGACCGATCCTGCCCCCCTCCACGGGACGCGATCCTGCCCCACGGGGCCCGGTGCTTCCCCTCCATGGGCCGATCCTGCCCCACGGGGACCGATCCTGCCTCCCTCCACGGGACGCGATCCTGCCCCGCGGGGCCCGGTGCTTCCCCTCCATGGACCGATCCTGCCCCATGGGGCCCGATCCTTCCCCCCTCCGTGGACCGATCCTGCCCCACGGGGCCCGATCCTTCCCCCCTCCGTGGACCGATCCTGCCCCACGGGGCCCGATCCTTCCCCTTCATGGACCGATCCTGCCCCACGGGGCCCGATCCTTCCCCCCTCCGTGGACCGATCCTGCCCCACGGGGCCCGATCTTTCCCCTTCATGGACCGATCCTGCCCCACGGGGCCCGATCCTGCCCCACGGGGCCCGATCCTGCCCCCCGGGGCCCGATGCTCCCCGCTGCCCCCCAAATCACACACCACAAGCCGTGACAAACACCATCGCTTTATTCCCCCGCCCGGGGGGGGCTGGCGGAGGGGGAGGACACCCCCACCCACGGGTGCCACCCCCCCGGGGCGCCGTGGTCACTTGCGGATCAGGTAGAAGGTGGTGATGGCGTGGGGGGGGGCCAGGGCCAGCTCCTCCCCGGGCCCCGGGGCCGTGCTGAGGAAGTGCCCGGGGAAGGCGGCCGCCTCGAAGGTGTGCGTGGAGCCCCCAAAGCTCTTGTAGAAGGTGTAGGGGGTGGCCGCCTCCCGGTCCCACGAGAACAGGTCCAGCAGCCCCACCTCCTGTCGTGGGAGGGGGGTGTCACCGCCGGGACGCCACCCCCGGGGGGCATCGCCCCAAGGAACACCCCCATCTCCAGGTGATGCCACCATGAGGTGACACCACCCCGGGGAGCCCCCACCTCCAGGTGCCACCACCTCAGGGTGACACCATCTCGGGGTGTCCCCACCTTGGGTTGCCCCGCCTTTGGGTCCCCACCGCCCCAGAATGCCCCCACCTTGGGTTGCCCCGCCTTTGGGTCCCCACCGCCCCAGAATGCCCCCACCTTGGGTTGCCCCACCTTTGGGTCCCCACCACCCCAGAATGCCCCCACCTTGGGTTGCCCCGCCTTTGGGTCCCCACCGCCCCAGAATGCCCCCACCTTGGGTTGCCCCACCTTTGGGTCCCCACCGCCCCAGAATGCCCCCACCTCGGGATGCCCCGCCTTTGGGTCCCCACCGCCCCAGAATGCCCCCACCTTGGGTTGCCCCACCTTTGGGTCCCCACCGCCCCAGAATGCCCCCACCTTGGGATGCCTCACCTCTGGGTGCCCCACCCCAAGGCGCCCCCCACCCTGGACCACACCCCACCCCCCCCACGCCCACCTCCAGCTTCAGCCGGGGCTGGGGGCCGGTGCCGCAGGAGAGGGCTTGGGTGCCCCCGCGGATGCCCACGAAGAGGGGGCAGCGCCGGCGCTCCAGGTGCCGGTTGGGCACCACGCTGATGGGTTCTACGAGGAGAGGGGCTGGGTGAGGGCACCCGTGGGTGGGTGGGGGGCCACCCCTGCCGCGCCCGGGGCACCCACCTTCCTGGGCGGCGTTGGCACCCTGCAGGCTGACGGCCACCAGGCACCCGCCGCGGAGGCAGAGCCCCTTCTGCTCCGTGTCCCGCACCACGTAGTGGTAGGGCTGTGCCGGGGGCTGCGACCCCCCGGCCATCGTCACCCCCTCCGAGGCCTCTGCTGGGGGGCACAGGGGCGCGGGGAGGGGGCGCAGGGGTGTCATGGGTGCGTGGGGACGTGGGGAGGGGGCGCAGGGGTGTCATGGGTGCGTGGGGACGTGGGGAGGGGGCGCAGGGGTGTCATGGGGACGTGGGGATGTGGGGAGGGGGCGCAGGGGTGTCATGGGGACGTGGGGAGGGGGCACAGGGGTGTCATGGGGACGTGGGGATGTGGGGAGGGGGCACAGGGGTGTCATGGGTGCGTGGGGATGTGGGGAGGGGGCACAGGGGTGTCATGGGTGCGTGGGGACGTGGGGAGGGGGCGCAGGGGTGTCATGGGGACGTGGGGAGGGGGTGCTGGGGTGTCATGGGGACATGGGGACTTGGGGGGGGCACAGGGGTGTCATGGGGACATGGGGATGTGGGGAGGGGGCACAGGGGTGTCATGGGGACGTGGGGACATGGGGAGGGGGCGCAGGGGTGTCATGGGGACATGGGGATGTGGGGAGGGGGTGCAGGGGTGTCATGGGGACGTGGGGACATGGGGAGGGGGCACAGGGGTGTCATGGGGACATGGGGACATGGGGAGGGGGCACAGGGGTGTCATGGGGACATGGGGATGGGGGGAGGGGGCACAGGGGTGTCATGGGGACGTGGGGACGTGGGGAGGGGGCACAGGGGTGTCATGGGGACATGAGGAGGGGGCACAGGGGTGTCATGGGGAAGTGGGGAGGGGGCACAGGGGTGTCATGGGGACGTGGGGACGTGGGGAGGGGGTGCTGGGGTGTCACGGGTGTGGAGGGACATCGGGTGTGGCAGAAGGAGGTGGGTCTGGGGGGACACGGGGACACGGGATGGGGCACACAGGTGTGACAGCACGTAGGGACGGGGGATATGGGGGCATCGCAGGGACGTGGGGAGGGGGCACAGGGGGTGTCACAGGTTCACGGGGACATGGGGACATTGGGACGGGGGGTGTCACAGGGACATGGGGACAGGAGCATGCGGAGGGGTCACAGGGGGCATCACAGGCACGTGGGGCCGGGGCACACGGGTGTGATGGCACGTGGGGGTGGGGCTGGGCGGGGACACGCGGGGACACGTGGGGACGGGCCCCCCACGCCCAGCAGGCGCTACCTTTCCCCAGGAACTCCTCGAACAAGGCCACCATGTCGGGGTCGATGACAGGCTCCGCCATGTCCCCGGTCCCCACGCTCAGCTCCGCCGTGACACCCAGTGGGTGCCGGCGACGTGGGGACTGCTGCGGGCGTCCCCAGGGACCCTCAGCCCCCCTGCGGGAGGGCGGGGAGGGCGGGCTGAGGGCGGGCGCCACGCGGGGTGACACAGGCCCCTGGTGTGAGGGGAGGGACAGCCCCCTCCCCGCCCGGTTGCCGCTCACCTGAAGGCAGGTCTGGATGTGTGGGCCATGGCCGAGCCTGCACGAGAGAGCGGGTGGGTGATGAATCCCCCCCCCCGCCGCCCGCTGCGATGCACCTGGTAGCCAATACGCTCCCCGTTGTCAGTAGGCTCCAGAGTGAACGCCCTCAGAATGTCGCTCAGACGGGACCCAGCTTGTCCCCAACGATACCTGCAAATCCGTCAGCCTCCAGGATCCCAGCCCGTGTCCTCTGGGTTGTGTGCATGTCCCCCACCACGGCTCTTATAGGGCCAGGTGTGGGGCGGGGAGGGCAGACCCCGCCCCAGTAATTGTAGGGCAGCGAGCGGGGCTGGGCGGGTGCTGGCGTGGTGGGAGGACGGGTGACAGGGCTGCGGAGCGATGGTGAAACACCACCTGCTCCCTCTGATCTCTGTGCCCCGCCACGGTCACAGCGGGTGCTGCTTCCCCGCGGTGCCCCCGCCCACCCCCCCGCCATCGCCACCCCCCCACAGTGACGCCCCATGGATGGTCCCCGCGCCCCAAGAGCCTGGTGTGCCCCCGCAGGCCCTGCCTCGCCGCGCGGCGCTGGCGGCGGTCGGGGTGTGCCGGGCGGGAGGATTCCGCCATCGCCAAACCCGGGAGGCGCCCGGCTTCGGGGCAGCCCCGCCGGACACGTCACCCCCGCTTTGGGGACATCCTGTCCCCGTCCCCGACGTGTTGGTGGTGCAACCCCGGCCATCCCGCCGCGGTGACGCAAGCGCCGGGGGCCACCGCTCGCCCTGTGCCGGCACCCACCCGCCCCCGCCGTCACCCACACCGCGGGGACCGGGGTCTCCTGAGCATCTTTATTCCCAGGGGACGTCACCGTCGCCAGGGGGGTGTCACTGTCCCGGGGGGGAGGGGTGGGGGGGGGGAAAGCCGCCGTCCCCGGCGCAGGACGTCACCGTCCCCAGGGACGAGGGGGTTCAGCAGAGCTGGAAGTAGAAGTCGAGGAGGTGGGTGGCGTCGGGGTGCCGGGAGAGCCCCAGGGGCTGGTGGCCGCGTGCCGACGTGCTGAGGAACCAGCCGGGGTTGGCGGCCGACTCGAAGCGCCACAGCCCGTCCTTGTAGGAGCGGAAGAAGGTGAAGGTGGCCGAGGCCTCCCCGGTGTGGGGCAGCTCCCGGATGTCGGCGTCCTGCGGCGGGTACCGGCACCGTTCAGCGGCGGCGGCCGCCAGGATCCACGACGCCCCGTCCCCACGACGCCCCGTCCCCACGACGCCCCCTCCCCACGACGCCCCGTCCCCGTGACCCTGCGGTGGCCCTGTCCCCAGGTGTCCCCTCCCCACGACGCCCCCTCCCCACGACGCCCCGTCCCCGTGACCCTGCGGTGGCCCTGTCCCCAGGTGTCCCCTCCCCACGACGCCCCGTCCCTGGGGCGCCCCAGCCCCCTGTTCCCCATGTGCCCCAGCCCCGCCGTGCCCCAACCCTGTGGCCTCCCCGTCCCCGTGATGTCCCCATCCCCATGCCACCCCCGTGTGTCCCCCTCCTCACAGTGTCCCTTTCCCCCTGACACCCCCACCCCTGCTGTGTCCCCATCCCCGCCGTGTCCCCAACCTTTTGGTGTCCCCATCCCTGTGGCACCCCCATTCCCACAGTGTCCCTGGCACCCCCCATGGCATACCCACCACTTTGGCATCCCTGCCATGTCCCCCCTCCCCACGTGTCCCCGTCCCCATGGTGTCCCCGTCCCTGCTGTGTCCCCATCCCCACCGTGTCCCCCTCCACGCCGTGTCCCCCTCCCCACGTGTCCCCATCCCCACCGTGTCCCCATCCCCGCCGTGTCCCCCTCCCCGCCGTGTCCCCATCCCCGCCGTGTCCCCATCCCCGCCGTGTCCCCCTCCCCGCCGTGTCCCCATCCCCGCCGTGTCCCCATCCCCGCCGTGTCCCCCTCCCCACGTGTCCCCGTCCCCATGGTGTCCCCGTCCCTGCTGTGTCCCCCTCCCCACGGTGTCCCCATCCCCGCCGTGTCCCCCTCCCCACCGTGTCCCCGTCCCCGCCGTGTCCCCCTCCCCGCCGTGTCCCCATCCCCGCCGTGTCCCCCTCCCCACCGTGTCCCCCTCCCCACGTGTCCCCATCCCCGCCGTGTCCCCCTCCCCGCCATGTCCCCCTCCCCACGTGTCCCCCTCCCCGCTGTGTCCCCCTCCCCGCTGTGTCCCCATCCCCACCGTGTCCCCCTCCCCACGTGTCCCCGTCCCCATGGTGTCCCCGTCCCTGCTGTGTCCCCATCCCCACCGTGTCCCCCTCCCCGCCGTGTCCCCCTCCCCGCCGTGTCCCCATCCCCACCGTGTCCCCCTCCCCACGTGTCCCCCTCCCCGCCGTGTCCCCCTCCCCGCCATGTCCCCCTCCCCGCCGTGTCCCCCTCCCCACGTGTCCCTGACCTGCAGGCGCAGGGTGGGCTGCCTGGCGGGGGCACTGGCCAGGCAGCGGGTGCCGTTCTGGATGCCCAGGATGATGGGCAGCCGGGCGGGCTCGAAGGCGCGGTTGGGCACCCAGAACACCTTCTCTGCGGGGCGGGGGGACGGACACACACACGGGTGCCATCAGGGCCTGCCCCACATGTGTGTCCCCCCCCCGCCGCGGCCCCACCTCACCTTCGAGGGCAGCGTTGGCCCCTTGCAGGTGCCCGGCCACCAGCTGGTCATCGCGCAGGTAAAGCGACTTCTGGTTGATGTCCCAGATCCTGCCGGGGACAGCGGTGACAGCGGTGCCCACCCCAGCACCCTGACGCCCCCCACCCCCACCACGAGGTGTCACCCGTGGGTGCTGCCCCCCTCCCCCGGCCCCACTTACCGATACTGGAAGATTTTTGTCTGCAGGGCGGGTGTGTGGCAGAGGGTGAAGCCTTCGGCCTCTGCACAGAGGAAGAGGAGGGCGAGGGTGAGCGCGGGCTGGCACGCCATGGCACCCCGCCGCCCGCCACCCGTGCCCCCCCCCGTTTTTATAACCCCTCCCGAAATTTCCAGCCTGCGGAGGCGGGGGGCTGCCGGTGGCGCAATCAGCCCCGCGGTTCCGCTTTCCCTCCGGTCTCACCAGGGCCTTTCCCCGGGGGGTCCCCGGTCACCTGCTCACCCATGGGACCCCCCCAACCCCGGCCAGGCCCCGGGGCAGCGGCTGGGAGGAAGGAAGGAAGGAAGGAGGTTGGCGGTGGTGTTGCCACACGGCTGGCAGGGTGTGAAGGGTTGGCTCCGCCCGCCGGAGGGCTCGGCCGGGCCGGGGGTGGCAACCGGGGCCGATCGCCCGGGGAAGACACACCGGGACACAGCGGGTGGTCACGGGGCCCCCCTCGGAGGTGGCGTCGCCGGGACTCGAACCGTCAACCTCAGAGTTGGGGGGGCGGTTCCCTCCCTGCTGCGCCACCGGGCGGGGCGCGCTGCGCATGCGCGTGAGACAGAGGGCAGGGCGCATGCGCAGTGAGAGGCGCCCCCGCCATGAACCCAGCGGGCACCCGTAGCTGTATCGTGGGGACCAGTGAGTGGCCGGCGGCGGACGGCGCATGCGTGGTGTGAGCGGACGGCGGACGGCGCATGCGCAGTGTGCGCGGGGCAGAGGCCGCGCATGCGCGTTGCCGCCCCCGCGGGCGGGCCGGGGGGACGTGGGCCATGGCGGGCGGCGGGGCGCTGCGGGCGGCCGTTGCCGCCCTGGTGTTGGCGGCCTGGGGCGCCCACGGCCTCTACTTCCACATCGGCGAGACCGAGAAGCGCTGCTTCATCGAGGAAATCCCGGACGAGACCATGGTTATCGGTACGGGGCGCCGGAGGGGCGGGGGGGGGGAAGCACCCGGCCGGGGGGCGGCGGGAGGGCCGGGCCGGGCCTGGCCGGGGCTGCTGGACCTGCCGCCCTCCCAGGGAACTACCGGACGCAGCTGTGGGACAAACAGTCGGAGTCATTCCTGCCCTCCACCCCTGGGCTGGGCATGCACGTGGAGGTGAAGGACCCCGACGGCAAGGTGAGCACCCCGGGGGGCTCGGGGCACCCACCGGCACAGGGGATGGGGTCCTGGACAGTCTCGGGGCACCCACTGGTACGGGGAAGGGTCCCAGGGAGCTTGGGGCACCCTCCAATACAGGGGATGGGGTCCTGGGCAGGCTCGGGGAGCCCGTTGGTACAGGGAAGAAGCCCTGGGGGTCTTGGGGCACCCACCGGCCCGGGGCTCTTGGGGTGCTCCCCAGCGAGGGCAGGGGACCCCAGGGTGCATGGGGTACCCACTATGCGGGGCATGGGGTCCCTGGGGCACATGGGGTGCCCCCCAGCAAGGAGTCCCTTGGGGTGCAGGGAGCACCCACCACCTGGGTGCTGGGTCCTTGGGGTGCGCAGAGTATCCCCCAGCAAGGGTCGGGGGTCGCTGGGGTGCGCAGGGAGTCTTGGCAGGGCGGGGGGGGGTCCATGGGACGTACGGGGGCCACCCCGGTGCACCCCCCACCCCACCACGGGCAGGCGCTGGGTGACAGCGGCCGCGTTGTGGCGCAGGTGGTGCTGTCGCGGCAGTACGGCTCCGAGGGGCGCTTCACCTTCACCTCCCACACGCCGGGCGAGCACCAGATCTGCCTCCACTCCAACTCCACCCGCATGGCGCTCTTTGCTGGCGGCAAACTGGTAATTTCCCGCTACCCGGGGACCCCCCAAACCCTGGCGAGGGGGTGTCAGTGGGGGGGCCCACCGACATGTGCCCCCTCTCCCTTTTTGCCCTGCAGAGGGTGCACCTGGACATCCAGGTGGGTGAACACACCAACAACTACCCCGAAATCGCCGCCAAGGACAAGCTGACGGAGCTGCAGCTCCGCGCCCGGCAGCTCCTCGACCAGGTCGAGCAGATCCAGAAGGAGCAAAACTACCAGCGGGTGAGGAAGGGGCTCCCGGGGGTGACCCTCCCCCCCCATTTCCCCACTCACCACGACCCCCTTCACCCCTTTATTTTATCTCTCTTCACCTGATAGTACCGGGAGGAGCGTTTTCGCATGACGAGCGAGAGCACCAACCAGCGGGTGCTGTGGTGGTCCATCGCCCAAACCATCATCCTCATCCTCACCGGCATCTGGCAGATGAGGCACCTTAAGAGCTTCTTCGAGGCCAAGAAGCTGGTGTAGCCCCCCACACCCCCCTGGGAGCCCCTGCTGCCTGCCGGGGTGGGGTGGACCCTGCCTGTCATGAGGGAGGGCGGGGGCCAGCCCCAAGGTGGTGTTTTTGGGGGAAAATAAAGTGGGGTTTTTTGGGTCCGATGGGGCTCGCTTATTTTGGGTGCTTTTTTAGGGTGCTGCGACGCCGCACAGGGGTGGGCAGGGGGCTCAGCTGTCCGGCTGCCTGTCCGCGCTGTGTCTACTCCTCCCCAAAGATTTGGCGGGGTCGGGAAGGACCCCCGGGCGTCCGGGTTTCCCCCCCCCAAAAACCGGATAGCGGGCGTGCTGCGCAGTCCTCCGCCGCCAGGGGGCGCCGCGGCAGCCCCGACACTCCGCTCTCCTTGCGGCCGCTCTGGGCGGGCGGTGGAAGTGTCTGTGGGCGGGGAGGAGCGGCGCAGGCGCACTAGGGGAAGGGAGGGGTACACAACATGGCGGCGGCGATGGAGGCGCCGGGCTTTGAGCACATGGGGCTGGACGGGAGGCTGCTGCGGGTGCGGCGGGGGTCTGGGAGGGGGGGCACCGTGGGCTGCGGGCTCTGGGGGTGGGCTATGGCCCGGGGGCGGGGTCTGGAGGGGCCTGGGCGCCGTGGTTCCCCGGCGGGGCGGACGGCTTGTGGGGGCTGGGGCTCCGGCGTCCGTCGCGGAGGGACTGGGGTCCTTTTGGGGGTGGGGGTCGGGAGGGATCGGGACACTGGGGTCCCTCGGTGGGGAGGGGGCGTCCCTGGGGGGAGATATAGGGGTCCCTTTGGGGTTGGGGGGGGCGTGAGGGGCCAGGACTTACGGGTCCCTGGCGGGGGACGGGACACCGGGGTCTCTTTGGGGGGTGGGGGATCGGGACACCGAGGTCCATTGGTGAGGAGGGGGCGGCCCTGAGGGACTGAGGTCCCTCGGGGTAGGGGTGCTTCGCAGGCCTGGGTCCCCTGCCCTGTGACAGAGTGGGGGGCGCCGCGGGGTCCAGCCGGCTGGGACCCCCGAGGTGACGGCTCCCCGCAGGCGGTGGCAGAGCTGGGCTGGGCCGCCCCCACCGCCATCCAGGCCGAGGCCATTCCCCTGGCGTTGGAGGGCCGCGATCTTCTCGCCCGGGCCAGGACCGGCTCCGGGAAGACGGGGGCGTATGGGCTGCCCCTGCTCCAGCACCTCCTGCGCGTCAAGGAGGTGAGCGGGCGGCGGGGTGGGTGCTGTGGGGTGCCTGGGCTCTGGGGCGTGTGGGGCGTGGGGTGGGGGCACCGCGGGGTATCCGGGGACGGTCGGGTGCTGCGGGATGTGCAGGCAGGGGTGGGTGCCGTGGGGCACACGGCCCCCGTGGGGGCTCTGCCGGGTGCCGGCGCGGCTCCCCCGTGTCCCGGCAGTGACGGGGCGGGCGGGTGGGCGCAGGCACCCTCGGCGGTGGCGCAGGCGGTGCGGGCGCTGGTGCTGGTGCCCTCCAAGGAGCTGGGGCAGCAGGTGGTGCGCAGCCTGCGGCAGCTGGCAGCCTTCTGCGCCCGCGACGTGCGGGTGGCCGATCTCTGCGCCCAGAGTGACCTCGCCGCCCAGCGGTAAGCTCGCCGGCCCCCTTCCTCCCCGCCCCGGAGGCCTGGGTCCCCCTGCGGCAGGCGGGGGTGGGCGGCAGAGGCGGGTGACACGGTGTGTGTCGGCAGGCCGGTGCTGATGGAGAAGCCGGACGTGGTGGTGGGCACGCCGGGCCGGGTGCTGGCGCATCTCGGCGCCCGCAGCCTGAGCCTGCGGCACTCGCTGGAGCTGCTCGTGCTGGATGAGGCCGACCTGCTGCTCTCCTTCGGCTTCGGCGAGGACATCAAGTCCCTGCTGTGGTGAGGGACGCCCCGGGGGGGCGGGGATGGGGGTTTGGGGGGCACTGCTGGGGGTTGGCAGTGCTGTGAGGGATTGGGGGGCTCTTCTGGGGCTGGAGGGCGTGGGAGGCACAGTGCAGGGTTTGGGGACACTGAGAGGTTGGGGGGCACTGCCTGGGGTTTGGGGGGCACTGCTGGGGCTGGAGGGCGTGGGGGGCACAGCTGGGGGTGGCAGTGCTGTGAGGGATTGGGGGGCACTCCTGGGGCTGGAGGATGTGGGAGGCACAGTGCAGGGTTTGGGGACACTGAGAGGTTGGGGGGCACTGCCTGGGGTTTGGGGGGCACTGCTGGGGCTGGAGGATGTGGGGGGCACAGCTGGGGGTGGCAGTGCTGTGAGGGATTGGGGGGCACTGCTGGGGCTGGAGGGCGTGGGAGGCACAGTGCAGGGTTTGGGGACACTGAGAGGTTGGGGGGCACTGCTGGCGGTTGGCAGTGCTGTGAGGGATTGGGGGGCACTGCTGGGGCTGGAGGGCGTGGGAGGCACGGTGCAGGGTTTGTGGGGACACTGAGAGGTTGGGGGGCACTGCTGGGGCTGGAGGATGTGGGGGGCACAGCTGGGGGTTGGCAGTGCTGTGAGGGATTGGGGGGCACTGCTGGGGCTGGAGGGCGTGGGAGGCACGGTGCAGGGTTTGGGGACACTGAGAGGTTGGGGGGCACTGCCTGGGGTTTGGGGGGGCACTGCTGGGGCTGGAGGATGTGGGGGGCACAGCTGGGGGTGGCAGTGCTGTGAGGGATTGGGGGGCACTGCTGGGGCTGGAGGGCGTGGGAGGCACGGTGCAGGGTTTGGGGACACTGAGAGGTTGGGGTGCACTGCCTGGGGTTTGGGGGGCACTACTGGGGCTGGAGGATGTGGGGGGCACAGCTGGGGGTGGCAGTGCTGTGAGGGATTGGGGGGCACTGCTGGGGCTGGAGGGCGTGGGAGGCACGGTGCAGGGTTTGTGGGGACACTGAGAGGTTGGGGTGCACTGCCTGGGGTTTGGGGGGCACTGCTGGGGCTGGAGGATGTGGGGGGCACAGCTGGGGGTTGGCAGTGCTGTGAGGGATTGGGGGGCACTGCTGGGGCTGGAGGGCGTGGGAGGCACAGTGCAGGGTTTGGGGACACTGAGAGGTTGGGGGGCACTGCTGGGGGTTGGCAGTGCTGTGAGGGATTGGGGGGCACTGCTGGGGCTGGAGGGCGTGGGAGGCACAGTGCAGGGTTTGGGGACACTGAGAGGTTGGGGGGCACTGCCTGGGGTTTGGGGGGCACTGCTGGGGGTTGGCAGTGCTGTGAGGGATTGGGGGGCACTGCTGGGGCTGGAGGGCGTGGGAGGCACAGTGCAGGGTTTGGGGACACTGAGAGGTTGGGGAGCACTGCCTGGGGTTTGGGGGGCACTGCTGGGGCTGGAGGATGTGGGGGGCACAGCTGGGGGTGGCAGTGCTGTGAGGGATTGGGGGCTCTTCTGGGGCTGGAGGGCGTGGGAGGCACAGTGCAGGGTTTGTGGGGACACTGAGTGGTTGGGGGCACCGCCTGGGGTTTGGGGGGCACTGCTGGGGCTGGAGGATGTGGGGGGCACTGCTGGGGGTTGGCAGTGCTGTGAGGGATTGGGGGGCACTGCTGGGGCTGGAGGGCGTGGGAGGCACAGTGCAGGGTTTGGGGACACTGAGAGGTTGGGGGGCACTGCCTGGGGTTTGGGGGGCACTGCTGGGGCTGGAGGATGTGGGGGGCACTGCTGGGGGTTGGCAGTGCTGTGAGGGATTGGGGGGCACTGCTGGGGCTGGAGGGCGTGGGAGGCACGGTGCAGGGTTTGTGGGGACACTGAGAGGTTGGGGGGCACTGCCTGGGGTTTGGGGGGCACTGCTGGGCTGGAGGGCGTGGGAGGCACGGTGCAGGGTTTGTGGGGACACTGAGAGGTTGGGGGGCACCGCCTGGGGTTTGGGGGGCACTGCTGGGGCTGGAGGATGTGGGGGGCACAGCTGGGGGTGGCAGTGCTGTGAGGGATTGGGGGGCTCTTCTGGGGCTGGAGGGCGTGGGAGGCACGGTGCAGGGTTTGGGGACACTGAGAGGTTGGGGTGCACTGCCTGGGGTTTGGGGGGCACTGCTGGGGCTGGAGGATGTGGGGGGCACAGCTGGGGGTGGCAGTGCTGTGAGGGATTGGGGGGCTCTTCTGGGGCTGGAGGGCGTGGGAGGCACGGTGCAGGGTTTGGGGACACTGAGAGGTTGGGGGGCACTGCCTGGGGTTTGGGGGGCACTGCTGGGGGTTGGCAGTGCTGTGAGGGATTGGGGGGCACTGCTGGGGCTGGAGGGCGTGGGAGGCACGGTGCAGGGTTTGTGGGGACACTGAGAGGTTGGGGGGCACTGCCTGGGGTTTGGGGGGCACTGCTGGGGCTGGAGGATGTGGGGGGCACAGCTGGGGGTTGGCAGTGCTGTGAGGGATTGGGGGGCTCTTCTGGGGCTGGAGGGCGTGGGAGGCACGGTGCAGGGTGTGGGGACACTGAGAGGTTGGGGGGCACTGCTGGGGGTTTGGGGGGGCACTGCTGGGGCTGGAGGATGTGGGGGGCACAGCTGGGGGTGGCAGTGCTGTGAGGGATTGGGGGCTCTTCTGGGGCTGGAGGGCGTGGGAGGCACGGTGCAGGGTTTGGGGACACTGAGAGGTTGGGGGGCACCGCCTGGGGTTTGGGGGGCACTGCTGGGGCTGGAGGATGTGGGAGGCACGGTGCAGGGTTTGTGGGGACACTGAGAGGTTGGGGTGCACTGCCTGGGGTTTGGGGGGCACTGCTGGGGCTGGAGGATGTGGGGGGCACAGCTGGGGGTGGCAGTGCTGTGAGGGATTGGGGGGCACTCCTGGGGCTGGAGGGCGTGGGAGGCACAGTGCAGGGTTTGGGGACACTGAGAGGTTGGGGGGCACTGCCTGGGGTTTGGGGGGCACTGCTGGGGCTGGAGAATGTGGGGGGCACAGCTGGGGGTGGCAGTGCTGTGAGGGATTGGGGGGCTCTTCTGGGGCTGGAGGGCGTGGGAGGCACAGTGCAGGGTTTGGGGACACTGAGAGGTTGGGGGCACCGCCTGGGGTTTGGGGGGCACTGCTGGGGGTTGGCAGGGCTGTGAGGGATTGGGGGGCACTGCTGGGGCTGGAGGGCGTGGGAGGCACAGTGCAGGGTTTGTGGGGACACTGAGAGGTTGGGGGGCACCGCCTGGGGTTTGGGGGGCACTGCTGGGGCTGGAGGATGTGGGGGGCACAGCTGGGGGTGGCAGTGCTGTGAGGGATTGGGGGGCACTGCTGGGGCTGGAGGGCGTGGGAGGCACGGTGCAGGGTTTGGGGACACTGAGAGGTTGGGGGGCACTGCCTGGGGTTTGGGGGGCACTGCTGGGGGTTGGCAGTGCTGTGAGGGATTGGGGGGCACTGCTGGGGCTGGAGGGCGTGGGAGGCACGGTGCAGGGTGTGGGGACACTGAGAGGTTGGGGGGCACTGCCTGGGGTTTGGGGGGCACTGCTGGGGCTGGAGGATGTGGGGGGCACAGCTGGGGGTGGCAGTGCTGTGAGGGATTGGGGGGCTCTTCTGGGGCTGGAGGGCGTGGGAGGCACAGTGCAGGGTTTGGGGGGACACTGAGTGGTTGGGGGGCACCGCCTGGGGTTTGGGGGGCACTGCTGGGCTGGAGGATGTGGGGGGCATAGTGCAGGGTTTGGGGACACTGAGAGGTTGGGGGGCACTGCCTGGGGTTTGGGGGGCACTGCTGGGGCTGGAGGATGTGGGGGGCACAGCTGGGGGTTGGCAGTGCTGTGAGGGATTGGGGGGCACTGCTGGGGCTGGAGGGCGTGGGAGGCACAGTGCAGGGTTTGGGGACACTGAGAGGTTGGGGGGCACTGCCTGGGGTTTGGGGGGCACTGCTGGGGCTGGAGGATGTGGGGGGCACAGCTGGGGGTGGCAGTGCTGTGAGGGATTGGGGGGCACTGCTGGGGCTGGAGGGCGTGGGAGGCACGGTGCAGGGTTTGTGGGGACACTGAGAGGTTGGGGTGCACTGCCTGGGGTTTGGGGGGCACTGCTGGGGCTGGAGGATGTGGGGGGCACAGCTGGGGGTTGGCAGTGCTGTGAGGGATTGGGGGGCACTGCTGGGGCTGGAGGGCGTGGGAGGCACAGTGCAGGGTTTGGGGACACTGAGAGGTTGGGGGGCACTGCTGGGGGTTGGCAGTGCTGTGAGGGATTGGGGGGCACTGCTGGGGCTGGAGGGCGTGGGAGGCACAGTGCAGGGTTTGGGGACACTGAGAGGTTGGGGGGCACTGCCTGGGGTTTGGGGGGCACTGCTGGGGCTGGAGGATGTGGGGGGCACAGCTGGGGGTGGCAGTGCTGTGAGGGATTGGGGGGCACTGCTGGGGCTGGAGGGCGTGGGAGGCACAGTGCAGGGTTTGTGGGGACACTGAGTGGTTGGGGGCACCGCCTGGGGTTTGGGGGGCACTGCTGGGGCTGGAGGATGTGGGGGGCACTGCTGGGGGTTGGCAGTGCTGTGAGGGATTGGGGGGCACTGCTGGGGCTGGAGGGCGTGGGAGGCACGGTGCAGGGTTTGGGGACACTGAGAGGTTGGGGGGCACTGCCTGGGGTTTGGGGGGCACTGCTGGGGCTGGAGGATGTGGGGGGCACTGCTGGGGGTTGGCAGTGCTGTGAGGGATTGGGGGGCTCTTCTGGGGCTGGAGGGCGTGGGAGGCACGGTGCAGGGTTTGTGGGGACACTGAGAGGTTGGGGGGCACTGCCTGGGGTTTGGGGGGCACTGCTGGGGCTGGAGGGCGTGGGAGGCACGGTGCAGGGTTTGTGGGGACACTGAGAGGTTGGGGGGCACTGCCTGGGGTTTGGGGGGCACTGCTGGGGCTGGAGGGCGTGGGAGGCACGGTGCAGGGTTTGTGGGGACACTGAGAGGTTGGGGGGCACCGCCTGGGGTTTGGGGGGCACTGCTGGGGCTGGAGGATGTGGGGGGCACAGCTGGGGGTGGCAGTGCTGTGAGGGATTGGGGGGCACTGCTGGGGCTGGAGGGCGTGGGAGGCACGGTGCAGGGTTTGGGGACACTGAGAGGTTGGGGGGCACTGCCTGGGGTTTGGGGGGCACTGCTGTGGCTGGAGGATGTGGGGGGCACAGCTGGGGGTGGCAGTGCTGTGAGGGATTGGGGGGCACTGCTGGGGCTGGAGGGCGTGGGAGGCACGGTGCAGGGTTTGGGGACACTGAGAGGTTGGGGGGCACTGCCTGGGGTTTGGGGGGCACTGCTGGGGCTGGAGGATGTGGGGGGCACAGCTGGGGGTGGCAGTGCTGTGAGGGATTGGGGGGCTCTTCTGGGGCTGGAGGGCGTGGGAGGCACAGTGCAGGGTTTGGGGGGACACTGAGTGGTTGGGGGCACCGCCTGGGGTTTGGGGGGCACTGCTGGGGCTGGAGGATGTGGGGGGCATAGTGCAGGGTTTGGGGGGACACTGAGTGGTTGGGGGCACCGCCTGGGGTTTGGGGGGCACTGCTGGGGCTGGAGGATGTGGGGGGCATAGTGCAGGGCTTGGGGGGACACTGAGTGGTTGGGGGCACCGCCTGGGGTTTGGGGGGCACTGCTGGGGCTGGAGGATGTGGGGGGCATAGTGCAGGGTTTGGGGGGAAACTGGAGGTTTGGGGGGTGCTGCTGGGGCTAGAGGACGTGGGGAGGTAGAACTGGTGTTTTGGGGGACAGTGCTAGGGCTGGGGGCACTGCTGGAGTTGGGGGACGTGGGGCGCACAGCCCAGGATTTGGGGCGCACCAGGGTTTGGGGGGCACTGCTGGGGCTGGAGGATGTGGGGGACACAGCCAGGGGTTTGGGGCACCACCTGGTGTTTGGGGGGGTTACAGTTGGAGCAGGATGACATGGCGGGGGGCACTTGCAGCGCCGGGGGACACAGTGGGGCTCAAGAGGGGGGGACCTGGGCATTGCCAGGTCTGGTGCTGAGGGCTTGGGGGGGCCCTGACACCCCCAGCCGTTGGGGAGGGGGGGCTGGCACTGAGCCCCCCCCGTGCCCCCCCAGCCACCTCCCCAAGATCTACCAGGCGATGCTCATGTCGGCCACCTTCAGCCCCGACGTGGAGGCCCTCAAGGAGCTGGTGCTGCACAACCCGGTGAGCTTTGGGGGGGCCTGGCGAGAGCTTTGGGGGTGCTAGAGCAGCGGTGGGGGCGGGACGCTGGGACGGGGGAACGTGGCACCCCCAGGGGCAGGTCTGGGGGGACAGCGCGGAGGGGCCAAACCCCCCCTCCCAGCCCCGTGTGCCCCACCCCAACCCTGCCGCGATGGGCGCAGGCGACGGTGCGCCCGCCGGAGCCCCAGCTCCCCGGCAGCTCCCAGCTGCGGCAGTTCGTGGTGCGCTGCGACACCGAGGAGGACAAGTTCCTGCTGCTCTACGCGCTGCTGAAGCTGAGCCTGCTGCGGGGCCGGGCCCTGCTCTTCGTGGGCACCCTCGCCCGCTGCTACCGCCTCAAGCTCTTCCTCGAGCAGTTCGGCATTCCCGCCTGCGCCCTCAACTCCGAGCTGCCCGCCCGCTCCCGGTAACCCCTGAGGGGACGGTGGGGCGCCTGGCTGGGTTGGGGTACCCCTGGGGTGGTGTAGAGGAGGGCGAAGGGGAAAAATGAGGCGCCTGTGGGTGTCCACGAAGCGTCTGGCGGGGACGGGGTGTCCCAGGGAATGAGGTGGCTGCTGGGGGCTTGCAGAAGGAGGTGAGGGTCGGGGGAAAATGGGGTGCTCCTTGGGGGTAAGGGGTGTCTGAGGGTGTCCCGGGTGAGCTAAGGGGTGACCTGGGAAACAGGGTGCCCTTGGGCTGCCGGGGAAAATGCCCGTGGGGGGCCCCCAAGTGGGGCCTCCGTGGGGGTGAGGACACCCTGGGGCGTCCTAGGAGGGTGCAGGGGGCCTGCGGAGGAAGGGCGGGGGTACCTGTGTGTTTGGGGGGACTCTGCCCCCCACACCCAAAGAGGGGTGCCCATGGCAGGGACGCTGATGGGCACCCACCTTGTCCCCAGGTGCCACGTCATCACCCAGTTCAACCGGGGCATCTACGACTACATCGTGGCCACTGATGAGGAGGCGCCGGCCATGCCCACGGAGCAGACCCCGCGCAAGAAACACAAGGGGGCTGCCCAGAGGTGGGTCCCGGGGCTGCTGTTGAGGTCCCGTGGGTGCCACCGAGGTCCACGGGGTGCTGCTGAAGTCCCATGGGTGCCACCAAGGCCCCGGGGCTGCCACCACCGCGTCACCAGGGCGATGTCCTGCTGCAGCTGGGGAGGGCTCAGGCCAGGGAAGCTCACCCAGAGCCATGGGAGGGCTTCTCCCCTGGCGTGTCCCTGTCCCCAGCCAGGGTCCCGTGCCCAGGGGACCCTTCTTTGGGGGGTCTCCTTGCCCCATCCCTGTGGTTCTGGGGTCATCGTGCCCAGGGTGTCCCGTGCCCCTGTGGGTGTCGGTGCTCAGCATGTCCCTGCACCCAGAGCATCCTCGTAGCTGCGGGGTCCCTTTTGCCAGTGTCCCCGTGCCCACATGAGTGTCTGTGTCCCGGATGTCCCCTTGCCTGGGGTGTCGCCCTGTCCTTGGGGGTCCCTGAGCCACCCCAACGTCTCCTTTGCCCCCCTCCCCAGCAAGGGCAAGGACCCGGAGTACAGCGTCGCACGGGGCGTCGACTTCCAAAACGTCGCCGCCGTCATCAACTTCGACGTGCCACCAACGGTCGAGTCCTACATCCACCGCGTGGGCAGGTACGTGGGGACGCGGGGGGGACACGGCGGCGGCCCCCAGGGGCGGGCGCCCCACCGCCGCCTCCCCTCTGTGCCCGCAGGACGGCCCGCGCCGACAACCCCGGCACGGCGCTCACCTTCGCGCTGCCCGAGGAGCACGACGGCCTGGCCCGGATCGAGGACGCGCTCGCCGGAGGTTGGGGGGACCCCGCGTCACTTTTGGGGGGCGGGATGGGGGCGCTAAGGGATGGGTGGGTGTGGGGAGGTGGGAGCGAGCGCGGGGGTGACCCCACGTGTCCCCCGTGTGTCCCCAGAGAACGGCGAGTCGATGCTGCAGCCCTACAAGTTCTCCACGGAGGAGATCGAGGCGCTGCGCTACCGCTGCCGGGTAGGGGGGCAGCAGGCGGCGCCGGGGGGTGCCGGCGGCACCAGCTGGGGGGGCGCTGCCGGGCTCTGACACCCCGTACGTGTGTCCTCCCCGCCCAGGACGCCATGCGCTCCGTCACCAAGCAGGCGGTGAAGGAGGCCCGGCTGCGGGAGATCAAGGACGAGCTGCTCAACTCAGAGAAACTCAAGGTAACCCGGGCGCCCGGCGGGCTCAGGGCTGCCCGAGGGGCGGAGGGTGGCGTTGTGGGGGTCCATGGGCAGCGCGGGGCGGGTACCAGGCACCGCCAGCCCCCCCAATTCTTTCCACCCAGGTGTATTTTGAGGACAACCCCCGCGACCTGCACGTGCTGCGCCACGACAAGCCCCTGCACCCCGCCATCGTCAAGCCTCACCTCCGCAACGTGCCCGAGTACCTGGGTACGCCCCCGCGCCCGCCCGCCGGCCGCTTTCGGGGTGGGAAGGGGGTGCTGGGGGGTGGCGGCGACGTCAAGGCAAAATAGTGCCTGGGGGGGAAACGGAGACGCCCCTGGGGCCGCCGGCACCCTCTGAGGCGCTGCTCTCCGCCGCAGTGCCCCCCACCCTCCGCAGCATCGCCAGACCCAACCTCAAGAAGCGCAAGTGGCTGCGGCCGCCCCGCGCCGGCACCAACCGTCGGGGCGGCTCGGTGAGTGGGGGGCGGGCGCGGAGGGACCCCCCTGCTGCCGCCCGCTCGCGGCCGAGGGGATCCCACCCTGCTTTTTTCGTTTCTCCCCCTGTTTCTCCAGTCCCGCGGCACCGGCAACCCGCTGCAGAGCTTCAAGTACGCCCGTCGCTGCGCCAAGCGCCCGGCCGCGCCGCCCTCCTGACCCCCCGCCGGCACCCCACGGACTGCGCCGGCCCCGGGGGCGGGGGGCACCGTCCCAGGGGTG
Organism: Phalacrocorax carbo; assembly: GCF_963921805.1. Taxonomy (NCBI): domain Eukaryota; kingdom Metazoa; phylum Chordata; class Aves; order Suliformes; family Phalacrocoracidae; genus Phalacrocorax; species Phalacrocorax carbo. Next base: position 622,895 of record NC_087536.1, on the reverse strand, counting down.
GGCGCTCTCCGTGCCGTGCCCCCACGGGGCGGCTCTGCCCAATAAAGGTGCCGATGAGCCCTGTGCCCCGCGTCGCGCCGCCACCTCTGCCGGGCGCTCCTTGCCGGGCCGCTCGCGGTGCCCCCGCCGCCTACGTGACCGGGGAGGGCTGGTGACGCAGAGGCGGGAAGCGGCGTCTCCCGCGGAGGCCGGGCAAAGGTGCCAGGGCGTTATCGCCCCCCCTTTATCGATGCCAAGGCCGTACAGGGGCCATAAACCGGGGCGCGGGCGCAGCGGAGGGGTGGCGTTGCCAGCTTTGGGGGCTCGGATCCCCCCTCCGGTGCCTCCTCAGCCCCCGCGCCGGCACCGCCGTGAGCCCGGTAGCCTGGCGCGGCTTGCCCCGGGGCTGGCACCGCGCCTCGGGTGCCTGCCAGGGTTTGCCCAGCCCTGCCCCACGGCATGCGGGGCAGGCGTTACCCCTCGGGGTGCCCATAATCAGCCGCCGAGGCATCTTATCGGGGTTACGGCGTCTTATCGGGGGGGGGCACAGCTCGTCCAAGGCTGCCCACTGGCCCTGAACTCCTGTTGGCACTGGGGCAGAGGGCTCTGGCGCTCCCGGAACGGCAGCGGTTTCACGCCCGCGCGGCGTGGGGACGCAGCTGCTTTCCCTTTCCCCTGCCCCTCGCTCCCGGTGGCCCGGCACGTGCTGCCAGCACCGTCACGGCGCCCGCGTCCCCGGTGCCAGGCTGGCAAGGACGGAGTTCCCCGCGGTTGGCGCGGCCGCGACGTTCCGTTTTCCACCGGCGGCGAGCCCTGGGTGGGCAGGGCTCTGAAACTCCCCCTTTTTCACCTCAAAACCAAGGCTCCCGGGGGAAGCGGGGCGCCCCATCGTGGGTGGGGGGCCACCCAGGCATCTCCCCGGCGGGGATGCGTCGGCTGCCTGCGGCTATCGATCGGGGTTAATGATCACAAGGGCTTTACAGCTCCGGCGAGGGCTGATTGGCTTCGGCGCCGTCAGGCCAGAAGACCTCACCGGCGGCGGGCAAACCCGCCCAGGGGCCGCGGGGTCTTATAGGAGCCGGGCGAAGGCGGCGGCTCCCTCGCGCCCAGGATGCCGGGGTCCGTCGTGCTGGCCGGCGCGGTGCTGGGCGCCCTCCTGGCGCTGGTAGGTGCCGCGGGGTCGAGCCAGAGGGGTGCCGGGGGCTGGGAGGCGGCGATCGCCGGTGGCAAAGGGATAGCGGCGCCCGTGGGGTGAGCCCCGGAGGGGCTGGGGGTGGCAGAGCCGCGGCGGGGGGACGCCGGCGCGGTGCCCTTTGGAGGGGCCGGGCGTCGCGCCCGCCGATCCCTCCCCAAACCCCCAAAACCGCCGCAGGCCGCGCCGACGCTGACCCCCATCCACCGCGCCGGTTACTGCGCCTTCTACGGCGAATGCGGTCGCAACCCGGAGGTGAACGTCTCGCTGGTGCCCTCCAAAGTGCCGTGCCTCTCCAACACGCCGGCGCGGGCGGCCACGGGCGCGTTGCTGAAGCTGCTCCGCACCGTCTGCCCCGAGCTGGTGCGGGAGGACGGGGTGACGCGGGTTTGTTGCTCCTTGGCGCAACTGAACGCCCTCCGGCTCAGCGTGGCCCTCTCCGGCACCGTCCTCTCCCGCTGCCCGGCCTGCGCCAGGAACTTCGCCAACCTTTACTGCAACAACATCTGCAGCCCCGACCAGAGCCTCTTCACCAACGTCACCCGCGTCGTCAACCGCACCGCGGTGCAGGGGAGGCCCCAGCTCGCCGTCGTGGAGTACCAATGTTTTTACCGGCAGGATTTTGCCGACGCCTCTTTCAACTCCTGCCGGGGCGTCCGGTTGCCGGCTACCGGCGGTTACGCCATCGATACCATGTGCGGGCGTTACGGCGCCCGGCTCTGCACCACCCAGCGCTGGCTGGATTTCCAAGGGGATAAAAACAACGGCTTGGCGCCGCTGCAGATCGACTTCCAGCTGGTGCCCAACAGCACGGAGCCCGGCGACGCCGTCGTGCCGCTGGACGGGCGCGCCTGGCGCTGCGACCAGGCCCTCAGTGCCCAGGAGCAGTCGTGCTCTTGCCAGGACTGCGCCGAGTCCTGCCCGCCGGTGATCGCCCCCCCCGGCCCGCCGCCCCCCTTCCGCATCGGCGACGCCGACGGCGCCTTGGTCCTCTGCGGGCTGCTTTTCGCCCTCCTCGCCCTCCTCTTCATCGCCGCGTTGCTGTGCCGCCGCAGGCGGTCCAAGAAGGCCGCCGCGCCGCCGCCGGCACCGCCGCGCGCCGCCAGCTGCTCGGCGCGCCTGGGCGACGCCAGCCACCGCGTCCTGGCGAGGGCTTTCCGCCGGTGGGGCGCGCTGGTGGCCGGGCACCCCGTGGTGGTGCTGGTGGCGGCGGCGGCGCTGGCCGGCGGTTTGTCCGCTGGTTTGGTCACCCTACGTCTCACCACGGACCCGGTGGAGCTGTGGTCGGCGCCGGGCAGCCGCGCCCGGCAAGAAAAAGCCTTCTACGACCAACACTTCGGTCCTTTCCTCCGCACCAACCAGGTGATCGTGACGGCGCCGGGCCGGCCCGGCTCTAGCTACGACTCGGTGGTGTTGGGTGCCAAGAACTTCAGCGGGGTGCTGTCGGAGGAGGTGCTGCGGGCGCTGCTGGAGCTGCAGGAGCGACTGGCGGCCACCACGGCGTGGGCACCGGGGGCGGGCAGGGAGGTGACGCTGAGCGACGTCTGCTACGCCCCCCTCAACCCCGTGGAGCCCGGCCTGGGAGACTGCTGCGTCAACAGCGTCACCCAGTACTTCCAGAACAACGGCACCCGCCTGGCCATGACGGCCACCCAGAGCGACGGCAAGAAGACGGGCACCGTCGACTGGCGCGACCATCTCATCTACTGCGTCAAGTGGGTGCCGCTCCCCGGGGACGGGCGTGGGGTGCTGGACTGTGGGTCAGGGTGACGCCCACAGGGTGACGGGCACGGCACAGTGCCTGGGGGGTGCTGAGTTTTGGGGTTAGGGTGCCCTCTGTGGGGTGCCCAGCAGGGCACGCTGCCTGGGAGTGCTCTCTGTGGGGTGCCCAGCAGGGCACGCTGCCTGGGGGTGCTCTCTGTGGGGTGCCCAGCAGGGCACGCTGCCTGGGGGTGCCCTCTGTGGGGTGCCCAGCAGGGCACGCTGCCTGGGGGTGCCCTCTGTGGGGTGCCCAGCAGGGCACGCTGCCCGGGGGTGCCCTCTGTGGGGTGCCCAGCAGGGCACGCTGCCCGGGGGTGCCCTCTGTGGGGTGCCCAGCCGGGCACGCTGCCTGGGAGTGCTCTCTGTGGGGTGCCCAGCACGGCACGCTGCCTGGGGGTGCCCTCTGTGGGGTGCCCAGCAGGGCACGCTGCCTGGGGGTGCCCTCTGTGGGGTGCCCAGCACGGCACGCTGCCTGGGGGTGCCCTCTGTGGGGCCACCGCCGGGCCGGGCCGGGTGCCGGGGTGGGCGCAGCCCCTGCTCACCCAGCGCCGTGTCCCCACCAGCTCCCCGCTCTCCTTCAAGGACATCACGGCGCTGGAGCTGAGCTGCATGGCCGAGTACGGCGGCCCCGTCTTCCCCTACATCGCCTTCGGTGGCTACCCTGGTAGGCGCCGGGAGGGGCGCGGGGGTGTCGCGGGGGGTGTCGCGGGGGGTGTCACCCGCTGTCCCCGCAGGCTCCGAGTACACCGAGGCGGAGGCGTTGATCGTCACCTACTCCCTCAACAACTTCCCCCCCGACGACCCCCGCCGCGAGTGGGTGCTGAGCTGGGAGCGCCGCTTCCTCGACGTGGTGGGCGACTTCCAGCGCACCCACGGCCCCAACCTCTCCGTCGCCTTCATGGCCGAGGTGAAGCAGCCGCCGCTGGGGCGGGGGGGGAGCACCCTAGGGTGCCCGGCACCCCCTCACCCGGCTCCTTTCCGGCAGCGCTCGCTGGAGGATGAGATCAACCGCACCACGGGGGAGGACATCCCTGTCTTTGCCATCAGCTACCTCGTGGTGTTCGCCTACATCGCCCTGGCGCTGGGCGAGTACACGGCCTGGCGCCGCGTCCTGGTACCCGCAGGGGGGTCGGGGTGATGCCAGCACCCCGGGGTGCCCTGCCGGCCGCTGAGCCCCCCCCCCGCCCCATCGCAGGTGGAGTCGAAGGTGACGTTGGCGCTGGGCGGCATCGCCGTGGTGCTGGGCGCCGTCTTCGCCTCCATGGGGTTCCTGGCGCTGCTGGGGTTGCCTTCGTCCCTCATCATCCTTGAGGTCGTGCCCTTCCTCGTCCTCGCCGTGGGCGCAGACAACATCTTCATCTTCGTGCAGGAGTACCAGGTGGGTGGGCGCGGGGAGGCACCCGGGGGGTCCCCGTGGGGCAGGTGGGTGCCGGGACACGGGAGTCCTCATGGGGCGGGTGGGCACCCTCGGGTGGGGGCACCCGTGGGCGCGGGGGTCCCCCTGGGGCACAGAGGCCGCTGCTGCGCATGTGGCAGCAGCACCCCTGGGCTCCCTGGGGTGGGTGGGGGGGGGGGGTCCCGTGGCGGGCAGCCCCCTCACCGCCCCGGCCAGCAGCAGTCGCAGCGGGAGCCGGGCGAGACGCGGGAGCAGCACATCGGGCGGGTGCTGGCGCAGGTGGCACCCAGCATGCTGCTCTGCAGCGTCTCCGAGGTCATCTGCTTCCTCCTGGGTGAGCAGGGCACGGGGACGGGGGCGCAGGGGCCGTGGGGACACCGTGCCGGGCAGGGGGGCAGGGGGGCATGGGAGGGGGCAGGGGCCGTGGGGACACTGTGCCGGGCAGGGGGGCAGGGGCCATGGGGACGTGGGAGGGGGCAGGGGGGCAGGGGACATGGGGACATGGGAGGGGGCAGGGGGACATGGGAGGGGGCAGGGGGGCAGGGGACATGGGGACACTGTGCCGGGCAGGGGGTCAGGGGCCATGGGGACGTGGGAGGGGGCAGGGGGGCAGGGGACATGGGGACATGGGAGGGGGCAGGGGGGCGGGGCCATGGGGACACTGTGCCGGGCAGGGGGGCAGGGGGGCATGGGGACATGGGAGGGGGCAGGGGGACAGGGGCCATGGGGACGTGGGAGGGGGCAGGGGCCATGGGGACGCCGTGCCGGGCAGGGGGTCAGGGGCCATGGGGACGTGGGAGGGGGCAGGGGCCGTGGGGACACCGTGCCGGGCAGGGGGGCAGGGGACATGGGGACGTGGGAGGGGGCAGGGGGGCAGGGGACGTGGGGACGTGGGAGGGGGCAGGGGAACAGGAGCCGTGGGGACACCATGCCGGGCAGGGGGGCATGGAGGGACATGGGACATGGGGGGGCACAGGGGTGCAGGGGGACATGGGGGGCACAGGGGTGCAGGGGGACATGGGGGGCACAGGGGTGCAGGGGACATGGGGACAAGGGAGGTGCAGGTGGGCAGGGGCCATGGGGGCACGGGGAGTAAGGGGGGGCGCAGGGACGGGGGGGACATGGGGACTGGGAGCACAGGGAAGGCACAAGGACATGAGGGACATGAGGGGAATGGGGAGCATGGGGGGGCACGGGGCCATGGGGGGCACGGGCGGGGGGCGCCCCGTGGGCGCGGGGGGTCGGCGCCGGGTGCTGACGGCGGGGGCCCGCAGGCGCCCTCTCCTCCATGCCCGCCGTCCGCACCTTCGCCCTGACGGCCGCCGTGGCCATCGCCTTCGACTTCCTCCTCCAGATGTCGGGGTTCGTTGCCCTGGTGGCCCTCGATGCCCGGCGGCAGGAGGTGGGGGGCACGGGGCAGGGGGGGGCACGGGGTGGCCAGGTGGTCCCAGGGTGGGCGTGGGGTGCCGGTGGCTGTGAGGGTGCCATGGGTGGGTGTGGGGTGCCCGTGGGGTGCCCGAGGTCCCTGGGGTGTATATGGGGTGCCCACGGGCAGGAGGGTGCCCAGGGTGGGTGTGGGGTGCCCATGGGGTGCTGTGGGGTGCCCAAGGTCCCTGGGGTGTCCATGGGGCACCCATGGCTTTGAGGGTGCCATGGGAGGGTGTGGGGTGCCCGTGGGGTGCCCGAGGTCCCTGGGGTGTCTATGGGGTGCCCACGGGCAGGAGGGAGCCCAGGGTGCCTGTGGGGTGCCCATGGGGTGCCTGGGGTCCCTGGGGTGTCTATGGGGTGCCCACGGGCAGGAGGGAGCCCAGGGTGGGTGTGGGGTGCCCGTGGGGTCCCCGCAGAGCGCCGAGGTCCTTAGGGTGCCCTTCAAGGTGGGCCCGCGCGCCCAGGGGTGTTTGGGGTGGGCGCGGGGTGGCCGTGGGTGGGTGGGGGGCTGCCCCGGGCCCCCGCCAGCCGGGTGCTGCCCGCAGGCCGCCCGCTTCGACCTCTGCTGCTGCTGCGGGATGGGCAAGGGGGGCCCGGCGGGGCCGGGGGTGCGGCTGCTGCGCCCGCTGCTGCACCGCTGGTACACCCCGCTGCTGCTGCACCGCCTGGCGCGCCCCGCCGTGGTGAGGGCGGGGGGACCCCTGAGGGGCGGGGGGCCGTGGTGAGGGCGGGGGGACCCCTGAGGGGCGGGGGGCCGTGGTGAGGGCGGGGGGACCCCTGAGGGGCGGGGGGACCCCTGAGGGGTGGGGGGCCGTGGTGAGGGCGGGGGGACCCCTGAGGGGCGGGGGGACCCCTGAGGGGCGGGGGGCCGTGGTGAGGGCGGGGGGACCCCTGAGGGGCGGGGGGCCGTGGTGAGGGCGGGGGGACCCCTGAGGGGCGGGGGGACCCCTGAGGGGTGGGGGGCCGTGGTGAGGGCGGGGGGACCCCTGAGGGGCGGGGGGACCCCTGAGGGGCGGGGGGCCGTGGTGAGGGCGGGGGGACCCCTGAGGGGCGGGGGGACCCCTGAGGGGCGGGGGGACCCCTGAGGGGTGGGGGGCCGTGGCAGGGTGGGGGGATCCCTGAGGGCCTGGGGGGCCCTTGAGGGTGTCAAGATTCCTGGGGATCCATGGGGTGGGGGGTGGGGGTGGGTCTTGGGGGGACACGGGAGTGTTGGGGATCCTTAAAGAGCTGGGGGGGGTCCTTGGGGGTGTCACGGTTCCTGGGGGTTGTGGGGTGGGGTTGGGGGTCTGGGGGGCCATGGGAATGCGGAGGATCCTTGATGGGCTGGGGGTCTTTGGGGTGTGAAGGTTCCTGAAGGTTGGGGGTGGGGGGGTTTAGTGGGGTCCGGGGGGTGCTGGAAGGCGTGGGGCAGGCCGTGGGAGGCTTGGGGAGACAGGACGGGGGGCGTGGGGAGCTGGGGGGCCTCTGGAGGGCTCCAGGAGGTTTGGGGGGGATGCGGAGGTGTTGCGAGGGGATTTAGGGGGCTGAGGGGGTCCCAGGGGGTCCCCTCACGGTGGGGGGGGGTCCCTGGCAGGTGCTGCTCTTCCTCTTCCTGGCGTGTGCCGGGCTCTACCTCACGCTGCAGGTGCCCGTGGGGCTGGACCAGGAGCTCGCCATGCCCAAGGTGGGGGGCTGGCGCCGGGGCTGCCCCACCGCAGGGCGCAGGGGGGCCGGGGCACCCCACAGCGCCACGTATGGGATGCGCGGGGTGCTATGGCTCCTATAGGGACGCCTGGGGAAGGTATAGCCCTGCATGGGGACAGTATAGCCCTGCCTGGGGACAGTATAGCCCTGTATGGGGACAGTATAGCCCTGCCTGGGGACAGTATAGCCCTGTATGGGGACAGTATAGCCCTGTATGGGGACAGTATAGCCCTGTACGGGGACAGTATAGCCCTGTATGGGGACGGTATAGCCCTGTATGGGGACAGTATAGCCCTGCATGGGGACAGTATAGCCCTGCCTGGGGACAGTATAGCCCTGTATGGGGACAGTATAGCCCTGCCTGGGGACAGTATAGCCCTGCCTGGGGACAGTATAGCCCTGTATGGGGACAGTATAGCCCTGCTTGGGGACAGTATAGCCCTGTATGGGGACAGGATAGCCCTGTATGGGGACGGTATAGCCCTGTATGGGGACAGTATAGCCCTGCCTGGGGACAGTATAGCCCTGCCTGGGGACAGTATAGCCCTGCATGGGGACAGTATAGCCCTGCCTGGGGACAGTATAGCCCTGTATGGGGACAGTATAGCCCTGCATGGGGACAGTATAGCCCTGTATGGGGACGGTATAGCCCTGCATGGGGACAGTATAGCCCTGCATGGGGACAGTATAGCCCTGTATGGGGACGGTATAGCCCTGCCTGGGGACAGTATAGCCCTGCATGGGGACAGTATAGCCCTGTATGGGGACAGTATAGCCCTGCATGGGGACAGTATAGCCCTGCCTGGGGACAGTATAGCCCTGTATGGGGACAGTATAGCCCTGTATGGGGACATTATAGCCCTGCGTGGGGACAGTATAGCCCTGTATGGGGACAGTATAGCCCTGCGTGGGGACAGTATAGCCCTGCGTGGGGACAGTATAGCCCTGTATGGGGACAGTATAGCCCTGCCTGGGGACAGTATAGCCCTGCATGGGGACAGTATAGCCCTGCATGGGGACAGTATAGCCCTGTATGGGGACAGTATAGCCCTGCCTGGGGACAGTATAGCCCTGCCTGGGGACAGTATAGCCCTGTATGGGGACAGTATAGCCCTGCATGGGGACAGTATAGCCCTGCCTGGGGACAGTATAGCCCTGTATGGGGACAGTATAGCCCTGTATGGGGACAGTACAGCCCTGCCTGGGGACAGTATAGCCCTGCCTGGGGACAGTATAGCCCTGCATGGGGACAGTATAGCCCTGCATGGGGACAGCTTGGCACCTTATAGGCTGGTATGGCCCTGTGTGGGGATGCAAGGGTTGGTATGTCCCCTATGGGGCCAGCGCAGCCCTGTATAGGGCCAGCACAGGGATGGTGTGGCCCCGTATGGGCACAGTGTAGCTCCATATGGGGCCATATATGCACAGCATGGTCCCGTATGGCCCCAACATGGCCCTGTGTGGGAACACATAGGGATGCAGAGGGGTGGTATGGCCCCTATAGGGGGGTGTGGGGCCAGCGTGGGGCTGGCACGGCCCCGTACGGACCCCGCACAGCCACCGTGGAGCCGTCAGCCCCGTATGGGGGCGCCCAGGGGTGACGCTTTGCCACGGCCCCATACGGCGCCGGCGAGACCCCCGCCGTGTGGCGACCCCCGGGACCCTATGGGTGCCATGGGGGGGCTGACGAGGGGCGGGTGCCCCCTCCCCGCAGGACTCCTACCTGCTGCAGTACTTCGCGGCGCTGAACCGGTACCTGGCGGTGGGTGTCCCCACCTACTTCGTCACCACGGGCGGCTACAACTTCTCCTCGGCGGCCGGCACCAACGGCATCTGCTCGAGCGCCGGCTGCGACGCCCGCTCGCTCACCCACACCATCCAGTACGCCACGCGCTTCCCCAACGTGTGAGTGGGGTGCGGGGTGGGTGGGGGGTGCGCCGGGGTCCCGACGGCCTCCTGCCAGCCCTGCCTCCGCCCAGGTCCTACCTCGCCATCCCCGCCACCTCCTGGGTGGACGATTTCCTCGACTGGCTCAACCCCAGCGGGCGCTGCTGCCGCATCCACCGCTCGGGCAACCTCAGCGGGGAGTTCTGCCCGTCCACCAGCCGTGAGTGGGCGCCGGGGCGGGGGGCGTCGCGGCGGCACCTGCGGCCTACGCCACGGCGGCCGTTGGGCGTGCGTTGGGTGCCCATCGTGGGGGCCGTTTGGTCGCCCACGGGGGAACCGTGATGGCCGTTGGGTGTATGTTGGGCACCCATCGTTGTGGCTACCGGGGGGCACATGGGGTCGCACCATGGTGGCCGTTGGGCGGCCGTTGGGCGTGCGTTGGGTGCCCATCGTGGGGGCCGTTTGGTCGCCCACGGGGGAACCGTGATGGCCGTTGGGTGTATGTTGGGCACCACGGCGGCCGTTGGGTGCCCATCGTGGGGGCCGTTTGGTCGCCCACGGTGGAACCGTGATGGCCGTTGGGCGTATGTTGGGCGCCCATCGTTGTGGCTACCGGGGGGCACATGGGGTCGCACCATGGCAGCCGTTGGGCGTGCGTTGGGTGCCCATCGTGGGGGCCGTTTGGTTGCCCACGAGGGAACCGTGATGGCCGTTGGGTGTATGTTGGGCACCACGGCGGCCGTTGGGCGTGCGTTGGGTGCCCATCGTGGGGGCCGTTTGGTCGCCCACGGGGGAACCGTGATGGCCGTTGGGTGTATGTTGGGCGCCCATCGTTGTGGCTACCAGGGGGGCACATGGGGTTGCACCATGGCGGCTGTTGGGCGGCCGTTGGGCGGCCGTTGGGTGCCCACCGTGGTGGCTGGTTGGGTGCACAAGGGCTACACCAGGGTGGCCATTTGGGTGCCCACCATTGGGTGCCCACCGGGATCCCATTAGATGGCCACTGGATGCCCACCATGGGTCCTACTGGGAGACCACCGGGATCCCACCGAGTGCCCTTGGGTGCCAGTTGCGTTCCCGTTGGGTGCCCACCACGGTGCCCGTTTGGCTGTGCACTGGGTGCCCACTGGGGTGCCACAGGGTCCACTGGGTGCGCGTCGCGGTGTCCCTTGGGGGCCTGCCGGGTGTCCCCGGGGTGCCGGGTGGGTGTCCCCGGGGTGCTGAGCGCGCCGTTGCCTGCAGGTGACCCCAGCTGCTTGGGGGGGCAGTGCCTGAACGCAACGCGGCGCCCAACCGTGCAGGAGTTCGAGCGGTTCCTGCCCTGGTTCCTCCACGACAAACCCACCCTGCAGTGCGCCAAGGGGTAGGTGCCACCCGGGGCGTTCCCCCACCCAGCACCCACGCTCTTGGTGCCCCCTCCCCACGGCCCCCCGGCGCCCCTCCTCACCCCTTGCCCCCTCCCCGCAGCGGTCTGGGCGCCTACGACACGGCGGTCAGCATGGACGCCAACGGCACCATCCTGGGTGAGCGCGGGGCAGGTGGGTGGGGGGGGGCGGCGGCACCCTAGGGTGCCCTGCTGACCACCCCACACCCCTCCCCATACCCGACAGCCTCCCGCTTCATGGCGTACCAGCGCCCGCTGCGCACCTCGCAGGAGTACACGGCGGCGCTGCGGGCGGCCCGCGCCCTGGCCGAGGAGGTCACCGGCACCCTGCGCCGCGTGCCCGGCACCCGCCCGGACTTCCGCGTCTTCCCCTACACGTGAGCCCCCGCGCGGGTCCGGGCGCTCGGCCGCGGCAGCGTGGGGTGGCCGGGGAGGGGTGCCCCCCCGGGGAGCCGCGGGTCCCACGGCCCTCGCTGGGGGTCAGCAGCGGGTGGTGGGTCTGGGTGGCCGAGCCGGGGTGCCGCGGGTCCCACGGCCCTCGCTGGGGGTCAGCAGCGGGTGGTGGGTCCGGGTGGCCGAGCCGGGGTGCCGCAGGTCCCACAGCCCTCTCTGGGGGTCAGCAGCGGGTGGTGGGTCCGGGTGGCCGTTCCGGGGTGCCGCGGGTCCCACATCCCTCGCTGGGGGTCAGCAGCGGGTGGGGTGTCCGGGTGGCCGAGCCGGGGTGCCGCGGGTCCCACATCCCTCGCTGGGGGTCAGCAGCGGGTGGGGTGTCCGGGTGGCCGAGCCGGGGTGCCGCGGGTCCCACGGCCCTCGCTGGGGGTCAGCAGCGGGTGGTGGGTCCGGGTGGCCATGCCGGGGTGCCGCGGGTCCCACGGCCCTCGCTGGGGGTCAGCAGCGGGTGGTGGGTCTGGGTGGCCATGCCGGGGTGCCGCGGGTCCCACAGCCCTCTCTGGGGGTCAGCAGCGGGTGGTGGGTCCGGGTGGCCGTTCCGGGGTGCCGCGGGTCCCACAGCCCTCGCTGGGGGTCAGCAGCGGGTGGTGGGTCCGGGTGGCCATGCCGGGGTGCCGCGGGTCCCACAGCCCTCTCTGGGGGTCAGCAGCGGGTGGTGGGTCCGGGTGGCCGTTCTGGGGTGCCGCGGGTCCCACAGCCCTCGCTGGGGGTCAGCAGCGGGTGGTGGGTCCGGGTGGCCGAGCCGGGGTGCCGCGGGTCCCACGGCCCTCGCTGGGGGTCAGCAGCGGGTGGTGGGTCCGGGTGGCCGAGCCGGGGTGCCGCGGGTCCCACATCCCTCGCTGGGGGTCAGCAGCGGGTGGTGGGTCCGGGTGGCCGTGCCGGGGTGCCGCGGGTCCCACGGCCCTCGCTGGGGGTCAGCCATGGGGCCTGTGCCCGGGTGCCAGCACGGCGGTGCCGCTCCCCGGCAGGGTGACCTACGTGTACTACGAGCAGTACCTGACGGTGGTGGCCGAGGGCGTCGTCACGCTGGCGCTGTGCCTCGTGCCCACCTTTGGCGTCTCCTTCCTGCTGCTGGGCATGGACCTGCGCTCCAGCGCCGCCACCCTCCTCACCATCGCCATGATCCTGGTGGACACCGTGGGCGCCATGGCCCTCTGGAACATCCCCTACAACGCCGTGGCCCTCATCAACCTCGTCGCGGTGCGGGGCACGTGGGGCGGCATGGGGACCTGGGGGACGTGGGGCGGCATGGGGACCTGGGGGACGTGGGGCGGCACGGGGACCTGGGGGACGTGGGGCGGCATGGGGACCTGGGGGACGTGGGGTGGCACGGGGACCTGGGGGACGTGGGGTGGCATGGGGACCTGGGGGACATGGGGTGGCACGGGGACCTGGGGGATGTGGGGCGGCATGGGGACCTGGGGGACGTGGGGTGGCATGGGGACCTGGGGCACGGGGACGTGGGGCACAAGGATCCCGGGGCAGGGGGCATGTGGGGTGGCATGGGGACCTGGGGGACGTGGGGCGGCACGGGGACCGGGGGCACGAGGATCTGGGGGACCTGGGCATGGGGTCCTGGGGCACACGGGGTGGTATGGGGACGTGGGGCATGGGGACGTGCGAGATGTGGGGTGGCACCGGGGCCTGGGGGACGCGGGGTGGCAGGGGGACATGGGGTGCATGGGGATGTGGGCATGGGGCCCTGGGGCACAGGGACCCGGGACAGGCAGACGTGAGGTGGCACGGGGACATGGGGGACATGGGGTGCATGTGGACGTGGGGCAGCACGGGGACATGGGGCAGATGGGGTGGCACAGGGACCCGGGAGAGGGGTGTGTGGGGCATGTGGGGCAGCTTGGGGGTACAGGGGGTGGCAGAAGCACAGGGGACGTGCAGGGTGACGTGGGGACGGAGCAGCCTGGGGCGTCAGGGTGGCGCAGGGGGACGGCAGAGGGGCACACGGGGTGCTTTGGGGACAAGCAGGGGGGGCAGGCGGGGTGCCGAGGCGTGGGAGCACCCCGCGCCGCGCCAGCCCTGGGGGAGCGCCCGCGGGCGCCCCTGGGTGACGGCGCGTCCCCGCAGGCCGTGGGCATCTCGGTGGAGTTCGTGTCCCACCTCACCTGCGCCTTCGCCCACAGCACCGCGCCCGGCCGCGTGGCGCGCGCCGCCGACGCCACCGTCGGCATGGGCAGCAAGGTGGGCGCGGGGGGCGCGGGGAGGGTCCGGGGGGCTGGGGCCACCCGGCGCTCACGCCCCCTGTCCCGGCACAGGTGGTGGCCGGGGTGGCCATGACCAACCTGCCCGGCATCGTGGTGCTGGCCTTCGCCAAGGCTCAGCTCATCCAGATCTTCTTCTTCCGCCTCAACCTCATCATCACCCTGGTGGGGCTGGCCCACGGCCTCGTCTTCCTCCCCGTCCTCCTCAGCTACGTGGGTAAGACCCCCACCCCCTGCGCCCCACGCCGGGACGGCGCCCTGGCCCCACGGCCCCCCCCCGGGGGGGGATGGTGACAGCCTGGCACCGTCCCCTGTCGTCCCCGCAGGACCCGGCCCACGGGCGCTGGCGGGGGACGCGGCGGGGGACGCGGCGGGGGACGCAGTGGGGCACCCGGGGGCCAGCGCGGAGCAGGGTGCGGGGCTGGTCCTCAGCAACCCCTGCTTCGAGGCCCCGGCCCCGGTCCCCAGGCAGGGCTGAGCCCCGCCGCCCCCCGCCGCCCCCCCCACCTCCCCCCGCTGCTTTTTCTACTCCTGTTGTATTTAAACTGGTTTTCTCACACTCGGGACTGGGTTTAACTGGGACGGGTTGGGGGGGGGCCTCACAGAGAAACTGCCCCTTGGCTCTGAAGCGTCACGGGGTCCGTGGGGGGACGGGACGTGTGGGGCACAAGGGGACGAGGCACTGGATGCTGTGGGGCCAGGGTCACGTGGGGCAGGAGGGCACCGTGGGGGCCAGGGCCACATGGGGCAGGAGGGCACCGTGGGGACAGGGTCACGTGGGGCACAGGGGCGTGGGGGGGGGGCCAGGTGAGACATCGTGGGGACGATGCCCAAGGACACTGTGGGGACGAGCACATGTGGGGCGCAGCTGGGATGGGGCCACGCGGGACACAGAGGGATCAGGGGGCCAGGGCCATGTGGGGCAGGAGGGCACCGTGGGGGCCAGGGCCACGTGGGGCAGGAGGGCACTTTGGGGACGGGGCCATGTGGGGCAGGAGGGCACCGTGGGGACAGGGTCATGTAGGGCGTGGGGATGGGGCCACGCAGGGCACAGAGGGATCGGGGAGCCAGGGCCATGTGGGGCAGGAGGGCACCGTGGGGCAGGGCCATGTGGGGCACAGGGGCCTGGGGGGGGCCAGGTGAGACATCGTGGGGACGAGGCCCAAGGACACTGTGGGGACGAGCACATGTGGGGCGCAGCTGGGACGGGGCCACGCGGGGCACAGAGGGATCGGGGGGCCAGGGCCATGTGGGGCAGGAGGGCACCATGGGGGCCAGGGCCACGTGGGGCAGGAGGGCACCGTGGGGACAGGGTCACGTGGGGCACAGGGGCGTGGGGGGGGGGCCAGGTGAGACATCGTGGGGACGATGCCCAAGGACACTGTGGGGACGAGCACATGTGGGGCGCAGCTGGGATGGGGCCACGTGAGACACAGAGGGATCAGGGGGCCAGGGCCATGTGGGGCAGGAGGGCACCGTGGGGCCAGGGCCACGTGGGGCAGGAGGGCACTTTGGGGACGGGGCCATGTGGGGCAGGAGGGCACCGTGGGGACAGGGTCACGTGGGGCACAGGGGCGTGGGGGGGGGGCCAGGTGAGACATCGTGGGGACGATGCCCAAGGACACTGTGGGGACGAGCACATGTGGGGCGCAGCTGGGATGGGGCCACGCGGGACACAGAGGGATCAGGGGGCCAGGGCCATGTGGGGCAGGAGGGCACCGTGGGGCAGGGCCATGTGGGGCACAGGGGCCTGGGGGGGGCCAGGTGAGACATCGTGGGGACGAGGCCCAAGGACACTGTGGGGATGAGCACATGTGGGGCGCAGCTGGGATGGGGCCACGCGGGACACAGAGGGATCAGGGGGCCAGGGCCATGTGGGGCAGGAGGGCACCGTGGGGCAGGGCCATGTGGGGCACAGGGGCCTGGGGGGGGCCAGGTGAGACATCGTGGGGACGAGGCCCAAGGACACTGTGGGGACGAGCACATGTGGGGCGCAGCTGGGATGGGGCCACGCGGGACACAGAGGCCTGGCGGCACCAGGACCCCCCGCGCCGAGGTGCCCCCCAGACCCCCCGCGCCGAGGTGCCCCCCAGACCCTCTGAGAGCTGCAGGGTGGGCACGAGCCCCCGCTGCCTCCCCCCGGCGCGGGGGGCGCTTGCGGAGCCCCTCGGCGGGCAGCGCCCGCAGCTCCCGCCGCACCCGGAGGAGCGGCCGGGGAGGGTCTCGGCGTGGCCCACCCTGGGTGGGCGCCAGGCCCCCCGCCAGCGCGGCGCAGCCCCCCGCCTTCGGCCCCCCGCGGCCCCCAGGAGGCCGGGGACGCCCTCCAACGCCGGCTCCGCCGCGCCCGGCTCCCTGCGGGCACCCAGAGGGTGGGCGCCGGCACCGTGTGCCCACCCGCCGTGACCCTGCCCCACGGCTCCCGTGGGCCCCACGTGGCCCTGGCCCTGCGTGTCCCCTCCCCACAATGCCCACGTCCCTGGCCCCACGGATGTCCTAGTGCCCCACACGTCCCTCTGCACCCCATCCCTGCCATCCCTTCCTGCCCCACATCCCTGTCCCCACAACACCCCACAGCCCGTCCCTGCAACGCCCTCATGCCCCTCGTGCCCTCGTCCCTGCGACACCCACGGGTGCCCCCCCCGTGTCCCCATCCCCGTCGCGGTCCCCCCTCGGCCTCGGGGGGCTGTGGGGGGTGTGGGGTGACCCACGGGTGTGCTGGGAGAGCCGCCCCTTGAGGTGGGCGATGGAGTGGGGGGGGTGTGCATCTCCTCGTGGGTCACCGACTCGTCCCCTTCACCCACGTGCACCCGCAGCCCCCCGTGACTGGGGGATGGGGGCGTCAGAGGTGGGGGGACCCCGGGGGCGGGGGGAAGGGGGCGCCCGGGCTTACCTTGAGGCGGGTGAGGGCAGGGTGGGGCCGTGTGACCCCTTGCATCCCCCCACCCCCGTGTCCCCAGGGCACCCCCCCCCCGTGACCCCCCCGTGGCCCCCCAGCCCCGTGTCCCCAGGGCACCCCCCCCCCGTGACCCCCCCGTGGCCCCCCAGCCCCGTGTCCCCAGGACACCCCCCCCGTGACCCCCCCGTGTCCCCCCCCCGTGTCCCCAGGGCACCCCCCCCGTGACCCCCCCGTGTCGTCCCCCCCCGTGTCCCCAGGGCACCCCCCCCGTGACCCCCCCGTGTCCCCCCCCCCGTGTCCCCAGGACACCCCCCCCGTGACCCCCCGTGTCCCCCCACCCCCGTGTCCCCAGGACACCCCCCCCGTGACCCCCCGTGTCCCCCCCCCCGTGTCCCCAGGACACCCCTCCCGTGACCCCCCGTGTCCCCCCCCCCGTGTCCCCAGGGCACCCCCCCCGTGACCCCCCCGTGTCCGCCCCCCGTGTCCCCAGGGCACCCCCCCCCGTGACCCCCCGTGTCCCCCCCCGTGTCCCCAGGGCACCCCCCCCCCCGTGACCCCCCGTGTCCCCCCCCCCATGTCCCCAGGGCACCCCCTGCCCCATTACCCCCCCCGTGTCCCCCCCCCGTGACCCCAGGGCACCCCCCCCCGTGACCCCCCCGTGTCCCCCCCCCGTGACCCCAGGGCACCCCCCCCGTGACCCCCCCGTGTCCCCCCCCCGTGACCCCAGGGCACCCCTCCCGTGACCCCCCCGTGTCCCCCCCCCGTGTCCCCAGGGCACCCCCCCCGTGACCCCCCGTGTCCCCCCCCCCGTGTCCCCAGGGCACCCCTCCCGTGACCCCCCCGTGTCCCCCCACCCCCGTGTCCCCAGGGCACCCCCCCCGTGACCCCCCGTGTCCCCCCCCCGTGTCCCCAGGACACCCCCCCCGTGACCCCCCCGTGTCCCCCCCCCGTGACCCCAGGGCACCCCCCCCGTGACCCCCCCGTGTCCCCCCCCCGTGTCCCCAGGGCACCCCTCCCGTGACCCCCCCGTGTCCCCCCACCCCCGTGTCCCCAGGGCACCCCCCCCGTGACCCCCCGTGTCCCCCCACCCCCGTGTCCCCAGGACACCCCTCCCGTGACCCCCCCCGTGTCCCCCCCCCGTGACCCCCCGTGACCCCATCGGAGCCCCCCGGGGTCCCCCCGCGCCCTTGGCGGGCGGGGCGGGACAGCGCCCCCTGGCGGCTGGAGGCCGCGGGGAGGAATGGGGGGCTCTGGGCGGGGCACGGGGGGCAGGGGGGGCACGGGGGGCAATGCGGGAGTACCGGGGGGCACCGGGAACACTGGGGTTACTGGGAAGCAACGAGACCGGGGGATGCTGGGGGTAACAGGGGGCACTGGGGGCCTTGGGACAGTTGTGGGGCACGGGGGGGAGGGGGCTGGGCTTGGCCGTGGGGTGCATTGGGGGGCCGTGGGGTGCAAGGGCGTGCTATGGGTGCAGTGGGGTGCAGTGGGTGCCAGGCGGTACCGTGGGGAGCCATGGGTGCCGGGCGGTGCAGTGGGTGCCAGGAGGTGCTGGGGGTGCGGGGGGGTGCAATGGGGTGCCGGGCGGTGCAGTGGGTGCCAGGAGGTGCTGGGGGTGCGGGGGGGTGCAATGGGGTGCCGGGGGGGTGCCGGGCGGTGCTGGGGGTGCGGGGGGGTGCAATGGGGTGCCGGGGGGTGCAGTGGGTGCCGGGCGGTGCAATGGGGTGCCAGGGGCTGCAGTGAGGTGCCGGGGGGGTGCCGGGGGGTGCTGGGGGTGCCGGGGGTGCCATCTGTGCCGGGGGGTGCAGTGGGGTGCCGGGGGGTGCAGGGGGTGCTGGGGGTGCCGGGGGTGCCACCTGTGCCGGGGGGTGCAGTGGGGTGCCGGGGGGTGCAGGGGGTGCTGGGGGTGCAGTGGGTGCCACCTGTGCCGGGGGGTGCAATGGGGTGCCGGGGGGTGCAGGGGGTGCTGGGGGTGCGGGGGGGTGCAATGGGGTGCCGGGGGGTGCTGGGGGTGCGGGGGGGTGCAATGGGGTGCCGGGGGGTGCAGGGGGTGCGGGGGGTGCAATGGGGTGCCGGGGGGTGCAGGGGGTGCCAGGAGGTGCTGGGGGTGCGGGGGGGTGCAATGGGGTGCCGGGGGGTGCCGGGCGGTGCTGGGGGTGCGGGGGGGTGCAATGGGGTGCCGGGGGGTGCAGGGGGTGCCGGGCGGTGCAATGGGGTGCCAGGGGGTGCAGTGAGGTGCCGGGGGGGTGCCGGGGGGTGCTGGGGGGTGCAGTGGGTGCCACCTGTGCCGGGGGGTGCAGTGGGGTGCCGGGGGGTGCTGGGGGTGCCGGGGGTGCCACCTGTGCCTGGGGGTGCAGTGGGGTGCCGGGGGGTGCTGGGGGTGCCGGGGGTGCCACCTGTGCCTGGGGGTGCAGTGGGGTGCCAGGGGGTGCAGTGGGGTGCCGGGGGGGTGCAGTGGGGTGCAGTGGGGTGCCGGGGGGGTGCAATGGGGTGCCGGGGGGTGCAATGGGTGCCGGGGGGTGCTGGGGGTGCAGGGGGTGCCACCTGTGCCGGGGGGGGTGCAGTGGGTGCCGGGGGGTGCAATGGGGTGCCGGGGGGTGCTGGGGGTGCAGGGGGTGCCACCTGTGCCGGGGGGGGTGCAGTGGGTGCCGGGGGGTGCAATGGGATGCCGGGGGGTGCTGGGGGTGCAGGGGGTGCCACCTGTGCCGGGGGGGGTGCAGTGGGTGCCGGGGGGTGCAATGGGATGCCGGGGGGTGCTGGGGGTGCAGGGGGTGCCACCTGTGCCGGGGGGGGTGCAATGGGGTGCCGGGGGGTGCTGGGGGTGCAGGGGGGTGCAATGGGTGCCGGGGGGTGCAATGGGGTGCCGGGGGGTGCAATGGGGTGCCGGGGGGTGCTGGGGGGTGCAATGGGTGCCGGGGGGTGCAATGGGGTGCAGGGGGTGCTGGGGGTGCCGGGGGGGTGCCGTGGAACGTGTCCCCTCCCCACTGGCCATAGCAGCACCCCACGGTAGGGTCGTGGGGCGCTGCCCTGGCCCCCCCGTGACCTCCCCCCGCCATGCAGGAAGGGGGGGCCGGGCTGACGGAGGTTTGTGGCTTCCCGGGTGGGGGGACAGGGACGGGGACAGGAAGGGGACCAGTCCCCCCCCCGTCTCACACCCCCCCTCCCCGGTGGCTTTGGGGTTTGCGGTGGCCCCCGGACCTGCTGGGAACAGGAGGGTGCCGCTGCTCCCCCCGCCCATGTCCCCCCTGAGTTCCCCTTGTCCCCCCCAGGTCCCCCCCCGACCTTCTCCAGCCCCCCCCGGTCCCATCTTGTCCTCCCAGTGCCCCCACAGCCCCCGGCTCTCTCCTTGCTCCCCCTCCATGTCCTCCAGGTTTCCCTTTGTCACCCCCCCCCAAGGCCCCCCCATGTCCCTGCCCCCCCCATGTCCTTATCCCCTCTTTGTCCCCCACCCTCCCTGTGCCCCCCAACCCCATCGCCTTGGTCCCCACATCCTCCACGCCCCACATCCCCAGCTCCCCCCCCACCCCGCAGTCCCCTCAATGTCCCCAAGTCCCCACGGCTCCCTCTTGCCGTGTGTCACCCCCCCCCCCCCCAGCGTCCTCATGGTCACCTCTTGTTTCCCCCAGCACGCCCCCACCCCGTGTCCCCATGGGTCCCATGGCCCCCTCTTGTCCCCATGGTCTCCTCTTCTCTCCCCCAACGCCCCCCTGCCATGTCCCCATGGTCTCCCCTTGCCCCCCCCAAGTGTCCCCATGATCCCCTCTTGCCCCCTCCGTGTCCCCCTCTTGCCCCACCCCCAATTTCCCCCCCTTGCCCCTCCCAAGTGTCCCCATGGCCCCTGGTGTTCCCCCCTGCAGTGTCCCCATAGTCCCCCTTGTCATCCCCCCCGATGTCCCCCGGCTGCCCATGACCCTCTCTTGCCCGCCCCAGCGCCCCCCCCCCCCATGTCCCCATGGTCTCCCCTTCTCGCCCCAGTGTCCCCATGACCCCCTCTTGCCCCCCCCCCCCGTGTCCCCATGGCCCCCCTCTTGCTTCCCCCACAGTGTCGCCATGGACCCCCCCCCCCAGTGTCCCCATGGTCTCCTCCTGACCCCCCACCATGGCCCCCTCTTGCCTCCCCCAGTGTCCCCATGGAGCCTCTCTTATCCCCCTCCAAAGTCCCCCCAATGTCCCCCGGGCCCCCACGGTCTCCTCTTGTCCCCCCAGTGCCCCCCCGCCATGTCCCCATGGCCCCCTCTTGCTTCCCCCCCACAGTGTCGCCATGGTCCCCTCCTGACCCCGCCCCTCATGTCCCCATGGCCCACTCTTGCACCCCCCCAGTGTCCCCATGGCCCCCCCCCACAGTGTCCCCATGGCCCCCTCCTGTGTCCCATGGCCCACTCTTGCCCCCCCCTAGTGTCTCCATGGCCCCCCCCCACAGTGTCCCCATAGCCCCCCCCTGTGTCCCATGGCCCACTCTTGCCCCCCCCTAGTGTCTCCATGGCCCCCCCCCACAGTGTCCCCATGGCCCCCCCCCTGTGTCCCATGGCCCACTCTTGCCCCCCCCTAGTGTCTCCATGGCCCCCCCCCCCACAGTGTCCCCATAGCCCCCCCCTGTGTCCCATGGCCCACTCTTGCACCCCCCTAGTGTCCCCATGGCCCCCCCTCACAGTGTCCCCATGGCCCCCTCCTGTGTCCCATGGCCCACTCTTGCACCCCCCTAGTGTCCCCATGACCCCCTCCCCAGTGTCCCCATGGCCCCCTCCTGACCTCCCCCCCGTGTCCCCATGGCCCACTCTTGCACCCCCCTAGTGTCCCCATGGCCCCCCCCCGCCAGTGTCCCCATGGCCCCCCCCCCACAGTGTCCCCATGGCCCCCTCCTGACCTCCCCCTGTGTCCCCATGGCCCTCTCCTAACCCACCCCGTGCCCCCCCTGGCCCCCACTTGCCCCCCCCCCCAGTGCCCCCCCTGGCCCCCACTTGCCCCCCCCCCCAGTGTCCCCATGGCCCCCTCTTGCCCCCCCCCCAGTGTCCCCATGGAGCCTCTCTTATCCCCCTCCAATGTCCCCCCAATGTCCCCCGGGTCCCCACGGTCTCCTCTTGTCCCCCCAGTGCCCCCCCGCCATGTCCCCATGGTCTCCCCTTGCCCCCCTGCCACGTCCCCCCAGTTCCCAGGGACTCCCCCAGTCCCACCCCGCAGCCCCCCGGCCGACGTGATGGGGGGGGCCGCTGTTCCCGGATGCCTGGGTCCCCCCGGCCCCCACCCCGCTGTGGCTGCCGTGGTTTTGGGGGGGCCCCTTCCTGCCGCCTTCCTGGGTGCTACCCAGCCCTGCGGGGCCATAAATGTCCCCCGGGGCTCGAGGGCGGGCAACGATGGCCCCGCTGCTGCTGGCCCTGCTCGCTGGGGTCACTGGTGGGGACCCCCAGGGGGACGGGGACATGGGGGACATGGGGCTATGGGGGGGGCGGGCTGGGGATGTGGGGCGTGGGGGACACAGGGACAGGGCCATGGGGGAGATGGGGACACGGCGGGTGGGGGACAGGGACCAGGGCGATGGGGGTATGGGGACATGGGGAGGGGACAGGGGGCTTTGGTGGGATGGGGATGTGGGGGGACACAGGGGACATGGGGAGGGGACAGGGGGCTTTGGTAGGACGGGGACATGGGGGGTGACATGGGGGACATGGGGAGGGGACGGGGGGCTTTGGTGGGACGGGGACATGGGGGGACACAGGGGACATGGGGAGGGGACAGGGGGCTTTGGTGGGACGGGGACATGGGGGGTGACATGGGACATGGGGAGGGGACAGGGGGCTTTGGTGGGATGGGGACATGGGGGGACACAGGGGACATGGGGAGGGGACAGGGGGCTTTGGTGGGACGGGGACATGGGGGGACACAGGGGACATGGGGAGGGGACAGGGGGCTTTGGTGGGACGGGGACATGGGGGGACACAGGGGACATGGGGAGGGGACGGGGGGCTTTGGTGGGATGGGGACATGGGGGGACACAGGGGACATGGGGAGGGGACAGGGGGCTTTGGTGGGACGGGGACATGGGGGGACACAGGGGACATGGGGAGGGGACGGGGGGCTTTGGTGGGATGGGGATGTGGGGGGTGACATGGGGGACATGGGGAGGGGACGGGGGGCTTTGGTGGGATGGGGATGTGGGGGGACATGGGGGACATGGGGAGGGGACGGGGGGCTTTGGTGGGATGGGGATGTGGGGGGACATGGGGGACATGGGGAGGGGACGGGGGGCTTTGGTGGGATGGGGATGTGGGGGGACATGGGGGACACAGGGCACATGGGGAGGGAACGGGGGGCTTTGGTGGGACGGGGACATGGGGGGTGACATGGGGACATGGGGGGGACACGGGGAGGGGACAGGGGGCGTTGGTGGGACGGGGACATGGGGGGTGACATGGGGGACATGGGGGGGACACGGGGGCACACGGGGGGGACGTGTCTCCTGATGTGGCACTGCCCAGCCCTGCTGCTGGTGGGGGCCGAGGGCTCCCCGCCGGGCACCCTGCCTGTGGGTGCCGGGGGGCCGCAGCTGGGCACCCCCGGCTTCCAGCATCCCCCCGGCGCCGAGGAGGGGCTCCACCTGAGTGACGACGACATCATGGTGAGGGGACGTGGGGGGCACGGGGCTGGGGGGCACCCACGGGGCACTGGGACGGCATCACTGGGCGCACCCATAGGGGCTCTGGTGGGGACCCACGGGGGACTGGGAGGGCCCTGGGAGGGGTCCTGGTGGGCGCCAAGGGGGGTTACCCGTGAGGGCAGAGGGGTGGCATTGTGGGGGCACTGGTGGGCACGGGGAGGGCACCCATGGGGGCCTGGGCGCGTACTGGGTGGGGACTGGGGGGGGGGTGGCATCCACGGGGGACTGGGGCGGGCAGCAAGAGAGGGACTGGGAGGGCGCTGAGGGGGACCCCGGGTGGGCACCGGGCTGGCGGGGGGGGGGCGCTGGGGGGCACCGCTGGGTGCTGAGGCGTGGGTGCGCAGAGCGGCGAGGGGCCCCCCTCCGGCCTCGGGCGCTGCTCCATCTGCAAGTGGGTGGTGAAGAAGCTCAAGCACGTCGTGGTGAACCCCAAGGACAAGGTGAGGCCGGGGGGGGGACGGGCAGGGGGACACGGTGCCCCCCCCCCGGGCGCCAGTCCCCGCCCCGCGCGAAGCGTCCCCGTGCGAGGCCGTGTCCCCCTCGTGCAACGCCCCTCGTGCGACGCCCCCGTGCAGGGCAAGGCACGACCCCTGTGCTGTGCAAAACCCCTGTGCACGGTGATGCACCCCGTGCAAGGCCCTCGTGCAAGGCACTATCCCCCGTGCAAGGCCCTCGTGCAAAGCAATACCCTCGTGCAAGGGTCTCGTGCAAGGCACTATCCCCCGTGCAAGGCCCTCGTGCAAAGCAATACCCTCGTGCAAGGGTCTCGTGCAAGGCAATTCCCCTCCCCGTGCGAGACGATGCCCTTGTGCAAGGCCCTCGTGCAAGGGGATGCCCCCCATGTGACACCCCCCCCCGCCGTGCAAAGCCCCCGTGCGCAGCGACGCCCCCCCACGCCCCACCGCCCCACCCCTGTGCCCCCCACCCGCGTTCCCACCCCCCAAACACTCACCACGCGCGCCCCCCCCACCCACGCGCGCCCCCCCCACCCGGTGCCCCCCGCGCCCGGTGCCCCCCATACGTGCGCCCCCCCCACGTGCCCCTCCCGTGTGCCCCCCCCAGGCGGGGGTCGCGAACATCACCCACCGCCTGTGCGGGCGGCTGGCGGTGGGGAAGGGGCTGTGCCGTGACCTGCTGAGCCGCGCCCTGGCACCCATCGAGGCGGCCCTGAAGCGCCACGAGACCCCCACCCACCTCTGCGCCCACCTGAACTGGTGTCCCCCGCAGCCCTGAGGAGGTGAGCCCCCCCCCCCCCCCCCCCCCGGGGACCCACACGCCCGGCCGCACCTGCCCCACGAGGGCTCTTGAGTGGGGGGAGGGACGCGGCGCCTCAGAGCCCTGACGGGAAGGGGACGGGGCAGGGGGGTGGGGGGGCGCACCCATGGGTGCTGCCGGCGGGGGCGGGGGGGCCATGGGAATGTGGGAGCGTGGGAACATAGGGGACGGGGGGGCCATGGGGGTGTGGGAACATGGGGGGGTGGGGGGACATGGGGGGATAAGGGGGTGTGGGGGGACATGGGGGGACATGGGGGGACATGGGGGTGTGGGGGACATGGGGGGACACGGGGGGACATGGGGGGACATGGGGGTGTGGGGGACATGGGGGGGTGGGGGGACATGGGGGGACATGGGGGTGGGGGGGACATGGGGGGACACGGGGAGACATGAAGGGACATGGGTGTGTGGGGGGACATGGGGGGACACGGAGGGACATGGTGGGTCATGGGTGTGTGGGGGGACATGGGGGTGGGGGGGACATGGGGGGACACGGGGAGACATGAAGGGACATGGGTGTGTGGGGGGACATGGGGGTGTGGGGGGACATGGGGGTGTGGGGGACATGGGGGGACACGGGGGGACATGGGGGGACATGGGGGTGTGGGGGACATGGGGGGACACGGGGGGACATGAAGGGACATGGGTGTGTGGGGACATGGGTGTGTGGGGGGACATGGGGGGACATGGGGGGACATGGGTGTGTGGGGGGACATGGGGGGACATGGGGGTGGGGGGGACATGGGGGGACACGGAGGGACATGGCGGGTCATGGGTGTGTGGGGGGACATGGGTGTGTGGGGGGACATGGGGGGACAAGGGGGTGGGGGGGACATGGGGGGACACGGGGGGACATGGGGGGACAAGGGGGTGTGGGGGACATGGGGGGACACGGGGGGACATGGGGGGACACGGGGGTGTGGGGGACATGGGGGGACACGGGGGGACATGGGGGGACAAGGGGGTGTGGGGGACATGGGGGGACACGGGGGGACATGGGGGGACATGGGGGTGTGGGGGACATGGGGGGACACGGGGGGACATGGCGGGTCATGGGTGTGTGGGGACATGGGGGTGTGGGGGGACATGGGGGGACACGGGGGTGTGGGGGACATGGGGGGACACGGGGGGACATGGCGGGTCATGGGTGTGTGGGGACAAGGGGGTGTGGGGGACATGGGGGGACATGGGGGTGGGGGGGACGTGGAGGGACATGGAAGGGCATGAGGGGACATGTGGGACGTGGGGACGTGGGGGGACACGGGGGTCTGGGGAGGGCACGGGGGTGGTGACACGGGGACATCGTGGGAGACAGGGGCCGGGGGCACAGCGCCCGTGGGTGCCCTGTCCCCACTGCCACCTCCCCGCCAGGCACCAGCCAGCTCCGAGGGCACCCGATGTCCCCCGCGGCCCCCTGAACTGCCCCCCCCCCAGCGCCACCGGTGCCCCCCGCGTCCCCCCACCCATCCCCACCCATCCCTCGCGGCTCAATAAAGTCATTGTCACCGCAGGGGCGGCCCCCGCTCCGTCCCCGCTGCCGGGGTGGGATGGGGACCCCGCCGGGGTCACGGGGCCGTGGGGCCGGGGGGTGGCAGCCCCCCGGTGTCCCCGAGGCGGGCGTCGCGCCAGCGGCCACCCCCCGGCGGGGCTATAAGAGGCGCTGGGGCTCGGCCCTGCCAGGGCCGCCATGGCACCGCGGCCGCCCGCGCTGGCGCTCCTGCTCGCCCTGCTCCGCGCCGCCCCAGGTAGGGCCCCCGCACCCCCGGCCCCGGCACCCCAACGCTGGGAGACCCCCCGCCCCGCGCGGGGTGCCTCCCCACGTATGGGTGCCATCCCCCCGCAAAGCTGGGTGCCCCCCCAAGGCTGGCTTCCTCACCCACGGCTGGGTGCACCCCAGATGCGGGTGCCCCAGAAAAGTGGGTGACACCCCAGATCTGGGTGTCACCCCTCCCAAAGCTGGGTGCCCCCCAAAGTTGGGTTCCCCCCCCAATGCTGGGTGCAACCCGAGGGCTGGGTGCCGCCCCTCCCAAAGCTGGGTGCCCCCCAAAGTTGGGTTCCCCCCCCAATGCTGGGGGCAACCCGAGGGCTGGGTGCCACCCCTCCCAAAGCTGGGTGTCCCCCCCAAAGGTGGGTGCCCCCCCAAGGCTTGGTGCCTCACCCACGGCTGGGTGCACCCCAGATCTGTGTGCCCCCCTGCCAAATCAGGGGGCACCCCCAGATATGGGTGCCACTCCTCCCAAAGGTGGGTGCCCCCCCAAGGCTTGGTGCCTCACCCACGGCTGGGTGCACCCCAAATCTCTGTGCCCCCCTGCCAAATCAGGGTGCACCCCCAGATATGGGTGCCACTCCTCCCAAAGGTGGGTGCCCCCCCAAGGCTTGGTGCCTCACCCACGGCTGGGTGCACCCCAAATCTCTGTGCCCCCCTGCCAAATCAGGGGGCACCCCCAGATATGGGTGTCACCCCTCCCAAAGCTGGGTGCCCCCCAAAGTTGGGTTCCCCCCCCAATGCTGGGGGCAACCCGAGGGCTGGGTGCCACCCCTCCCAAAGCTGGGTGTCCCCCCCAAAGGTGGGTGCCCCCCCAAGGCTTGGTGCCTCACCCACGGCTGGGTGCACCCCAAATCTCTGTGCCCCCCTGCCAAATCAGGGTGCACCCCCAGATATGGGTGCCACTCCTCCCAAAGCTGGGTGCCCCCCCCAAGGCTTGGTGCCTCACCCACGGCTGGGTGCACCCCAAATCTCTGTGCCCCCCTGCCAAATCAGGGGGCACCCCCAGATATGGGTGCCACCCCTCCCAAAGCTGGGTGCCCCCCCAAGGCTAGGAGCATCCTCGGGGTGGGTGCACCCCAGGTCTCTGAGCCCCTCAAAAGTGGGTGCACCCCCAAGGCTGGGTGCAGCCCCCTGGAGACCCCATGGTGGAGTGGGGGGGCAGGGGCCAGACACCTGGGTCCCCTCCCCAGGGTTGGGCCGCGGGGGGGGGCTGTGGAGAGCCCACATTGGGGGTGAAGGGTGGGGACCCCTGGGTCCCCTCTTGAGGTTGGGAGGGAGAGGGGGGACCTTGGGTGGGGGGTCCCAGACACCTGGGTCCCCTCTGGAGGTGGGACACCGGGGAGGGGCACTGAGGATGGGGGGTCCCGGTTGCTTGGCCCCCCCCCAGGAGGGGTGGGGGTGGGATGGGCACATTGTGGGTGGGGGGTGTTAGGGTGGGGGTCCCAGACGCCTGGGTGCCCCACGAGGGCGGGGCGCTGGGTGCTGATGGCAGCCACAGGGCTGGGGGTGCCGGAGGGGCGCTGTGGGGTGCCCCCCGATGCCTGGTGCCAGAGCTGGGAGACGGCGCTGCGCTGCGGGGCCCTGGGGCACTGCGCCCGCCACGCCTGGGCGCCCCCCGCCACGGTGAGCCCACTGCCCCACAGACCCCCCGCAGTGCCCCACAGACCCCCGTGGATCCCCAGAGACCCCCCCGTGTGACCCCAGAGACCCCCGTGTGTCCCCACAGGCCCCCGTGTGTCCCCATAGCACCCCCCGTGTATCCCCACAGACCCCCCCGTGTCCCCCCAGGACCCCGTGTGTCCCCATAGCACCCCCCGTGTATCCCCACAGACCCCCCCGTGTCCCCCCAGGCCCCTGTGTGTCCCCATAGCACCTCCCGTGTATCCCCACAGGCCCCCGTGTGCCCCCATAGCACCCCCCGTGTATCCCCACAGGCCCCCATGTGCCCCCATAGCACCCCCCGTGTGTCCCCACAGGCCCCCATGTGTCCCCATAGCACCCCCCGTGTGTCCCCACACCCCTCCATGGTCGTATATTCCCAGCACACCCCTCTGTCCCTCGGGCCCCGTGGCCCCATGCCCTACGCCCCTTGTCCCCCATCTCCCCACACCCCAGTTCCCCCACGTCCCAATGTCCCCACGTCCCAATGTCCCCATGTCCCAGTGTCCCCCATGTCCCCGTTCCCCTTTGTCCGGACACCCCAATGTCCCCCCGTCCCCCGCCCCCATGTCCCCATGTCCACTCTCCCCCATGCCCCCAAGCCCACACATCCCCATGTCCGTGTGTCCCCACATCCCAACGTCCCCACGCCCCCGTGTCCCCGAGTCCCCGTGTCCCCCTGTCCCCCTGTCCCCACGCCCTCTCTCCTCTGCCCCCCGAGCTCACCTCCCCACGCCCCACGTCCCCTCGTGCCCGTGTCCCCACGTCCCCGCGCCCACCCCCACCGCCGCCTCTCGCAGGACGTCTGTGCCGACTGCCAGGAGATCGTCACCCTCCTCACCCGCATGGCCAACGAGTCGGCCACCAAGGTGCCCGCGGGGGTGGGGGGCTCCGGGGGGCGCAGCGGGTGCCAGCACGGTGCCAAGGTGGCCGTGGGGTGGGCGCAGGGTGGGGGGGCTCCGGGGGGGCGCAGCGGGTGCCAGCACGGTGCCAAGGTGGCCGTGGGGTGGGCGCAGGGTGGGCGCAGGGTGGGGGGGGTCCGGGGGGTCGCAGCGGGTGCCAGCACGGTGCCAAGGTGGCCGTGGGGTGGGCGCAGGGTGGGCTCTGGGGGGCTCTGGGGGGGCGCAGCGGGTGCCAGCACGGTGCCAAGGTGGCGGTGGGGTGGGCGCAGGGTGGGCTCTGGGGGGCTCTGGGGGGGCGCAGCGGGTGCCAGCACGGTGCCAAGGTGGCCGTGGGGTGGGCGCAGGGTGGGCTCTGGGGGGCTCTGGGGGGGCGCAGCGGGTGCCAGCACGGTGCCAAGGTGGCCGTGGGGTGGGCGCAGGGTGGGCGCAGGGTGGGGGGGGTCCGGGGGGTCGCAGCGGGTGCCAGCACGGTGCCAAGGTGGCCGTGGGGTGGGCGCAGGGTGGGCTCTGGGGGGCTCTGGGGGGGCGCAGCGGGTGCCAGCACGGTGCCATGGTGGCGGTGGGGTGGGCGCAGGGTGGGCTCTGGGGGGCTCTGGGGGGGCGCAGCGGGTGCCAGCACGGTGCCAAGGTGGCCGTGGGGTGGGCGCAGGGTGGGCTCTGGGGGGCTCTGGGGGGGCGCAGCGGGTGCCAGCACGGTGCCAAGGTGGCCGTGGGGTGGGCGCAGGGTGGGCTCTGGGGGGCTCTGGGGGGGCGCAGCGGGTGCCAGCACGGTGCCAAGGTGGCCGTGGGGTGGGCGCAGGGTGGGCTCTGGGGGGCTCCGGGGGGGCGCAGCGGGTGCCAGCACGGTGCCAAGGTGGCCGTGGGGTGGGCGCAGGGTGGGCTCTGGGGGGCTCTGGGGGGTCGCAGCGGGTGCCAGCACGGTGCCAAGGTGGCGGTGGGCGCAGGCGGCCGCGGAGGGCTTCCTGCGGCGGGAGTGCGCGGCGCTGCCGGTGCCCACCATGGTGACGTCGTGCCAGGACCTGGTGCACAAGGCCTTCAGCCTCCTCCTCGCTGACCTCGAGGGGCACCTCGTGAGTGAGCACCCGCGGGTGCTGCGGCGGGGGGCGGGGGCAGCGCGGGGGGCTGGGCCACCTCGGGGTGCTTGGGGACCCCGTGCCATCTGGGGACACCTCGGGGTGCTGGGGAGGGGGGTTTGGGGACCCCGTGCCATCTGGGGTCACCTCGGGGTGCTGGGGAGGGGGGTTTGGGGACCCCGTGCCATCTGGGGACACCTCGGGGTGCTGGGGAGGGGGGTTTGGGGACCCCGTGCCATCTGGGGACACCTCGGGGTGCTGGGGAGGGGGCTTTGGGGACCCCGTGCCATCTGGGGACACCTCGGGGTGCTGGGGAGGGGGGTTTGGGGACCCCGTGCCATCTGGGGTCACCTCGGGGTGCTGGGGAGGGGGTTTGGGGACCCCGTGCCATCTGGGGACACCTCGGGGTGCTGGGGAGGGTGCTTTGGGGACCCCGTGCCATCTGGGGACACCTCGGGGTGCTGGGGAGGGGGGTTTGGGGACCCCGTGCCATCTGGGGACACCTCGGGGTGCTGGGGAGGGTGGTTTGGGGACCCCGTGCCATCTGGGGACACCTCGGGGTGCTGGGGGCTTTGGGGGCCCCGACCACCCAGGTCACCTTGGGGTGTTTGGGGACCCCGTGCCACCTGGGCCACCTTGGGGTGCCCTGTGCCGGGTGCCCCCTCTCCCCCTGCACCCCACAGAAGCCCTCAGCCATCTGCGCCCACCTGGAGCTGTGCCCCGGCGAGCTGGGGGGGGCCCCGGCCGCGCCCCCCCTGGGGATGCTCAGCGCCCGCCTGCAGGTGGGGGGTCCTCGGGGCACGCGTGGGAGTGGGGGCACCGGTGTTGTGTCGGTGGGCGTCCCCGTGGGTGTTCACCTGGGCCGCCCCACGCCCACGAGTGGGGGCCTCCCCGCGGGCACCCACAGCCCTGGAGCCAGGCACCCACAGGCCCCTCGGCGGGCGCGAGGCAGCGCCGCGGCCCCCACCATTAGGCTCCAGAGTGAACGCCTCTCCCCAGGCGGCCGCCGGCGAGGCCCTGCCCGTGCCCGTGCCGCTGTGCTGGCTGTGCCGCACCTTCCTGGCCCGCGCCGAGGCCGCCATCCCGACGCGGGCGCTGGGGACGGCGGCGGCGGGGCTGTGCCGGGCGCTGCCGGTGGCGGCGGTGGGCGCGTGCCAGTGCCTGGCGCAGCGGTACATGGCGCTGGCGCTGGAGGGGCTCCTGGGGCGCCTGGCCCCCCGCCTGCTCTGCCGCCTGGCCCTGGGCTGCCGCCCCGAGGTGGGGGGCGCCCCGCTGCCGGCGCCTCCCCGGCACCCCCTGGGAGCCACCGGGGCCCCGCCAGCCGCCTGTGCCGGCACCGAGGTGAGTGAGGGGACGCGGTGGCCTTGATGGCCCCGGGGGGGCGGGTGGCACAGGGGGGGCCCTGGGACACGCCTGGGGGCGGGGGGGGCACGGGCCCCAGGGATGTGACAGGGCACCCAAGGGTGTCACAGCCTGCAGGGTCATGCCCTGGGGTGTCACAGCCCCTGGGGACACGTCCTGGGGACCCCAAGGGTGTCACAGCCCCTGGGGACATGTCCTGGGGACCCAAAGGGTGTCACAGCCCCTGGGGACATGTCCTGGGGACCCAAAGGGTGTCACATCCCCTGGGGACACGTCCCGGGGACCCAAAGGGTGTCACATCCCCTGGGGACATGTCCTGGGGACCCAAAGGGTGTCACAGCCCCTGGGGACACGTCCTGGGGACCCAAAGGGTGTCACAGCCCCTGGGGACACGTCCTGGGGACCCAAAGGGTGTCACAGCCCCTGGGATCATGTCCCGGGGACCCAAAGGGTGTCACAGCCCCTGGGGACACGTCCTGGGGACCCAAAGGGTGTCACATCCCCTGGGGACACGTCCCGGGGACCCAAAGGGTGTCACAGCCCCTGGGGACACGTCCTGGGGACCCAAAGGGTGTCACATCCCCTGGGGACACGTCCTGGGGACCCAAAGGGTGTCACATCCCCTGGGGACATGTCCTGGGGACCCAAAGGGTGTCACATCCCCTGGGGACACGTCCTGGGGACCCAAAGGGTGTCACAGCCCCTGGGGACACGTCCCGGGGACCCAAAGGGTGTCACATCCCCTGGGGACACGTCCCGGGGACCCAAAGGGTGTCACAGCCCCTGGGGACACGTCCTGGGGACCCAAAGGGTGTCACAGCCCCTGGGGACACGTCCTGGGGACCCAAAGGGTGTCACATCCCCTGGGGACATGTCCTGGGGACCCAAAGGGTGTCACATCCCCTGGGGACACGTCCTGGGGACCCAAAGGGTGTCACATCCCGCAGGGACACGTCCTGGGGACCCAAAGGGTGTCACAGCCCCTGGGATCATGTCCTGGGGA
This sequence comes from Phalacrocorax carbo, assembly GCF_963921805.1. Lineage (NCBI taxonomy): Eukaryota > Metazoa > Chordata > Aves > Suliformes > Phalacrocoracidae > Phalacrocorax > Phalacrocorax carbo. Next base: position 590,929 of record NC_087536.1, on the reverse strand, counting down.
CCCAAAGGGTGTCACAGCCCCTGGGGACACGTCCTGGGGACCCAAAGGGTGTCACAGCCCCTGGGGACACGTCCTGGGGACCCAAAGGGTGTCATATCCCCTGGGGACACGTCCTGGGGACCCAAAGGGTGTCACAGCCCCTGGGGTCATGTCCTGGGGACCCAAAGGGTGTCACATCCCTTGGGGACACGTCCTGGGGACCCAAAGGGTGTCACAGCCCCTGGGGTCATGTCCTGCGGACCCAAAGGGTGTCACAGCCCCTGGGGACACGTCCTGGGGACCCAAAGGGTGTCACATCCCGTGGGGACACGTCCTGGGGACCCAAAGGGTGTCACAGCCCGCAGGGACATGTCCTGGGGACCCAAAGGGTGTCACATCCCCTGGGGACACGTCCTGGGGACCCAAAGGGTGTCACAGCCCCTGGGGACACGTCCTGGGGACCCAAAGGGTGTCATATCCCCTGGGGACACGTCCTGGGGACCCAAAGGGTGTCACAGCCCCTGGGGACACATGCCGGGGTGTCACAGCTCCAGAGGAGGTACCCAGCGGTCCCACAGCCCCAGAAAGTTGTCACCCCCCCCCCCAGAACCTGCCAGGGTCCCCAAGGGTGTCACAGCCCCCGGGGGACACACTCAGGGGTGCCACCAGCTACAGGACCCCCCCCCGCCAAGGGGGGCACTGAGAGTGCCACAGTGCCAAGGGATGCACTGCGGACATCACGGCCTTGGGGGGGGGGTCCCAGGGGCGTCCCCACGCCGGGGGGTCCCGGGGAGCCCCTGACACCCATGTCCCACCCCACAAGGACCTCCCCGCGCTGTCGCCAAACGTGGGGCTCTGCGCCCTGGGCCCGACCTACTGGTGCTCCAGCCCCGAGGCCGCCCGCCGCTGCCAGGTGAGTTGGGGGCATCCTTGTCCCCAAAGCAGGGGGCAAAGGCGGGGGCTGGCGCCCACCTCACCCCCCCACCCCGCTCTCCCCCAGGCCCTGCAGCACTGCCAGGAGCACGTCTGGGCTTAGGGGGGCACAAGGAGCGACCCCAGCCGCCCCCCTCACCCCCAGCCCCCAAATAAAGCTTGCAGAGCACCCTGACCGGTGTCCCCAGTTTTTCAGGGTGTTTCGGGGCGCGGCGGGGGGTGATGGGGTGGGGGTGGGGGCGGCTTTCTCGGAAAGGAGGTGGGTTTTCACACGTCCCCAGAAGGTGCGAAAGCCACGACCTTCCCCCCGCGCCCGGATCAGAGCGGAGGCGGAAGAGGGTTACCGAGGTGCAGCGGGGGGCTTTTCATGGCGGGAGGGGCACCGGGAGCAGTTGGGGTGCCCCAGGGGGGCTGGGGTGCCCTCGGGGGGCTTTGGGTGGTTCCAGAGGGGGTTGGGTGCCCCCAGAGGGGCTGTACCGTGCCCATGAGGGGGTTTTGGGTGCCCCCAGGGGGGTTCGGGTGCCCCTGATGGAGTCTGGGGTGCCCCCAGGGGGGCTGAGGGTGCCCCCAAGGGGACGTTGAGTGGTTCCAGAGGGGGCTGGGTGCCCCCAGAGGGGCTGTACAGTGCCCATGAGGGGGTTTTGGGTGCCCCCAGGGGGGGTTGGGTGCCCCCAGGGGGGCTGAGGGTGCCCCCAAGGGGACGTTGGGTGGTTCCAGAGGGGGCTGGGCGCCCCCAGAGGGGCTGTACAGTGCCCATGAGGGGGTTTTGGGTGCCCCCAGGGGGGTTCGGGTGCCCCTGATGGAGTCTGGGGTGCCCCCAAGGGGACGTTGGGTGGTTCCAGAGGGGGCTGGGTGCCCCCAGAGGGGCTGTACAGTGCCCATGAGGGGGTTTTGGGTGCCCCCAGGGGGGCTGAGGGTGCCCCCAAGGGGACGTTGGGTGGTTCCAGAGGGGGCTGGGTGCCCCCAGAGGGGCTGTACAGTGCCCATGAGGGGGTTTTGGGTGCCCCCAGGGGGGGTTGGGTGCCCCAGGGGGGCTGAGGGTGCCCCCAAGGGGACGTTGGGTGGTTCCAGAGGGGGCTGGGCGCCCCCAGAGGGGCTGTACGGTGCCCATGAGGGGGTTTGGGTGGCCCTGAGGGGCTCAGGCACCCTGTTGGTTCGACTCATGCGCCTCGTTTCCAGGCCTGCGGCAGAGCAGGGTGAGGGTGGGGTCGGGGGGGGCGAGGGGACGCCGCGGGGGGGGCCAGGGGTCCCCTGGGAGCGCCCCCGCTGTCCCCGCAGCCCCTCCCCTGCTGTTCGCCTCCCAGAGGGGGACCCTCGGGGCAGGGTGTGGGGGACCTGCGGGTCCTGCAGCTCGTGCCCCCTCCCAGTGCCCCGCGAGGGGACGGGAGGGGACCCAGTGACGCCGCTGGGACCACCGCCCCTGTCACCCCCCGGGGACCCGCGACACTCGCGTGGTGCAACACGGGGATACGGTGAGTGTGTGTCCCCCCCCGGGGCTGTGTGTCCCCCCCCAGGGCTGTGTGTCCCTATAGCGTGTGTGTGTGTCCCCCCCCAGGGCTGTGTGTCCCTATAGCGTGTGTGTGTCCCCCCCCCCAGGGCTGTGTGTCCCCCCCCCGGGGCTGTGTGTCCCTATAGCGTGTGTCCCCCCCCCAGGGCTGTGTGTCCCTATAGCGTGTGTGTGTCCCCCCCCCAGGGCTGTGTGTCCCTATAGCGTGTGTGTGTCCCCCCCCCAGGGCTGTGTGTCCCTATAGCGTGTGTGTGTCCCCCCCCGGGGCTGTGTGTCCCTATAGCGTGTGTGTGTCCCCCCCCCAGGGCTGTGTGTCCCTATAGCGTGTGTGTCCCCCCCCCAGGGCTGTGTGTCCCCCCCCAGGGCTGTGTGTCCCTATAGCGTGTGTGTGTCCCCCCCCCCGGGGCTGTGTGTCCCCCCCCAGGGCTGTGTGTCCCCCCCCCAGGGCTGTGTGTCCCCCCCCAGGGCTGTGTGTCCCTATAGCGTGTGTGTGTCCCCCCCCCCAGGGCTGTGTGTCCCCCCCCCGGGGCTGTGTGTCCCTATAGCGTGTGTCCCCCCCCCAGGGCTGTGTGTCCCTATAGCGTGTGTGTGTCCCCCCCCCAGGGCTGTGTGTCCCTATAGCGTGTGTGTGTCCCCCCCCCAGGGCTGTGTGTCCCTATAGCGTGTGTGTGTCCCCCCCCGGGGCTGTGTGTCCCTATAGCGTGTGTGTGTCCCCCCCCCAGGGCTGTGTGTCCCTATAGCGTGTGTGTCCCCCCCCCAGGGCTGTGTGTCCCCCCCCAGGGCTGTGTGTCCCTATAGCGTGTGTGTGTCCCCCCCCCCGGGGCTGTGTGTCCCCCCCCAGGGCTGTGTGTCCCCCCCCCAGGGCTGTGTGTCCCCCCCCAGGGCTGTGTGTCCCTATAGCGTGTGTGTGTCCCCCCCCCCAGGGCTGTGTGTCCCTATAGCGTGTGTGTGTGTCCCCCCCCGGGGCTGTGTGTCCCCCCCCAGGGCTGTGTGTCCCCCCCCCAGGGCTGTGTGTCCCCCCCCAGGGCTGTGTGTCCCTATAGCGTGTGTGTGTCCCCCCCCCCAGGGCTGTGTGTCCCTATAGCGTGTGTGTGTCCCCCCCCGGGGCTGTGTGTCCCTATAGCGTGTGTGTGTCCCCCCCCCAGGGCTGTGTGTCCCTATAGCGTGTGTGTCCCCCCCCCAGGGCTGTGTGTCCCCCCCCCAGGGCTGTGTGTCCCTATAGCGTGTGTGTGTCCCCCCCCCAGGGCTGTGTGTCCCCCCCCAGGGCTGTGTGTCCCTATAGCGTGTGTGTGTGTCCCCCCCCGGGGCTGTGTGTCCCTATAGCGTGTGTGTGTCCCCCCCCCAGGGCTGTGTGTCCCTATAGCGTGTGTGTGTCCCCCCCCAGGGCTGTGTGTCCCTATAGCGTGTGTGTGTCCCCCCCCCAGGGCTGTGTGTCCCTATAGCGTGTGTGTGTCCCCCCCCCGGGGCTGTGTGTCCCTATAGCGTGTGTGTGTCCCCCCCCAGGGCTGTGTGTCCCTATAGCGTGTGTGTGTCCCCTCCCAGGGCTGTGTGTCCCTATAGCGTGTGTGTGTCCCCCCCCAGGGCTGTGTGTCCCTATAGCGTGTGTGTGTCCCCCCCCCAGGGCTGTGTGTCCCTATAGCGTGTGTGTGTCCCCCCCCCGGGGCTGTGTGTCCCCCCCAGGGCTGTGTGTCCCTATAGCGTGTGTGTGTCCCCCCCCCCGGGGCTGTGTGTCCCTATAGCGTGTGTGTGTCCCCCCCCCAGGGCTGTGTGTCCCTATAGCGTGTGTGTGTCCCCCCCCCAGGGCTGTGTGTCCCTATAGCGTGTGTGTGTCCCCCCCCCCGGGGCTGTGTGTCCCTATAGCGTGTGTGTGTCCCCCCCCAGGGCTGTGTGTCCCTATAGCGTGTGTGTGTCCCCCCCCAGGGCTGTGTGTCCCTATAGCGTGTGTGTGTCCCCCCCCAGGGCTGTGTGTCCCTATAGCGTGTGTGTGTCCCCCCCCCAGGGCTGTGTGTCCCTATAGCGTGTGTGTGTCCCCCCCCCGGGGCTGTGTGTCCCTATAGCGTGTGTGTGTCCCCCCCCCCAGGGCTGTGTGTCCCTATAGCGTGTGTCCGCCCCCCCCCGGGCTGTGTGTCCCTATAGCGTGTGTGTGTCCCCCCCCAGGGCTGTGTGTCCCTATAGCGTGTGTCCCCCCCCCAGGGCTGTGTGTCCCTATAGCGTGTGTGTGTCCCCCCCCCCAGGGCTGTGTGTCCCTATAGCGTGTGTGTGTCCCCCCCCCCAGGGCTGTGTGTCCCCCCCCCAGGGCTGTGTGTCCCCCCCCCGGGGCTGTGTGTCCCTATAGCGTGTGTGTGTCCCCCCCCCAGGGCTGTGTGTCCCTATAGCGTGTGTCCCCCCCCCAGGGCTGTGTGTCCCTATAGCGTGTGTGTGTCCCCCCCCCCAGGGCTGTGTGTCCCTATAGCGTGTGTCCCCCCCCCAGGGCTGTGTGTCCCTATAGCGTGTGTCCCCCCCCCAGGGCTGTGTGTCCCTATAGCGTGTGTGTGTCCCCCCCCCAGGGCTGTGTGTCCCTATAGCGTGTGTCCCCCCCCCAGGGCTGTGTGTCCCTATAGCGTGTGTGTGTCCCCCCCCCGGGGCTGTGTGCCCCTATAGCGTGTGTGTGTCCCCCCCCAGGGCTGTGTGTCCCTATAGCGTGTGTGTGTCCCCCCCCCAGGGCTGTGTGTCCCTATAGCGTGTGTGTGTCCCCCCCCCAGGGCTGTGTGTCCCTATAGCGTGTGTGTGTCCCCCCCCAGGGCTGTGTGTCCCTATAGTGTGTGTGTGTCCCCCCCCCCAGGGCTGTGTGTCCCTATAGCGTGTGTGTGTCCCCCCCCCAGGGCTGTGTGTCCCTATAGCGTGTGTGTGTCCCCCCCCAGGGCTGTGTGTCCCTATAGCGTGTGTGTCCCCCCCCCCCAGGGCTGTGTGTCCCTATAGCATGTGTGTCCCCCCCCCCCAGGGCTGTGTGTCCCTATAGCGTGTCCCAGGGCTCTGCGTGTCCCCCCGGGGCCCTATGCCCCCATAGGTGCCCACCACGGCGCGCAGGTCCCGGGCACGGCTGTCGAGGTCGCTGAGACATGGGGGGGCACCTAAGAGGTGGTTGGGGTTGGGGGGCGCCCCTGGGGGGTGGTGGGACATAGTGGGGACCCCAGGGGTGGCTGTGACATGGGGGCACACAAGGGGGCACACTTGGGTAGGGCTGGGGCGGGCACCCTAGGGTGGGGGGGATGGGGGGGCACCCCTGGATGGGAGGGGATGGGGGGGGCACCCAAGGGGGTGATGGGGTTGGGGGGCATCCTAGAGTGGGGGGACATAGGGGAGACCCCACAGTGGGCTGCGACATGGGGGGGGGCACCCAGGTGTTGATAGGGATGGGGGCACCTCTGGGCGCACGGGGGGGGGGACGCTGGCAGCCCCCTGAGGGTGCAGGTGCCCCAGGGGGTCCCGGGGGAGACACCAGCCCGGGGTCCCCACCCCACCCCGCCCCCCGACACCCGTGGGCCCCGGCTCGTCTGTCTGGAGTACGAGGGGGACGACGGTGACGTCACCGCTGTCATCGTGCTCCAGGTGGGGACCCCGCGCCCCCCACCCACACCCCCCACCCCCGGAGGTGGCTGGGCGGGGCCCTGGGGGTACCCATGGGTGCCGCGGGGGGGACAAGGAGGGGGGACACCCGGGGGGGGGGGGTGTAGTCCCGGCACCCATGGGTCGGTGGGGGGGGGGTGCCTGGTGCGTGCTGCATCCCTTGGGATGCAGTGGGGGGGTCCCCCTTGGGGCAGGGGGGTGCCGTGGGGCACAGTGGGTGCCCGGTGGGTGCCAACTCACCTGGGATGCAGTGGGTGGGTGTGGGTGCTGCCGTGGGGCATGGGGGGGTGCAGCCGTGGGGCACGGCAGGTGACGGGGTGCCATGGGGCAGGGGGACAGCGCGGAGGTGACACAGCGGGTGTGCGCCCAGAGCCCGATGGAGCCCACCCAGCGCCGAGCCCCCCCTTGGGGTCACCGGTCCCCCCCCTTGGGGACATCCCCTTCCTTGGGGGGACCCAACCCCCTTGGGGACACCGCCCCCCGCCCCCGGGTGACAGTAAAGGTGCTGCGAGGCTCCGGTGTCTTTCTCAGCTTGGGGAAACTGAGGCACGGGGGAGAGACCCCGCTGTGTCCCCGCTGCCATGGGTGCCCCCCTCGGGGGTGGGGGTAGGTGCTGCGCCCCCAGGGTCTCCCCAGCGATCGTCCTGCTGCTCCGTTACCGTAGGGTCTCCCCAAATCCAGCCCCGGTTCTTATTTAGCGCTGGGTCTCCCCAAATCCAGCCCCGGTTCGTATTTAGCGCTGGGTCTCCCCAAATCCAGCCCCGGTTCTTATTTAGCGCTGGGTCTCCCCAAAACCAGCCCCGGTTCTTATTTAGCGCTGGGTCTCCCCAAATCCAGCCCCGGTTCTTATTTAGCGCTGGGTCTCCCCAAATCCAGCCCCGGTTCTTATTTAGCGCTGGGTCTCCCCAAATCCAGCCCCGGTTCTTATTTAGCGCTGGGTCTCCCCAAATCCAGCCCCGGTTCTTATTTAGCGCTGGGTCTCCCCAAATCCAGCCCCGGTTCGTATTTAGCGCTGGGTCTCCCCAAATCCAGCCCCGGTTCTTATTTAGCGCTGGGTCTCCCCAAATCCAGCCCCGGTTCTTATTTAGCGCTGGGTCTCCCCAAAACCAGCCCCGGTTCTTATTTAGCGCTGGGTCTCCCCAAATCCAGCCCCGGTTCTTATTTAGCGCTGGGTCTCCCCAAATCCAGCCCCGGTTCTTATTTAGCGCTGGGTCTCCCCAAATCCAGCCCCGGTTCTTATTTAGCGCTGGGTCTCCCCAAATCCAGCCCCGGTTCTTATTTAGCGCTGGGTCTCCCCAAAACCAGCCCCGGTTCTTTTTTAGCGCTGGGTCTCCCCAAATCCAGCCCCGGTTCTTATTTAGCGCTGGGTCTCCCCAAAACCAGCCCCGGTTCTTATTTAGCGCTGGGTCTCCCCAAAACCAGCCCCGGTTCTTATTTAGCGCTGGGTCTCCCCAAATCCAGCCCCGGTTCTTATTTAGCGCTGGGTCTCCCCAAAACCAGCCCCGGTTCTTATTTAGCGCTGGGTCTCCCCAAAACCAGCCCCGGTTCTTATTTAGTGCTGGGTCTCCCCAAAACCAGCCCCGGTTCTTATTTAGCGCTGGGTCTCCCCAAAACCAGCCCCGGTTCTTATTTAGCGCTGGGTCTCCCCAAAACCAGCCCCGGTTCTTATTTAGCGCTGGGTCTCCCCAAAACCAGCCCCGGTTCTTATTTAGCGCTGGGTCTCCCCAAAACCAGCCCCGGTTCTTATTTAGCGCTGGGTCTCCCCAAAACCAGCCCCGTGGTTAGTGCAGGGTCTCCGCAGGTGCCGCTGGTGCCGGGACCTCGGTCCCTGCCGGTGGGGGGACGGTGACGATGACGATGGCGGGGGGCGGCCGCGGCAGCCACAGGCCCAGGCCGAGGGCCAGCAGCAGGAGGAGGAGGAAGGCGGCGAGGCCGAAGGCCGCCAGGCGCCAGCGCCGGTGTCCCCTGCGCTGCTGCTGCGCCACGGCCCGCGTGCTGCGGGTGAAGGCCTGGCCCTGCGGGGACAGCGGCAGCCATAGGGTAACCCGTGACCCCCGCCCCTATGGACACACAGGCTATGGGGCTGTACGGCCCTATAGCACGCACCCCACCCCCTCCCCGTGCACTGTGTCCCTATAGTGCCCCCGCCCAGCCCCCCGGCCATGTCCCCCCCCCAGGGCTGTGTGTCCCTATAGCGTGTGTGTGTCCCCCCCCAGGGCTGTGTGTCCCTATAGCGTGTGTGTGTCCCCCCCCAGGGCTGTGTGTCCCTATAGCGTGTGTGTGTCCCCCCCCAGGGCTGTGTGTCCCTATAGCGTGTGTGTGTCCCCCCCCAGGGCTGTGTGTCCCTATAGCGTGTGTGTGTCCCCCCCCCAGGGCTGTGTGTCCCTATAGCGTGTGTGTGTCCCCACCCAGGGCTGTGTGTCCCTATAGCGTGTGTGTGTCCCCCCCCAGGGCTGTGTGTCCCTATAGCGTGTGTCCCCCCCCAGGGCTGTGTGTCCCTATAGCGTGTGTGTGTGTCCCCCCCAGGGCTGTGTGTCCCTATAGCGTGTGTGTGTCCCCCCCCAGGGCTGTGTGTCCCTATAGCGTGTGTGTGTCCCCCCCCCCAGGGCTGTGTGTCCCTATAGCGTGTGTGTGTCCCCCCCCCGGGGCTGTGTGTCCCTATAGCGTGTGTGTGTCCCCCCCCAGGGCTGTGTGTCCCTATAGCGTGTGTGTGTCCCCCCCCCCAGGGCTGTGTGTCCCTATAGCGTGTGTGTGTCCCCCCCCCGGGGCTGTGTGTCCCTATAGCGTGTGTGTGTCCCCCCCCCGGGGCTGTGTGTCCCTATAGCGTGTGTCCCCCCCCCAGGGCTGTGTGCCCCTATAGCGTGTCCCAGGGCTCTGCGTGTCCCCCCGGGGCCCTATGCCCCCATAGGTGCCCACCATGGCGCGCAGGTCCCGGGCACGGCTGTCGAGGTCGCTGAGGCGCCCGTCCCGCTCCAGCGCCCGGTTGAAGTTCTGCTTCATCAGCTCCGTCACCTCCTCTGCCTCGCGCTGGCACCGTGCCAGCCCCGCCTGCCGACGGGGGGGGACACGTGTGGGGGCACCGGGGGTGCGGGCACCGCCGGGAGGGGGAATGTGGGGACCACCGGGACATGGGGGCGTGGGGACACGGAGACCTTGGGGCCATGGGGACAAGGACACTGCAGGGAAGGGGCACCATGGGGCCACGGGGGGACATGGGGCCATGGGGACAAGGGGACATGGGGGGGACAGAGGGGACACGGGGCCATGGGGTCACATAGGGGACACGGGGCCATGGGGTCACATAGGGGACACGGGGCCATGGGGGGACAGAGGGGCCATGGGGACACGGGGAAATGGGGGACCATGGGGATAGTGGGGCCATGGGGACAAGTGGACGTGGAGGGACAGAGGGGACATGGGCCAAGGGGGACCACGGGGCCATGGGGACAGAGTGACATGGGGACAAGGGGACATGGAGGGACAGAGGGACATGGGGGACCATGGGGGGACAGAGGGGACACGGGCCATGGGGACAATGAGGACAAGAGGGGCCATGGGGACAAGAGGGGCCGTGGGGACAAGGGTACTCCAGTGAAGGGGCACCACAGGGACATTGGGGACTGTGGGGACCCTGGGGAAGGGGCATGTGGGGACAAGAGCAGCGTGAGGAGGGGGCACGGGGGCACCCCAGGAACAGGGCCCATGGGGACAACAGGGACAGGGCGCCCATGGGGGCGGGGAGACTGCCGGGGTGGGGCACCGTGGGGACAATGGGGGCCTCGGGGACTCAGGGACCGTGGGGACAAGGGGACCCCAGGGAAGGGGCACATGGGGGCGCGGGGGTACGGGGACCCCAAGGGAGGGGCCCATGCGGGGACAGCGGGGCCAGAGGGGCCATGGGGGCCCACGGGGACAAGGGCTCCGTGAGGGGGGGGCACACGGGGACCGCAGGGCCGGGGGACACAGGGGTGCCAGGGCTGGGACACGCGAGGGTGCCCGGGGGGCGCCCGGGGGCGGGGGGACACGGAAACCCACGGCGGGCCACTCCCCCCCCGCGGCCGTCCCGCCCCCGAGGGGAGCCCGGGGAGGGGGGTGGGCACGGACCGGGGGGTCCCTGAGCCCCGGGGGCCGGTCCCGAGCCCCGGGAAGGGGCGGGTCCCCAGCGCCGGGGGCGCCCCGTGCCCCCCCCCCCGCCCCGGTGCCGGGCCCCCCCCCCGGGAAGGGAAAGCGAAAGCGGCGGCGGAGCCCCGGGCGCTCACCATGGTCCGCCGGGGCGGTACCGGGGCCGGCGGCGGGTCGGGGCGGTACCGGGGCCGGCGGCGGGTCGGGGCGGTACCGGGGCCGGGGCGGTACCGGGGCCGGCGGCGGGTCGGGGCGGCGGCGGGTCGGGGCGGCGGCGGGGCCGGGGCGGCGGCGGGGCCGGTGCCGGTACCGGAGCGCCCGTCCCTGTCCCGCCCCGGCCCCAGCGGCCGCCCCCGGCGGGAGGGACCGGCCCCGCCCCGGCCCCACACCGCGACGTCGCGGTCCCTCCGCAGCCCCCCCGGCGGTGCGTGTCCCCGGGACCCCCCCCCCCCCGCCCCCCGGCCCCGCAGCCCCCCGCAACGTGGCTCCCCAAGGTCCCCAGAGCCGCCCCGCTGCGGGTCCCCCCCAGGGACCCCCCCGGTGGCGGTGCCACCACACTGCGCCCTTTGTTCCCCGGTGCCGGCTGCCAGGCTGGCACCGCTCCCCGCCCCCGCACGGCCGTGCCTGGCCCCGCCGGGGCCCCACGGTGCCCCCACGGTGTCCCCACGGGAGTCTCCACTGTCCCCACGCGTGTCCCCACGGTGTCCCCACGGGAGTCTCCACTGTCCCCACGGTGTCCCCACGGGAGTCTCCACTGTCCCCACGCGTGTCCCCACGGAGTCCCCACGGGAGTCTCCACTGTCCCCACGGTGTCCCCACGGGAGTCTCCACTGTCCCCACGCGTGTCCCCACGGGAGTCTCCACTGTCCCCACGCGTGTCCCCACGGAGTCCCCACGGGAGTCTCCACTGTCCCCACGGTGTCCCCACGGGAGTCTCCACTGTCCCCACGCGTGTCCCCACGGGAGTCTCCACTGTCCCCACACGTGTCCCCACGGAGTCCCCACGGGAGTCTCCACTGTCCCCACGCGTGTCCCCACGGGAGTCTCCACTGTCCCCACGGTGTCCCCACGGGAGTCTCCACTGTCCCCACGCGTGTCCCCACGGGAGTCTCCACTGTCCCCACGCGTGTCCCCACGGTGTCCCCACGGGAGTCTCCACTGTCCCCACGCGTGTCCCCACGGTGTCCCCACGGGAGTCTCCACTGTCCCCACGGTGTCCCCACGGGAGTCTCCACTGTCCCCACACGTGTCCCCACGGTGTCCCCACGGGAGTCTCCACTGTCCCCACGGTGTCCCCACGGGAGTCTCCACTGTCCCCACACGTGTCCCCACGGTGTCCCCACGGGAGTCTCCACTGTCCCCACACGTGTCCCCACGGTGTCCCCACAGGAGTCTCCACTGTCCCCACACGTGTCCCCACGGTGTCCCCACGGGAGTCTCCACTGTCCCCACGGTGTCCCCACGGTGTCCCCACGGGAGTCTCCACTGTCCCCACACGTGTCCCCACGGTGTCCCCACGGGAGTCTCCACTGTCCCCACGCGTGTCCCCATGGCCCACACACACACAGCCCCGCACAGCTTGTCACCCCTGTATTCCCCAGGGACACGCGGGCGGCTGGGGGGTCCCCATGGGTGGGGACGGGGTGGGGGGGGCTCTAGGTGTGGATGGTGCCGGTGGCCAGGAGGATGATGAGGATGAGGATGATGACGCCCACGAGGCCGAGGATGACGAGCAGCTTCACGTTCTTCCACCAGTACCGGCGGGCCATCTTCTGCGACGTCGTCTTGAAGTGCTCTGACTGCAGGGACACCACTCAGGGGGGCGTGGGGACCCCCCCTGCCACCCCCTGCCACCCCGGAGGCACCCCACTGTGACCCCAGAAGCCCCCCACAGCCACGCTGGGGACCCCCACTGTGACCCTGGGGACCCCCAATGCCACCCTGGGGACACCCCCTGTGACCCCAGGGACCCCACCACCATCACCCCAGGGACACTGCTGCCACCCAACTCCCCTCACCCAGTGCCCAACTGGACCCAGTGCCCCAAAGCCCCCTCGGGGACCCTGTGTCATCTCAGGAGCCCTGGACCCACCTTGGGGACCCTGTGCCCACGCTGGGAACCCAGTGCCACCCACCCCAGTGACACTGAGCCCACCCTGGGGACCCTGAGCCCACCCCAGGGGACCAAGTACCACCTACCTGGGCACCCAGTGCCACCCACCTGGGGACCCTGAGCCCACCCTGGGGACCCAGTGCCACCCACCTGGGGACCCTGAGCCCACCCCAGGGACCCAGTGCCCACCTTGGGGACCCTGAGCCCACCCCAGGGACCCAGTGCCACCCACCTGGGGACCCTGAGCCCACCCTGGGGACCCAGTGCCCACCTTGGGGACCCTGAGCCCACCCCGGGGACTCAGTGCCACCCGCCTGGGGACCCTGAGCCCAGCCCGGCGACCCAGTGCCACCCACCCTGGGGACCCTGAGCCCCGCCCGGCGACCCAGTGCCACCCACCTGGGGACTCTGAGCCCACCCCAGTGACCCAGTGCCACCCACCTGGGGACCCTGAGCCCACCCTGGGGACCCAGTGCCACCCACCCTGGGGACCCTGAGCCCCCCCCGGCGACCCAGTGCCACCCACCTGGGGACCCTGAGCCCACCCTGGGGACCCAGTGCCGCCCACCTTGGGGACCCTGAGCCCACCCCGGGGACTCAGTGCCGCCCACCTTGGGGACCCTGAGCCCCCCCCGGTGACCCAGTGCCACCCACCTGGGGGACCCTGAGCCCACCCTGGGGACCCAGTGCCCACCTTGGGGACCCTGAGCCCACCCCAGAGACCCAGTGCCACCCACCTGGGGACTCTGAGCCCACCCCGGGGACCCAGTGCCACCCACCTGGGGACCCTGAGCCCACCCTGGGGACTCAGTGCCCACCTTGGGGACCCTGAGCCCACCCCAGAGACCCAGTGCCACCCACCTGGGGACTCTGAGCCCACCCCGGTGACCCAGTGCCACCCACCTGGGGACTCTGAGCCCACCCCGGGGACCCAGTGCCACCCACCCTGGGGACCCTGAGCCCCCCCCGGCGACCCAGTGCCACCCACCTGGGGACCCTGAGCCCACCCTGGGGACCCAGTGCCACCCACCCTGGGGACCCTGAGCCCACCCTGGGGACCCCATGCCATTCACTTGGTGATCCCGTGCCCACCCCAGTGACCCAGTGCCACCCGCCTGGGGACCCTGAGCCCAGCCCGGACACCCCGCGCCCCCGCGCCCCCCCCTCACGGTGGCCTCCAGGTCCTGGCTCTTGGTGTGGAGCTGCTCGAGGTTCTCGCCCCGCGCCAGGATCCGCTCCACGTTCTGGGTCATGATGGTTTTGACGCCCTCCACCTCCCGCTGCAGCGCCTGCACGCGCCCGCCCGCCTCGCCGCCCGCCTGCTGCGGGGACCGTCAGGGGCGCGCAGGGGCACCCCACGGCACCCCTGAGCGCCTGCCACCCGCCACCGCCCCACACACGCCCTCCTACCCCGTCTGTGCCCTGGGCGTGCCCCCAAGGGCCCCGTATAGACCGCCAGTACCCCCCCCGGCATCCCATGGGCACCCCATGTGCACCCTGGCCACCCCAGCACCCTATAAGCACCCTGAGCACCTCTATGTACCCTGGGCACCCCATAGGCACCCCATATACTCCCTCTGAGCACCCCACAGACACCCCCTGAGCACCCTGGCCACCCTGGCACCCTATAAGCACCCCAAGACCCCTCTATGTACCCTGCACACCCCCCAGCACCCCATAGGCAGCCTGGCCAGCCCCAGCACCCTATAAGCACCCCCTATTTACCCTCGGAACCCCCCCAGCACCCCAAAGGCACCACCCGAGCACCCCATGGGCACCCCAGCCACCCCCAGCACCTTAATAGCACCCCAAGACCCCCCTATGCAGCCTGTGCACCCCCCGGCACCCCATGTGTACCCCAGCCACTCCCCAGTACCCTATAAGCACCCCAAGACCCCCTATGTACCCTGCACATCCCCCAGGCACCCCATATACACCCTCTGAGCACCCCAAAGGCACCGCCCAAGCACCCCATGGGCACCCCAGCCAATCCCAGCATCCTATAAGCACCCCAAGACCCCCCTATGTATCCTGCACACCCCCCAGCACCCCATAGGCAACCCGGCCACCCCCAGCACCCTATAATCACACACTATGTACCCTAGGAACACCCCCAGCACCCCATGGGCACCCCATGTGCACCCTGGCCACCCCCCGGCCCCCTACAAGCACCATGAGCACCTCTATGAACCCTGGGCACCCCATAGGCACCCCATATCCACCCCAAGCACCTGCCAAGCACCCTATATGATGCCCGGGCACTTTCCTAAGCACCGTATAGGCACCCCAAGCACCCAATAGGCGCCTCATATGGATCCCAAGCACCTGCTGCACACCCCATATGCACCCCAGGCACTTCCCCAAGCACCCTATAGGCACCCTGGGCACCCTACATATGCCTGGACACACCCCGAACACGCCATATACACCCCCAAGCACCCTGTGTGCAGCCCAGGCACTTCCCCATGCACTCTATAGGCACCCTATACGCACCCTGGACACCCCATGTGCACCGCCCAAGCACTCCATAGGCACCCTGAGCACCCCACAGGTGGCCCATGTCCACCCCAAACACCTGAGAAGCACCTCATATGCACCCCGGGCACCCCTCAGCACCCCGTATGCAGCCCATATGTACCCCAGACCCCCCATATGCACCCTGGGCATCCCATATGCACCCCCCAAGCACCCTATAGGTACCCCAGAGACATCCTATATGCACCCGAGCACCTGCCAAGCACCCCATAGGCACCCTGGGAACTTCCTTAAGCACCCTATAGGCACCCCAAGCACCTGCCAGGTGCCCCATAGGCACATCCCCAAGCACCCTATAGGCACCCCAGGCACTACTCAGCATCCTATATGCACCCCCTCGGCTCCCCATACATACCCCAGACCCCACATATGCACCCTGAGCACCCCAAGGGTACCCCCCAAGCGCCCCACAGGCTCCCTGGGCACCCCAGAGACACCCTATATCCACCCGAGCACCTGCCGAGCACCCCATAGGCACCCCATAGGTACCCCGGGTACTTCCTCAAGCACCCTACAGGCGCTCCAGGCACCCCCTATACACCCCCGAAGCACCCCATGGGCACCCTGCACACCCCATAGGTGCCCCACATGCACCCAAAACACCTGCCGGGCACCCCGCAGGCACTTCCCCGAGCACCCTGCAGGCACCCCGGACACCCCATAGCGCCCCATATGTACCCCAGGCCCCCCGTAGGCACCACGGGCACCCCAAGGGGACCCCCAAAGAGACCCCCGGCCGCCCCCCGGCCGCCCCCCGGCCCCACCATGGCCGCCCCGCTCCGCTCCGCTCCCGCCGCTCCCGGAAGCCCCGGGCGGGGAGGGGCGGGGTCAGGGGTCGCGGCGGGGCCGGGGGGTGACGGCGGGGTCAGGGGTCGCGGCGGGGTCAGGGGTGACGGGGGGGCGGTGAGAGGGGTGGGCGGAGGGGCGGGAGGGGGGCGCGCCCCCCCCACCCCCCCCAGCCCCTCGCCCCGGGGCGGTGGCGGTCGGCGGCCGCGCCCCGTGACGTGGCGTGACGTGCCCGAGGGGGCGGGGCCGTGGCGATGGCGGCGGTCGCGGGTGCGGCGGCGGGACCGGGGCGTCGGGGACGGGATCGGGGGGGGCACTCGGTGCCCCCCGACCCCCGACCCCCGCCCCCCGACCCCCGCCCCCCGCTGCACGCAGGGCCGGCGCGGCGCAGGCGGGGGGAGGCGGCGGGGGGGGCGCCCGGGGGCGGCCCCCCTCCCCCTCCCCCTCCGCCCCCCGAGGGCCCCGGCCCCGGCCCCGGCACCGGCAGCGGGAGCGGGAGCGGGAGCGGGGCCGGCCGGGCCCGGCGCCTCCTGGGCTTCGAGCTGCGGGACGTGTCGCGG
Source organism: Phalacrocorax carbo (assembly GCF_963921805.1). Classification (NCBI taxonomy): domain Eukaryota; kingdom Metazoa; phylum Chordata; class Aves; order Suliformes; family Phalacrocoracidae; genus Phalacrocorax; species Phalacrocorax carbo. The sequence continues at coordinate 574,788 of NC_087536.1, read as the reverse complement.
TGGGGGCGGTTCGTGCGGCTGCTGCACCGGCCCGCGGACCCCGCCGCGCTGGGCGCCTTCCGGGGCGCCTTCGGTGAGGCCGGGGGGGGCTGGGGGACCCAGGCATTGGGGGGGGCGGGGGGGGGGGGATCCTGGTGGTTGGGGGCGCCCCGGGCATTTGGGGGGGTCCAAGGCACTTGGGAGACCCTGGGCATCCAAGGGTGTCGCAGGCATTCGGGGGGAGCCTGGTGGTTAGGGGGCACCCGGGCATTTTTGGGGGGACCTAGCTGTCTGGGAGGGGCCCAGGCATTTGGGGGGGGGGGGGGCTTGGATATTTGGGGGTCCCTGGGCATCCAGGGGGGACCCAGATGTTGGGGGGAGCCCAGGTATTTCGGGGGACCCCGGTGGTTGGGGGACCCGGGCATTTGGTGGGGGACCTAGATGTCGGGGGGAGGGCTCAGGCATTTGGGGGTCCCTGGGCATCCAGGGGGGACCCAGATGTTGGGGGGAGCCCAGGCATTTGAGGGGGACCCCGATGGCTGGTGGGTCCCAGGCATTTGGAGGGGGATGCAGGCGGTTGGGGGGCACCCTGGCATCTAAAGGGACCCGGGGACTTGGGGCGGGGGTCCCCGGGCGCTTGGGGGTCCCTGGGCACTTCGGGGGGGCCGCGGGCGTCCAGGCCATGCCACGTCGCGGCCAGAGCAAAGGTCCAGGCGAGGTCTGGGGGAGGGAGGGGGGGGGGTCAGCGGCCGCCCGGACACCCGGGTCCCAAGGGGGGGGAGGAGCGCAGGGCACTGACCCCCCATCCCCCCCCAGGGCTGCTGATGGCACTGGACGTGCCCCAGGAGCGGGGCCTGGCGCACCTGGACCAGCGCTTCCTGGACGGGCTGGAGGTGTGCCGCTTCCCCCTGCTGCCCTTCCTGCGGCCCCTGCCCCTCGACTGGATGTACCTGCTGCACGCCACCATGGCCCTCGGTACCGCCACCGCCACCGCCACCGGCACGGCGCTGGGATGGGGACGGGGCTGGGTGTGGAGAAGGGAGCACTGGGGTAGGGACTGGGACGGGCACTGGGACTGGGATAGGGACTGGGACAGCACTGGGACTGGGACACGCACTGGGATAGGGACTGGGACAGGCACAGGGACTGGGATGGGGCCTGGAATGGGAACTGGGACTGGGACACGCACTGGGATAGGGACTGGGACAGGCACAGGGACTGGGATGGGCACTGGGACTGTGACAGGCACTGGGACTGGGGTGGGGCCTGGAATGGGAACTGGGACTGGGACACGCACTGGGATAGGGACTGGGACAGGCACAGGGACTGGGATGGGCATTGGGACTGTGACAGGCACTGGGACTGGGGTGGGGCCTGGAATGGGAACTGGGATAGGGACTGGGACAGCACTGGGATGGGCACTGGGACGGGCACTGGGACAGGCCCTGGGACGGGCACAGGGACTGGGACGGGCACTGGGACTGGGATGGGGCCTGGAATGGGAACTGGGACTGGGACACGCACTGGGATAGGGACTGGGACAGGCACAGGGACTGGGATGGGCATTGGGACTGTGACAGGCACTGGGACTGGGGTGGGGCCTGGAATGGGAACTGGGATAGGGACTGGGACAGCACTGGGACGGGCACAGGGACGGGCACTGGGACAGGCCCTGGGACGGGCACAGGGACTGGGATGGGCACTGGGACGGGCACTGGGACAGCACTGGGACTGGGATGGGCACAGGGACTGACACGGGCACTGGGACGGGCACTGGGATGGGGACAGGCACTGGGATGGGGACGGGCACAGGGACTGGGACAGGCGCGGGGAGGGGCGCTGGGACGGGCACTGGGACGGGCACTGGGACAGGCACTGGGATGAGGACGGGCACTGGGACGGGCACAGGGACTGGGATGGGCACTGGGATGGGCACTGGGACAGCACTGGGACTGGGATGGGCACAAGGACTGACACGGGCACTGGGACTGGCACTGGGACGGGGACGGGCACTGGGACGGACACTGGGATGGGGACGGGCACAGGGACTGGGACAGGCGTGGGGAGGGGCACTGGGACGGGCGCTGGGACGGGCACTGGGACAGGCACTGGGATGAGGATGGGCACTGGGACGGGCACAGGGACTGGGATGGGCACTGGCACTGGGACGGGCGCTGGGACAGGCACTGGGACAGGCACTGGGATGGGGATGGGCACTGGGATGGGCACTGGGATGGGCACAGGTGCTGGGACAGGCACTGGGATGGGGATGGGCACTGGGATGGGCACAGGCGCTGGGACAGGCACTGGGATGGGGATGGGCACTGGGATGGGCACTGGGATGGGCACAGGCGCTGGGACGGGCACTGGGACGCGGACGGGGACGGGCGCTGGGACGGGGCTGGGCCCAGGGAGCAGGAGGGGAAGCGGGGCGGGCCGGGGCCGCGCTCTGGGACTGGTGTCCCAGTGCCAGAGGGGGCCGGGCGCTGGGGGCTGCGCCCCGCAGGGGCCGGGCCGGGCACAGCGGGCTGCGGTGGGTGCCGCAGGGGCGCTGGGCATCATGGCGGGGTGCTGCTACCGCCTGAGCTGCGTCGCCTTCCTGGGGCCCTACTGGTACCTGCTGCTGCTCGACAAGACCTCCTGGAACAATCACTCCTACCTCTACGGGCTCCTGGCCTTCCAGCTGGCGCTGCTGGGCGCCGACCGCTACGGGTGGGCCCCCGCGGCACCCCGGGGGGCTGGGGGCTGGAGGAAGGGGGTGCCCGCCGGGGAGCATGGGCTGAGGTGGGAGGCGTCGGGGGATCCCGGCGAGGTCCCCTGCTCGGTGTCCTCGGGGTGTCACAGGTGCTGGTGTCCCCCGCTATGGCACCAAGGTCCCCTGCTCGGTGTCCCCGGGGTCTCACGGGTGCTGGTGTCCCCCGCTATGGCACCAAGGTCCCCTGGCTCGGTGTCCCCAGGGGTGTCACGGGTGCTGGTGTCCCCCGCTATGGCACCAAGGTCCCCTGGCTCGGTGTCCCCAGGGGTGTCACGGGTGCTGGTGTCCCCCGCTATGGCACCAAGGTCCCCTGCTCGGTGTCCTCGGGGTGTCACGGGTGCTGGTGTCCCCCGCTATGGCACCAAGGTCCCCTGCTCGGTGTCCTCGGGGTGTCACGGGTGCTGGTGTCCCCCGCTATGGCACCAAGGTCCCCTGCTCGGTGTCCTCGGGGTGTCACGGGTGCTGGTGTCCCCCGCTATGGCACCAAGGTCCCCTGGCTCGGTGTCCCCAGGGGTGTCACGGGTGCTGGTGTCCCCCGCTATGGCACCAAGGTCCCCTGCTCGGTGTCCCCTGGGGTGTCACGGGTGCTGGTGTCCCCCGCTATGGCACCAAGGTCCCCTGCTCGGTGTCCCCAGGGGTGTCACGGGTGCTGGTGTCCCCCGCTATGGCACCAAGGTCCCTTGGCTCAGTGTCCCCAGGGGTGTCACGGGTGCTGGTGTCCCCCGCTATGGCACCAAGGTCCCTTGGCTTGGTGTCCCCAGGGGTGTCACGGGTGCTGGTGTCCCCCGCTATGGCACCAAGGTCCCCTGCTCGGTGTCCCCAGGGGTGTCACGGGTGCTGGTGTCCCCCGCTATGGCACCAAGGTCCCCTGCTCGGTGTCCCCAGGGGTCTCACGGGTGCTGATGTCCCCCGCTATGGCACCAAGGTCCCCTGCTCGGTGTCCCCAGGGGTCTCACGGGTGCTGGTGTCCCCCGCTATGGCACCAAGGTCCCCTGCTCGGTGTCCCCAGGGGTGTCACGGGTGCTGGTGTCCCCCGCTATGGCACCAAGGTCCCTTGGCTCGGTGTCCCCAGGGGTGTCACGGGTGCTGGTGTCCCCCGCTATGGCACCAAGGTCCCCTGCTCGGTGTCCTCGGGGGTGTCACGGGTGCTGGTGTCCCCCGCTATGGCACCAAGGTCCCCTGCTCGGTGTCCCCAGGGGTCTCACGGGTGCTGGTGTCCCCCGCTATGGCACCAAGGTCCCCTGCTCGGTGTCCCCAGGGGTCTCACGGGTGCTGATGTCCCCCGCTATGGCACCAAGGTCCCCTGCTCGGTGTCCCCAGGGGTCTCACGGGTGCTGGTGTCCCCCGCTATGGCACCAAGGTCCCTTGGCTCGGTGTCCCCAGGGGTGTCACGGGTGCTGGTGTCCCCCGCTATGGCACCAAGGTCCCTTGGCTCGGTGTCCCCAGGGGTGTCACGGGTGCTGGTGTCCCCCGCTATGGCACCAAGGTCCCCTGCTCGGTGTCCTCGGGGGTGTCACGGGTGCTGGTGTCCCCCGCTATGACACCAAGGTCCCTTGGCTCGGTGTCCCCAGGGGTCTCACGGGTGCTGATGTCCCCCGCTATGGCACCAAGGTCCCCTGCTCGGTGTCCCCAGGGGTCTCACGGGTGCTGGTGTCCCCCGCTATGGCACCAAGGTCCCCTGGCTCGGTGTCCCCAGGGGTGTCACGGGTGCTGGTGTCCCCCGCTATGGCACCAAGGTCCCTTGGCTTGGTGTCCCCAGGGGTCTCACGGGTGCTGGTGTCCCCCGCTATGGCACCAAGGTCCCCTGCTCGGTGTCCCCAGGGGTGTCACGGGTGCTGGTGTCCCCCGCTATGGCACCAAGGTCCCCTGCTCGGTGTCCCCAGGGGTGTCACGGGTGCTGGTGTCCCCCGCTATGGCACCAAGGTCCCCTGGCTCGGTGTCCCCAGGGGTGTCACGGGTGCTGATGTCCCCCGCTATGGCACCAAGGTCCCCTGCTCGGTGTCCCCTGGGGTGTCACGGGTGCTGGTGTCCCCCGCTATGGCACCAAGGTCCCCTGCTCGGTGTCCCCAGGGGTGTCACGGGTGCTGGTGTCCCCCGCTATGGCACCAAGGTCCCCTGCTCGGTGTCCCCTGGGGTGTCACGGGTGCTGGTGTCCCCCGCTATGGCACCAAGGTCCCTTGGCTCGGTGTCCCCAGGGGTCTCACGGGTGCTGGTGTCCCCCGCTATGGCACCAAGGTCCCCTGCTCAGTGTCCCCAGGGGTCTCACGGGTGCTGATGTCCCCCGCTATGGCACCAAGGTCCCCTGCTCGGTGTCCCCAGGGGTGTCACGGGTGCTGGTGTCCCCCGCTATGGCACCAAGGTCCCCTGGCTCGGTGTCCTCGGGGTGTCACGGGTGCTGGTGTCCCCCGCTATGGCACCAAGGTCCCCTGGCTCGGTGTCCCCAGGGGTGTCACGGGTGCTGGTGTCCCCCGCTATGGCACCAAGGTCCCCTGCTCGGTGTCCCCAGGGGTGTCACGGGTGCTGGTGTCCCCCGCTATGGCACCAAGGTCCCTTGGCTCGGTGTCCCCAGGGGTGTCACGGGTGCTGGTGTCCCCCGCTATGGCACCAAGGTCCCTTGGCTCGGTGTCCCCAGGGGTCTCACGGGTGCTGGTGTCCCCCGCTATGGCACCAAGGTCCCTTGGCTCGGTGTCCCCAGGGGTGTCACGGGTGCTGGTGTCCCCCGCTATGGCACCAAGGTCCCCTGGCTCGGTGTCCTCGGGGTGTCACGGGTGCTGGTGTCCCCCGCTATGGCACCAAGGTCCCCTGCTCGGTGTCCCCAGGGGTGTCACGGGTGCTGGTGTCCCCCGCTATGGCACCAAGGTCCCCTGGCTCGGTGTCCCCAGGGGTGTCACGGGTGCTGGTGTCCCCCGCTATGGCACCAAGGTCCCCTGCTCGGTGTCCCCAGGGGTCTCACGGGTGCTGGTGTCCCCCGCTATGGCACCAAGGTCCCTTGGCTCGGTGTCCCCAGGGGTGTCACGGGTGCTGGTGTCCCCCGCTATGGCACCAAGGTCCCTTGGCTTGGTGTCCCCAGGGGTGTCACGGGTGCTGGTGTCCCCCGCTATGGCACCAAGGTCCCTTGGCTTGGTGTCCCCAGGGGTGTCACGGGTGCTGGTGTCCCCCGCTATGGCACCAAGGTCCCTTGGCTCGGTGTCCCCAGGGGTGTCACGGGTGCTGGTGTCCCCCGCTATGGCACCAAGGTCCCTTGGCTCGGTGTCCCCAGGGGTCTCACGGGTGCTGGTGTCCCCCGCTATGGCACCAAGGTCCCTTGGCTTGGTGTCCCCAGGGGTGTCACGGGTGCTGGTGTCCCCCGCTATGGCACCAAGGTCCCCTGCTCGGTGTCCCCAGGGGTGTCACGGGTGCTGGTGTCCCCCACTATGGCACCAAGGTCCCCTGCTCGGTGTCCCCAGGGGTGTCACGGGTGCTGGTGTCCCCCGCTATGGCACCAAGGTCCCCTGCTCGGTGTCCCCAGGGGTCTCACGGGTGCTGGTGTCCCTGCTGGCACCGGGGGTCCCCGTGGGGTGCCAGGAACGCAGCACGGGGTTCCCCATGGCACCGTGTCCCCACGGGGCAGTGGCACGTGTCCTCTGTGGCTCTGACAGCGGGGTGACGGTGGCCTGGTGTCCCCCCCCCCCCGTTTCCCTGGGGGTCCCCCCGTGTCCCCGCAGGTCCGTGGACGGGCTCTTCCGTCCCCAGAAGAGGAACGCCCACGTGCCGCTGTGGAACTACACCCTGCTGCGCGCCCAGGTGGGACCCCCGCGCCCCCCGTCCCCCGCCCCGGACGCCTGGGTGTCGCCCCCCCCCGGGACCACCCCTCACCCCTTCCCTCCCCCAGATCTTCATCGTGTACTTCATCGCGGGGCTGAAGAAGCTGGACGCCGACTGGGTGGGTGGCTACTCCATGGGCTCCCTTGCCCGCCACTGGCTCTTCGCACCCTTCCGGTGAGGATGAGGAGGGGAAGGGGGTGGGGATGAGGAGGGGGCAGGGTGAGGACGAGGAGGGTGACGGGCGCCCACCCGCAGGCTGGTGCTGTCGGAGGAGATGACCAGCCTGCTGGTGGTGCACGGCGGGGGGCTGGTGCTCGACCTCTCGGCTGGCTTCCTCCTCTTCTTCGACGCCACGCGGCCCCTCGCCCTCATCTTTGTCACCTACTTCCACTGCATGAACTCCCAGCTCTTCAGCATCGGTGAGGCGCTGGGCGGGGGGCACAGCACCCTTCCCACCCCCCCAGAGCACCCCCACCTTGGGCAGGAGCACCCGGGCACCCTCTGACCTCCCCCAAAAGCACCCCCAGCCCAAGCAGGGCACCCTCAGACCCCTGCAGAGCACCTCCGTCCTGGGCAGGGGCAAGCCCCAGAGCCCCCCCACCCTGGGCCAGGGCACCCAGAGACCCCCCCCAAAGCACCCCTACTCTGGGCAGGAGCACCTGGGCACCCTCAGGACCCCCCCCAGGCACCTCTACCTCGGGCATGGGCACCGTCCCACCCCCCCCACCCCCCCCCCAGAGCCCCCCCACTTTGGGTGGGGGCACCCCCAAAGCACCCCTCCGCTGGGCAGAAGCACCCCTTAGAGCCCCCCACCCCAGATGGGAGCGCCTAGCCCCCCTCCCCACCACCCTGGGGTGCCCGGGGTGGGGTCGCTGAGGGTGCTGTGCCCCCCCCCAGGCATGTTCCCCTACACCATGCTGGCCAGCAGCGGGCTCTTCTGCCACCCCAGCTGGCCCCGGCGCCTCTGCGCCCGCTGCCCCCCCTGGCTGCGGGGGGTCCTGCCCAGCACCCGCCCCCCCCAGCCCAGCCCCGACTGCCACTACGGGGGGCGGCGGGGGCGGCGGGGGGGGGGCCTTCGGCCTCGCCAGCACCTGGCTGCCGCCTTCACCGTCCTCTACGTGCTGGAGCAGCTCTTCCTGCCCTACTCCCACTTCATCACCCAGGTGGGGGCATCGCTGGGGGGCCTTTGGGGGGCATTTGGGGAACACGGGAGTTATTTTGGGGGCTGTGGGGGTTATTTTGGGGGGTTGTGAGGGTTACTTTTGGGGACGTGGGGGCATTTTGGGGACACTGATTATTTTTAGGGACACACGGGTTATTTTTGGGGGATGTGGGGGGATTTTTGGAGACATCGGGGTTATTTTGGGGGACGTGGAGGTTATTTTTGGGGACATGGGCATTTTTGGGGATACCAGGGTTATTTTAGGGGACATAAGGGGCATTTTTGGGCATGTGGGGAATAATTTTTGGGGGCACGGGTTAGTTTTAGGCACGTGGGGGGGAATTCTTGGGGGTGTGGGGAGTTGTTTTTGGGGACGTGGGGGGCATTTTTGGGGACACAGGGATGACGGAGCTCTTGGGGCTGGGGGATGCTGGCGGGGGACCATGGTGGGGGGGGGTCTGCCAGGGGACAGAGGGGCAGTGCTGGGGTGGGGTGGGGGCCTTGAGCACATGGGGACAGCGCTGGGGGGGTCAGGAGGTGGAGATAGAGGGGTCTCCTCCTCGTCACCATGCGGTGGGGGCCCCGTTGTGCCCTGGTGTCACCCCGCCGTCCCCCCCCGCCCGTGTCCTGTCCCCCCCCACCACAGGGCTACAACAACTGGACCAACGGCCTCTACGGCTACTCCTGGGACATGATGGTTCACTCCCGCTTCCACCAGCACGTCAAGATCACGTACCGGGATGGGCTCACCGGGGAGGTGGGCTACCTCAAACCGGGGGTGAGCCGGCAGGGACCCTGCGGCGGGCGGGGGGGGCACGGGGGGGGTCCCCATCCCCGACACAGCCGGGGACCCACCCGCCCCGCAGGTGTTCACGCAGAGCCGGCGCTGGAAGGACCACGCGGACATGCTGAAGCAATACTCGACGTGCCTGAGCCACCTCCTGCCCCGCTACAACGTCTCCCAGCCCCAGATCTACTTCGACATCTGGGTCTCCATCAACGACCGCTTCCAGCAGAGGTGGTTCGGGGCGGGGGGACGGACAAACGGACGGGGAAGCCGGGGTTTGGGGGCCGCCAGAGGGTGCTGAGGCTGGTGGATCCACAGGCTGGTGGATCCCCGGGTGGACGTGGTGCGGGCGCCGTGGTCCCCGTGGAGCCCCACGCCCTGGCTGCTGCCGCTGCTGCTGGAGCTGTCGCCCTGGCGGGAGCGGCTGCAGGAGCTGGAGAGCCAGCTGGACGGACACACCGACGCCGTCTTCATCGCCGACTTCCCCGGTACGGGGACGCCCTGGGTTTGGGGGGGGCACCCCGGGCGTTACACACCCCCTTACCCTTTTGGGGGCGGGGGGCTGCACCCCCTTTTTTTATGCTCCCCCAGGCCTGCACCTGGAGAACTTTGTCAGCGAGGACCTGGGTAACACGAGCCTGCGGGTGCTGCGGGGAGAAGTGCTGGTGGAGCTGGTGGAGCAGCACCGCAACCGCTCCCTGCGGGAGGGCGAGGGGATGCAGGTGAGGCCCCCGGGGGGGCTCGGGGACACTGGGAGGGGGGGGAGGGTCCCGAGGGGCGCTGACGCCCCCGCCCCGCGCGCCCAGCTGCCAGCAGGGCAGTACCACAAGGTGCACACGGTGTCGCCGGAGCCCTCCTGCTACATGTACCTCTACGTCAACACCACGGCGCTGGCGCTGGAGAGGAACCTGACGCGGCTGCAGGAGCTGCGGGAGCGGGTGCGCAACGGCACCGGTGAGCTCCGGGCTCGGCGGGGCGTCCCGGGGATCCCCCTGCCCCCAGCTCACCCCCTTCTCGCCCCTCCCCTCCCCCCAGAGAAGGAGCCGCTGCCCCCCGAGCTGCAGCCCATCCTGGGGGAGCCGCTGGCGGCGGGGGCGGCCGCCGACCCGCTGGTGATGGCGTTCCTGCGGCGGCAGCGGCGGCTGGAGGAGCAGAACCGGCGGCGGGAGGCCAGCCTGGCCCAGCGCCTCCACCGCTTCCTCCGCAAGAAATTCTACCTCTTCCGCCGCAGGTGAAACCCCCCACCCCTCCCAAAATCACCTTTTTTCCACCCAATTCTTCCCCCCTACCCCATTACTGACACACCCCACCCCCCTCCCCGGTCCTCGCAGCATCCTGATGACCTGCATCTCCCTCCGCAACCTGGCGCTGGGCCGGCCGCCCCTGGAGCAGCTGGCGCAGGAGGTGGCCTTCGCCAACTGGCGCGGCGAGGAAGAGGAGGCTCGGCCCGAGGGCCGCGGCGGCGAGGGGGGACAGGGGGGCCCCGAGCTCTGAGCACCAAAATAAATGCAGTTTGTTTTTTTTTAAAGCCCACCCCACTGTGCCTGTTTCCCCCCCCCCCCCCATGCGCAGGCTGAGGCAGGGAAGGTCGAATCTAGTCATTTTATTGAGATTTCTTTGAAGTTTCTTTTTGGAATAGTGAAATTGAAACAAAATGTAATAAAAACTCCAGGAAAAAAAAAAAAAAAAAAGAAAGAAAAAAAAAAAAACCTAAAAAGGAGAAAGCCCCCTGCCAGCACCCCCCACCCCCCCAAGGCACTTCTGGGGGCCCCGGCCCCCCCGGGACGGGCAGGTAAACAAGCCGGCTTCTCTGTACCACACCGGCCAAATGCGCCGCGGTCCCGGGGCCGGGCAGCCCCAGCGCTTGCCTGCCCCTCTCCCCCTTCCATCAAATAAACCCGATTTCCCCCCTTTTTCACCCCGATTCAGAGGCCGTCTCGGCCTCCTGGGGGTGGGGGAAAGGCGGCTGGAGGAGGGGGTGAAGGTGCTGGGGGGGGGCTTTCAGGAAAATCAAGAGCTGCCGTCTGAGCCCGGGGGCTTCTCTGTACTCACACCCCGCACCTCAGCACACAATAAATACACCGCTAAAAATAACACGTTCAAGTATGAAGGGCCAAATCCCTCCCCTTTTTCCCCCAAAAAATATATATATAAAAAGCTCGGCCGAGCCCCCCCCCCTCAGCACCGAGCTGGGAGTGGAAGGGGGGGGCTGTGCAGCTGTGGAGTCACTTCAGCTTTCTTATAAAGAAAGAAAAAAAAAGACCATAAAACATTTTCCTCCGGTACCAAACCCGCGGGGGGGATTTGGGGGGGGGGGGGAGGGGCGGCGTCGTAACACCATTCCATCTCCACCCACCCTCCCCCCAAAACGTGCATCCTCTGAGACACGAGAGGTTTAAAATTGGGGTTTAAGAACAAAACCAGCACCAGCGAGGTCCCGGCGGGAAAGGGGGTGGGGGGGAGCCAAAACGTCGTCCCCCCACCCCGCGGCGGGACAGTGAGAGTCGAAAGAGGGGGGGGGGGTCGGAGGGGGGGAGTGCTCGGGGGGGCTTTTTGCCGTCTCTGAGCTCAGACGTCACACCAGATTTGTGGTTTTTTTTAAAGAAAAAAATAAAAGCCGGAGGGATCGGCGGCCGCGGCGGGGGGCCGGGGAGAGGCACGAGGCCGCGCGTGGTCCCCACGCAACCAAAACGATGGCGAGAGAGAGAGAAAGAGAGAGAACGGGGGTGGGGGGGGGGGACACGGGGCCAGGAGAGCCTGGGGTGGGGCCGAGGAGCTCTTTCCCCCAGAGCCCGCGAGCTTCTCTGTAACCTACGCCCGCAGGAGTGGGGGGAAAAAGCCTAACAAGGCTTTTTTTTTTTTTTTTCTTTCAGTATTTTAGTTTTTTGGGAACTTCCCAAGGGAAACTGTCCCTACCAAAGTGGCCATAAGCTGCGGTCCTCTGATAGAGGGGCTTCTTCAGATCCAGATCCCTGGAATATACAAGTCCTCAACTCAGTAAAGAGGATCCGGCTGCGCGCTCGCCCCTTCCCTGCCTGGCCGGGGGGTCTGCGGCGTCGCCTCTGTCTCCTCCCCATCCCCGGGGGGGCGGTTGGAGCTTCCCCGGTCGCGTGTCTCCCCCCGCCCCACCTTCCCCACGACTCCCGAGAAGCCGGAGAAGCTCCAAGCGCTCGGCTCTCGGCGGATACTTACCCCCGTCCGCGCCCGAAAGCGCTTTATCTTCCGGCATAAGCGGCTCTCCTTGCCGGTTCCAGCTGCACCAGGCGGTGACCGCGGCTGCTCCGGGGCCGGGGAGGGGACCCCCACATGCTGCCACCGCCCCGGCGTCCCCCCCTCTTTTCCTCTCCCAGCGGCGCGTGTCCCCCCCTCTCCGGCGCCCGTTACCTGACGATCACCCCGGGGCGGAGGTCGAAATTCTTCTTGACGATCTCCAGCAGCTCCCGCTCGCTCTTCTGGGAGGTGCCGTAGTGGAAGATGGAGATGGACAACGGGTGGGACACCCCGATGGCATAGGAGACCTACGGGGAGAGAAGGATTAAATCCAAGGAGCCCCCCCCCACCACCAAAAAGCGCGGGGAAGGAGGGGGAGACGCGCCCGCACCCACCTGCACCAGCACCCTGCGGCACAGCCCGGCCTTGATCAGGGATTTGGCCACCCAGCGCGCGGCGTAGGCGGCCGAGCGATCCACCTTGGTGTAATCCTTCCCCGAAAAGGCGCCGCCGCCGTGGGCCCCCCAGCCCCCGTACGTGTCCACGATGATCTTGCGACCGGTCAGACCGGCGTCGCCCTGCGAGGAGGAACAACAGCGTCACCGCCGTGCCGCCGCCGCCGCCGCCTCCGCCGCGCTGCTGGAAAAGCCCCCATACCTGGGGGCCGCCGATGACGAAGCGGCCGCTGGGCTGGAGGTGGTAGATGGTGTCGTCGTCCAGGTACTTGGCCGGCACCACTGCCTTGATCACCTTCTCCTTCAGCGCGTCCCGCATCTCGTCCAGGGACACCTCCTCGTCGTGCTGCACCGAGATGACGATGGTGTGCACCCGGATGGGGATGACGGCACCGCGGTCCTGCATGTACTGCACCGTCACCTGCCGAGGGGGGAACGCCGGGGCCGTCAGCGCACGAGGCGGGAGGTTTGGGGACTCCGGGGAGTGGTTTTGGGGACACTGGCCCAGAGGCGGTGGGGCTCCCGGCGAGGGGGCCCGTTGGGACCCTCACCTGCGTCTTGGAGTCGGGGCGCAGCCAGGGCAGGGTGCCGTTACGCCGCAGCTCGGCCAGTTTGGCGTTCAGTTTGTGGGCCAGGACGATGGTGAGGGGCATGCACTCCTCCGTCTCGTCCGTGGCATAGCCGAACATCAGGCCCTGCGGCGGAGAGAGGGGATGATGAAGCCGCGGCTCCTCCAGCCCGACGGCGGCGGCTCACGCGGCGCGGGGGACTCACCTGGTCCCCGGCGCCGATGTCCTCCTCGCTGCGGTCCAGGTGGACACCCTGGGCGATGTCGGGCGATTGCTGCTCCAGCGCCACCAGCACGTTGCACGTCTTGTAGTCGAAGCCTGGGGCGGAGCAGAGGCTGCGGTGAGCCCGGCACGGCGAACCCCGCGCCGCAGCCAGCCGCTGACCCCTACCCGCCCCGGCACGGTACCTTTGGAGGAGTCGTCGTAACCGATGTGCTTGATGGTGTCCCGGACCACCTTCTGGTAGTCGACAGCGGCCCGGGAGGTGATCTCCCCTGCCAGCAGGATCATCCCTGTCTTTGCCACCGTTTCTGAAGGGAAAGAGGAGGCCGTCAGCGCCAGTGTCGCCCGCCCGGCACCGGCGTCACCCCGCATCCCCAGGGAGCAACTCACCGCAGGCCACCTTGGCGTCAGGGTCCTGCTTGAGGTGGGCGTCCAGGACAGCGTCGCTGATCTGGTCGCAGATTTTATCTGGGGAGGGGACACAGAGCGGGATGCCGTGAGGGCGGCGCGGCGCGGCCCTTCCTTCCTGAGCCACTGCCCCTCGGCACAGCCGGGTCCACGCTAAGCCGGGAAAGCGGCTGAGCGCAAGCCTCCCCTTAAGCCGGCGGCCTCCCGCGGCGCGCACAGCCCTCGCCTTGTCCCTGCGCCAGGTTTTTAGCCTGGAATCTCAGGCATTTACCAGTTAAGCTCCAGTAACAGTCAGGCCGGGGGTTGGGTTCAGCCACCTCCGGCACTGCCGAAGGGGACCGGCACCCCCTTTTCCAGCCCTGGCTTTCCGGATCCAGAGCGCGCCAGCCTCCCGGCGGCTCTGCCCCTGCCTCCCGGGGGGGGGGCGGTGGCTGGTGCCAGCAGCCGCCCCAGAGCGCGCCCGGCCAGCTCCCACCGGATTCCCAGTTCCCTCCAGTCCCTGGGATGGATTATTCTGGGAGAGGGAGAGCCCCCTCCTTGCTCCCGGAGCTTCCCAAGGGCCGCTCGGGGCTCAGCGATGAATAAGCAACTTTCCTCCGACCGTGGACGTCCTTGGCAGTGACCTTTTGGGCTGGATTCGGGAGGGGATGAGGCAGCGCCTCGCTGGGGCGAGGGGAGGCGGCCCCCCCAGCCGCTTTTTTGGGGTGAAAAAGCGAGGGAATGGACCTTAACGCCCACGCGCCGTTGCTAAACGCCATCTCCCTTGCGGCAGCGCGGGATCTGGGGTCCGGGGAGCCCCGGGGGTACCCCCAGAGCGGCCGCAGGGCTGCGGTGACGCCGCGGGGCCGTGGGTGGGGGGCGCGGCCGGGCGGTGGGTGCTGGTGGGTGGGGGGGAGGCGGCCGCTTTCCAGTCGTGTGCCTGAAGCGGGGTGGGGGGGGGTGCCGGTACCCCAGGGCACCCGGAAGCAGCCCCCCGTGGGGGTCCCGCCCCCCCCCCCCCGCTGTTGGGGGGCACATCCGAAGGGCCCCGAGGACGGGTGCCATGGGTGCTCCGAGGGTGGGTGGGGGGCCCTCAGCAGGCCTGTCACGGCCCCAGCGGCCACGCCGCGACCCCCTGTGGGGGGAGACCCGCGGCGGTCGGACCACCCGGCTGGGGGGGCCACGGGGGGGGGCGTCGTGTGGGGCTCCCGCGGGGGAACCGGGACACGCCGCTTCCCGCAGCTGCTTCGTCACGGCCCCCCTCGCCGCTGACGTCACCCGGTAACACACCCACCACCCCCGGCGCGTGTCGTGCCCCGTCCCGGGGGTGTCCCCCCCCCCCCCCCCCCCGCCCCACGCGGGAAGCACGTGCGCGCTGGGGCCCGCAATGCGGCGCGCGTCGCCCCGCACTGCGCGCGCGCCCGGTGGCGTCACCGCCCCCCCCAACCTGTCCTCCAGGATCCCCCCCCTCCCCTCCCCCACCGGGAGAGCCCCCCTCTTCCCCCCCCTCCTCCTCCTCCTCCTCCTCCCCCCCACCCCCGCCGGCCCCGAGGCGGCCGCGCGCTGCCGGGCCGCGCCTGCGCGTTCGCCGCCCCGCCGCGGCCCGCACCTGGGTGCCCCTCGCCCACGGATTCGGAGGTGAAGAGGAAGGTGCCCTCCTCGATGAACACCTCGTGGAAGCCGTTGAGTTGCCCGTTCATGGCGGCGGCGGCGGAGGACGAGCGGCGGCGGCGGGCGGGAGCGTAGGGCGCGACAGATCGCTGTAACGGCCGCAGCGGACTAAGCGATGCGCCCTCCGCCCCGCCTCTATTTATATCTCCTCGCCCCGCCCCCCGCTTCCTCCCACCAATGGAGAGAGCCGATCGCGCCGCGGGGTCTGGGGCGGCACAACCACTGCCAGCGGGCGGGGGAGGCGGGTTACGTAACGCCGCGCGCGACCTCCCCCTCCGCGGCTGCCTCGTGTCCCCTGCGGCCACCCTGGCGGCGACCGGGGCCGAGAAGGGATCCAGAGCGTCTCGCCTTCCTCGCAGGGCTCCGCGGCGTGGGAATGATCCGGAGCTCCCTGCCGCACTCCCCCCCTTCCCCTACGGCCGCATGGAACCTCCCGCACGGCCCGGCGGCGCGGCCCGGCGGGCGCACGCGCCTTGCGGCAGCGCGGAGGCGCATGCGCAGTTGCGCCGGCCACGGGCGGGGAGGACGGCCCCTCCCCGCCGCCGCCATCTTGGGGCCCCGCCATTGTGCTGGCCCCGAGGCCTCAACCCGTCGCCTCCCGCCACCATCTTGTGACAGCGGCGGCCGCACCGCCACGGCCGAGGCTCTGCGGGCCGGGCCCGGCCCCGCCCGCCCATCCCGGGGCCGGTGGGACGGGGCGGTGGGGCAGCGATAGCACCCAGGCGGGCAGGTGGCCGCCGTGGCCTCTTGGGGCCTGATGCAACCGGGCGCTGGTGTTGCCAGTGCTGGAGCCTTCCCAGCTCCCTCCTCCTCCTCCTCCACCACCCATGGCCTGCGGCACCTGCCCCGCTCCGGCCAGGTGCGGCTCGGCCCCACCCGAGGTCAGGTGCCTGCAGGCAGAGGGCCAGGATCCAGGTACCGTGTGCCAGGACAGACGGACAGACACCTGGGACCCGTGTGCCCAGGAGAGACAGACAGCCAGGCCCCACACACCTGGACAGACAGACACCTGGGACCTACACACCCAGGACAGACAGACAGACAGACACCTGACACCATTATGGCCAGGGCAGATGGGACAGCCAGGACCTACCCACCCAGGACAGACAGACACATACCTGGAACCCACGCACCCAGGACAGACTGACAACCAGGTCCCACACACCTGGACAGACAGACACACACCCGGGACCTACACACCCAGGACAGCCAGCCAGGCCCCATACCTGCAGGCCTCACAACCCTGGACAGACAGCCATCGGGGATCCATGCACCCAGGACTGACAGACAGACAGCTGACACCATTATGGCCAGGGCAGATGGGACAGCCAGGACCTACCCACCCAGGACAGACAGACCCACACCTGGAACCCATGCACTCAGGACGCACAGACAGCCAGGACCCACACACCTGGACAGACAGACACCCGACGCCCCTACGCCCAGGGCAGATGGGACACCCAGGACCCCTCCCCCTAGGACAGATGGACACCCCAGACAGACAGGCCCCCAGGGCATACAGACGGACACCCAACACCCCTACACCCAGGACAGCCGGGGACCTCCACGCCCAGGGCAGATGGGCCCTCAGGACAGCCGGCACCGACCCACCGCTCCCTTTCCCGGTGCACCCCGGGAATGTGGGGCGGAGCCCGGGGGGCTCGCCCCGCCCACCGCCTATTTGCATAAGCCGAGGCACCACCCAGCTGCTTCCCCGCGCATTTGCATATGGGGCGGGGACAGATTTGCATTTGGCGCGGGAGCGCGCCGGGCCGGGCCCCACTGCTTCCCCGGGTGCGCGGGGGGTGGTCCCGGCTGCCCCCAACCGCCCCCCGCCGCCCCAGGGAGCCCCAGCAACCCCCCGGAGCCTCCCCCCACGGCACCACAGCAGAGGTTGGGGTTGGTTTTTTTTTTTTGTAAAAAATGGTTTATCCCTTCCATTTTTGTATCAAACCCAGGGGAGCAGCCGAGCCCCTCGAGCACCGCACCCACCGCCGCCGCCCGACAGGTGCGGCTTCGTGCCAAACTTTGAATCTAAAGCCCAAACCAATGTTTTCCCCCCTCTCTACAGCCAATTGTCTATTGCTCTTCCTTTGAACTATTCCTTACAAAGCAATTCCGCCTATTCCCAAGATTTAGCCTGTCCCAGGTACAGTACGACAACGTGAGGGAGTGGGCTGCTTTTTTTCCCCTCCCCCTCTTCTCTACGCCGTTTTTTGTTGTCCCTTCTTTCCGATCAGAGACTTGTGGATGTGGGGGATGACACCTGCGGAGAGAGGAGGAGGAGGATTCCCATCAAGATGCCTCCAGGCTGCCCAAAAACCTCCCAGAAATCCTCGATAACCCCGGCGGATCCGAGGAGGCGGTGAGCCTCCCGTACTTATCACCGCTGCCAAATTCCCCGCATATTTTCCCCTCCGTGCGCTAAAAATTCCCAGTTTGGGATGGGAATGATACCCACCTCCACCGGCAATGGTGGCTTTGATCAGGGAATCCAACTCTTCATCCCCACGGATCGCCAGCTGCAAGTGACGGGGCGTGATCCGCTTGACTTTGAGATCCTTCGAAGCGTTTCCCGCCAGCTCCAGCACCTGCCGAGACAGCAGGGAGACGCTCGGGATCCTGAGAGGCAGGATTTTATCCGGGATTCTACCCGGCGGGAGGGCAGGGACCTACCTCGGCGGTGAGGTACTCAAGGATGGCGGCGCTGTAGACAGCAGCCGTGGCGCCCACTCGCCCGTGGCTGGTGGTGCGAGTCTTCAAGTGTCTGTGAATCCGGCCCACCGGGAACTGGGGTGGGAGCAATTAACACCTCGTTAACCCCCGCCGCCCCCTCACACCTAATTACCCCTCTGGGAGCTCATCCTATAAGGAGGTTAACATGAGCTTTAGTGAGGGAGACAGAACTGACAAGTGAGGCACAGGACTGATGGCAGATCCTTCCCGACACATTTTCCCATGGAATTTCATTATAGTTATCAAAATTATCCCAATTAATCCTCACACCCTCTCTGTCGAGGGGACAGATCCTGCCCGAGTCAGGAGGCAGCTGGGAGCAAACAGCTCCCCCCCGCGAGCCCGGGCATCCTTGTCGCTCCGTAACAAGGTAAATCCCAAAACAATTAAGTTTTTCACATCCCTCCAAAAGAAAAAAAAAAGTCTGGGGCAACCCACCGCCCCAAAAGTGGATGTTTTACTCAGAAATTCAAGCTTTACGATGCCGCACCCGCCTCACCTGCAGCCCGGCTCTCTGTGAGCGCGACACCGCCTTTGCCTTGGCCTTCCCGCTGTCCTTTCCCGCCTTGCCACCAGCCTGCAAGAGAGAAAAACGCGCCTGTTAATTAATCTTAATTAATCCAGAGAGACCTGCTGCGCTATAATCCAGAGCGAACACGCTCTCTGCCACCACAGGGAACTCGCAGCCTCTCAAACGACACGAAATGAGGTGAATTCGAGGGGACAAGGGGGGTTCGAGGCTGCTTTATCGCCCTGGGCATGTGCCTCTCTCCCTTCTGGCTCCTGCTATTCTCATAATTTTCCATAAAAAGCCAAATGGGGGGAAACCAGCCCAAAACACCCCTTGTTTTTTTCCTCTTTTTTTCTTTTTTTTGCAGCAGCAGTTGTGGGAACAGTTTGATTTCAGATTTGTTTTCTCTGCTCTGGAGGCGGGCGCTGCCACAGGTCGCAGGGCAGGATACTGAATGCGGGATTTAAGGGCGATTCCCTTCCTGCTCCGGAACGGAAGAAAAAAATCATCAGGGAGCCCCAGAAAAATCTGGGATTTAATGAAAATCACTTTGCAAGAAGGCGGCTGAAACCCTGAAGCACCGGAGTTTGGAAGCCACGGAGAAACGAGGAAGAGCTGACAGTGGATTTGCCAGGCTCTGGCACACCCACCTGAAGGAAATCGAGAGATTCAAAGGGTTTTGGAAAAAACCGTGACGTCGCTAATAGCTAACGAGAGCCGCTTCTAACGAAGGCGAGAGCGGCAGGCGACGCAGCAGGGCTGTTGGGAGAAGCCCGGGCCCTCCCGCGCGAGGGAAGGTGTGCTGCTGAACGTGGGGTTTTTACCAGAGGGAGGAGGGAAGCCTGTCGCCGTGTAGTACCCAAACCGGCCGTTACTGACCCCAGATCGCGGCCGTTTAAGAAATAACAGCAACTAGAACACCAAAATTAAGTCTCCCAACCCATGATGAGCAGAGAAGCCCCCGTACAGCCACTGTGAAGGGAAAGCAGAGCCCTAAGGGCATCCACACTCGTAATGCCTGTTTTTAGACCACATATTGATCCCGTAACCCCCGTCCACTTCAAAGAAAAGGGGGAATCGCGTCTCGGCATGAGGGAGCTGAAAACTGCCGCCAGCCCTTCCCGCTCATTCAGAAGGAACCACAGGATCCAGAGATCCCCTGGAGACCAAGGTGACGCTAATTGAGCGTATTAATCCTTAAAATAAGACACCAGCTTAACACGGGGACGCATTAAGGGGAAAATATTTGATGTGGGGCATTAAAACGAGCGGAGCAGCATCGGGCGAGCTTGGCAGCGGAGATCTGGCCGCGGCAATGCCAGTGGCCGGCAAACCCCCTCAGCGTTTTGGCAGCTGACGCCGGGACAGGAGCAGTCTTTCGGAGCAGTTGGCTCTGGTTTGTTGGGAGAGAGGCCGAGGGGTGACTTGGAGACGTGTCCAGAAACACTTTGAAGTGCTGACTCGATGCTGCCGTCGCTGCGGTGAAGCACTGGGAATTACTTTTATCAGGAGAAAACATCACTCAGTAAAACTTCAGAAAACAGGAAGGGGAATTTGGGGATATTTCCTCGCTCTAGAAATAAAAGATGGTTCTGGGAGAAGCCCCGGCTGTTCACACTGAGGGCTTTTATCAGCCAGCTGTGAACTTTCGCAGTGCCAGCTCTCCAGCCGGCAGCTGCCCACCCAATGCTTCTTTACACATTTGACCAAAAAGAGGGAAGAAAAGCCTCGCAGCGGAAGTCCCGAGGTTTGTCTCCACCTTCACCAACGTCTAAACCCTCTGCGGGGTTTTGCAGAGGAAGCGCCGCAACAGGTCCCTAGAGCCGAGCCGCCGGCGGCTCCCTGCCAAAGCTTGTCCCCCTCCTCGAGGGCCGCTGCCGTTGCAGCGTGGAGGTTTCCTTCCCTTCCCTTCCTCGGGACGCGGTGCTTGCAGGGGCTCAGCCGGGGCAGCGATTCGCTCCTTCTTCCGGAGCGGACCGTGCCGAAGGGCGCAGGGACGCGGCGTCTCCTTCCCTTCTCCCCGCGGAAGTCGTTCGCTGGCAGCGCAATCCCGCACCGAAACCCCGGCAGATCAAACACGCCAAGTCTCTCACAGCCTGCAAGCAGCTTTTTTTCTTCCCCCCTTCTTCTCGTTTCAAACAGGACTAAAATACTTCAAAAAGCAACTTTTTATCTATTGCCACCAGTTACACGATATCCTCCAGCGCCTGCGAGGGTTGCATAATTCCACAGAGCACCTCCACGTTAACCCTTGGTGATCAGGGTCTTTATCTCCCGCTTGGGAACCTCCTCGTATCCTAAACGGCAGTTACAGACCCTGCAACTGTAACTTCCACAAGTTTTGGGCCCCGGGCCACACGACCGAGGATGAAACCCCAGCCTTCTCCCTCCTGCTCTTCCTCGGGAAGCCACCAGCGAGCTCTGCCGAGTGCACGGAGATGATGGTTGGGGTCTAAAGCGAGGAAATCAAAGGCTCCCCGAGGCAGGCGCCGCTTGACAGACGCTCTCCAGGCCGCTCGCTCCTCGCTCGGTGCCTTTTATGCCCCTGACGGTCACTTCCTCGCTACACGATCAACTTTTACAATATATAAGCGCAGAAAGGAGCTGTAAAGAGGCAGTTTCCCTCCAAAACCGTAACCGATGGAATAACGGCAGCCGCGGCGACGCCTCCCCCGGGAAAGCTTTGACAGCCCGAGGGAGCCCCCGGCTCCGCCGCTCACCTCCCGCCGGCCCCGGGGAGGCTCAGGGGGGCGGAGAGGCCTCGCAAGGGGACAGAGCCGGCGGAAGGCTCCGATTACGCGGCGGCGGTATGGGGGGAGGGCGGGACACACGGACGCGGGTTTCGGCGCCGTTCGAGGCGCCGCGCCGCGGGAGCCCCTCGGTACGGGCAGGGCCCGGCGCCGTGCCCAAGGTCACGGTCGGTGGCGGGGCCCCGCCACCGGAGCCGCCCGTTCCCGGCCTCTCCCCACTGCGGACGCGGCTCCCCGTTGACAGCGGCGGCTCCGGCGCCTCAGCGGCCGCCCCGTCACCCCCGGGCCCGTCACCCCGCGGGGCAGCGGCGGCGGCGCCTCCCGCCCTCCGGTACCGGCTCCAGGACCCCCCCTCCCCGCGGCCCCGGAGGCGCCGGGCCGGCCCCTCCCGCCGCCGCCCCTCACCATGGTGCTGCCGCCGCCTGAGCTCCGGTCCCGAGTCCGCGCTGGAGCCGGTAGACAATAACCCGCCCGAGCGCGAGGAGGGAGCCCGGCCTGCCGCGGCGGCCTACGAACCAATCGTATTCCCCCATACTAGTTTGAACATCCCGCTGTCACCAATCGTGGCGCCGCTTCTTGTCCCCTCCCTGGCTCCGCCCCGCGGCCCGTTTAACGGCTGTTTTTCCTTTGCACACGGCACGCAGGGGTGAGGGCGGGGGGCGTGCCCGGCGGATCCGAGCCGGTGGGCGGTGCAGCGGAGTGACGTGACCATCAACCAATAGAAAGAGCGGAGCGGGTAACGAGAGGCGGTACCGAACAGACAGACAGCTCACTGAGCCAATGGAAGGAGAGAAGCCTTTCCCGCCCATTCTCCCGCCCCGCCCCCCGTGTTGTTTGTTTGCTGAGGGGAGCGGGGGGGGGGGGCGCTTGCCCAGTTCCGCTACTCTCACGGGCGGGCTGCGGGACCCGGGCCCCGCTTTGCGGGTGCAGCCGCCGTTGGAGCCCCCGGCGGGTCCTTCCGCGCCTGCCCGCCCGCCCGTGGGCCGGGGCCTCCCAGGGCAGCGGGGCTCGGGTCCTGACAGGGCCCGCCCACCCCCGGGGCTCCCCGGCGCTGTAGGCCTCAAGGCCGCTTCACACACCTCGGGTGCCGCCGGCCCACCTCTCCCCTCCGCCTTCTCCGGGGCAGGGCGGCGCTTCCTGCCTGTGCCCCGGCCGGCCCAGGCCCTGTCATCGCCCCCCCTACGGCCACCCGAAGGGCTGAGGCCTGAGGCGCAACCTAGAGAGACTTAAACCTCGCTTACAAACGGCTGCGCTTGTGCCAGCTCGGTGCCCGGAGGAGGCAGCCGCTGGTGCGGGCAGCACCGAGGTGAGGGGAGTCCCTCCCATGCGTTGCTGAGCCCGGGTGGTGGCTCCGGGGAGCTGTGCCTTGGAGGAGTCCTTCCCTGAGTGTTTGTCAGGAAATACAGAAATAAAGGCTGGTCCAGCCCTGCAGAATAAGATAAGGAGGGCAGCGGCAGTGAGGTAACACAGACTGTCCATCAGCCCCGGGGAGGGATTTGGGCCGGGGCTTGGCACACGGGGACGTCGAGAGGCAAAAAGATGGTTGTTAGCAATGGCAGGGATAAAATGAGGCTAAAAAAAGCCCCAAAAAATTCCTGATCCGGCTGTCGCAGAGGGTGTGTCACCCGAAATAAAAACTAAATTTCTTGTGATGAGCCTGTGCCAGCACCAAACCAAACCCGATTTATGTGATGAGCTTGATTTTATACAAGAAACTGGATTTTAGGGAGTGAGGGGCGATGACTTACAGGAGCGGCTTGGGGAGCCTGGCAGGCCCTCGCGCAGCGGAGCCCGGCCTCGGGAAGGTGGAAGGAGCTCCGGAGCCTGCCCTTGGCTCTGCCGGGGGAGGAGACGATGGAGCAGGTAGGGGAGCGCCGGGCTAGGGAGGAGAGGAGGGGGACGAGGAAGGCTCCTTTGCACTGTCACTGCCCTACCCTGGGCTCAGCCCCCTCCCGTGCCTCAGTTTCCCCCCAGCAGGGTGTGGGGGGCAACGCTCAGCCCCCACCCCTCGCTGCAGCTGCTGGGGGGGGCTCAGTGGTGCCCAAGTGACCCCGCCGAGGGCCCCGAGCCCCCCGCCAAGGCCCTGCAGCTGCTCCTGGTCCCTGCCTGGAGGGAACACTGCCTGCACCTGCTCCACGGGCAGCAACTGCTGCAGGCGCCTGCCTTCCCCAGGGCCCCCCAGCTGTCCTTGGGCCCCCTCAGCTGCTCCCAGGCCTCCCCCCAGCTGCCCCCAGGGCCCCCCCCAACTGTCTCCAGGGCCCTCCGGCTGTCCCTGGGGTCCCTCAGCCGTCCCTGGGGTCCCTCAGCCATCCCAGGGCCCCCCACGCTGTCCCCAGGGCCCCGCAGCTGCCCCCTGGCTCTGTCTGGGGGGTCCAGAGCAGCTGCCCACCCCGGCATCTGCGAGATGGGGTCCCCGGGGATGCTGCCGGCTGCTCCGAGGGGTGTGAGGGATGAGGGACCCCGCTCAGAGGGGCTGCAGCCCCCTGGGGATGGGGTCAGGCCAGGCCCCATTGCCTGCAGCGCCAGGGACGGCGGCAGGGCTGCGGTGTCGCGGCGGGCGGCAGCGGCTCATGCGCAGGCGTCTCCCGCTCGTGTCCTCAGATGAGCCCATGCCCGCAGGGAGCCGCAGAGCTAAATGCGGCGCGGGCTGCGGCGCCTGCGTCACCGCACGCCGGCCGGGCGCGGGATGCCCGGCTGCGGCGGGGGAGAGCGGCACGGGGCCGAGTGCCAGCCCACTGCCCGGCACAGCCCGCACGCCACGCACACGGCTGCGGGCACGGCACGCACGCGGCTGCAAACATGCCACGCACGCGGCTGCGGGCACGGCACGCACGCGGCTGCAAACATGCCACGCACACGGCTGCAAACATGCCACGCACACGGCTGCGGGCACGGCACGCACGCGGCTGCAAACATGCCACGCACACGGCTGCGGGCACGGCACGCACACGGCTGCGGGCACGGCACGCACGCGGCTGCAAACATGCCACGCACACGGCTGCAAACATGCCACGCACACGGCTGCGGGCACGGCACGCACACGGCTGCAAACATGCCACGCACACGGCTGCAAACATGCCACGCACACGGCTGCGGGCACGGCACGCATGCGGCTGCAAACATGCCACGCACACGGCTGCAAACATGCCACGCACGCGGCTGCGGGCACGGCACGCACGCGGCTGCAAACATGCCACGCACGCGGCTGCAAACATGCCACGCACACGGCTGCAAACATGCCACGCACGCGGCTGCGGGCACGCCACGCACAGCTGCAGACACGCCGCACGCCTCGCCGGGCTGGTCTGCACACGCCAACACACCTGTGCAAGCTGTGACACACGCAACACGCATGTGCCGTCCCGAACCGCCCTCCCTCACAGCGGTGCCCGTCCCCTGCACCCCCCCACGCCCCACAGTGCTGCCCCGGCTCTGGGGACCCCCCCGGGGACAGGGCCCTGCTCGGGGACCCTCGATGCGCTCATGCTGGGGAACATGCGTGCCCCCTCTCTGCCAGCCCCGACCCCCCAGGATGCCCATGTCCCCCCCTCAGAACCCCGAGGGTCCCCCAAGACGCCCCCACAACACCCCGGGGCTGCCGCTGATCCTGCTCGCCTCCCCCCGTTACCGTGCCGGTGGCACCAGCGAGCCCCCCGGGGCCCCCCATTCCCCCCCCGCCCAAGGAGCGAGACGGGGCTGGGCCGGGTTTTGGTTTTTTTTTTTTTTTTCATTCACTTTTCCGCATACTTTTTTTTTTTATTTGTTACAAACATACAATTCTTTAAATATAGACTTGTAAAACTCCATTTGCAAAAATCTGCTACGGTAAGGAGCGCTCGCTAGCATGAGGAGTTCGTCACGTCGGGCGTCATCTTTGCTAGTGGTAAAATCCAGGACCTGCCTTCGGCAACCGCCGGCCGCTCCCCGGCGTCTCCCGAAGCCGCCCCGCCGGCTGCAGAGGAAGGGAGAGGGGGCACAGGACCCCCCCCGGGTGCCGGCAGCCCCGCGCTGGGCCGCCTAAAGTGCATGGTTTGCTTTATTTTTTGTTTTTCTTTCATTAAAAAAATAAGAGGAATAAAACTTTCTTCTTTCGTCAAGGTACTTCAGGGTGAACGTTTTGGTCTCTCAGCGGATACTGGCCGAAGCCGGGCCCCGGCGGCTCTGGCGGGAGGATCCGGCGCCCTCCCGCGCCGATGGTTCGCCGACGGGCGCGTTTCCAGCTCCGCGCGGCGTGAACGGGAGAGCCGCCGCCGCCGGACCCGCTCTCGGCCGCCGCGTCGGCGCCGCTCCGAGGCCAGCACCCCCCGGGGGCCTCGCGCCCGCTGGTAACGCCGCGGCTTCGAGGCCTCGATGCCACCAGCAACCCCAAACCGGAGAGACGCCGGCGCGGGGACTCGGGTATCCGCGCTCTTCGCCCGCCTTGGCCCGATCCCAGCTCCGCCGCGGCGCCCGCGTTGGGGATCTCGCGCCGAACGCCGGCTCCGCTGGGTGCCGCCGGCTCGACCGGCTCCGCGAGGAAGAGGAGGGCGAGGGCGCCCGCGGCCGAGCCTCGCCCTACGAGGAACATCTCTCCGAGCATCCGCGGAGCTGCCGCCACGCCGAGCCCGTCCGGATTTCCCACCGGGAACCCTCTCCCGGCGGCGAATATCTGCTGAGAGATCCCTCAGGCGTCAGCTCCGGTACCGTCACCGCTCCCTCACGCTGCCTTTTTTTTTTTTTTTTTTTTCTCCTTTTTCTATTTTTTTCCTTTTTTTTTTTTTCTTTTTCCCAACTTTTTATTTTTTTTCCTTTTTCAAAAGAGAAGCCGGCAAGGGTCGCCTGGTGTGGGGGGTTTCGTTATTTCTCCAAGAGCAGCCGCCGCTCTCCCCACCGCGGCAGCGCCCGCGACCCCAAAACGGCTGGAAACAAGGCAGGATAATTCCTATTTTGTTCCGTATTTTTCTTTTGGGAAGGGGGGGAAAAAAAAAAAACCCAACATGGAAGCGGTTCTAAAGAAGCCGCCGACTGCTCCCGGCCCGGACGTTTTGGGGTATTTACACATCAATTTTTGGGGCGCTATACAAGATTTACAAGGTTTCTTATATTTTTTTTTTTTTTTGTACAGCGATAGTCACGCTCTCAAACCGTCCCTTTGGGGGCAACAGAAATCTGGAAGCTCCGAGAATTCGGGATATTTTTCTTTCTCCCTCCCCCTTCTAGTTAAAAAAAAAAAAAAAAAAACACAAAAAAAAGCAATTTGCCCATTTTCTACAGGATCCAAACCAAAAAAAGAACCCAACCAAATCTCATATATACACACACGCGCGCGGAGATGTGCATATACATATATATAAGGGACCAACCGACCCTCCGAGCCGCCGCCGCCTTTCCCGCGCCCCTAAGGAAAAGGCTCCGAACCCAGGGAAACGCTTCGGCCGCCGAGTGGAAAAAAACCCCCCAAAAACTCTCCAAAAACCCCCCCAAAACCCCCCGTTTTCCCCCCTTGCAAAGACCGCCCGAGTCCTCGCTCGCCCCCGAGGCTCGGCCGCCCGCAGGTTTAAAAAAGAACCTTCTTTTTTTTTTTCTTTTTTCTTTTTTTTTTCGGATTTTTATCTTATTTTTGTGATTATTTTTGTCGTTTTTTTTCGCTGCGAGATCCTTCCCCGGACGCGCTCGGCTCCTCTCACCCGTTCGCTGCCAGGTCAAACGAGAGCCGCGGAAGCTTCCCGGCCACAGATACGGCGCTTCTCCGGCCGGAGGAAGGTTTCCGGGTGACGCCGGGTCCTGCTTTGGGGGGATTTGGGTTGGTTTTGGGGTTGGGTTTTGGGTTTGTTTTGGTTTTTTTTGGCATTAGTTTGCCTTTGTTGTTTTTTTTTTCCTTTTCTTCTTCTGTGGATTTCCTGGGCGGCTCCGCAGAGCCAGGGCGCCGAGCCCGCCGCAACCCCCGAGTAGAAAGAGACGGCTAAATTACTGCAATTCAGCCAAAAAAAAAAAAAAAAAAAAGAATATATATATATTTTTATATATATATATATATATATATATGATCCTCTTCAAAAATAAAAGGAGAGGTACCGCCTGCATCTTCGCAACCGGCAAGTCCGTCGCCGCCGGAGGGCAGAGCCGGGCGTCCCCCGTCGCCGTCGCCCCCGTTCCGGAACCGTCCGTGGCGTTTTCGTCGTGATCATTTTTCTTAAAATTTTGCGGTTGGTGGTGTTTTTTCATGCGCGTTTGGTTTTTTCTTTTTTCCTTTCTCCGCGGCAAAGAACCGGAGGCGCGTGGACGCGGGCCCGGGACGCCGGGCGGGTGCAGCAGGACGTCGCGGGGAACAGCTGCCTTGGGGTACAAAATACAGTACGGACGCAGTTCGGACATCGAGATAAAAGACTATTGCTCCCGTGTGAGTGAGGAAACCCGGTCCTTTGCGACGGAGAATTAAAAACTGGATAAAACGGAAGAAAATTTTGCCTTAAAAATCCCTTTAAAAAGAGCGACGGAGGCGGGAGAGGCCGGGCTGGGGCTTGGAGGACGGACGGATGGACAGACGACATCGCCCCCCCGCCTGGCCCCGCCAGGACGCGTCGCTGCCGGCCGGTCCTCGCTTCCCAATAAATATGGGGCGAGCGGAGGGAGGGAGGCGCCGGGGTGCGCGGCAATAAATTAAGGAGGCAGCTGCGGTCGGCGGGCGCGGGCTCCTGGAACAGCGGGAAAAACTCATTTAAATGAGAAAAATAATGTTCTAAAACTGGAGGAGCCGCCGTCGGACACCAACGCCTGGAACTTTGGAATGAAGAGCGATGAGCCCCAGCCGGTTCAGGGTGCCTGGGACACCGTGGCGGAAAAAATACCGCTCTGGGAAGGGCAGGATTGACCCCATTTAGCTAAGAATGAAAAAAAAAGGGGGGGGGGAGGAAAAAAAAAGACTGTTTAAGAGCGGAAAAAAAATCCATTTAATAGCGAGGCAACGGCTGGAGGGACCCCGCTGCCGGCAGCACAGCCGGGTGGGGGAAAAGGGAAAAGAGGAAAAAAAGTGGTGGTGGGGGGTGGAAACCCCAAAATCCCCTTAAAAAAACCAGAACAGCAACAGCCCTGGCTGCCGGGGCGCCCAGTCCCCGCCGGCACTCCCGGCCGCCGCCGGCGGGAGGTACCGAGGGAGGGCGGTGAGGTGGTTTTGCTGAAGAATCATTAATAAACAAGGAAAAGGGGTGGATTTTGGCGCTCGAAGGTCCCGGCGGCGCCTTCGGTGCCGGTTGCGGTGGCGAAACGGGAAGCGGGAAGGAAAGCTGGCCAGGGCCTCGCCGGCGCGGAACCGGCACTCGCTCGCGCGGCGGAAACCGCCTTATTTGGAGAGAAGGGGGGAAGATGTCGCGCCCCGTCGGGTTTTCCTTGTGCTTTGTGCCTGCGCGAACCTGCCTCGCTCCGCGCCCCCGCCGCGGCGAGGGAAAAACCGGGGGCAAATCATCGGAACCGAGAAAGTCTGCGCTCGTTTCTAGGAACCTGCTGGGGTGCCGGTCGGGGCGCCCCGAGTTTAGCAGTTTGCATCCCAAAAAAAACCACACCCCCACCAAAAAAAAAGAAAAAAAAAAAAAAAAAGGAAAAAATATTTTGGAAAAAGGGGGGGGGGGGGGGAGGAAAATAAGGGGAAAAAAATAAGAGAGCGGACGTTGGTCCAGATGCGCCCCAGCTCCCCCGGCTCCGCGTCCCCCTGGCTGGGCTGGCGGCGGCCCCTCTCCGCCGCGATGCTGGTTTTGGTGGTGGCAGGCAGGGGGGGCCTTGGGGAGAGGGGATTTCCCCCCCCCGCCCCCCGGTTTCCCCGCCGCGACCCCCCGAAAAGCAAAGTCCTCGGGGGGACGGCGGCGGTCAGGCCGGTTTCGCTCGCTCTCTCCGGCGGCGGCGAGGGGGGCTCGGGGACCCCGTCGCTGCGTGGGGGGGGGGGGAGGGGGGGGGAATCGGGGGGATTCCTGGGGGGGGGGGGGTGTGATTTGGGGGGTGGGGGGGGAGAGGGGGGTGCGGGGCCGGCGGCGGCGTTCGGGGAGGCTCAGTCGTCGTCCACGTCGTCGCCGTCGGAGTCGTCGCCGGCGCCGCTGCCGCTGCCGGGCCCCGGCGGTCCGGCGCGCCGGTCGTAGAGCTTGTCCCGCTGGCGGTCCTGGATGTCGCGCATCTCCTCGGCGTAGCGGCAGAAGGCGCTGCCGAACTTGGCCCAGGCCTTGAAGGGGACGGTGATGGCGTTGCGGTAGGACGGCTTCACCTCGCTCACCCGCAGGAAGACGCCGTACTTGTTGCAACCCACGTCGAAGAAGAAGCGCTTGGAGTCCACGGTGATGGAGGTGCCCTCGGGCAGCTCCCCGTAGAGCCCCCCGCCGCCCGGCCCGCCGCCCCCGGGGCCGCCCAGCTCGTCCTCCTCGCCGCCGTAGTCGTCGATGAGCTTGGCCAAGGCGTCGCGGAACTCGATGAGGCCCTGGGCGGGCAGGGCGATGGTCTGGCCGCTCTGCAGCCCGGGGGGGCCGCCGGGGAAGCCCCCCGGCCCGCCGGGGCCGCGGTTGACGGTCTGGCGGATGCGGAGGAAGCGCCCGCGCTGGTTCTCCTTCAGGTCCAGGTAGTACTTGCGGTTCTCCCGCACCAGGAACTCGCTCTTGAGGGCGCGGCGGGGGCCGGGGCCGGCGCCGTCCTCGCCCGGGGGCCCGGCGGCCTGGGCCAGCTGCTCGGGGCTGGAGGGCCCCAGCTGCGCGTAGTGCTCGATGAAGTCGCCCAGGTAGTCGCGGAACTCGGCGGCCACCGCCATGGAGAGCGTGAGGCGGCTCTTGGAGCCGCCCGCCCCCACCTCGGCGATCTTGAGGAAGCGGCCCTTGGCGTTCTGCTTCACGTCCAGGTAGAACCGCTTGTTCTGGATGTCCAG
This sequence comes from Phalacrocorax carbo, assembly GCF_963921805.1. Lineage (NCBI taxonomy): Eukaryota > Metazoa > Chordata > Aves > Suliformes > Phalacrocoracidae > Phalacrocorax > Phalacrocorax carbo. The sequence continues at coordinate 544,915 of NC_087536.1, read as the reverse complement.
CCGCTTCGAGGCCAGCTCCTGCGTCTCCTGCTCCGGGCCCGCCCCGCCGCCGCCGCCGCCGGCCCCCCCGCCGGCCCCGGCCCCGGCCCCTCCGCCTCCGCGGCCGGTCGCGAACCCGCCGCCGCCGCCGCCGCTGCCGCCGCGCTCGCTGCCGCTGTCCCCGTCCGCCATCTTGTCCGGCCGCCCGCCCGCCCCGCGCGCCGGCCCTTCCGCGCGCGCCTCCCCGCTTCCGGCGCGCGGCCCCGCGCCCCGCCCCGCCCCTCTGCGACAGGGTGACGTCACCGCCGCACTCCGCCAAAGACGCCACGCCCCCCACTCCCGCCGCGTCACGTGGCACGGGGGGAGGCCCCGCCCGCCGCGTCCCCGTGCGCCCCCGGCCGCCGCCGGAGCCGCGCCCCCTCGCTACAAGCCACGCCCCCTCACCGGACGTCACCTGCGGCGCCCCCGCTCCCGCTTGTCACTCACAGCCGCCGGCAGCTCCCATTGGCCCCGCGCCGGCGCGGAGGGAGGGACGGCGGTGAGTTAGCCCCGCCCCCTCGGGCCCGGGGTGGCGGGGAAGGCGTGACATCACGGCCGGCGGGCCCGGCGTCATCATCGCTAACGTCAACGGCAAGATAGGGCCGCTCCGGGGACCCGCCCTCCCCGGGGCGGGGGTCAGAGGAGGCCCCCGGCCGCGCAGGGAACGGGCACCCCCCGCGGTGCAGGGTCACCCGGGAGCTCCCGGCACCGGGAGAGCTCCCACCCCCTCCCAGCGCAGGGAGCTGCGGGGGCACCGGGGGGGACACGTCCGTGAATGGGGGGTGGGGGGCAGCAGACATGGCAGCTCCCCAGCAGGGAGAGAGCCCCAGCCCCCCACGGCAGCACAGGTGGGGTCCCCCCACCCCAAATATCACTCCCAGGCCGTGAGCCCCTCCCGGGGGGGCGACACCCCACCTTCCCACCCCCATGTCATAACAGCCTCACCATCACCCCCTGTGCCCGGCCCCACCCCGCACCCACAGGTGCTGCTGCTCCCCGCCCCCGCCCCCCCGGCGCAGACAGAGTCCAGGTCTCCACACACAAACTCTTTATGGGGGGACACACCCCCCCCCCACACAGCGGGGCTCAGCTCGGGGCTCGGCTCAGTGCAGAGGATGCCCGGTGGGTGCTGGGGGGGTGGGTGTCCGTGCGCCCCCCCGACCCCGCAGGGCCCTCAGTGGGGCAGCTCGTGGGGGATCAGCTTGTAGTGGGCGCCGCAGGAGGGGCAGCGCTGGGCCTCCCCCTCGTGCAGCCAGAACCAGATGACGCAGCTGTTGTCCTCTTCACCTGGGGGGAGGAGGAGGAGGGTGGGATGGATGGACAGAAGGACAGACACATGGAAGGAGGGGTTGGGGCGGGCACTTACAGACGCAGCCCACGATGCGCTTCTTGTTGATGGAGGGGACGAGGTTGGGGTCCTCCTTGGTCCCCGCGTAGCGCTTGGGCCGGAACATGCTATAGGGGTCCTGGGGGGCGGATGGGACGGCATGAGTGGGGGTACTGCCAGGCCCTGTCACCCCTCCCCCCTCAGCCTCAACACCCCCCCATCCCCTCCCCCCTCAGCCACAGCACCCCCCATCCCCTCCCCCCTCAGCCTCAACACCCCCCCATCCCCTCCCCCCTCAGCCACAGCACCCCCCCATCCCCTCCCCCCTCAGCCTCAGCACCCCCCCATCCCCTCCCCCCTCAGCCTCAGCACCCCCCCATCCCCTCCCCCCTCAGCCTCAGCACCCCCCCATCCCCTCCCCCCTCAGCCTCAGCACCCCCCCATCCCCTCCCCCCTCAGCCTCAGCACCCCCCATCCCCTCCCCCCTCAGCCTCAGCACCCCCCATCCCCTCCCCCCTCAGCACCCCCCCATCCCCTCCCCCCTCAGCACCCCCCCATCCCCTCCCCCCTCAGCCTCAGCACCCCCCATCCCCTCCCCCCTCAGCACCCCCCCATCCCCTCCCCCCTCAGCCTCAGCACCCCCCATCCCCTCCCCCCTCAGCACCCCCCCATCCCCTCCCCTCCGCCCAAGCCCTGACAGCCCCCCCGGGTCACCCCATCCCTCAGCCCCAAGCCTGAGGGGGTCTCCGCTGACCTCCCCCACCCCGTCCCAGACACGCACACCCCCCCCGGCACACCCCGTCCCTGAGACCCACCCCAGGAACACCCCACCCCCCGGACACCCCCCCGCACTCAGGAACACCCTCCCACACTCACCAGGCCCTTGTTCATGGCCTCCAGCACCTTCCGCTCCAGCCCCGTCGCCTGCTCCTCGTCGCTGGCGAGGCCGCCTGCGGGGCGACGCGGTCAGACCGGGAGGCCGCGGCCGCCCGCCCGCCCACCCTCCCCGGTTCCTCCGGTCCCCACCCCCCGGTCCCCACCCCGGTCTCCCCCTCACCGGGCACGGCCAGGCGGCGGGCGGGGACGGAGGCCGCAGGCAGCAGCCGCAGGGCCGCGCTCACCCGCAGTAACCTTGAGGCCATGGCGGCAGCGGCGACGGCGGGCAGCGCTTCCGGTGGCGGCGGCGGAAGCGGAAGCGGCCGCAGGGCGGAGTGTGAGGCTGAGCCCCGCCCCTTGGGCCGCGACCAGAGCCCCGCCCTCCGCCACAAGCCCCGCCCCGTGGTAAGCGGAGCCTCGCCCCTAGAACCCAGCCCAGCCCCCAGTGAGCGGAGCCCCGCCCCTAGCTCCAAACCCCGCCCCCAGGATCTGGCTCCGCCCCTCCGCGCGGCCCCAGGGGTTCCTAGGGACGGGGAGGGGTGGGGGGGGCGAAGGGACGGGGGACCCGGGGGGACGGGATGGTGTCGGGGGGCCGTGGGACCCTGGGGGTTGGGATGGTGTTGGGGGGCCGTGGGGTTTGGGGACCTGGGGGGACGGGATGGTGTCGGGGGGCTGCGGGGTTTGGGGACCCGGGGGGACGGGATGGTGTCGGGGGGCCGTGGGACCCTGGGGGTTGGGATGGTGTTGGGGGGCTGTGGGGTTTGGGGACCCAGGGGGACGGGATGGTGTCGGGGGGCCGTGGGGCCGGGGAACCTGGGGGGACGGGATGGTGTCGGGGGGCCGTGGGGCCGGGGGACCCGGGGGGACGGGATGGTGTCGGGGGGCCGTGGGACCCTGGGGGTTGGGATGGTGTTGGGGGGCTGTGGGGTTTGGGGACCCAGGGGGACGGGATGGTGTCGTGGGGCCGGGGGACCTGGGGGGACGGGATGGTGTCAGGGGGCCGTGGGACCCTGGGGGTTGGGATGGTGTTGGGGGGCTGTGGGGTTTGGGGACCTGGGGGGACGGGGTGGTGTCGGGGGGCTATGGGGTTTGGGGACCCAGGGGGACGGGATGGTGTCGTGGGGCCGTGGGGTTTGGGGACCCGGGGCGACGGGATGGTGTCGGGGGGCCATGGGGTTTGGGGACCCAGGGGGACGGGATGGTGTCGGGGGGCCGTGGGGATGGGGGACCTGGGGGGACGGGATGGTGTTGGGGGGCCGTGGGGACAGGGGACCCGGGGGGACAGGATGGTGTCGGGGGGCCGTGGGGACAGGGGACCTGGGGGGACAGGATGGTGTCACGGGGCTGCGGGGACGGGGTGGTGTCGGGGGGCCGTGGGACCCTGGGGGTTGGGATGGTGTTGGGGGGCTGTGGGGTTTGGGGACCTGGGGGGACGGGGTGGTGTCGGGGGGCTATGGGGTTTGGGGACCCAGGGGGACGGGATGGTGTCGTGGGGCCGTGGGGTTTGGGGACCCGGGGCGACGGGGTGGTGTCGGGGGGCCATGGGGTTTGGGGACCCAGGGGGACGGGATGGTGTCGGGGGGCCGTGGGGCCGGGGGACCTGGGGGGACGGGATGGTGTCGGGGGGCCGTGGGACCCTGGGGGTTGGGATGGTGTTGAGGGGCTGTGGGGTTTGGGGACCTGGGGGGACGGGGTGGTGTCGGGGGGCTGTGGGGTTTGGGGACCCGGGGGGACGGGATGGTGTCGGGGGGCTGTGGGGTTTGGGGACCCAGGGGGACGGGATGGTGTCGTGGGGCCGTGGGGTTTGGGGACCCGGGGCGACGGGGTGGTGTCGGGGGGCCGTGGGGTTTGGGGACCCAGGGGGACGGGATGGTGTCGGGGGGCCGTGGGGATGGGGGACCTGGGGGGACGGGATGGTGTCGGGGGGCCGTGGGGTTTGGGGACCCAGGGGGACGGGATGGTGTCGGGGGGCCGTGGGGACGGGGTGGTGTCGGGGGGATGTGGGGACGGGGGACCCGGGGGGACGGGATGGTGTCAGGAGGCCATGGGGTTTGGGGACCTGGGGGGATGGGGTGGTGTCGGGGGGCCATGGGGTTTGGGGACCCGGGGGGACAGGATGGTGTCAGGGGACCGTGGGGACGGGGTGGTGTCGGGGGGCTGTGGGGTTTGGGGACCCAGGGGGACGGGATGGTGTCGGGGGGCCGTGGGGACGGGATGGTGTTGGGGGGCCGTGGGGATGGGGGACCCGGGGGGACGGGATGGTGTCAGGAGGCCATGGGGTTTGGGGACCCGGGGGGATGGGGTGGTGTCGGGGGGCCGTGGGGTTTGGGGACCCGGGGCGACGGGGTGGTGTCGGGGGGCCGTGGGGTTTGGGAACCCGGGGGGACGGGATGGTGTCGGGGGGCCGTGGGGACGGGATGGTGTTGGGGGGCCGTGGGGTTTGGGGACCCGGGGGGACGGGATGGTGTTGGGGGGCTGTGGGGTTTGGGAACCCGGGGGGACGGGATGGTGTCGGGGGGCCGTGGGGTTTGGGGACCCGGGGGGACGGGATGGTGTCGGGGGGCCGTGGGGTTTGGGGACCCGGGGCGACGGGATGGTGTCGGGGGGCCGTGGGGTTTGGGGACCCGGGGGGACGGGATGGTGTCGGGGGGCTGTGGGGTTTGGGGACCCGGGGGGACGGGATGGTGTCGGGGGGCTGTGGGGTTTGGGGACCCGGGGGGACGGGATGGTGTCAGGGGACCGTGGGGACGGGGTGGTGTCGTGGGGCCGTGGGGTTTGGGGACCCGGGGGATGGGGTGGTGTCGGGGGGCCGTGGGGTTTGGGGACCCGGGGCGACGGGGTGGTGTCAGGGGCCGTGGGGTTTGGGGACCCGGGGGGACGGGATGGTGTCGGGGGGCCGTGGGGTTTGGGGACCCGGGGGGACGGGATGGTGTCGGGGGGCTGTGGGGTTTGGGGACCCGGGGCGACGGGGTGGTGTCAGGGGCCGTGGGGTTTGGGGACCCGGGGGGACGGGATGGTGTCGGGGGGCTGTGGGGTTTGGGGACCCGGGGCGACGGGATGGTGTCGGGGGGCTGTGGGGTTTGGGGACCCGGGGGGACGGGGTGGTGTCGGGGGGCTGTGGGGTTTGGGGACCCGGGGCGACGGGATGGTGTCAGGGGGCTGTGGGGTTTGGGGACCCGGGGCGACGGGGTGGTGTCGGGGGGCCGTGGGGTTTGGGGACCCAGGGGGACGGGATGGTGTCGGGGGGCCGTGGGGTTTGGGGACCCAGGGGGACGGGATGGTGTCGGGGGGCTGTGGGGACGGGATGGTGTCGGGGGGCTGTGGGGTTTGGGGACCTGGGGGGACGGGATGGTGTCGGGGGGCCGTGGGGACGGGCTGGTGTCGGGGAGTGCTGTGGGGATGGAACAGCCCTGGGGGACCCCGGGGGCAGTGAGGACAGGACCCCCCAGACACGTGGGACCAACGTCCTGGGGACCCTGGGGACAGACACCCCGTAGGGCCAGGACAGACGTCTCTGGAGCCTTGGGGACACTGAGGACAGACATCCTGGGGGGCTGGGGACACCCCCACCCACCTCAGTTTCCCCCCCAGGCGCTGGGGGGCCCTTCCCACCACCCCCCCGGGTGGGTCGGACATGCCAAGGGGCGCCGGGGGGGCAGACGGACACAAACCCAACATTTTTTTTACCCCATTTTCAGGCCCACCCACGCTTGGTTCGGGCTGCCCTGGTTTTCCGGGCTGGGGCAAAGGGGGCACCCACGGGTGCTGCGGGGGGCGGCGCCCCTACGTGACCCCGGACTCCCTTACCGGAGGAAGGGGAATTAATAAAATAAAATAAAATAAAATGAAGCGAAACGAACTGAAGTGAACCAAAGCGAGGCGAGGCCCGGGGTGGGGGCAGGCGGGGGGCGGAGGGCGGGGGCCCGTGCCAAGGGAGGAGGGCAGGACGGGACGGCGCAGGCAGCGCTCGCCGCGACGGCACCCGCTCACCGCCACCCTCGCCCCCACCCCGGGGTGCCCCGGGCGTCCTTCTCTGGGGTGGGGGGGACACGCACACGCACGCACCCCCACCCCCGCGGGCACAGAGGACACCCCGACGCTGGCGTGTCCCCCCGTCCACCCCGCCACCGGCCATGGGCATCCAGGGCATGGAGCTGTGCGCCGTGGCCGTGGTCATCCTCCTCTTCATCGCCGTCCTCAAGCAGTTCGGCATCCTGGAGCCCATCTCCGCCGAAGGTAACACCCCCCCATTAATTTTAATTAATTACTTTATTTTCAGCCCCCGCAGCACACCTTGGGGTGTCCCCATCCTTCCCCCCCCCCCAGCTAAAGGACCTGTTGGGCCTGTAAATGCTCCCCGTGGGGTAAAACCTGCTCTTTTGGGGGGGCAACCTCTCTGGAGGAGGGTTTGGGGGTGAAGCGCGAGGGTCTGGGGGTGTGGGGCGAGCCGGCAGCCCCCCGCCCTGCTCCCCGCACTTGCCGCGTCATGGCCCAGCCTTGCTCTGACCTTCCCCGAGGGGCTGGGCCGACTCCAGCCCCTCCACTCCCAAAACACCCTGCTGAGGGGGTGCTGGGGACCCCCCCAACTCCACAATAACCCCCAAACCCCTTCTGAGGGGTGATGTGGGGGGCCCCTGCGCCCCTGTTAACTCCTGGGAACCCCGAGACAGGACAACAGGGACCCCCAAATCTCCCCAAGGTGGGACGTCGGGGGCCTCTGAGCCTGCATTAAGCCCGACCCCTCCGGAGGCGGATGCTTGGAACCCCCAGCCCACACTGACCCCCAAAACCCCCCTGAGGTGGGACACTGGGGGCCTCCGAGCCCACATCACCCCCCAAAACTCCCTGGAGACAGGACTCTGGGGACCCCCAAGTCCTGCATCCACCCCAAACCTCCCAGAGCGGTGATGCTGGGGACCCCCAATCCCCCATCGACCCCCAAACCCCCCCAAGATGGGACACCAGGGACCCCCAATCCCCCATCGACCCCCAAAATCCCCCTGAGATGGGGCCCCCTGACCTCAACCCCACCCCAGCTGGGCAGAAGGGGCTTGGCGCTGCCCCTTCCCACCCCAGCAAACCTGGCTCGGCCGGAGATGGGGGGAGTTAACCCCAACCCATGGCGGCACCCCGGCGTTTTTCGGGGCATCCCTACCGGTGTGGCACAGCGGAGCCTCTCCCCAGCCCGGCCAGAAGATCCCGATATCCCCATCTCGGCGCTGAACGGGTCCGCAGGGGCTCCCCAAGCTGGAATTATTAATGAGCCATCATTTATTAATTACCTTCCGCCAGGCCGGGCGCAGGCGGGAGGGAGCATTAGCGGGGTCGGGGTGAGAGAGGCGGCTCCGAGACGCTCCGTGCCCTGGGAACGTGCCGCCGGAGACGGGCAGGGGTTCGGCGGCTCCTGGGGAAACCCTCCGGGTCGGCCGCCTTTGCCCTTGGGATGTGAAAGCCAGAACGCTCCAGTTTTCCTCCCGAAACGAGGGGAATTTGGGGTCTGCCACCAGATCGGGGGGGTTGGGCTTAAGCCAGGTTGGATCCGGATGGGAAACGGGCCGGGACTGAGCACAGGATGATGCTGGATCCACGGGGGGTCTCTGCCGGCGTCTCCCGGCAGACAGCGGCGATGCCGAGCTGGAGCTCTCGGCCGTACGGCACCAACCCGAGGGGCTGGAGCAGCTGCTGGCGCAGACCAAGTTCACCAAGAAGGAGCTGCAATCCCTCTACCGCGGCTTCAAGAACGTGAGTGTCGGGGGGACCCTCGCCCCGGCCCCACACCGCTGTGGCCGGGGAGCAGATTTTGGCGGAGCCGGGGTTCACTGGGCGCCCGCTCTCCTCCTCAGGAGTGTCCCAGCGGCCTCGTGGACGAGGAGACTTTCAAGCTCATCTACTCGCAGTTCTTCCCCCAAGGCGGTGAGTCGGGGGGAGCCCTGAGGCCGGCATGGGGGGTCTGGGGGTGCTGGTGTGTGCTGGGGCCGAGGGGGGCTTCACCGGCTCTCGCCTTCCTCCCCTCGCAGACGCCAGCACCTACGCGCACTTCTTGTTCGACGCCTTCGACGCCGACCGCAACGGGGCTCTCTGCTTCCAGGTGAGCATCCCCGTGCTGCTTCCACACCGGGAAAAGCCGTGCCGGCACCGCGCTCCTCGAGCCGCGGCCGGCTGTAAGCGTGCCCAGCAGCGTGATTCATCAGATCTTCCTCCTCGCCCGCGTGCGGTCAGGGATAAAAGCTCGGCACAGCGGCGACAGCCAAAATCTTTGGACCTCTTGACGGCGGGAGGCTGCGCCGGGCGAGCTCCAGGCACTGCGGCAGGGGTGTCTGGCGGGGGGAGGGTGGGGGGCCGGCGCTGGTTTTACCGCGGTGATTAAAAATAGCTACGAGCGAGAATAGAAATGGGATCAATAGGGAAAAAAAAATAAATCCCCTGGGCGTCCCGCGATCGATGGCAGCACCGCGGCACCGCTGGAGGGGGGCGAGCAGCCGAGCCAGGCAGGACACGGGTGCCTCCTCGGTGTCGGGGCGTGCCGGCGGTGCCCGTGGGACGTCCCCGCTCACGGCTGTGGTTCCTCCGGCAGGATTTTGCTGTTGGCCTCTCCGTCTTGCTGCGGGGAACGGTGCACCAGAAGCTGAAGTGGGCTTTCAACCTCTACGATATTAATAAAGACGGCTACATCACCAAGGAGGTGACACAGGGACGGGGCAGGGGCAAGGACTGGAGGGGCCGGGCAGGGTGGGAGCATCACGGGGGACACCCAGAGAGGGATGGTGATGGTGGAAATGGGTGCTGGGGGATGGAGGTGCCCTTGTTCAGAGGGTTCTTGTCACCCTGTCCCCGCTCTGTCCCCTCCTAGGAGATGCTGGAGATCATGAAGTCTATCTACGACATGATGGGGCGCTGCACGCACCCCGCCCTGAGGGACAGCGCGCCTGCTGAGCACGTGGAGTTGTTCTTCCAGGTGAGACCGTCCAGCGTTGTCCCCTCCCGGCAGCCACCCAACCCTGCCATGTCACGGGCCGGAGCTGCCATCCCCACCGGGGACGTCCCCACTGAGCCCCTGCTGTTCCCTCACAGAAGATGGACAGGAATGGCGATGGCGTGGTGACCTTCGAGGAGTTCCTGGAGACGTGCCAGAAGGTGAGCAGCTCCAGGGAGGGGCTCCAGCGTCACCGGTATCCTCCTCGCTGCCAGGCCTCTGAGTCCAAGATATAACCCCATTCCTCGTCCCGTCCCAAAATGACGTGCTGGGGGGGGGTTGGGAGAGATGGGGGGTGAGAGCTCTGGGCGCCCCGGGGCCAACGGGAAGAGGGGGACTGGGGGCTCTGATGTCTCCCTCCTGCCCCGTCCAGGACGAGGACATCATGAGCTCCATGCAGATCTTTGAGAATGTGATCTAGAACCCTGGACCAGAGGCTCAGCCCCGCCAGCGCCTCTGCCAGCACCTGAGGAGAACGGTTCTTTTTTTCTACTATTTGACACAAAACGAGAGGTTAAAGGAAAGAAAAAAATAATCCACCTGGCTCCCGGCACGCTGGTTACAAGAGGCGAGAAGAGATATGGATTACTTTGCTGGCTTATCCCCCCCAGCATGGTGCCCGGTGATGCCCGTGCCCCCCAGCCAGCCCCATTTGGGGGGGCAGAGCCCCCCCGGCGAGGATCCCTGTGCCCCGAGCAGGGCAGGAGGCCTCACCGCAGCACAAACCCGGACCCCTTCCCCTGGGATGCGAGCGAGCCTCGGGGGAGGGGACCTATGGCAGCCGTGAAGCCGCAGCTCCTGAAGGCCGACCAAAAGCACACGAGCCCCCACCCGTGCATCGCTTGAGGGGACCCACAGCGGTGAGAGAGGCGGCTCCCCACCTTTGGTGGTACGAGGAGAAAGGGTTTATTTTCTAAATAAAACAAACAGTGATGACTTAGGTGTTATGATTAATTTAGCCTTCAAAGGAATTTCAATCAAAGTGTACAATTGATTGAATAGAGGCAAGCAAGCAGCGCTGATGCACGGGGGATCCTTCCGCCTAACGTGCATCCCGTCATACAAAATTACAGGGTTTATATTCAGTTACTTAATTAATAACAATTAGTAAAAACACGCCTAAGTTTACACTCACTGGTCAGTGATAAGCATCCCACTTGCCGTCGGTCAGCCGTAGTTAAATTAGCCACGCTTGCCATGTAAATTAGCCCGCGTGCTCTTTACGGCTGTGGGGGGGCAAGTCTTTTTGGTCCTGAATTGGGTCGGTGGTCACAATCTCCCCCTGCCAGAATTACCTTTCCCCCAATTTCCATGCTTCAGCGCCTTCTGAGCCAAGAAGTTCCCTGTTATCACTGCTGGCTGATTTGTGGCCTTCCCTTATCTTGGCACTCTCCTTTGTAGCAGGGTGTTTCCACTGTTAGTCCTTGAAGTTCTACTGAATTGTATCTTTTTTGGAGGCTTCTTGTCAATGCAGCATTCATTGCTAACGCCCTCTTGACTGGCCTAAGCATTAATTGTATCTTTTTAAAATTCTCAGGTGTTAGTTTCTACTCCTAACTAAAATTCTTTCTTAACAATTAACTTAACAAATCGCCAATCAACATTCCAACCATTAAGACAGTTAACAAGTCAATTGACCGGCCCTCCCTTACACAAGCACAAACGGAACGGTCAAATGCTAGAGGGTCACACTTCACCGTGTGACCCCAGCATTGTTCCATATTGACACGAATCAGACGAACACATTTTACATTAGGGATGAAACATGCCCGGGGAGCCGAGGGGGAAGCAAGGCCTGTGCACAGCCCGGGGGGGCCGGGAGCGCAACCCCGAGCCCCGGGGTGGCGGTGGCAGAGGCGGCTTCGCCGACGGAAGCAGCGGGACGTGGCCGGGAGGGTTATTTGGGTTATCGCGCTTTTTTCCTCCTCACACACGGGGCGGGGAGGCCAGGCCGCGCCTCAGCCAGGCCCCCGCCCCGGCCCCCCGCCCCGGCCCCCCGCCCCGGCCCCCCGCCCCGGCCCGGCCCCCTCCCGCCGCCGCCGCCTGTCGCTCGCTCACTCACTGCGCGTGCCCATGAAATAAAGGTGACAAACCCCCGCCTGGCCGCGGCTCGGTCCCGGCCCGGGGCTCCGCCGGCCCAGGCCTCGGCGCCGTCATGGCGGCGCTGTCATGGCGGCGCGGCGCTGTCATGGCGGCCGCTCTCCGTATCCCAGCAACGCCGCTGCCCCGCCCCTCCAGTGGGGGCGGGGGGGTGTGGCCGGACGCCGCCGGCTCTCATTGGCGGCGCGGCCGGGCGAGGCCCCGCCTCCGCCGCGCTCTCATTGGTCGGCCCGAGGGAGGGACGGGGACTCGGCGCGGGGACCTTCACGCGGGTGGCGCGGGGTCGGCGCGTGCCGAGAGGGGGGCTGACGCGGCACGTGACGTAGGTTGCACCGAGATCCCCTGTGCCCCCCCCCCCCCCCGGGATCGGGGAATCCCCTGTCCGCGCCCCGCCCCCCACCCCCGGGCACGGCGGGATCGGGGCAGGATTGGGGGGGATCCCCTGGAATCGGCACTGTGCAGGATGGGGGGGGTGTCCCTGAGATCGGGGGGGGATCCCCCGAGACCGGGGGGGTGGGACTGGGGGGAGGGGATCCCCTGGGATCGGGGGGAATCCCCCGGGATTGGGATTGGAGGGGGGATCCGCTGGGATTTGGGCTGTGCAGGATCAGGGGGGATTCCCTGGGATCGGGCTAAGCGGGATTGGGGTGGGGGGAAGATCCGGCAGGTCTGGAGTTGTGCAGGATCAGGGGGATCCCTGGGATCAGGCTGAGTGGGAGCAGGGGGGGATCTCTTGGCATTGGGTGACAGTATTGGGTGGGGGCTATCCTCTGGGATTGCAGCGGTGTGGGATCAGGAGGGATCCCCTGGGACTGGGGGGATCCTTGGGATCAGGACTGTGGGATCGTGGCGGGGAACCCCAGGACTGGGACTGTGCAGGACCATGGGAGGGAACCCTCCAGGGATCCCCACTGTGCAGGAGCAGGGGGATCCCACAGGGCTATGGCTGTGTGGGATCGGGGGGAGGGATCCCTCAGGAGTGGGGCTGTGCGGGATCAGGTGATCTTCTCCCCCTCACCTGGGGTGCTGGGAGATCCCAGCTCTCTCCAGGATCCCTCCCATGCTAGAATCCATTCCCCACCCTGGGAGGGTTTTGCTACTGTACTGGGGACCTGCTCCCCCCCCACCCCCCAGAGGGATCTACTGTCCCCAGGCTTCCCTTACTAGGGTCTGCTCCCCTCCTGATCTGTCCCATGCTGGGATCTGCTCCCCTCCCTGGGGAATCTACTCCATCTTCACCAAGGCCCCTGGTGCTGGGATCGCCCCTCACTCCAGGCCCCTCCTGTGCCAGGATCTGCCCCTTCCCCCCTCCACAGGGATCCAGCTGGGGGGGGGGGGGGGGGGGGAAGCAAAGCCCCCATCCCCAAGCACCCCAGCGTGGGGGCCAGGGCCAGGATCCACTCGGTGCAGGATCCTGAGGATCTGGCCCGCGGCGCCCGCAGGTGAGGGATGCGCCTGCCCGGGGCCATGCGGCTGGTGCGGTTCCGGGGGGCCGCAGGGGGCGAAGCCCGCCTGGGGCTGGAGGAGGCGGCCGGGGGGAGCGTGGTGGACCTGAGCGTGGCCGAGCCGGCGCTGCCCCGCTCCATGCGCGCCTTCCTCGAGAGCGGCCAGCACGGCCTCGCCGCCGCCCAAAGGTGGGTGCCATCGCCCCGGCACCGCCGGCACCGCCGCCGCACGGGGCCCCAGCGCTGAGCCCCGGCCGCCCCCGCAGGGCGCTGGAGTCAGGCCGGCAGCGGCTGCCGCGGGACAGCGTGCGGCTCCTGGCGCCCGTTGGGGACCCCGAGAAGGTGATCTGCGTCGGGCTCAACTACCGCGACCACTGCCTGGAGCAGAACGCGAAGGTCCCCAAGGAACCCATCATCTTCAACAAGTTCCCCAGCGCCATCATCGGGCCTTTCGATGACATCGTGCACCCCGAGGAGAGCAGCGTGAGTACCCCCGCCGCCCCCTCGCACCCCCCGCCCCAGCCTCCGGCCCCTCCAAGCGCCCCGTTCTCTCCCCACAGGAGGTGGACTGGGAGGTGGAGCTGGCCGCCGTCATCGGCAAGAAGGGGCGGCACATCGAGGTACCGTCCCCCACCTCGCATCCAGGGGGGATCTGCGCAAGGTCCCCCTCCATTAAGCAAGTCCCCGTTGTCACCCCCCCTCCCCGAAAGGAGTCATCAGCCATGGAACACGTGGTGGGCTTCACGGTGGCCAACGACGTCAGCGCGCGGGACTGGCAGCTGAGGAACGGGAGGCAGTGGCTGCTGGGGAAAACCTTCGACACCTTCTGTCCCCTGGGGCCGGCTCTTGTCACCAAGGACGCGGTGGCAGGTGGGGACAGGACGGGGACTTGTTCCCGGCTAACACAGGAGGCAGCGGGCACCGAATTTGCCCAGAAGCATCCTTTTCCCGAAGTCGGGGGAGGGGGGTCCCCGCAGCGCTATCCCCACATCCCCTCCCGGCATGACGCATCCCCCCCTGTCCCCGCAGACGTCCACAACCTGAGCATCCGCTGCAGCGTCAATGGGCGTCCGATGCAGGACAGCAGCACCAGCCACCTCATCTTCAGGCTGCCCCAGCTCATCGCCTGGGTGTCCCGGTAGGTGCCGGCAGCACTGGCACTGCTTCCCCAGGGAGTCGGGGGGGACCCGTGGCTGACGCTTCCCCTTCCCCCCCCAGCTTTGTCACACTGGTCCCCGGGGACATCCTGCTGACCGGAACCCCCGCCGGGGTCGGGTTTTTCCGGAAACCCCCGGTGTTTCTTAAGGTGAGGAAAAGGGGGGGGGGGGGGGCAGGGCCTCAAAAAAGGGCCAAGGCAAGTGGGGGGCGGCCACCGTCTCCCTGCCCCTCACAGAGAGGAGACGAGGTGCGGTGCGAGATCGAGGAGCTGGGTGCCATCTGCAACAAGGTGGTGTGAAGACGGAGAGGCCAAATCTCCCCCCTGTCCCCCATCGCGATGGGGCTGCCTTCCCCACCCCACGGGGGTTCAAAATAAATCCACGAGCCAGGTCCGGTACCTGCTCCCAGGTTTATTGGCGGCCGCGACGGTGCTCATGGCAGGGCAAAGCGCTGGATGAAGGTTTCCAGCTTCTTCCGGCTCTCACTGGATTGGAAAGGCTGGCCGAGGTGGAGCAGGGGGCCGGCGGGGGTCTGCACCTCCTCCAGCACCTGGGGAGGGAGAGGAGGGTCACAGGGGGGCAGCTCGAGGTCAGGGGGTGCTGGCAGAGCCTCAGTCACACTTACCCCCATCTCCTTGAAGGTCTGCAGAGAGCTCAGGGCTACGCTCCTGCTCGGGTGCTCTGGAGGGAGAGAGATCCCTGAGGGAGCGCCTGCATCCCACCCTCCAGGCACCCCTAGCCTGGCTTTGGGGGTGCTGACCCCAACGCAGGAGGGATGCCCCCTGCATCCCCCACCCCAGACTCACCGAAACCATCCTCCTCGGCCAGGAATTGCAGCAGCGCCTCACCGCAGGCTGCCTCTGGGGTTGGGGAGAGAGGGAGGGGGTCAAACCCCAGCGCCCCCAGCTCCCAGGGTGGGCACAGCCCCTCTCCCCCCTCCTGGCGCGGAGCCAGGGCTGCAAGGGAGATGCAGCCGTGCCTCAGTTTCCCCAAGAGCCAAGTGGGGCTGGTGTGGGTGGAGAAGCAGTCGCCCACCCTGTGGGGGTCCTACCGGGCTGGGGCCAGCTGGGGTGGTCCAGGAAAGCCACAGCTCTGGCGTAGGTCCTCAGCATGGGGCTCAGGAGCCGGCAGAGGAAGAGGAGGAAGCCGGGCGAGCCCTGGGGCTCCTTGAGCTGGACGGGGGAAGCCGGAGTTCGGTGAGACCGTCCTCACCCTGCCACAGAGGCAGCCAGGGCAAGTCAGGGGACACCCCGAGTACCTTGAAGTAGCGCCTGGGGACCTGATCCTCGCTATCGCTGTCACTGAAGTCCATCGTCACCCAGTGCGAACCCTTGTGGAAGGGCCACAGGGCCAAGTCACAGTCTGAGCACTCGCTCTCCAGCCAAGCCACGTGTGGGGGCCTCCAGTTCCACCCCACGGGGACCCCAGTGCCTTCCCAGCCAGGACGGGAGGCTGCAGTAAGGGCTGAGCCAGCCGTCCCCAGCATGGGGAGGGGGTCCCAGGAAGCACCCACCTCCTCAGCCTCCAGCAGCCCGCAGAGGATGAGCTTGTCCACGATGTCCAGGCTCTGCAAGTCGAGCGACTGGCAGGGCTGAGGGAGAGGAGGAGAGTAGGGAAAGGGCTGGCAGGGAGCCAGACCTCCCGGCAGCCGCACAGGCAGCGGTGACAGGCCGCTTCCACGCGATGGCAGTGCCACCCCGTGCCGCCAGCCCCTACCTGGAACCCCAGCAGGTTTGGGGGCAGCAGCAGGAGCAGCTCCAGGGTCTCGTGGTACAGCTCGTCGTGGCTGAACACGATGCCGGAGGCTCTGACGGTCGTCTCCAGGAAAGGCAGCATGTCCATCAGCAAGGCGAGGATGGCGCAGGCTGGCGGGAAAGTGGTGTCACCAATTCCCACAGCGTCACTGATCCCTCGTGTCACCGACCCCCACACCTCGCTCCTCACCTCCCACCGCCTCGCTGGCAAAGACGGGCAGGAGGGCAGCACTGTGGTGGCCCAGCTCACTCAGGGCCTCCGCCGAGACCCTGGGGACCACCAGGATGTCACCAAGAGGGGAGAGGTGGTAGAGGGTGAGGTGGGATTCAAGCAGGAGGAGGCTGTGCTGCACCAGAACACGGAGCTGCCCTGAGAAGCCCACGTCGCGCTGGCGCAGCAGGATCTCCTCCAGCAGCCAGGCAAAGTCCAGCATCAGCTGGGAGAAGAAGACGCCCTGGAGGAAGAGGAGGGTGAGCTGGCTCCCTACATGGGGGGCGGCTCTGAAAGCCTTGCTCCTAAAGGAAGAGACATGGACACCTCCTTGTCTCACCTCCCGGTGCTTGTGCAGCAGCAGCGTGGACGTGATCCCCACAGCCATGATGGCGGAGCAGGCAACGCCGTCTGCAAGGCAGCGAGAGGCTCTCGTTAGCCGTGGCTGAGGGGATCAGCCCCCCGCCCCGAGCCCGAAGGGAAGGGAGGGCAGCGGTGGTGACCCAAGGGATGTCACCCAGCAGGTGCTGGGCTGCTCTGCCCCCCTGCCAGCCCCCGGCTGTTTATGCTCTCCATTTCCAGCCGGGGAACACAGGCTGCCAGGCAGCCGTCACCCTGCCGGCTGCATCCCTGCAGCACCCCGAAACCACCGGTAACGGCACAACCACCTCCGCGCCGGCGCAAGCACGGGGAGGCCATCACAAGGCGTGACTTGGCAGGGCTGGATGAGCGCGGCTGACCCGCAGCCCTGCATGGACGGGCAGACGGGTGGGCCACAGGCTCCTGCCTGCCCCAGCAGACCCCTCACCGCTCAGGGAGTGCAGGCCCAGCTTGGTCACCAACATTTCCTCTTCTGCCTCCAAGCCGGCGGCCGTTGTGGGGCCAGGACCCCAAATCTCTGCCTTCTTGCCATCCAGCTGGCTGGGGCTGGAGAAAACGGGGCGAGAGGGGTGAGAAAGTGGGGCTGGGAGCTGACGTTGGAGGTGAGATGCTGCCCTGAGGCTCGGCTCCTGCTTACCTCCTGCCGAGGATGGTGGGCAGCAGCAGCTCCTC
The DNA here is from genome assembly GCF_963921805.1 of Phalacrocorax carbo. Taxonomy (NCBI): domain Eukaryota; kingdom Metazoa; phylum Chordata; class Aves; order Suliformes; family Phalacrocoracidae; genus Phalacrocorax; species Phalacrocorax carbo. The sequence goes on along the minus strand of NC_087536.1, from coordinate 528,001 downwards.
CAGCAGCTCCCCCTTGCAGCTCTGCCTGGTGAGGTTTTGGGCTGCAAACTCCTGGGAAGGACAAAAGGAGCCTGTCAGTGCTCACAGCTCTCGGCGCCAACAAGCTGACTTGATCCCTTGGGTCCCGAGGGCCCCCCCGAGTGCTGCCCCATTGCCCCAGCACCGGCTCCCCCAAAGAACACTGCATCCCCTCCAGCCACCCCAAACCCCCCACGTCCAACCCACAGGGGCTGAGATGGCAACAAACATCACGGCAATAAACCCTCCTCCGGGGCCCGAGACGGATCCAGCCAGGAGCCCGGGGCTGGACAGCCCATTACCATACCTGTAAGGAGTATGGCTGGGCGAAGTCTACCCGGGCGCACCCGCGGATTCGGCACAGGGCCCGGCACGCTGCCCAGAGACAGGCGCCGATGCCGAGCGGCCGAGCGCCGCGCTGGAAGGAGAGGGGACCAAAGCATTAACGGGGCGACGGAGACGAACGCCGCTCCTCGGGGGACACACCCGGCGATGTGGGTGCTGCCCCCGCACCGGCAAAACCTCTCACCGCTCCTCGCTGGCGCAAACCACCGGGGGCCACGTCGTAGGCGATGCCCACAGGGACCAGGATGACGTCGCGGATGGCGCCGTCCCGCATGGCTTGATACACCAGGGCCAGCCACTCCCAGGCAGGGGCAGAGAGGCACTGGGTGACGGAGGGCTCTTCCAGGAAGATGAGCAGAGGCTGACGGCTCCTCAGCACCTCCTCAACGTACTGGTGGGGGAGACGGGGTGAGGCTGGGGGGTACCAGCAGCACCCCGGGGATGCACCAGAGCCGCCAGCATCCATCATATAGCTGAAAGGCTTGGCCAACCCATGGCAGAGACACCCCAGATGCCTTTGCCGAGTGCTTTCGGCACTTGGAGGGATGTTTTGTCCCTCCCGGCACCCTGGGATGGACCTACCGCAGCCAGGACAGCTCCTGGGAGCTCTTCGTCCCAGTCACTCAGCATCTGCACCATCCTCGAAGGCAGGAAAATCCCTCCCAGGCGGCTGAGCAAGGCTCTGCGGGGGAAAGGAGACACCATGGGTGCCCACCTTGCATGGGGCCGTGTTCTCCCCCATTTCCCACACCGGCTCAGGGGCATTGCAAGTGCAATTCCCTCTTCCATACGCAAGGGCCTGGCCGCGGGTCGGGCTCGAGCAGGCGTCGGCCGTGCCTTACCGGAGGCGGGGGCTGCAGAGCTGGCTGCCCACCGTCACCCTGGGCACCCCCAGCCCCTGCGAGAAGAGGAGGGAGGAGAGGAGCAGCCCGTCCAGCTGGGATTTGTGCGTCGAGAGGAAAACCAGCGGCACGTCGGGCTGCAAGGCAGGCGGGCAGGGCTCAGCGCCTGGCAGCGAGGTGCAGGGCTGAGAGCAGCTCCCCGGCCTTCCTACCGTTCTGGCGGCCTTCAGCACCATCTCCAGCTGCCCTTGGTGGAGCTGCACGCTGAAGAAAAGGTGGTTCAGGAGCTTCAGCAGAGCCCAGTTGCATAGCCTGCAGGAAAACAAGCGAGTGAGCAACCCCGCAGGGGCCATGGCTGCCCCCAGACCCCCAGAGACCTTATCCACACCACCCTTCCCCGCCTCAGTTTCCCCATCCAGGCAGCAAAGGGGGTTGCATGAGACAGCTCAGCCCAAAATGTCAGTTCTCGGCTCCCGTAAAGCAAATAAACAGCTTTATTATAAATTAAGTTAAAACATTGAAGGCTGGATGTGACAAGACCACCCCCTTCTCCCCCGGCAACAAAAGCCGAAGTCAATTACCCCTCCATCTCCCCATCCTCCCGCACGCTGTTTACGGGAAGGATCCGAATGCTTTTATCCCCTGGGTAGTTTCTTCCTTTTAAATACTTCAGACTGCTCAGAGGGTTCTTTTATTACAGCTCAATCAGACAAGCAATTAGGCTACAATGCAACCTTTAATTGCCAATTTCTCAATGACAGGAGGTAAAAAAGAAAAGGGGTGAGCGAGAGAGGGGGGGAGAGAAAGGAAAAGTTCCCTTTCGCTTTGATTTCCATCCTCACAGTGGTTTTTTTTTTTCCTCCCTCCCTTCTCCACTCCCGTGTCAGATTCCAGCTCCCTGGAAGGAATTGGGGGAAAATATCACCAGGGAGCTGCACGGGCCACCCCAAGTGCTGCCTGCCCTGCTGGCGCGACCCTGGGCTCTCTGCACACGTGTCCCCCGAAGGGTCCACGTGCCACCCCCCGAAGGGTGGCTCGTGGGAGCAAGGCACCGAGCCACCGCTCAAAGTGCATCCTTTGGGGTTTAATGCACAAATTGAGAGCGTGAGTGACCCGGAGCAGTGGAGAGGCACTGGGAACACCCCAGCCAGGAACTGGGATCTCTCCGGGAGGAGGTGGGAGATGCCCGTCAAGGGGGACCCGCACCCACAACCCTCCCCAGACAGGGAGCGCAGACCTCAGCAGCAGAGGGGAGAGCGGGGCCTGGATTTCAGCCAGGATCTCGAGTACTTTCTCCTTCCACCGCTGGTGGGACTCGCTGTCCCCTCTCAAGCCACGGGACCGGCCGGTAGCAACATCCCGCACCCTGCGAAGGGGACGGGGAGGAGGTGGGAAGCGGGAGGCAGAGCAAGGGGTTACGAAGCACTCTGCATCACAGTTAATTACAGCGTGCTGGCTGCCAGCCTCCTGCGGCGTAATTAGCGCCGGCGACGGCTTAGGTGACAGTTGCCTGACAAGGCCACGTCACCCCAGGCACCACGTGCTCGGGATGGAGCGAGACCGGGAGAGCCTTGGCTGTGTCCCGGGGCAGAGCCCAGAGTCGGGTGAGCCAGTTCCCCGCCAAACGGGTGCGCCGGCCCCTTTCGGGGGTGCCGAGCGCAGGGGGAGCGGCTGCAAAGCCCCTTCCTCGGGGTGAGCTTGCGGGAAGGGCGCAGCGGCGAGGAGGAGCTGGCAAATCTCCGTCTGCCGGGAGCAGAGGAGCGCACCCCTCGCTCCGGTGACCGAATGGGATCCCGGAGCAGTGGGAGACGAGGCTGCAGGACCTGGGTCCTGCAAGGGTTGTAGGGGACCCCGGAGAGCCCCTCCGGCTGCTCCCACCTACCTCCTATTGCGGCAGATCCTCGCGGGGAGGTCTCTAGGGGTGTCAGCAGGAATCTTCCACTCCCAGACAGCGAGGAAACCACAGACCCTTCGGACCAGCCAGCCCCGGTACCTGGGCAGGCAGACAGAAAGCGATGTCCCAGTGGTTAGAGGCGTTTCCAGGGCGCTCACCCTCCCTCAAACTGGCTCTTTGCAAGGATCTGAGTTTTTTTCTGCCTGTTTTACAGCTGGGAAAATGGAGGCACCAGCAGAGCGATGCTCCTGGCCACCCTGGTCCTTGCAGCATCGCTCCCTGCACTGGAAGGAAACCTGCAATTGCTAGAAACACACAGGGGATGCTGCAGAGGTGGCAAATCAGGGTCTTTTCCAAATCTGTCCCCAAATCAGAGCTAGGCGGCACCCGAAAGGGATGTAAGTGAGGTTTTAGGTATCATAGAGTGTGCAGAGACCCAGCAAAAGTGCTGCAGGTGGTCGGAGAGGAACACGGGAGCTTCAGGCCTTCACTGTTCCGCTCGTGATCTCAGCCACCCATCACCGGGCTCCTTTTAGCCATCCCACAACTCCTGAGTCGCTGCGAGTGGAGATGAATTATTCAAATAGTTTGAAAGCTGGAGCTGGGATATTTCAAGCTGAATGGAGTATAATGACCCGATTTGGAAAAATACAGCGCAAAATTGCTAAGCCACCAGGGACTGCTCTGAAAGGGGAGAGGAACCGAAGGAATCCAGCACCTCCGGAACAAAAAAATATATCACACATTTGGCAAGGAAATGGCTCCTGGGCTCCATGTCAGCTCCTCAACTGGAGGAAAAGGCTGGTTGACACCAGCTGGAGGTCTGGAGTTAGGGCCCGTGGGGAGCAGGAAGAGCAGGAGGGGTTGGGGAAGAGGCCGTTTAGCCTCTCCCCAGGGCCCGGGAGCCAGGCTGGCTCCAAGCGCTGCGTGCGTGAGCTTGTCCTTGTGCCGAAGCCAGAGAGAACGAAAACACCCCCAGTCCCCCTGCCAAGCTCTTCCCAACAGCATCAAGATACCAAGTTTTGTTTAAAAAAAGAAACAACCCCAAACTCTGTGGCCGACTTCTCCTCCAGCCCGAGCGTGACAGGAGCCAGAGGAAGAGGCCAAGCCCTCTCCCCTCTGCTGTTGTTAGTGCTCCGCGCTTGGAGATGCAGCTTCCAGCCTTTCAAAATACAATGAACATAACTCCTTCTTGGACTAATCAGGGGCAAGGATGGTGGGAGGCAGCCCCACACACCTGTGCAGCAGGGGAAGGGATTCAGACAAAAGGGAGAATAAAACCTGGGGGGGGAAAAAAAGAGTGGTTTGCCCAGCGTTCCCTAACACAGAGGTCATCCTGTCCTCACCGTGTGTCCTCCTCCGTCACGCGGATGGTGTTGCGGAGCCTGATAGATGAGACCTGCTTGTAGTAGAAATCATCCTGGAAGGAGAAAGCGGGGTCGGCTCTTATGGCAGCAGCGGGTCTGCCTTTGAAGGAGGAGAGCTCGGAGAGGTGGGGAGGTTTTCGGCTGTGCCTGCCCCACTCCTGCCCTCCTGCCGGGCACATGAGACCCTTCGGATGGGGCTCGTCCTCTTCGCCAGCATCCTGCGATCCCAAACTCCCTTTCCCAGGCAGCTCTGCGAAGCCCAGAGTTTCCAGGGCCACACTCTTACCCAGCTCTTTGGGGTGCAGGTCTGACAGCAACGCCCCAAGAATGGACGGGATTTGCCCAGAAAAGGGATGAAAATTTCCAGTTTCTGCTCCGAATCGCAGATCCAGGCTTTCATCTGAGGAGGGAAAAGACAGACGGGGAGGAGGGAGGGATGGCACAAACCCTGCTTGCCCTGGAAATGCCAACTGTTGGCAAACGCTCCCCAAAATGCGCTCGCACTGTAGGGAAAAGTCCTGTAACTGGGGAGAAATAAAGCAGACTTATCTGGGATCGAAGGGGCAGCCACCAAGGGGAGACTCAAGCTGGTTTCCCCCACCCCCGAGGGGACGTGGCCCACCTCTGCGGTCAAGGAGTCGCCTTCGCTCCCCTGCTGCTGTCACCAGAGGGGATCCAGACGGCTGGGATCAGCACCCTGGGGTGCTCGGGCAGCAGGCTCTGCGCAGGTATGAGCCCTTGGAGACGCGTCTGTGGAGCTCAGCTGGGGGAACATGGGCAAAAGGGGGTCAGTGAGAGCTGGGGGGGGCACGCAGGGAGATCCCAGACCCATCGTCCCCATCCCGCCTGCAGCAACCAAGGCTGGCAGCAAGCGGGAGACCCTTCCACCACCATAACCAGAGCCGTGGGACAATGGGGCGACGCCGGGTGGGACCCACAGGGTGCTGGGGGGTGGGCACCAAGCCCTTCTCCCCACTTCAGGCCTTTGCAGGGAAGGGACCTGCTCCTTAGCAGGGAAACAGATGGTTTATAGCACAAGAAGAGAGGAGGGGGCAGGAAAAACCCCCAGCCCAGCAACCAACGCGCCAAAAACCCTTGGGGAAAGAATTTATTCATCGTAATCGAGCTCCTGTGCTGCTACAATTGACTTCTCCCTCCCACACCCTCCTCCCCCCCGGCAAGGAGATGCTGATCTGTACCTGAAAACCCCGCAGCGCCTGCACAGCCTGCCCTGAAACACTGAGACCCCACCCCCTGGCCAGCCTCAGCCCCCCCAAAATCGGGCTGGGGGCACCCGGCATTGCCCACCAGTGCTGGGAGAGGGGCTGCTTGTACAGACACCCCCCCGCAAAAAGGCACCAGGGGCTTTTGCACCATGTCTACACCCTCCCTTTGTTGTGGGGTAGTTTTAAGGAATTTTATTCCCCCAAAAAAGAGAGGAGGGAAAAAAAGAAAAACAATTTGGTTTTAAATGTTGGGTGGGTGGGGGAAAAACAAGGTGGGAGAGAAGGAAACCCCAGCGAGGTTTGGGACCCACCGGGAACCCTGCCAGCATGAAGCTGTGGCCAGATTTACCAGGGGGTGCTCAGGATGTGGGGGGAAAGGGGTCACCTCCCCCCCTGTTTGGGGATCCCCTGGGTGCCCATCCTTGTCCCCAGGGAGTCACGTACCTCCGGGACTGGCTGTCACGGGTGGGGGGACAGCGCTGGCAGTCCCTCAACCGGGGGGAGAAGGGGCTCCGGGGGTGCTTGAGGATCCTGGAGAACTGAAGGCAGAAATCGGCAGAAAGGCTTATTTTGGAAGGTTTCAGTTGCTCACAGGGAGCTGCTGGCAGAGGGCACCCCATGGGCCCCACAGGCACCACACCCCACACGGGCCCCACGCGCCCCACAGGGCCTTGGGGAGGGGGGTGTCACACACCCCACACGGGCCCCACACGGTTTGCGGGGGGTCACACACCCCACGGGGCCATAGGGTCTCGGGGAGGGGGGTGTCAGACACCCCACACGGGCCCCACACGGTTGGGGGGGGGGGTGTCACACACCCCACGGGTGCTACAGGGTCTCAGGAAGGGGCGTGTCAGACACCCCACACGGGCCCCACACACCCCATAGGGCCTTGGGGGGGGTGTCACACACCCCACACAGGCCCCACGGACCCCGTAGGGCCTGGGGGGGAGATGTGTCACACACCCCACATGGGCCCCACGGACCCCACAGGGCCTTGGGGGGGGGGGGCCCCACACACCCCATAGGGCCTTGGGGGGGGGTGTCACACACCCCACACGGGCCCCACGGACCCCGTAGGGCCTGGGGGGGAGATGTGTCACACACGGGCCCCACACGGTTTGGGGGGGGTCACACACCCCACGGGTGCTATAGGGTCTCCGGGGGGGGTGGGTAACACACCCCACCGGATCTCGGGGGGGAGGGTGACCCCCGGCAGCCCCCCAGCCCCGTCCCCCCTCTCTCACCCGCCTCAGGCCCGGCCGCTCCCTCCCGCTCCGCCCCTGGGCGCGTCCGGCGTGAGGGGCGGCCTGGGCCGGGCCTGGGACCCCCCGGGGCCTGGGACCCCCTTAGCCCCCCCCCCCCCGGGGCCTGGGATCCCCCACCCGGGGCCTGGGACGCCTTTAGCCCCCCCCCACCCGGGGCCTGGGACCCCCCCCCCCGGGGCCTGGGACCCCGCCGTGGCACTGGGACCCCCCTCCCCCCCCCGGGGACATGGCCCGCACCCCCCCCCCCCACCCCAAACCTCCAACACCTCCAGGAAACAGCAGGAAACCGTGGGGAGCCCAAATGGGCTGAATCTGCCTGAAAACGCCCCAAAAAAGGGACCGTTTTTCACCTGCCTGCCGGGGCCGGTGCCCCCCCCGGGGGCTGGCCCTGCCGACCTGCCCTCAAGCGCAGCTGAGAGCTTTTATCCCTTAATCGTCCTCTGTCGGGGAAATAATAAGGGGGAGAAAAAGACAAGAAAAGGGGGGGGGGGGGGGGGGAGAGAACAGGCAAGAAAAAGGGAAAACATAAGAAAAAACCCACCTTGGAAGAGGAGGGAGAGCGGGGGGGGGGGCTGCTGCGATACCCGGGGGCTTTTGGGGAGGCAAGAAATGGGGGGCGGAGGCGTTTTGGCCAGACCCTGCCAGCCCTGAGTCCGTCGTCTCCAAAAACGGGCCCATTCACACTTTTTCTGTCTTTTTTCTCACTTTTTTTTTTAATTATTTTTTATTGCTTTTTCTGGCTTTGTCTCACTTTCTGAGGGACCCCAGTAACAGCAAAGCACCTTCATACCATGTCACCCAGAACATATCACCCAAACGGGAAGATTTCAGGCAACCCAACCCATTTTTATTTTAAATTTTTAAACATTTGAGGCAGAAATGGGCTGCCGGGGCTCCCCCCGCGCCACAGTGGCTATGGTTACCGTATCTTCCCTCCCCGGCTTTTATTGCTCTGCCATTAAACCCAAATACAAATAAAAGCTTTCGCAGCCATTCCCAGCTCCTTATTTTTAAATATTTGAACAAGAACATGCATTTTTCCCCCTTGAAGAAATATTCCCCCGCCCCCCCCCCCCGGCCAGCTTCACGCCTGACCTTCCTCCACTAGTGAAAGTGGCCAAATTCTGTCAAAACTCCCAAAAAAGAAAATACAAGATGGCGGCAGGGATCATCCCAGGCGCCGGCGCCGAGAGCTTTGGCACGTCCATTGTATTATTATGATATTTCATCATATAATTAACCGGCGGTCATTGAAAGGCCAGCCCCGGGGACAAGCCCTGGAGCAGCCCCAGCAGAAGCAGGCTGAGCCCTGGCAAGAACTCATTGCACCTCACAGCACCAGCCAAGCTCCCTGCGAGCGATTCCCACAGCCGTTTAAGGCAGCACCTTCATCCTGGTCCCGGTTTGGGCCCTGAGCATCGCCCCCCACCCCCCCCAGCTCAGAACCGGAGCAGCACCCGGGGAGGATGTCAGCAATTAATATTTCTGCTTAATTAACCTCCCCCTCCTGCCGCTTCCCAGCGCTAATGAGGGGATGTCGATTATTCCGGCGGTGATAACGGCGGGTCAGCGGCACGGCAGCTTCACCGCAGGGGCCAGCCACTGCCCCGAGCACTGTGGGACGGGGAATAACCCCTCCGCCAACCCGTTTTAACCTATTTTTCAGCAAAAAGCTCACCCTGCTTGAATTTCCACAGCCCTTTTTTTGTGGCAAACCTGGTTCTGCTGAGCATACCGGCGGGGGGGGGGGGGGAGGGGGGGAAGTAAGGAATTGCCATGGCAACTTGTGGGATGTTTTGGGGGAATTAGGGGGGAGTGGAAGGGGGAGAAGGTGGGGGGGCAGAGCTGGCAGCGTTGTGGGTATGGGGTGGGCAGAGGATCCCATGGGGCCATGCCCAGCCCCATGGGGCCATCCACATCCCTGTGGGACTATGAACATCCCCAGGGGGTCACAGAAATCCCCATGGGGCACGGCTAGCCCCACAAGAACACGCTCAGCCCCACAAGGACATGGCCAGCCCCACATGATCATACCAGACCCAGCCCCACAGGACCCCACACCCCAGCAATACCATGCTCAGCCCCACATCTCCCCCCAGCACACAACGTGGGGCACGAAGGGGCCAGCGCAGGCACAGCCATGGTGCAGAGGAGCCGCAGCGGGACATGGCGCTGGAGGTCAGGAGTGGGTCCAGCTGCCCCCGGGGCCGGGCTGGCGGGGGTCCAGTGGCTTGGCGTGTGCAGCCCTGCAGCCCCAGCCTCGTTCACACGACCTCTCCCACCCCGAGCATCCTCCCAGCGTGCCGGGACGGGCCAACGGCCGCTGGCCGGGCCAGGCTCGTGGGGGAGGAGCAGAACAGCTGGGCTGGGAAAGGGCTTCCCAAAAGTTCAGCTGCTTTTGGGGTGGACCGAGGTGAAGTCCCACAGTGCGGTGGGGGAATGGGGCTGGCTCCGCCACTGCGGAGGCGAGCTGTCCCCGGCCACGTCCCCCGACAATGGGGGCACCGGCATGGGTGATGGTACCCCAGCGCGAGGCGTGATACTCTGGTGTGGGTCACCGTGCGCTGGTGGGGGTCATTGTGCACCATCATGGGTCATGCTGGACCAGTGCGGGTCACGATACCCGGGTGAGGGTCACCGCACGCCGCTGTGGGTCACCGTGCGCCACCGTGAGTCATGGTACAGCAGTGGGAGTCACGACACACCGGTGTGGGTCGCAACACGCCACCATGAGACATGACACACTGGCGTGGGTCGCGCTACCCCGCTGTGGGTCACAATATACCGCCATGAACCTCAAAACACCAGCGTGGGTCACAATGCTCTGCCGTGACCCACGGTTATACCTGTGGGGGTCATGATACGGTGGTGTGGGTCATACTGGTGTGGGTCACAGCACCCCAGCCTGAACCACAACCTGCAACATCCCCACCCCCGCAGCCCCTGACGTGCATCACCCTCACCCCAAGTGGGCAGCACAACCCTGTACAAGACACCCGCGAATTCCCCATATCAGCCACCTGCGAATTCCCACCCCACCAGGGTCCTCCGACCCCGAGCTCTGTCCCCATCCCGTCGGGTTGAACGTTCTCGCGGCCGGAGGGCGGCAGCTGCAGAGATTTATTCTTTGGGGTTGTTTGGTCTATTTTTTGGTGTTTTTTGTTTTTTTTCAATTATTATTATTGTTTATTCCTTCCCGGGCGCTGCCATAAATAACCGCCCCCTCCCAGACATCGTGTTCCCGCTCTGCCGGCACGCATTCCTCCCAGCCACGCTGACAGCCGTCATGGTCCGCCGCTCTTGTCCCCAGCGGTCCCCAGGGATGGGGGGGGGGTGTGACAGGCACCCCCTGGGACCCCCCACATCCCCCTCTTAACAAAAAGTGACATTTTTTTCTTATTACAAAATATCTTTTATTGTTAAAAGGCCACGGCGCCTCCTATGGGGGGGTGGGGTCCGCCTGATGCTACCGGTCTTGGGGAGAGGGGTCGTGGCGTGGCAGCACGTGCCCCCCATCCCGGGCCCCCAGGGGTGGGCAGGCGCCAGCAGTGGGGTGGCGGGGGGTGGGGGGAACCCATCATCACTTTGTGGGGCTTCAAATCCCCCCTCCCCAAACCCAAGGGCTGTTCCAGGCGGCAAGCGCAGCCAGGAGGAGGAGGAGGAGGAGGAGGAGGAGGAGGATGAGGAGGAGGATGAAGGGGGCGGCCGGAGCCCCTCACCAGGGCGTCGGGGCTCGGCGGCGGCAGAGGAGGCGCCGGAAAGCCTTGCGGAAGTCCTGGTTGAAGACGGTGTAGATGACGGGGTTGAGGGAGCTGTTGCAGTAACCGATCCAGAAGAAGAACTGGAAGACGCCGTCGGGGACCTTGCAGCGCCGGGGACAGAGCGCGCCCAGGCTGTAGAGGAAGAAGAACGGGAACCAGCAGAGGACGAAGACGCCGATGACCACGGCCAAGACGAAGGTGAAACGCTTCTCCCGGTTGATCTGAGTCTTCCTCCTCCAAGGGTTCAGCGCCGGCGGCCGATGTGCCAACACCACCCGCCCCGTCCCGGTGGCCAAGGTGTCCCTGGGGCGTCCCCTGGGCTGCGGCGACGTCCCCGCCCCGGGGTTGGAGGACGTGGGGGGCTCCTCGGGGCTCAGCAGCGAGGTCCTGTCCGCCGGTGGGCAGGTCCCCGGGGGGTCCGCGCCGGCCGGGGGGGTGACGCTCGGTGGCACCGACCCCGACGGTTTGGCGCTGGCAGGGCGGGAGCAGTGGCGGCGTTTGGCGATCAGGTAGATGCGCAGGTAGACGAGGATCATGATGAGACACGGGGCAAAGAAGGAGCCGACGCTGGAGGAGAGGACGTACCAGGCCTCCTCGTTGAGCTTGCACTGTGGCCTCTCCCCCTCCACCGCCTTCTTCTCCCCCTTGTAGACCAAGGGCGGGAGGGAGATGACGGCGGCGATGGTCCAGACGATGAGGATGCTGCACTTGATGCGCCGCGGCGTCCGCTTGGCGTTGTACTCGATGGCGCGGCTGACCGACCAGTAACGGTCCAGGCTGATGGCGCAGAGGTGGACGATGGACGAGGTGCAGAAGAGCACGTCCAAAGCCAGGTAGATCTCGCACCACGTCTTCTCGAAGTACCAGTAGCCCAGGAGCTCGTTAGCCAAGGAGAAGGGGATGATGAGGGTGGCGACCAAGATGTCAGCGGCCGCCAACGACACCAGGAAGAGGTTTTGGGGTGCCCGCAGCGAGCGGCTGCTCAGCACGGCCATGATCACCAGCACGTTGCCCGTGATGGTGAAGAGCACCAGGAAGGTGATGGCGGCGGTGATGGCGGCAGTGGCTTGCACCGAGTAACCGCCCTCGGGGCCCTCCATGGTCCCACCGGCCGCGGGGTCCGGCCGCCGGCGCTCAGCGGTGCCGCGGGGTGCGGGAGGACGGGGCCGCGGGGTGCTGGGGGACGCCAGTGTCCCTTGCCATGGTGCCTGCCCTGCCTGCGGTCGCTGCTGCTGCCGGCACCCCTACCCGGGGCTGCCCGCACCCTGCCCGCAGCCCCTTGTGCTGCCCGCACCCTGCCCGCACCCCTGTCCTGCCTGTACCTCCGCTTTCCCACACCTGCAGCCCTGCCTTCCCCTGCCCGCACCCCGCGCTGCCCTGCCCGCACCTTGCGCTCCTCGCACCCCGCCCCGCCCGCACCCCGCACCCCGCCCGCACCCCGCACCCCGCCCGCACCCCACCTCGCGCTGCCGCTGCCGGTGCCGCTGCCGGCGCCGCCTCCGCGGGGTTTTAAGCGGGCGCGGAGCGGGGGGTGGGGGGTGGGGGCTGAGCCACCGCCCCCGGGGCGGGACCGGGCGGCACCGGGGGGACACGGGACCGGGCTCCGCTCCGGCCCCCGCTGACCCGCATCCCCCCCGCTACCTGCATCCCCCCATTACCTGGAGGGGGGCGGCAGGTACCGGTAAGGGATGCGGGGGGCCCAGGAGGGGGTGCGGGTACCAGGGAGGGACGCGGGTCCCGGGGAAGAGGGTGTGCGGGTACCATACCCCTCCCTGGCACCTCCGGCTCTTCTCCAGCACCCGCATCCCCCCTCCCCAGCACCCACATCCCCCCCGGGACCCGCACCCCCCTCCCCAGCACCCACATCCCCTCCAGGACCCGCACCCCCCCCCTCCCCAGCACTCACATCCCCTCCGGGACCCGCACCCCCCCTTGCCGGGACCCACATCCCTCCCTGGTACCCGCACCCCCCCCCGGGTCTCCCACATCCATTACCAGTACCTGTCGCCCCCCTCCAGCACCCACACCCCATCCCTGGCACTAGTACCCCTCCCTGGCACCCATATCCCCCCCCCCAGTAACCATGTCCCCCCCCCAGCACCCACAGATGCCGGGGAAGGGGCGGTGGGAAGAGCCGGGCCCGACCTCCACCTCCCAGAACTGCCACCCCCGGGGGGCTCCCCATCTCACCCCCTCCCTGCATCCCCCCCGCAACCACCCTCAGGGTGCTTTTCCTCTCCCATCCCCCTGCACCCAGCTGCCCCCCCCTCCCGCTCCTCCCACACCCCCAACCAATCTTCATAATTCAGGATTAGGGGAGGAAAAAAAGCCCACCACCAAGCTCCCTTTTAACCATTTATTGGGTTTTTTCAGGCCGGGGGAACCAGTTTCCAGCTCAGCCGCTGCGCCACGAAGGCGATCGCCCTTCCCGGGGGTAACGGCGGCAGGCAGTCGTCGGTGACACCCCACCGCTGTCGTCCCACCAGCGGCTCCCTTCTCTTGTTCACAAGCACCAGATCTGGGCTTTTGGGGCTCCCCCCCCCCCCCCCAATTTGAAGGCTGAAGATGCTTTTGGAGCATTTCTAAGCACGAGCTGACGCTGGGCACAGAGCAGCCGTTACTGCTCCCAGCTCGTCCCCACAAGCAGGGCCGTAATTCGGATTTCATGGAGGGGGAAACCGAGGCATGGAGGGCTGGGGACAGAGGGGCCGTGCTGGGGACATCGCACCTCGCCCACTGGGAACCCGCAAGCAAAAGCCTTGTCTCCTCTTAAACGAGGTTTTCCTGGACCCCAGCAGCTGCCCTTGCAGACATGGAGCTGGGAGGGATTTTTCTTGCCCCCCCCTCGGTGCCCCGGGCGCTGCAGGGCAGAATCGCACCCTTGTTTCTCTCCTCTGGAGCAGCTTTTCCGCCTCTGAGCCCCAACATCGGCTCCCAGTGGACCCCACTTCACCCTCCCCTGCTCCCCAGAGCAGCCCTCTGCCAGCAGAAACCCTCTCCCCCCTCACCAGACTGCAGGAACCAGAACCAAATCCGAGTCCAAAAGTCTCCATCGTGCCAAGAAAAGAATTTTTTTCCCTTCTTTTAACAACGCACAGTAACACCCCGGGGCAGTTTGGGGGGGGTATCCCCAAACCTTGGGGGGTGAGCTGCCCCCACTGCCCCAGCAACAAGGCTGGGCTCGTGCTCTCGCCCCACTGCCACCGTGAAATGCGGGTGCCGCAGCCTGAAGCAGGGGGTTTCAAACCCTCCCAGGGGCCGCTGGAGCTGTGACTCGATTCAGGAGCCCCGTCACTGTGCTCTGGCTCCACCTGGAGCGTCACTAAACCATCCTGTTAGGGGTAAAGACAGACGGGAGCACAGATTCGAGACAGACAGACGGACTATCCCAGCCTGAGGTCGGTGGCTCAAAAATCCACCCGCTCTGCCACATTCTCCTACTGGAGACAGTCAAACCCTGCGGCACCAAGCGACGCCGGGGCCGCAGCCGGGACGCTTGCGGGGCCAGAGCGGGAAGGACTGGCCCACCCTTTCTGGGGGGGGTTAGGGCAGAAAAAGATCTGCCGTTGGCGGCATCGCAGGCTCCCGCCCGCCCGCAGCCCAGTCCCAGACCCTTCTCTCGCTGCACTTCGCAGGGCAGCGGCCACCTCCCACGGCTCCGCATCTCCCACCTCGGCCCGCACGGCCCTTCCCAAGCCCCCTAACCAGAGGCGACGGCAGCCAGGCATCCTCCGAGAGCTGGGCCGCCGCTGGAGCTCCCCGTGGCACGTCTCCCTCCATTTCAGATCAGTCGGGCTTCTCCTTCCAGCTCAACCTGCAGGTCGCAAACGCCTGTGAAGTGGATCGCCTCACCAGAGGCGGAGGGAGGGGACGGCTGCTGAAGGCCATCTGCTGCGGGGCTGCGCTTCATGTAGGCCTGCAGGGATTTCAGGAGCTGCTTCGGTTTCTTTTTGGTGGACGACTCCAGCTCTGGGGAGGTCAGAGGGAAGTGCGTGAGGACAGAGAGCATCGTGGGCGCAGCGCGCTCCTGGGGCAAGGTTTTGACCCGTATATTATTTCTGGTGTCTCAACGTATCCCCTTGGGAAAGGGCACCATTATGTTTCACTCCCTGAGCAAAAAACTCCTCACCAAAACTCCCAGCCAAGCTCAGCATCACCCCAAGATCCCCCCAGGAGGGAAAGCCTGGGGAGACGGGATCAAAGCAGAGCCAGACCGTGACAGCTGGACCCCATTTGAAGAGGGAGCCATTAGCACGGCGCATCCAAGAGCCTCTGTTGACATCAGTCTCCTCCGGAGTAAATAATCTCACTGGTTAATTTAGTGCTCGCTGCAAAAAGCACGCTGTCAGCGGCTCCGCTGACGCCCCGCGCTACAAACAGGGCCTTACACAACCGCGCTGCGTGACGTGAGCAAGCCCGGGGAGCAAGGAACACCCCCGTTTGTCACCCGCCTCAAGCCACCACGACACAGCGCCCCTCTGAACACAGCAGGTGCTTCCACGTGTGCTCATCTTTTAAGATTTGAGATGCAAAATGGGGGGGGAAAAAACACCCCACAGGGCCCTCGGGTTGTTGAAAATCTCTGTGTGAAGATTAAGTGATGACGGTTGGGGCTTTCTGGGCGTTGCACCCCTCAGAGCCGGGCTTGGCAGGACACAAGCTTGCTGGGAACATACTGGGTCTGTCCTCTGGGCCTCGGGTTACTTCCCTCGGCTGGGAAAGGAGGGGAAAGCGCAGGGAAACGCACCTTTTAGGAGGAAACCGGAGTCGGCAATGGTCTTGTGCTGCCACTTCCACACGCGGTAGAGCTGCAGGAAGGCTGCCGCGTACAGGTCGTTCAGCACAGCGATGACTTGCTGCCTGTGGTTGCACTCCCTGGAACAGGCAGGGAGGGGCTCAGCCGAGGGAGCTGCTGGGGAGGGACCCCGCTCAACGGGAACGAGCAGCAGATGCCCTTTGAGGGCCCCCAGAATCACCACCCAGCCCGGCTACAGAGCCGTCGGCCGCTCCAGACCTCACCTGGAGAGACGCTCCTCCCTCAGGGCCTGGATGACGATGCGGGTGATGTTCACGGACATGATGCAGAAAGGGAAATACTGCAAGAGAATGAGCATTATGGCGGCTTGGCTGGAAAAAGCCGCCTCTCTTGTGGCACGCAGAGGTGCCCAGACAACACCTCCAGCCCTTTTATGCCGCATCCATGCGGCCCCAGACCTGTGAGATGGCGGCCGCAGGCAACAGATCCACGTAGCAGGACAATACTACAGGCACAGGCTTAGATGGGTGCTGTGGGTCAAGCCAAGCCTATAACCAGGCTTAAAGCCAACTATAGCAGACACCAAAACACCAAGTTTAAGGAGACAAGCTCCACTCACTCCCATTTTCACACCACGCTGCTCTTCACCTGCTTCCCTGGCACTTTTAACCTGCACAAGTCCCGCTCCAAGGCAGGATCCAGGAGCAAATCTCCGATCGCCACCAGGATGGTAAAAATCTAATTCCCAGCATAAAGCCAACGCCTGGACTTTGGCTCCAGGCTCTGATGGGAGCTCCTCGGCTCTTTGGGGACCACTTTCCTCCCCTTACCAGCATGAGGGGGGTTAAGCAGCAAAAAGAAGTCAAGGCCTAACTTTGAAGGGAAGGTTTTCATGCTTCCCCTTCCTCGAGCATTAGAAACAAACGGGTGGATACCGCTGCAGGGAGCAAGGGAAGGCGGAAGGACATGCCTGGGATTCGTGCTGGGATAGCTTGAAAATCTCTTGAGCCAGAGGCAGCGTCTGCGAGTCCATGACAAAGTACAGCATCTGCATCAGGCCCAGCATGCCCGTCCCTCGCAGGTCAGTCCCGGGATCTGCACCTGGAAAGGCGAAACAGCCTGGTGAAGCGAGGGACGGCACAGTCGCTCTCTGGTCACCTCCCCCCTTCCCCTGGCTCTTTATACCCTCTCCCAGTGTTTCAAGAGCAGAGGAATCCCAGCAATTTCCCTTCCTGAAGGAAAGCTTTCAGGGAATTTCCCTAACCGGAGCCAAAGGGTGCCACACCCTCTTTCAGGTGGGCATCAACAAGCCCTTGCTCTCCCACCCATGCACCCACTCCCACACCTTCTCTAGGAATCAGCAGCTCCAAGCTCTACCCAGCCCAGGGCACAGTTGGCTGGTAAACTAACACTTGAAACCAGCTGTGTGCTCGACAGGACGGAGGAGAGGGAGCCATTCCCCTCCTGTTGAGGGTTTTAGGCTTCATTAAAACCCGGCCTATTTAACTCGCGAGTCAACCAGCCCGAAAACTCCCTCGAGGCCGCACATGACAGCTTTAATCATGCTGTTTTTCTTACAGAGCCGAGGCTGAAAGCAACCTGCAACGCAACCTTAGTGACAGAGCCCTGACCTGCGCTTCGCTAATAAACCAGCCCACCGGAGACGGCTCATTAGCCACAGAAGATCGCTTGCTAATGAAGAGCATTAATGGCCCGGGCAAAGCAGTTATGCCAACTAATTCTTGTTATGCCTGCGCCAGCTGGACACTGGCAACTGCGGCAGCGGGCGTTGGTATTATCTGGCCAACCAGATGTTGTACTGGTTGTGACAGCTGGCTGGGGCAGCGACGGATCTGCCACGAAACCAGGGCTCGGTTCTGGGGCTGGTTCTGTTTTGTGCCTGTGTCAGTGGCTCTGTCTTTATCTTGGCTGCCACCAGCGTGCCCTGGGAGCCCAGAGGGCCAGTGTGCCCTGGGGGGCACCGAGCCCTGCATCGCAGCCGGGCGAGGGGGGGATTGTCCCGCTCTGCCCCGCGCTGGGGCGGCCTCACCCCGAGCGCTGTGGGCAGCGTTGGGCGCCGCAGGACACTGAGGGTATAAAGCTACTGGAGAGTGTCCAGAGGAGGGCACGGAGTTGGGGAAGGGTTTAGAGGGGAAACCGTACGAGGAGCGGCTGGAGTCCCTGGGTTTGTTCAGCTGGAGCAGAGGGGGCCGAGGGCAGCCTCATGGCGCTCTGCAGCCCCCTCCCAAGGGGGGGAGGAGGGGCAGGGCTAGTCTCTGCTCTCTGGTGACCAATGCCAGGCCCCGAGGGAACGGCAGGGAGATGTGCCAGGGGAGGGTTAGGCTGGGCATTAGGGAAAGGTCCTTCCCCCAGAGGGTGGTGGAGCCCTGGAACAGGCTCCCCAGGGAGGCATCACGGCACCAGCCTGGTGATATCCAAGAAGCGCTTGGACAAGGCCCTCAGAGACACGGTGTGAATTTGGGGTGTCCTGTGCAGGGACAGGAGCTGGACTCGATGGTCCTTGTGGGTCCCTTCCAGCTCAGGGCATTCTGATTCTGTGATCAGTGATCTGGACAAGGGGATCTCTGCACCCACAGTAACTCCACAGGCAACACCAAGTTGGGCAGGAGGCCACACCTCAAATCCTGTGCTCGGTTTTGGGCCCCTCGCTACAGGAATGACACTGAGGTGCTGGAGAGCATCCGGAGAAGGGCAATGAAGCTGGTGACAGGTGGAAAGAAGAAGTCTTATCAGGAGTGGCTGAGGGAGCTGGAACAGGACAAGGAAATTACTTCAAGTTGTGCAAGGGAGGCTTAGAGTAGATATTAGGAAAACTTTCTTCACCGAAAGGTTTGTCAAGCATTGGAACAGGCTGCCCAGGGGAGTGGGTAAGTCACCTTCCCTAGAGGTATTTAAAAGATGTGTAGACTTGGGGACATGGTTTAGTGGTGGACCTGGCAGTGCTGGGTTAATGGTTGGACTCGGTGATCTTAAGGGTCTTTCCCAACCTCAGTGACTCTACGAAAGAGCAGCTGCATGAAGGGAAAGGAATGAACAGCAAACGCTTTGCACTGCCTCTGGATCCCACCTGCGGGGGAGGGAGCAGGACCAGCGCGGCCTCTCAGCAAAGGTTTGCCCCAGGTCTCTCCCTCTGCCCTACCTTGAAAGCCAAGCTCTTCCCAGTGCGCCCCATAGCGTGGGCAGCCCAGCCTGGAGCACGTTAGCTTCTTGTAGATGGTCTGCAGAATTCTCATGTGCACGCTCTCGTTATCATCCAAACCACCTGGTAGGGAGAAAACACCCCTCAGCATCTACAAAACGCCCCTCGGCATCCCTGCCCCGCTGCCCTCGAGCGCTGGCGCAGAGATGCGGTGGGGAAAGTGCCGCCAGCTGCAGGGTAAAGCCACGGTCCAGCTGGAAATGAAATCCCACAGATGAGAATGGCTCATGGTGACAAGGAGAACGTCCTGGCCACGTTTATCCCACTGGAGGGGAGAAGGGAAGGAGGGAAAAAAGCCTTGGTGGTGCAGAAATAGAAATAATACGACCAAGTGTTGTATGAGCATGGGGGTAACAAATAGTTTGGGTGTCCCAGGAAGCTTTCCTGACTGAAGCTGTGCTGCCCGGGGAGCCACAGCCAGCCGCAACCCACAGGTGGGGAGCTCCTGTGTGCCCAGCACATGCAACCCACCACGGGACAGCCAGAAATCACACATGTCAGGCCAAGGCACTGTGAGGATCGATGTCTCGTTTGTTTCAGTCACAAAACGAGGAGTGGGGAGGGCTGTAGAGCTGCAGAGCACCCGCCCAGTGCCACGTCAAGGCATACACGTGGAACAGCTGCTGTGGCGCAACGGAAAGGGATCAAGAGATCCATCATTCCCCACAAACAGCGAGTACATCTGCAGCAGGGAGCGAAGGAGACTGAGAATGCATCCTTTGGGATACTCAGCTGCCCTGGGATAAGCGGGCAGACCCCACTACACCCCCAAGCCCCACCCAGTCGCTTCCCATGAAGCTCATGCAATAAGAGGTGATGCCGCCGGCCCAGTGGCTTGCGTGGGGACAGAGGGGACACTCACACTGCGCCATAGCCAGAGCCAGCTCCCGCTCTCCCTGCAGCTGCGGCTGGAGCCGGGGAGGGCCGAAGAGGAAGTGAACCAGAGCAGCCAGGCCCTGCCTGCGCACCGTCGCCCGGACCTTCTTCTGCAGGGGAGAAAACATGCGAAGGAATGATCGGGGCCAGTCCCTCGGTGAATCGGGCAGGAGAGAAACCCATGGGCAAGGCTGGAGGGACAGGACCACGAGACGAGCCAAGCTGAGGGAAGGCAGAAAGGAAAGAGGGGAGTGCCACGCTTCTCCCACCGCACTCCCCTCTTCTACTTACTAAAACTATCCCCCCCCTCCCCCCAAGAGAAGGCGAGAGTGCGGGGCCCTGCCCATACCCTGCACTCGGAGAGGTCGGCTGTCTGGAAGTACTGCAGCGCTTCATTGAAGGAGATCAGGGGCGCAGCACTGGCCGACGTTACCCCCAGCCCTGCAGGAGCGCAGAGAATGGCGTTAGCCGCCCCATTGTGAGCCCTGCCCTCCGCTCCAGCTTCATGGTGCCAAAATCAGCTCCCACCTCTGGCCAGAGGGGCTGTTCCAGTGCGGGGAGCTTGCTCTGACATAGCGGGAGGGTGAAGATCTGGGGAGTCAGGGAAAGGCAGCGGGTCTCCCACCCCCTCCCTCTCCCTCCTGACCTTTCCCCAGCTCTCCCCCCACCTCCAAAAATGCCCCCCAGCCACGCACCCACCCACTCCTGCCCTCTGGGACCCAGCTCCCTTCCCCTGCCCAGACCTTTTCTGTCCAACTGTGTAACAACCCCCCTTATCCCTGGCACTGCTGGCCTCACAGCTGTACCTGACTGGATCTCTTCCACAGCCTCCCATTCCTCCTGGGCTCGCCGCAGCTCCTCACTGATCTCTGCCGGAACAAGGGCACGCTGAAGGTTAGGGTTGTCCAGGAGACCTAGAGAGGGGTTGTTGCCTTCCCCCAGCACTGCTCAGGCCATCTCAGGGCAAGATTTCCCCTTCTCTGGGGATAAACCCTGACCAGAGTCCCCCAAGACACTGCAAGGCTTCTCTTGGCAAGTCTGGGACAAAGCAAGGCAAAGGCTTCGCCAAGCTGGAGCCAAACAGATTTGCTCGGGCTCCCTTTAAGCTCCCTAGGCATTCTCCCCACCAGGAAACAATGAGACCAAAAGGAAGCAGAAGAAAAGCTTACCAGTGCCAGCGGTCTGCCCCGCTCCCCACGTGAGCGCCTGCAGGAGACCATTTTGTCTCAGAGCCAAAATCTAAGTGGTGACAGAGAGAAACGCAGCCGTCACGCACCAGAACAGACCCAGAAAAACCAACCGCTTGCCCAGATCCTGAGCTCTTCCCTCAGGGAACCAAGCCCATCCTCTGCCTGCAGGCTCAGGGCCGCGCCAGCCGGCTGGAAGGGCAGCTCGGAGCCCTTTGGGTGCCTTTTTGGTGCGTTACCAGCTCAGGTAACGGGAAGGCCATTTTTGGTACCCAGAGATTTTTTTGCGGGGAGGTAAATGGAGAAACAAAGCGACAAGCCCTGGGGGTGGGGTCTGAGGCTGCCCGGGGGCCGGGGCACGGCGGGACAGGCCGCCCCGGGGGCAGAGCCAGGGGCAGGGCTCGGGCCTGACACGCACGGGCAGGGACTTGCCGGGCGCGGGGAAACGCTGCCGCTCCTCAGGCCGCTCCGAGCCCCCGGCGCCTCCGCTCATGCCCTGCGGGGAAGAAGGCGGCCTCCCCCTCTCGGCGGGAGCCGCGGCGGAGCCTCAGGCGGCGGGGCCGCGTGGCACCGGGGGTGTCCCGGGGGTGACAGCCCCCTCCCCCGGCGGCCTCAGGCCTCTCCTGCGGCCTAGCCCCCCGCAAGCCCCGGGGCGCGCCTTCCCACGGTTCCCAGCTCCCAACCATCACACCCCCCCCCACACCGGGCCGCTCTGCCCTTTGACCGGCCGCCCTTTGACCCCGCACCCACCGGAAGCCGCGGCGGGGCCTCCCAGCCCGGCCGCTCTCCCGCCGGTGCCGCGCGGCGCAGTGCGCAGGCGCGGCCGCGGCGCATGCCGGGAGCTGTAGTCCGCGCAGCCGCCCCCAGGGACACAGGACTACAGCGCCCGGCAGGTGCCGCGCGGGGCGGGACGGCGGCGCGGGAGGGTCAGGCCACGCGGAACGCGGCCGCCCGACGGGGCGGGCAGGGCTGTGCGGGCCGGCGTGCGGGGCTGGTGCGGCTCCCAGTGTCCGAAACCAGTGACCACTAACGGCTTCCAGTGCCCAGTACCGGTGCCCACAGCCACCTTCCAGTGCCCGGCACCAGTGACCCATACCAGCTCCCAGTGCCCAGTACCGGTGCCCACAGCCAGCTCCCAGTGCCCGGTACCAGTGACCCATGCCAGCTCCCAGTGCCCGGCACCAGTGACCCATGCCAGCTCCCAGTGCCCGGTACCAGTGCCCACAGCCAGCTCCCAGTGCCCGGTACCAGTGACCCATGCCAGCTCCCAGTGCCTGGTACCAGTGCCCACAGCCAGCTCCCAGTGCCCGGTACCGGTGCCTACAGCCAGCTCCCAGTGCCCGGTACCAGTGCCTACAGCCAGCTCCCAGTGCCTGGTACCAGTGCCCACAGCCAGCTCCCAGTGCCCAGTACCAGTGCCTACAGTGAGCTCCCAGTGCCCAGCAGCAGTGACCAGTGCCAGCTCCCAGTGCCTGGAACTACTGCCCCATGTAGGCTTCCAGTGCTGTCTTGCAGCTCCTGGTACCAGCTCCCAGTACCTGACACTGGTACCCAGTACTGCCTCCCAGAGCCAGCTCCCAGTGCCCAGCACCAGTGACCAGTGCCAGGTACCAATGACCAGTGCCAGCAACCAGTCCCTAGTAACAGTGACCAGTTGCCACTGGCTCCCAGGGCCAGCTCCCGGTTCCTGGCACCAGTGCCCAGTGCAAAGTCCCAGTGCCTGTTACCAGCTCCCACTACCCGGCACCAGTGACCTGTACCAGCTCTCAGTGCCTGGATCTATTGCCCACTGTAGGCTCCCAGTGCTGTCTCGCAGTTCCTGGTACCAGCTCCCAGTACGCAGCACCAGTACCCAGTACCGGCTCCCAGCATGTTGCATTAAGAGGTGGAAATTCAGCGCTGTCAGCCCATGAGGGATGCACTGACAGGACGGTCACTCTTAGCCCAGTCGTGCCCAGTAACGCCTCACGGCTGGATCCAGTAATAGTGCAGTTTATTGCAGCAACAGAAGTACAGGTCTGTGTCGGATTGCCGGTGATAAATGCGCTGTCTGCAAAGCATGTGTGAGTCTAAAGCGCTGAAACACAAAACACAAAATAACGAGCTTGTTCTCTCGATTTCCCAGGGGATCAGTAGGTGTAACCAAGTGTTCGAGTCTCGCCCAAAGGCATCCCTTTGTGGGGGGGGGAGGTTCAGCCCTCAGACTGATCCCAGCAGGCGCGATGGGATCTTCCCTCACATCCCTCTCTCTTGGAGGCATTTTTATACTATTGTATGTTGAGGTGGAGCTTGGGTGGCTCAAGTGATAGAGACCTTCGTTACTGGTGGGTGTAGGAATTCCTCGCATTGATTTCAAGGTATAGACTAAGAGAAATTCAGAGCGCAGCTCGGTGAGGGGTGGTTGTACCTTGGAGGTGGGTAGCTTTGGGGTGGAGGTGTGTCTTTTAGTATTATAATGAGATATAATGAGCAAAGCTCACCCCCGGGGCATGATGTGCAGGCACGGTTCCATGGTTCCATCCAGCCCCTGGATCTGCAGTGATTTGTGGACGAGCTTGGCCATGAAGCCTTCGCTTCACTCCCTCCTCCCCTTATCTCCCCTAGATGAGCACTGTGAGCCCCCGCAGCACTCTGCCCATCCAGAGCCCGCTGCCCAGCACCAATGCCCAGTACCACCTCCCAGTGCCTGGCACTGGTGCCAGCACCCAGAAACAGTGTCCAGTGCCAGCTCCCGGTTCCTTGTACCAGTGCAGAGCACCAGCTCCCAGTGCCTGACACCAGTGACCATTGCCAGCTCCCAGTGTCCAGTGACATCTCCCAAGCTTGGCACCAATGACCAGTGCCCCGTGCCACCCCCCATTGCCCCGTGCCACCCCCCAGCGCCCAGAGCCATCTCCCACTGCCACCCCACAGTGCCCCGAGGCATCTCCCAGTGCACCGTGCCCCACCAGTGCCCCCTCCCCTGCTCCCGCCCCCGCCCCTCCGGGCTCCCCCGGTGCCGCCGCCCGTTCCCCGCGGGGCGGAGCGGGGCGGAGCGGGGCCGCCGCCGGACCACGCCGTCAGACCGGAGCATCGCCATGTGGCCATACGCGCTGCTCTTCCTCGCCCTCCTCCTCCTCCTCTTCCTCCTCCTCCTCGCCCGGCTCCTGCGGGGCGCGGGCGCCCCCAGCCCCTTCGCCGCCGACGCCCGGCGCCCGCCCGCCCCACTCGTCACCGACAAGGCTGCCCGCAAGACGGTCCTCAAGGCAGGTACGGGGTCTGCCCCCCGCGCTCACCGGCAGCTTAGCCCCCCCTTCCCCCCCGGTGGGACCCCCCACCCCCGAGCTCACCCCCGCCCACGGCGGCAGCTCCACCCGGGGCAGCATGAACCCCCCAGGGTGGGGGCACCCACTGGCACAGCATCACACACTAGGGTGGCATCTGCCCCCTTGGCTGTGTCATCCCCCCGAGCGGCGTGTCCCCACTGTGCGGCATCACCCAGCCAGGCGGCATCACCCCCCCGGGTGATATCCTCCCACGGTATAGTGCCACCCGCCTTGGTGACATCCCCCCGTGCTACGGCATCACCCCCCAGGTTGGCATTGCCCCCCCGAGCGGCCCCCTCCCCTCCAGCAAAGGTTTCGGGGTCACCTGCCGGGTATCAGGCGCCCATTTGGGGGGTGCCACATCCGACCGCTGAGGATGCCACCCCCCCGCCCCCCCCAGTTTTCTCGGCAGATAAAGTCCCCGAGAGGCTCGATGCCATCGTGGTGGGCAGCGGCATCGGGGGCCTGGCAGCTGCTGCGCTGCTGGCGAAGGTGGGCAGGCGGGTGCTGGTGCTGGAGCAGCACGGGAAGCTGGGGGGCTGCTGCCACACCTTCAGCAAGAAGGGCTTCCAGTTCGACACCGGTACGGGCCATTTGGGGTCCCAAATTCACCCCTGGGTGATCGTGGCGGGGGGGTGGGGTGAGGGGCTGAGCCGCAGGGTGAGGTCGCAGGGAGCGGCTGGGGGTGGGGGGGTGCCTGTGGTGGGAACCGCACCCCTAACACCTGGAGTGGGCGTCCCCAGCACCCGCCCCGCCGTTATACAAGCACTTTTTCTGCATGAGTGGCGTGATGCTGCACACCTTCCAGCGCCCCAGAATCCTCCTGCTGAAGGATGAGGTGCTGCCGGTCACGCCCTGTTGCTGTAGCGCCAAGCCCCTATAGAATTCCCCATACCCAGCCCAGCCCCTATAGAATTCCCTGTCCAGGGGATGTCACATCAGGGCACATCTCCCTCAGCGAACTCCTTCCAGCAAGACAAAGTCCAGGTCTGTATGTCCCTCGAGTTGCACGGGATTAATTATTTACAGCAACAGAGAGGGCAAAAAAATATCAATGGCTAATAAAAAATCTCAAAAGCTGCTTAAAAACCAGCGGCGAGCGCTTGGTTTCCCTTCAGCCTGGAGTGGTGGGGTGGATGTTTCCCATCTTTTCCCTTTCCCCTCCACAGGGAGCTGCTGAGGGGGCAGAGGAATAAAAGGAGGGTGCTGTGCATCCCAGGGGTACAGGGTGGGGTGTGAAAAAGGGAAAAAAAACCCTAAAATAAACGAAAAATACATTGTCCAGGTATCCACTATGTGGGGCAGATGGAGGAGGGCTCCATCGTCCGCTTCATGTTGGACCAGCTGACGGAGGGGCAGCTGGAGTGGGCTCGGCTGCCAGCTGTCTACGATGCCGTGGTTTTGGGGGAGCCAGGCGGCGGCAGAACGTATCGCATCTATTCGGGGAAGAAGGAATATTTCCAAGGCTTGAAGGAGCAGTTTCCCAGGGAGGGGGCTGCTATTGATGAGTTTGAGCGGCTGGTGAAGGTAGATGGGAGCTTCGGCTTTGCCGCGGGGATGGGATGGGGGGTGGTTTTGGCTCTGGTCCCTCTCTGCGGGGTCATGTGAGGAGGGGAAATGCCCCCCCCCCAAACACCCAGGTATCGGGCAACTGCAGAGAATAACGGCTTTGCACAACCCATCCCTGCCCGACCCCAAAAGCATTGGGAAACACATCCAAAAAATCTCCCTTTTCTGCCTCAAAACCTCAGTGTCGCACCCAGAGTTTTAAGCCCACTCCCCACGGATGCTTGTGGTCCCGTGGGATGCGCTGGGACCCCTGTGAGCCCAGACAGCCCCTCTGCCAAGTGCTGTGGGATGATGGTCTGGGTCCCGCCAGCTGGCGGAGTCATTGCAATCATCAAAACAGTGCTAAATTAGCATTAATTAACACATGCCTTGAAACCACTGCAAAGGTGGGAGGCCTCCGCTGCAGGGGAGGTTTTTTTTGGGGGGGCGGATGCTCCCCTTGGCCACAGCTCCCTGGGATGTGGTGCTTAAGAGATGCTGTCGCCTCTCTGCCAGCCAAGTAGTAAATTTAAGGGGAAAAAGATGCTTTTGAGCATCTCTCGAGCCCACACCAGGGTTGGCTGCAGACCCCTGGCAGCGGATGCTCAGCGACAGCCTCCCCTCCCGCAGAGCGTCAGCGGCAGGACCGTGCTGTTGGGCTTCCTGAAAATGATCCCCCGGGCGCTGGCAACGCTGCTGTGCCGCTCGGGGCTGCTGCCGCGGCTCAGCCCCTTCTTCCAGCTGACATCGCGCAGCCTGAAGGAGGTGGTGGACGGTCTCACCACTGACCACGAGCTCAGGGCTGTCTTCAGCTACATCTTCCCCTCATACGGTAGGTAGCCAGGAGGCTCCGGGGCACCGTGGAGGTGAAGTTAAACCCTTTAAAAAGAAAAAAAATAACATAAGAACCCCCTTTTTTCTTTGCCGCTTTGTTGTGGTTTACAGGTGAGGGATGCTGCGTGCATGGATGCTCTGCAGCATCCTCACCCCAAGCCAGCGGCTGGTTGTCTCCATGTTCCCATTGCTCGCCTTCATCTCTTTCCCTCCGCATCCTTCAGCTTCACGGTGTGGCAGCGTCACTCCTCTTACACAAGGGAACATCTGCCCACCCTTAACCTCGCGCTGGCACCCACCACTCCAGCCTCGCCACAACCTTTTCGCCCTGAGCCTTCCCCTTCCTTGGTCCCGTCCACCCGGGGGTTTGCTCAAGGCCCCAGGGATTCCCCTGGCTCAGCAGCTGCAGCCCGAGTTGCAAAAGAGCCACAGGCTTTGCCACAGGGCCGCCCACGTCTGACACCCCCGCTGGTCCTCTGGGCACCAGTGACCCATTGTGTCTCAGCCGCATCCGTCCTTCCTTACAGCGTTGCGTCCAGCTGAGGACAGGGCATTCCTCATCCTAAAGACTTCAGGATAAGCCACAAAAACCACGGTTCAACACAAACTCCCCTTACGCTGCCCCTTTTTTCAGGTGTGGTCCCCTCCAAGGCCAGCTTCTCCATGCACAGCATCCTGGTGAACCACTTCCTCCGTGGCGCCTGGTACCCCAAAGGTGGGGCTGGAGAAATTGCCTTCCACATCATTCCCGTTATCCGGAAAGCCGGAGGCAACGTGCTGGGAAAGGCGCCGGTGCAGAGGATCCTGCTGGACTCTCAGGGCAAAGCCTGCGGTGAGCCTTGGCACGGGATGGGGCACATGCGGCTTCTCCCCGCCACGGTGTTGCTTTTAACCGGACCCGTTCCTCCCCTCCTCGCCTTTTCCTTCCAGGTGTGAGCGTCAAGAAAGGCCAAGATTTGGTGAACATCTTCGCTCCCATTATCATTTCAGACGCTGGGGTCTTCAACACCTACGAACGGCTGCTGCCGGCGGAGGCGCAGGCGTTGCCTGGTAAAACACGGCAGCGCTGGGTTTCGTTGGGGTTGCGGCGTTAACACCCCTCGCAGCCACAGCACGAAGCGGCTTCTTTATAATTATTTCTTAGACATCAGCAAAACCCTGTCATTCATGTTGTGGTATTCAAAACACGACCCCTGGCCATACGTTTCTTTGTGCAGGGTTTTTAATCAAGCCTAAATTAAATTGCCGAAACTGGCCGTTCAGCTGGCAAAGCCCTGGCTTGCTGCTCGGTTTCCCCAAAACCCACGGCATAGTGCCCCAAAACCTGTGAAAGTTGGTGAAATATCCACTTAAAGTCGGGTTGCTGCCACAGAATCCTGCTGCTTTGGAAGGGGCACGGTTGGGTGGGAAGGGGGCATGGCTGGGTGGGAGCTTTTTGGGCAACGGTCTACGACCATTCAACATTTGCAGAGTAGGACACATTTGAACCCAAGAAGGTCATTAAAACCAGCAAAAGCTCAAGCCAAGCATACCCTAAAGCATCCCCCATAGGAAATCGCAGTGCTACTGCCTTCCTTACGGCTTGCAGGAGTTGCCATCCCACCCTTTGGGCACACATGGGATGTTTTGAGATAAATCAGGTTTTTTGAGTCAACATGGGAGCAACATAGATATGAGTGGGGCTTCTTCTAGGAGAAACCACTTCTCCATAGCTGAGGATCCCAAGAAGACACTAATTTTCCCCTTCTTCCCTCCCTATCACAGCGATCCAGTCTCAGCTTCACATGGTGACGCACGGCGAAGCGGCTTTCACTGTCTTTGTAGGTCTTAATGGCTCAAGGGAAGAGCTGGGGCTGGAGCCCACCAACTACTTCATGTATGCAGAAGATAACCTGGATGAAATGTAGGTTTGGCTTCACCTTAGACGTGCTTCATTAAGTGTAAGGAGAGGAATTCCTGGGTGGTGACTCAGAAAACGCTCTTGGCAGAGCCTCGCTCCGTGGAGATTTGCAGGTAGCAAGTATTCATGGAAAGGTTTGCATCAAAACCCACCTCAAACCCTTGTATCTCTCCGCAGAACGAATCGCTACCTGGCTTCTTCCAGGGAAGAAGCTGCCAAGAACATCCCTCTCCTGTTTGTCACCTGCCCGTCAGCCAAGGACCCCACCTGGGAAGCAAGGCACCCAGGTAAATGCCCAACCACCCACGCTTGGGAGTGGCTTGAGAACTCTTGCTGGGTTTTGGTTCGTTTGATGGTGGCAAACAAGGAGTTTCGCCTAAAATAGCCATGTTCAAAGCTGCTGAGCAGCTTGCTCACGGAAACTGGTCTTTGGGATAACTGGACGAAGGATATGGGACCACAAAGACCTGGGGACGTCCCAGGTGGTTGCATGGGGAGGATTGGGTTTGCGGCAGTGAAACGGTGGCGTGAGGGTGGGCAGAGGGACAACGGCCCCAACCTTGTCCTGCTGCAGGTAAATCCACGCTGGCCATCGTGACCTTCGCCAAATACGAGTGGTTTGAGGAGTGGAAGGACAAACAGGTCAATAAGCGGGGAGATGATTATGAGAGGTTGAAGACCACCTTTGTGGACACCATCATGCAGGTTGTCTTCAAGCTCTACCCTCGCATCGAGGACAGGGTGAGGAAACCTGGGGCGCATGGGTCCTCCAGCTAGGTCCTGCCTACCCAGCCCCATCCTGCAACTGTAGGAGCAGGGTCCAAGTCTGCTGGATGTGAGGTCCAGCACCAACCCATCACCACTGCCTCCTGACCATGGTGCATGGGGGATCTGATGGTCCTCCAGGACCATCCTGGGACCAAACTTGGCCAGAACCACCACCCAAGGGTCTACAGGGAAACCTGTCCCAGCCCGAACCAGCTTTCTGGAGCACAACGAGACACCCCACACCATCACGCCTACCCCATGCAGACCACTTGTCCCCTTGTTCCCCTCCCCAGATCGAGTACATCGAGGGAGGGACGCCCCTCACCAACCAGCACTACCTCGGCAGCCCCAGGGGGGAGCTCTACGGCATCGACCACAGCATCGCCCGCCTCCAAGCTGAAACCATTGCCACCCTGAGGGCGCAGACGGCTGTCCCCAACCTCTACCTGACAGGTACCACAGCCACCATGTTCTCAGATGAGGGCACCTCTGGGGAAGCTGGAAGGTGGGGATAAAAACCCCCTTCAATCCTGCAATGAAATAAGAGGACAAGCTGCTGATGTGCCACGGGGTGATGCAAGAGTCACTGGAGCAGGTTGAAGTGCATCTGTCCCGACAGCAACGAGCTGCGCCTCCTCTGGGATGTGGTCTCCCTGCCCAGCACCAATTGATTCCAGCTGGGCAGGATGAGGCCCTTTCCCTGCTGGGGAGAGAGAAGGGGTCAAGGAGGGAGGGGTTTCGTGGGTTCAGACCCCAGGGTTGGCCTGGGGGCAGCTGGAAGGTGAGGAAAGTGGGTGGTGGTTGGGGATGGCGATGGTCAGTTGGGGGTGGGGAGCGTGGCTGCTCATGGGTTCCCACCACAGCTGCTGCCATCGCCGCCTCCTGCTCTCTTCCAGGGCAGGATTTGTGCCTAGGGGGCTTCGTGGGGGCCCTGCAAGGAGCCTTCATCTGCGCCAGCGCCGTCCTCAAGCGCAACCTCTACGTCGACGTGGCATGGCTGCAAAAGCGCACGCAGCCCACCAACGTCAAGAAGAGGGACTAAAGCCCGCCATCCCACCAGCCAGGACCTCCCTTCCCCCCAGCCCACTGGATCACCCCCAGTGCCTTATTTTTCAGCTGTCGATCACCGTAGCACATCCTTCTTTAATGTAAAGTCAAAGGGTTACAGCCCAGGAAGACGCCATTCCCATTTCCAGCAAGCTTGCCTTGGACCTTACCCACCTAGAGCTCACCTCATTCCACCACGATGTCCATCACTAGCAAGGAAAAGCCAGCGCTGATCCCTGGCCCCCCTTTTTGAGGGCAAACCCCTTCTCCTGGCGTAGGAAAGAGGAGCTCCAGGAGCTGCCATGTGCAGCAGTGGCCAGCATAGAACCCCCAAAACCAGGCTGCAGCTGCTTCTACCAGCAACGCCCGTGGTCGCTTGATGCCCACCAGAGTCTGACAGCTGCCGGCACCATCTGGAGAGCATCAGCCTTCACCTGCATCCCCCAGACCCACTGGGCCGAGGGCAGCGAGCCCGCCGGCGGTGCTTTTCCCCTTTGAGATGGCAGCTTTGGCACCGAGTCGGGCTCATAAAGCTCCACATGGGACGCAGCAGCCCCGGGGGCCGCAGAGGCAGAGGAAGCAGCACCTCCCCAAGACAGGGCTGGGCACAGGCTTGCCCAGGTGGTGTCAGGCAGGGTCAGTAAACCCCTGCCAGCCGCTGGACGGGCACCGGCTGCGTTGGAGCAATGGGAAATCACACCGGCCTAAGCCCCATCGCCGTGTTTTAACGAAGACACCTGGGAGAAGAGGCTCACAGGCACGGTCCCTGGGGGAGGAACCAGCTCCTGCTCAACAGGGAGGTGGAGCGAGTGGGTTCTTCTGGCTTGCCAAGGCCAGGCACGAAGGCTGGAGCGATTTAAGCCAGGTTAAGAGCTATGTAGGAGCAATGGTTCCTGGTAGCTGTGGACCAGTGTGCTCCGCAACGCTGTGACGTTTCAGTGCTGCTCTACCCTCCATCGCCCAGGGACGTGTGATGGCACAAACAGCCACTCCTTCAGCAATTAAAAAAAAATAATCTAGCCTTTCTGTCTGCTGGGAAAAGCTTGGGAGCATGATCAAAGTCCTCTCCAAAGGGCAAGGGAAGCACGTGAGACCAGAAATAAATGAAAAAAAATAACCATCATCTTGTGATTTGCGCCTTGTGATGTGGGTTCAGCAGGGCTGGGTTAGGGTGGCAGAAGGCGGCTGCTTTTTGACACTCCATGCGGGCAAGTTTGGAAAGGGACGGAGAGAGGGGATGCAGCCGAGACCCGTCCTTGTGAGCGTGTCGCTGGGGGCTCATCCCGCAGCAGCACGGACTGTTTTGGGGAGGAATAACTGCAGAAGTGCCATAAATGGGTACCCCAAGTGGGTAAAACCAGGTGGCAAACGCCTATTGCCTCGCCCGGAGCAGGCAGCGTTAGGCAATAAGCAACACTGGCCAAAACGCCCTGCTGGGAGCTCACGGGGGAAGCTGGAAGGGGCTGTTTTCCCCACGGTCAGTGATGGGAAGTGGGAATTGCCTGGCTTTTTGAGGACACAAAGACACGGACACGGTGAGAAAGGCAGGGAGGGATTGCCTGGCTGCTCCTGGTGCTTCCCGCACCGCAGCATTTCCATCCCCCAGCCCTCCCCAACCCCTCCCCATCCCCGTGCAAGTAAAGAAACCCCCTTTTTAATTTTTTTTTTCCCCACCCTACATATGCCCCAAATGCTCGAGGCTGGATGGTGCCGGCCCGGCCCTCTCACGGCTGGCAACGCCGGCCGAACCCCAACCCTCTCCTACCGCCGTGAGTCACGCCCAGGTGCCATCTCGCCGCCGCAGCAGGTGACAGGCCATCGCTCCTGCCTTGCCCTTGACAATCAGTCAGGCTGGTGCTGAGTCAGCCGGGGAGCAGGATACGCTCTCCTGGACTTCCTGAAGGAGCGCTCGGGGCTCGCTGCGAGACAAGCCTGACCTCCGCGGCAGCACAGCGGGGGCTTCGAGACCCCCACCCGTCCGAGGGGACATCCCGGCATGTCCCAGCCAAGGCAGAGCCGGGCTCTTGTCATCGTCAACACCCATTTCCACAGCAGCGACGGTGATGTGGCGTTCGGGACCCGGAGAGGAGCCAAGAGGGAAGCGGAGAAGCTTTCCAAAATACTCTCACGACTCAACTACAAGGTGAAGCTGATGCATAACAAGACAGCCAAGGAGATAGAAGACCTCTACCAGCAAGGTACGCGCCCCCCCCACCAGCCCCTAACGCCCCTCCTCAGCCCCCATTTCCCACCTCTCGCTCTAAGCCCCCTCCCCGGGAGCCTGAGCTGACGCTCAAGGCATCGGTTCGGCCGTGTCGTTGCAGAGCGTCGCTGTGAGCACGGGGAGTACTTTGTGAGCATCATCTCCAGCCACGGGAAGGAAGGGGTCTTATTTGGTTGCGACTCAGAGCCAGTTAAGCTGAGCCGGATTTTCCAGATTTTATCCTCAGAAAAGTGCCCGGTGCTCACCAAAATACCCAAAATCTTCTTTATCCAGGTAACACAGCCGCTGGACGATAATTTGATCTTGTTTTTGCTAAGTTTGTGCAGAATTAGACTGGCCCAAGCGTGAGGCTTGAGGCTGCTGCCAGTATAAATCTGTTTTAATTGTTGATTTTGGTACATCCACGTGAGACCTTGGTCCCTTTTTCACTCCCCAGCTTCCCACAACCCTCCATCCCTCTCTCTTCGTGCTTTCGCTGATTTTGAAGACTCCTTGCTCCCTACAAACACTCCTCTCCCAGCCTGTCGTCATCCATACACGTGTCCCTCCTTTGGGAAACAGCCTCAGACTTTTCCCAGTGTCTCCACTTGATGGTTGGACTTGATGATCTTAGAGGTCTCTTCCAACCTCAGTGATTCGATGATTCTAGGAGCGTTTCTCCTGGTGGTTGGCACCCTCTGCACTACCTGGGTTGAAACCAAATCATCTACCACAACACGTGACATCGCTGGGATCAAATATGCCTCCCAGACGCCACCAGGGAACAGACGAATCAGTAAAAGCTGCCTTCAAATCCCATCACCGTGACATCTGGGCGCAGCAAACTCCTGGGGAAGGGCTGGGAGAAGCCCAGCTGTGAACTCATGATGTAGCAGGGAGGAAAATAAAGCCCCCAGCTGGTTCCCAAGCAGCAAAGCCGCGGGCAGCGTGAGCATGCCCATGCAGGAATGGAGCTCTGGAAGTACGCCTTAAAGCTGACACGGCAGGGGGGATTAGATCACTGAAGAAACAAATAATTCGGCAGCTGGACAGATGCCAGCAGATAGCTCTGCAAGCATCATGCAAACATCCAGACAACTTTTCACCTGAAAGCCAGTCGGGGACGTCCCCCGACAAGCCAACAAACCCGGAGACTGATCTGGGCACCGCAATTTGCGGGCAAACCTCATGCTTGTGCTGGTGAACGCCGTCCTCGGAGAGCAAACACCGCAGGGCTGAGGGTGCGAAGAGAAGGGCTGCTTCCCCTCAGCATCACCCCAGCTCTCGGGTCCCCCGGCTCCTGGTGGCCCTTGCCCACCTCTCTGGGCTGGCCGGTGCCAGGGTGGCGCAGCTGAGCGAGGATTGACCCCTGGAGGGGAGTTTGCACAGGGAGAGGTGAGGGGATGCTCCCCTCTGCCCTCATACTGGGTGACGTCCACCGCTGCCGTTTGGTCTGGTCCCAGCCAACACGACCCAGCAGAGGTGGCTCCAGGTGGGGGCGAAGCGTACCCTCAGGGCAGCCTCAGCACCACTAGTCCCTCCCCAGCACCCTCCCAACACCAGCCCTGCACTCCATCCCTGCAAGAAAGACCAAACCATAGAATCACAGAATCATTAAGGCTGGAAGAGACCTCTAGAATCATCAAGTCCAACCCCAAACTGACCACTACCATGTCTCCTAAACCATGCCCCCAGGTGCCACGGCTACATGGTGTTTGAACCCCCCCAGGGACGGTGACTCCCCCACCTCTCTGGGCAGCCTGTGCCAGGGCCTGACCCCTCTGGCAGGGAAGGCATTTTCCCTCACGTCCAACCTAAACCTGCCCTGACGCAGCTTGAGGCCGTTCCCTCTCGCCCTGTCCCTGGTGACTTGGGAGCAGAGACCAACCCCGTCTGTGATGGATGAGGAGGGAAGGGGAGGCTCGGTGGATGCGAAGGGAAGGGGATGGAACGGGAGACGAACCACGTGGGGCTGTAGGACTCGGGGAGCAGGAGCTAGGAAGGGCTCTGCACCAGGGGATGGGCTGTAGGCTTGGCTTGGGTGGGGGGCTACAGGTCCACAGGGAGCTCCCCAGAGACCCCAGGAGCTTTAGGCTTGCCCCAGAGATGGGCAAAAGGAGTGGAGCAGGGGGAAGCTCACAACAGCCGTTCTGCCTACAGGCTTGCCGGGGGCAAGAACTCGACCAGGGGGTGGTTGTGGAGTGTGACAGCGGGGAGCCTGAGCCAGGGCGCGAGCCAGACTGCTTCTCCGACTACCTCTCCATCCCTCCCCAAACCGTCGTGATGTTCGCCTGCAGCCCAGGTAAGGGAGAGCCCCCGACACACCAACGCCAGCCGAAAACGTTTCCGTTTGGAAACGTTGCCATCACAGGGCCAGGGCGCAGCCAACGTTGCTCTCCTTCCTTCACACTCTGCAGGCTACGTGGCCTTCCTCAGCATCTCCGGATCCATGTTCCTCCAGGCCCTGCTCAAGGTGCTGGAGGGAGAGGAACGTCACCTGGCCCTCAACCGCCTCATGACCCGCATTAACTGGGAGGTGGCGTTTTGCTGCCAGGCCAGGGGCACCTACGAGGGATGCAAGGAGATGCCCTGCTTCGTCACCAACCTGCTGCAGGAGGTCTTCCCCTTCTCAGCACCCATCATGGAGGAGGCAGACGGCGTCTGAGAGGTGCCAGCTCTGCAGAGGAGCCCGAGGGGCAAAGAGCAGCACCTCGGCTGCCAGAAGTCCCCTGTTGCGCACAGAGAAAAAAGGACAAGTTACAAGAAAACCAGCAGAAAACGCCTCTGAAAAGGTGACCAGCTCAACCTAGGATGTGCCGGAGCTACCGGGGGGAGGTTTTAACAAGCCAAGGGCAGCTGGGGCAAATCCTACCACGGGACCTTCCGCAGAGCAGAAACAGCTGATCTAAGCACACCACAGTGCAGCAACACCCAAACGCCCTACGGCAGCAGCGCCGTGGCTACCCACAGCCCCGGAGCGGGGCGCGAACCTGCTCCTCGCCCTGGTTCCCTTACACAAAAGAGCTCCAACCTGGCAAATGCACTCTCACCCATTTTGTTTTTTCCTTTTAGTCTAAATAAACCTTCACAGGCCATGGACTTTCGTCTGACAGAGGCAAAGCTGATGAGTTCACCTGGCTGGTGCCCTACCCATAATGAAAATACTGCTGCCCTGCTGTAAACATGACCTCAAGTTCGAGCTGTTTGTTCACGAGGCCGTTTAGAAAATCATGGCTCTTAAAAAAAAAAAATAATAGGGTGGTTACCAGGATCTGCAGTCGGTGGGTTGAGCTGGGAGCTGGCGTGAAGGTCAGGGAGTGCATTTGGGAGCATTTGCTCGAGGTAGATCTCAGGGCTCATGACAAATAACCGGGGCCTCGCGAGCTTCCTTCTTACGTGAGGATGGGGAGAGGGGGAAGCTCCGGCCGGGGTGCGAGCGGAGGGGACGGATGCACTGGGACACCTCAAGGGCTTGATGTATTTGCTCAAGGTCTTCTCTTCCCATTGCCTCTTTGGTCCCAAGAATAAACACAAAAGCCACATCAATGGAAAGCCTGACGGGCTCCTGCGCAGAATGCGGGGCCATCCCTGGAGTGCGAGACGGGACCGGTCCTCAGACGGCTGCAGGAGGAGGAGGGAGGCGCCGGAGGAGGTGAAGAGCTCCACTGAAGCGGGCAGAGTTTCACCCTGCGCTCATGCGTTAAGCTCTTCATTACACCTGCGCCGCCTCCACCCTGAGCTCCTCTCAGATAAACTCTGGCCGTATTGGTATTTCTCAGCGTAGCCCTGAGCAATTCAGCCCCAATAAGCAGAGCCCAACCCAGCTGGCAGGTAGTTTAGGTTTCCTTTAGCATGTTTTCCACTCCCGGACTTTGGCTCGCGGGTAGGCGTGCGGTGCAGCTGCCCCAGCTCGGCGCTCGCCGCATCCTGGCACGCGTGGTGGGGCCTCTCTCCCTCGAGGGACCTGCAGGGTTGTTCCTTCCCCCCTACATTCGCTCTACCTCTAGGAATGAAATAGCTTTGGGACCTTTACGGCACGCTCAGATCAGGGTGGAACTGGGCAAGGAGTTCAAACAGCTCTTGGAGCGCAACTGAGTAATTCTTGCTTCTTTGGGAAATCGCCCTGAAGACGCGCAGCAGAGCGATGCTCTGGTCTCCTGCAGCAAGGCTTGGACGAGCGCTCAACCCAACGATCCCACGTGCGGACGAGTGGAGTACTTTCATTTTGGTCCCCCACTTCCACCCTTTTTTTCCTCCCTCAAGCTCTCAGCAACCCCTTCAACAGGAAAACAAGCGGCCCTCCCTTTTTCCTAGCCCATCCCCTGCGCTCGCTGCAAGCAGCTGGTGCCCAGCCAAGTTGGAGGAGAGGGCAGGAGGGTGGATTTTCTCCTTTTAGGGAAAAAGTGGGGGAAAGGAGAAAGTTTCTTCCATTTTCTGCAGAAAGCAGCAGTAAACGCTGCCCAGAATCGCCCTCATCATCTGCTGTTGGTCGTGGCACCCTCTCTTCCCCTTTCCACGGCCGGTTGGGCAGCAGCAGCCCACACAGGCTGCTCTTGCCGAGAGGGAACACAAGCGGCACCACCAGGCTCTCTTTTCCAGTCTCTCCCAGTCTCTGCTGCTCAGGGGAGACAACAGGCTGTGCTGGGATCCGGGCTGCATCCTCCTCAGAGCCTCCCTGTGGGTGAAAGGAGAAATACAACAGGAGAGATCCACAACTAAGCTCTGTTAAAAGCAGTTTAAACTCTGTCTTAAGGTCGGGTCCTAAATAACCCCGCTCGCTACCACGCGCGCGCGAGGGACCGAGGCTGCCGACACAGGGCGATCACGAAGCAGACTGGAAACTTCCCGGATCTGCTCTCGGCTGAAACCTGTCTCGGCTCCTTCCGGCTGCTGCGGTGTTCGCTGGTCACGCCAGGGCCAAGTTTGCAGGTGCAAATGGAGCTCACAAAGCTCTGAACGCAACCCACTCACTCAAAGAGCACTGGCTTTGTTAAAACCATGTCTTTTTTCTTCGCGCAAAGAGGAACTAACCTGCCCCGTTGTTGCCAGGTTTCAAAGGAGACCCTGAAGAGAACGTGCACCAAAAAAAGAGGTGAAAACTCCTTATTTATTTTCCTTAAATCCGTTTATTGGCTTCACCACACAGAAAAAAAAAAAAATACAAAGAAATATAAAAATTCTGATCCTTCAAAGCAAGTTGCGTTTCACTGCAGCAGAAAACAAACGATTTGCTGATTCAAACCGGGGAGGCAGCTGGCCTGAAAGTAGTAACATTTGGCAAAAAACCCCCACGCCCTGACAGATACCGTCCGTTCAAAAGCACGCTGTGTCCAAAGGGAAGAGGTCACGCGCACCTCGACCCGTTCGAAACACACTGCATAAATTTAAACACCACAAAACCCAACAACCCGAGAGTCACTGCCAGAGGTTTCGGGCAGCTCGGACAGTTACAGCGGCTGGTGCCAGAAACACGCTGCCCTCGGGAACTGCTGCGTGGGAGGAGGTTTACGGGGGAGCCTCCCCCGTTTAGCCTGGCATGAGCTCGGCCTCTCCCCAAACCCTGCGCTTGCTGGGCGCCGAGCCGCTCCCGCCGAGCCGCGAGGGACGCCCTCGCTAACCTGACGAGGAGCTCGTGCTCGGTGCAGCCTGACGGTCGCGTCTGAGGTACAACGGTCCTGCTCGGCGAAGAGCTCCCTCGCCCCACTCGCTCCTAATAGCTACCTGCTGGTGAGGGGGGTGGGATTCCCAACCTGACTCGGGACGACAGGGGGCTGAAAGGCATCTGAAAAAGCTCGCGGGATAGAGAAGCAAGCAGATGATGAAAAAAGCCCTTTGTAAATTATTTTTCCATTAAAAAAAAAATAGGACATAGCAGGAAAAGAGCGCGCAGGCACTCAGAAAACTTCAGGAACGAGCAGCTCAGAAGCACATGGCATTTCACATGTTGGAATATGTTGGGTTTTTATCCCCTCCCCCCCCCCCCATCATTAGACAAAAGCCACCACCTCCCAGCCCACATCCTGCCCATAAATCAGCTGCACAACAGCGAGCCTCAGACTTATCCTACGGGATCTCTGAAACAGTAGAGTCTTGTTGCAGGAGCTCCCACCCTTTTCAGAAGGCACATTTCCCCCTAGGGTTATGTTCCCAGACTTGTTTTCCTTTCCCTTCCCTCCACCTCACACTCCCCTTCTCCAAAATAGCTTCTGCAAGTACTTCTAACATCAGAAAACCTTGTGAAACCTTGAAAGCTATTTAAAGCCAAGAGGGACTTTCTCCTGCTCTTTGTGCTTGCTGAGAGCCAATGAAAACAAAAAAAAGGAGGATTTTTCTTTTAAGAGAGGGTCAAACCCCTTTGCCCCTCTTACACTGGGAATGAGCCACTGAAAAAAGAAAATACAGCTGTAGCTTTCCCGCCCAGACAAGGAAACGTCTTTGCCCGCGTCAAGCGTGACTATCTTTAGCAAGCACAGGGCAGATCAATTGTTCACAACCTCGGGAAGGCCGGAAAAAGGCTGGCCTCGTCCCACAAGTAGCTTTCGCAGCCAGCTGGAGGGAAGTTAACCCGGACTGGGACTCTTCCTGCGCAGCCGGCCAGTGCGTGGAGAGGGTGACTCACGTACGGCTGGCGCGAGCTTCGGGCGTACACGGGTACCCGCGCGAAGAGCTCTCTCTGCCTCAAACCAATTTTTTTTTCTGCCCATATTGGAAAAAAACAAAAGCACAAGCTGGGCAGGCACTTCACGCCCTCTTCAGAAATGTCCTGCCTCAAACAAAAATCTGTGGAGTAGAACTACAAAAATAAAAACAACCTCACAGCTGTAACTCATAAATCAACGTGTCTTGCAGCCTCAGAGACACCCAGGCTGCCCCAGGCCCTAGTTTAAGTGCTCCACAGTAATACTGCAGCGACCAGCTCAGTGGCAAGCGGTTGGTTAAGTGTACATTCAGCAACATAAAACTCCTCAAAGCCAGGGCCGGCAGAGCCACGGAGGAGTGGGAATAAGCCCTTTCATACGTCAGTCACCTGCTCTGGAAGCAACCTCGGGGTGAAGGTGACGCGTGGTGACTCACAGGCAGAGAAGGCAGCGCCCGCGCCGCAGGCTGCAACGGTTTCCCCAGGCGAGAGCCGCTCGGCAGGCGCGGCGCGGCCAAGGCTTGCGCAACACGGCGGGCGAGCAGAGACCTCGCCTCTCGGGCAGGCGAGAGCCCGGCGCTTCTCGAGCGCTGGCTTGCAGCGAGCTCGACAACCGACGGAGGCTCATTCAGCGCAGCCAAACGCGCCAGGGCCGCGGTGCTGCGTTTCCGAGGACGAGGTTCGAGCAACCACAAGTTTCACTTTTGCCAGACGCTTCGGGATTACAGTGTGTTTTATGTCACCGATTAACTACATTTTACAAGGGGTAGGAAAGCAATCTTCCACGGCAAAGCCTGCTCTAACTACACCGCAGCAATTTGGCACAAAGCTTTCTAAGCCTGACCTGCCCTCCTTCACAGCATCAAACCACAACTGTCACCCTTAGTGCAAACATCTGGGCTCTGGGGACTGCGAGGGAAAAGACCCGTGTGGAGCACAAGATGCAGGTGAGGAAGTTGAAGCTACAACCCGAGGGCCACAAAACACCCCCTGCTCCATCCAAAGATGTGCATTAAAGAGAGAATCTAGATCATCACACTCTAACATTGTCTTCATCACAGAGAGAGAAAATAATCAAATCAAATCAGAGTCCTTGGCGGATCGTTTCCACACTAGTGCAATCAGTCACGCTCCGAACTTTAGCGTCCAGATACAACAGACAGAAGAGGAGAATGTCTGTGTCTCAAGCAAGACTGTGCTGGTTACAAAGGCAGCTCTATGACTCCGGAAGGGGAAGAGTCAAATGGCTCATTTCACAGGCAGATTTTTTGTTTTCCCCCCCGCAAGAGGAGACGTCAGTACAGTAGATGGCAAATTCCATTTCATTTAGAGACAAAAGTTCTCTCAAGTGCTGGGGACTGGCTTTTCCTGGGCTGCAGGCTAGAAGCCAGACACCCAAGCGGAAAACGAGTTCATCTTCAGGCAGCTGGAAAAGGAGAAAGTCGTTCTGAGGAAGTGAGAGGTTTAACGTTACCAAGGTGCAGGTGCAAAATGAAAAGCATTTCCCCTTCGTCTGAAATCTGGACGCAGCAGCGCAGCTACGACTCAGGGCGCTGCAGCAGGGGAGTCGGGGGGCGTCCCAGTGTTCCTGCATTTTCATTGCCGGCCGTCACTATTCCACTAAACATCCGAGGAGGAATTTAGATCTGGAAAGGCAAAACGAAAGGTTTAAACGACCTGAAAGCTCTGCGTTGCTTTTCTACTCTAACAAAGCATCGGGGTTTGAGCGGGCTAAGTGTCTCTGATGAGCTTTCAAATAAACCCCAAGCTCTAACTGCCTGCTTTTCGGTGCCTCAGGGGCAAGTCAGGGAAATCCTGGCAAGGGAAACAAATCCCCAAAATACTGGTGAGACCAAACGGGGAGCCTCAAGCAGGCAAATCATCTCAGTGACACTCAGACGCCTTCCCCAGCCAGGCACAGCTGCAGCTCGGGAAGGGAGAGAACTGAGCTTCCACTCCCAGCAGCGTTGCAGAGCTGACACCAAGCCGAGGACAACACTGCCCCGAGTTTTATAGGCAAAATCCCTAACAGCGTTTGAAAGTGGCCATTGCTGCAGTCCCCCAAACGCTGGTGGCCTTCTGAAAGGCTAAGTTGCAGCTTAACTCTTTCAGCTTTCAAAATCTTTCTTTCCTTGTCTCCTCCTCTTCCCATTGCAGAAAGTAACTACAGACATACCTGGCCTCAAGGACAACAGGTGAAGAAAGTTTCGAGGGGAAGAGCGGGAATTCTCCGTGAATTGCCCTTCCCCTGCTAAGAACAACTCTGAAAAAGCCATTTGAGTCATTGACTCCTACGGACATGAGCTCAAGACTCTCAAAATTCTGCTCTGCTCTGCCACTGTTTCTCAGCATATCCCTTCCATTTTCTGGCCAAG
The DNA here is from genome assembly GCF_963921805.1 of Phalacrocorax carbo. Classification (NCBI taxonomy): domain Eukaryota; kingdom Metazoa; phylum Chordata; class Aves; order Suliformes; family Phalacrocoracidae; genus Phalacrocorax; species Phalacrocorax carbo. The sequence goes on along the minus strand of NC_087536.1, from coordinate 486,624 downwards.
CCCTGTTTCCAGACCAAGAGCGGGAGTTTTGCTAAAAATTCTGCTTTCCCACACCAACCAAGTAGGGCCTTTGTGACCGTTTCTAACGCGAAAGGCCCATATATCACATTTACAACACACACCAGGCACCGTGACCATCTCCCAGCCTGCCCAGCTCCGGGGCGAGGCAGCACCCCTTCTGGGTAGCTCTTACCTTTTGATCCAGTCTCTGATAATCACCAGATTTCGGCCGTCGACCACTTTTTGATCTTTTCCCTTCCAGAGCAAAAGCAATGATCTTTGGAGAGAGAAGCAGAGACAAGGTGAGCAGGTCGATAGTGACTAAATAAGCTTTTTCTCACTTTGACCTCAAGCGCTTTCTAACGGGCCAAAGACCAGCTTCTCTCACCTCCTTCTAGTGACCATACTTCATTTGAAAAAAGCACTTGAAACAAATAAATGCCAACATATAAACCCAGCTAAGATCAAAAGCAGGCAATAATGAGGTTTGCCTAACATGCAGAAAACAAGAATTTGTTTTCTTTCTCCTACCTCAAAAATAGGGGGAAAAAAGACAGTTATGTCATCTGAGCTGCATCCCCCTCCCTGCAAGACTATTTAAGGACAAGCCTGCTGCAACCTGCTGTAGAAAACTCACTGTCAGCAAGAAAACACAGGGTAACTTCGTATACCTTTTACTTTCCATCTCTCTCAGCTGAAAATAACCACTAGAGTCGAGGCCACCCGATTCCCACGGAGATCCGGCCCTTTTCCTAGTTACGACACCCCCCCACTCCTCCCAAAGCTGTTGGGACCAAGGCTCACACTAACGTTAGCCAAACCCACGCCGTGCAGCAAGCAGGAGGTTCTGGTGAGAAGCAAAACCCCGGGCGCAAGGAAAGGGGAGACGTCGGGAGCCTGGGTAAGGAGCGCAGCCACTCACCTTGCGTTTGTTGTGATACGCAACGTACAAGACAGCAACAATAATAGCTGTGGTCACCAGGTAGGCAAAGAAGTGGCTGCTCTCCGACTGGTCCCTGGGGGAAGAAGGAATGCTCTTCTCTCTCTCCTTATCAAAGGAGGAGTCGTTGCTGCTTTCTTCAGCTCCATCCTCTTTCTCTCTGGGGCTTTGTTCATTGTCTAAAGAGGTATTGTCCTCAGTGAAGGAAGGTGATTGTGGTGACGTGCTTTTATCTCTCGGTGAGTCCCCCTGATTACCCTGGTTGTTGGGCTGGTTATCACCGTTATTGCCTGTGTTCTTGTTGCTGCTGTTCTGGTTCTCCGTGTTCTTGTTGTCCTGGTTTGTGTTGGTGCTGCCCTGGTCCTGGCTGTTGTTGTGACTGTCCTGGTTGTTGCTGTCCTTGTTCTTGTTGCTGCTGTTCTGGTTGTTGCTGCCGTTGCTCTCGTTCTGGTGGTCGCTGCCGGTGCCCCCACTCTGGCTGCTGTTGCTGCTGCCCCCATTCTGGACGCCACCGCCACTCTGCCCGTTCTGGTGGTCACTGCCGCCGTTACTCCCGTTCTGGCCGCCGTTGCCATTGCCCTGGTTCTGGTCACTGCTGCTCCCATTCTGGCCGCCGTTGCCATTGCCCTGGTTCTGGTCGCTGCTGCTGCTCCCATTCTGGCCGCCGTTGTCCCCGTTCTGGCCACTGCTGCCGCTCCCATTCTGGCCGCCGTTGCCATTGCCCTGGTTCTGGTCGCTGCTGCTGCTCCCATTCTGGCCGCCGTTGCCATTGCCCTGGTTCTGGTCGCTGCTGCTGCTCCCATTCTGGCCGCCGTTGCCATTGCCCTGGTTCTGGTCGCTGCTGCTGCTCCCATTCTGGCCGCCGTTGTCCCCGTTCTGGCCACTGCTGCCGCTCCCATTCTGGCCGCCGTTGCCATTGCCCTGGTTCTGGTCGCTGCTGCTGCTCCCATTCTGGCCGCCGTTGCCATTGCCCTGGTTCTGGCCACTGCTGCCGCTCCCATTCTGGCCGCCGTTGCCATTGCCCTGGTTCTGGTCGCTGCTGCTGCTCCCATTCTGGCCGCCGTTGTCCCCGTTCTGGCCACTGCTGCCGCTCCCATTCTGGCCGCCGTTGCCATTGCCCTGGTTCTGGTCGCTGCTGCCGCTCCCATTCTGGCCGCCGTTGTCCCCGTTCTGGCCACTGCTGCCGTTGCTCCCATTCTGGTTGTTGCTACCCGAACTAGTGGAGTTGCTGCTCTGGCTACCCGACCCGCTACTCGCACCGCCACCTTGTTTGCCGTTTTTGTAACTTGTGTCACTGCCTTGGCCTTTGTCCTCGTCACTGCTGGGGCCAGACCCGCCCATGGTCTTCTGGGCCTCATCCTTTACATCTTTTGTGTTGGTTGTGTTCAATTTGGAGTTCGATTCAGATTGCTCCTCTTCCTTCTTTCTGGACGTATCCGAGTGCTCATTCCCTGTGTTTTCTGAGTCATTAGGTGGCCCCGACTGGCTGGACCCCTGAGCGACTGGCTGTCCCGGGCTCTGCACCTGAGCTGTCGGCAAGCGCAAGGGTCACAGTCACCGCCTGCCTCCCCGGCCGGTGTCAGCAGCCCCGGCTGCCTGGGCAGCCCCCGGCCAGCGCGGCCCCGCCGCGGCCAGCAGGGGAAGGGGACGGCCACCGGGCGGACCAAAGGGGTGACAAACCCGGCGGCCCCCGACGGAGCCACCCCCCCGGAGGGGCCCAGCGGCACAAAAGCCCCCCCCGAACCCACCGCTCGGGTCAGCCCCGGCCCGGCCCGTCGCCAAGCGCTGCCCCGGCTCCACTGCTCCCCCTCCCCCAGGCGCCCCCGCCCCGGTCCCCGCCCGTCCCCCCGGCCCCTCACCCTCGGCCCGGGCGGCGGCGGCGCAGAGCGCGCAGAGGAGCAGGAGCAGCCGCAGCTGCATGGCGACCCGAGAGGAACGGCCGCTCCACCTCCCGCCGGCCCGCCCGCTTCCGCTTCCGGCACGGCGGGCGATACTTCCGGGAGGAAATCTCGCGAGAGCGGGGAGGCGGCGGGCGGGAACGGCCGCGCGGGGCTGGGGAGGGTGTGAGGCAAGGGGAGGGGCTAGAGGAGGGTGGGGCGGGGTTTAAGGAGAAGGGGCGGGGCCTATTGGAGTGTAGCGGGTTTGGGGAGGGACTTGCTAAGACTGAGGCGGGACTTATTGAGACTCGGGGGCGGGGTTCTGGGGCGGGGCTTCTGGGAGGTGGGGCGGGGCTTGTGGAGAATTGGGGTGTGGCTTGTGCAGCATGGCTTATTGCTCAAATTGGGTTGGGTTTATGCAAATCAGGGGCGGGGCTTAACTGTCCAGCAGCAAAAAAACCATCATGTTTTGGCTGTGGTCACCGAGAAACCCCTTCCTCTGTAGATAATTTACCTACTAATTATCCTAACTTACCTCCTGAAGGCGGTCGTGTCTCCCTTCTCCAGGCTCCATGTCCACCCGCCCCCCGAGGTCGTGTTCTCCTTCTCCTCCGGCCTTTCCCCAGGCGTGCCACCCCTCCACAGATGCTGCCCAAAACAGGACGACCCCGCGGCTCGGTCAGCGGAACGGGCGTGAGGATTTTGTCGCGTCCTCCTGACAACCCTACGCATCGCCCGCGCCCCGCTCTGCCGCCGGGAACGGCAAACGGCCTGCGCTGGACGCAGACAAAACCGAAACGCAGAAAGACCCTCCAGTCCCAAGCCCTCTGCCCCGGTGGGGCAGCTGTGGGCATCTGAAGGCGGCTGCTGAGCTCCGCAGGTGGAGTTGGTGTCCTCAGGTCCATGTACCGCCGCCCCCACAGCAGCGAGTCGAGGTGTCCTCCAGCTGCCATTGATGTCGTCTGCCATTGTCTTCCGGCCGTTCATCACCTGCTGTGTCCAAAAGTTGTCCCCACCCACCGTCCATGACTTTCTCGGAGGGTTTGGCTCCTGCCATGCTCCTTTTCCATCTGAGGCTGCTGAGCTGTGGCTCTTGGGGGATCCTGGTAAGACAAAGAGCTCCAGATGTTCTTCCTGGGCCGCCCTCGTGTTCGTTGCTGCTACCCAGCGACCTCGCACAGTGTCTCCCTCTGTTCAGGGACATCGGCATGGGGATACATCATTCTTCATAAAGTGTTATTTCCAGCTTTTTCCCCACCTGTCCTTCCCAAACCGTCACTATCCGTTTCCCGGGTGCATGAATTACGCCATTAATCCTCTGTAATTTGGCTTATTGGTAACAATCCTCTTCTCCCAAGTAACGAGCGATAGGACGAGAAGAAACGGCCTCAGGCTGCGTCAGGGGAGGTTTAGGTTGGAGATGAGGGAAAATGCCTTCCCTGCCAGAGGGGTCAGGCCCTGGCACAGGCTGCCCAGAGAGGTGGGGGAGTCACCGTCCCTGGGGGGGTTCAAACACCGCGCAGACGTGGCCCTTGGGGACGTGGTTTAGGAGACACGGTAGCGGTCGGTTTGGGGTTGGACTTGGTGATCCTAGAGGTCTTTTCCAACCTTAAGGATTCTATGATAATCCGTCACCTCACCTCTTTCCTTTTAGATCAATGGATTTGCTTTCACCTCTGACCAGGATAAACTTCCTTGGTACACAACCGCTCCAGCCCACGCACGCTCCCCACCGCCGCTGGGTGTCCCCGGGGCTGTCCCACCCCTAACGTGGCGCCCCGCAGCGCCGAGCTGTGAATGACAAGCAGCGAAGCCTCATGCGTCCCTGGAAGGAACCGCAATAACATCACGAATTCGTTAGCTGTTCCAGTCAGTCCGTTTAACGCTAAAACACAGAAAAATATCACAACGTCATTCAATAGGCAAAGGAAATGAGTCCCGCGCAGCAATAATACTTTGGGGAATAATCCTGACTTGGCCTCAGAGCATGATGGATTATGTGGTTGAGTTTTCTTCTGTTTTGTGTTCTTTTTTTTTTTACCCAATCCTCTATTCAGTTCAATACATGCCAATAATCCTAGCAGCTCGGTCCTACCCACGCCTGCCTTTCTAAGGAGACAGAAGAACAGTTGGCCCAATGCTTTTGTTGAGATTTAAAACAGACGAGCGAGGCTATTTCTCATGCCCAGCCAGTTCGGCTTTCACTCACACCCCTGGAAGTCAAGAGTAACTGAACGGAGGCCAAGTTCCTCTGGATTTACAACAATGCATCTGGGAACAGAATTCTGCCCAAAATACCGAGTACGAGGCTGACATCAGCTCAGCGCCTGGTGGCCCGCACCAGGCTCGCTTTCCTTCAACAGTTTTCTTGGCTAAAACGTGATAAACAGGACCAGCGACCTCACCCAACCTCCGCGCGGCCCGAGGAGCGGGAAGCTGCCGTTGACGCGGACGACAAGGAAGTTTCTTCTGGCTTCAGCGCGGTGACGCGGATGTAGGCTGGTAGGAGGAAAGGGAGGATTGAGGATTATCATCTCTGTCCACTGGAGAGCAGAAGGAGGAAATGCTCTTTCAGTCCCGCCCAGCTGCTTCCCAACATGACGGCAGCTGCTGGTCCTTTATTGCCTGAAAATCAACTCCTTTACATTCAAACTTAGGCGAGGTTTTGGTTGGTTTCCTAGGCCGCCGCTTCTCATAAAAAATTGTGGGACACGACTTTTTAGGGACGACTCTTTCTGGGAATAGCCACAGCGGCCAAGAACAGTCCGGACACGCAAATGTGGTCTTTAATTTAGCACCAGGCGGGGTGTTTTAGCACGGCGTCCCAAGGCCTGGTGACAACCCCGGGCTTGGAGATAATAAAGACACCGTGTCAAGTGTCTGCATCCCCCATCCCATCCCCTTTCCCCTGAGGGCTAATCTGGTCAAGATAAAGGATCAAAAGGAGAAACAATTAGCAAATGGAAGAATTTAATGATGCTAATTAAAATGTATTAAGTGTAGCCACTGCCTCTGCACCAGCTGCTTTGGCAGGAGCTGGAGTCCGCGGAGCGCCAGCCTTACCCCGGTGTGGAGCGGGGAAACAGGACATCTGGTGCGCCCTCCCCCCGGCCCCTCGCAAAAAAAAGCAGGTTCGAGGAAACCTTAGTTTCATTTGCTGCCGCTCGCCGGCTTCGTGGCAGACCCCCTAATTAGCTCCATCTCTGCAGGAGACCCCTGGGACCTCATTAGGCATTTCAATTAGTGAATAGCCAGAGCTGCCGAGGGAGAGGGGGCTGGGGGCCGTTTGATCAAGATGGCTGCAATTAAGCAAGCAGGCGGAGGTGACAGAAGTAACCCTGCTTACAAAAAACAGTGGGCAAAGCACCGAGCTGGCTCCCAGATGCTGCCTGAGCACCAGAGCGAGCTTGCCCAGAAGTTTGCTCTTGACAAGCTTTTAATGAGATGCTCGCCGGCTCCCGGCAATAAAACCCCCACGGTAGCTGCGGCGAGTTTAGGGCTGGGCTCGCCACAGAAATGGCGCCCTTCGGTCGAGCTTCTAAACCTCCTCGTACTGGACATGACGTTTCTGGCCAGGGATGGGCTCGCAGGCGCGCTGTCCCCTCTCCCCAGGCCGCTCCCGGTGCTGCCTGTCAGCCGCGGCACAGCCCAGCTCCCCGGCTGCCCCCAGCGCAGCTCTGCCGTCATCGCGCACCGCGAGGAGTCCCAGCCGGCAGACACCAGCCGCTCCCTGAGCGCCGTTTCACTCTGGGAACGGGGGGCAACCACGGTGAATGCCTATTTCCCAATTCCGGCTTCATCATTCACCCGGCGGCTCCCAGCTCTCCCGCCTGGCCGTACCTCCTGCCGCTTCTCGGCTCTCCCTATGTGGACTTCCACTGTTGGAGGTGACGGCAAGCCCCGAACGAGCAGGTCCCCCTCGCCCCGTCTCCACGCAGCCGCGGCTTAGCCCCGCGCGGTGTTCGTACCGCCTTGACCTGTGCATGCGAACACCAGCATCGCGCCGCAGCTGGGAGAGCAACGGGGACCCCGTGGTTGGCACGACGCCCCCCATCCCAGCTGTTTCGTGCCTCTCAGCTAAGGCAGGATCCGGCCGTCCCACCTCCCCCTGCTCTTTACACCACGCTGTCCCTTCCTTCTGCTGCCGACTCTCCGTGGGACACCGTTTCAGTCCCTCCCTGGCCTTCTCCCCTTCATTGGACGTGGCTGGGACGCACCCTGTGAAAAAAAAGCATCTACAAAGCAGGACCAGGCAGTGTGCGGTGGCAGGCGCCTCATTTTCTCAGGGGCCCGAAGGAAAAATCAGACTCTCTGGCAGCAAAATTGGTTGTTTGTTGCAAGTTTGAAAAGTGAATTCTCGTTAACTGGGAAATACGGCTAGAGAGCTCCCCAGGACCTCCAGGCACAGCTCTCCTCTGCATCCTGGGCTGCCTGGCTCAATTTCAGCTCCCAGGTCTGAGGGTAAGTTAAACATCATGAGAAATGTAGTCTAAAACTTGTCCAAAAAGGAGGAGAGGGGCTACCGCACCTCCTTGCCACAACAGCCCAAACACACCGGATATTCAGGTTTTTCTGCAACGAAGACAAACCCCAGACTCCTCTTTTTGAAGCACCTCCCAGAGGACAAAGAAAGCCCTGCCCAGGACTCAGTTTTCTGTTGATAACCAGCCGAGTGCCGCATCTTCGTCCAGCCATATCGCCGCAAGCATGAGGGATGCATAGATGCCACGATCCACCTGGCTCAACTAAGAGCTTCAGCGTGTTCGTTTCAGGCCGGAGCAACACGTAACTGGTCTTGCCCGCTTCCCCAGGAGAAGCCAAGAGGGCTTTAGTGGCCAGTTGCTTCTCTTCTAGCAGGGGATAATCCAAGCCTATCTCGGTTTAGGAGCACTGCGAAAGCACTGGAACAGATGTTCCTTTTCTGTATGGGAAAATGCCGAGTAAAACAAAGAAATATTCTCCTGCTGAAGCCCAACATCTGTTTGAAGCTGTCTGGCTCCGGTTCAGACTTTAATTCTTGTGACAGGTCTCTTCATGCCTTTAATTTCCCATGAAATCTAATTCAAGAAGTTGTTTGTCTGCAGCCTGCTCCCGGTGTTGGGGAGAGCGAGGCTGCATGCGATCCAGACGTTCCTCGCAGAAAACCAGTTTCTTGGAACAGCCTTTCTAAAAAAAGCTACGTCTTGCCTCTTTTCAAACGAAGGCCACGCACGTTTTCGGCGACACTCTAATCCTCTCGGTCCCGGACCTCGCACAACTGCGCGACACGCTGTCAGGATGCCATTAATTAAAGCATCGTGGCTGGTCCTCCGGGGTGCTGTGGCGGAGGAATCATGCCCTGTCCCAGCAGATACAAATTTGTTCTTTGAAAGCGAGAACTTTAAACAATTTTCTGTGTGGAAGGGAAACACCTACCGAGTTCGGGGCTGTCTTGGATGTGACAGCGAATAAAGATACTCCAGGCACTTTCTCGTGCTCGGAGGCTTTGATGGTGGCCACCACGAAGCTTGTGTGCAGGAGCTGGGTCTGCTGCAGGCTCCTCTCGCTGCTTGAGGCTCTCAGCTAGCCAGGACCCCTCGGAGCAGTGATTCGGGAGCCACCACCCAGCTGGGATGCTCCGGGCCGTGAATTCAAGCTGTCGCTTCCCCTCCGGAAGACGATCCTCAGCTGGATGGGAGAAGCTCTGCGCCTGCTGGAGGCACCGTCTCTGCAGAAGTCATCCGGAGCTTTCACAAGGTTACGGGAGCCAGCGTTTGCCGCGAACGTGTCCCTGGTGCTCCCGCAAGGGCTCGAGACGGTGCTCTTGCTGGGGGCATCGCTCGGCCGTACTGTTCTGGTAGTTCTGCCCGGCTCCAATGTGAAACAGGAATCCTCGAATCCAGGTGCCACCCGCTGGGGCTACAGGTGCCAGCACCACCCCGCGGCACGCGCTCGCCTCGCACATCTGCGGACTCCGCCTTCCTTAAGGACCAGACACCAAGACGCGCCCTTTTCCCCTCTACCTGCAGATGGACACCTGCCGCTGCTCCAGCTTGCTAAAATGACCTCCCCCGTGGCTTCTCACGCCAGCTCGGCACTGGAAAGGAAGAGAGAAATGACACAACAGGAGGCGAAGGCGTCATTTATTCCACCAAAGGAGCAAAAGTACCCACCAAACCGGGAGCTGGAGGGCCAGCGGCTGCGGGGAGGGCTCAGCCCATCATCGATAGTGATGGTTTGGATGGTGCCCTCTGCCGTGGGGTAGGAGCCTGAGGGCACCGTGGTCCCCGCGACGCAGCGCTGGCGCAAGCAGAGGAGCCAGGATGGGTCCCGGGCAATGGAAATTGGCCAAGAAATTCAGAAAGGGGAATGAAACCGGACTCTAAACACCACGAATCACCTTGGGGCGGGCGCAGCCAGCATTAAATCTGCAACAGAAAGCAAAATCGTAACTTTCAACACAAAAAGTTTGAGATAGCTTTTTTCCCCTGTTAAAAATATAGCGAGACGGAAGAGTCTTGATTAGCTCAAGTGTCGAACTGACCGAGAACTTAAGATCGGTTGAAAAGCCACTGGGTCACCCTGGGTTGCTTTTGTGCAGGTCCTTTTTCCTCCTAATCTGTCTTTTCATTCCCGGTTTGGAAGAAGCAGGCACGGGGCATGCCGCCGTTCCTGCCCGTGAGACACCACTAACTTGCACTCCTCGGCTTCCCAGGCACCCCCTGAACCGTTTTACCCAACCCCATCCCGCCGCCTGTATCGCTCCATCAAACCGTACGCTGCCCGATCGCTCCATCACAGCCTTGTGCCGGACGCCCCAAAATCTCCCTGTGCCCATCGGTGGAGGCACCGGGGTGATGCTCTGAGGCTGGGGCCGCACCTGGCCCTGTGCCCCGCGCCGGGGATGGACCAGAGCCCCTTCCCGATGTGCCTCCGGGGGCACGGTGACGCTCGAGCGCCGACGGGGCGAAGGTGGCGATGGGCAAGGAGCGAACGCTTCCCCCACTGACCACGCTCACACAGCAAGTTGCAGCTGTAGTTTTATTTCCTTTTGTGAAAAATAACAGGGTTTCAAGGGGAAAACCCTCCCCCACCCAGGGCTCAGCCCTGGATCCCGCCCACCCCAGCATGACTGCGGGAAGGAGCAGGGCCGACGGCGCGGCATCCTCAGGGCAGGATCCGGCTCCTCGCTGCGAGGGAGCGAAGGCGATCGCTGTGGCTGGGGGCAGAGCCGCGGGACGGGAGGACTTGGGAGCGCCCGGAGGCACCGGGTCAGCAGCCGGTGTTTCTGCTCTTGCCTCCAGGACGGAGCGCCGGCGGCGGCTCAGCTCCCACCACGTCCGGCGCCGGCATTGCCTGTGCGCGGCAGTGCCGGGCCATGGGCAGCGATGGGCCCTGCGGCGGCGACGGGCCCTCGGCCCGCGCCCACGGTCAGCTCGCAGGAGGTTTCCATCAGCGGCAGCTTGCGGAGGGTTTATTTTCTTTTTTTTTTTTTCCTTTTTTCCTTTTTTTTAATAAAAACAGTCTTTAGGTCGACTGCTGGCAGCAGCTCTGAGCAGAAAGCCCCTTCCTCCAGAGTCTGCTTACAAAAAAGAGTTCAGAAAGGGTCAAATATTGACCAATAATGGTTTTGGCTGCATTTGAAATCTTGATTGTGGCTTCTGCAATGTACAGCAGGGAGGGGACGGATGGGACGGGACGAGGGGGGGGACGAGTTTTTCCCTTAGTCAGCAGGTTTGGTGACCAGGGAAAGGGGCTGCGTTTGCAGCACGGCCAGGGCAGCCTGCGGGGACGGGATGGCAGCCGCGAAGGACGGAGGCGAGGACAAAAGAGCCGTGGAGGGCACCGAGGTGAAGGGGATGGGTCTGGAGAGGAGCGAGGGTGGGCTGCCGAGGCTCGAGGAGGAGGAGGAGGAAGAGGAGGAAGAGGAGGCGGCTTTGCCCGAGAGGAAGGCGGCCGAATGCACGGTGAGCTGAGCCCTGGCCTCCGGCTTGGTGGTGAGCGAGAGGGGCTGAGCCTGTTCGGAGTGGGTGGCAGCCGGCGCGGCCGGGGATGCCAAGGCAGCTGACGGCGTGGCGGGCGAATCCAGCATGCTGCCGTGGGAGGACGCGGGGCTGTCGCACGGTTTCTCGGCTGGCAGGTACTGCACGCACGGCTTCTTGCTCTTGGATGCCAGGGAGCCTGCGAGCGATGGAGGACAGCGTGAGCGGCCAAAAGCCAGAGGAGGGAGGAGGCTGGCAGGGGGGATACTCACTCTCCGTGTCGTGGCTTTGCTGCTGGGCCAGCTTCTCTCGCTTTCTCTTCTTTTTCTTGCCCTGGAAAATATGATAAAGTCCTTAACGTGGCTTTCTGTCACCAGAGAGCCCTTGGGGGCTGCTCGACGCATGAGACCGCGGGGGGGAACAGGGCTGACGGTGCCCCAGAGCAGCTCACAGGGATGCAGGAGCTGCTGAGGGTGGCAGGGCGCTCCCCAGGGACGCAGCGCCATCGTCCACCACCCAAACCCCGACCTCCCACCAGCCAAGCCCCCTGGGAGAGGAGCCATCTGGGAACCCCGCAAGGGGTCAGGCGGGGAGACCTCCTCCCGGCCAGTCCCCGTGGCCGCGGGGCTTGGCGGGGCTGCACTTACGTAGTTGTCCCGCGCCGACCACGTCGGGTAGAGCTGCGAGTGCAGCTGCCGCTCTTTCCGCGCGAGCTCGTAGTACTTTGCCTGCTCCTCCCGCGACAGCGAGTGCCACTGCAGGGGGGAGAAGAGACCACGCTGCAAACCCCAAAGTCACGCTGCAAACCCCAAAGCCATGCTGCAGACCCCCAACACCATGCTGGAGACCCCCAAAGCCATGCTGCAAACCCCAAAGCCATGCTGCAGACCCAAAAGCCATGCTGCAAACCCCAAAGCCATGCTGCAGACCCAAAAGCCATGCTGCAGACCCCAAAAGCCATGCTGCAGAGCCCAAAGCCATGCTGCAAACCCCAAAAGCCATGCTGCAGACCCCAAAAGCCATGCTGCAGACCCCAAAAGCCATGCTGCAGAGCCCAAAGCCATGCTGCAAACCCCAAAAGCCATGCTGCAGACCCCAAAAGCCATGCTGCAGACCCCAAAAGCCATGCTGCAGAGCCCAAAGCCATGCTGCAGACCCCAAAAGCCATGCTGCAGAGCCCAAAGCCATGCTGCAAACCCCAAAAGCCATGCTGCAGACCCCAAAAGCCATGCTGCAAACTGCAAGTTCATGCTGCAAACCCCAAGGTCATGCTGCAAACCCAAAAGCCCACTGCTGGCCCCGAGGACACGCTGCCCTGGGGCTGCAGGGCCCCCAGCCAGCCCCAGCACGTCGCCATCCCGTTGCCACCCAGGTCCCCATGAGCTCCCTGGGACCTCCGGGGCCGGAGATGCCCCAGGACAAGGGATCAAGCCATGGGGAGAGGTGGAATGAAGGGGGCTGAAAGCCATTTCAAGGTCACAAATGGGCAGCACGTGGGCGCTAAGCCAGAGCTGAGATGCCCGTACCCGCCTGCCCAGGATCTGGTTGATGGCAGCACTCTCCTTCAGCGTGCACTCGGCCACCACCTTGGCCCTCATCTCCTTCATGTACAACATGAAGGCGTTGAGCGGCTTCTTGATGTGGGGTTTCTTCTCCTCTTCCTTCTTCACAGTGACGGGGGATTTCCTGCAACGAGCAAGATGATCAGGACCTGCTGATGCTCTGGGGACGAGCTCCCGTCCCCAGGGCCATCCCTTCCCGTCCCCGACTCACGAGTTGCCGCCGGGGCTGACGCTGGGCTGGGTGGGTTCCTGCTTCACAATGGGCGAGACGATGGTCGGGTGTGGGATGCCCGACGGGTGCAGCCCGTGGGTGGGCGGTGGGACCATGTGTGGGGAGAAACGGCTGGACATCAAACTGCAGCGGGAGTGGGAGGGGAGGGCTCGTCAGCTCCCCACGGGCACCAACAGCCCCCAGTTTCCACTCCAAATCCTCCTGAGAACCTCCTGGGTTAAGAGACCACCAGCCCCAACCCAGCTGGGGTCCGGTTTTACACTGGATCCTGCCCCAACTTGCAGGATGGTGACATGGACCCAGCCTAAGCAGTTCCCTGAGCCCATGGGACGTTGCTTTCCCCCCACAGAATCTCCCGTGGGGACTACCTGCACCCTCCCAGGTGTATTTTCAGCTGAGGATGCCACCGCAACCTCCTGGGGCCGGTCCGTGCCCGTGGAGAGCAGGGCGTCCCCGGGAGCGCCCGCTGCCGATGCTGCATCGCCCTCAGGGAAGCGGCCAAAAACCCGCTGCCGGAGCCAGGACACCCAAGGAGGGTCCGTCATCCCAGCCGAGACCCACCTGGACATGGAGGCGTTCATGGCGAGGGCAGGGTAGGGGTGCCGAAAGCCGCCGGGAGGGATGGAGTACACGGGCTGTCCTTGCCTGCAAATGCACCAGCTTTAGTGGACAAAATATCCCTCCCCAATTCACGGGGGCCCTCGGACCGCTCCATGGCTGATCTCCATCCCACAGATTCCCAAGATTTCCAGTGCTGGGGAGTCCCTCCCTTCCCAACCCCTGGAGCTCTTGGCATCCCACCACTGTTGATAAAGCAGATAAAATGGGAAGAGGCGGAGGCTCTCAGGGGGATGTGGGGCTCAGGGGGACGTGGGGCTCACAGGACCTGCCCGGGGACAGGGGCACGGAGGAGGGAGTGATCCCCCAGCCCAGGGTCGAGCCCACCCTTACTGCGGCACGAGCCAGCCCAGGGGGTGCGGGATCTGGCCCACGGCTCCTGGCGACAGCGGGTAATAGGGGGGCAGCTCGGACGGGTGCGGCGGCCGTGGGATTCCTGCGGAGGGAGGGAGGGACCAAGGAGAAGCGGCATTAAAACACGGACATGGCAGCCTCCGAGCACCCTGTCTGCCTCTGAGTGCCCCACCTCCCTCCAAGCACCCCATCTGCCCCGGAGAGTCCCATCTGCCTCCCAGTTCCCCATCTCTCTCCGAGCATCCTGTGTGCTGCTGAGCACCCTGTCTCCCTCCGAGCACCCCATCTGCCTCTGAGCATCCCATCTGCTGCTGAGCACCCCGTCTGCATCGCAGCACCCCATCTCTCTCTGAGTGTCCTGTCTGCTGCCATCACATCTCCCTCCGAGCACCCCGTCTCCCCCTGTCTGCAGCAAAAAGGCGAGGATGCTGAGATAGCCATAACAGAGACCTGGAGGGATCCCCACGCACCCCAGCCAAGCCTGTGACCAGGCAAGGACCCCACCCCTGACACCGGCCGCGTGCCCTTCCCACCGCACAAGGACCAGGCTGTGAAAACCATGCGGGAAGCAGAGGGGCCATCCGCTGGAGAGCACCCCATTCCCAGGACGGCATCGATACCGTCACCCTCCCCCTGCTCACCCAAACGCGTCTGGCGCCACGTCCCTCCCCTGCTCTCACCCGTCTTTGGGTCGATCTCCGGTGAGAGGTGGCCAGGCGGCGAGCCTGGCGAGAAGTGGTCATTGCTGTAGGTGATGAGCGGCGTCAGCGGGTGCATGTGATGGGCGTGCTGCACCACCGGGACCTTGTTTGACTGTGGGGCAGCGAGGAAGAGCATGTGGGAGGGTGAAACGATGGCCACCCCCCGCAAAAACCCACCCTGTGGGCATCGTATCGGCATCACAGGGGGCTGGAGCGGGGTTTCCCCCTGAGAACCCCTTCAGCCCCACGGGATTTGGCTGCTCTTACCAAGTGCGCGGGCGAGGGCGAGCGGCTGTCCTTCAGCGTGGCACCGGCGGGCACGTCCAGCAGCGGCCACTTCATCTGCAGGTACTGCAGGAGAGCCGGGCTGACGCCCTCCTCCAGCCCCCCAAAACCCCCCAGCCCCGACACGTCCCCCCCAGCCCCCGCGGCACGCTTGGCTGGGAACACCCCAACGCATGGAGGGCTCTGGGGGCTGCTGGCAAAGGGCTTTTGGGGGCACACACGACTGTTTTCAGCCCCTACGGACCCCGTAAATGGTGCAAAGCCCCAAATGATATGAAACCCCAAATCCCAAACCCCAAATCTCTGCCCCAAATGGTGCAAAGCCCCAGACCCCAAATCCCTGCCCCAGATGGTATAAAGCCCAACCCCTGCTCGGTGCTCTCTTGTGCGGTAGCCACGAGCCCCCACCTGGCCTCCTCACAATTCCTGACGCCACCTTTCCCTACCCCAAAACCAGATTTTTTGGGACACGGCGATGCCTGGAGCAGCACACCACAAGCCATGATTGCCGTGCCCTGGTCCCTGGGGCACCAGCCCCGAATTTCTGGAGTGTGAGAAACCAGCCCCATATCGCAACGAGGGATGGGGGGGGAGGCAAATACAGGGCTTTTTCTTTGGCTTTTCCCCCTCCCTGGCTTAAACCTGGCTGCAGCACACAGGTTTGTCTCCCTGGCACTGGACGTAAGTGGCCCCCGAAAGAAAGGTGCTTTGTGTTGTGTTTTGCGGCAGAGAGGGGCCGGAGGCATTTCCCGGCAGACGGCGGGAGGGAGGCGCGTCCCGCGAGATGCCGGCGCTGGGGAATGTGGCCTGGACGGGCTGCAGCTGCGCGCAGGAATTTCCCTGCCGTACAAACCTTCCTGATCCGAAGCAGCTGGAAGGAAAACCCAGCGAGGAGCTGCAGGGAGTATTAACTCTTCCCTGGCTGGACAGAGGCATCCGCGCCTGCATTGCCTCCTGCAGCCCCCCAGAGCATCCTGTGTCCCCCCCACAGCATCACCTCCTGCTTTTCCCCAGTCTTGAGCATCCCTCCCGCATCCCCAGCATCCCCCCTGCAACCCCTCCTGCACCTCCAGCATCCCCCCGCCCCTCCAGTACCCCCCCATCTCCAGTATCCCCTCCTCCATCCCCAGTATCCCCCTCCTGCATCTCCAGTAACCCACCCTCCATCTCCAGTAATCCCTCCTATGTCTCCAGGATCCCTCCCAGCATATCCAGTACTCCCCCCCGGTGTCCAGTATCCCCCCTCCATCTCCAGCACCCCCCAGCACCCCCGCACTCGGCCGCACCACCGCGTCCAGCGCCTCTGGGTGACCCCGCATCGCGGCCCAGCGGCCCGGCCAAGCTGGGAGAAGACGCGGCGCTGCCCGTGGGGACAATCCCACCAGCAATCTGAGGCCACCCTGTGCCGACGGCAGCGCCACGAGGGCACCGCAGGAAACCCCGCCGGCTGCAACACGGTCCCGACAAAGCCCGATATGAGGATTTCCCATGACCCAACCGCTCCTGCAGCCAACAGCACGGGGAATCCCCTAAAAACCTGCTTCACCGCCTAAACCAGGCACCCCACGTCCAAGCCCCATCCCGCACACAGGGATGCTCCAGCACCCCGGTCCCGATGCCTCCGCGCGTTCTCCCCGAGGAGATTTTTTGACACCACCGGGATAACGGCAGCGAGACGGACCCGTCGGTGCCGGAGAGCCGTAACCGGATCTGGCCCTCGGCCGTTGCTCCGAAGGCCGGTTGTGGAGGAGGCAGGGAGCCAGGGCGCCGCGCGCACTCGGAGCACGCTTGGTATGTGAGCGGCCCCGTGACCTGCGCGGGCTCACGCCGTGACCTGCCGCACACCCTGCGCTCCCGAGTACAGTAGGAGCCGTTTCCTGAAGTGCTGCCTTTGATGCATCCTCCAAATCTGGGTGATCAAAGGCGACGGGCTGTGGTGGGGAAGCCCCGGGGCCTGGCTGCCGTACAACTCCGGGCTGGTTCCAAACAGCCGAGTGCTGCTGCCGCCGCCCCGCGCGCCACCAAAGCTGCAGCGTGGCGTTGACAGGGAGAGGGTTTCGGCTAGAGATGCTCCCAGGCTGGCTGCGGTGACATCCGCGGCTGGGGTGATGTCTGAGGTGCCCCAACATCCCCATGGCCATAACTGGGTGATGCCTGAGGTGCCCAGAGCATCCTTACAACCATGCTGGGGTGATGCATGAGGTGCTCTCAGCATACCCATGGCCATGCCAGGGTGAGGTTCATGGTGCCCCAACATAACCGTGGCCACGCCAGGGTGAGGCTCAAGGTGCCCCAACATCCCCGTGGCCATGCCCGGGTGAGGCTCAAGGTGCCCCAATATCCCCGTGGCCATGCCCGGGTGAGGCTCAAGGTGCCCCAACATCCCCGTGGCCATGCCAGGGTGAGGCTCAAGGTGCCCCAACATCCCCGTGGCCATGCCAGGGTGAGGCTCAAGGTGCCCCAACATCCCCGTGGCCATGCCCGGGTGAGGCTCAAGGTGCCCCAACATCCCCGTGGCCATGCCAGGGTGAGGCTCAAGGTGCCCCAACATCCCCGTGGCCATGCCCGGGTGAGGCTCAAGGTGCCCCAACATCCTCGTGGCCATGCCCGGGTGAGGCTCAAGGTGCCCCAACATCCCCGTGGCCATGCCAGGGTGAGGCTCAAGGTGCCCCAACATCCTCGTGGCCATGCCAGGGTGAGGCTCAAGGTGCCCCAACATCCCCGTGGCCATGCCAGGGTGAGGCTCAAGGTGCCCCAACATCCCCGTGGCCATGCCAGGGTGATACAGGGGATGCTTCGACATCCCCACGGCTGCACTGGGGCACCGCACAAGATATCCTGACGCCTCCACGATGGAACACAAGGCAATGCATGAGATGCCCTGGGCATCCCTGTGGCTGTGCCTGGGTGATGCACGAGATATCCCGACATCCCTATGTCCATGCCTGGGGCGATGCACGAGGTGCCCGGAGCATCCCTGCACCGATGCCAGGGTGACATACGGGACAGCCCAACCTCCCCGTGGCTGTACCGGTCCAAGACACGAGACGCCCTGAGCATCCCCACGGCTGAACTGGGACAACACACGACATATGCCGACACCCCCGTGCCGGGGGCGATACCCGAGGTGCCCGGAGCATCCCCACAGCCACGCTCGGATGACGCACACAGTACCCAACTATCCCTACCACCGTGCCGGGGTGATGCCACCCACGGTGCCCCCGCCATGCCGGGTCCCGCGCCGGGGCGAGGCGGGAGATGCCCCCCATGTCCCTGACGGGTGCCTTCAGCTCCGCCTCGCCGTCCCCTGCCCGCTGCCCCCATCACAAAGGGGACTTTCTCATCTATTCTGTAAGCGGAGAAGCCGCTGGGGGACAGCGGCTGGGGAAAGGCCGCATATATAAAAGGCTGCTTCTCATTTTGAAGCCATTTCAGGAGGCCGGGGAGGGGAGAGGAAGGGGGGACCCTTTCAAAATATACAAAGAGGGGGGGAGCTGGCGAACGGTTCAGTGGTAATGTGGAAAAATGAAGCCCCCCTCAGCCCCCCGCCCCTTCCATTGGCCCCAGCCTGGACACAGCTCCCACTGTACCACCACGTGCAGGAACCACGCGCGAGCGGCAGATTGGAGCTATTAAAAAAAAAAAAAAAAAAAAGAAGAAAATAGTTGAAAATCGGTCACATTCCAGAGAGATTAGAGCAAGTTCTGGTTCCTCGTTACCAGCCACCCCCCAATTAAAAGCAGGGAGTTAACCCCTTCTCTGCCGGAGCTGTAGGACCACAATAAAGCCTCCTGTCTGTCCGTCCGTCCCCTCCCCGGGGTGCGGTGAGCCCCCACCAGCAGACAGCCACCCCGCGGCCCCAGCAGCCGGAGGAAGGGCTGGCGGCGGCACGCCAGGGGCCGGGGTGCCGGGGTGGGGGTCGCGCCGCGTGGCAGCAGCGGCATTTCGCCTCCGCGCTCGGGGAGGAGGTGCAAACGCCACAGGATCCCCTAATGCCCAATTACGGTCTTTAATGAGCGGATTTCCTCTCCTCTTCCGCATGTGGGGCTCAATCCCGGCTGGGACGTTTTCCCTGGGAAGGGGGGAAAGCACCGCTGGAAAAGTCCTGGCTGGCGGCAGGGCTGGTGTCGTGTGCCCCGGCGTTACGTGTCTGGCATTACGTGTCCCACCGTTGCGTGTCCTGGTGTGGCATGACGTGGCTTCACGTGTCCCAGCACCTTGTGTCTTGGTGTTGCGTGTCCCCGGATTGCGTGTCCTGCTGTTGCGCGTCCCAGCACCTCACGGCCCAAGATTGCATGTCCCCGCATCATGCGTCTTGCCATCGCATGGATCGTATGTCCCAGGACTGCATATCGCGGCGTTGCACATCCCAGCGCTGCGTGTCTTGGTGTTGCGTGTCCGGCACCGCGTGCCCCGGCATCGCGTGTCCTCCCGACGTTGCGCGTCCCGGCGTTGCACATCCCATCACTCATCCCGAAGTTGCGTGCCCCAGCGAGGCGGCACAGGGTCGCAGCAGGCTCCTCTCTGCTGGGCTCGAAGGCTCAGGCTCTGCAGCCACCAGCCTCTCGTTTGGGGAGAGAAACGGTCTGTTTGGGACCTGAGCCGGTGTTTTCTCCCAGGTGAAATGGTACCCGCAGGCGCCGGGGATGGAAAGCCCCCGTGCTGGCTTTTCCCTTTGCCCGCGCGTGCTCCAGCCCCGAGATGACCCGGCAGGAACCACCGTGGAGAAGGTCCATGCGGTGCCGGCACCCGGCCACTCCAGCCCCATCCCCAAAACCCCGCGGGCAAGCTGGAAAGCGTCCGGGGAAGCATCCCACTGGCACGTCCCCAGCGTCCATCCCTCCCACGCCACCTCCGTCCCCGGGCGCAGCCTGGGGCAGGCGGTAGTGGGGGGGATAGTGACCCCAAATTGCCCGTCCCCACGACGTCCCCTTTTCCAGCCCGAATTTCCAGGGCTTTGCAAAGCCTCCGGGCTCAGCAAGCCCGAACGCGGCCCCGCCGCAGCCCCCGCTGACCCCCCCCCAGCCCTCCTCGCTCCCAGCCTGTTTACACAGCTGTGGGATAACTGACAGCTCGCCCTTCCCCCTCCCACCTCTGCTCCGGCCCTTTTTCCCCAAAATATATCCCAAAATCATGCTGGGGGAGAAGGAAAAGGCCGAGCATTGGGGCAGCAAATGGGCTTTTGTGGGATGTTTAATGGAACCCCTGAAAATCTTCATCTGGGTGTTGGATGCTCCGGTCCCCCCCGG
Organism: Phalacrocorax carbo; assembly: GCF_963921805.1. Lineage (NCBI taxonomy): Eukaryota > Metazoa > Chordata > Aves > Suliformes > Phalacrocoracidae > Phalacrocorax > Phalacrocorax carbo. The sequence continues at coordinate 466,845 of NC_087536.1, read as the reverse complement.
CATCCCAAAATGCTGCCGCTGAGCAGCACCACCAGCTCGTCTGGGTTAAAACTGATTATATTTGGCTCCTAACAGCTCACGGGGTCAGAGAGGTGCGATTTTTGAGAGAAATGGGTTTTCTACATTGCCTTATTTGATAAAACTTTGTGCCTGGGAGCAAAAAGCTGGACACCCCACCCCCCCCGCCCGAAAGCTACCCCAGCAGGAGATTCCAGGGCTGCAAACCTGCGAATGAGGTTTTGGTGCAAAGCAGGATGTGGGGAGGGGTCTGCAGGTGGTGAGCCTCAAAACGGGATAGAAACTAGGGGAGGGGGAAGGGGAAAGAGGGGGGAAGGGGGGGGAAGAGAGGAGGAAAACCAGGGAGGAAGGGGCGGAAGGGGAGAAATGGGGGGGAAAGGGGGAAAGAAAAGGGGGGGAGAGAAAAGGCTGTGGGGGAAAGGGGGAGGAAAAAGGGGGGGAGGAAAAAGGGGGGGAGGAAAAAGGGGGGGAGGAAAAAGGCCTTCCTGAAGGCGATAACAGACGAAGAAAAGTCCCACTTAGAGGGAAAAGGCAAGTGAATGGGTCAGCAGCGCACCAGCCGCGGGGGTTCTGGTCCCCTTGGAGCGGGAAATGGAGGCAAGGAAGGGGCCGGGAAGAAATGGAAAGAGGGACCCAGTTTCTCGCCTTCCTGTGCTGGGTGTCAGGTGTCCTTCGAGCTCGAATAAATCACCTTAACACCCAAGAAAAGGGGGAAAAACCCAAAAAGCATCCTGGCCCCGCACAGCCCATCGCCCGTCCCACATCCCTGTGCGGGGAGCTGCCGCGTTCCGCTTCCCCGCGGATAATTAGGGAGGGAGAAATCCCAATTACAGCTGGGATTTACAGCCCAAGAAACAAGCCGTAAATCCTCGCCCCCCCCCCCCCCCCGCCTCGCTCCCCTCTGAGCCGCTTCCCAGCCAAATAATCTCCTCCAGATGTTGGCTGTGAATGCCGGGATGGCAGTTTCCAGTGGGGACGAGACCTTTTGGAGGGTCTCCCGCATCCCTACATCCCACCAAGGAGAACCCCAATAATTCCTGGTGGGGTTATTTCTTTTCCTATCAGGGTTCAGGGTTTTTAAAGGGCTGCAAAGGGGCAATATGGGGCACGATGCTGCGTCTCAGCTCGTCCCCACAGCTCACAGCGGTCCCTCCTGGCATTTCTAGGGTGGCACAAGCCAGGCAAAGGCTGTCGCAGGTGGGGACACTGATCTGGGAGTGAGAATGGTGCAGCGCCGGGAGTTCGCAGCCCCTCAAGAAAGGATGCCTGACTGTTCCCACACCGCAGCCCAAACCCATCAGCCGGTGGCACACGGACGCTGGCATGAACCGGGCAGGAAATGCCAACGGCGCTGGGATGGAAAACCAGAAATAAACGCTGGGAGCTGAAAAATATGCCAAAAAACCCCCATCTGGGATGAGCTCGGAGAGGTGGTGCTTAAAGCTGACCTTGTCTCTAGCCACGGATCCCCACGTCACCACGCTGGGGATGGGGGTGGCATCTGCTGATGAGCTTGGCCCCGGCTGCGGCGCTGCGGAGGAAGGTGGCCAGGGAAAGGCGGGGTGGGAGGGATGGTAGGAAGCAGGGTGAAGCTGGTGGGGGCTGGAGCATCGCCAGGATGCTGGCCAAGCTGCCTTGTGGGCAGCCCACGGGGACCTTGGCATGGGGATGCTACCCCGAGCATCCTTCATGTGCAGACGCGCCACAAGCACCCCTCACCCATGGGCGCCATGAGCATCCCTCGCCCATGGGCGCCACGAGCATCCCTCGCCCATGGGCACCACGAGCATCCCTCGCCCATGGGCGCCACGAGCATCCCTCGCCCATGGGCGCCACGAGCATCCCTCGCCCATGGGCGCCACGAGCATCCCTCGCCCATGGGCGCCACGAGCATCCCTCGCCCATGGGCGCCACGAGCATCCCTCACCCATGGGCGCCATGAGCATCCCTCGCCCATGGGCGCCGCAAGCATCCCTCGCCCATGGGCACCACGAGCATCCCTCAACAATGGGCGCCACGAGCATCCCTCACCCATGGGCGCCACGAGCATCCCTCACCCATGGGCGCCACGAGCATCCCTCGCCCATGGGCGCCACGAGCATCCCTCACCCATGGGTGCCATGAGCATCCCTCACCCATGGGCGCCACGAGCATCCCTCGCCCATGGGCGCCACGAGCATCCCTCACCCATGGGCGCCACGAGCATCCCTCGCCCATGGGCGCCACGAGCATCCCTCACCCATGGGCACCACGAGCATCCCTCGCCCATGGGCGCCACGAGCATCCCTCACCCATGGGTGCCATGAGCATCCCTCACCCATGGGCGCCACGAGCATCCCTCGCCCATGGGCGCCACGAGCATCCCTCGCCCATGGGCACCACGAGCATCCCTCAACAATGGGCGCCACGAGCATCCCTCGCCCATGGGTGCCACGAGCATCCCTCGCCCATGGGCGCCATGAGCATCCCTCACCCATGGGCGCCACGAGCATCCCTCGCCCATGGGCGCCACGAGCATCCCTCGCCCATGGGCGCCACGAGCATCCCTCGCCCATGGGCGCCACGAGCATCCCTCGCCCATGGGCACCATGAGCATCCCTCGCCCATGGGCACCACGAGCATCCCTCGCCCATGGGCACCATGAGCATCCCTCACCCATGGGCACCACGAGCATCCCTCACCCATGGGCGCCACGAGCATCCCTCACCCATGGGTGCCACGAGCATCCCTCACCCATGGGCGCCACGAGCATCCCTCACCCATGGGCGCCACGAGCATCCCTCGCCCATGGGCGCCGCGAGCATCCCTCACCCATGGGCGCCATGAGCATCCCTCAACAATGGGTGCCATGAGCATCCCTCACCCATGGGCGCCACGAGCATCCCTCACCCATGGGTGCCATGAGCATCCCTCACCCATGGGCACCACGAGCATCCCTCACCCATGGGCGCCACGAGCATCCCTCACCCATGGGCACCATGAGCATCCCTCACCCATGGGCGCCACGAGCATCCCTCACCCATGGGCGCCACGAGCATCCCTCACCCATGGGCGCCACGAGCATCCCTCGCCCATGGGTGCCATGAGCATCCCTCACCCATGGGCGCCACGAGCATCCCTCGCCCATGGGCGCCACGAGCACCCCTCGCCCATGGGCGCCGCGAGCATCCCTCACCCATGGGCACCACGAGCATCCCTCACCCATGGGCGCCATGAGCATCCCTCACCCATGGGCACCACGAGCATCCCTCACCCATGGGCGCCATGAGCATCCCTCACCCATGGGCACCACGAGCATCCCTCGCCCATGGGCACCACGAGCATCCCTCGCCCATGGGCGCCACGAGCATCCCTCACCCATGGGCGCCGCGAGCATCCCTCGCCCATGGGCGCCACGAGCATCCCTCAACAATGGGTGCCACGAGCATCCCTCGCCCATGGGCGCCACGAGCATCCCTCACCCATGGGCGCCACGAGCATCCCTCAACCATGGGCGCCATGAGCATCCCTCAACAATGGGCGCCACGAGCATCCCTCAACAATGGGCGCCACGAGCATCCCTCGCCCATGGGCGCCACGAGCATCCCTCGCCCATGGGCGCCACGAGCATCCCTCACCCATGGGCACCACGAGCATCCCTCACCCATGGGCGCCACGAGCATCCCTCGCCCATGGGCGCCACGAGCATCCCTCACCCATGGGCGCCACGAGCATCCCTCTCCCATGGGCGCCACGAGCATCCCTCACCCATGGGCGCCACGAGCATCCCTCACCCATGGGCGCCACGAGCATCCCTCAACCATGGGCGCCACGAGCATCCCTCGCCCATGGGCGCCACGAGCATCCCTCACCCATGGGCACCACGAGCATCCCTCAACCATGGGCGCCACGAGCATCCCTCGCCCATGGGCACCACGAGCATCCCTCAACAATGGGTGCCATGAGCATCCCTCACCCATGGGCACCATGAGCATCCCTCAACAATGGGTGCCATGAGCATCCCTCAACAATGGGCGCCGCGAGCATCCCTCACCCATGGGCGCCACGAGCATCCCTCACCCATGGGCGCCGCGAGCATCCCTCGCCCATGGGCGCCACGAGCATCCCTCAACAATGGGTGCCACGAGCATCCCTCGCCCATGGGCGCCACGAGCATCCCTCACCCATGGGCGCCGCGAGCATCCCTCGCCCATGGGCGCCACGAGCATCCCTCAACAATGGGTGCCACGAGCATCCCTCGCCCATGGGCGCCACGAGCATCCCTCACCCATGGGCGCCACGAGCATCCCTCAACCATGGGCGCCATGAGCATCCCTCAACAATGGGCGCCACGAGCATCCCTCAACAATGGGCGCCACGAGCATCCCTCGCCCATGGGCGCCACGAGCATCCCTCGCCCATGGGCGCCACGAGCATCCCTCACCCCTGGGCACCACGAGCATCCCTCACCCATGGGCGCCACGAGCATCCCTCGCCCATGGGCGCCACGAGCATCCCTCACCCATGGGCGCCACGAGCATCCCTCTCCCATGGGCGCCACGAGCATCCCTCACCCATGGGCGCCACGAGCATCCCTCACCCATGGGCGCCACGAGCATCCCTCAACCATGGGCGCCACGAGCATCCCTCGCCCATGGGCGCCACGAGCATCCCTCACCCATGGGCACCACGAGCATCCCTCAACCATGGGCGCCACGAGCATCCCTCGCCCATGGGCACCACGAGCATCCCTCAACAATGGGTGCCATGAGCATCCCTCACCCATGGGCACCATGAGCATCCCTCAACAATGGGTGCCATGAGCATCCCTCAACAATGGGCGCCGCGAGCATCCCTCACCCATGGGCGCCGCGAGCATCCCTCGCCCATGGGCGCCACGAGCATCCCTCAACAATGGGCGCCACGAGCATCCCTCACCCATGGGCACCACGAGCATCCCTCACCCATGGGCGCCACGAGCATCCCTCGCCCATGGGCGCCACGAGCATCCCTCGCCCATGGGCGCCACGAGCATCCCTCGCCCATGGGCGCCACGAGCATCCCTCGCCCATGGGCGCCACGAGCATCCCTCGCCCATGGGCGCCACGAGCATCCCTCACCCATGGGCGCCACGAGCATCCCTCAACAATGGGCGCCACGAGCATCCCTCGCCCCTGGGCACCACGAGCATCCCTCACCCATGGGCGCCACGAGCATCCCTCACCCATGGGCGCCACGAGCATCCCTCGCCCATGGGCACCACGAGCATCCCTCACCCATGGGCGCCACGAGCATCCCTCGCCCATGGGCGCCACGAGCATCCCTCGCCCATGGGCGCCACGAGCATCCCTCGCCCATGGGCGCCACGAGCATCCCTCACCCATGGGCGCCACGAGCATCCCTCAACAATGGGCGCCACGAGCATCCCTCGCCCATGGGCACCACGAGCATCCCTCAACCATGGGCGCCATGAGCATCCCTCAACCATGGGCGCCATGAGCATCCCTCGCCCCTGGGCACCACGAGCATCCCTCACCCATGGGCGCCACGAGCATCCCTCGCCCATGGGCGCCACGAGCATCCCTGAACAATGGGTGCCACGAGCATCCCTCACCCATGGGCACCACGAGCATCCCTCACCCATGGGCGCCACGAGCATCCCTCACCCATGGGCGCCACGAGCATCCCTCACCCATGGGCGCCACGAGCATCCCTCAACCATGGGCACCACGAGCATCCCTCAACAATGGGCACCACGAGCATCCCTCAACAATGGGCGCCACGAGCATCCCTCGCCCATGGGCACCACGAGCATCCCTCAACAATGGGCGCCACGAGCATCCCTCACCCATGGGCGCCACGAGCATCCCTCACCCATGGGCACCACGAGCATCCCTCACCCATGGGCACCACGAGCATCCCTCACCCATGGGTGCCACGAGCATCCCTCACCCATGGGCACCACGAGCATCCCTCACCCATGGGCGCCACGAGCATCCCTCGCCCATGGGCGCCACGAGCATCCCTCAACAATGGGCGCCACGAGCATCCCTCGCCCATGGGCACCACGAGCATCCCTCACCCATGGGCGCCACGAGCATCCCTCACCCATGGGCGCCGCAAGCATCCCTCGCCCCTGGGCACCACGAGCATCCCTCACCCATGGGCGCCACGAGCATCCCTCGCCCATGGGCGCCACGAGCATCCCTCACCCATGGGCGCCACGAGCATCCCTCACCCATGGGTGCCACGAGCATCCCTCACCCATGGGCACCACGAGCATCCCTCGCCCATGGGCACCACGAGCATCCCTCAACAATGGGTGCCATGAGCATCCCTCACCCATGGGCGCCACGAGCATCCCTCGCCCATGGGCGCCACGAGCATCCCTCAACAATGGGCGCCACGAGCATCCCTCACCCATGGGCGCCACGAGCATCCCTCATGCATGCACCCAGCCACTGAAAAAGAAACACGGGCGCACGCCGGGAACGCAGACCGCCAGCAGTTCCCTCCCCGCTCCCCAAACCTGGCGGCAACAAGTTTCCCCCCCGCTGCCCCGAGGCTTTTGTCTGCAGCTTTCAGCTCCCGTCCATCACGCTGAATGGCTCCATTCATCCCGCGCTCAGGCGGCGGCTGCATCCGCCGGGGGATCCCAGCGGGCGCAGAGGGCTCATCCCCGCCCTGGCGAAAATATCCCACCATCTCCGAAACCCCCCGCTGGAGCGTCCCTGGGTGTGGGGGGACACAACACGCGACATCCAGCCGGGGAAGGTGTTTTAACACACTTTTGCACGTGTAAAATCTTTAAGATCCCATCCAAAGTATGTGGATGATGGAAAAAGTCACTTGAAGCCACGCTGTCGCAGGAGTTTGGGGTGAAGGGGGTCCCGTCGCAGTGCCACGCACCCACTGGCCACAAACCCCATGATTTGGGGGGCTGATACTTCTGGGGATGCATCTCTGCATCCTGCCAGGCAACGCTGCGCCCAGGCTCAGGGGAGCACCAAGGGAGTCCCGTACCCCCAGCAGCACCCATCGGACAACGGGGGGGTCCTGTGCCCCCAGCAGCACCCATGGGACACCAGCTCACCCAGCATCACAGCGTGCCTACCTCCCCTACCCACTGCCATGCCTCCAGGTGGGATTCCCAGGGCTCAGAGGTTCCCAGGGCATGCACAGGGTGACATCACTGCCAAAAAAACACCCCAAAGAAAGAAGCCAGCCGTGAAACCACACACCATCCTCACCCCTTCCTCCTACTCCTCCCTGGGGTACCTTCACCCAGCCCATCACACCCCAACCCATCCCTTCTCCCCCCAAAACACCCTCAAACCCTGATACGAGCAGAGGGACAGGACGCAGCGCACGCCCAACCTCCCCCTGCCCTTAACCCTCCTCTTCCTCCAGCCGGGATGCGCTGGGCGCTTCTCGCCGGGTTCCTCTTTCCCCCGCTCCCGCCAGCGACTTCAAGGAAGAAAAACTAATGAAAAGCAGCTGCTCAGAATACCAGAAAGATGATGAATGCGCGTTAAGTCCCCTTAACAAAACCAGGTCTTATGAGAGTCGCCTGGAGCACTTACTTCATTGCTTTAATTTGGGAATCGTGTTGGAAAAGGGAGGGAGGAGGGAGAGGTTGGGGGGGTTTAGTGGAAACCTCCTGGAGGTCTCATTTAGTCCCCCATGTCCCTCCCCCTCAAAAAAAAAAAAACCCAGGGTAATTAGCCGAATAGCATAATTAAGAAGGAGACATAAAGGGGCCATTGTGTGCGAAGGCTCAACAGGCAGGAGCACCTCCGCGAGGGGAAACTGAGGCACGGGGAGGGTTTGCTGCCGGGAGGGATGTGATCGGCCCGGCAGCTGTGCGGGGTGAGAGGAAGAAGCCAAAAAGTGTGAAAAATCCTTTTTTTTTTTTCCTTAATATTTTCCAGGTGGGGAAGGCAGCCCATGCCACTGCTGCGAGGGGGGGGGGAAATCCCAAATAAACCAGCAAATCCCAAGGAGGTGCCTGGAGCTCGACCGGCGAAGGACGAAGTCAGAGGATGCCGAGCACCAAGCGAGTCCCCGCAGCCAAAAAAATCCCCCCCCCGACCCACCACCTCCATCCCGCATCCCGATGAGCGCACGCCAAAACCCTCCCCGCTCAGCCAGAGCCGCCGCCGGAGCCTCCAGCAAGACCCGCCTGGTTTTCGGAGCAACCCTTTTTCTTGCCAAAAATCTATATTTTAATCATTTTTCTTGGCAGCCGCATGGTTAAGAGGATATATTTTCTTTTGCAGACAGATATGCCTCTGTATTGCAGCCCGCGTGGGGATCGCGAGCTCATCTCAGGAATGGGGAAAAAAAAGCCGAAACAAGCCCAGGTTATGGGGTTTTTTTTCCCTCATTTATTTTGGGACCGCAACCCGCCGATGTGCATTAATTACACCAGCATGCATTAATTACACCGGCGTGGCGTTGTTGCAGGGCGTGGGGGGCTGTTTGGGTGCCTCGGCTGAATTTCCACGCCTGAGGAAGGTTCGGGTTTATTTAAACACTCGCCTCCAGACTCGAATTCCTGGGGTTAAACTGCCTTTTTTATTATTATTATTATTATTATTTTGGAGGGGGGAAATAATGACAATCCCGTGTGAGGAGGTTTTTTTATCCGCCAACGCATGGTCTCGCCTTCGCCTCCTCTCGCCTTCGCCTCCCCAGCAGTGCCCGTCCGGTTTGGGGATGCTGAGGGGCCGGTTCCCATCCCTTCCCCTCCCCAAGCCAGGGATCGGAGGACACCAGGGACTGGACAAGGATACCAGGGTGCGGTTTTGCCCCGGTAGCGATCCGGCTTGTTCTGGGCTCGGGATAAAAACACGTTGGCTCCAAATGATCCTGATGGGATGGATCCAGCGCCGCGGCGGCAGGGGTTTGCGTCCGCCCAGCTCACGGTGCCGGTGCTTGCCCGGAGCTTTTCCTTTCCATCCTGCCTTGGGTACCCTTGTGGTTTTGGGAATCACAGCTCCCACGCTCCTAAGGAACCAAACCCAGCCTCGGGGTCCCCAATTCCTGATTCCTGGTGTGCTCCTGGGGGAAACCAGGCTAAAACGCTGCTCCAAACGGCAATGCCATCATAACACCCTGCCAAACTCCTCCATCGGCTTAGAGGAGCCTGAAAAAATACCCCCCTGGCCAGGAATCGCCAGAAAAATGATACCGGAGGGGACACCCCAAATTTTAGGGTCCCATTTGAAAATTACACGGACGATATTGGAGCCGAGTGATTTAATCCAGCAAAAGGGCAGGAATACCCCTTCGCTTCGGTGCCTGGCGGGTTTGCGCGGGGATGGAGGCAATGATCCTGCTTCAGGGAGTGGAGAAATGCAAAAAGCGCCGGCGTGGCTGCCCATTACTCCAAAAAACCAAGTCCTCCAGCGGTTTCACCGCTGCCAGGTCCAACACCTGCACCTGTGGATCCCCAGCATCCTTCGCCCCCCCCCGGCTGCCTCCTCGGAGCATCTCCCAGGCGCGGAGATTTGCAGGGCTTTGGAATCTTCCTTTTTCAAGCGGTTCAACCCACAGCCCCCCAGCTGAGGGATGGCAAGGATGCTACGGCCACTGGGATGGCCGGATCCTGCGGATCAGCTCGTTTCCTCCAGCGGCTGTGGCGGGGGGGGTGAAAGAAGGAAACAGGAAAAAAAAAAGCTCCCAGGGCTGCTTGGTGGCCTCCCGCCTCCTACCACCTCTGCGCTTCACGTGTCGGGTCTTGCCTCGAAGCCTCCCGGGACGAGGGCGGGCGGCGGATTTGCCGGCGCAGAGCTCGGTGCCCTCGGGAGATGCTGCCGTGCGGGGACGCTGCGCCCAGCCAGATCTGGCGCGGGCTCGGGGACGCTGCGCCCGCTGCGACGCAGTCCGGGCTCGCCAGCATCATGATGTCCCGGGAGCCAGGGGGGGCGATCCCTGCGCCGCTGCTTCGGCGGGACCACGTGGGAAGGGGGAGTTTTGCTGACCAGCGCAGAGCTCAGATGCTTTCATCGCATGAGTGGCTGCAGGATACAGCGGGGCCTCACCCTGCCCTGGCAGCACAGCAAATTCAGCTCCAAAAGCCACCTCTGGTAGCATCAAGACATGACGTACACCCGCAAAATCCTCCCAGAACCCCAAGTTTGCTCCTGGTGCGAAGCCCCTCACTTGCTCGGCGCCCCGGGCTCGGCTCTGCACAAAACTGCCCCAAATCCAGCGGGATTCGGCCCCAATCTGGGGCTTTCCCATCCCCACTCATCCCTCCGGTCCTTTTCCAGGTTCAACATCAACCAGGGTCCAAAACCAGGATGCAACATCAGCTCTTCTCCCATCCCCTTTTCATTAATCCCTCTTTCTGGGATTCATTAAATCATCGTTAGTCGCTGTTTTCTATGAATCCCAACCCCTCTCCCTTTTAATTATCCCTTATTCTTCACCGGTATTTGGGATCGGGGCCAGTTGTGCATCATCTCCGAAACATAATAACACCAGAAGTGACAAATTGGGAATAGACCCTCCATCCGGCACCCGGCCGCTGGCCAGACGCAGGGAAGTCTCTCCAATCCCCCGCCCTCCCCGGCCCGGGATTTACGCTCGACGGCCATTCAAACCAGTTGCTTCCAATAAAGCAAAAGCAAGGAAACCTCTCCCCAGAAAATCTAGAGAACTTTCCACACAACACCACCAGAAGCCAGGATCCCGGCCGGCCAGCTCGGGATTTTAAGCCATTTTAATTTGCCGTCCTATATATATATTCCGTACGGTAACGCAGCTTCCTCTAGAGCCCGGGGAACAACAACGTGCTTAAAACCATCAGGTGCCACCACCACGGAGCCAGAAATACACCCAGAGAACCACGAGCGTGGCGCGATGCTCCAGCCCAGGATGCGGCGGGTACCAGAGCCAGGGACCGCATCCCCGCCGGGGGGCAGAGAAACCCCCCCGGGATGCCATCGGGGTACCGGGGAGGGGAAACTGAGGCAGGTCAGAGCCCTGTATGGCACGGCTTGTGTTTAGAAAATAGGTTTATATTTCTAAAATAGGCTTCTATCTCTAGATTAGCTTCACACTTCCAGACCAAGTGGGTGTTTGGGCTGGTTCGGGTGCAGACGGATGCTGGCGAGGCTGGGGGGCGTCAATCCCACTCTCTTTCCCCCCCCCCCCATCTAATGCTCGCTCAATTTGCTTAATCAGTTTTCTAAACGCCAAAGGAGGGACAGACAATGTCAGCCCATTAAGAGCTTTAAAAAGTCGAAGGGAGTCCTTTTAAATGAGAAAAGCGGCGCAGCAGCTCAGGGTCAGGTTTCGGGGCCCGGGGCGAGGCCGCCCCCCCAGCTTCCCACCCCCCCCCCGGGGTGCACCTCCCCTGGAAGGGGCAAGGTGAACCAAAAAACCCAATTTCTTCCTTTTTTTTTTTTTTTTTTTTTTTAGCACCGGGCGGTTGCTTTCCTTCGGGACGGGGCGGGAGGCTTGGCCGGAGCCGAAGTGGGGGCCGAGCATCCCTAAAAAGGGGGCGCGGGGGGATCCCGGGGGGGGTCGGGGGGCACTTACGGTGCGGGCGCCACCGGGGGAGAGGGCTCCATTGGCGAGGTAGGGGCTGCCCAGCTCGGGGAGCATCAGGAAGGGGTAGCCGGGGTAGGGGGGGCCCTTAAAAAAACCCCCATCTTGTTGTCGTCTGACCACTGGGGAGAGAAGTGGGGGGGGGTCAGGAGGTGGCGGAGGGGGGGAATGCTCCTGGGGGGGGACAAGGATGGGATCATGGGGGAGCCATGGGTGGGTCCCTCTGGGGGTGCCCAAGTCCCTGGGGGGTCGTCCGTGGTTCGAGGGGAGTGAGGGGGGTCGCGGTCCCCGCGGGAGGGGGGTCCAAGCACCCGTTCTTCCGGTGGGGGTCTCGGTTGCAGAGACGGGGGGTGGTGGTCATGGGTCTGAGCCCCCCACTTGGGGGGGCCTGGATAGGTCCCTCTGGGGGTACCCAAGCCCCTTGGGGGGGGTCCCTGGTTCTTCTTGGGGGGCTCCCAGCTGCTGGGGGGGAGCGCGACCCCCGCGGGACGAGTGGTCCCGGTTGCAGTGGGTGGGGGTCTGCGCTGGCGGCGGGGAGCGGGGGGTTCCGAGCCATGTTCCTCCGGGGGGGTGGGGGAGTGAGGGGCACTGACCCATCCGCGGGGAAGCGACGGGGGACCGGTTACCGGGGAGGGGGCGGGACTTGGGGGGGTCAGGCTCACATCGGGGGCGGGGGCGCGCGTCGGGACCGGTTCCTCCGGTGGAGGGGAGGCGGAGAACACGGGGAGGGGGGGGGGACACGGGGGGGAACACGGGGGGGTCCCGCCCGCAGCCGGGGGCGGAAACAAAGAACTTGAGAAGTGTCGGATGGTCCCGGGGGGATGCGGCGGGGAGCGGGAGCGGGGGGGGGGGGAAGGGGCGCGGGGCGGGGGGGGGCGCGGGAGCGGGGCCGGTACCTTCTGCCAAATAGTCCCGCGGCTTCTGGAAAGTTTCCCGGGGCTGCGGGGGCCGCTCCGCCTGCGGGGAGAGCGCGGTGAGCGGGGCCGGGCGGGGGTCGCCGCCCCCCCCCCCCGCCCCCGACATCCCCCGGGCTCACCTCGGAGTCGGAGCCGGTGCCGGTGCCGGTGCCGGTACCGCGGTTCTCGGTCTCGCTGACCAGGGAGGACTTGAGCTCGTCCAGGTCCCCGTGGGCCGAGCCGCGCCCCGCGCCCTTGTCCTGCTCCTCGCCCTCGTCCTGGAAGGCGATGAGCTCGTCGGGGGCCCCCAGGTCGTCCCCCCCCGCCGGTTCCAGCTGCGGCATGGTGGGGGTCCGGCCCCGCCGCCCGCTCCGGCACCGCCGGGCCCCCGCCGCCGCCGCCGCCGCCGCCCGGGAGGGTCGGGAATGCGCGGGGCGGCGGGGGGAGGAGGAGCCCGGCTGCAAACCGACACCGCGGGGCAGGGCAGGGCTCTCGCACCGCCCCGCCACCGGCCCCGCCGCCCGGCCCGGCCCGGCCCCGCGCCCGGAGGATCGGCCCACAGGGCGCCGGCCGGCGGCGGGGGCTCCCCGGCACCACCCGCGGCCCCCCAGCCCTTCCAGGGGCTCCCCGGCTCCTCCGGGGTCCCCCCAGCCCACCCGCGGTCTTCCCATCCCATCCAGGGACCCCGATCCTGTCCGTGTCCCTCCATCCCGCACAGGTCCCCCCATCCCGTCCAGGGTCCCCCCATCCCGTCTGAGACGCCCCACCCCATCCGGGTCCCCCCACCCCATCGGGATCCCCCCAGCCCACCCGCGGTCTCCCCATCCCATCCAGGGACCCCGATCCCATCCGTGTCCCTCCATCCTACCCAGGTCCCCCCATCCCATCTGGATCCTCCCATCCCACACTGGGTCCCCCCCCCCCCATACTATGCAGCCTCCCCCATTCTGCCCAGGGACCCCCCCATCCTCTCTGAGTCCCTCCACCCCATCTGGATCCATCCATCTCACCCAGGGTCCCCCCCATCCCATCCGAGTCTCTCCACCCCCTCCAGGTCCCCCCACACATTGTGAGCCCCACCTTCCTGTCCAGGGTCCCCTCATCTCATCCAGAGTTCCTCTACCCCCTCCAGGGTACCCCACCGGAGGTTCCCCGTCCCACCCAGGGTGTCACCTCCCACATGGGTGTCCCCATCCCACCCAGGCTGACACCTCCCAGGGGTACACCCATCCTGCTTAAGTTGTCCCTACCCTGCCCCATCCTATTCAGGTGTCCCCATCGATCTGGGTGACCCTGTCCCACCCAAGGTGCCCCCATCCCACCAGGGGCCTGCTGGGGTGCCCTATCCCATTTGGGTTCCTCCATGTAGCTGGAGAACCCCCACCCCACCCAGGGTGACCCTGTCCCTCCAGGGTCGCCCCATCCCACTGAGGTGGCCCCTCCTATCCATGTGTCCCTACACACCTGGATGTCCCCAAGCTGCCCAGGTGTTCCCATCCCACCAGGGTGCCCTGGTCACCCACATCAGTGGGGGGCTCAGAGGGGGCTTCCAGTCCTGCCCCACACTGGGGCAGGGTGCCAGGGTCCCACCACGGCACCCGTGCAGCTCCAAGCCAGCCTGGAGGACAGACCCATTGGAAAACCCTTTTTCCCCCCTTTTCCTCGCAGGGTGGGCTCGTCACCCTGTGACGGGGACACATGGGAGGGATGGGTGCTCACCCCACTGCCCACCACCCGAGGGACTTTCAGGATGGCACCAAAGAGGGCTTCGTCCAGCATCCCCAAGCAATTGCCTTCACCCCATCCCACCGCCCGCAGCCTGACTGTGACCCTCCACCTCCGGCCGGACCTGGCACCTCCCCATTTTACCAGATACCGAGAAGAATCCCCAAATCCCCCCGGGGCCACAAGCCTCTCCCCACCCCTCCCCGCCGGGCCGGCAGCCCCTTGCTCCGCTCCACAAAGGTTCTTCAGTTGCTTTGCCTGAAATACTCCATGAAAAGCCTTTTGTAACATCTAAATAACTGGTGACCCCGGTCCCCCCTGCCCAAGTTTCTCAAGGAACAGCGAGAGGCAGCTGCAGGGTATCGTGCTGGCCGGCCCTTCCCCGCTCCCAGTCCTCCAGATGTTTTATTACCCTGCTTTTAATTAACATTTCCATCCATGCGCTGAATGGGGAGTTCACATCTGCCCCTTCCCAGGCAGCTCCTGGCTCTGCCTTTAGGGGTAGCTGTGGCAGGGAGAGCCCTCCCATGTGGGGTGCGGATGTGTCCGGCGGCTGCGTGAGCCCCGGGCTGCTAAAAAATATAAATAACCACTTAAAGCGTTATTTTTCCCAACTTTATCCCAGCTGGGAGATAATAATGCACGGCGTGAGGCCATGAAGGAGCGAGGACGTAGCCGGTTCCCTGCATGGGACACGTCCCATGGACTGTCCCACACCAGCGCTCCCCAGCTGACCCCCAGCTCTGCAAGAACCCAAGGAAGAACACAGGAGCTGCCAGCGCTGTGGTTTTGGGGTCTTTGCACGTCCTAAAAGCCCAAGAGAGCCTCCACAACGGGTTTGGCGGCATCATCAGAAGGCAGCTGGTGCTCTGGAGGCAAAACCTCATGGCAACTCATTCCCAAGATGTTCCCAAGGCCTGTCCGGCCCTGTTAAGTGATAATTAAGAGCATCCTGGCTGGGCAGGTGGGATGGGAGGTCCGTGAGATGGGGGGGGTGACGGTGGGATGGGGTGATGGTGGGATGGGAGGTCCGTGAGATGGGGGGTGTGATGGTGGGATGGGAGGTCCGTGAGATGGAGGGGGTGATGGTGGGATGGGAGGTCCATGAGATGGGGGGTGTGATGGTGGGATTGGGAGGTCTGTGAGATGGAGGGCGTGATGGTGGGATGGGAGGTCCGTGAGATGGAGAAGGTGGCGTCAGGGTGGGAGCCCTTGGAAACCGTCTCACACAATGTTTTGCCACTGCGCAGCCCAAACCCAAAAGCAATTATGGGCGCTTACGTGTGCCCCTGGGTCAGAGCCCGTCACCCGGCCTTTGCCCCGGCACGTCTTGGTGTTAAAAGCTGCTGAGATGCCGGCAGCGGCATCCTGAAGGTGCTGAGGCAGGGGACGGGGAAGGGAGCGGAGGCTGGGAGACATGGGGACGGCACGTTGGCAAAATGCCTCTCCGGAGTGGGGACGGGGGGGGGGAGGTGGCAGGGGGGACGCTGCCGCAGGGGGAATGGTTTGAGATGACTCAGCCAGCGACGGGCTGCAGCGAGCGGGGGTGGGGGTAAGGTGGGACCTTTTGACCTCCTGGGACCCCCAGCCACCCTGGGACCCTTGGCCACCATAGGACCCTCGGCCACCCTGGGACCCTTGGCCACCATAGGACCCTCAGCCACCGTGGGACCCTTGGACACCATGGGACCCTCGGCCACCATGGGACCCTCAACTACCCCAGGACCTCCAGCCACCCTGGGACCCCCAGGTACCCCAGGATCCTTAGCAGTCCCATGACCTACAGCCACCATGGGACCCTTGACCATGCCAGGACCCTCTACCACCCCATCTACCACCTCCCAGCCCCATCCCACCTCTGTGCTCCCCCATACTGCTCGTTCCCCGGTTCCTGGGGACACGGGGGGACCCCTGCCCCCCTCCATCATCTCCCCAGCTGAAGCCTGAAGCCCCGAGGAGACAAATCCTGACACTGTCACTGGGGCCAAAGGGGA
Organism: Phalacrocorax carbo; assembly: GCF_963921805.1. NCBI lineage: Eukaryota > Metazoa > Chordata > Aves > Suliformes > Phalacrocoracidae > Phalacrocorax > Phalacrocorax carbo. Next base: position 450,674 of record NC_087536.1, on the reverse strand, counting down.
GGTCCCGGGGGGACTCATCAAACCCAGCCTCACACTCTAGGGGTGGGGTGGGGGGTTCAGCCCCCAGTTATTTTGCCATTGGAGGACGGTGATGGCTCACGGGTGGGTTTTGCACCACCCCCGTTGCCCCCCAAAGCCCGCGGGATGGGGATGAAATGCTGCTGGATTTTTTTGGGAGACCCTCCTGCCTCCGCATCCCCCCTGCTTGTCCCACTTTAGGGTGACCCCGAATGCGGAGGAAGGCTGGAGGAAGACCTCGGAGCAAAGCCTCTATAGGAGCAGGGAAAGGGGAGCCCTTGAGGGGGGGAACTGGGAGGGACACCCCAAAAATCCCCCGAGCACCCCACTCCCCACCCGGGAGGCGGCATGGCGTCACCCAGAGGCTGGCAGCTGGCTCGGGGCTGGGCTCCGGGGTGGCTGGGGGGTGGGGGGGAGGGTGTCCCGGGGGGGCAGGGGCGGAGGGCTGGCGGGGGAACACACACGACCTGCAAATGGCCCATTAGCACATACTGGGGGCATCGAGCTCTGCGGGAGGGCGGGGCTGGGCGCAGCCTGGGGAGGGGCATCCGCGCCCCCTCCCGAGAGCAGGACCTGGCCACCTCCTTCCCCCCCCTCCCCGACCACCCCCGCGGATTTCTTGTGACCAAGGGGCGGCTGGCGCAGCCTGGGGGGGCTCCGAGCCCGAAACTGAGGCACGGGGGCGGGGGGGGCGGGGTGGCAGAGTGGGGTACGTTGGGGGGGGGCTGTCCTCGTTTCCACCCCCGCTATCACCCCCCCCGCGGGAACGAGACCACCGCGCCGGGGGGGGGGGCGCTCACCCCTACGGGGGGGACATTCACCCCCAGGGAGGGGGTGGGGGAGTGGGGGTGCTTTTTTAGCTCAACAGCAGAAAAAAAGCAGTTTCGGTTTGGTGTTTCTGTGTTCTTGCCTTAACCCCACCCCTTCCCTCAGCACCTAATTTTTGGGGTGACTCTTCTGGGGGGAGGAAGAAGAGGGACCCCCCCAAAGCCCAGCATGGGAGAATCTTTGTCCTACAAAAATACTCCACTTTCCGCACACCAAACTCATGCGTTTCCCGAAAAAAATCCCCAAACAACAGATTTTGGTAAAATCGCGGCGCATTTGCACCCCAAAAAGCTGCGGGCTTAGAGCTGCTGCGGCGCTCGGAGATCCCCGCCCGCCCCCCGGCTCAGTCGGGAAATGCGGGGAAATCCGCGGAAACGCGGGGTGCGGGACCCCCGGGGGGGGCGCGGGGGCCATGCGGGGTGTGGCCGGGGTGCCTGGGGCGCGGGGTCGTGGGGACGCCCCGGGACGGGGGACCCCAAGAACCACCCGGGGATGGGTCCCCGGGGCCGGGCTCGGTGAGGCGCGGGGCGGGGCGAGGGCGGGGCCCTTCAGGGGCGGGGCCGTCCAGGGGCGGGACATGGCGGTCGGGGGGCGGGTACTGGGCGGGGCAATCCAGGGGCGGGGGTGTGGCGTGGCGATGTGGGGGCGCGGCTTGGCGGTCCGGAGGCGTGGCGTGGCGGCTAGGGGGCGTGACCGTGCCTCTCGAGGGCGTGGTAGTACCCATCGGGGGCGTGGCTATACCGCTCAGAGGCGCGGCGTAGCAACCCGGGGGCGTGGCTCCCTTCCGGGGCGGGGAGTAGCGGGGCGTTTCCGGGGCGGGCACGGTAGTGCCCGTGGGGCGGTCCCGGGGCGGTGGGCGTGGCCGGGCGGCGGCGGCGCGGGGCGGGCCGGGAGCGGGCGCTGCCATGGCGCTGAACCTCAGCAAGAACGGGCGGGCGCTGCAGGAGGCCTACGGGCGGGTGGTGGCGGCGGGGAGCCCCACCGACTGGTGAGGGGCGGGGGGGGGGGTCTGGGGGTGTGTGGGGGGGTGGGGGTGTAAAAGTGAAACTGGGAGGTGGGGGGGGGTCTGGGGGTGTGTACAGAGGAGGTCGGGGCTGTGGGGGTGTCTGGGGTGGGGGGCGGCCTGGGGGGTCGATAGGGGAAGGTGTGGGGCTGGGCTGGTGCCTGGGTGGGGATGGGGGTGGAAAGGGTCCGTTGCAGGGTGTGGGGGTGTCTGGGGGGGATGCGGGGTGCGTGGGAGGGGTCAGAGGCGTGGGGGTGCCTGGAGTGGGGGTGTCTAGGGGATGTGGGGGGGATGCACAGAGATCAGGGAGTGGGGGTGTCCGTGGGGTGGGTGTGGGGCGGATGGGGTGATGGGGGGTTTATGGGTGGAGCAGGAAGTACCTGGGATGTGGGGCAGGAGGTGTGGGGGGCCCTATGGAGCTGCATGCATTGGGGGTGTCGGGATGCCTGGATGGGTACTGTGAGCATGGGGGAGTTTTTGGGGTGCGCTGCAGCGGGTCCAGAGGAGTTGGCGGCGCAGGAGGGGAGATGCTTATGGGGGCTGAGGTTTGGGGTGAGCGTTCCTCACGGGGCTGGTTAAAACCTCCGCTTCTGGCTTTATTTTAGGGCTCTGTTCACCTACGAAGGCAACAGCAATGACCTGCGAGTGGCCGGCTCTGGAGGTGAGCGCGTTGGGGACCGTCCCCCCTCGCCTGGCACCGCCGGCTGAGCCTGGGGGTGTTCGCAGGGCTCAGCGCGTGAGGTCTGCCTGGCTTTTGTCACTCGGTGCTTCTGGTGGCATCCAGCCTCTGCCTGGAACGGCTCCGGCGGTGGGAAATGGTGCTCCCTCGCCCCTCCGTAAAGGCCACCCTTTATTTTAATCCCCGAGCCTGTTCTCGACCCTCGGCACTGGGGAGGGGAGCCGCGGTGGTGGGATGAGGGCGAGAGCGCACGTCTGGGAGCTCCAGGGTGTTTGAGGCAGTTTCTGAGTGAGGAAAATGAGTCTCGGTGGCAGGTGGGAGAGGCGCACGCGTGACTGCCTTCTCCTTCCCTTTTGCTTTCCTCTTTTCCAAAGTTTGGGTCCTTGTACCCCTTTGTAATCCTGAAGCGTTTTAGGTCCCAGCCGGCTGCAGCACAAGATGAAGGAAGGCCCACGAAGCGCTTCAGAGCCGGTTTGCTCAGGCTGGCGATTCCAGCTTGCTGCTACTGAAGTGCCTCATCTTTGGTTTCCACCTTCCTGGGGCTTTAAAAAATTTTTTTTATCCGGCTGCCGATTCCCACACACCTGCTCTTTGGTGCAGAGCTAAAGCTCGTAGAAAGCAACGCATCCAGGCAGGTTCCTCTGTTCTCTAGATTTGCATCCTGCAGCGCCCAGCTGTATTCCCTTGCCTTTCTCATTTGCAAGTGTTTCTCACAGCCCATGAAGCTCTCGGTGACCATGGTCAGGTGAGATGTTTCTCGCAGCTTCGCAGGGTCTGCCAAAGCCCCTCTTGGGGGTGGTTCGGTGCTGGGGCCTTTCGTTCAGCTCTTACGGGGCCGCGGGGAGCCTTGGGGAGGCTGCAGAGGATGCGGCTGCCTGAGTGCCGAATCCGCGCTATAGAGAGGCTGCAGGGACCGTCGGTGGGGCTGAGACACGGGTTTGCTGCTGTCAAAGAGTCGGGGTTGTATGGAAAAGAAATCTGGATTGAGGGCTTGCACAGCGCTCAGCTCCTTGGTGAGTTTTGTGTGTGAATTAAAAGCCCCGTGTGGATTTTATGCTGGACCCTACTCAGTTAGGCACAGCATAACTCTGCCGCTGTGTGTAACCGGGGCCCTGACCTCTCCACAGAGCTCTGCTCCTCCCAGCACTTCCCTTTGTGTCCTTCCGTGCCTGCTGGCGCGGCGTTAAACATTGACCCGGCAAACACCCAGCCCGGGGCCCACCTGGCGCCCGGCGAGGGCTCCCGGCAGCCGACCGGCTTCAGGCTTCCACCTTTAAACTTTTCTGCCGGGCTTGGAAACCACCGTGCCAAATTTAGAGCCAAAGCATAAATATTTAATAGCGGAGAAGAAAACGATCTCAGGTCCTGCTGCAGTGCAGAGCAAACCAGGCAGGGCTGTGCAGTTGCTGCCAGTGTTTGATGGTGAGCAGTAGCTCATTTTCCACTTCTCAGGGGTCAGACGCACCGAAGTAGGAGGAATCGCGGTCTGTGGGAATTTTTTTAAAATGAGAGCACATGTTTTTGCATTTTTCCTCCTTTTCTGGTAGTTCTTTGCCGTATGCTTTCCGCGAGAGCCGTGCCGCGGTTTGTGGGGCAGCGTAGCCCTTTCCATCGTTCGCCCGTCTTGCACAACCTGCTGAGCCTTGCACAACTGGTTTTTCCCCTCTGTGTAGAGGTGGGCTCTCCTCCGTCGCCTCCGAGCTCGTAGCTGAGAGCGGCCCCTGCAAAGCCCTGCCTGGAGGGGCCCCGGGGGTTTAACACCAGTGAGGAACGCGTGAGGGCAGGAGTTTCCCGTTGGGTGGGCGAATGTGACCTTACCCTGCGCCAGCGTCTCGGTTTCGTCTCTACTTCCCATTTGACGAAGCAGGGCTCGTCACAGCCGCCGCCAGATATAGAAGGTGGGACGGGAACAAGGCGTAGCCAGTTCCTCCTCTGCCACCGCTGCTCTGGAACCTTCCGATCGTCATCGAGCAGTTTTCCAGCGGCGGAGGTGTTTGCCAGAGACCTCGCAGTGTGGTTTCATGTAGGAACCTGTGGGCAGAGTTTGCAGCCGCCTGCTCTGGTTAAGGCCTCTAACTAGTCTGGGGCACATGAGCATCTCCTTTCCCTTCTCTGTCGTCGCTTGACTTGTGTTATGGCCCCGGGATCTTCGCGTACGGGCAGTTGTGCTTGTCGCAGCAGAGGTCTGAGGAAGAGAAACCGGTGGCAAAGGCTGCTGGGGATGGGGGCATGGGTGAGAGCGGGCGGAGACTCGGCGCCCGCGCAAAGGAGCAGGTAACGGAAGGACTGGGGCAAACATGAGGGGTCTGAAATACTCTTGGTGTAGGACAACTCCACATCTAACGGGAATAACCTCCGGGAAATAAACAGCCAGGAGGCTGCAGCCTCGGCAGGCTCGGCCATTCCCACCACGCATACGGGGTCTCCTTGTCTCACGCCCTCTCGTTTCTCTCCCGGGACAGATGGTGGCCTGGAGGAGATGGTGGAGGAGCTCAACAGCGGGAAGGTGATGTATGCCTTCTGTAGGGTGAAGGATCCCAACTCTGGCCTGCCCAAATACGTCCTCGTCAACTGGGTGAGTGGGGACTTGGGGGGCACCGGGTGGGGGTAAATGACTCTTTCTCCCTTCAGTTCTCTCTGGAATCGTAGTTGCCAACTGCTAGGCAGCCAACGCGATGAATCCCCTCTGCCAAGCTGCAAATCCCAGGGCGTACCTTGCCCACCACTGTGGGTGCGTAGCCCAGACCCCGTGGGCACGGGCGAACAGGGGCCGGGAGGATTCACTTGCCCGTTGTATCTCTTTGGCCATGCTGCCGGTAAACGGCTCTGAACCCACCTAGGATGAGCTGAACGAAGCGCCCGAGGATCGGCAGGAGCCTGGAGCTCTCGTGGTGTGGCTGTTGTCCCTGGGCAGGAGGCTCGCCGTCTCCCTCTGGGCATCGCCTGCTGCAGAGCTGGGTCTTTGTCCACGCAATAAGGCCTCCCTGTGGCCAGCGCGGATGATTTGCAGGCGTAGATCGAGGTGCTGCGGTTTTATGCACCAGCCTGGGATGGGCCTCTCGGGTAAGCAGGTGCCGACGGTTTCTCTTTGCAGACTGGCGAAGGCGTGAATGACGCAAGGAAAGGAGCCTGCGCCAACCACGTCAGCACTGTAGCAAACTTCCTAAAGGTCTGGTCCTCTTCTCGCCGCGTCCTCCCCGGGTCAGTGGGCTCCGGGCTAGGTCGTGGCCGCAGAGAGCCTGCGCGGCTCACGCTGCTTTTCGGGGTGGTGCAGAGGGGTCTGTTTGCAGGACCGTGGCCAGGGGAGGGTGGGGAGTGCTGCCCTGGCACTCCCTGCGCTGTAGGTTAGCCCAGGCGTACGTGTCAGAGGCTGATGTGCAACACAAACCTCTTGTGGTTGAAAATAGCTCCAGAGACTGCAGAAGAGGCGAAACAAGCCTCTTTTTCCCCCAACGAACATTTGTGTTCCCAGGGTCGTGTTCTGCTAGAGTGGCCGGGGACCTCTCTCACCTTTTCCTTCCCTCGAGAGCTGCGGGAGCAGCGTGGTGGGTTTAGTGGTCCCTGGAGTCTCCCTCTCACTCCTGTGCTGGCTTTCTCCCTGCTCAGGGGGCTCACGTCACCATCAACGCTCGCGCGGAGGAGGACGTGGAGCCTGAACTCATCATGGAGAAGGTCGCCAAGGCCTCTGGGGCCAACTACAACTTCCACAAGGAGAGCAGCAAGTTCCAGGACTCGGGCCCTCAAGCTCCCGTGGTGAGTTTGCTCCACGGGGGCTTTGCCGGTCCTTCTGGGCTCACAGGCAGGCACGGGCAGAGTCCAGGACCACCATCACTCTGTGGCGGAAGGGGGTCCCCGTGCTTTGACAGGGCTGTGGAAGCACTGACGATTTTTGCCCAGGGCTTGTTCCTCCCTCTGGCTCATTTCAGAGCGAATCAGGGCAAGAGCATGGGTGGTGGCAGGGCTGAGGTGCCGAACAGAAAGCCTAAGCTCTCCTCTCCATAGGCCCAACCATTTTTTGTAAGCAGGACTGATGCCCCCCAGTTCTATTCAGGTTTTTAGAGACACAAAATCTCCAGCTTTTAAAATTTGATTAGAGTATCTGTGAGGCCCAGGGCTTCTCCAGGGCTGTGGGAGGGAGCAAGATGTGTTGCTGCAGCGGCATTTTGACCTGCTTGCAAAAGAAAACTGAGGCTTCCCCCGGCGCTGTGGAGTGTTGAGGCCAGAGATCTCAGCAGCTTCCTTTCTGTCTGTGCGGAAATGTTCTGTACGAAGGTGGTCAGCCCTTCTTTAAACTCTGGGGCGAAGCATCAGGTTGCAGTAACTTAAAAAGTCACAGACTCTGCTGAACACGGGACCGTGCTGGTTTTGCTGTTGTTTTCTATCACAAAGCGTCTCTTTATTTTTTTTTCTTCATGGTAAATATCTTCCGTTGACCCTCTCCACGCAGCCTGCCGGCCCTCAGCGTGTGGGGCTGGGCACCCTCTGCCAGGGGAAGGCAAAGGGGCTCCGGCCGGTCCCGTAGCAGCAGGAGAAAGCCGTCAGAAAGCTGCGGGAATGCATTTCTGCAGAGGAATGCCAAAATTGTGATTGCTCAGTGACTACTGCTCACACGTCCCTTCTTCTGCCTCCCCCCAGGGCTCTGTCTACCAGAAGACAAACGCGATGTCTGAAATCAAGAGAGTCAATAAAGATAATTTCTGGGCCAAAGCTGAGGTGAGTGCTGCTGCTTCTCTGCAGCAGCCAGGCACGAGTGGGACGAGGCATTTGGATGTAGCTGGTGATTTCTCTCTGTCTGCATCTTCCCTCTCTGCCACGGGCTCTCCTGCCCGGAGTCAGGGATGCAGACCTCTGGCAAAGTGGGGGACGGTGGATGGGTCAGAAAGCAGCACGGGACTGGGCTGGCTGCAGACGTCCTGCTGCCTCGGGGCGCAGGGGGAGGAGGAAGTTGGGCTTGAAGAGCAAGATGCTTTTTATTTCACCTTAATTTGGCTCAGGGCTGCTGGGGCAGGTGCAGGGGGAGAGGGGTGGGCTCCAGCCCAGCTCCTTGTGAATGGCACAGCCCGTTTGGGTGAGGGGGTTGGTTTTTGACCTTTCTGAATGTGCCTCTCCAAGGCTGAACAGCAGGGCAAGGCTGCTTTCTATTTGCTTCCCGTTCAGGTTGCTTTACAGCAGGGTTTTGCAGTGGTTTAGCGATAGCGCGTGAACCTTGAGGCTGTGGAAGTGTTACGGGCGCCGCGTGCCCTGGGAGCTGCTGTGGCTGGGGGCGCAGCGCAGTGTGCAAAGAGCCGGGGGGTTTCTCGGAGCTGGCAGCGTTAAACCCACGACCTGATGTGTGTCTCCCATTAGAAAGATGAAGAAAACCGCCGGCTGGAGGAGAAGAGGAGAGCGGAGGAGGAGCGGCAGCGGCTAGAGAGAGAGCGTCGGGAGCGGGAGCTGCAGGAAGCGGCAGGGCGAGAACAGAGATATAAAGCAAGATCCAGCGAAATTGAAGCTCAGAAGTGAGTCCCTGCCGCTGGCGAGCGTTTGTAAGGATTCCCAGAGTCCGTCCCACTCATATGGGATCCCGTGGCTTTGCTCTCGGTGATGCTGTGTGCCCTTGTCACCACCTCCTCCGAGCTGCTGTCCCTGCTCCAGCCCCTGTGCTGCCAGCGGAGGGTTGTTCCTCAGGGAGTGGCACATTATGTCCGTGCGTTCCCCGTGGCTGCAATCGCTGCAATTCCAGCAGCTGCAGAGGGGATCTGCCTGGGCTCGCGCTGGGCAGGCTCAGCCTGGCCGCCCCACGGCACGCTGCCCTGGAGCACCGTGATCCACAGGTCCGATGCTGCCGCCGGCCCCCGCGCAGCCCCAACGCTGGTCTGCTCCCACCGACTCGCGGATGAGTTGTGTTTGCCTTTGTTCACCTTCCTGGAGCAGTGGCGGAGCTTTGGCCCGGCTGGTCTGGCTGGGTGTCCCCCAGCAAGCCCCTGGGGTGGAGAGAGCATCTTCTCCCTGGCCAAACCACCCACAAGCCTGGCTGCTGGTCCAGCATCGTCCGTGGGTCTCCCTGCCCGTGGATCCTGCCCCCAGGACCCAGTTCCCCCCTTGCAGGGTGCTTCCGAAACATGGCATTTCAACCTGTGGCCGCCGTTTCGTGGGCTGCCGGAGCTCCGGGCTGGCTGGTTGAGGCTCTGCGCCCCGCAGAGAGGAGGGGGTGTTGTGGGGACCAGCACTGTGCTGACTTCCTTCCTCTCCAAGCCCGGCATGACACCTGTTTGGTGGTGGAGCTCACTTCGGCGAGCAGCGATGGGCACTACCTTCCTGTTTTGAGCTTAGTTGGGGAAGTCTGCCCAGCCCCTCTTGTCCATGCCTTCGAAGGAAGAGATTTCCCCAGTTCGGTCCCACTATTTAAAGCAGCTCCTGCTGGTCTGCCCCTCTGTCCTTGCTGTTGCCACCTGCACGGCTCCAGGGGCGGCCTCTGGCTCCTCGTCTGGCCCCGGAGGCGAGGGGGAATGTCCTGCCTTTGGTCTTCCCAAGGAAGCAGAGCGCAGCTGCAGCAGGGTGAGGTTGCCGAGCCACCCCGTGCGGAGCAAGCCGCTCGTCCTGCCTGCTTCTTACCCCCGGTTTGTCGTTTGTCACCGCAGGAGGCTCCAGCAGCAGCAGGAGGCAGAGGACAGGGACAGGGAGCAGCAGCAGTGGGTGAGCTTCGTTGTCCCCCGTGGTGAGGTTTCTTCACACAACTCCCGTGATGGAGAGGGCAGGGTGCCGTGGTGCAGACCGCGCTGCGGGCAGAGGCAGGGGGATGCGCCTCGGGCATTGTCATGGCGTATGGGGGATGTGGAAAGACCCACGGACGTGCTCTGGCAGGAGGGGTGCCACGGGCTGGTCCTCCAGCTCTCTTGCTCCACCCTCGATTTTGTTGGATGGGCTTCGGTTTTGTTGGATCTCTTTATATCTCTGCTCCCGCTGGCCGTGTGCTCCTGACGGCCGGTCCAGCTGAGGCCTCTGGGGAAAGCAGAGCTGAAAACTTTCTGGAGAAGGTTGCCTGGGCACAGTGGAGGAAACCAAGTCCTTATCCTCAGCCCAGCAAACCTCCTGCATCTCCCTCCCAGATCCAGGGTGTTTCCCCCCCATTCACCCTCCATCGCCGTGTCTGTTCCTTGTTCCCATTCCTCCGGGCCTTGGGGATGGAGGGGGCTGGGTGGGGAAGGAGGGGCTTGGCTCCCACCGCGGCTGTAGCAGACCCTCTCTTGTGTTGCAGAAGGAGCAAGCCGAGGAGTACGAGGCCAGGCAGCGGAAGGGCTTCAAGAGAAGCGAATCGGTGGAGAAAGCCCAGGTACGCTGCCGGGAGCCCGAGTGCTTTGCTGGGGGGGCTGCGTCGGCGCAGCTCCCCGCCTTGTGCAGCGGTGGGGGGTGCTGCTCCCCATCTCAAGGCCATATTGCCTCGACCACGGGGTTTTGCTCCTCACCTTCACAGGAGGCGGCCTCGCTGATAGCGCAGAGGGCGGTGAACCCCCGGGACATCTTCAAGCAGAGGGAGAAGTCGGTGCCGGCGGACGCGGTAACGGCTTCCCAGCCAGGTACGGCGCGGGGCGCGAGGCCCGCCGCGGGTCGGGCAGCGCTCGCCAGCTCCCGTTCCCCGCGCCGGGTGAATCTGCGCACGGGGAGCCCCTGCCTGGGGCGGGCGCGATGCTCACGAAGGCACGCTCCTGCTGAGCGCGGGCTCACCCGACGCTTTTTGCGCTAAGGATGTTCCTGCGGGCTGCGCCAGGTTTTAATGGCCGAGACCAAAGTTTTCTGTACTTTGACTTGACTCATGAAGCTTAAATTTCATTTTTAAGGTGAAAATTATATATATTAATGCCAGAAAGGCACTGCTGTTGCAACCTGGCTGCCATAAACTCCACCTGATTTTTTTGCACTGGCTGAGCCAAGCAGGAGTGCGTGCCTTTAGAAGAGACTGATCTGATCTATCAGATAGAAACCAGTTGGTTGTAAAAACCAAAGCTGAAACTAGCCGAGGAAGTCGCTGAGAACACGTGATATCCCTGGATGAATGCCTCTTCAGCTCAACCTCCTTGAAAGTAGCTTAAACTGACTTGGAGCAAGCACTTTTATTTTGTGATAGGAGCGCAAATGCGCTTTGTGCGCAGGCAAACCATCAGTGGGGCAGGATGAAATCCCGCGTTGGGAAAACGTCTTTCTTGCTGTTTAAACATCACAGGGGGTGGGGGGTGGCTGATTTCTTAGGGTGAGAAATCCTTTGGGATTTCCCTTGTTTGTGTTAGTATTTGATGTTTTTCAGTGGAGGAAAGGAAGACAAATGCCCTGGCAGGGCTAAAACCCGCGGGCTAAGGGGAGGCTGGCAAGTCTTGGTGCTTATTCACTGCTGTGCTTGGGTAGGGCATGTCTAGTAACTCTCCTGCTTTGCTTTTGTTTGCGTGCAGAGGCATAGATGGGGGAGATAACAGCGAACAGTTTGCTCTCTGCCAAAGGGAAAGTGCGCTGGCTTAGAAGGCTGGCAGCAACCAGTTTGAATCGCGCCTCTCCCAGTTGCTGGTCCCAATGTCTGTGAAATCGAGGGTGCTCTGAAAATCACTGTGGAGAGCCTGGAGAGCAGGACCTGGGTGCTGGTGGCCTCCAGTGGGCCTTCCTCCCCCAAATTATGTCTTTTTCTTTTTCCTCGGCTGCAACTACTGCTGCAACCAGTAGAGAAACTGGTTTTCCACAGCCAGGATTAGAGCTGGAAAATCCTGCTTAGGAGGATAACTGAGCAGTGGGGTCCTAAGGCAAAAAGCATCCGACAACACCCTTCGGTGACTAACCCCTGGGGAGCCGTGGGGCTGTCGCCATGTGGTAGGAAGCCTTGATGCCTGCCTGGCTCCTGCAGCCCATTTGATTCCTTTCCCAGGCAAGCTTCGCAGCCCTTTCCTGCAGAAGGAGGTGAACTCTGTGCCGAGTCCTGCCTCTCCCGCCTCTCCTGCCTGGGACGTTCCCCCAGCCTCCGTCGCCCCCTCCTCTGCCTGGGGGACGCCTCCAGCCTCCCCAGTACCTGCAGCAGGTGCGTGGCTTCGCTTCCTTGCCGAACCAAAGCTTTTCACCTCGCCTCTCCAAGTAGGTCCCCAAAATCGGGCATGTTGAGGCCAGGCTCTGAGTTTCTGTTTTGTTTTCCCGTGCCTCGGCAGAGTGCGAGCGGATCTTTAGCCCAGAAACCTGCGGGCTTTGCCTCCAGCCGGAGGGGGCGGCAAGGGCTGAGCGTGATACTGAGGCCGGGGAAGGAGGAGAGTTATTGCTGCCTGGTGCAAAGAACTCTTTCTTCCCTCCTCAGACATAGCAGGAGGTTCAGCGGCCGAGGGGATGAGGACATCTCCTGGCTGAAAGGCTGAAATTCAGCCCCGTGGGCTGCATGCACACCCAGAGCCCCTCTCCCGACCTCCCGCTGCGGGGGCTTTGAGGCTCGCACTCAGACCTCTCCAAAATGCCTTCGAGACCCAGCAGAGGAGGCTTCCCCCCGCGCAGTGATTTCCCTCTGGGCAGCAGAGCGCGCTGGCAGCAGTTAGACGGGGCTGGGTTTCGCCATCCTGGTAAAGCCCAGGGGCTCTCCGTGTGCGGCGGGTGCAGGGCTCCGAGGGCTGGCAGTGCCCGTCTGCCGGGCATCGCTGCCGGCGCCGGGGTGGCGAGGCAGGGAGGGGGAGCTGGGCTATGAAGAGCTTTCTCTGCGTGTGGGGAGACGCTCTGTGCCCTTTCGGGTGGTTTGGGTGAGGAGAACAAGCCTGGAGGAGGGCTGGCAGCATGGGGAACGTCCCCCGTGCGCTGTGGCTGGCACGGAGGGGTCACCTTGTCCTTAAAGGGCTGCGTGGTTTCACGTCCCTGCTGGCTTGTCCCCAGCTCCCCAGGCTGCTGGCTGCCCTGTCCGGAGGCTGCTCCGGAGCTTTGCTTCAGGAAGGTGGGAGGTGGGAAACAGCCTCCAAGCTGCATTTTCCCGAATAAGTCCAAAAGTACCTGGTTAAAAAACAAACCCTTTGGGTGATTGCTTCAGTCGGAAACCGATTTTTCTTTGGTGGAGCAAAACCAGCTCTTTCAGAGCGGCTCGTTACTGCTTTCTGTCCCACCCAGCCCCGTGTCTGGGGGCCAGGAGGAGCTGGGGTGAGCTCCGGCCGTCCCCAGGCTGCAGCCACCGCTAGATGCTGCTCTTGGCCAGGGTCTCCACACCAAGCCTTCCCCGTCAGGTCTGCTGCTCACCACGGGGAGCAGCTTGGAAATGGTTCATCCCGAGCGAGCTTGTTCCTTTCCCCATCGGAGATCCGAGATGTCTCCCTCGTCCTGTCGCTCCCTAAACCCCTGCTTGCCCCGTGGCTGGGTTCGTGCTTGCTGGACCCATCCCCTCTGCAGGAGAGGAGACCCGGGTGACCTCCAGCTCACAGCAGGAGTTCGGTGGCACTTCAACCTGGGGCAGGGGCTGGATGAACGAGGGGACAGGGAGAGGTTGTGGTGACGGATATCGTGGTGATGTGCCGTGTTTTTCTTCCACAGGGCAAGACACGGGGCACAACTCGATGCTCCCGGCTTCCCACACGGAAGAGGCAAATCTGTACAAGGAGCCTCCCGAGCCCTCGGCCATCTACGAAGAACCGCCTCAGGTTGGTGCACGGGGGGAGGATAGAGGACCCCAGGGGGCGAAAGGGCACCCGGCTCTGGCCAGGATCCTCACGCGAGAGAGCACGGCTTTGGCTCGTTGTGGAGGACGAGCCTGGAACCCCGTTACAAGCGTCTCTTCTCTTTGGGTACAAACGCACCCTCTGGTGCTCGCAGCCCGCCTGCCGGGGCTCAGGTCAGTAGGAAACCGCGAAACCCCGGCGCTCGCACGGCGAGGGGACGCTGCTGCGTCCCGTCCCAGCGCTGAGCCCCCGTCACCCGTCCCGCACCCGCGCCCTGGGGCCCCCCGGCCGGTGCCGCTGCCCCCGGCCCGGCCGCCCGGGAGAGGGCAAGGGTGGAGCCTCGCATCGGCCTCTTTGCCAAAGCGCTTCCTCCTCCTTCTCCCGCTCCTTTGCGTGCCCAAAACCAGCGGAGCCAACAAACCCCAGCTATTCTTGGCGTGTCCGTCAGATTCTCCAGCATCTAATAGCAGGGTTGTGTCATGCTGCAGTATTTCCCTTGGAGATGTGGTGGCCGTTTGGTTTCCTGTTCTCTGTTCATCTGTCTTGTCCCCTCCCCTCACAAAACCATAAGCATTTCAAACGTAGTTAATTTTCTCATTTTCAAATTTGTCTGGAAGTGTCCAGCTGGTTAAAGACGGGCGGGAGATGGGCTGAGTGATCACCTCAGCCAGTGTGGAAGAAAAGTGAAAAGCAGCCAGCTCAGGTCTCAAAATAGTAACGAGAGAGAAATGCTTGGAAAACTGGAGCTGGAGCATGCCCAGCTTCAACAGGCATAAACGCAGGGGTGCCGAACCGCTGCAGGGAGATCCCAAGGGGTCGGCTGCCGGAAGGGCCGGCTGCCGCTGCTCAACGGTGTTTCTGGTTGCGATGCTGGCTGCCGGGCCGGAGGCATGGCAGGATCGGTGCCGGTTTGTGAGCCAAACCGGGGAGCCGGCCGCCTCCGCTCTCCGGTGCGAGGCTGGTTCGCGTGCTCGTCTCCTTTATCTCCTGGCAGAGACGCGTGGAGCCCTCAGAGCCAGTGTTTTCGCTCTGGGGGAGGGGGGTGGGGTGTTTGGGACCTCCCGCACTCAGATCTCCGAGGCTCTGGGTGTTGCACGGTGCTGTATTCCTCCCTCCCGCTGTTTTCTCCTGCAATTCCCAGTGTGCAGCCCTTGCGTTGGGCCGGCGAGGCCCCGGACCGCAGACCCCTGCTGCGGCTAACGAAGGCCAAGCTGCCTGGCACAGCGTCGCCCACGCCGGTAACTCCTCTCCTGCCCCTCTCCTTCCTGCAGGAACAAGCTGATGATGCCAAATATGACTACGCCGTTGAGTACCAGCAGCCGCTGGACCTGGCGGGGAAGGGGCTGTGCGCGCGGGCGCTCTACGACTATCAGGCTGGTAAGACCTGCAGCGCTCTGGGTTCCCCTCTGAGCTGGGCAGGGCTTTGCTGGGCCCAGTCTGCTCCCAGAGAGATGGACTGGAGACAGCACCCATTGTGCCGGGCGGTCCCACGGCAGGGTGATAGGTAGAGTGTTTTCCACCCAAATTGGAGCTGGAAAAGCAAGGAAGGAAGCTGATGGCTTCTTTTTTTTCCCCCCTAACATCTGTTTCTTGCTCGTCTCCCTGCCTTCCCTCCCCTGCCTCCTGCCTCGGAGCCTGTTTTACCCGGATATTTATATGTTCTAGTTTACCGGACCCCTGGCCTTCCCCAGCAGCAGTGGGGCTGAGCTGCCCTTGCTTTCTCCAGCCGTAAAAAACACCCGTCTGCCATGAAAGGTGGCTGTTGAGGGGTTTGGGCTCCAGCAGGACGCAGCCCCAGGGAAGCTGACCGTGCCAGACCCCTTCCTTCGCACAGGGGGTGTCCCTGCAGGAGGGGCGCGGGGGATCTCTGGCTCTGCTGGGGAGGGTTCGGCTTGGTTTTGACCCCTTCCCTCGCTCTGTCTCCTTCCAGCTGATGACACTGAGATCTCATTTGATCCGGAGAACATCATCACCAACATCGAGATGATCGATGAAGGCTGGTGGCGTGGCTACGGTCCCGACGGCCACTTCGGCATGTTCCCTGCCAACTATGTGGAACTGATAGAGTAAGGGGGCCGGCGGGGGCTGCAGGCACCAGAGCCGCTCCGTCCCCCCGGGAGCCCTTGGCTCCAGCCTGATTCTTCCAAACGATATGTGGCTTTTATTTCTTCTTTTTTTTTTTTTTTTCTCTCCAAATGAAGTGCCATTGCCCTGCTTCCTCAGCAGCAGGGCTGACCCAGGCGCTGCTCTCCTCCGCCCTCCCCCGTCCCCCGTAGCTGGCCCTTGGTCGGGACAGAGGGTCCGATCCCACCCTGAGCCCCTGCAGTGCTGATCTCCCCCTCCTCCCTCTGGTTTGGAGTGTGAATCCTCTCCCAGGGCCGAAGGAGGGGATGCCCCTTATGGGGCATTTTCAGGGAACAAGTTGCCTCTCCCCCCGCGCTCCCTCCAACCCCGTGGCCTCAGAACCGGTGTGGCCACGATGGAGAAACCGCTTTCCCCGTGTCGGCTCGCTGATGAAGCTCGCTGGATTGCTTTTAGCATCTCGCAGGGTCTAACACCACCTAGAGAGCCGGAACCCGGCTCCCCAGCGTTGCCCCCGCCACCCCCTGAGCACCGGAGAGCTTGCCACCGCAGCTGCCACGAGCGGCCCTCTGTTCTCCCGGCTCGCCCCACCAGAGGGGTTTTCTCTGCACTTCCCTCGCCCCAAACCATGCTGCCGGGGTTTGAATCGGGTGTGAGCAAGCTCCCTCCGGAGATTAAACCAGGCCAAAGTGGGTGGTTTGGTTTTTTTTTTTTCTTTTTTTTTACCCAAACCTGTGAGCGTGGGATCCCTCCCCCCCCATCACCCCAAATTCACTGTGAACAAGGAAGAGCCCAGCTGCCACCTTCCCCCGCCTCATTGGGTTTCTTGGTGTTGCTTTAGAAATAGGAGGAGTTTGGAAATGCTGCCGGCCCCGGCTTGCCCACCACTCCTGCGGGTGCTGGGGGACACGGCGGCTCCTCCGAGCCCGCTCCTCCGGGTCCCGTGGGCTCCTTCCCCACCCCTCGCTCCTCCCGCGCTGTCCCCATCCCTCCTGGCAACAATAAAAGGGCTTTTCTTTGGTGATGGCTGCGGCAGGATCCGGCTGTGCTGTCCCAGGCAGCAATTGGGGTGAAATGCCGGTGTTTGGGTGCGGGGCCGGGAAGAGCTCACGTATTCCTAACGTCAGCCGCAAGCACTAAGAGACCTTTTAATGAGGCGAAGCTGAGCCACGTGTGGGAATGACCACATCCTTTTGCAACAGGGCATCGTGACCAGGCTCATGCTCCAGAGGGGGGAGCGAAGGCAAGGAAGGATAATGATGTAAATCATTAGCTCCAGCACTAATTACGTGAGTCTCGTGAGGGAGGTTCGGTCAGAAAAGCAGCCAGAGGCAGCGGCCGGCAGAAATGAGCAGGCAGCGACGGGGGTCCCGCAGTCTGGGTGACCCCGGGTGTGCAGAGGGGCTTTAGGGGTGTTTTGGGGAGGATGTGGGGACACTGAGGACATCAGGAATGCAGGGGGTGGGGGCACCGGGGACAGGCGGACAGGGCGGCTGCAGGGACACCGGGATGAGAGGACCGTGGGGATGCAGGTACCAGGCGTGAGGGACTCTGGGACGTGAGGACATGGGTGATTTGGGGACGTGGGGACGCTGGAGACCAGGGCTGGCAGCCAGGTGGGTGCCACAGGCCATCTCCCCCTGCTTCCAGCCGTGTTGGGCCTTGAGCACAAGGACCAGGGCTCCCTGGTCACCTTGGCGCCCATGGGTGCTGCCAGGCCCTGGGGACATCGTACAGCAGCGAACGTCACCGCATGGGGCAGAGGCCTGGTGTACTCGTGACACAGGTGTCCCCGCAGGATGCTGCGTGGGGCGGCACCAAGTCGGGGTGCTGGGGGCACCTTCCTGCCGCCGCCACGGCCCCTGCGCTGCCATAGCCCTGCCCCAGCTGCGTCCCCTCCCTGTGTCCCCCCCGGCGCAGGGCTGGCGCTGCGGCCAGAGCAGAGGCACAGGACTTGGCATTGACCCCTTTATTTGCCGGGGCCTGGGCACGGGGTGGGGGAGACGTGGGCATGGGGGGTGGCGTGGGCGTGGCGTGGGCGAGAAGGCGATGTGAGCGTGGGGGCGGCACGGGCACGGAGGTGATGGGGCACGGAGGTGGCGCGGCGTGGGCACGGGGGTAGCGTGGTGGGGAGGGCGTGAAGGTGGCAGAGGTACGGCAGCAGCGAGGGCGGGGAGACTTGGCGCAGCGTTAGTGTGGCCGTGGCATGGGCACGGGGAGGGGAGTGACGTGGGCACGGGGTGGGCAAAGGCAGGGTTATGGGGCTGGGGCTGCGGAGGGCGTGGACATGAGGATGGGAATGAAAGGGTATGGTTTGGGCAAAGGCATGAGGATGGCACAGGAATGGGGATGGCGTGGGCTTGGGGATGGAGAAGGCACGGGGATGGCAAAGGGATGGGAGTGACATGGGCACGGGGTGAGAAAAGACACGGGTGGCATTGGCTTCGGCATGGCACAGGGATGGTATGAGATGGCATGGCCTTGGGGGTGGCACGGGGATGTGAATGATGTCGGGATGGGATGGGGATGGGATGGGATGGGGATGGGGCTGACACTGATGTGGGGATGGGGAGGGCACCGTCCCGGGGACAGCAGAGCAAGGCGCAGGCATCGGCAGGGAGCTGGCACAGCTGGCACAAGCCTGGTGATGCCCTGGGCCGGGCGCTGGCCCCACTGGCACCCACTCCCTCACTTCCAGCTGGTGAAGAACTGCTTGAAGAGGGGCGTCTCGCGGCCCTGGGGCAGGATCTCCACCTGCCGGGACAGGAACAGGGAGGGGACGGGGACCGGGACAGGGTGACCCCTGCCGTGCCAGCCTGTGGGCGTGCCTCGCTGCCCGCACCCACCTGTGTCTGGGGCGAGCGGCCCATGCGGGCGATGACCTCCTCGGCCACTTTCAGGGCCGCCTGGCGCTCCTGCTCGTTGGCCTTGTGCCCTGCGGACGGGGACGTCAGAGCCATGCTGGGGACGGCCCCTGACCCTGCATTTCCCCCCTGTCCCCACGTTTCCCCCCCGTCCCCGCGTTGCCTGCCCCGTCCCCGTCCCCAGGCACCTTTCCAGACGTAGACCTTCCCGCCGGCGCCGTTGTCCAGCACGAAGCAGTCGTCAGAGCAGAGCAGGCTCTGGCTGAAGGGGCTGCTCGCGGCCACCTGGCTCAGGTCCATGCGCCCTGTTGCATCTGACACCTGCCCGCAGCCGGGATGTCACCACAGGGCCACCCTGGCGTCCCTTGGCCGCGCCCAGCCCCGCATCCCCCCACATAGCCACTGCCCAGCCCCATATAGTCCCCAGGGCCACCGTGGTGTCCCCTGGCCATGCCCTGCCCCATAGGGCCCCCAGGGCCACCACGGTGTCCCCCAGCCATGCCCGGCCACAGGACCACCATGGTGACACTCAGCTATGTCCAGCCCCAGGGCCACCGTGGTGTCCCGAGGTGGCCTTGCCTTGTAGAGGACGGCTGCCCCCGCGTTCCTCTGATCGGCCACGATGTCCTCCTCGGGGCTGCCCTCCTGCAAGGTGGGCTTGGGGCCCAGCACCTGCCGCGTGCAGAGACGGGGGGTATCACAGAGCTATCCCCCCCCGGGGACACTCGCATCCCCCTCTCCTCCCAGTGGGGATGGGGGGGTGGCCACGGCGCACCTGGAGCATCTCAGGTGGCTCCTCGCCATCCACCACGATCTCCAGGCGAGCCTTGCCGCCCCGCTCGCTGTCCCGGATGGCCGCGGCCAGCTCCTGCGCCCGGCTGCGCTCCAGCACGTTGCACCTGGCCCCGCACCAGACGAAGAGGGTCTGGGGACAGGGGGAGGGACAGCGGTGACGGAGCCATCCCACCTCCCCCGGTGGCCCCTGACCCATCTCGCCCATGTTGAGGATGAAGCGGCTGCTGGGGTTGAAGCTGGCCTGGGGAGATGCCCCGATGGGCAAATAGACACCCCGACAGACAGACAGACACCCAGATGGATAAATGGATGCCCCAATGGACGGATGGACACCCTGACAGACAGACAGACACCCAGATGGATAAATGGATGCCCCAATGGACGGATGGACACCCAGATGGACAGAGAGATGCCCCAACAATCAAACACACCTATGGATAGGGGGACGCCCCAACTGATTGCTGGGCACCCCGAGAAACAGACATCTCTGAGGACAGACAAACACCCCTATGGATAGACAGATACCCCCGTGGGCAGCTGGCTGCCTGGAAGGACAGGCAAACAGCCCAACAGACATACTTAGGAGGACAGACAGCCATCCCAATGGATAGACACCCAGAAAAGCAGGCAGACACCCGTAGGGATGGACGGACAGGCTGACAGACAGACACCCCGCAGATGGACACCCAGAAGGACATTCCAGGCGAGATGGCTCGGGGGGGGGGGGGGGGGGACAGGGAGAGGGGGAGGGGTGACGGGGCCGCTCGCAGCCCTGCCCACCTCGCCCAGGTCGAGGATGAAGCAGTCGCCGGTGTTGAAGCTGGCCCAGGCCAGGCTCCGCTCGCTCGCCCGGATGTTCTTCTTGCCCTTCACCTGGTAGAGTTTGCGCACGGGCCCGGTGCCGGGGCGGGTGGGCTTGAACGCCGAGTCCACGCCGCCCTCCTGCCGGCACGGGGGTGCTGAGCGCCTGGCAGGTGGGGCACAGCACCCGGCAGGGGTGCTGAGTGCTTGGTGGGTGCCCGGCACCCAGCGTGGGCGCTGAGCACCCAGAAGGGATGCTGAGCACAGGGTAGAGGTGTTGAGCCCCCAGCAAGGATGCTGAGCACCCATCGGGGAGGCTGAGCACCCATCGGGGAGGCTGAGCACCCCTCGGGGAGGCTGAGCACCCCTCGGGGAGGCTGAGTACCCAGCAGGCATGCTGAGCACCCATCGGGGAGGCTGAGCACCCATCGGGGAGGCTGAGCACCCATCAGGGAGGCTGAGTACCCAGCAGGCATGCTGAGCACCCATCGGGGAGGCTGAGCACCCATCGGGGAGGCTGAGCACCCATCAGGGAGGCTGAGCACCCATTGGGGAGGCTGAGCACCCAGCAGGGAGGCTGAGCACCCATTGGGGAGGCTGAGCACCCATCGGGCATGCTGAGCACCCAGCAGGGAGGCTGAGTGCCTACTGGGGATGCCCAGCACCCACCAGGGGATCCCACATGCCCAGTGGGGAACAAGTGGGGTGGTGGGGGTGCTGAGCACCCATCCCAGATGCTGAGTGCTCAGTAGGGATGCTGAGCACCCACCAGGGATGCCCAGCACCCATACCTGGTAGGTGATGCCGTGGGGGAAGTACTCCATGAAGACGTCGGACTCGTTGCCCTGCACCTCGCGGTGCGTCACGGGGCGCTCGCCCAGCAGCGCGTTCAGCTGGGTGGAGAGGAGGGCGCAGGCGCCCTGCTCATCCCGCGAGGAATCCCGGCCTGTGGGGTGGCAGCCAGCGCTGAGCCCCCCCGGACCCACCGCCACCCCCTCCCCGGACCCCCAGAGGTGGCTCACCAATCCAGAGGTGGAGGTGGGCTCGCTCATCCGGCCCGTTGTGCAGCACCAGGTAGGCATCCCCCGAGAAGAAGACACCCCACGTCGCCTTGGGGACCTCCACGGGCTGCAGCTTCTCCACGCGCCAGATGTGCAGCCCCGGGCGGGTGGCGGCGGGGCCGAAAGGGGAACCGCTGCGGGGCAAGGGGTGGCATGAGCCCGGGGGGGGGGCGCTGGGGCTGGGGGTGCTGGGGGGGGTGGTGGGGGTTGGTACCTTTTGGGGAGCGCCGTGTACATGGCGTCAGGGTGGTGGTGACGGGTGGGGCAGATGGACAGATGGACCTGTGGATGGAGGGATGCCGTGAGACGGGCAGCACAAAGAGATGGGGAGCCAGGAGGTCAAGGACACCCCGGCAGGGAGATGGACACCTTGATGGACAGACACCCCAACAGGACAGGTGGACCCACTGATGGACAGATTGACATCCAGAAGAAGAGACAGATGCCCCAACAGACACCCAGAAGGAGAGATGGACACCCTGACAGGTAGATGGACACCCCACGGACAGACGGGCCCCCAATAAATAGACACCCAGGAAGACAGACAGACACCCCAATGGCCAGATGTACCCCAAAGTACAGCTTGACCCTCAGGACAGACAGACACCCCTACAAACACACGGGCACACCGATGGATAGGTGGAACCTGGAAGGACAGACAGAGACCCCAGTAGGCGGGTAGCTCCAGGACAGACAGATGGACACCCCCAGAGGCACATACCCCTCGATGGACAGACAGACACCCCAAAGGACACCCCAATAGGCAACCAGACACCTGGATGGACAGATGGACACCCCAAAAAACACGCCTCCCCCCCGAGACAGCCACCCAGACAGACAGACGGACACCCCCGAAAGCAGGACAGTTCCTCACTCAGGTTGGTGGCAGCAGGCCAGGGCAGGACAGACGGACGCCCCGACAGCCGCAGAGCCTCCTGCCAGCCACGGGACACCCGGAAGGCGGCGGCGGCAGGAAAGGGTGGGGCTGGGGGGGGAAAGGGCCTGGCCCCATGTGGCCTCGGGTGGGGCCCTGAGCCCTCGGAGTGGGGGGCTCCGAGCCCGGCCACCCCCACCCTGCTGGGAGCTCCCCAACCTCCTGCCCTACCCCTGCTGGGACCCCTCCCTGGGACCCCTCACCCCACTGGGAGCCCTCTCCCCTCTGGGACCCCCACCCTGCTGGGAGCCCTCACCCTGATGAGAAACACACACACCCCCCCCAGGGCCCCCACCCTGCTGAGACCACCACTGTCCTGGGACCCCCCGTCCCCTGCTGGGACCCCCCACCGTGCTGGGACACCCCCCACACTCGGCAGTCCCTCCCCTCTGGGCCCCCCCCCCCCACAGGGTCCCCTCTCCCCTCCGGGACCCCCACCCTGCTGGGCCCACACGCACTGCTGGGGACCCCCTCCCGGTCATTTCTGGCACCCAGCGTCACCCAGGGCACCAAGTGCCTCCCATGGGCCACACCCCCATGGGGGGGGCGTCCCAGTCCTCTGCCCTGCCAGGGGCTGGAGTGGGTCTGGAGCAGGCTGTACTGGGAAGCAGTTGTACTGGGGGGGCACTACGGGGGGCTGCATGGGGAGGGCTGCAGCAGAGGCTCACTGGGAGCTGCACTGGGAGGCACTGGGAAGCCAGGGCAGGGGCCTCCCCCCAGCTCTCCGCAGGCCCCAGCCGCAGCATTGCTGGGAAGTGACTCACGGCCGGGGGGGGGCCACACGTGTGACGAGTGCGGGGGGCCTGAGCCTGCCACGTGGCCCCACCGGCCACCGCGCGGCCCGGGGAGCCCGGGGGACCGGGGCCGGTGGGGGGCACCAACGCCCCCCCCGGAGCGCTTCGGATGGCACCCAAGGGGGAGGGTCGCAGGGAGCCCGTGGGCCATCACCAAGGTGCGCGAGGTCTCACGCACAGTGCGTGTCCCACGCGTGTCCCGCGGGCGGCGTGTCCGCGTGTGCAGCGCCTCAGCGCGCTGCCCTGTGCGGGGGTGCGTCCCCACACGCTGTGCCTGCGGTGTCACGCGTGCAGTGTATGTGTGGCGGGCGCGCCGCGTGGCATGCTGCGCGTGCAGTGCCACGCACGCCGCCCGTGTGGCGTGTCCCGCCTGCAGCGTCACGTGCGCAGCACAAGTGTGGCCTGTTGCACGTGCAGCGCCGCGTACACGCCGTGCGTGTGGCGTGCCGTGCGTGCCCTGCGTGCGTGCCCCGCGGAGGTGCTTGCGTGCAGCGTGAGCGTGCGCGAGGCCGCGGCGCTGAGCGCGGCTCTGCGGGCCCGGGGCCGCGCACACGGGCGGTGCTGCGGTGTCGCGCCCGCGGTGTGGGTGCAAAGGGGCGCAGCACATGGTGCCGCTGCCCGCGTGGTGCCAGCGTCAGCGCCCGTGCAGCGCTGGGGCGGTTGCACGGTGCCGGTGCCGGTGCCGGTGCAGTGCTGGTGCCAGTGCAGTGCTGGTGCCAGTGCAGTGCTGGTGCCAGGGCACTGCCAGTGCCGGTGCAGTGCTGATACTGGTGCAGTGCTGGTGCCAGTGCAGTGCTGGTGCTGGTGCAGTGCTGGTGCCAGTGCAGTGCTGGTGCCAGGGCACTGCCAGTGCCGGTGCAGTGCTGATGCTGGTGCAGTGCTGGTGCCGGTGCAGTGGCGGTGCCGGTGCAGTGCCGGTGCCGGTGCAGTGCCGGTGCTGGTGCAGCGCCAGTGCCGGTGCAGTGCCGGTGCTGGTGCAGTGCTGGTGCCAGTGCCGGTGCAGTGCTGATGCTGGTGCAGTGCCGGTGCCGGTGCAGTGCCGGTGCCGGTGCAGTGCCGGTGCTGGTGCAGTGCTGGTGCCAGTGCCGGTGCAGTGCTGATGCTGGTGCAGTGCCGGTGCCGGTGCAGTGCCGGTGCTGGTGCAGTGCCGGTGCTGGTGCAGTGCTGGTGCCAGTGCCGGTGCAGTGCTGATGCTGGTGCAGTGCCGGTGCCGGTGCAGTGGCGGTGCCGGTGCAGTGGCGGTGCCGGTGCAGTGCCGGTGCTGGTGCAGTGCTGGTGCCAGTGCCGGTGCAGTGCTGATGCTGGTGCAGTGCCGGTGCCAGTGCAGTGCCGGTGCCGGTGCCAGTGCAGTGCCGGTGCCGGTGCAGTGCCGGTGCCGGTGCAGTGCTGGTGCCAGTGCAGTGCTGATCCTGGTGCAGTGCCAGTGCCGGTGCAGCGCCAGTGCCAGTGCAGCGCTGGCTCCCAACCAGCGCCATGCCAGTCCCCGTGCTGTACCAGTGCCCACGCAGTGCTGGTGCTGGCGCAAGTGCTGTTCCCCACGCGGCGCTGGGCCCCTGCTGCTGAACCCCATATGCTGCCAGTGCAGCGCTGGTCCCCAGCCAGTGCGGGTCCCGCTCAGTGCTGGTGCAGTCCCGGTGCCGGTGCATCCCGGATTCCCCGGCTATCCCGGACCCGGCGGAGTGCCGGTGCCAGTCCCGTTACAGCCCCGGTGCGGTGCCAGTGCCGGTGCCGGCGCAGCCCCGGTGCCGAGCGGCTCCCGCGCAGCCCCTCCGCAGCTCGGTGCCGCCCCCGGCTCCTGCGCCCGCCCCCAGCCCGCCCGCCCGGGCTCTCCGGGGCCGGGGCCGGGGCCGGGGCCGGTGCGGCGGACGCGGCGATGGGGCTGGCGGGGCCGCCCCGCTCCTGCCTCCTGCTGGCGGCCGCGCTGCTGCCGCTGCTGCCGCCCGGGGCCGCGCCGGGCCCCGCCGCGCCGCCCGCGCTCACCGACGCCGAGATCGAGGCGTTTCTGCGCGGCTTCCTCGGCCCCGGCGAGCGCGGCGACGGCGACGGCGACGACGATGGCACCGACCTGGCCATCGGCACCGACCTGGGCACCGACACCGGCACCGGCACCGGTGAGCGAGCGGCACCGGCACGGCGGGTCGGGGCTGCGCCGGTACCGGGCACCGCCGGGGCACCGCGCGGGGGGGGGGGGGGGGGGCGGCGGGGCATGGGAGGGGGGCGGGGGGGCATGGGAGGGGGGCGGCGGGGCATGGGAGGGGGGCAGGGGGGCGTGGGAGGGGGGCAGGGGGGGCATGGGGACGCCCCCCAGGCCGGCCCTGGATGCCCCTCACCCGCGGCGGGGCGTCTGTCCCCCCCCGACCCCCGCCCAGGCTCCCCGGGGCGGCTGACGGAGCCCGAGAAACCCAAGAAGGGGAAGAAGGAAAAAACTCCCAAACCCACCAAGAAGCCCAAGGAGAGACCCCGAGGCTCCAAGAAGGACAAGGACAAGGACAGGGAAAGGGACAGGGACAGGGACAGGGGCAAGGACAAGCCCCCCAAGAAGCCCAAGGAGAAACCCCCGAAGGGCTCCGAAAAACCCCCAAAAGGCTCCAAAAAGCCCAAGGAGAAGCCACCCAAGGCCACCAAAAAACCACCCAGCAAGAAGCCACCGGAGCTGCTGACCACCCCGCAGGCGCCCCCCACCACCCCGCAGACCCCGCGGGGCAAGGACGACACACAGACAGCCTGGTTCCCGGAGCAGCCTGCGCCCTACGAGGAGGAGGATGGAGGTGGCCGAGGTGAGTCTTGCGGGGCGTGATCTCGCCACCAGCCGGGTTGGGGGGTGGGGGTGGGTTTGGCCCACCACGGCCTCACCCGGTGTGCCGCTCGGCTTCCCGGTGGCACCCCATGGCTGGCTGGGAATTGTCCTGCTGGGGACACCCACTCTGTCCCCACAGGTCTTCCTCCCCCATGGGACTGTCTTGCAGTGTGGGGCTGCCGGGGGGGGGGGGCCGGGCTGGCGGAGCTGCGGGGCACCGGCATCCCCTCACTCAGTGTCCCTGTCCCCAGGGGAGTTGGAGGAGCTGCCAAGCGAGCCCTGGGAGGTGGGTCGGGAGGACTGGCACCCCGAGCCCGAGCCTGGTGAGTGCTGTATCCCCAGGGCCACCTCCCTGTGCCCCAATGGAACCTCCCTGCACCCTGATGTCACCCCCCTGCACCCCGATGTCACCTCCCTGTGCCCCAGGGCCACCACTCTGTGTCTTGGGGCCACCTCCCTGCATGCCAGGGCCACCTTCCCTGTTTCCAGATGCCACCCCCCTGCACCCTGATGTTACCTCCCTGCACCCCAGGGCCACCTCCCTGACTCCCAGTGTCACCCCCTTGCACCTTGGGGCCACCTCCCTGTTGCCAAGTGCCACCCTCTGCACCCCAGTGCCACCTCCCTGATCCCCAGTGTCACCCTCCCTGCTCCCAAATGCCACTCCCCTGCACCCCAATGTCACCTCCCTGCACCCGGGGCCACCCCTTGTGCCCCTTCCCCACGTGCCCCCTCCCCTCAGAGGTCCCTGAGGAACCGGAGCCACCAACGCTGGACTACAACGAGCAGCTGGAGCGGGAGGACTACGAGGACTGTACGGTGCCAGGGCGCAGGCGGAGGGGACCGCTGGGGTCCCCCAACCTGCAGGAAAGGAGGGAGGGGGTGCCCCCCCTGCCTTGCACCCCCAAAGTCAGTGCCACCCCCTCTTTCTGTCCCCAGTCGAGTACATTCGGCGGCAGCAGAAACCCCGCAAGCCCCCGAGCAGGAAGAAACCTGAGAGAGTCTGGCCCCAGCCCGAGGAGCCACGTAAGTGGGGTGACAGGGGGACAAGGGGGGACTGGCACCACTCAGGGTGGGGGTGGGGGAGAGTCCCCAGCCTTGGGGACCCAAGAGAGCATCGTTCAGGGACAGCCTGGAACTGGGGTGGACCCGGGGACAGCACAGAGGCCCAGGGACTGCATAAGGGGTGTAGGGAACCCCACAGGGGTGTGGGGATCTCTTGGGGCCACTGGGATCCCGTGGGGATATAGAGGGGTCCTGGGGGGACATGGGGACCCCATAGGGCCACAGGGATCCCACACAAGCATGGGGGACCCTCGGGGACACAGTAGAGGTGTGGGGGATCCCACAGGGGCACGGGAAACCCCAGAGGGGCACAGGGGTCCCACAGGAGCACTGGGGACCCTCCAGGGACATGGGGGTACCCCTGTTCCCTGGCCCCATCCCCAGCACAGCCCCTTTCAGCCCCCCCAGCGAAGCCGGAGGTGCCACCCCCAGAGCCACCCCTGCCGCCCATCCCGGTGACCGAAGGGGACTATGAGGAGGGCTTCGAGCGACCCGACTACGATGACTGTGAGTGATGAGACGTGCGGGGGGCCAGGGCACCCCAGGATCCCCGTGCCCGGGAGGTCTGCCCTGCCCCATGGGTAGGCATCTCCCCCCGTGCCCAGCTGGGCTGTGACGGGCGGTGCCCACCCCTGCCCTCCCCTGGCCCTGAAAGGGTGTCCCAGCCCCCCTCCCCATTTGCACAGTGGAGTACGGGCTGCCCCGCCAGCCGAAGCCCAGGAAACACCCGGACAAAGAGGACGAGATGGAGACGGACAAGGAGAAACTCAAGCCCTGTGAGAGATGGGCAGGGGCTCGGTGCTTGGGCAGGTGGCATGTCCCTGGCGTGGGTGGCATGTCCCCAGGGTCGGTGGCACATCACTAGGGTGGGTGGCATGTCCTGAGGGTTGGTGGCATGTCCCCAGGGTGGGTGGCACATCCCCAGGGCAGGTGGCACATCCGTGGGGTGGGTGACATGGCTCTGGGGTGGGTGGCATGTCCCCAGGGCTGGTGGCACATCCTCGGGGTCGGTGGCACATCCCCGGGGAGGGTGGCATGTCCCCAGGGCCGGTGGCACATCCTCGGGCTCAGTGACACATCCCCGGGGAGGGTGGCATGTCCCCAGGGCCGGTGGCACATCCTCGGGGTCGGTGGCACATCCCCGGGGAGGGTGGCATGTCCCCAGGGCCGGTGGCACATCCTCAGGGTCGGTGGCACATCCCCGGGGAGGGTGGCATGTCCCCAGGGCCGGTGGCACATCCTCGGGGTCGGTGGCACATCCCCGGGGAGGGTGGCATGTCCCCAGGGCCGGTGGCACATCCTCGGGGTCGGTGGCACATCCCCGGGGAGGGTGGCATGTCCCCAGGGCCGGTGGCACATCCTCGGGGTCGGTGGCACATCCCCGGGGAGGGTGGCATGTCCCCAACATC
Organism: Phalacrocorax carbo; assembly: GCF_963921805.1. Classification (NCBI taxonomy): domain Eukaryota; kingdom Metazoa; phylum Chordata; class Aves; order Suliformes; family Phalacrocoracidae; genus Phalacrocorax; species Phalacrocorax carbo. The sequence goes on along the minus strand of NC_087536.1, from coordinate 422,910 downwards.
TGCTATCCCGCCCCAGGGAAGCCCAAGAAAGGCGGCAGCAGCAAGGAGGAGGAGGGGGACCCCTGGGCGGAGGAAAAGGGCCAGGACCGCAAAGGTGGGTGCCAGCCCCCCATCCCATCACCCCCCACTCCCTGCGCTCTGCCCCTCCCCCTCACACACCTCTTTTCCAGGAAAACCCAAAAAACCAGGGGGGAAGAAGTGGGAGCCGGATGAGGACGAATGGGCCCCTCCAGAGAAGACACGTGAGTTTGCCCGATCCCGGGGCACACAGGCACCCTGCTGCGGGGGGGCAGGTGCCCATCACTCCCCCCCCCCCCGCACTGTCCCCAGGATGTCCCCCCATCGGCCTGGAGTCCCACCGCATTGAGGATGACCAGATCCTAGCCTCCTCCATGCTGCGCCACGGGCTGGGCGCCCAGCGCGGGCGCCTCAACATGCAGGTGAGGGTCACCCGCCCCACGCCCACCCTCCCCGCACCAGCGAACCCCCCCCACCCATGACCCCAAGTCGCTGTCCCCACCCCAGGCAGGCACCAACGAGGACGATTTCTTCGACGGGGCTTGGTGCGCTGAGGACGACAGCCGGGCACACTGGATCGAGGTGGACACCCGCCGCACCACCAAGTTCACCGGCGTCATCACCCAGGGCCGCGACTCCCAGATCCAGTATGGGGCTGGGGACACGGGGAGGGGACGGATCCAGGGGCGGGGGGGGGAACACCTTGGGGACCACCCCTCCCAACCTGTCCCCCTCCTCCTGCAGCGAGGACTTTGTCACCAGCTTCTACGTGGGCTTTAGCAACGACAGCCAGAACTGGGTGATGTACACCAACGGCTACGAGGAGATGGTACGGGATCCCAAAATGGGCTGGTTGGGGGGGGCATGGGGACAATAGGGACCCTCTCCCCCTCCTCAGCTGCACCTTCCCCCCCTTGGCAGATGTTTTACGGCAATGTGGATAAGGACACACCGGTGCTGACCGAGTTCCCCGAGCCCATGGTGGCCCGTTACATCCGCATCTACCCCCAGACGTGGAACGGCAGCCTCTGCCTGCGCCTTGAGGTCCTGGGCTGCCCCCTCTCCAGTAAGAGCCACCCCAAAGCAGCATCTTGGGGGGGATTATGGGGGGGTTGCGGCTCCCTGGCCCCCCCCACCGCTGTGCCTTTGTCCCCTCCGCAGCCATCAGCAGCTACTACACCCAGCAGAACGAGGTGACCTCCACCGACAACCTGGACTTCCGCCACCACACCTACAAGGACATGAGGCAGGTGAGCACCTCCATGGGGTGGGCACCTCCATGGGGTGGGCACCTCCGTGGGGGGTGGGCTCAGCCCCCCCAAGCGCTGCCCCCCATCGCCTGCCCCCCTCCCTGCCCCCACAGCTGATGAAGGTGGTGAACGAGGAGTGTCCCACCATCACCCGCATCTACAACATCGGCAAGAGCTCGCGGGGGCTGAAGATCTACGCCATGGAGATCTCCGATAACCCGGGCGAGCACGAGACGGGTGAGAAGGGAAGGTGTGGGGGGCCACGGCTGTGGTCCCCGGGCGCAGGCAGGGGTGCAGGCAGCACACTGACCCTGCCCATACCCTGCCCGCAGGCGAGCCCGAGTTCAGGTACACGGCGGGGCTGCACGGGAACGAAGTGCTGGGCCGGGAGCTGCTGCTCCTGCTGATGCAGTTCCTGTGCAAGGAGTACCAGGACGGCAACCCGCGGGTGCGGAGCCTGGTGACCGAAACCCGCATCCACCTCGTGCCCTCCCTCAATCCCGACGGCTACGAGCTGGCCCGCGAGGCGGTAAGGGGACTGCGGGGCGGTGGGATGGGGCGGCGGGATGCAGCCCCCTGGCTCACCGCTGCCCTGGGCTGCCCGCAGGGCTCCGAGCTGGGCAACTGGGCGCTGGGCCACTGGACTGAGGAGGGCTACGACCTCTTTGAGAACTTCCCTGACTTGGCTTCGGCGCTGTGGGCGGCCGAGGAGAGGAGGCTGGTGCCCCACAAGTTCCCCAACCACCACATCCCCATCCCAGAGCACTACCTGACCGAGGATGCCACGGTGAGCCATGGCGTGGGGCACGGCCATAGGGCACGGCGGCAGGGCGCTGACGGGGAGGTGATGTCTCACACCACTGCGCCTGCCTCGGCAGGTGGCAGTGGAGACACGGGCTGTCATGGCGTGGATGGACAAGAACCCCTTTGTGCTGGGAGCCAACCTGCAGGGCGGGGAGAAGCTGGTGTCCTACCCCTTCGACATGGCCCGGCCTGTCAGCGAGACACCGGCAGCCGCCGCTCGCCCGCCAGACGACTACGAGGATGACAACCCTGAGCTGCAGGAGACACCTGATCACGCCATCTTCCGCTGGCTCGCCATCTCCTACGCCTCGGCCCACCTCACCATGACCGAGACCTTCCGTGGGGGCTGCCACACGCAGGACATGACCAACGCCATGGGCATCGTGCAGGGGGCCAAGTGGCACCCCCGGGCTGGGAGTAAGTGGGTGCCACACCATACGGTGTCGGCCTGCCCGCCCCACGCTCCTGCCACCTGAAGGTGCGAGCGAGCGGCTGGGTGGGTGCTTGGTTTTTTGTTTTACAGGCATGAATGACTTCAGCTACCTGCACACCAACTGCCTGGAGCTCTCCATCTACCTGGGCTGCGACAAGTTCCCCCACGAGAGCGAGCTGCAGCAGGAGTGGGAGAACAACAAGGAGTCACTGCTCACCTTCATGGAGCAGGTAGGTGCCGGGGCACAGCGGGCAGGGAGCCGGCAGCAGCCCTGCCTGCCCCTCCTGGCTCGTCTCACCCCCTGGCCTTGCGCAGGTCCATCGGGGCATCAAGGGCTTGGTGACGGACCAGCAGGGAGAACCCATCGCCAACGCCACCATTGTTGTGGGAGGCATCAACCACAACATCAAGACAGGTAGGGCGCAGGGTAGGGTGTCGGGCAGAGTGCTGGCAGCACCGTGCCGCCTCCTCCTCACCCCGCTGCCTCCCCTTGTTGCCCACAGCCAGCGGTGGGGACTACTGGCGCATCCTGAACCCAGGCGAGTACCGTGTCTTGGCTCGGGCCGAGGGATACAACCCCAGCGTCAAGACCTGCAGCGTCTTCTATGACATTGGAGCCACCCAGTGCAATTTTGTTCTGTCGCGCTCCAACTGGAAACGCATCCGGGAGATCATGGCCATGAACGGGAACCGGCCCATCCGCCGCATCGTGCCCGGCCGCCCCATGACTCCCCGCGAACGCATGCGCCTGCGTATGCGCCTCCGGCACCGCATGCGGCTCCGGCAGCAGATGAGGCTGCGGCGTCTCAATGCCACCACAACTGCCAGCGGCCCCACAGCCCCACCACCCACCACAGCCCTGCCCTTCCCCTTCAGCAGCACTGCCTACGTGCCCTGGAGCCAAGAGCCACCCACAGCTGGCACCTGGGAGATGGAGACCGAAACAGAGGTGGTGACTGAGCTGGTGACGGAGACGGAGGCCTGGGAGCTGGGCACGGGGACGGCACAGCCCTTCACCACGGCCGAGACCTACACTGTGAACTTTGGTGACTAGGAGATGCTCGTCCCCTCGCTCCTGCCTCGAGCCAAGGCCAGATGCTCACGGCCGGTTTGGTTTTGCCTGCCACAGGCTCCGGCATCCGCTTCTAAAGTCTTCCTTGAGCCCCAGGCAGCCCGCTCTGGGCAGTCCGCCCCGGGTGGGCTCCAGCTTCTCACCCGCGCTGCTTCCTAGGACTGCAGGGCACGCCATGCCGATGCTTGCCCCAAGGGCCGGGCGGCCATGGAGCGTCCCCCTTGCCGGGCTCCAGAGCCAGGCAGGGAAGGACGTGCTGCCCTGTCCCTCGGGCTGGGCAGTGCCAGCCCTTGCCTGGCAGGGGAGGGGGCGATGCAGGACCCAGCCCTCGCCCCACCCGTCTCCTGGCACAGCGGGGTTGCAGGGGTGGTCCTGCTCTCCAGGGCAGGGCCCGCACGGAGGCAGGCGCAGCCCCTGTCCCCTCCACACAGTATTTTTTGTTACACAAATAAATCAAGTTATATTGGTACGAGCATCTCTTTCTCTCCTGTACCCCCAGCACCTCTGTGCCAGCCCTCCTGTGAGGGCAGATGGGGATGGCGGTGGGTGCCAGGACCCTCTGAGGGGCCAGGGGTTTATTGAGTCTGTGCCCTGCCTGCTCAGTCAGTGCCCAACCTCCATGTCCCCGTCGTCGTCCTCAGCCCCAAAGCCGGAGAAGCTGATGGGCTGGCAGCTGAGGTCGCGCAGGTTGACGAGGCAGGCCGTCTGCGTGGTGCTGAAGGCGGGCACCGCCACCAGCAGGACCTGCTGCCCATCCTCCCCTGCAAAGACAGGCGGGCATCAGGCGCACAAGCCCTTGGTCAGCACCCCAGTGCGGGGTCCCAGCCCAGAGCGAGTACTGGGGGGTCCTGCAGGACTCACCTTTGAGCAGCTTGGACTGGAAGCGGGGAGCGTTGCCGCAGAAGTAGACGTGAGGGCACTCAGTGAGGATGAAAGGGTCCGATTTGTAAAACGGGTAGCAGCCTGGGAGGGATGGAAATTAGGAGGGGAACCTGCACCTACACCCCTTCGGAGGGCAAACAGCCCAAGTCGCAGGGGCCACTCAACTCTCGCCTTACCCAGTGTGTCCGGGGCTGTGGGGCTGATGTGTCCCGCCAGCAGCGTCCACTCCAGGATCTCCAGGTAGTCATCCATGCTGCTGTATTTGAAGATATCACTGACGTTTTGCCCTGACGTCCCCAAAAACCTACAAGATTTTGGGAAAAGGAAGGGGAGATTCGGACGGCTGTACTTGCCGTGACTTGCCCCACAGTTCCACACTGCCAGCCGTTGTCACAGAGCTGGCGGCACACCGGGCTTTTACCTGACGCCATCCACGTCGGCCTGGTAGGGGTTGGTGACCAGCCGGAGCGTGGCGTAGGTGCTGGTGAGGGGCAGCATGCAGTGATGCAGCGGCTGCTGGGGCAGCGTATAGTTGGTGGGGTCAAACTCGCCAGGCATCACGTCCACAGGCACAGAGGTCTGCGGGCAGAGCAGGGGTTACCGGCGGTGGCCAAACCACCCTCCTTTGCAGGGGCTCAGAGCAAAGCCCTGCCTGGAGCTTGCTGCCAGCTCTGCCTCGCTCCCCAGTTTGGCTCCTGCCGCTTCCCCACAGGAAGCCCTGCTTGGCTCCATTGCAGAGACCAGATGCTGGGAGAGGGATCTGAAGCTGGGCTGTGCGCTGCCTCCCTTTCCTGCTGCGCTCCCGTACGGCACCATATGCAGCACTCAAAGGGAAGCCGGGGGCCAGGGAAGGGGTGTTTGCCACCCTGTGCCCCCAGGCTGCTGGCAGAGCGCTGCTCCCCTGGCTTGGGAGCCAGGCTCCCTCCCCCAGAAAGTACCCAAGTCCCCGGCCAACCCTATCCCACTCCAAGCACTCACACAAAGCTGCAGCAGGATCTCATCCAGCATCTTCATGGCCTCCACGCTCGCGGCCTGGGTCTTCTTGGTCAAGTACTTGGCCTGGGTCAGTGGGGAGACAGTGAGGGAACAACCCCGTGTGTTCTCTGGCTCCTCCTTCCCCCCCTCCACAGGACTCCCCGTGCCAGCCTGGCCCCCAGAGCGCACGGTCAAGGCTGAAGACACCTTCCCTGCTTACCTTGTTGATGGTGTCCCGGCTCTGCGTGTTCTGGCTCAGCAGGTTCCCCGCCAGAATGACACGGGAGATCTGCGCGGCGCAGCTCTGCTCGCCCTCGGCGCCCAGCTGCCCCGTCACTACATCCACCAGCAGCTGCGTGCTCAGCAGGGACTCGCCACTCCCGCTGCCCAGCCCCAGCCCCGATGCCAGCAGCACGAACCTGTGCGGAGAGGCTCGGGCAGCACGCCGTGCTCCCTGCCCGCGCCAATCCCTACCTGCACGGCAGCGCCAGGGCTGCCCACGCCAAGGGGCTTCAGAGAGCTGGGTGTGGGGGACAGGAGCCCCCACCCGTGATCTCTCTTGGCATGAGGCACCTACTCCAGCAGGCAAATGGTGCCCAGGGCTCTGGGACATGGCAGGGGACACGGTGCCAGCCCCGTTACTGTCACTGCAGGGACTCACTGGTCCAAGGTGGGGCCTTTCCAGGGCAGCGACTGGGGCAGGTTGGCGAAGCAGTGATCCTCCACCAGGAACTTGCCGTCATCCTGCTCGGAGCCGTACACAGCAAAGATGGTCCCTATGGCAGAGAATGGGCAGTCAGTCCCCGGCCAGAGCCTGTGAGGTGGCTCCCACCCAGGAGCCATCGTCCCCTACCTGTCACCAGCCTCTGCACCTCAACTGCTCCTTCCAGCTTGATCCGCTGCAGCTCATCCTCCAGGATCAGCTCGTCGGAGGGGTGGATGTACTTGGGCAAGGGCGGCTGAGGCACCAGGTTGTGCTGGGGGGGCACAGGGCAGGCTGTGATGGCCTCAGCAAGGCCACGCTGCCCCAAAGGGCCCTTCCCTGCCCTAGCCAAACCCTGCTCGTGGAAACCAGAGTGCAGGCGCGTGACTCAGGAGAGCGGCTGGCGTGGCCCCCCACCGCCGGCCCGGCCAACGCTGCTGCGGCAGCTCTCAGTGCTGCTCGCCAGCTGCACGCCGCCCGGATGAGCTGGTTTTGCTTAACGCTTCCCTGCAGCGCCCTGGCGAAGCAAACATGAGCACAACTCCCCAGCCAAGGAGGAAGTGGCTCAGCCAGGCAGTGGGAGACGGGGCTCTGGCTTGCCTCGGGAAACGTGTTTGCAATCACCACCCGGGCAAGCGCTCTGCTCTCTTTGAACTCCGCCCGGCAAGCACGGTGCTAACCTCATGCCGTGACGAGCAGGCTTCAAACTTCCCCCGTGAGCTGGCTGGGAGCAGACGGGCCCCTAGCACAGAACAGGGATGGTGGAGCTTCCCCGGACGCCCCCTTCATCCTCCTCCCCTGCAGCAGGGAAAGGAGGTTTGCTCTGCCAATCCTGCTGGATCCAAACCCTCCAAGAGCAGGAAAAGCAACACCAAGCAGGCGCATACATGACCCACGCTGCCACAAAGGGGTGGCACCAAGAGCAGCAGCATCTAGGGACGGAGTAGGCATGGAGAATATTACACACCGGCTCCCCAGGTCAAAGCCCTGGCAGTTTTCACTTGCTCAGCCACAGCGAGCGCAAGGGAAGCGATGGGAAGCCGGCTGAGGGCCCGATGTGTGTTGGCACATCCCCCAGAGCCGTGTGGAGGAGGGGGAGGCCCATGGGAGGGAACATCCCCGCCATTACCTCCTCGCTGATCTCCTGCAGGATGGACGGCTGCAGCTGCATTGCCTTGAAGAGCGTCCCCACCACGCAGCACTTCTCCCCCACCTGCAGCTCACAGAGCTTCCTCAGTGCCACATCGTTCCCTGTGGGGAGAAATGGAGCTCAGCCGGCCTCAGGAGGCAGCTGCGAGGGAGGCAAGGCTCAAGGCTGGCTGGGACCAGCTGAAAGGGCCTGAACATTGAGGCCAGCAAGAGGCGGTGGGGGAATGTTGCAGAGCCTCTCGCTTTCCCTCGAGGCAGAGAGCCGAATCCACATGTGTAGGCCAGATGGGGCCAGTGGAACATACCAGTGAGCCAGCGCTGCCTGCAGGCATTTCCTCTGCCTTGAGGGGGAGGAAAGCTGGGTCACACCGGGGTCCAGGGGACCCACAGCTCCCAGCCACCACCCAGGACAGCGTGCAGAGCTCCTGCTGGGCCCATGGGTTCAGCTCTGCCCAGGAAGGGAGAGTGTGCATGGGTCCGAGACTGTCCCGCCTGGGCACGGAATGGGTGCTCTTGCCCTTGGGCACGAGAGCCTGGTGTTCCTGCTCCCCATCCAGGAGACGACCCAGACATCCCACTCAGATTTGACAGGCAAGAGAGATCGTTCACCACCCCCAGGTCTGACCTCTGCCAGGGCCAGATCCTCTGCCCGGGATCCCTGCTGGAAGCCAGGATTCCCACCGCAGCCGGGCATTTTGGGAGAGCCCGGCATGAAGACAGACCTCTGGGGAGCGGCAGGGTTTCCCATGCCAGAAAGGCACAAACAGACCCCCAGGCTTTATCCAGGGATTCACAGGGGAATGTGGGCCGGGGGAACCAACAGGCGCCGCAGGAGGCGCAGAGGACATTGCAGCCCCAGCACTACATCGTCTGTGTGGCTGGGGAGCATTTGCAGACAGCAAAAAAAAAAAGCACCTCTCTCACCACAAGCTGAGCTCAAGACCTCTAACCTCGCCCACGGGGACCCAGAGATGCTTCAGCCCCGTCCTTTACGTGTCTGTAGGACTTTTATTTCCCCTTTTAAATCACCCCGTGAAGCCCATCCACCCCAAGCTGCAAGCCCTGGATGTGGGAGGACTGGTGCTGTGGGAGCTGCCATGCTCCGCTCCCAGAACCACAGTGCCGAAGCCCGCTGCTGCGCCGGCTCCTCTGTCAGGCCGTCCTTCCTGGCTGAGGGCGGCGGGGTGATGTTTCCCCCCCCCAAACTCTCCCTTTGCTAATCACGCGCCTGCTGAACGTGACTCCCGTCCGGTGGAAAGCACCCCACCACGATCACAGGCACCCCGGGCCCAGCGGAGCTGGAAACACGGGTTCATCAATCCCAGGAATGCAAACACCCTGAGTCAGAAAAAACAATCCAGCTTTAAGTTTCTTATTCTTGGCTCTAACCCCCCAAATGTGTGTGTTTAGGGGGAAGGGGGCTGCGCTCTCCAGATTTTGCCTGCAGGCGCTTCTCGCTGTGAGACAAACCCCAGAAATCTTCTCCCGTCATGTGGCTCCAGGAAGCGGAGCTTTACAAAACCGCTGGTTCCCGTCACCCTTGGCAAAATCCAGGGTTACGGTGCAGGGCGGCCGGCCAAGGAACAACGTCTGCTGTGGAACCGGCACAGCCCGGCCCAGGCTTTGCCTCCCCTCGGCTCCGCGCAGCCCACGGGGCCAGGGAGACAAAGAAAAACAATCGATCGGCCCAAGAACCTCCATAGAAGGGCAAAACCAAAAGCTTGGCTGGCCCAAGAGGGTGAAATTCGATAACAGGCTTTTACCACACTTGGGGAGCCATGCGCCACGCCGAGGCCTGCCAGAAAGCTCAGCCGCTGCGCTCCGGCAGCAGTGAGGCGGTTGCTTCATCCAGCGCTGCCGTTACACCCTCGGATGGAAACTCTCTAGTGCAAGAATCCCACCCGCTAACCGCTAACGCGGCCCCAGCGGGTGAGGAAACGGTCCCCACCGGTGCAAGCGGCGCCTCCCTGGCACCCCACACCCCGCTTCCTGGCCGGGGGCGCCTGCCAGCCCCTCACCCTGACAAACCGTGCGCTTAAGTCGCACTCCCGGCAGCGAGTTTTGCTTTGACCTGGCCTGGTGAGCCAAAAAAGTAAAGGTTTTCTCTGCAAAGCTGGTGTTTAAAGGTGATTTTAGAGATGTTGGGACACTGTCCGGCAGAGAAACCATCCCCCACAAAAAACCCCTGTGGGTTATGTCAACCATAAGGAGAAAAAGAAGGAAAACATAGGCCCACTGTTAAACAAAAAAGGAGAATCAATCACCAATGATGCAGAAAAGGCAGAGGTCCTCAACACCTTCTTCACCTCTGTCTTTACCAGCACTGTAGGGTCCCAGGCTTTGGGAAAAAAATTGCCAATTGAACCAAACACCGACCCACCATCGGTGAAGGAAGAGTTAGTACATTAATTACTACGGGAGCTTGACCCCCACAAATCAATGGGCCCTGATGCCATCCACCGAGGGTGTTGAGAGAGCTGGCTGACGTCATCGCAAGGCCGCTCTCCGTAATCTTTGAGAAGTCGTGGAGAACGGGGGATGTCCCAGAGGACTGGAGGAAGGCAAATGTTACCCCACCTACAAGAAGGGCTCGAGGGAGGATCCGGGTCACTATAGGCCCATCAGCCTTACTTCAATCCCTGGGAAAGTTATGGAATGAATCCTCCTGGGGGCCATCACAAGTCAAGTGAAGCACGTGATTGGGAAAAGCCAACATGGCTTCGCTAAAGGCAGATCGTGCTTGACAAACCAGGTGGCCTTCTGTGACACAGTGACTTGCCTGGTTGACATGGGGCGGGCGGTGGACATTGTCTACCTGGGCTTCTCCAAGGCCTTTGATACGGTCCCCCACAGCCTCCTCCTGGAGAGATTGATGTGTTATGGCCCAGACAAGTGGTCTGTGCGGTGGGTGGGGACCTGGCTGACAGGCCGCACCCAAAGTGGGGTGGTAAATAGCGTTTTCTCGAACTGGCAACCTGTCACACGTGGAGTCCCCCAGGGATCGATATTGGGCCCAACGTTATTCAATATCTTTATAAGTGATCTGGATACCGGCATCAAGTGTGGCCTGATGAAGTTTGCTGATGACACCAAGTTGAGTGGGGAAGCAGACACTCCAGAGGGGAGAGCTGCTCTGCAGGGAGATCTGGATAGGCTGGAGGAGTGGCCCAGCAAGAACCTTATGAAGTTCAACAAGGAGGAGTGTAAGGTCTTGAACCTGGGAAAACATAATCTGGGAGTGCAGCACAGACTGGGACCCATCTGGCTGGGGAGCAGCTCTGTCAAAAGGGACCTGGGGGTCCTGGTGGGGGGAAGCTCAACATGAGCCAACAGTGGCTGCTGCGGCCGAGAAGGCCAACAGGGTGCTGGGTTGCATCAACAAGGGCATCGCCAGCAGAGAGAAAGAAGTCATTATCCCGCTCTGCTCAGCGCTGGTCAGGCCACACCTGGAGCGCTGTGTGCAGTTCTGGTCCCTGCTGTACAAAAACAATGTGTCCAGGCTGGAAGGGGCCCAGAGAAGGGCCACCAGGATGATCCAAGCACTGGGAAGCTGCCATACGAGGATAGGCTGGGAGAGCTGGGTTTGTTCAGCCTTGAGAACAGGAGGCTCAGAGGGGATCTCATCACCGTGTACCAGGACTTAAGGGGTAGCTGCAAAGAAGATGGAGACTCCCTTTTTACACAGAGTCCCATGGAGAGGACAAGGGGGATGGACACAAGTTGCTCTTGGGGAGATTCCGATTGGACACGAGAGGGAAATTTTTCACACTGAGGACAGTCAACCATTGGAATAATCTCCCCAGGGAAGGGGTTGACTTAGCCACGCTGGACACCTTCAGGAGTCGTCTGGACAGGGTGCTGGGCCACCTTGTTTAGACTCTGCTCTTCCCAGAAGGTTAGACTAGATGATCCCTGAGGTCCCCTCCAGCCTGTGATTTGACCCCCAACATGCACATAAGCTTAGGAACCAATGGCCAGCACCTGCTGAATAGTCACCAGGGAGCTTCCAGCGGGCGCTGCATCGGCCGCACAGCCTTGCCCTCCTCACCCAAAGAGGGGTTTTATTCCCCAAACCGACTCACCCCATTTGTGTCGGGCCCGCTCCTCCAGGATGGGCCGCATCTCGATGAGGCGCGCGGCGTAGATGTGAGCGTACTGGCGGCTGAAGCTGCGCTCACCCAGCCGAAAGCGCTGGGAGCAGTCGGCGTATGCCGAGACCGGCACCCTGGCGAAGGTGGAGACCTCGACGGAGGGGGGGGCCAGCAGACCCTGCGCCGTGGGGGTCGCCCCCTCTGAAAACATGGTGGGCGCCGGGGCTGGAGCCGTGGGGATGGGCACGGCAGGATCCTAACGGTGGGTCTGGAAAGAAAACGGGCAAATTAAGGACCTTGGCAGATTGCGGCAGCGAAGCCGCAGGCCTGGCACACCCGGCTGTCGCTGTTGCCCGAGGCACCATGAACCCCTCAAAGCAGCCCCCCCCCCCCCCCACCTGACCCCCTCCCACCACCAACACACAAACAAGGTCTAGGTCTAACCCCCCCCGAACACCGCCAGCACCCCCCTACTCCTCCTCCCCTCCAACTCCGGGCACCCTCAAACCCCTCCTGGTGCCAGGGAAGCCCCAGGACCGCCCCCCCCCCCCAAATCACACCCCTGCAGCAGAACACCTGAAGCCCCCCCATAACCCACCCCGGCCACAGGACCACCTTGCAACCCCCGTCAAATGCACCCTGGCACCCCGGGAACCCTCGGGACCCCCCTGAACCGCACCCCCTGGCACAAAGACCCTCCCAGGGCACCGGGGCCCCCCTCAAAACACCTCCTGGCACCGGGACCCTCCCAGGACCGCCCAACCCTCCCCAAAACACGTCATCCCGAGACACCTCCGACCCCAGGACCCCGCAGGGACAGCCCATCCGCCCCCCCGGACCTGCCAAAGGGTACCCCGGGAGCATCCCCGGGCCGGGACCCACAGCCCCCCCCCTCCCAGGGACCCCCAAAAGGCGGCAGCGGCCCCCGGCCCCCCTCAGGGCCCCCCGTTGTCAGCCCGCTCCGGGCCCCCCCCGGCCGCAGATCACGTACGGGGTCAGAGGTCAGCCCGGCACCGCGGACCCGCCATGGGGACGGGGCGGAGGGGGAGGGGGGCGGGAAAAGGCGCGAACGCCGCAAAACCCGGAAGTCGTGCGGCCGCGGGACGGAAGTGACGTCAAGGCGACGGGTCGCCGTGGCAACCGCTGGTGGCGCCGTCACGGCGAGGCCGTCACTATGGAAACGGGGAGGGGGGAGCGGGACCCACCGGGATCACGCAGAGCCCCGGCGGGGACAGGGGGCACCGGGAGCGGCCCCGGGAGCCCGAGGGGGGCCAGGACGGACCCCACGGGGGGACAGGGGACGCCGGAGCTGACCCCGGGGGGCGCACCGGGACCGGCCCCCGGGACCCCACGCTGCCGCTGGCGGGGACAGGGGACACCGGGCCCGAGCCTCGGGACCCCACATGGGACGGGGACACACACACCGGGAGGGATCCCAGGACGCCCACGCGTGGGGTTCGGTGGGCAGCCCCCCGCCAGGCCCCTGGCTGGGGGATGAGGACACTGGCAGCACCCCCGCCTACCGCGGCCTCAGGGGTTTTTGGGGGGCCCCGGGGCTCGGGCCGCTGCCCCCCCGTCTCCCCTTCCTGCCGCGGGGGTGGAGGGCGGAGGTGTGAGGGGGGAAGGCGCTCGGTGAGCCGACATCACTCCATTTTAAGGGCTTTTTGGGTTTCGGCGGCGCTGAGTGGCGCGGCCGTCCCCACAGCCTGCTCACCGGGGATATAAAAGCCGCCGGGGTGGGACGGCGAGCTCTCACCCGCCATCACCCGCTGTCACCCACCATCGCCCTCTCGAGTGGGCTCGCCATGGCTGCCGCCTTCCTCTTGGTGCTGGTGGCGGTGGGAGGTAACGGGGGCGCCTCCAGCCCCACGTCCTAGGGGTGGAGGGGAGGGGGGCACGGGGGACGGCAGGGATGGCAGCCTGGGTAGCAGCGTGCCTGGGGAGGGCACCTGGGGCGGGGGCTGCATGGGGACCCTAGACGGGGGGACAGGGTCCTTGTGGGGATGTCGGAGACGAGGTCTGTGTGGGGTCGGACACCCAGGGATGGGTGGGGGGGACATGGGGACAGGGAGAAGGGACAGCAGGACTAGATCCGTGTGGGGACCTGGGGATGAGAGGCACAGGGATTACCTGGGGACCTGAGGGTGGTGGGGATGGCTTCCACATGGAGATGCAGCACATGGAGATGGCAGGGAGAGGGTCCGTGTGGGGACCAGGGGGTTTGGGGACAAGCACGTGGGGGTGGCAGGGGTAAGGTCAGCGTGACAACAGGGGGATGGCAGGGACAGGGTCCACATGGGGACCCAGAGGTGGTGGGGACAGGAGGACATGGGGACAGGCAGGAGGGGCGGCGGGGAGGGGGGCTGAGCCGAGACGGGGTCTGCGTGGGGGCAGGGACCTCCGTGCTCACCATCCCCTTCCCCGTCCCCGCTCAGCGGCGCAGGCCACGGTCCCCGAGCCCTGCCAGGGTGGCCCCGCATCCTGGTGCCAGGACATGGCCACGGCCACCCAGTGCGGCCGGGAGCAGTACTGCCGCAACCTCTGGGACAGCCTGGTGAGCTCCGGCCCCGCGACCTCTACACCAGCCGTGGGGCAGCCCCCCGCCCACCTCAGGGCCACGCCGGGGGGGTCCGGCCCAGCCCTGAAGGTCTGCGTTGTTCCCCCACAGTGGGAGATGGCTGAAGATGACATGATGGAGCTGGGCAAGGGGAAGAAGTGCAGCCTGTGCACCAAAATCCTGGGGCAGATAAAGGCGATGGCAGGTGACGACCCCGACGAGGTGAGCGGGCGGCTGGGGGTGCTCAGGGCAGTAGGGCAGGGGGCAGTGCCCCACACAGGGCCCCACTGACGCGCCAGGGCTGGTCCCGGCAGGAGGCGGTGCAGGCGGTGCTGGGCAAGGTCTGCCGGACCGTGGGGAAGCGCCTGGGCCGCTTCTGCAAGGTGCTGGTGAAGAAGTACCAGGAGCAGATCAGCGACGCGCTGCAGAACGGCGACCAGCCCAAGGACACCTGCGCCACCATGGGCTTCTGCAAGGCCTGAGCCTGGTCAGCACCCGCCCCGCGTCCTTGCGCCCACGTCCTGCGCCCCAACCGCGTCCTGCGCCCGCATCCTGCACCCCAACCGTGTCCTGCGCCCGTGTCCTGCACCCCAACCGTGTCCTGCACCCCGCGTCCTGCACCCCAACCGCATCCTGCACCCCAACCGCGTCCTGCGCCCGCATCCTGCACCCCAACCGCGTCCTGCACCCCACGTCCTGCACCCCAACCGTGTCCTGCGCCCGTGTCCTGCACCCCAACCGTGTCCTGCACCCCGCGTCCTGCGCCCGCGTCCTGCACCCCAACCGCATCCTGCACCCCAACCGCGTCCTGCGCCCCGCGTCCTGCGCCCCAACCGCGTCCTGCACCCCAACCGTGTCCTGCGCCCGTGTCCTGCGCCCCAACCGCGTCCTGCACCCCGCGTCCTGCGCCCCGCGTCCCTGCACCCACATCCAGCACTCAGCACCCCGCATCCTGCACCCCAACCAGGTCCTGCACCCATAACCAGCACTCTGCACCCCGCGTCCTGCACCCACATCCTGTGCCCCATGTCATGCGCCTGTGTCCTGCACCCGCATCCAGCACTCTGCACCCTGCGTCCTGCAACCCACACCCCACATCCAGCGCCCACGTCCTGCACCCCATGTCCTGCACCCCACATCCAGCACTCTGCATCCTGATCCTGCACCACGCACCCCGCGTCCTGCACTTCGTGTCCTGCACCTCATGTCCTGCGCCTGCGTCCTGCACCCCACATCCAGCACTCTGCATCCTGGTCCTACATCCCACACCCTGCACCCCACATCCTGCATGCAGCACCCCACATCCTCCACTGCACACCCTATAGGTCCTGCACCCCGCACTTGCGCTGGGGGTGGGAGGGCACTTGGGGGGCCTGTGCCTCCAGGAGGGGATCTGCCTGCATCCCCATAGGGTAGCCTGCGTTGGAGGCCCCAAAATGCATCCTTGCGAGGGGGGGAAGGTTGGAGGAGCCACTTTTGCTAGCAGCTGCATTGGGGGTGGCGGTGACCCCCAACTCACTGCTGCTTCCTTGTCCCCACAGGGCTCAGCCCTGCAGCCAGCTCCGAGTGCCGCCTTCCGAACCCCGACTGCCCTCCCAGCCCCACCTGCTGCCGCAGCCCCCGGCCCCCCCTCCCCGTGCAATAAAGCATCTCGCCCTGGGCCACCGTGTCTCCTGGGACCGTGGCCCTGCCGTCCCTTGTGCTGGGGGTCCCCCAGGAGCATCCTGGGGACGTGCCAGCTCCGCGGAGACACTGGGGGCCACGCATGGGTGTGAAGCCTGGGCTGAATGGAGCTGCGTCCCTCCCCGGGGATGCTGCAGGTGGACAGACGGACGAGATCTCCTCGTTTGGTGGTTTATTTGGCTGGAGTGAGTGGCAGGGGACCCACTGTCCCCTCAGTCCTCCTTCTCATCCCTGTGGGTGATGATGTAGCACAGGGACTTGTAGTCGATATTCCCCAAGATGTCGATGGGCGTCACCGTGAACACCTGCTCCGCCTGCGTGGGGACACGCACTGGAGGGGCTGGAACGGGTCCCCGTGGGGTGCCGCGTGGGGGTTGTGGGGGACGGGGTCTGTGGGGGACACATGGGGATCTCAGGGACAGGGCCTACATGGGGCATGTGGGATCCCAGGGATGGGGTGTGGGATCATGGGGTTCTTTGGGTCAGGGTCTTTGCAGGACACATGGGGTCCTGGGGTGGGGGGCTGTGTCCCCATCCCCACATTGCCCCATGGGCAGGCAGAGACAGCTGTCCTGGGCACCTGCTTCCCCTGAGGGTCCTGTGGAGCCCCCTCGTGCGGGGACACTGCAAGGGGACCGTGACAGCTGGGGGAGCCGCCTCACCTCCTCCGGGGAGAACTTCTCCACTTGGGTCAGGAGGAGCTGCTTAAACCTTGGGGAAGAGGGAGTGGCTGAGCCCGGGGTCAGCCCCTGTCCCCATCCTGGGGGACGCAGGATTCAGGGGTGCCCCGGGGGGTCCCTGATGCCCCCTGCTCACTCATTCTTGTTCACGGTGCTGGTGCCAGCAGGGTTGAAGAGCTTGAAGGCATTGAGGATGGACTCCTTGGGGTCGGTGCCTGGAGGCGAGGTGTTAACTGGGGTTCAGGGCTGACCCCTGGGGGTGTCAGGGGACACCCGGGGACACCCACCATTCAGCTTCTCCCTGAAGAGCATCAGGAAGATGGTGAAGTTAATGGGCCCCTCCCTTCCTTCAGCATCTCCTCCAGCTCCTCGTCGCTCACGTTCATCTTCCCTGGGGGGGGGACCCGGTGACAGGGACACGTGGCACCCGGGACAGCCCAGCCCCAGGAGGGCAGAGCTGCCGCTGCAGGTGCCGGCTGGAGCACTGGGACGTGCCCCTTGGGGAGGGGACAGCAAGTGGTTCCCCCTGCACGCCCTGGTGGCCCCGGCCATCACTGCCCGGGCTTGGCACCGTCACTGTCCCACACTCGTCACCGCCGCCCTGCCTCGCGGCTGCGGCCGTCCCCGTCCCCGTCCCCGTCCTGTCCCCAGGCGGTGCCGCTGACCCAGCGGTGAGTGCGTCTCCTTCAGGTCTGCCTCGGTGATGGTCCCGTCCCGGTTCTGGTCGACGCAGCCGAAGGCCTGGAGCAGAGCGGGCGGGGGCTCAGAGGGGGTGAGCCCTGGGACCCCCGGCCCCGGGACTCCCCTCCCCGGGACCCCCCACTACCTCCTTGAACTCCTGGATCTGCGACTGCTTGAGCACAGAGCAGACGGAGAAGCGCGGCTGTGCCCACCCGGCTGCCATCCTGCCGTACCTGCCCGGCTGCCCTGGGGGTCCAGCTGGGGTGCAAGGAAGCCTTGATCCGGCCTCGGCCAATCAGAGCGCAGGGAATCCCTTCTTTTGGTCCCAGCCAATCAGTGTGCAGTGAATCTTTTTTTTTTTTTTGTCCCCCAGCCAATCAGAGCGCAGGGAATCCCTTTTATTTGACTCTGGCCAATCGGAACAGAGAGAATCCAGCTAGCCGAGGGCTGCCACCAATCAGAGCTCAGGGATGTCTTTCCAGTGGCAACCAATCAGAAGACACGGAATCCTGCTGGCTGAGGGCTGCTGCTAATCAACGCACAGCTCTCCCCCATCCTGGACAGCCAATCAGAGAAGAAGGGATCCCCTCCCCTCCTCCAATGGGCTGGAGGGATCCTGGCGCTGCTGGGGGCTTCAGGGGTGGCACCGTGGGGTATGGCCCCAGCCCTGGGGTGACCCAGACCCCAGGGACGCCCCCGCCCCCGAAGCCCCCTCCCCCCCCCAGTGTCGTGTCCCCACACCCCGGGTGACCCCGCAATTTGGGGTGGCCCCAAAACCCCACGGTAGCCCCAGACCGGCACGGTGACACTCCCCCCGTGGTGACACCAAACCCCGGGGTGGCCCCAGCCCCCCAGGATGGCCGGTACTGTGGGGTGGCCCCGCGCCCCCAGGGTGGCCCCACAGCCCCAGGGCTGGCTCCAACAGCCTGGGAGGGTCCCAGAACTGGGGTGCCCTGGACCCCCAGAGGGACCCCAACACCCTGGGGTGCCCCCAGACAGACCCCAACACCTTGGTGTGCCCCAGGAGGACACCAACTCCCTGGGGTGCTTGTGCACACCCAGAGGGACCCCAAAACCTTGGGGTGCCCCCAGACCCCTCAGGACCCCAGCACCCTGGGGTGCCCCTAACTGCCAAAGGGACCCCAATACAGCAGAGTGCCCCAGAGGGACCCCAACACCCCAAGGTGCCCCAGATTCCCAAGGGGGACCCCCATGCCCTGGGGTGCCCCAGAGACCTAGAGGGTCCCCAACACCCTGCCCTGGACCCTCTGGGGACCCCAACACCCTGGGGTGCCCCAAACCTTCAGGGCCATCCAAATCCCTGGGATATCCCCACACCCCCAGAGGGACCCCAACACCCAGGGGTGCCCCCAAACAGACCCCAACACCTTGGGGTGCCACAGGAGGACACCGACTTTGTGCCAACGCCACCAGGCTGTGCCGGACATGCACCAGGCCGGGCCCCCGCCTGCCACCGGAGCGGGGGGACACACTATTTTTGGCTGCTGGGGAGGGGGCCAAGCCACGGCACGTGTTTGGGGTGGGCTGGGACCCGCTGGGTTTTGGGGTCCTGCTGCTGGCAGGAGCAGGATTTAGCCCCTGGTGGGGGTCTGTGCCCCCTTTTGTGGGGGTCAGCGCTGGAAGGGGGAGGCTGGGGTGCCCCTAGGCTCTGCCCCCCATCCTGTTCCCATTGTGGGGACAAGGCTGGAGGGGATCGCCGAAAATCGGTGCCCTGCTGCATCTGGCACAGCTCTGGTGCACCGCAGTCGGTCTCTGCACCCCTGGGGCTCACTGGCGGGGCTGGGCTAGCCCCCCCGACCCCCAAGTACCCCCCAACCAGCCCTTTATCTCTTGGCCAACACCTCTGTGGGGGCTTGACCCCAGCGAAGGGGCGGGGGGGGCACATGCGGGTCCCACTCCCTGCAGCTGGGTCCCCAGTGGGGAGGACACAGGGAGTCAGGGAGGCACAGGATGACCCCTGGCTGCCCCCCACGTGTAGGGCAGCCCCACGGTGGGGTCTCCCTGAGAGTACGAGGAACACAAGGGGCTCTTGCTCAAGCAGTCCCAGAGAAGTCCACACAAACCCCGTTTATTGGGGAGCTGGGAGGTGCCTTTGCTGGTGGCAAACCCCTTCCCACGTCTGTCTCTGCTCCTCGCAGAGCTCTGAGTGGGACCACCATCCTCCCAACCCCCCCGCCACCATCCTCATCCTCATCCTCCACCCGAGTCCTCTCTCACTGCCCCATCATGCAGGCCATTTTGCAGGCGACAGCTGAGATGAGCGCGGCCCCGCGCCCGCTGCCTTCCTCCGACTGGATGAAAGTGATGTCGCAGCCGGGCGTCAGCTGCCGAACCGTGGCGTGGAAGTGGTCCTTGAAGCTGCCGGAGGGGGAAAAGAACCAGGGTCAAAGCTTGGGGGATGTGGGAGGAGGAGGAAGGCGACCACGGTGGGAGCAAGGCTCCCAGGGATCCTCACCTGGGATGGAGCTTGTAGACAGAGCCGTCGACCCCCACGGTGATTTTGAGGGTCTCCTGGCTCCGGCTTTCCCGCATGCGGTTGATGACGCCGGCCAGCCCGGCCGAGCACATCTGGGCGGCGCGGGTGGAGACGCTCTCACAGACCATCCGCACGATGTCGCAGTCCGTCCCCGAGGGCAGCAGCTCAAAGGCCGTCAGGATGTTGTAGATCTGCTTGCGGTCGCCGGCATCGCTGGGACGGGGAGAGAGGGGTGCGTCGGTCAGGGGAGGGGGGAGACACTGGGACCCTGTGTGGGGCAGTTGTAGAGGGCTGCTGTGGGGTGATGGGACAGGGACCCCCACATGGGGCAGTTGTAAAGGGCTGGTGTGGGGTGACAGGACAGGGGACCTCAAGGTGGGACATTCAGAGCGGGTTGTTGTGGGGTGACGGGACAGGGGACCCCAATATGGGACAGCCTGGTGTGGGGTGACAGGGCAGACACCCCAACACGCCTGGACCAGCGTGGGGTGACAGGATGGAAGACCCCAGTGCGGGGCAGCATAGCGGGCTGCTTTGGGGGTGCCGGCCCCCCTCCACGGCCCCGCCAGCCCCATACCTCTCGATCTGCGACATGAAGCGGGTCTCGAAGGTCCCACGGGTCTTGAGCTTCTCGGAGGCCTCCCCGTTGAAGAGCAGGTTCTCATCCACCAGCTTCAGCAGCACCAGCCGGACGATCTCCCCCATGTACTTCCCCCCGATGATCTTCTCGTAGCTGAGGGGGGACACAGGCGAGGGGGTGGCCGTCAGGGCCGGGATTTGGGGGGGCCACATCCCGCGGCACCCCTTCTTTCCTTCCCCCCCCCGCTTGCCGGACGCGTCCCTGTGCACAGGCACGGCGGCTGGAGCGAAGGACCCCTGCTTTGGGGGTACCTGTGATGAGTTGCTCCAGCCTCAGCCGAGCCCAGCATGGCGTGGGTGGGCAGGGGGAAGGAGAAGGGTGGGTGGAGGGGTCATGGCTGGGGATGGGTGGGGGATGCCCAGAGGAACTGGATCTCTCCTATTCCTTACAGTTGCTGACCGGGGTTAAGTGAGGTCTCGTCCACCACGCGGTCGTACTCCAGGAGGAACTCGTCCAGCTCCCCCGAGGCGCCAAAGGCCCCCCACTCCGTGTTGACGCACATCCGCCCCTCGTCGCCCTCCACCAGCTCCACGTTCTGCATCTCCTCCATGTAGCAGGCGTTGCAGCCCGTCCCTGCCAGCGGGAACCGGGGATGGGACCGCGTGGTGTTGGGGGCACACACACACGCCAGCGCTGACCCCCCAGCACCCGCGGCCCTCCCGCCCCGATGGCTGCACTGAGGGGCTGCGCTCGGAGCTGTACGTCCCCATCCCAGTGCGGATCGGGAAGCTCAGCCCTCGTGCTCCTTCCCCGCAGCCCCAGCCATCTGCTTGTCCCCAGTGGGTGCTGGGACGGCCACCGCGGGGTCCCAGGGGCTCTGGCTGCTGCATGGCCAGGGCAGCCCGGCCTCCGGAGGAGCGGATAAACAGCCCGGCACTGGCAGCGCGGTGTTTACCCAGGCCGAGGGGACGGCGCGAGCCGGAGTGAAAAGCCCAGATGGCTGCGTGGCTGATGGCACTAAAGATAGCGTGGGCCTGGGGGCGGCGGGGAAAAGAAGCCTGTGGGGTTCCTGCCCCATCCCCACCTCCCGGGACCCCCGGCATGGCTAGCACCGGCTGCGTTCCGTGGTCCCCCCCATATGGTGAGATACCGGAGCCACCGGCAGCCTGGAGAAAGGATATCCCTCAGGGACAGACCTGTGCCGTGGGTGACTAGACCTGGAGACCACCCCCTTTCCACCCCGAAGGTGGCCCCATCACGGTGTCAGGGCCAGGCAATGCCATCCAGCATCCCAACCGCAGGAGACCTCAGCAGGGTGCTGCCGCCACCCCCCCATTCTCGGTGTCCCCCCAAAAAGGACGAGCCCCTGCTCGCAACAGGGGAGTGTGAGGGGGCCATGGGAGGGGTCCCGCCCCTTCCCTGCCGCATGTCCCTGCGGGAAGGGGCCATCTTACCCACAATCATCCCAACCTCGCACCGGTGATCTTCGTAGTAGCAGGAGATCATCGTGGCCACCGTGTCGTTCACCATTGCCACCACGTCCATCTCGAAGTCCTGGGGAGGGGAGAGGGACAATCGGGGTCTTGCCGGGAGTCCGGGCTGCCCCGCAGCAGGCGGGTCTGGGGGTGGGGGGGTCCCTGAGGGTGAGGATGTCACGCACACGTATGCGCACACACATGGAATGACCCTTCCCGGGGACATGCCAGGCTCCAGCAGGCAGGCAGGGACAGCCAGGGGTCCCGGGGTCTCCCCGCCGCTGCGATACCGGCATGAACCATATGATCATCTCACCCCTCGCCGTTTGATGGCATCTCTCAGGAGCCCAACCACGTTGTTCCCTTCTGCACCAGAGGCTTTGAAGCCCTTGGTCCAATTCAGGAGGATGCCCTGGAGCGAGGGTAAGACCAAAATGGGGCTGTGGGTGAAGCTGCATCATGGGGACCCCCAAGTCCTCCTGCTGCCCAGCCACCCCCTCACCTTGTCGATGTCCTCGTGCCGCACGGGGAAGGAGAAGGTGAAGCCCAGGGGCAGCTTTTTGTGCTTCATCTGGTGCTTGTCCAGGAAATCAGAGATGCACTCTGAGATGTAGTCGAAGAGCTGGAAAAGAGGAGGTCCAGCCTTTGCAGGGCGCTGTCCCCCATCCTCCCACTGCCCATGGCCCGACACCGTCCCCACCACGGGTCCCCTGAGTGTGGCCACCTCCCCGCCACCCCCGCCCTCTGAGAGCTGGAGGGACGAGGGATGTCCCCACCGAAACGTGGCGTGGAGTGCGCCTGTGCGGTGACGGGGACGGGATGCCCTGTGTGCCCAGCTCACCATTTCGGCCGTCCCCGTCATGGCATCCTCCGGGATGGAGTACATCTGGTGCTTCGTCTTCACCTTCCACTGCCCTTCCTCCCCCTCGCCCACTTTCACCAGCATCACACGGAAATTGGTGCCACCGAGGTCCAGTGACAGGAAATCTCCAACCTCTGCAAAGCCAGGGGGGATGCACAAAGTGACGGGCTCAGGGGGGCTCTTGGCCCCCCGCACTGAGCTCGGCCGAGGTCCGGGGAAGAGGCGATGCAGCAAAGGACCGGGAGCGATGTCCATCCAGCCCGGCAGCGCTGTACCTGAGCCCTCGGGAGTGGAGCGGACGTAGGTGGGCAGCATTTTGACGGAGGCTTCCTCATGTGTCTCCAGCTTTAGACCTCGGTCCATCTCTTTTTGCATCCGGTACATCACCTTCTTCAGGTCTTCCTCCTTCAGCCGGAACTCCGACAGGATCCGCTCCACCTGCAGTGGGACGGGGGATACAGGACCTGGGTGGCCTGAACCGCAGTAAATAACCCGAATTTTCCTCCCCCTCGCCCTGGTTTTCCCCATCAGCACACAGACATCCCAGAACACCTTATCCCATCCCTCTGCCATCCTGCCTCCAACCCAAAGGACATGGCGGTGAATCTGCAGGACCGGCAAAGCCGCTGCCAGCCCCAGAGCCTCTCCTGGCGCTGCCTGTGAGGCGCCCGCTGTTGGCACGGGGGGTCCCCGCGCTGCCTGTGCCTTCAGCCAGCTGATTTTCCACAAGCTCGGACAGTTGTGTTGAAGCCGGCGCCGTTCCAGGAGGGCCTGGACCAGTGACCTGGGATGTCCCATCCTGCCAAATCCCAGGGTCTGTCCCTGCAAGGAGTGCTTCCAGCGATGCCATTTAGGGGCTCAGCAGCTCCCTCCAAGGATGTGGGACCCCTCCACATCTGGGACGAGGATGCTGTGTTCTGGGTCCCCAGGGAGCCGTGAGCATCCCTTTCCCTGTGTCCCCCCGGCAACCACGGGTACCATTTTCCACCCATCAAACTCGGCACGCACGAGGGGCCGAGGGCAGGCGGGCGGGCGGCCAGGACCGCGGGCAGGATATAAAGAGTATTACTGGGAAATGCTCCCTTGCCTCGCTGCCAGGGAGAACTGCAGAGCCCACTCGAGGGAAGCGCAGGACCTGTATTTACCCTTTACGTAGCAACCCCGGGCTCCGCCAGCGGCACAGCCTCCATTAGCCACGGCACGTAATCGGGGGCAGGCAGCCCCAGGCTGTCAGATGGAGCCCGGGGGGGGGAGAGGGAGCGCTTGCTGCTCGGCCAGATGTAGCCAGCGGCATTAGAGGGCTCATTAGTCACTGGGATCCGGGCAAGCTTAAAATGCTCCTGCTTGCACTTTTGCCGGCAGACGGATGTTTTCCCCGAGGCTTCTGCTGTTTCCCGACGTGTTTCAGGGTGGGCGGCTCTGGGAAAGGCTTTGGGATGCAGTTTGGAGCATCCCGGCATGGGGAGAGCACGTCCCACCTCGGCTCAGCCAAACCTGCGGTCGCTCGCCCCGACCCCCTCCCAGTGCATCCCGATACATCACCCAGCCCCGAGCGCCGTTCCTCGGCCTCTGGCCCCCCTGAGTCGGGGCTGATCCCAAGTATCTCTTCGCCCAAAAAGCTCCTGCACCACAGAGCCCTCAGCCACCACCACGGCCGGGTGGGACCCCGGCACCCCGGCACCTCCCCAGCCATCCTGTCCGGTGCCAAAGGCCCCATTAACCCTGAACCCCCGCGGTGCTGTGAGACAAGATGCCAGGAGCCGTGGCTGCACCGCGGCAGATGCCACCATGCTGGGGGACACCGCCAGCCACCCCGAAAGGGGCTGGGGCAGCCCAACGCAGCGCCATGGTGAGGTTTGCTGCGACCCGGAGGGTGCTCGGCCCCAGGATGGTTGGACAGATCCTGCCAGGAAAAGCGTGGAGCTGGATTTGACTGTCTCGCCTGAGTCGTTGGCTGAAGGTGTTCGGTGCAAAGTCATCCTGCGGCACCGTTCGGCCAAATTTGCCGCACCAAGAGGGTCCCCATCCCCAGGCCAGCACCTGGGGGTGGCACCCAGGGGTCCGAGTTTTATTTCTCCAATGTTTTTTCCATCTCAGACACCGCATGTCCCGACTCATCCCTTCTCTCCCCTCTGAAATGAGGGGTTTGGCTCTTCCCCAGCGGGATTTGGCTTTTCCCAGGACACCAAAACCGGCTCTCGACTTCCCAAGGAAACCGTCTGCTCTGATGTATCCCACAAAGGGGGCGAAGCTGGAAGCTGCGCGGCCAGAGGCTGCGGTGGCCGGCGATGCCCAGCTCTGCCAGCCACGCACTCCTGCCCCCGGCACGTGCCACGTCCCCTCGGTGTCCCCTTGGACTCCCCCATCCACAGCAGGGAAGCATCTTGCTGTCCTCCCCCATGGCATGGCCCCATGAGCTCAGTCCATCTGGGGCAGCAGACGGGAGCAGCTGCCCCCGGACGACGCTTGGCCGGGGATGAGCTGGGTGCCATCCTGGGTGCCTCGGTGACAACGCGACGAGCAGCCAAAGGAGGTGTCGGGCTCCATCTCATCCCAGGGACAGCAGCCGCTTGGCCGGCGGCAAGGTGCCGGCGGCACTGCCTGGACGGCGGGAGCACCCCAGCCAGGCCGTGCGGTCCCGCAGATGCTCCGGGCTCCGTCCTGAGCCCTCGGTGCCGTGGGGACGGGGCACGGCCCGTGCCCTGCTGAGACTCAGCACACCAAAACACAGATCTCCAGCTTACGGCGCTGGGTCCCCTCCCTGGAGCATGCCGGGGGGTGACCTCAGGGTCAGGGACCCCCCTGGGTACGTCAGGGGTGACCCCAGGCTGCACTGCTTCACCCCTGGAGCCGACGTCCCACCTGCTGGCTGTCCTCCCCTCCTGGCTACCCCCATCCCCAAGGGGGACCTTGTCCAGCGGAGACACCTGCAGCGCCCGGCTGGCAGCCCCGGAGGACCTGCGCCGCTCCCCACACCCACCGGGGGCCCCCCACCCCAGGATCGCCCCGGCTCCAGCCTCACCTTCTCCTTCCTGCCGCTCTCCATCCTGGCTTGGTGATCCAGCATGGGGGCAGCCGTTGGGGCGGGGTGGGCTGCGGGCCGAGCTGTCCCCCCCGCGACCCCCGGGCACCCCGCCGCCGCGCCTGGCCGCGGGAGCGAGCCCCCCTCCCCGTCCCGGCAGTCGTCTGGCCGGCGCTGGGCTGTTCAGTCCCTCGCTCCGCCGGGGGATGCTCCACTTTTGCCGCTTTATCTCATCCGACTCACGACGGCACCCGCTGAGGGGGGGGTTCCAAGCTTCACCCCCCCCACCCCCCGGCCTCCAGACCCTCAAGCGGAGGGGCAGGGAGAGGGGCCCAGTGCCCCGGCGGGCTCAGCCCTCTCGCCCCACATCCTGGGGCCGCGGCCCTTCGCGCCGGCGGGACGCTCGTCGTACGCTCCCCGCTCGCTTCCTTTCACCAGTAAATTTATTTACCGGTGCGCCGGGTGGTTTTCAGCGTGGCGAGGGGTCGTGAGCCCACCCCGGTGGGTTTGTACAGCCAGCAGGGATGTCCCGGAGCGGCGGCTGGGCTTGGCCAGGACCCCTCCCCGCCGGGGGCCGCTGGCCCCGTCATGCGAAGCACCACGCCCCGGGCCACCCGTGTCCCCGCTCCAGTTGTCATATCAACGGCTCGATGTCCTGGCGGTGGTGGCAAGCACTCCACCGGATGGCTTAGCAACCCGGCACGCTCCCATGGAGACCGCGCCGGGCCTGGCAGCGGACGGCTCCATGACAAAGGTTACAGCGGCCCTGGTGAAGGACGAGGGTTGCCGGGAAGCGCTCCGTGGGATGGGAAAAGCTCCGGCAACGCCGGGACCGACGCCAGCCGCCTCAGCGGAGCACGGACGGCTGCTGGATTTGGGAGATGGGGACACGGCGATCCCTGCCGTATTTCTGGATCGGTGCCGTCTGTTGGGGGGCACCTGGGGAAATGCCGGCTTATGGGGGTCCTGCTGGGCGAGAGGTCACTCCCAGCCATGGGTGGACCCCCAAACCCCCTGGGTTTGGTCTGTGGCGGAGATGGAGCTGGGGAGGGTCCCCCTGGGAGCCTGGCTGGGCACTGGGGGGGCGGGCAGCCCCATGGGGGGAACGGGGGGAGCTCTGGGGAGGGCAGAGGGTTTGGGGGTGTTGCGGCAGGGCCTAGGTAAGGACAGGGTCACCCCACAGCACCTCGCCCCTGCCCTGCT
Organism: Phalacrocorax carbo; assembly: GCF_963921805.1. NCBI lineage: Eukaryota > Metazoa > Chordata > Aves > Suliformes > Phalacrocoracidae > Phalacrocorax > Phalacrocorax carbo. The sequence continues at coordinate 396,293 of NC_087536.1, read as the reverse complement.
CGTGGCCCCGTGCCGTGGGGGCTCCTGGGGGCAGGTGAGGGCTCTGGCACCCCTGCCCCGGCGATGGGTGTCCACCCGTGGGGACCCGGCCCTAACGAGGGGTCCTCACCCTACAGAGGGGGCCGAAACTCTCGAGGGGGGCACCCACACCTTGTCAGGGGACCCCCCCCTTATTGGGGAGAGGGCAGCCCCACAGAGGGGCCCCCACCCCACAGAGGGGTCCCACCCACGGGCCAACCAGCCCCACAGAGGGGTCTCCACGCCATAGGTGTGTCCCCACCCCACGGGGAAATGCCAGTCCCCCAGTGGGACCCCCACCTTGCGGAGACGCCCCACCGCCATGGGGAGATGCCACCCCTGGGGGGTCCCTGCCCCATGGGGAGAGGCCCACCCCACTGATGGAGCCCATGGGGGTCCCCCTCATGCAGGGACCGTCCTCCCCAGGCAGGGAACCCCCCCGAACCCCCCCCCTCTCGCGGGGACCCCCCTCCCCACGCAAAGAACGCCGGGATCGGGCGCCCCCCACCGGCGCTCCTCCGGAAGAAGCCCCGCCCCGTGGTGCCAGGACGGCGCTGATTGGCCGCCCGGCTGGGAGGCGGGCGGTGAGAGGGGTGGGCGGGGACAGAGGGAGAGACAGGCCCTTACTGGTCAAGAGGCTGAGGGGGCGGGGCGGAGGCAGCGCGTGCGCAGGGCGGGCGAGGCCCCGTGGCAGTTGCCCCAAGCTGGGGGCACTTCCGCTCGCGGCGGTTCTGCTTCCGGGTCGGGCTCCTTCGCCGTCGGCCGCCGCCTCTTCCCAGCGCGTTCCGGAGCTGCCGGTACCGGGGGTTGGTGGGGACTGGGTTGTACTGGGCGCCAGGAGCTGGGCTAGCTGGGTTGTACTGGGGCTGCGGACTGGGAGAGCTGGGTTATACCGGGGTGGGGACCGGGTTATACTGGGGCTGGGGACTGGCTTGGCTGGGTTAGACTGGGGTGAGGATTGGGTTATGCTCAGGGTCGGGGACTGGGTTACACTGGGGTGGGGGGCGGGGCTGGGTTGGCTGGGTTATACTGGGGGGGCTGGGCTAGCTGAGGGCAGGGGGATTGGAGCGGGGCGGGAGTCGCTCCCGGGGCCGTCGGGCTGGGAGGGAGGAGGGGACGGGGGGGTCCGGGGCACCCTGGGAAAGATGGAGGAGGGGTTGGGGCGTGGCCGGGGGAGCCCAGTGGTGGGGGGAGGGCTCTGGTTGAGGACCCGCCGCGTGGGGGGGTCGCCCCGGCCCCCCTCAGCCCCGGCCCCCCTCCCTCCGCATAGGACAGCGGAGCCGTCGCCATGAGGCTCTACAGCCTAAGTGTCCTTTACAAAGGAGACCCCAAAGTGCATTTACTGAAAGCTGCCTACGACGTCTCCACCTTCAACTTCTTCCAGAGGTCCAGGTGGGTGCTTGGGGCGAGGGGGGGATCTCCCCTAGGCGCTGCGAGGCTGGCATGTGGCTCGGGTGGGACCTCTGAGAGAGCAGGTAGAAGCTTTGGGGGTGTTTTCTTCCTGGTTCTGCCCCCGTGTCCCCGGGGATGCAGTGGTGACAGGCTTCTTGAGGGAACACAGAATGCCCTGAGCTGGAAGGGACCCACAAGGACCATCGAGCCCAGCTCCTGTCCCTGCACAGGACACCCCAAATTCACACCGTGTCTCTGAGGGCCGTGTCCAAGCGCTTCTTGGATATCACCAGGCTGGTGCCGTGATGCCTCCCTGGGGAGCCTGTTCCAGGGCTCTACCACCCTCTGGGGGAAGGACCTTCTCCTAATGCCCAGCCTAACCCTCCCCTGGCACATCCCCCTGCCATTCCCTCGGGGCCTGGCGTTGGTCACCAGAGAGCAGAGACCAGCCCTGCCCCTCCTCCTGCCCTCGGGAGGGGGCTGCAGAGCGCCATGAGGCTGCCCTCGGCCTCCTCTGCTCCAGCTGAACAAACCCAGGGACTTCAGCCACTCCTCGCACGGTTTCCCCTCTAAACCCTTCCCCAGCTCCGTGGCCCCCTCGGGACACTCTCCAGTAGCTTTATACCCTCAGTGTCCTGCGGCGCCCAACGCTGCCCACAGCGCTCGGGGTGAGGCCGCCCCAGCGCGGGGCAGAGCGGGACAATCCCCCCCCTCGCCCGGCTGCGATGCGGGGCTCGATGCCCCCCAGGGCACGGTTGGCCCTCGCGGCTGCCAGGGCACAATGTTGGCTTGTGTTCAGCTTGCCAGCGACCAGAACCCCCAGCTCCCTGTGCAGAGCTGCTCCCCTGTACTGCCAGGGCTGCCATGCCTCAGGGGCAAAACCTGGCACTTGCCCGCGTTCAGCTCCATACGGTTGGTGGTTGCCCAGCACTCCGGCCTGTCCTTATCCCTCTGCAGGGCCTCTCTGCCCTCGGGAGTGTCAACAGCTCCTCCTAGTTTTGTGTCATCAGCAAACTTAATTAGTATTCATTATAGGTGGGATAAACCCACTGGAGCCGCTCCCCTGGGGAGCTGCGACCCTGCATGCAGGGGTCAGCGCTCCAAAACCCACTCTAAGCCATTTTTCAGCCTCAGGAAAAGAGTGAAACCTTGTTTCCCGAAAGAGCTGCCCAGGGCCAGGAGCAAAAGGTCAAGTTTGACTTGGTCAATCATCTGCCGGAGCAGAGCAATAAAATCGGGGTGCCAGGGAACACCCCACGTGCTCGGGTCAGCTCTTCCACCTCCAGCGAGTGCCTAAACCTGGGAGTCACGGTGGCTCCTGGGGTGTGCAAGGTGTGTGGGCGGAGGCTTCTCCTTGAGTCAGGCTAACAAGGCTCGCCTGACACCTCCGGTTTCTTTTTATTTACATGTTTGGTCTAATCTTAAACTTTTCCCTGCCCACAAAGCTCTGCTCGGGTTATTCTGACGGCTTCAGGTTTAGCCCTGATTGCCAGTCTGGGTGTCCCGCTGCCCGCTCCGTGCACGCGGAGAGGTTGCAGAGCTCTCTCGGCGGCTGCCCTTGAGCTCGCATCTGAGGGGGGGCTCCCAAAAGCCTCTAAATGTGGTAAAATAAAGCAGGTGTCTGTTGGGAAAGAGCTTGTTTCCCGGCTCCTGGCTCCAGACGATAAAAGCCTTAGGAAATACTCACCTACGGGACTCGAATTTTCCATGCCCTGTCCCTGCCAAGATTTTATGGAGCCTCGAGTACATTTGGTTCTGCAATTCCAATGATAAAGGGAAAATAATGAAGTAAGATTGTCTTAAAAAATACTCTTTTAGCCAAATATGCGAGAGGGATGCAGGAGCTGTGCCAGCGCTGCCAACGCAGGCGCTCGGCGATGGATTGTGGCGGGTGAAGTAATCTCTTCAAAACCCAGATTGGTTCGTAGTCGCAGCTCTTGGTTTGACAAATCCCAAGAATATTGCCTGCATGGTTTTGCTGTCGGCTACGGCCGAAAGAGCTGCTTCCCCGGCAGCTGCCTCTTCCTTTTCTTAAAAACGTCATGGCTTTTTGGGAACGGCGACGTCTTTTAGGGAGGGTGGGGGGTGTCTGCGCTCCTCAGTCTTGCAGCTTTTCTCTGGTGGCTGATCCTTGTCTGGTTCCCCCGTCGTGCTCGGAGGGGCTGCTTGTGCCTTGGCACCTGTGAGACCGTGGCCTAGGTGTGATATTTAAGGTGTGACTAACTTAAGCTTGGCTTAAAAAGTGCTGTGTGTATGTTTTTTGAGGCTGTGGAGTTGGGTTTGGGGTTTGAAGCTGGGATCGAGGCAGCTGTGGATCCTGGGAGCCATGAGGTCCCGCTAGGCAGGGGGCCGGGGCCGGCCCGGCCGTGCCAGTGTGGGGCACCCGCCACCAAACGTCCACCGCATGATTTGGGAGGCTCAGAAACACGGCGTGAGGGAGCAGTCTTTGGTGGCCGATTCCTCCAGGGGGCTGGCGGCAGATCTCCCAGGCCAGGAGGGACGAGTCCGTCCTCTGTTTCTGCTGACGTCTGATGTTAAGAAACCTTTGGGCCAGCTTTTTTCCCCTGCAGCTCCTGGAAACTTGACGGTTCGGGGTCTCGGAGGAGCCAGCGTCTGATCACGTGGCGCTTGGGCTGGGAGAGGTGCAAGAACCCCTAAGGGATACATAAACTGTGAGAGGCAAATCCTGGTCCTGGAGTCGCTTCCAGCGGTGGAAGGCGGCGAGGGAGACTGCGGTCTGTGCTGTGCCGGTGGCTGTGTTCGGTGACGTTTCCTTGGCGTCATGTGAAGCTCCCGAGTGGGAGCTGTCGGTGTGGGGGGGGCTGTTTGAGCAAACTCTGTAATCTGAGCCCTGAACGGAATCCCAGGTTTCCGTTCCTGGGATTTCCCAGCCGAAGTGAGGAATTTGTTGCCTTGTGTTCGTTAATCCCGGTGTGTGTTGGGACCAGATTTATTTTGCACTTGCTCGTGACTTTTGGCCTCTTTTGCTGTGGGGTGAAGAAGAGGGTTGGTGTGAGAAGCCTGTTCGGCAGGGCTTGAGTGTGGGCTCGGGAATGTTATCCAGGCTTAGAGTGAGTTTGACTTAAGGACGTTCCTCAACTTAGATCAAACCAGTAGGTAGGAGAGGTGTGTTTGCAGGTCGAACGGCTTCCCCAGCTCACCGGTGCCTTGCGTGGGTTTCGGGAAGGGCCCCAAGCATGGGATAGAAGCTCAGGTGAGGGCAGGGGCCGGGGCACTGCTGCAGCCCCTCGCTGCACGTGAGCGGGGTGTGGCTGCTCGTTGGGCTTCAGCCGGGCAGATCGTGGTTCAGCGGTGTTTTACTTTCTGCTAAATCACCAAAAAACTAAGTTCAGCCCAAGGATGTAAGTCCCCTGCTGCAGCCGGTGGGATGCGGTTGCTCCCCTGGGCCCGGCAAAAGTGGAGGTGTTCGGGTGGCGGCTGCAGCTCTGCGTAGGTGCAGGGTCTGGTCTTTTCCCCAAGGAAAACACATGGCTCGACCACGTCCCCACTACCCAGACGTGGTGGTGGGGTCACGGGGGAAGGGTTTCAGTCCACCCAAAATGCCGGGGGCCTGTGGGACAGACATCTCCCCTGCTGTTGCTACGCCGGCACCTCCGGGCTGCAGACAGGGGCTGCAGACCCGCGCCCCTGCGCAGACCCGAGTGCCGACGCTTTGTGTTTGCAGTGTGCAGGAATTCATGACCTTCACGAGCCAGCTGATCGTGGAGCGCTCGGAGCTGGGCAGCAGAGCCTCCGTCAAGGAGCAAGGTAAGAGGATAACCTGGGGTCAGCACGTGCAGCTGCACGTGCTTTGCTCCTTGTCCACTTATGATAAAAAAACGAGGGCTCAAAACAGCGTCCAGGTGAGTAACGCTGAGGTGGCTGAGCCGGGCAGGAGCCCAGCCCGCCCCGCGAGAGAGGTTACAGGGAGAACAGGGACCTGCCCGACAGCCAGCTCCTGCCTTTGAGCTTCGTCACTCTCCTTGCCACCCTTGGGACACCCGCAGGCGATTCCCCGAGGGGCGGCTGTGCCGGCGCAGCCTCTGTCCCCTCTCCTCGAGCTCTGCCGTGTGCGTCCCAGCTCTGTACCCCAGTCTCTGGCCTCATCTCCTTTCTTCCCGCCCCGCTCCACGTGCCTTCCGAACCCCGAGACGTGCAGGGTGTGGCCTGGAGTTGGCCTCTTTAATGACACTCCAGGCTTGTGACGAGTTGTTATTTATTAAAATCAGGCTGAGCGCTTCCCCCTCTAGTTCTTGTTTTACGTGGATCATACCTGCTGCCCTGGAAAGTTGGCGTTGTGTCCCGCACCACGTGGCCGGGCTGCAGTAACCTGCTGGAGCACGATCTGGGGCTGATTTTGATCCTCTCTTGAGCCCTTTCCAATGAAATCATGTGAAATGCAGTGGCTGAATGAAACCTTTCAGTGCAATTCGTGGCTTGTGGAGGAGCTTTTAGGGCCGGGCGGGAGGTGGCGGGTGCTGGGGAAGGCTCTGGACCTTCCCGCTGCCTCCCTGACGCAAATTCTCTGCCCAGAGTACCTCTGCCACGTGTATGTCCGGAACGACGGGCTGGCCGGAGTGGTGATTGCAGATAATGAGTATCCACAGCGGGTTTGCTTCACCTTGCTGGACAAGGTGAGCATGTGGGCCGGGAGCAGCTCCAGAGGCGACAGGCTGCTCGGGGGAGCTCCTCCAGATCTCGTCCTCACGCTGCAATGAGGAAATGACCCTCCTGCTCGTTAGCTGGGGGGCATCTGAGCTGAGCTGGGCAGGATCCAACCAGCCCAAAGACTTCCAGGCTGTGACAGTGACTCGGCTTTGCCCGCTGGGACTTAGTCGCGCCTCCACTCTGCTGCCAGCCCAGGCGTTGGCCCTGCAAACACTCCGTCCTCCCTGTCTGGCTTGGGTTTTATGTGGGAAAACTGGTGGCGCTCCCGGCGTTGCCAAAAAACGGTGGCGATGTGTCTGGCTGCCCCGGCAGGGCAGGAGGGTCAGTCAGGGATGGCTGCCCCTACCTGCCGTGGGCACCACTCTGTCGATTGTTTGCTGAGGAAGTTGGTTTCTGTCTCTTCCCCCGGTTTGTTCAAAAGGGAACAAGGAAGAGAAAATTCTCCTTTTTTGAGGAGAACATCCCCCCTGACAGCCGCGGCCCTGCAGGCAGAACCACCAGGCAGTAACTGCCCCCATCCTTGCCACAGGTGCTGGATGAATTCTCCAGGCAGGTCAGCAAAATGGACTGGCCTTCGGGATCCCCAGCGACAATCAGCTACGCAGCCTTGGACGGGTACCTCAGTAAATACCAGGTACGGCCCCTCTGAGACGCTCCCCACGGCCCCCGGCTCTGCAGGCGGACGCGTGGGCAGTGCCCCGGCACATGCCGGGACGCTGATGCTGCGGGGCCGTGGCCCTGGGGATTGCTGGCATCCCCGCCGCGGCGGTGCTGACGCCGTGTTGTTTCTCTCCAAGAACCCTCGCGATGCCGACCCGATGACCAGAGTGCAGGCAGAGCTGGACGAGACCAAAATCATCCTGGTGAGGAGGATGCTGGGCCTGCGGCCAGGCCGCTCCAGCTGGGGACGTTCCTGGGGCTGTGAGGGTGCCCTTCCGGGGTGACAGGGCCATCCTGCCTTCTCCGTTCCCCCGGCGACGTTCCTGGGGCTGTGGGAGCCTCCTCTCCAGCCCCTCGGGGCTGGCTCAGCGCAAGCGCAGGGGCGCTGACCCCCTCTGTGTCCCTCCTCCAAACCCCGGTCCCTTCCCTGCGCGGTGTCACGTCCTTGCTTCCTGCTTTATTCGACCCACGTGTGCTGCCGCGTTCACCGGGGGCTCTTCTCCTCTCAGTCACTGTGACCTTCCCGTCTTTATGGGGGCTGGGATTGCTCCTGTCTGTGCAGCGGAGCCAGGGGGCTGTGGGAAGGTAGAGGTAGCAACGCGGTGGCACCTCCTTCTGCTTGGGGCTGGGGAGAGAGCAGGGGGGGCCCGGGCCGTCAGCACTTGATTCTGTCGGCAGCACAACACCATGGAGTCGCTGTTGGAGCGCGGGGAGAAGCTGGACGACTTGGTCTCCAAATCGGAGGTGCTCGGGGCACAGTCCAAAGCCTTCTACAAAACTGTGAGTGCAGCTTTTCATCCCAGTGGAGGGTCCATCCCCCTCCCTGAGGAGCCAGGGATGGGCTGGGGAAGGGCAGAATAAACCCCTGGGGCAGAGATGAGGGTGCCAGGCAGGGATCACCCTCCGCTGGCACAGCTGCTTTGGACCCGGAGGGAGCTCAGCTGCCCCAACCCCGGCCGTGGAGCTCCGCAGCCCCGCGCTCAGGCCCTTCCTTGCCCTGGGGCTGGCGGGGGGTGATGCCCATCCCGGCGGCCGTGGCTCCTGGCGTGGGCTGCGGCTGAGGGGCTCAGCGCTGTGCCACAAGCCTTCGGCGCGGGGGCGGAGGGCGTTTGCCATCGTGGCGAGCTGTGAGGGCTGTGACCGTGCCGGCTTCCTCTGGCGGGGGGAGGGCTGGGCAGGCTCTGGGTGCCCCTTGGCCCTCGGGGGGCTGCAGCGGGGCATCACTGCCCGTTTTCCATCTCTTCCCAGGCACGAAAGCAGAACTCGTGCTGTGACATCATGTGATGCGGAGCCCGGGGTCTCCTGCTCGGGACCACCAGGCCTTCGCTCCCCTTCGGACCTCGACCGCACCCAGGACAGAAAGCGAACCCCGGGGGGGTTCCCGGGCCTGGGCAGCGCTGCGGCGGCCGGGCGTCCTTGGCACCACGGACTTTATTTCTTCACCTCGAGGGGCTGCCAAGGCCGGTGTCGGGCCGGCGCCCGTGGGGTGGGGGGAGCGCCGGACCCCCGCTGCCCTCGCTTTTCCCGAGGGCACCTTGGACCAGGGGGTGCCCGGCCGCCCCCCTCCCCTGCCTTTACGCCTGTAACACTAACCAGCGCCTCAGCGTCCCGGCACTGCCGGCCCTGGGGCGTCGGGGAGAGAGGAGCCGGGGCGCCCTGCTGCCATGCCCTGGGCTGCTTGGGGGAACTGCGGGTGGGTCTTCTATGTGTTTGTGTCCTAAGAGTGATCTTGGAGGGGGTGGGAGAGGGGTGGGAAGGGAGGAAGGGGCGCTTTCCCCTGGTGGGGGGGTGCTCGCCACCGGGTTATCACCCGCTATCCCACTGGGTAGCTTTTCCCAGTGCCAGTGAACTGGAAGCTGTTGCCCCCCAGCCCCAGGGAAAAGGGTGATGGGGAGGGCGGGTTGCCTCTGGGCCCCTTCCCTTGCTTTGGCGGTGGTGTGGGAAAGAGCTGAGCTGGGACTAGGGTGGCTTGGGCAGCCTGGGGGGGCCCCCCCATCCCCCTGGGTGCGTCTGAGCCCCCCTGTTTGACAGCTGCTGGGGCAGGGGAGCGGGAAGCCAGGGCTGGAAACCAGCCCCAGTGCTCAGGGCCCTTGAGCTAGCAGGAGGGGAGTGGGGCTGAGGGGCAGGCAGGGGGGGCTCGCCTGGCTTCCCTGTGGCTCGGAGCCCCCCCTCCCCTGCTCCTGTCAGCCTGGGGGGGGGGCTCAGCGCCTGCTGGGTGCCCAGCAGCCCTCCTCTTCCTCCTCTGGAAGAGAAAAAAAACCTTTTGCTTGAGATTGTGTTGTGGTCGGTGTTGCCTGTCGTTTCCGTGCCGCCGGCCACACCAGCCGAGCGGGGATAAAGTTGTCTTTGGCAGTTGTAGCCTGGCTTGGCCTCTCTCTGCGGCTTCGTGGGGTGGGAGTCGGGCGGCCACGGGCCACCCCCGTGGGCGGCCGGTGCCGACGCAGCCGCTCGGCCCTCTCCCTCCAGCTATTATATTTCTGGTCAGTTGTTTTTCCTCATAATTTATTTGCAGTTTTCCCGAGACAAAAACGAAATCAGAGTCATCTTTTACACTTACAAGGCTCAGAAAGAAAAGACGGAGGGGTGGGGGGTAGGGATACGCCGGGGGGGGCGGGGGGGAAGGGGCAGGATGGAAAAAGAATGAGAGAAAAAGGGAGAAGAGAAAAATTTGGCAACGATCCACCAGCATTCATGGGACAGTAACAGCTCAGCTCAGCTCCTCGACATACAGCGTTAGCGCCCGAGGTTTGCTCCCGCGCAAAGGGCATGCAGGAAAAGAAAAATAATTTAAAAAAAAAAAAAAAATCCCCCAGCCCCCCCGCACCTCCCCCCGCACCCCCCCAGCCAAAACCAGCCCCCAGCAACACACGGCCCCTCCGGAGATGGAGGAAGGGGAAACCCCGGGGAAAACGCGTGGCCGAGCACAAGGGTGCCTGGAGCGGGGTGATGCTCCCCCGGGACGGGGAGTCGGGGGGAGACGGGGTCTCCCCAAGCACTGGCCAGGGGGAAGGGGTGCAGGAGGGGAGTAAACACCCTTGGCCAGAGCCAGGGGGGAGTGGCAGGGGGGACCCCCGGCACCCGGCGGAGCAGCCTGTGCCCCCTAAGAGACCCGTTCTCTTAGTCTAAAGTGCTTTCGATGCTGCGTCAGTGCTGGCTGGATCGCCCTGACCCCCCCCGCCCTGACCCCCGCCACCTGGGCGCAGCCCCCCAGCTGCCCCCCCAGCCCCGTTATGTGGCACCCACATCCCCCCAGCCCCGCCAGCACCCAGAGCTGGCACCCGGCCATCCGCCTGCCCGGGGAGGGGTGCCCAGGGTGCTGGGTGCCCAGGCTTTGTCACCGGGATGGGGACACAGCGGTGCCCGCTGGGGGGACCCTCCCAAAGGCACCCACCATGCCCCCTGCCCCTGCCCCCATGGGCACCGCTCCCAGGGAGCAGCACCAGACTTTGAGGGGGGGTGCGGGGGGGGTGCTAGGGCTGCTCCCCCCCCCCGCCCCCCCGCTTACCACCCGGCAGCACCCCATGGCCGGGGACCCCCGTGGGAATTCAAAAATAAAGAGCTCTCTCTATGTACAGGGATGGGAGGGGACGAGCGAAAGCAGAGTCCAAAGAACAACATCCACCACCAGCAACAGCAAAACGCCACAAGCACAGCCGGGGAGAGGGGGATCGGGGCCGCCCCCCCCCGCCAGCCGGGGACACCCACCCCCCAGGGTGGAGATGGGTGGGGGGGGTGTCTGGCCGCAGGGGCGTCCCCCTGCCTGTGGCCGAGCGGCTGGGTTGGTTTCTGGGCGCGTGTGTGTGTGGTTGGGTTGGGGTTTAGGGTTTGGGTTTTTTTATTCCCCCCCCCCTTTATTTTTTTTTGCCTTTTTTTTTTGGTTGTTGTTGTCGTTTTGGGCTTTTTTTTTTTCTTTTTTTTTGTCTTTTTGTTTTCTGCAAACACAGGCACTGGAGGGGGAGGAGCAGGGGCCGGGGCGGAGGGGGGACAGGCATGCGGACGCGTGCTTCGGGGCCGCAGCTCCGGCTGCCGGCTCGGCTCCCATCGCCGTCTCCGTCAGGCTGGAACCAGGACAGCCACCGCGAGCTCTGCGGGGATGGCATGCGGGGCGGGGGGAACCCCCTGTGAGCCAGAACCGGGGCCCCCCGGCCCCCCCCAACCCCAATCCTGCGCTCACCTTCACTGGAGCGGGGCGACGGGGGCCCCCGAGCCGTGGAAGTGGACGTTCTGCCACTTGCCGTCGCGGCGGTGCCAGACGCGGGTCTCCTCCGACTGGCTGGTGCGGGGCCGGCCCTGGGCGTCGATGTACTGGGTGAGGCGGATGTAGGCAATGCAGGCGGCGTCCTCCCCGATGACGTGCACGTGGGGGTTCAGGATGGTCGTGTGGATCGGCTTGTTGTTCTTGGAGAGCACTGCCGGGGGGGGGGGGGCGGCTGTCAGCAGCGGGGCACGGGCAGGGGCCGGGCAGGTGGATGGACAGGCAGGCATGGGGCTGGGCGGGCAGACAGGGATACAGGCAGGATGGACAGGCGGGCAGCTGGGGGATGCAGACAGCAGCCCAGCAGGATGGACAGACAGCTGGGACAGGGTGGGCAGGGAGGGACATGGGCTGGGAGGGGTGTATGGGCAGGCAGGGAGGGTGCAGGCAGGACGGACAAGCAGGCAGAGACGGGTGGATGGACATGCAGACAGGATGGACAGGCGCGCAGCGAGACCCAGATGAAGAGCGGGCAGGGCAGCGGGCAGCAGCCAGGCAGAGGATGGGCAGGGGACCAGGAAGGATAGGCAGGCGATGGGCAGGAGGGATGGCCAGAGGGACCAAGCAGGACACGGCTAGGGGCCAGGAGGGGGCTGGGAAGTTTGGACGGACAGACCGACAGGCAGAAAAGGGCAGGGGATGGCCGAGATTGCCTGGCAGGCAGGAGGGGGGCAGACAGGGCCAGGCACGGCCACCGGGCAGGGCCAGGCAGGGAGGGGCAGGATGGGCTGGGCAAGCAGGCAGGGAACCGGTGGGATGGAGGGGGGTGGGCAGGACAGGGAGAGGACGGGCAGGGCGGGGGCAGGGCATGGGCGTGGGCAGGGCGGGGCACGGGCAGGGTGGGGCACAGGTGGGGCAGGGCACGGGCGGGGCGCCAGCACTCACAGTTCTCAAAGTAGAAGCGGTGGAAGTCCATGCCCTCCACCAGGTTGCCCAGAGCCTCGGGCTCAAAGGAGGTGAGCCCCGGGTCGCAGATCTTCCTGCAAGGCAATGGGTGAGCCGTGGCCCCGCCCGGCCCCGCCCCGCCCGGCCACACCCACAGGCTGCACTCACGCGTAGGCCTCGAAGTCCCCGTTGTTGACAGCCTCGATGAGCTGCTCCGTGATCTTGATGATCTCCTGCTTGCGGGCTGGGGGGAGGATGGCCAGCGTCAGTGCCCACCCCGCCCCGCCCTGCCCCGCCCTGCCCCGCCCCAACCCCGCAGGGGTGGGGGGGACGATGGCGATAGTGGCGGGGGGAGGTGTGGGGCCGGTGGGGGGAGGGGAAGGGATGGACCCACGCCGTGGGGTGGGGGTGGGTGGGAATGTGGGGATGGACCCGGTGACACAGGGGATGGAGAAGGGGGGAGGGGGGCACAGGAACAGACAGACAGACTGTGGGGCAGATGTACAAGCCATGGGGACGGACAGACCATGGGGACAGGCACACGGACCGTGGGGATGGACAGACAGACAAACTGTGGGGCAGATGCACAAGCCATGGGGACGGACAGACCATGGGGACAGGCACACGGACTGTGGGGATGGACAGACAGACAAACTGTGGGGACAGATGCACAAGCCATGGGGACGGACAGACCATGGGGACAGGCACACGGACCATAGGGATGCACAGACAGACTGACCACAAGGACAGAGGGGCCATGGGGACAGACAGACACACCATGAAGTGAGCTGTACAGACCTATGGGGACAGGGATGGGCTATGGGGACAGACGCACGGACCATGGGGGCAGACAGACGGCCGGACCACGGACAGATGCAGGGCCCTCTGTGCGCCTCAGGCCCCCACGGCTCCGCCACACCAGTCTCGACATCCCCACGGCCCACCCAGGTGTCCCAGTACCCCTCCCAGCACATCCCAGTACTGCCCAGTGCCAGCTCAGCATGTCCCAGTGCTTCCCTGCTCATCCCAATGTTACCCCAGCACATCCCAGAATATCCCAGTGCATCCTAGTACACCCAGTTCCATACCAGTGTCCATCCCACTGTGGCTCGGTGCCATTTCAGTGCATCCCAGTACCATCCCCGTGTATTACAATAGATCCCAGTTTCATGCAGGTGAATCACAACACATCCCAGTGCCACCCCAGTGCATTCCAATATGCCCCAGTTCCATCCCAGTACAATCCTACTGCATCCCAGTGACACTCCAGTACATTCAAGTGCCATTCCAGTGCATTCCACTACATCCCAGTTACATCCTGGAGCATTCCAGTTCCATTCCTGCGCATCCCGATACACCCCAGCTTACACCAGTACATCTCGGGGCCATCCCAGTGCCTTTATTGCAACCCAGTGCCGCTCCAACCATTCCAGTTCACCCCAGTTCCATCCCAGTGTCATGCTGTTGAATTCCAGTGTGTCCCACCGCACACCAGTGCAATCCCAGTGTGTTCCAGTGCAGCCCCTCCATTATATCCCAGTTCCTCATTTCATCCCGATGCAACCCCAGTGCATCCCAGTGCCACCCTACTGCATCCCAGTGCCACTCCAGTGCATCCCAACACAACCCAGTTCCATCCCAGTATGTCCCAGTGCTATTCCAGAGCATTTCATTACACTCCAGTAATCTCAGTGCCACCCTGCTGTGTCCCAGTGCCAATCCAGTACATTCCAGTACAGCCTAGTCCTAGCCACTGCATCTCACTGACTTTCCAGTGCTTCTCCATTCCTCTTGGTACCATCCCACTGTGTCCCAGTGTCATCCCAGGGCATCCCAGTGCCATCCCAGTATATCCCAGTGCATCCCAGTGCTACCCCTGTGCATGTCAATGCATCCCAGTGCCATCCCAGTGCACCCTAATGCACATTGGTGCCATGCCAGAGCCATTCCAGAGCATCCCAGTGCCATCCCAGTGTGTCCCCATGCCATCGCAGTGCATCCCAATACATCCCAGTTCCATCCCAGTTCACTTCAGTGCATCCTAATGCCATTCCAGCGCATCCTAGTGTGTCCCCGTGCCAATAAATGCATCCCAATACATCCCAGTTCCATCCCAAGCCATCTTGGTGCCATCCCAGTGGAACCCAATGCCAACCCAATATGTCCTGTACCATTACACTGGCTCCCAGTCCATCCCGGTGCCATCCCAGAGCCATTCCAGTGCCATCCCAGTGCCTCCTAGTTCCATCCCAGTGCATCTCAATGCATCCCAATGCCATCCCATTCCATCCCAGTGCCACGTCTGTGCACCTGAATGCATCCTGGTGCCATCCCAGTGCATTCCCAGTGCATCCCAGCTCCATGCCAGTGCATTCCAGCACCCTCTGAGTGCATCCCAGCTCCATCCCAGTGCACTGCAGTGCATCCTGGTGCTATCCCAGCGCCCTCCCAGTGCATCCTGGTGCTATCCCAGCGCCATCCCAGCACCGTCCCAGTGTGTCCCAGCTCCATCCCAGTGCACCCCAATGCATCCTGGTGTTATCCCAGCGCCATCTCAGTGCATCCCAGCGCATTCCAGTGCCCTCCCACAGCCCCATCACCTTTCGTGTCCTCATCCTCGATGGTGGTGTTGGTGCTGTCGGACGACTCCTGCCAGCGGGACGGCAGCGGTGCGGGGGGAGAGACACAAACAGAGCGGGTCAGAATCCGGCCCGGCCAGGGACGGGGGCGGGGATGAGCCCGGCTGGGGCTCGGCAGGACCCCGGCGATGCCGGATGCCGCGGGAGGGGTGGGGGGGGGATCCCCCCGCCGTCGCCGCACCCCGTGCGCGATCCTCGTCCGCTCCAGCACCGCGTCAGCCCCCTCCCTGCCCTGCGCCATGGCTGATGCTGGGGGGAGGATGGAGGTGGAAAGCGGGGCCCCAAAGGACCCCGGGGGCTAACGAACGCGGGTGAGGCGAGAAGGGAAGAGAGGCAGCAATACCTTTATGCCGTCCGCGGGGTTATGAATTACGGTAGTTTGAGGCTCCTATGGGAGAAGGGAGAGAGACAGAGGCGGGGGGGGGGCGGGAGGAAGCGAGAGCCCAGGGGGGACAACGGGGGGGGGGGACGACGGAGCGAGCGGCACGCGGACGGGGGCGAAGAGAGACCCAGACCGGATTCGGGGAGGGGCAGAGGGGGGAGAGAAGCAGAGAGTCATTAGTCCAGCGAAAGCCAAATGGTTTAATTCACAGAAAGACAGCGGTGGGGTTGGGGGGCAAAGGGGGGAGAGAGCAGAGAGAGGGGGAGAGACGCAGCGGGACCCCGTGGATGGCCGAGGAGGAGCCGGCCGCGTCGTGGAGGGCAGCCCCGTGCCCGTATCCTGCACTCGCTGTGCTCGGGCATCCCTGTGCCCGCGTACTCACTGCGCCAGCTGGGGATCCCCGCGTCCGCATCCCACACGGGCTGGGCAGCCCCCTGCCCATGTCCTGCACCCTCTGTGCCGGCTGCGTCGCGCTGGCAGCCCCATGCCCGCATCCTGCACCCACCTTGTCGTCTGCACCGCCGGGGCATCCCCGCATCCCGCGGTGCCGGCCGGGCAGCCCCCGGCCCGCGTCCTGCGCTTACCTTATCGGCAGGGTCGTGGTGGGCAGCCCCAGCCCCGGGCCTGCACCCTGCACCCACCCTGCCGTCGGCATGACGGGGCGCCCCGTGGCCGTATCCAGCACCCGCCTCGCTGCGCCCATGGCACGGGACGCCACCTGCACCCACCTGGTCCGTATGGCAGGGGCACCCCTGCGCCCGTGTCCCGAGCCCCCGTCTCCATCCCCTTCCCCGCGACACCGTGTTCCCCCCCCCCATCCCCAGCGACATCAGGGACTGACGGACAGACAGACAGACAGCCGGCCGAGGCGGCGGGGGCGCATGGCAATGGATGGGATGGGCTGGCGGGATGGATCCGGCCGGGGTGGGATGCGGGGGGGGGGATGCTGGGGGCGGGGGGCACCTACCAGCGCAGCGGGTGGGAGCGTCCCCTTGGGGCTGGTGACGCCAGCGCTGCCTTTGGTGCTGTTGGTCTGAGGCTGGGGGGAGAGAGGGGGCACTCAGTGGCATGGGTTGGGGGTGGCCCCCCCCCCGCGCCCCCCCGCAGCCCCTCACCTTCACACCGTCCGCCTTCTTGTTCAGTAAGCTCTTAGCTGCTGCGGGGGGGGGGGGGGGGAAGAGCGTCAGCGGCTGTCCCCTCCCTTGGGGACAAGGGACACTGTGTGTGTCCCCAACCCTGACCCCTCCCTGGCCCCCCCACCCTGATGCCCCCCAGGTGTCGGCAACAGCCGCCACCCCAGTGTCGGGGGAGGGGAACACACTGGGAGGGGGGGTGTCCCCATCCTGGGGGGGTTCCCCATCCTGGGAGGGGTGTCCCCAACCTGGGAGGGGACACACATAAGCTGGGGGAGGTCCCCATCCTGGTGGCCCCCACAGGGGGGTGCAGGGCTGGCTTACCTTGGAGAAATGCAGAGAGGAAAGCGAGAGAGAGGGGGGGTGAGAGAGAAACGGAGAGGGAAAGGAGGAAAAAGGGAAAAAAACATAAAAAAAAAAAGAACATAAAAAAGATGAGTTGAGTCCGGGGGTGGGGGGGTGGCCCCCTGTGCCCCCCCGGTGTCACCCTGGAGGGGGACGAGGACGGGGCGAGGAGCTTCTGTCACTGCTATCAGGATCTCTGGCCAGTGGGGGGGGTGGGGACATGGAGGGGTGACACAAGTGGCCATGGCGGGGGGGTGTCACCTCAAGCATCTTCGTCGCTCCTCTGAGCTCGGGGACCCCCCCGCCGGCGGCACGGGGTGGCAGGGGCTGTGCGGTGACACATCGGTGACAGCAGGGTGGCACGGAGCATCACCCAATGGCGGGGGGGAAGGGGACACCCCTGCCCCCCCAGCGGACCCGTGTCCCCACAGGGGTCCCTGGTGGGGTGTCCCCAAGGGTCCTGGTCCCTCCTCCGAAAGCAGGCGGGCGCTGAGAGGTGGGGGTTTAAACCAGAGCCAAATTGGGGGGGGCCGGGGGGGATCCCCGGCGGGGGGGGCAGCTATAGCCCTTGGGAGGGGGGGGGCATGGTTTAAGACCCGCCAAGTGTTTCGCGGCGCCACGAACACCGGCTGCAGCTCTCGGGAAGCCGTGCAGGGGGGGCATGCGGGGGGGGGCACATGCTGGGGAGGGGGGAGGTGTGCGGGGGGGGACACACAGGGGGGGACACGGGGGGGGGACGACACGGGGCATGCAGCTGGTTTGCCCCCCTCCATGCGCCAGTGTGCCCCCCCTGTGTGTGGGGTGGGAGCAATGGGGGGGGCCACCCTAAAATTATCCCCCCCAGCTCCCCATTGCTGACCCAGGTGGGGATCCCCAGGGGTCCTCTGGGGGTGCCACCACAGTGTGTCCCCCTCCACCAGGGACCACCGGCCCGGAGGGGGGCACAAGCGCCCAAGCAGCCCACCCTGGGATGGGGACAGAGGGGAAGCACTGCGGGGGGGGGGTCAAGGGGCGGCACAAAGACCCCCTGGGGCCAGCCGAGGGGGTGACAGCGGGGGGGGACACAGTGGCATCTCTCAGTCCCCGTGGGGAGGGGGAGAGGCTGGGAAGGGGGTGCAGGGCTGGGGGCAATGCAGGGGGGCCATGCATGCGCTCCGATTTCCGAGGAGGGCACCCGAAACCCGTTGGGGGGGGGGAGTGGTGGGTGAGGAAGAGGATGGGGTGTAGGAGGGGGTACGAAGGATCTAGGGCGGGGGGGGGATGGGACACACAGAAACCAAGCGGGGCTGGGGAGGGGCCGGGGGGGCCCTTTGCGGACGCGTCTACCTTGTTCCACCAGCCCCAGGGGGGCCCCGGCGGCGGCCGCCGACATGGTTGGAGGAGCGGTGGTCTGTCTGCCCACTGCGGGCAGGAGACGGGCAGAAGAGAGAGAGAGAGGAGAGAAAGGGAGCAGAGCTCCTGTTAGGGGGGGTGGGGGCAGGCGGGGGGGAGGGGCTGCAGCCAGGACCCCCACCGTCCCACCCACCCCGCCCAACAAGTCTTGGGGTGCCCATCACCCCGGCCTCAGGCCTGGGAGTGGCTGGCGCTGCTCCATCGTTTTCCCCACCCCGCCCCGGTCCCCCCCACCAGCCACCGGAGTGGGGGGGGGGGGGGCACGGTGACCGGGCACTACCTGCTGCTG
The DNA here is from genome assembly GCF_963921805.1 of Phalacrocorax carbo. Classification (NCBI taxonomy): domain Eukaryota; kingdom Metazoa; phylum Chordata; class Aves; order Suliformes; family Phalacrocoracidae; genus Phalacrocorax; species Phalacrocorax carbo. The sequence continues at coordinate 378,235 of NC_087536.1, read as the reverse complement.
TGTGCGTGGGGCGGGGGGGGGGCCGGGTCCTGCCCCCCCCCTTGGCTAACACACACCCCCGTCCTCGCCGACAGGGAAAAAATTGGGGGGGTGGGGGGGGGTGAGGGTGTGGAGGGGAGAAAGAGAGAAAGACAGTGACAGAGAGAGGGGGGAGGGGGGCACCAGCCTCGGCGGGGGCTGCGGGCTGGGGGCTGTGGCCCCCGGCCCCCCCGGGCAACGGGAGCCCCCCCTTACCTGAGAAGTTCCTGGTGGCCAACATGGTGGTGAGGATGGCGCCCTGCAAGGGAGGGAGGGCGCAGGATCAGGCCCTGGGGATGGGGGGAGGCAGGATGGGGCCCGTGGGGTGCAGCGATGTGATGGGGGTGCAGGATGGGGCCCGTGGGGCGTGGCGATGCGGTGCGGGGTGCAGGATGGGGCCATGGCACAGTGGGATGTGCCGGGCAGGGGCAGGATTGGTCCCTGCTGCGCTGGGGACCGCGGGGGTGGGACTGGGGCCCGTGGCAGAGCACCGGGCACGGCGAGGCTGGGACCGTGGGGTGGCTGGGACAGGACCGCGCTGCACCAGGTGCTGCCACGATGCGGCCATACTGCACCGGGCACAGGCAGGGTGGGACTGTGCCCCACGGGAGGGCCGCGGGGCGGGGCGGGGCGGGGCGGTGGCAGGTGGGGAAGCACCGGGCACGGCCAGGGCCGGATCCAGCCCGCGCTCCTCGGTCTCACCTTGAGCTTCCTCCGGGCGTTGAACTTTTTCAGACACTCTACCGTCTCCTGCCTGTGCATCATGGAGGCCACGGTGGAGCGTTGCTGTGGGGGACAGGGGGGTCAGCGCCAGGCGCCGGTGGCCACCAGGCTGGGGGGGACACACATAAACCGGGAGGGGGGGGGGGGGCACGGACAGCACTTACGCAGACCCACGGGTGCTTGAGGGCTTCGTGGGCTGTGATGCGCTTGGCGGGGTTGATGGTCAGCATCTGGTTGATGAGGTTTTTCGCTTCGGGGGTGACCGTGTCCCACTCGGGTGAAGGGAACTGCGGGGTGGCGACGTGGTGGGGTGATGGCTGTGCCCCACTGCACCTGCGGCCCTGCGTCCCTCCCCCTCCCCATGTGTCCCCAACCAGTCACCGGAGGCGTGGCCCAAAGCCCTCCCCCAGGCTCTCCCTGGTGGTGATTAGCTGTAGTGTCCCTCAGTAGGTTCCAGGGTTAACAAGCCAGCTGGCTGCAGCGCGGAGGGGGTGCCTGGCACCAGTGACTTACGTCGTAGGCACCGGCCTTGATCTGTTGGTAGAGTTTGTGCTGGTCCTCGTCCCAGAACGGCGGGTAGCCCACCAGCAAGATGTACAGAATGACACCTGGGTGAGGGAAAGGGGGGTCAGGGCCGGGGGGGATGGGGCCCCCCAGCCTCCCCGTGGCTCCCTCCCGCCCTGCCCCAGGGAATTGGTGGCCCCAGGATGGCCTGTCTCCATGCCAGCCTCCAGGGTCCCACCAGGACGGCACCATCACCAATGGCAGCACCCACCCACCCACCTGGGAGAGCACGGCATGGCTGGGGCACATGGCACGGGGTGGGCACAGCGTGGGGACTGGTGGGACCGGGATGGGGACAGGGTGGAGCAAAGGATGAGGAATGGGATAGGGCTGGGGCAGGAACTGGGATGGGACCAGCATAGAACTTGGATAGGGTACAGGATGAGACTGGGGTGGGAGTGGGATGGGACGAGGATGGAGCCAGGAAGGGACCCGGAAGGGCCTTAGGATGGAACCAGGACTGAGATAAGGATGGGAGGGGGCCGGGATCGGGCCGGGATCCGCAGGCTCTTACCGCACGCCCAGATGTCCACAGGTTTGCCGTAGGCCTCTTTGCGCAGGACTTCGGGGGAGAGGTAGCCAGGCGTGCCTGCGAAGCCTGGGACGGAGACGGGCAGGAGCTGAGCCGCAGTGGCGGGGATGGGGACGGGGTAGGACGGGGGCGGGCACGGGGCTGGGGCACGGGCGTGGGGCAGGGATGTGCTGGGCACGGGGTAGGGACGCAGCGGGCACGGGGAGACGCAGCGGGCACGGGGGGATTTGGTGGGCACGGCATGGGGACAAGGTGGGCACGGGACCGGGACAGGGTGGGCAGGCTGCCTTGGGCATGGGGCACAGACATGGTGGGTATGGCACGGGACATGGTGGGCTCAGGGATACAGTGGGCACTGGGACGGGACGCGGTGGGCACGGGGACGTGGCGGGCACGGGGACACGGTGGGCACGGGGATGGGGATGCTTTGGGCATGGGGATACGGCGGGCACGGGGACCGGGGAGGTGGTGGGCACTGGGACGGGACGCGGTGGGCACGGGGACGTGGCGGGCACGGGGACACGGTGGGCACGGGGATGGGGATGCTTTGGGCATGGGGATACGGTGGGCACGGGGACCGGGAGGTGGTGGGCACTGGGACGGGACGCGGTGGGCACGGGGACGTGGCGGGCACGGGGACACGGTGGGCACGGGGATGGGGACGCTTTGGGCATGGGGACGCTTTGGGCATGGGGATACGGTGGGCACGGGGACCGGGAGGTGGTGGGCACTGGGACGCGGACGCGGTGGGCACGGGGACACGGTGGGCACGGGGATGGGGATGCTTTGGGCATGGGGATACGGCGGGCACGGGGACCGGGGAGGTGGTGGGCACTGGGACGGGACGCGGTGGGCACGGGGATGCGGTGGCACTCACCAAACCAGGCCTGCTGATCCCCTTGCACCTCGATGGCGAGGCCAAAGTCGGCCAGCTTCACCGCTGCCCCTTTGCACTTGCTGGCCAGGAGCAGGTTCTCCGGCTGCGGCGGGCGGCACCGGGGGCGGTGGGAGGAGGGCAGCGCAGGGCACGGGGGGGAAGCAGAGGGTGCTCTGCAGCCCTCAGGCGAGCCTCTGCCAGCCCCGTGCCACAGGCAGCTCCGCGGCTGCCCCGTGCCAAGGGCCCGGGGGTGCGTCACCCTGTGCCCCACCACCACCCCGTGTCCCACCCAGCATCACCCCGTCTCCCTCCCAGGCCCTGGAAGGGGAGAGAACCACCCTGTGCGGAGGGACGGACAGACAGACGGCGGGGGGGTGTCACTCACCTTGAGGTCCCTGTGGACAACCCCCATTTGGTGACAGTGGAGGACGGCCTCCAGGATCTGCTGGATGCAGTGGCTGCATGCAAATTTGGGGGGGGGTGTCAGGGATATGCTGCCCCCCTCCCCCGCTGCCACCACCTCCCGAACCCCCCCTGCCTGGGGGGGGGCACCTGGGACCTGCGCCCCCACCAAAACCGGCCCCCTGTGCCGCTGCTGGCACCCCGCTGTGCCCTGGGGGGGCCCTACAGAAACAGTCATCTCATACTGGGGGGGGTGCTGAGCTTGGCACCCCCCCGTACCCCTGCCTGGGGGGGGGGTCACCCCTGCAGGGGGTCACTGTCTGGGGGGTCACCCCTCGGTGCCTGTCAGGGGGTGCTCCCATTTTGGCACGGAGCCATGGGGGTCACCCTAATGGTGCTGCTGTGCCCCCCACCACCACGGGGACGCCCCACCCCCCCAAGCCCTGCTGCCGCCCAGACACCGGGGTCCCCCAGACAGGACTCACGGCGGGGGACGGGACGGGACGGGGGTGTGTGGGGAGGGCAGATGGAGACGAGACACGAAAGAAAGAGGGAAGGAGCGGGGGGATGAGAGGCTGAAATGGGGGTGAAGGGGGGGCCCCCGCCTGGCTGGGGGTGCTGGGGCATGGGCTGGGCAACCTCCCTGCGGGGGGGCGCAAAAAAAGGTGGGGGGGGGGGAGAAAAAGGAGGGAGGAGAGAGCCCCAAAGTGGGGTCCCAGCGAGGGGAGCGGGGGGCCGGGAAGCGGGAAGCTCCGGCGGGCAGGGGCAGCGCAGGGGGCACGGCCCCCCCCCCCGTTATACTGACCTGCGGCTCCCTCTGCACAGGGGCAAAGTGATGGGTGGGAGAAACGCGTGCTAATAGCTCATGGACACAGTGACTGCAAAACAAAACGGGGGGCGGGGGCGGGGGGTGGGACAGGGGCAGGGTGGGGTAAGGAGGGGTGGGACAGGGGCAGGATGGGGGTCAGGTTGGGGGTGAGGAGGCAGGAGTGGGGGGCGGGATGGGGGGCAGGTTGGGGGTGAGGAGGCGGGAGTGGGGGCAGGATGGGGGGCAGGTTGGGGGTGAGGAGGCAGGAGTGGGGGCGGGATGGGGGGCAGGTTGGGGGTGAGGAGGCAGGAGTGGGGGGCGGGATGGGGGGCAGGTTGGGGGTGAGGAGGCGGGAGTGGGGGCGGGATGGGGGGCAGGTTGGGGGTGAGGAGGCAGGAGTGGGGGCGGGATGGGGGGCAGGTTGGGGGTGAGGAGGCAGGAGTGGGAGGCAGGATGGGGGGGCAGGTTGGGGGTGAGGGGGTGGGAGTGAGTGCCGGGATGGGGGGGCAGGTTGGGGGTCAGAGAGGGGTGAGAATGGAGAGGAATGGGATGGGAGTGGGGGGCAGGATGGGGGACAGGGGTGGAGCGGCAGGGGAGGGGGATGGGGGGGTCCAGGGGCAGGTTGGGGGGGGGACAGGAGGCAAAACACAGGAAAAAGGGGGTGCCGGGGGGGGCAGCGAGCAGAGGGGCAGTGGTGGGACAGACAGACACACGACGGACACACGGACACGCACAGAGCCCGAGCGACGCGTGATGGGAGACAGGGAGGGACGGGGATGGGGGCAGGTTGGGGACAGACGGGGGGGGGGCACGGGGTGGGGGGACGGGGAGAGGTGGAGATGGGGGGAACGAGAGAGGGGGAGAAACAATGTTGTGAAAGCCCAGAGACCACGGGGACGGGCACACGGCAGGCACACAGGGCGTTGGGGGCTCGGTACCGGCACAGGGGGGCCCTGGGGGCCCCCCACCTGCCACCAGCCCCCCCCCAGCACATGTCATAACAGCACCAGGCCTCAGCGGCGGGGGGGAGCATGGGGTGGGATGTGGGGGGGTGCCTGGCAGCAGGATGGAGCCAGTGGGGGGGCTATAATAATGGGGGGGCACCCCCCCCACCCAGTGGGTGTCCCCCGCCTGCCTTGCTGGAGCTGCCCCATCCCTGCAGCCCCCAGGGGAGGGCACTGGGGGCCTGGGGGTACCCAGGGGGGTTTAGGGGGGGGAGTGTGGGGGGGCACGGGGACTCACCTGGCATCAGCTTCGCTGTAGTACTCCCGTGCCACGATGTCCTCAAAGAGCTCGCCGCCGGTCACCCTGCAATGCAGCCGGGGCACCCCGTCACCCCGGGACCCCGTGTCGCCCCGGCGTCTGGGCACCCCCAATCCCCCCCGTGACCCCCCGATACCCCCCCCAGCCACACTCACAGGTCGAAGACGAGGTAATGGAAACCCTCCTCCGAGATGCTGTCGTGGAGCCGCACTGCGGGGACAGGATGGGGACGGGGACGGGCTCAGCCGCGGCCCCGTGAGCCCACAGCCCCCCCGGGCAGCTGCCACGCATGGCACATGCATGTCTTTGTCACACGTAGCCCTCACACCTGCACCCAGCGTGTCCCCGGGGGGGGGACGACCCGGCAGGACCCCAGGGGTGGGACCCTCTTGTCACCAGGGTGGCACCCAGCACGTCCCAGGGGGCCCCCAGCAGGACCCCAGGGGGGGGCCCAGCATGTCCCAGTGGTGACACTCAGCAGGACCCTGCATATTCCCAGGGTGGCACACCCCCACGGTGGCACCCAGCAGGACCCCACGGCTGGGACCCCCCGCCATGTCCCCAGGTGGGCACCCTGCGCACCCCCACGGCGGCCCCACTCACCGATGTTGGAGTGCTTCAGCAGCCGGCAGATACGGGCCTCCCGCTCCAGCTTCTGGTGGTCTGGGGACACAGGGCTCAGCCAGGGCACTCGCCCCACGCGTGTCCCCACACACCCCCCCGGCCCCCCCGCCGGCCCCACCCCTCGGCCCCATCCCGGGCAGCCCGCAGGTGCCCACGTGTGAGTGCACGTGGCTCTGTGGGTAGGTGTGCGGGGGGGTGTGTGTGTGTGTGTGCATGCACACATCGGGGGGTGCACGGGGGGTGCGCACGTCAGGGGGTGCGTGCTGGTGTGCGTGTGTGGGGACTGTGCACGCGTGTACCGGTGTGCGTGGGCGTGTGCCTGTGGGCGTGCGCACGTGTGCGTTGGGGTGTCTGGGTATGCACCCGTGCGGGTGTGCGAGCCTGGGCAGGTGTGCACACACGTGTGTGGGTTGTGCAGTTGTGTGTGTTTATGCAGCTGTGCATGTGTGCACGGATGTACATCTGCGCGGTGTTGTGTGTGTGTGTGTGTGTGGACGTGGTTGTGGGTGTGCAAGCACACGTGGCTGTACCTGTGTGTGGTTGTGCACATGTGTGAGTGTGCACCTGCGTGTGGCTGTGCACGCGTGGGCGTACGTGTGGTTGTCGTGTATGTGGGGTGTGGTACGTGTGCCTGTAGGTGTGCACGCCTGTGCAGGTGTGCCGCATGTGGCTGTACCCATGTGTCTGGCTGTACCTGTGCACACGGGTGTACTCCTGTGCACAGCTGTACCTGTGTGTGTGAGCACATGTGCATGCAGCTGTACATCCACGTGGTTGTACCCATGTGCGTGGCCGTACCTGCGTGTGTGGCTGTACTTCTCTGTGTGGCTGTACGTGTGTGCACACCCATGTTTGCCACCGTGTAAGCGTGCGGCTGTACCTGTGTATGCCTGTGTGCCAGGGTGCGCGGCTGTCCCTGTGCGTGGCAGTACCTGTGTGCAGCCACGTTTGCCCCTGTACAAGCGTGCGGCTGTCCCTGTGCATGGTTGTGCCTGCGTATACACGTGCACCGGGGGTGCAGCTGTACCTGTGTGCGGCTGCCCCCAGCCCTGCTGTACCACGCTGCTGCCGGGGGGGGTGGCTCCGGGGGCCGGGGGGGCCGGGCAGGGACAGGCAGGGCGAGTATAACCCCGGCTGTGCGCGGGGAAGGGCTGTGCTGGGCGGGGAGGGCACACGGACACGGGCGTGCACCTGCTCACACACCCCTGCACACGCGTGTGTGTACGCACACGTGCATAGCCATGATCACACACAGCTCACATGCAGTACACGCCCCCGCCTGCACACACATGTGCGCGCACACCCATGCACGGCCTGCACAGACACGATGTGCACACGTGTGGGTGCACACCGTACTCACACACAGCGAACACACGCTGCTCACACCTGTGCACACACGCGGCCAAGGTACACACACGTGTGTAGACACACAGGCTACACCCCCACGCACTCAGTACAACCGTACTCTGCCTGCCCACAGGTGTGCACACCCCCACGCCTACACCCGCGCACGCTGTGCACACACACGCCCCACACCTGCACACACCCCAGGCACACCCTGCTCGAGTGTGTGCGCACACAGAGCGCGCACACAGGCGCTGCTGAGGTGTGCGCACACCTGTGACACAGGACGCACCCACGCCCTGCTCACCCGTGCGCGCACACATCGCCCCATGCACGCAGCGCACACACCTGTGCGCACACACCCCACCGACGTGTGCGCACACCCACGCTCACACACGCTTCCTGCTCACACCCGTGTGCTCACACCCCTGCACACCGAGCACACACCCCTGTGCTCGCACACGCTCGTGCACCTCCCCACTGCTCACGTGTGCACACGTGCACACCCATGAACACACGTGTGTGTGCGCACACACCCATGAACGCACACACGCACACATCTATGAGCACACACAGAGCTCGCACCGGTGCAAGCACGCGTGCCCGTGCACACACACGCACGGCCACCTGTCCACACACACCCCCCGACGCACACACCCGTGCGTGCACACCCCTGACCTGTGCACGCACACGTGTGCACACGCAGCCTGCTCACACGAGCGCACACCCCGCAGGGGACACCACGGGTGCTGCAGGGCCCCAGGGGATGCTGTGGGGCACCGAGGGGCAGCCCGGAGCTGGGGGGGGGGGGGCGTGGCCAGCCGGACCCCACGGGGCAGCGAGAGGGGTGGGGGATGGGAAGGGCCGGATCCAGCCCCCACGGAGCACCCCGCACCCCCAGCTGGCACCCTCTGCCACGAGCACCGCGGGTGTTGCGGGTGCCGTGGGCGTCACCATGGGCACCGGGGAGACCGTGCTGGGGGTGGTCCCAGGGGCACCCACCCCACAGGTGCCGGGGGGTGTCACGGGGATGTCCTACCTCTGGCGGAGAGCTTTTTGGTGTTGATGATCTTGGCGGCGTACTCATGGCCGGTGCAGAGCTTGACGCAGCGCCGGACCACCGAGAAAGCCCCCCTGGGGAGGGGAAGAGGCTCAGCGCCCCCCGCCTGCCTCAGCCCCCCCCCCCGAAGCAGGCACAGGTGGGCTCCCACCTGTGACTCAGCACCCCATGGCCGGGGGCTGCGCCGGCCGTGACTCAGCACCCAGGGGGTGAACCCCGACACCGGGTGGGGGGCCCCGACGCTGCTCGGCCCCACCCCAGGCACACCGGGGACCTGCAGATGGGGGGTGCTGGGGGGTACCGGGATGGTGGGGGGCTCAGTAGGGCAGGCGCCTGGCGGAGCCCGGGGACCGACATCATGGAGGGGGTCGAGGGAAGGCTCGGCACTGGCAGCCCGTTGCCATGGGGACGGTGGGTGGCCCGGATGGCGGCGGTGGCCATGGTGGTGGTGATGGCGGTGGTGGTGGCGGTGTTGGTGGCGATGGTGATGGCGATGGTGATGGCGGTGGTGGCAGCGGGCACAGGGCACGGCTGCGGGCACGGCGGGGCACGGGGAGCCCGCGCCCCTGGGGACAGGGTCGGGGATGGGGACAGCGCGGTTGCGCCCACGCTGGGCACGGCACCCACTCGCCAGCAGCCCCTCCAAGTGCCACCCCCGCCTGTCCCCTCCCAGGACCAACGACCCTGCCTGTGCCCTCCCCACCGGGGTCCCCAGGGCAGCACCCACTCCTGGGGGGGGTCGGCGTCGGGGTGGGGGGCACAGAGGGGACCCTTGCAGGGCACGGCTCCCTGAGCTGGGACACGGCAGAGGCCGGCAGCACCCCGGCCCTGCTGAGGGTCCCGCGGGGGAAACGTGGGCCCCGGGAGGCTGGGGGCCAGGCCAGCCCCTGCCACTGCGCCGGGTCCCCACGTCCTGGGACACCGAGGGCCCCGCGCTGGCCGGGACGGCGGGGACCCTGCCACCGCCGGAGGACGAGGGGGAGCTCCCCGGGGCCTGGCAGCCCCCCATCCCCTCCCCACGCGGCCCCGGGGACAGGGGAGACGGTGGGCGCCAGCTCCTGCGGGAGGGACGACAGCCATGGAGCCCCCCCGTGCCTCACTTTCCCCACCGGTGGGGGGGGGCAGATGTCCCCAACGATCCCGGCGTGGGCGGGGGGGGACACGCGCGGTGGCTGACATGGCGGGGGGGGGGGGGGGGAAGACACCACGTTGCCATGGCAACCAGGACGAGCTGGATTTTGGGGAGAGCGAGGGAATAGCCCCCGATGGCACCATGTGTGTCCCCCCCTACCCCCAAAGGGACTACAGCTATCCCTGCAAAATGTCCCCCTGCTAATGGGGGCCCTCCCGGTGTCCCCCCCTACCAAAGAAGTCTGCCCCCCTGCCCCCCCCCCCAAGTTTTACCTCCCCCCAACCCTGCACACCGGTCGGGGGGATCTGCCCCCGCCATGGTCTTCAGGGCAAATGAGCCACCCCAAAACAAGCTCTTCCTCAGCTCCCCCCAACACCCACCCCGAGGGGGGTGTTGATGGATGCTTGGGGGTGCCTGGGGGGGTGGAAGGACCCGTGGGGGATAGGGGGGATCTGGGGGTCTCTAAGGTCTGGGGGGGCGGGAGCAGAAGGGCTGACATCTATAAGGACCAACCTGGGGGGGAGAGGGGGAGGGGGTAGCTGATTTTGGGAGTTATATAAGGCCCAAAGGGGTCTAACGGGGGCTGGAGGATGAGAGGGGTCTATAAGGACTAAAGGGGAGATATGGATGAGGGGTCTATAGACATGGGGGAGGGGCCTGGAGAGATTGGGGGGCCTGTAGGATGGGGGGCGTCTAAAAGGAGCCAGTGCCTATAAGGGCTCAAGGACGGTCTGGAGGATGAGGGATGTCTATAGGGACCGGGGGGCTATGAGGGCTCGGGGAGGTGTGTCTCTCAGGACTGGGGGGGGGTCTGAAAGGACCGGTGTGGCTATAAGGGCTGGGGGGGGGGGTATCGGTGAGGGCTTTGGGGAGGTCTGGAGGGATGGGGGTCTATAAGGACCAGGGCGGCTATAAGGACCAGGGGATCTGGAGATGTAAGGGTTCTGTGAGGATGGGGGGGTCTATAAGGGCTGGGGGGGTCCGTAGGAGCCAGGGGTGGGATGGGGAATGCTGGGGGATCTATGAGGACTGGGGGGTCAGGAGAGATGGGGAGGCTTAATAAGGATGGGGGGTCCGTAGGGTCAAGGGCAGCTGTAAGGACTGAGGGGGGTCTATAGGGATGGGTGATGGGGGACTGGGGGGGCTTTGGAGGGGTCTGGGTTGACCGGGGCATAGCTAAGGACTGGGGGGGGGGGGGGGGGGTCAGGAGAGATTGGGGGAGGTCCTGTAAGGATGGGTGGAGGTCCCTGCGGCCGGAGCTGGGGGGGGGACGCTGGGGGCAAGGGGGGCAGGTACCGGACCGGGGGAGGGAGCAAGGCCAGTACGGGGGGGAGGGCAGTACCGCGCGGGGGGGGGCCGGCGGGGGGGGGGGCTGGGCAGGGCCGGTCCCGAGGGGGGGGGGGGCGCGGTTGGGGGGGATGGGGGGGGCCCCAAAGGGAGGGGGGGGGGGGATGCGTCACGTCTGCAGCGAGCGGCGGCCAGAACCCCGGGCAGCGCCCCCCGCCCCCCGCGCTCCGCCCGCGGCCGGGCCGGGGCCGGGGCCGCGCCCGGGGCCGGGCCCGGTACCGGCGGCCCTTACTTGCCGATCTCCTCGTAGAGCTGGTACTCATCGGTGAAGCGGGTGCAGGGCACGGTGGTGGCCATGCTGCCGCCGCGCCGCGCCGCAATGAGCCGCCCCGGCACCGGCTCCGCTCCGGCTCCGGCTCCGCCTGGCGCGGGGGGGCGGGAGGAGGCGCTGCCGGGCCGGGGGAGGCACCGGCCGGGGGAGGCACCAGCCCGGGACAGCCCCCGCCGCCCCCTCCCCCCGCCCCCCCGCCTGGGATCCCCCCTCCCCCTCCCGGGGCACCCCCCGCCTCGGACCTGCCCCCGCGCCGGGGACCCCTCCCCCCCCCCCCACGCCCGCCGGTCCCCATCCGCACCCCCCCGCCTCGGGGTTGGACCCCCCAGGGCCCCATGACCAACCCCGCCCCCGGACCCCTTTATCACAAATCCCCCCCACAGTTTGGGGGGGACCCACATCCACCCCCGCAAAAAGCCCCATATCCGGATTCCCGCCTCCCAATATCCCCGCATCCAGACCCCCTCCCACGGACCCCACATCCCGCCCCACAAATGACCCCAAATCCAGACACCCCCCCGCCCTGAGGACCCCCTCCACCTCCCCAACAGGCCGCCATATGCCGACCCCCTCCCCGGGATCCCCCCGCCCCCCAATATTGCCATATCCAGACCCCTCCCAGGGGTCTTGCATTCCCCCTAAAGGACCCCAAATCCACCCCCCCGATCCCCCCCCAAAAGACCCCAATATCCAGACACCCCTCCCCAAGGACCCCGCATCCACCCCCTTCACCATCCCCCTGCATCTCACCACACACACCCCTGGGGAGACCCCCCCCCGTGCCCCCCCAACACCAAGCCCCCCCCCCAATGTTACCCCAAACAACCCCTCCAGACTCCAACCCCCTCCTAAGCAGAACACGCGGGAGGGCTCGGGGGGAGGGCAAAAATCTGCCCCCCCCCCCAAGGGCACCTTGAAGCCCCCCAATGCCAGAGACATGCTGGGGGGACAGTTTTTTTTGGGGGGGGACACACACCCACCCTCCCAGAGGCCACCCTGGAGGCCACCAGCAGCCAGGGCCTGGCTGGGGGTCCGGGACAGTGGGGGGTCCTTGCCCCCCGCCGCGGGCACACGTCACCCGTGGGTGCCGGGGGGCGCGGGCAGGCGGGTGCCCACCCCGGGGCGAGCGCGGGTGGGCGGCTGGCGGCTGGCGCTGCCGTTGCCATGGGGACCGTGGGCGGCCGGGGGGTGCTGCGCCGAGCCCGGTTATATTTGTGCATCGCCACCGAGAAATCTCAGCGCCCGGCGCGGGGGAGAAGGGGGGGACGGGGACAGCGGGGCGGGGAGCGGTGGTGAGAGACCCCGAGGTCGGCACCCCCAAAGCCACCGGGGACCTGGCACCCACCCAAACAAATCCAGCCCCCGCTCCCCCCCGGGATCCCATAGCCACCCACCAGGGGCCCTCAAATCCCTGCCCCATCCAGGGATCCCATATCCACCCCCCAAAAGGACCCCCAAAATCCAGCCTGTCCAGGGATTCCACATCCACCCCCCAAGGACCCCCAAAATCCACCCCCCAAAAGGACACGCAATCCAGCCCCCGCCACCCCGCTGGTGGGTGCACGGCGGGGGGAAGGACACGGTGGACACCTGCTGACATCTCCAGTGTCCCCCTGGGGTGACCCCCCCCTTTAAGCGGGTGGTGTCAGGGGGGCTGGGGCACACGTGTCCCTCCCCAGCGGTGACCCCGAATCACTCGCAGACCCCGTGCTCCAGAAACATCTTTATTGCAAACCAAGGTGAAGGGAGGATAGTTGGTGGGGGCAAGGTGATGGCCGGGGACCCCCAGCCCATGCGACCCAGGGTTGGGGGTCGGGGAGAAGCTGCAAGAGCCAGGCTGGGCCTGGGGCGGGCCCAGGGCTCCCACGTGCCCCCCCCCCGGACACCAAAGTGTCATGCCAGGGAAGCCCAGAGGTTTTGGGGGCTACTGCCCACTGGTACTGGGGGGCTGTTGGCCACAAGGGCTGGGCCCCTAACCAGCTGCCAGGGACCCCCGAGTGCAGCCTGGACCCGCCCCGCCCCACCAGGGTGCTGTGAGTGACCCCCCCGCTGCTCCCTGCTGAGCCCCCACGGAAGCGGGGAGCAAACCCTGGGGGCCGGCGGAGCTCTCTGCCCACCACCAAGGGGGCCGCCCACACCTGTGCACCCTGGGCCCCCTCCGGCAATGGGCTGAAGGGGGGTCAACCCAGGAGAAGCCCACCCCCACCTTCCCCGTGCTGGATGGGGCCCTCTGGCCGGGTGGGGGGCAGGGGCGGTGCAGCACCCATGGGAGACCCCAGAGCAGGGCCCGGCGAGGGGGGCAGCAGGCAGGCAGGGCAGTGGGCAGGGTGCGGGCAGGGGCAGGGTCTCTCTCCCCAACACGTGCCCCCCGCCATTCCCGCTGCCTGCACCCAAGCTGTGGGGAGCACAGCGCCACCTGCGAGGGGCGAAGCTGCCCTGTGCCAGGGCAGGGGCGGGGGGGGAGGGATCTGCACCCCCAGAAGCCCCAAAAGAAGCATCTTCAACCACCAGAAATAATAATTATGTCACCGAACAAGCTCCGACTATTCCTGAAAAACAACAGAGCCGTCGCCAGTGCGAGGCGAGGAGAGGAGAAGGGTCCCAGCCGCTCGGGTTGCCTTGGTGACGGGACGTAAATCTGCATTCGCCAGGTTTCCCCGCACACACATCAAACCCCCAAGCCCGACGCGGGGTGGCGAAGGCAGTGGAAGGGCACTGGCAGCATGTATCATCGGCGAGCGGGTTACGGGTGCCGGTGTTGGGTGCGAGGGTCCCGGCTGGGGCGTCCGGGTGGGTTTCTCCTCTCCCCGCTTCGTTTCTAGGCTGTTTTTCGCCACCATCAAAACTGCACAGCGCCAGGGGATATGTTGAACATGGAGGGGTCGAACTTCTGGCCGCGGAAGGGAGAGCCCTCGGTGTCCCAGCCCTTCTTCAGCATCTCGTGCACCTTCTGCGAAGAGGCCGCAGGCTCCCATCAGGCCGGGGCTGACCCCACATCTTGGCCCGCGCCCCCCACCCCAGCCGAAGGTGCAGGCTTACCCCGTGGGTGTCAGGGCTGCGTGGCCACCCCATGCATCAAAAGGGGTTTTGGGGCTCAGCGACAGCACCCCTCTGCCCTGGGTGCAAGCACCTCCCTGCTTCGCCCACCCTCCCTTCGTCTGCCCAGGAAAGGGCAGCTGGCCCATGGGGCCGGGAGGGAGCGATGGGCAGCGAAGGGCAGCTCCTCGGTCGGGCTGAACCCAGACCCGCATGGGTTCACCCCAGAGCAGAGGCAGCAGGGAGTCAGCCGGGCCAGCTCCAGATTGGGGTGTGTCGCCAGTGCAGGGGGGTCTGGGCTCACAGATGTTTGCAAAGTGCCGGGAAGGGGAAGATGGGAGCGTGCAGGTAAAAGACAGGGACTCGCAGAACCTCACACCCCCAAAATGGGGGGACGTTGCGCAAGGAGGAGCTCTGAGGTGGAGCAGAGCTGCGGAGCTGCCCCACGCCGCACCCTTTGACCGGAGATGGGACCAACGGAGGAGCTGGAGGGCATGTGGCAGGGCAGGACTGGGCTGGCGGCACGGGGCAGCCGGCACCTACCAGCTCGTGGCTCTGGGGCTTGCCCTGCAGCTTCTGGTGGTAGTCGAAGGTGAGGCGGTCGAGCACAGCGTGCTCTTCCTCATCCACCGTGGCCATGGAGCGCTCCTTGTTGATCTTGTCGATGTCGATCTGCTCCTCGCCCTCCAGGATGGCGTTCCACCAGTACTCATCCCCTTTGTTCAAGCTGATCTGGGGACAAAGTGTGGGTCAGAGGAGAGCAGGGAGAGGCGCCCCCATCCTGCCCCTGGGGTGTGTTGTCCCCCGCCCGCCCCACACCTCCGTGGCAGCGATGCTGTGAGCTCGGACGTGCCCCTGCATCACTCCGCAGCGCGGCTTGGGCTTGCCCATGAGCAGAGGTCCTGCTGACCACTGATCAAGCCCCAGGTCCCCCCCACAGCTGGCAGAGGGGGAGGAAGGCTTGTCCCTCCCTCCCTCAGCAATCCAAGGGCTTTGCACAACCCCACCACAGCCCTTTGCGGTGCCAGCTCAGGCCTCTGGGCTGGACGGCGCAGCCAAAATCTCATCCTGTGCCGCAGCTCGAGGCCAGGACAAGGGCACCCTGCAGGGCCCTGCCCATGGGTAACGCCAGCCTGGGGCTGTGCAGCCGACGCTGCGGCCGCAACAGGGCCCGGAGAGCCAGGCTGGCTCGTCTGCAGCCCGCCAGGAGCCGAGAGCCGAGAGAGGACCTGGTGGAGGGAGAGGCCCTGCCCGGTGGAGTGCGGGAGCCCAGGTGCTCCCAGCGTCGCAGCACCGTGATTTCACATTTTGCTAACCCAGAAGGAGCCCTCACCTCAGCTCCCCCGGGACTCGCTCCACGGGCGGGAGAGCAGGGCAGCAAAGGAGGTGAAGATGCCACGCTCTGCTCCATGCTGCCCCTGCTCGCTGCCAGCACCCACCTCCCGCGGCACTGCGGCCCATCGGCCAGCCCCGGAGGGACGGTCCGAGGAGAGGGGACATCCCCTTGCCTCCAGCGGACATCCTTGCTGCCCAAAGGCGCCGGCCATTGCCGTGGGCCTCCCTGACGCGCGGAGCCAGACGGCCGGAGGGGCTGTGCTGGGTGCCGGTGGGCGCTGGCGTGACTGGGGCATCCCGCACCGGGAACCCCGACTTGCTTCTTTTTTTGCCAGGAGGGGTGGGTTTCTTTCTCTTCTATTATTTTAGCAATAATCCCAGCAGCAAGGAAGATTTATGGCGTTCATTGGCCTCTGCAAAATCATCAATAAAGGCAGACAATACAATTTAGTGAAACCTCCCTGGAAGCTCAACAGCTCTGGAGGGGAAAACACGGGCAGCCATTAAAGTTACGAAGCCGGGCGTCTGTCTACGGTGGAAAGAAAAGGAACCAATTAATACGGGAGGGGGTGGCTGGGGCTTAATCCTTCTGGGAGAGCAGAGCCGGTAAAATATTCCAGTTTGGGGAAGGCGTTAGTTTTTCCAGCTAGACAGATGTGCTTGTTCTCCTCTTAATTGCACAGTTCCACTTTCGAGGGAAGGAAGAGCCGCTGAGGATTTGCTCGTGGGCTTCCCAACCCTGGGTGGGCAGATGGGGGAATGACAAGCTCCCCGGGGAACGCCGTCCCCTCGGCTGGCCCAAGCCTGTGGCAGAGCACCCTCCGGGCTCGCCACTGCTCCTCCGGGTTTGAAATAAGAGGAAATGTCCCCACGGTGCTGCTAGTGAGGCGCGAGCGTCCCCAGTGATGGCTTCAGTGCGAGCCATGCTCCCACGGCACGGCTGCTGAGTGCACGCAGCAAGGCCCCTTCGGTATGTCCCCACCAGAGCCAGGCCAGCAGCACAGCAACGAAGGGACACTGGAGGACTTCGTGGCTTATGAGGCATCAGCCCACCTCCATCCCAGAGCACCAGGGGAAGGAAAACCCACCCTATCTCCATTCCCTACCAAACCCCCTTCCTCCCCCAGCACCCCACCACTGTCGCCCAGCACTGGCAGACCCCAGGAAACCCCTCGTCTGCAGGCCACCCCTGGCGAAAGACAGCGGAGCTGTCACCGCGAGCGCCAGCCCAGGGATCGTGCGTGGCCCTCGCTTTATTTACCGCATACTGTTTCCCACCCTGCTGGGAAGACAGAATTATTCATTTCCTCGCCAGCTTTTCTGCGGTGCTCATTGCTACAGCACTGAGTGCTTTGCAAACAATAATTAATTAACCTCTGCAGCCCGCCTTGTGAGCACGGGGGAATTTGCTCATCCCCCTTTATCCCAGGGGGAGAGATGTAAAAGTGGGACTTGCTCCGAGGCCCCACTTCCTGATGTGAGCCTCCGAAATGCCCACAGGCCAGGGCAAAGCTCTCTCTCAAACCTTGAGTCTGGGGTTTTGCGGCTCAAAGTGGTGCTGGAGCACTCACTGTGGACAGGTCCAGCCTCCAGGACGGGAAGCACAGGCTCAGGTTGATTTCTCGGACACACTTCTGCCAACGGTCTCTGTTGATTCAGCCCAGCGGCTCAGCCAGGGGCACACGGGCTACAAGAGCTTGGGGTGACGGAGCCATGGGCGGGAGCCCCTCCCGGCACTTGGGTGCGAGAAGGTTGAGGTAAGGGAGAGCCGAGAGGCTGTGGCAGATCTCTGGGCAGTGCCCGTCCTCACCCACCCGCAGAGGAAGGCTCTGGCACTCAACCGACAGCACCATGCAAGGCTGCATGCTCCCTCGGGGAGCGCTCTAGAAACCCTGGGGGGCTCCAGGAGGCAGCAGGGCTTTTTTTCACAAGGACAAACCTCGACCTGATCATGTTTCTCACTTCAAGACAAGGCAAAAGCTTTGCCTGCGCTTGAAGCTGCCACATCAAGTTTCCCAGCCGACAGGTCAGGCTGACCCTCCAGGGTCCTAGAAATGCCGGTGGCCATTTGCCAGAGGAAGGATCAGGTCCCTGCGGCACGCCTGGGCTTTCGGTCCAACTTCGGCTCTGCTTTTTAGGCTGGAGTGTCCCAAGGGCCTCCTGAGGCTGTAGGGAGATCCTTCACCTACAGCCGAAAGGGGTAAAGCCCAGCTGACTCTTTTGGGGTGCACAGGGAGGCAGGAACAGCCTCTGCAATGGCAGCCTGAGGAAAGGGAGGCTTGCAGGGGGGACACCTCTGCTGTTGTACCCAAAGCCGTGTCCTCGTGCCACAGTGCTTGTGTTCCCAAAGCTGGTGTCTGAGACATGAGCTGTCAGCCAAGCGGGGAAGGGGCTGCTCCCAGGCCAGTACGCTCAGCAAAGCACGAGGGCTGGGTGAGCATGGATCGCAAGAAGGATCGCTGCAGGCAGAGGTGGGCACATGGCAGGGACAGGACACTCGGCAGGCATGTCTGCGGCCAGGAGGGATCCTCCAGCAGCACAAAAAGAGCGTGACAGGCATCATCGGCACAGACACGGCATCATCTCACATCTCCACGCCCTGCCGGGAGGGTCACAACCCCTTGTTGCCAGTGCTGGGCTTCATCATAGCACAAGATTTCTTCCCCAATCCTAAATATCTTGCCGAGCTGGAGAGATGCTGCCAAGGGATGTAAGTAGGTCTTGGAAAAACAACCTCTCACCACCTGCTTTCCTTCTGGAACAACAGCAGCCGTTCCCCCAAAAGTCAGCAGGAGATGTTTAGGGGGTACGGAGGAGGAAGCAGGTGATGTTTCCAGCAGTGTGTGGAGGGCAGGGTGGAGGGAGAGCACCACAGATTATTATTAACTTGGCCTCACGGCTCACAAGATGACGAACCGAAGAATGTAATAGCTGTTCAAGGCAGGGCTTGGTGACAAAAGCCCAGGCGTGGATAACAAATGCTGGAGAGGAGGAGAAAAACTGAGGGAATGGGGGGAAAAAATCCTCAACAACGAAAATAATCCCAAAACGTGTTGTGCACAACACCCAGCGGAGATTTCTAAAAACAGCTCGTGTGAAGCTATTTTAATCTCACTTTTGACAGGCGAGCGGGTGTGACAGAGAAGGGAGAACACAGGGATTATACGCGGGACCGGGGCTCCGGCGCGGCGCCGCAGGCAGGGGTGTGAGTCTGGGACATGATCCCAAGTGGGAGGATGTGCGGACAGAGTCCCCGCCACGCATTGCGGGCATCGGCGGAGCGCTCCCCTTTGAAACAACGCCCGCTGGGTTTCTGCCACAGCCGGGCTGTTGTGCAAGCCGCAAGTGTGCCAAAGGCCGAGATGGGAAACCCGGTGGTGCTCAGCCCAGGCTCTGGGAGGGAGACCCTCACAGAGCAGGGAGGGAAAGGCAGAGCGGTCCCTGAGCACCCAGAAAAGGGGAGCGCTGGGGTTGCTGGAGGGTGGGCAGACGTGTAGTGAAGAGGATAAGGTGACAAGGACATCAGATACGATGGGGAAAGCAATGCCAGCAGGGGTTATAAGGCAAATTAACCTTCTTATGATAAGAGCTGGGGGAAAAAGGGAGGCTAGTTAATGAGACTCCATGAACGGATGGCCCAGAAGGGAGCTGAGCAGGGGAAGCCAAGGACACGAAAGGCAGCTGTAACAGCCACCCGGAGAGCACAGGGATCTCAATGATCCTTGGCGTGTCCTCCAAGAGTGCCCGGGACTCAAGAGCCTCTCTGCACAGAGCTGGGACTTTCCCAGATGGACAAGACCAAGGAGGAGAGATTTCACCTCCTCGTGGCATGGATCAAGCTCTGCCCGACGGGATTGCCTCAACTCACAGACCACAAAAACATGAGCACACGCAGGTTTTTCTCCGGACAGAGCCGCCGAGGTGCCCCAAGCAGTAACCAAAGCAGCCGGGATCTCCTCAGACGACTCCGCTGGTGCTGGCTGACTTCGGTTTCAGCTGCATCCCCGCCCTGGGTCCCGGGGAGGGAAGCCAGGTGGCACCTTGTGGCATCTTGCAGGAACGAGACACTCTCGACTGCTGCATTTGGAGATCCCATGGAGCCGCACAACATGTGGATGCACAAACTTGGGTACAGAAAGGGCCCGTACGCCCCGTCAGCCCTCCAACCAAACCCAAACAGCTCCCATCCAGTCCCCTCCAAGGCACGGAATGAAGCAATTCATTAACACATGCCTGGGTGCCTCCTGATGAATGAATCGGGAGGAGTCGCAAACCACTTTTGGCTACTCTGCGCACAGAAAAAGGAGATGCTCTTGGGCGAGAATTACTCACTCTGCTCCAGTTACCTTACAATTCTTCAAGCAAAATTTCATCCCACCATCAATATGTTGGCAGCCAGCTGGAGATCCTCACAACCCTGTGCTCATGCTAATTTGAGGCAAGACCCAGCTCCAGGGTTGGAGGTAACGGGACCGCTCCCCGCACTGCCCGCAGCCGCTCCAGAAGGCCCCGAGTCTCGCTCCACCCGCGCACCGTTCCCATCCTCCTCTGGTGCTGGGTATTTAACACACGTGGCCTCCCTTGCTGATCCTGGGAACACCCACCAGGGACTCCCATCCGTGCTGCAGAGCAGCCACCCGTTGGGCCACCTCCTCTTGAATGGGTTTACTCCTTCCCAAGATCGTTCCCCTTCCTAGATCAGCTAATTTTCAAGGAGTGTAAGAACATTTACAAAATGCAGGCTAATGATGTCACCGCCTCCTTCTTCACATCCTTTCAACGGCCTCACAGAGTCAGAGAAGCTCCTCTCTCTGGCAGGGACCTCACCCTTTTGGCACCAGGTCCGCCATCGCGGGGTGGGTCCATATGGATCTGCAGTGGCCGGCGCTGCCCACGCAGCCTCCCCACGCGCCACCCTCAGCACTGCTGCCTCCGGCAGTGCCGTGCCACTCGATTTCCTGCCGTGGGGGCTCGGCTTTCGGTGCCCCTTTGCTGCCACCCTCGTGACACGGGGCAGAAGGCTTGAAGCCCGATCCCTCCCTTGCAGGGACGGTGCTGCCTGCACAAGGTCAGCTGCCTCACCTGCTGCTGACGACAGCCTTGAGAGCTCCCAAAACACATCTGGGAAAGCCCCTGGGTGGAAAAGCAGAGGGCAAAGATGGCCGCAGGTGGCAAAACCCCGCTCCCAGCATGATCCTGGCCCCAAAACTTGTGCAGGAGTTTGGCAACTGTTTGTCACTCAGGATCGCAGGCTGATGGGCAGCAACGTAACCCCCAGGACAGCTTCAGCTGTGGGCACAGCCCCAGCACAGCAGAACTCACACACTCAGCCTGGCCATCTGGAGCACACCAGAACCGAGTCACAAGGCCAGGAACCCACCAGTAACGCACTGCTGGGAGCAACAACCCCCGAACCACCTCGATCGGTGATGCTGGAGCAACAGGCACACCGCAAGCCACGGTGCCTGCTGAAGGTAAATGGGGAAGCAGCCACAGTGACTGCTTCAAACAGGATAAGTAAGAAACCTGAGGCAGGACAGAAATGAATGGCAGGGAAGGGGGTTCTTCCGGGATGCTGGGGTAGGAGCCGGGCCAGGAGAGTCAGAGGGTACAGCTGGCAAGGATGGGTGCGCAGTGGTGTGGTGCCACAGCCTCTCTCCACTGGGAGACCCTGCGAGCCTGGATCAGGGGAGAGCGACCACCTCTAGGTCACGGACATACTCCCACCACCAGAGGCTGGAACTTCAGGGCCCTCCTCACCTGACCCGATGGCTGCGCTGCTCTGCTGGCACCCCGCCACACTGCTGTTGCTCGCACGGCGGGGCACCTCAGGAGGCAGGGCACGGCACACAGGCCAGGGCAAAGCGAGATGGGGACGTTAGATGGGGAGAGCCAAACACCTCCAGATCTGGCTCAAACTTCCAACTACTCCAGTTTTCTGGGTCAAGCCCAGCGGCGCAGCAAGCCCGGGTGCGGAGGCATGGCTGGCACGGACCGCGCTTACCAAAATGCACTTCCCCGGCTCCAGGCTCCACAGGGAACTCTCCGTGTTGATCTTGTGCGTGAGCTTCCCTTCCATGAGGATGCGCTGGCTGCTCCCCTCCAGCACCGCTACGCGAATCGTGCTGCTGCTGATATCCACAGACACCTGCAACCACATAGGGAAACAGAAAATAATCAGGAAGGTTCCTGCTCACTCTTTTGCTGTGCTAGTTGGGGTGTGGGGTCAAGCACACTCACTGGGGATGAGAGAAGAGCTTTTAGACCTGCTTGTAGCGGGAGGGTGGGAATCCCACTGTTGTTTCAGAGCAAACAACAGCAGCTCAGAGGAGAAAGGAAACCTCTCTGGGAAACTAAAGGCAGCACGACCCAGCAGACCCTGGAAGGATTCAAGGCAGCTGGTTCTGCCACTGTGACTGCCCTGTGCCTCAGTTTCCCCACAGAGAAAACCAGGAATGCTACAGGCCTCCCCCACGCAGTGCTCAAAGGTTGGACACCCACTTGCTGCGACCAAGCCGTGAGCAGCACGGCGGGTGCCCGGCCATCGCCGTGAGGAGCTGGCCATGGGTGTGTGTCTTCCTGGGGGCTGAGCGCTTCCCTACCGAGCGGGAGCAATTCGGGGGTTTCTACACCGGGAAGAGCTGCAGTGGCTTGTCCCCGCTCCTGCTGCACCGCAACGAAGGCATGCTCCTTGGCTCCGTTTCCACCGCCAGAGCCGGTGCTGGGCTCAGCCCAGGCCTCCCGTCGGGCGTGCGAGGAGGGGCCGTGCGCGGGAGGAACGCTGCAGCACGGCTCCCCTTCTCCCCTCTGTGGGGGCGAGGGGACAAGGCAGCTCCGTCCCCAGGAACGGGGCCAGCTCCCGCCCGCAGCAGCCATATGGGGAACCCTGCTCCGACCTGCTGCGGAGGTGACATGGCTCTCCCCTGGGGAGACAGAGGCAGACTGCGACTTTGCTGCGTGGCATGCAGTACCCTCAGCCTCCAGAGAGACCATATGCTCTCGCCTTTCCCCTTCAGCCCTGAGCTGCTGCCAGCAGAGAGCCTGAGCCGGGCTGGGGGACTAAGGGAGAGCCTGGCCAGGAAGGGGCAGGTTTGTGGCCACCGGCACTGCCCCATCTCTGGCCCGAGAGGAGGAGACTGCAGTGAGATTTGCCTGCATTCTCTCCCAGAGTTCCTCCAGATCTTCCTCCTGCTCTGCAGATCTCATTTGAAATGTTATTACATTATCACCTAGGAGATTTCCAGCGGCTCACTAGCTCCACGCAGGCAAGAGACAGGCAAAGCCGCTCCAGCCGGGGAGGGCAGCACGGCTGCGTCTGATTGATGCCACCCAGATAAAGCCCCCAAACCAGCTGCATGTGACAGGTTGCTGCCAGGGCTTCGACAGGAGCGGAGGAGGCCCAGCACACACAGCGCAGGGTGACACCAGGACTGAGCTCCAACGCCGATGGCTGGGAGCAGGACCGTGGTCGCAGGGGGTCGGGGAAGGGATGTGAGCTCTGGCTCTGCCAGACGGGAGCGGACGCCTGGCTTTCACCCGGCACGTGGCTGTGGACAGCCTCTGCAAAAGCAGCTCTTCCTGGATGGGAAACATCTCTGGAGAGGCTGCAGTGCAGAGCAGCTTCCTCCAGCCCAGGCTGAGGCCCCACCGCAGGGACCAGGTGTGGGAACAAGGCTCTGCTCTCCACCATCAGTGACTGCATCCTCCCACGGCGCAGGCACAGGATTGCTGACACTGGGCTCTCCGCACAGCACAGAGCCTGCCCAGAAAGGGCCAAGGGGAACAAAGCAAGGTGATTCCCAAGTCACCTTCTAGGTTGTCTTCTTTGGGGCGTGGAGGGCTGGGGAGGCTGGAGAGATGGAAGGCACAGATGCAGCATCGCGGCTGTAGGATCCATGGGGACAGGAGCAATCAAATGTGAGAGGGGTTCTACTCCAAGGGGGCTGCACAAGACAGCTGGGCGGGCCGAGGGACGTCCTCGAGGTGGCTCTGGGACCAGCAGGGCATTAGGAGAGGGAGCGGAGAAACCCAAATGGAAGAAGACATCCAAACTAGCTTAATCCAGCCACCTCACTGTGCAACCAGCTAGCACGAGAAGCGATCGCAACACCCGCTTCTACCTCCAGCCAGGAAAAAGGCCCCTCTTGGCACGTCAGCCCACGGGGAGCGGTGGCAGGGGACAGGAGCAAAGCACACACCGCCAGAGAGCCCTGACTGCCCCTGTGTGGAGAGAAATGTCCGAGAGGACTCACGTGTGCACGTGGCGGTGCCTGTGTTCGCAGGGCTTGGTGCATGTGGGCAGTGGCTCCTTCTCAGATGCCCTGGTGGAAAAATTGCCTCTGCACAGCATCCCTACTCCACAGGGGAGGGCGGCTGGGGTCTCTGAGGGGCTGCCCTTTCTCCCTGCGCTCCCCGACACCCGCACTGCCCTGCCACGCTGAGTGCAGGGCGTGCACAGCCAGCAAAACTGGGTTGGCCAGAACCGGGCATGGACCCCAGGCAGCGGCTGGTGGGAAGCCAAGGGCGATCCCATGGGAAACACGCTGCCCTGACAGCGCAGCCATGAGCAGGGGCACCCCTGAGGCTCCGAGGCTGCTTGTCCACCACCACGAGCTCCCCACGAGCACCTTTTCTCCCCCAAAATGCCTGGTTTTCCTGGCGCTCACGACGAAACCCAGATCTCGGCTCTCTGCTGTGGCTTTCCACCACAGTAATTTCTGTGCACACTAAAACGCCCACACCCGCCCACGCAAATCAAACAAGCAAACACAAACCTATGAAGGAATCTAGCTCGTCTCCTCCGAGCCAGGCAAAAAGAGAGGCTTGTTGTCATTATCTCTATTTAAGTGCTCGGGAAGCGCTCGGATCCATGGGCTCCTGTTGCGCCTGTAAGTAGATCAGAGAGGTGGAGACTGCAGAGGAAGATGCTCCCACCTACCCCATCGCCCATTCCTGCTCCACGGACACTTTTTTGGAGCTCCATACAAGGAAACCTTAAGCTCGCCCGAGCAAAAATGTGCCATAGCAACAGCCTGAATCCAAAAAAGTGTCACAAGGAAGATTTTGAGCAGCGTTAGAGCTGGGCGCGCTCTGAGCCCAGGGACCAAACGGGGGAGATTTTTAATCTCGCCTTGGCAGGCAGAAGCCAGAAAAACCTGGTAATTTTTTAAAAAGATGAAGCTGTGTGGCAAATGTAGGGGAGCGCTTCTCTTCTGCAGGGGCCCATCAATAACATGTCTGAAGTCCATCGAGCTTTAAAATGGCTCTGAACCATCCTGCTCTGGCCTGTGACCCAGCCTATCTGCTTCCAGTCCCCTGAGGCTGGAAGGGATTTAAAGAATCACTTTAAAATGAAAAACTGGCTGCCAAGAGGAGCCCCAAGAAGAATGTATGAACCAAACACCAGGAGATGCCTCGCAAGTCCAACATCTGAACAATCGATCGCCCTGAGAGGGCAGCGCAGGCAGACGCCGGGGCCAGGGCAGGCAGAGCTGCGCTGATAGTCGCCCCCACTGACACGCAAGGCCTCTTCCACAGCGATGGCACAGTCCTGAGTCGAGGAAAGGTCCTGTCCCAGCTCCTCCGAGCACCTGCAAGGCCCCTGCGCCTCTGGGTGGCAAAGGATGGGGCAGACAAAGCCTGATGCAGGTTTTTTTTTTTGGCAAGGACACAACTCCCCTGGCACAAAGGGCACTTCCTTGGGCAGGAGAGGCATCGTGATCGCAATATGATGCAGAGGGATGGAACATCCGTCTGGATGCCCTCAAATCCTTCCAAGAAACAGCCTGGATTTGTTTTAGAGACCCACTGGGAGAGATGCATCTCCCGGTCCCCCTGCTGTCCCCGTGGCAGCCGTTTGCTCCCTCACCCCTCTGGTCCGGGTTGCTGCTGCCAATTACACTCCTTTGGCATGATCAGGAGCTGTGTAGGCTGGAACCAGTGAACAAACGCAAGCGTGCTCATTTCAGCCGCCCTGGAAGCAGAGAATGGGAGGTGGGGGAGTGCGGACTTCCCAAATGGAAAAATACAGACTCAGCCGTGGGGAGGGCAGCACTTTGGAAAGACAGGAGGGTTCAAACTTCTGGGTCCAACTACCGCCAGCCATGGGCACACTCCTCCCGAGTCCCTTGCCAGGAGGGAACACAAGTGGTGAAGGAAGAACAATGTGGCCACGAGCAGAGACAGAAAGTTCCTGCCTGAGCCAAGGCGGGAGGTGAGACCTCCCTGCCCACGTGGGCAGCTGGGGAGAGAGTCTGGCTGCTCAGCCTGCACCCCAGCTCCAGCTCCCTTCCACCCAGAGCAGGTCAGTCTCACACGGGCTGTGCCTGCTCCAGTTCCCAAGCACCAGAGGAGCTGTTCCAGCAGCTCCCGCTTGCAAATGAAAGGCAGGAGAAACTCCAAGCCAGAGCGAGCAACCGGGGAAGGAGCGTCCACCCCCAGCCAGGCTCAGAAACCCGCGTGCAAGTTTGCAGTCAGTGGAAGCAGAGAGAAAAAGGGCAGAAAGTGCCGTGGTGTGCCAGGGAACCCTGCTGGGGCCGGAGCAACAGGACACTGCAGTCGCAGAGGGAACGTGGCCAGGCTGGGACCGTCGCTCCCCTCCAGCCACACACCCAGCATCAGAAAAAAAGGCACCACCACATCCTGCTCCTTGAGCGCGAAGGACAAGGAGCCTTCGCGCTCCAAACGCAGCTTCCCGGGGAAGCTGGGCACCCCAAGGGAAATGCTGGAAGACACACCATTAACGCCACTTTACCTGTTTGCCTTTTACGATGTGCTTGGGCACGGGCACTTTAATCTCCAGGTCGCTGTAGTCTTGGGACCAGGCATAATTGTCTCGCACAGCTCCATTGTAGCTGTCAGGGTTTGTCTGGAACTGCTCCTGTCTCCTGGGGGGAAGAAAGAGGTGACAGGCTAAGTGTCGGACAGATCAGGGCCTGGAGAGAGCAGGAAACCTGAGAGCAGGCTACAAAAAGCAGAACGGAGGGCAGAGCCTCTGCTTGGCCATCCTGTGAGCATCCCTAATGCCTCAGGCTGATGCCCACTCTCTCCCTCACTGCTGGCCCTTTCTAGGAAGGGAGAAGGTTCAGGTCGGCAGCCCCAAGATGCAGAGAGACCCCAGCCACCCTGCCCATTGCAGGAGACTTGCACATCCCTCTCCCCAGCATGCCACAAAAGAAGTCAGGCTGCTCACGGGACAACTGGTAAGACACAAGATAACTTGGCTGCCCAAAAGGCGCAGAGCTGGCGTCCAGTGGCCTCAAGGCACCTTCCCCGCTAACTCCGCTCGAGCACAGAGCTCCTCTTCCCCTCCACCTCCCTGCAGCATTCATTGCACCCGTCGCAGCTGGAGCAGGGGCACCATCACACACTGGAGGGTGCGTGCTGCCTCCTGAGCCACTGCCGTGGCTGCAGAGGTGGCGGCCCATCGCTGCGACCTGGGTTCACCGTGAAAAAACAGGGCTGCTTGTCTTCCTCCCAGTTTTAGCCGTGTTTGGGAAAACCATCAGCTGTTGTGACCCAGGCAGTTGCTGGCACCGAGGTGATGGAGCTGTGGAGCAGGACGCCTGAAGAGCCAGCCCGGCGTGGCACTGGAAGGGGGCGATTGGGCAAGCGCATCATGAGCAACACTTTGAGCAAAACCCAGCCGCTTCCAGCTGCAGAAATCTCAGAAGGAGGAGGAGGCAGTTGTGAGGGCAGCATGGGATTTGTCAGATCGATAAGCAATAATCAATACAGTGTCTCTGGCCAAGAAAGGAGATCTCCATCACACTCATGTTCCTGCTGGCAGGCTGAGGATCTATTCCATCGAAACCTCCCAGAGAGGGCTTTCAAATATAATAAAATCTTTTCTAAAGATAGCTGCGGTGCTAACAAAAGGCAGAGTTATTTTAAAATGTTTTGATACGCACCTAGTCCTCAATCTGGAGCTGTATAAACATGGGGCTGCAGCGTGTTACGTAAGGGGGGGCCCGGTGACGAGTGGCCCCGGGGGGCAGCTGGCCCTGGGGACCGCATCTCTGTCTTCCCAACACCCCCACGCCGAGTGGCCCTCGCCAGCACCGGCTGGGGGTGGATTCCAGCAGCGCAGCGCCCTGAGGATTATGTAAGATCCATCGATTTTAATTAAATTAGGCTCCAAGACGGTCAGAGGGTGTTGTTGAAGGGGCTGTGCTTACAGACGCACACCTTTTTTTTTTTTCTTAATGGTTTCATGGGGTTTTACTTGCCCTCTAACAACCATCCGCGCCCTGGGGTGGTTTTGATCACATTCTTGGTGTGGCACAGGCATCATCGGGAACTGGCAGCGGCTGCGGGCTCCCAGCCTCAGGCCGGTGATTTTGGGGCGCACTGCATCACTTTTTTCGGGCATCTTGGCCTTGCCTGGCGGTCACCCATTGGGTGCCCATTGCCATGGAAACGGGGTTGGCATGGCAGCGCCGAACAGGCGCTGGCACGGGTTGGCTCCAGCTGTCGGTTTCCCAGCCACCCCCAGATTGTAGGAGTCGAACAGGCTGGAGGGCGAGAGGGGGAACGGTGTGGGCGACTGGGGTCTGCGGGGCCCCATGGGAAGCGAAGGGGTTGAAACGAGGCGGCACGTCCCTGGGCATCGTCCCGTCCGTCCCCAGGTCCTCACCCAGAGCCAGCCCAGCAGTAGCACCCTGCCCCGGCTCTCGGAGCACTATTGTCCCACAGACCCTCCTGCACGAGCCCCAGGCAGAGACAAGGGACGTTTGTCTCCCGGGTGAGGATCTGTGCGCTGCCCAGGGCAGCAGGGCTGGTTCAGTGCCCTTGCAGGACGTGTCCCGCGTGTTGGGGTCTGCCCAGGCACGGCGCGGGTCCGTGAGGCTCCTGCCCTCCGCCCTGACTCCCTCGGGCTGGAGCGAGCATGTACGTGGTGTACGTGGCCAGGCACTGAACCAGAGGACAAACCTGACTGGGGTTTAAAACCAGCTGGGTGTTTTTCCTCCTAAGAGAGTGTTTTCTTCTAATCAGCACGGACCTGAGCTGCGAGGCAGAGCTCACCATGCTCCTTCCAAACCTGCCCCCAGACAGCAGAGGGAAGGCATGGTGGCTGGGGGTCGCCACCCCAAACACCAGCTCCCTGAGGGCAAGCAAAGAACCGGACAAGAACCAGCAAGTGGCTGGTTACTTCCAGGCCATTCCCCCCTTCCCGGCCTTCCCCAGGGAAAGCTCAAAGGCTAAAAGGGGAGGCAGCAAGCCTGTGCTCGGGCCAAGGCTTGTTAGAGCAGACTCAGAGCATCAAAGATGAGAGAAAACCCATCAGCACAAAGGCAAGCATGGGTAAGATGCCAGCTGCAAACGCCTCATGGCCACAGCACAGATAAACACAATCCCGGGGCAGCCGCTCGCTGCCACAAAGCCACCAGGCCCATCCTTGTTCTGTCTGTTCCTCGGGAGGAAAGTGCTAGGGCTGAGCAGAGCCTGGCCAGGCACATCCTGGGTGTTTTAGCCCTCCCAAGAGCCTGCAAAGCATGATTTCATTGTCCCGTGAGGGCACGAGTGGCTTCACAGCAGCCCCGGGAGAAGTCAGTGTTGATTGGGTTACTTCTACAGGGAAACTGAGGCAGGACTTGCTCTGCAATGACTGTGTCAAACTTCTCTTTGCATGGCATCACTACTGAACAAGCAAAAGCAGTCTTCCTCCCAGCCCCGACCATCCCCCGCGGGACAGCTCCGTCCTTGCTCCCTCCGTGCCATAACTAGAGCAGCACAAGATGTTTCGCAGCCATCCCTGCATCCTCGTGCAGGCTGCCGGCAACAAGCTCAGCCCCGCTGCCTCGTCCTCGCAGCCCTCCCGGGCTGGCCAGGCAACATATGCCCAGCCAAACCTGGCTTCAGCTGAGGGGCGAAGCTTCCCCTCATGCCCAAGCCTCCCTCCCGCCGCGGCTGCTTGTCCCAGGAGTGTGAGGAGTAGTGCCATCCCTTACCTGCTCCTCTCTTCACCAGCCAGCCCGAACCCGTCCAGCCCTTCCTGCAAGTCACCACTGCCGAGCTCTGCTCCAGCTCTGCTCCCAGCA
Source organism: Phalacrocorax carbo (assembly GCF_963921805.1). Lineage (NCBI taxonomy): Eukaryota > Metazoa > Chordata > Aves > Suliformes > Phalacrocoracidae > Phalacrocorax > Phalacrocorax carbo. Next base: position 348,860 of record NC_087536.1, on the reverse strand, counting down.
CTCAAAACCCTCAGATGTGAAACTAATGGGGTGACTTTGTGCCCCAAAACTGGATCACAGGGGAAACTCATGAAGGCCCTGATAAACTCCCCTGCAAGTTTAACTGCCTGCTCTTGAGCAAGTGAGGATTCAGGGTGACAAACACAGGCCTCGGCCTCGTTAGACGCCTCTGACAAATGACTGACAGCTCCACCATCTCCTGGAGCAACTCTTCCTTTCCTGGAGATTTTCCAGCCAGAGCCTTGCCCAGTCCAAGTCTGCTTAGCACATGCCACCCTTCACGCCGGTGGCACTCAAGAAATTGGACCCAGCTCCCTGGTTGGGAGGCAGCTTCCCTCACCATCCGCAGGAGATGGCCCCAGCTCACACAGAGCTGGGCTGAGCCTTGCCACCATGCCGGAGACAGCTGTCCCGGCCAAACCTGTCCCTTGTGTCGCTTCAACAGCACCACCGTGCAGCGGGCGAGAGAATTTCCTGCAAAAACGCCATCACCAAGAGACATCCCCATCCCTAGATCCACCAGGCAAAGATCAAAGCTGAATCCAAAGCATGGCGTGGGTTGGATGGCAATCCTCCCGGCAGCCTGCTGATAGCACAGTGGCTCCTGGTGCAATGGTCAGCTCACCAGGACGCCAAACCACCCGCTGGGCCAGGGCAGGCGGTGGCAGGGCTGAGGAAAAAGAGGGTGAAAAAGCATCAGCTTCTAAAACCAAGGGTTTGGCACTGCGTGCACTTGGCTGCCGGGTGGTGGGGATGGTGTGGGTGGGTCTGTGTGTTCTGTCTTGTTCTATTTTTGCTCGCAATGTGTCATTTTGGGGGAGGTGAAACCTTTAACAATGCACCGTTGAAAAGCAGCCGATCTGTTTTCCACTCCTAGGAGCTGCACCGCACGGCTGCACCGTCACCGGTACCAGAGCCGTTCCCCTCGCGCGGGGTCAGAGCCCCGGCAGCAGCGAGAGGGGGCCGGGACCTGAGGAGAGGTGGCAGCGTCACCAAGAGGTACTGCTTGAGTGCGGCTGGGACGGCAGAGCTGGCCCCGGTGTGCAGGCTGGATGACGACGGTCAAGACACACGCCGGGCCCCATGTACAGATTTCTGGGCATTTCGGATTCTGGGCTTTCCAGCTCCATGGGTCGGGGACGCACGATGAGCTGAGCAATGTGGAAATGGTGGCAGAGCAATCCTCCCCTCCGCAGACAGGCGGCTAGATGCATTTCTGTCCTCGGGGTGCAACAGCTCCAGCGCCAGCTCTGTAAAAGCAGTGACGGACACAAACCAAGGGCAGGAACCAAATGCCGAAGGATTTGGTTTAATGTTTCATACGAGGAGAAGTAGGGCAGCTCACTGAGTTCCTCTTCAGTGAGGATTTTGGGTGCAAGAACACAAAAGTTGAGGAATAGATACGGCAGCAGGGGAACAGTCGTCTATCAGCCCGATGCTGCAGGCTGAGGGGCTGCGGTGGGGGCAAGCATCATGGGAAGAAGTTAACATGGGTGTAATCCCAATGGACTTTTTTTCTCTCCATAAAAAGAAAAAAAACAAAGAAAAAATCTCAAGGATTTTCAGAGCTACTTAAGGAAACTGATCCTCTCAGCCTGGAGCATCTCAGCTTTCTGATGTAGGATGCCCGCCCTCTTGGGAAGCAGAACAACAGAAGTCGGGGATACCCGGGTTTTGCAGGGTCAGGCATGCTTGACGGCTCAGCATCCACCGTGGCCTCAGCCAGCGCTGGCTCTTCGGCTGAGCAGACCGCTGAGCTCAGGGTGGGGGTCTGCACCTCGCCGGCATCACCGTGGGCCAGTATAGCAGACACCCTCCAATCACTTGGCATTCACAGAAAGTTTCCTCCGGGGCCGGCACTGCTGTTTGCTCTTTGTCAAGGTGAATTATTTAGGCAGCTTTATGGAAAACGTGTCAAGCCAGTTAAGTGAGCCAGAGGTAGAGGCAGGTGGAGAAGACTAACAACCTCAACAGCTGAAGCTGGGCAAGCAGGACTGGCCGAGGCCAACACGGATGATGTGGGGGGAAGCTGGTGCTGTGAGACAACCAACCCGCTGGACACAGAAATGGGTACCTAGAGCTGTTCCCTTCTGCAAAGTTGCTCCTGAGGGAGGCATTTATAACAGTCCTACCCTACCACACCCCGCATCAGCAACAGGTCCCACAAGCACATCCCAACAACAAAAGCAAGGTTCTCCCCTCATGAGACCTTCCTCCGTTTAGAGTGGGGCAAACGCAGGGGAAGGGTGTTGTACGGAGACACCCTGCCGGCAAACAGCAGAGGAAAACCACCCCAGCTCTGTATTTTAACCACTGTCAGAGGCCCCGTGTGATGCATGAAACCTTCTTCAAGCTCGAGAGGTTGCCAAGAATGGAAAGATCTCATTAAGTAATAATGAAGTTCCGAGCAATAGGAAAAGAGAAAATCAGGCACAATGTGTCCGTGTGCCTAACCCAAATAAGCATGCAGCGAGCAGGGCCTGCCAGAGAGATGCACTGCACGCCGTCAATCCAGCCAGCATTTATTGCAATGATCAGACATTTGGATCAAGGCTGTTGCTCCATGACAGCAGCCTAGAGCGAGTGGCGTCCATCAACTTAATTAATCCCGCGTCCCTAGCACTGTGATGACTCAAGGAAGCATCGTCAAGTTCAGGAAGAGAAGCTGCTGCTGACACGCAAGCGCTTTGGGCAGGCTGCCATGCTGCATGGCACCCAGCACCACAGCGGGGCTGTAGCCGAGGGCTTTTCCTCTCTGGCTTGGTTGGAAACACCTGCCCTGAGGTGGGTTTCTCCAAGCCAGATGCCTCCGCCACAGCTTCTAGTGCCAGTGCTGGCAGGACTCGAGGTGAGGTGGAAGAAGGGCCCTACCTCCTGCACGCCGTGGCCCCGCCGCCTCTGTCTCACCCAAGGCAGCAGCATTCTGATCTTTCTGTAGCTCACAGCCGGCGTTGCTTGGCTCAAAGCATCTTGCTGGGCTTCCCATCCAGCGGGGAGGATGATGTAGATGAGGACGAGAGGAGCATTCAGAGTCTGTCCCCCTAAAACCACTGCAACATGCTCAGCTCTGCTGCTGCAGGTAGTGCAGGGCGGCTGAGAACCAGTGCTGCGTCAGCAGCCACCGTCCTCCTGCCCTGGTGACGGTCAGGTCACCCACCTGGGCTCCTGCTCCTGTCAGACCCCAGCAGCCTCCAGGCTTTCACATGATCATAAATCCCCCCTCCCTCCTGGGGAAGCACCCTGGAAGCCCCTGTGCCCAGCCCATCCGGGTGGAAACCATCATGGGAGGAGCAGGGCGAGGGCCGGCCAGCTGGGCAGGCAGCAGGCGGGTGGCAGTGCGCTCTCCGCATTGCTACACAGAGGCCACGTTCGCCCGACGGCACCAACACACGCACTGGAATACAGATTTCCAGAGCTCCTGGCTCCCAGCCCCCTGCTTGCCAGCATGACCAGATGAAAACTCAAAGCCACCTCGAGCCACGGGAAGGTCTGTGCACCCTGTACACCTTCCATCAAGCCCCAGCTCGAGCTGGATTACAGCCAGAGGGAAAAAGCCACAGCTTTTAAGATTAATTTTAAGAGGGTCAGACATGCCCTCTGCTACTCGGGGTCCCAACGATGGTGCTGGAGCAGCCAAGCAACAGGTAGAGAAGCCAAAAATTTAACCTCTTCAGAAAGCTGCATTTCCAAAGCTGCGGGGATTGCGTGCGTGGAAAATACCAGGTTTGTGCTCCTTCTGCAAGCAGGCTGTGAAGGATCCTCCCCCCCACCTCCAGATTTAACATCTTTTGGCATCAAAATATCAGGACCGTTGCACTCCATCTCTCTTGGTTTTGCCCGAGAAGCACCAAGGCAGAAGCAACGTTTACCGCAGGCTCTCGGCACCTTCACTGAGGTCCTGGAGGCACCCAGTGTTTCATAAAGGCTGCCTTTGTACAGAACACTTCAGTTAATTAGGTCTCCGGCAAAGCGTTAAGCAAGCTGAATACCAAACCCTTCCCTCTTACAGCTCAGTTCACACCTGCAGTCAACAAGCCTCGGGATCCGCTCCGATCCACTCTGCCACCCTCCAGCTGTCAGTGCGCTCCAGCCCCGAGCACACCAGTGGCCCGGGGTGGGTCTGGGGCCCCTCCTGACCCTCAGGGCTTCTTCCAGCCCAGGTGTGTTTGGGTTGCTTGGGGAAAACACCCCAAATCCAGTTTGAAAGGTTGTCTTCACCCCTGGGGTGGAGAGAAGTTCATCGGTGGCTCCTCAGTTGCCCTCTACCCCAACCTCAGAGCTCCTGAGCACACGCCTCCAAGGCCGCAGCGCGCAGCTTTGGTGGTCCTGCTCTCAAAAAAAAAAAAGACCAAAAAACAGAAGCCAATGCCTTCCCCCTCACCCCTAAAGCTCAGGCACGCCCTGGCTAGGCCATGCAGCCCGGGGTCCAGCCTGTGGTGCCCACCGTCAGCTCCACAGGAAGGTCTCCTGCCTTCAGGAAGCCTCAGAGCTTTGATTCATTACGAGGATGTGACCAATGACCAGAACCAGAGCGCATCAAGACACCTTCCCCCTGTATCACATCATATCATCAAGCCCAGACGATGCTGTGGGGAGAGGGGGCCAAGGCTCCCCCATAGAAGATGCCCAACGTACCACCCACACAAGATGATGCCTTTGCTGCCTGACCCAGCAGCCAAACGGCCAATCCACCCAACCCACAGCAGCTGGAGTCCCACTGGTCCCACCATACAGGACCAAGATGCTCTGCCCGTCGCCCCATCAGGGGAAAGGCTTGCCCTTTTCCAAGCTCACGCTCTTCAGGGGAGCTTTTAGCCTTCCCTTTCGGTTTCCGAATTATTTACGGAGCCATTCGACAGAGCCAACTTACTGACATTCGGCGGGTTTAAATGCCACAGCCAGCTCGCAGGAGAGCTTCGGAGCATCATCACCAGAGGGTTAGGTTTCACTACTGCTGGGATATTTAGGTCAAGGACAGCAGGACACACAACTGTCCAGAAAAGTCCCTGGGATCTTTATTGTTTGCACAGAGCTTATACAACCTCAGGTTTCAGAGGTCTCCTCCGAGAGACCTACACACAGCCAAACTGGGCTGGATTCAATTATAGCTCCCCTGGAGAGAGGGGATAAGGCCAAAGAAGTCCAACAGGACTGAACTGTGGGAGCAGGCGACAAGGCAGCCCCTCAGACCCCCACAGCACCCGCTCGACCTGGCCCAATCTCTCCCGACACCTGATGGCACAACGGGGCCGTGCCGGGATCCGCTCGTGGTAGTTTTCCACATTACGCCGCTTCCTTTGGCGAATAACGTGATATTAAAACAAGCAAACAGATATTGCTTTTTTAAATAAGAATCAGGCACACGCTGTCCCTCGGCCTCCAGCCCTGGGATTTTCTGCTTGTTAAGAGAAAAATTTATAGGTTTTAATTTAGTTATTTTTGGTCCTGGGACCTAATTTTGGAGCTCAGTACCTTGGTAGGGCAACCAAAGCCCTAAGCGATTCAGTGCGTGACATGGGAACTGGGGCTCCGCTGCTGATCTCAGCAACCCAGCTGGAGGAGTCCGATTCCCCGCTGGAAAATTGGGCCCCAACCAATTCCTCGTCAGCTGCAAAAGGCTCGTTACGGTCAAGGGCTGCATCAGACAGAGGGCTGGAGGGATCTCATCCTCAGCTCAAGTGTTTCAGCTCTTTGAAAAGATGCTTCCCAAGCAGTTGAGTTTCAACCGCTATGGGAGAAGGTTTATGTATTAAAATAATTCTCCCAGCAGGACGCCACAGCCTCTCTCCATTGCAAGAAGAAAGACTCCGCTTGGCAGGGAGGACTTAAAGAGAAGTTCCTCCTCTTCCCCCCAGTATAACTTGGACACATCCCTCCTAGAAACCTGACACAACAGTACCACAAGCCCAGCGCTGCAGGTCCCGAGAGCGAAACAGCCTTTGTGTTACACAATGAGCCAAGGACGAACTGCCTTTCCTCTCCCAGGCGTGCCCAAGGAGGAGGGTCTGGCCAACACAGGGCTTTTGAGCAGCAAGGCTTGAACAAAGCTCCTGTTCCCAGCTGCCACGGGCTGCAGCTCCTGCCTGGAAAGCTGGTCAACAGTGCTGGGGAGCGCTGGGAGGGGAGGAAAAGGGTTTGAGTGATGCCAGTTGGCTGGGGGGGACCAGGTGGCTGGAAGAGGGTTTCCTGGCCCCACCGGGCCAGTGGAACAACCCATGAGCAAAGAAACAGGGTAGGAAGTGGAGAACCCTGATGGTTCAGACAGGCGCAGAGCACAGGGACGGCCCTTGCCATCCCAGCATTGGCAACGAGCAAAGGGGGATCGTATAGGACCAGGAGGAACACAAAGATGCTTAAGTGAGAAACAACCAAGCAAATGAGGACTCTTCAGCCTAAAAAAAGGTTGAAAGGAGGAAAACAGACATGGTAGGAAAACCCCACACAGGGCAGAGAAGGGAAATGGGAAACTGCTCGCTGCCTCTCCACCTGTGCAGACACAAGAGCCGCGTGTGGTGGCGCTGCACGGTGGTGGACCTGCCACAGGACGCTGCCGCGGAGGCCCCAGACACGCAAGGGCCGAAGTTCAGAGACAAAAGGAAAAAAAAATAATAATACACCAAGAGACATGAAAGACCAAGCGCTCGCTCTGGCTCAGAAAGCTGCTGAGCCACGATTTGCCGGCGGTGGGAAGAAAACACAGAGGAAGTATCACCGCACGCTCGTTCTGTTCTTCTTCTCTTCCCCAAGCGTCTGCCACTGATGGAGACAGGATACGGGGCCAGATGGAGCTCGGCTGTACCAGGTCAGGCCGTTCTCTGGAGGTCTGTCTGGCTGCTGCTCGTGACGGGCCTCGGCCGCGCCAGGGGAATTCCCTGCGCACAGCCCCGGGTGCCTTGCGGCACCCTCTGTGCAGCTCGTGTGCGTGAAAGGAATCAGAACCAGGACAGACTCTCCCTTAAATATGGATCAGGATCAGCTCTGTCTTTCTGGGTCAGGCTGGAAGAACAGCACAGACCCTGTGCTCCAGCGGTGAGCTCACCAGGAGAGCCCACAGGGACATCAGCAAAGGAAACCAGTTTAACTGGCTTCTGGTCTGGACAGGTCCCTAACAGAGCCTGCTGAACAGAAGCATCCGTGGGCTCCACTCCCTTCCCATGAGAGAAGAAAGCTTGCGGTAACACCACCTCGGAGTCAAACAATACTGGCCTCGAAGCCAGCAGTGTGCAGCGATAGCCTGTCCCCACAGCCCTGCTCCTCTGCTAAGGGTGGCCAGCAGTGAAATTCCCCTCCCCGGCACCCTGGGGACAACAAAGCCATGCCAAAAGCCCATCCTGCAAGGACCTTGCGATGAAAACAACTCATCTGGGCTTCCAGCAAAGCCAAGCCATTGCTAAGTCAAATTAGATCCACACGGGAGCCTCATAGAAATTTCCCAGAGTGCTGCCGGATCATCTCGGGGATGCTCCCCAGCATGCCCTGCAAAGGGTTAACCTGGAATGAAAGCGGCTGCTCTTGGGAGAGGAGAGAGCTGGAGTGTCAGAGGAGTCAGCTCACCAGATTAACACATTTCAGTTCAATTTTGCTCTGCTTCTCACTAGGGACAGTGAGCCGGAAAGTACACAAGTGATTTTTGTAGGTCACTGCCGAGCCCTGCCACCCGCTTACCGGGCCGGCGGAGCAGGTGGCCGGCCCCGAGGCAGAGCTCACCAGGACAGGGCGGTCCAGGCAGCCGAGGCTCTGCTGGGCTGCGAGGGCCAGGCCGGGGCACAGGCAACACTGCTGCCCGTTCATCCCCTTCCCCGGCACAACTGCCCTGCGTGTACAGGTGATGGGAGTCTCTTCCCCAGGTCACACATGGCAAAAGACTGGCAGGGGCTCCTTTGAGGCCCAACCGAGGCAGTGATGGAGCCGCAAACAGCCCCCTTCTTACCACAGTCCCTTCCTTCAGCCCTTTCTTCCCTCTCCACGCCCAAGGAGGTGCACAGCTGGGCCGTGGAGGGCATGAGGTTTTGTTCTGCGCTGGCTCACCGTGCCAAGTCCCCCGGCAGGAGCCACAAACCTTCCCCACGGATGAGGTGCTGCATGTCTGCCTCAGCCCACCTGGTGCTCACCAGTGCTTCATGTCCTGCTGGTCCCATTTCAAGCCCTGGGCACACCGTGCACAGCAAGGCAGCCCAAGCCACAGCTCCATGCCAGCCTGCTCCGACCCAACCTGCGTCCCTGTGTGGGCAGGGGAGTAGAGGGACCAGCAGCTCTCCACTGCCCAGGGGAAGGCAGGAACGAGGCTGGAGTCACCTGGGGGGAACCCTTCCCAAAGATCCTTCTCTGGGAGACCTCACCTGCCTGACAACCAAATGCCCTGCTGCTCTCCCAAGGTCCAAGACGGTCTCTAACAGAGCATCCCAAAGAGTCCAGAGCTGCCCCATCCTAAGCACGCCTGGCCAGAGCACCCGGATGAGACGCAAGGGCTGGACAGAGAAATATATGAAGGTGAGGCATTCACCATCATGCACATGCTTCCAGAGCTGCGGCTCTTAACCTCCTGCTACCACCTCTTGCCTGCGCATGGAGTAACCCCTGGGATGGGGCTCATGGGACTGGGGGAGGAGAGCATGGCCCTAGTTCATACTCAGAGAAAGAAGGGAGCAGAGGGAAGCCAGGAACCAGAGTCAGAAAGCACAAGCCAAGCACCCAGGCCAGGCTGCGCAGTGCCACACGTGGGCTGCCGGGCTCTATTTTAAATGCTGTGTGGCAAATATATGCAGGATGAAATCCAAGCTGGGGGAAGGGAAGGGTGCTGGGTGGCGGAGGTGTTCAAAATTAGGAGCTGAGCTCAGGCGAGGATGGCTTCCGGGACAGATGGGGGAAGAGCCGGAGCTGGGGCCTGCGCGAGATGTGCAGCTGCAACGCCAGCCCCGGCCGTGTGCTCCTGGGACGAGCAGCCCCGCAGTGGGGTGTGCCGGGGGGCACAGCCACCTCTGCTGCCCCAGCGAGGCAGGGAGAGCATGGGAGCCACGACGGCCAGGGAAGGTTGGCAAGGACGCCCAGGGCAGCTGCGAGCCAGGCCGAGGAGATGGCTTCTTCAGCAGCACGGAGACCTCCAGTCCCCCTCAGCACAGCTCCCGGCACGTGGATCACCCCAAAGGCACCCCAGTCCTCGGCATGTTTATGGGACAGCCTTCCAAGCAAAAGAGAACTGCAACACCTGTGTTTCACAGGCAGGGGAGGTGAGGGATGCAGGGAGACCTGCCCAAGCCCCTGGCAGAGCAAGGAAGCAAGCCCTCCTACCCTCCTCGCCTGCGGGTGATCCTCCCCACCTGCAAAGCCGGCTTGATTCCACTCTCTCCTTCCAGATCAACCCCAAAAAAGCTGCTACCATCTCACTGTGCTTTGCAAGATGCTCACGAACAGCGCCCCAGCACCCGGGTGCACAGCAAGGCTCTGATGGGAGCTGGCAGATCTGGGATGGTACCTGCCCTACATTCATGGAGCAGTCAGGTTGACAGAATGAGCGAGTTTTTATATAGATTTTGGTGGCAGCAGTTTTCTTCACCAGCGGCAGGGGGAGGAGGGAGGGAGAAGGAAAATATTTTCGTAAGCTCTTTTTTGCATTCTTGCTGCCGGAGTCGCACATAATTCATGCACCCCTCGTAACCAGGCTGGTGGCTCTGGGTTTTGCTCAGAAGGGGCTGTGCAGAATTAAGCAGCCAGTTAAATTATTAATAGTCTGTTGGGGGTGCCCAGGATGCCTGCTCCTGGCCCCGCTGCCTTTCGGGGGGGCTCCAGTGCCCCCCAGAGGCACAGAAACCAACTACAGCCATCTGACAAACTTGTTGGCCACTCTGCCCTACTTAGAGCCCACAGACACCCTGTTCTCCTGGCCTGGAAACCACCAGGCTGCGACGTGTCGCTGGACGGGTCCTCCTGCATCCAGTCTCACCCACCACACCCCCAAACTGGGCAGGCACCAAGGGGGCTGTAAGGGTTTTACCCCACCAGCCTGTTTGGGGCAGTCAGAGGAGGAGCAGGCAGGAATAGGAAAGGGAGAAAAGCTTGTCGGGCAGCACAGAAGCTGCAGGGGCGACTGTATTCAGCTGAAGGCACCTTCTTTTCATGGCTAGACTCGGGGGGGAGAGCTGCTACACAGGACTTTGAGTTGGATGCCACACGTGCAGGCTGCAAAATACCACCAGAGTGTCTGAAATCTGTCCGGAGCCTCCCTCCAGCTATGCCAGGACAGACACTCAAAGGGTGGAGGATGCGGTGGGCTTTGCACCTGGCTGGGCATGCAAGAACGGCTCTCCTCACCCGCAGCAGAAACTGTCCCCATCAGACACATCCTACCCCCGCAACAGTCCTCAGCTCCCTTCCTAATCCCTCCGGTTTCCTTCCCGCAGCCTTGACATCTGTTTTCAGGCAGTTAAATACCGCTCGCAACGGCCGCTGCCCCCTCAACAAAAGGCCCAACTCAAAACTTCTTGTGGCAGAACACAACAAATGAGGGCTGCAAGGGGGCACAAGCAGCCGGCGTCCACACCAGCACCAGCTCCCTCCTGCTCGTGGACTCGCAGGGGGCTCGCGTCTCTCCCTCTCCTTTCCGTTTAGGATAAAACCGGGCTGGAAACACACGGGTCAGCACTGTGGTCGTGCAGCCCGGCCGCAGAGACCTGCCAGCTCTAACAGGGCTTTTTTTGGCTCATTAATTTTGCGCTGGGAGAGGTGTCAGACTGACAGCCCCGAGGACAATCTTTCTTTCACAGGACAGCTCAGGCAGCAGAACGCAGCTTTTAAGGTGATTTCATTTTTGGTTTCTGGCTTATTTTTATCTTCTGGGATATGTGTCAGATCGGTTAAGTACAAGTCCTTCTCTTTCCCATTGGATCAAGTTACTTGGCCCTTTGTCCAGGCACGGCCGGCACCCTTCCCCTCCCACCCAACAGCTGCCATGCTCAGGCCCTCCTCTCTACCACTGCCTGGAGCCAAGGCTGCAGGCTCGCACTCTGCCACAGTCCTGCCACTTACCTTTCCACTGCCCCCATCCCTTCTACACACTGAGGGCAGGCAGCCCCAAAGTCCGGGCTCCGAAGCCTTTCTGCCCCTCGGGGCACCGGCCACCCCTGTCCTTCCAGGACTTGGGGCTCCCCCAGGAATGCCTGCTTCTCTCCAGTGGCTCACTCTCACCACTGATGTGCCTGAACCTGGCCCAGAGGACGGGGATCACTGTCCCACGCTGTCCTGCTCACCAAGCACCGACAAGACAGCGGGGACGGACTGCAGCGAAGCCCCACGTACAACCAGGAAAGCAGCGGTGGGCAGGTGCAGGGCAGAGCAGCCATTGTGTGGGGCTCTGACCACTGGAGGCACCGGGGGAGGAAGGAGGAGGCAGCGGCGGTCTGCCACGGCCTGCTCACAGCATCCCTTCCCGAGGCGAGGCAAAGCACCGACTCGGGCAGTGAGGAGACACGGGAGCTTGAAACTCAACGGCGTATGAGGGCGAGGCAGCTTTGCCTTGCTTGTGCTCAAGGTGAAGCCCCGGGAAGGACGAGCGAACCCTGCACAGGTAAGCGGTTCATAAAGGCCATGCTGGCCCACCAGAGCTCACCCCCCACTGCTCAGCAGGCAGAGCCGAGCTGGAAGAGTCACAGATACCCGGGAAGGACTTTGAAACAAGGACATTTTTGTAAAAACCAAGGCTGCATTTGAAAGCGACTGAGTCCAGCAAAAGAACACAGCTGAAGAGAAAACTCCTTGCAGCACCTGATTGATCTTCAAAGCTGGTCCTGCTCTGAGTAAAGGGCTGGGCCAGAGACCTCCAGAGGTCTCCGAACCCATTTTTTGCCATGTGTGTTTGATGCCACACCTGGCCTCACTGCCTGCCACGCAGCAAGGCCTGCCCGCACCAACTCACAGGTACTGCGGGTATCTCTGCAAGCTCCGAGCTGGCTGCGGCATGTCTCACAGCACGCCAGGGGAGCCCGACACTGAATTTCTGTGAGAAAAGAGTTACAGGATGGCAGCTGGGTTTTCCAGAGCTGCGACAGACAGGACCATCAGCCCACGAGTGCCGGAAAAGGGACGCTCCTCACCGCAGCCAGTGCAAGGAGAAGCCGCACGGACCAGCCCAGCTCTGTGGGGCTGCGCACAGGGACATGCCACCTTCCCTTCTCCAACCAGAAGGGCAGACACCAAACTACCCATAGGAGAACAAACCTCTGTCCTCCCATGGGGAATTACACCATGGCTCCAGCCGCAGGAGCCCACAAGGAAAATCCTCACATCCTCCTGAAGGGCTGAGGGCCTGCAGAGGAGGGCCGCCCCGCCCCAAAAAGGCCTGTACGGCAGGACAGTGAACATCACCTTCGTATTTTTTGCCTCCCCCCCTGCCAGGAGCACAAAGAAACTAAGAGATCCTTACGTGGGCAGTTCTGCTGGATGGGGCTCTGCCGGGGCAGCGGCCCCCAGGGGCTCTGCTGACGCAGGACTGGGGGCTGCATCCTGGGCTACGGCCGACTCCTGCATCCCTGCAGCTCCCCCAGCATCCGCCGCTGGAACGTCCTCTGCTGTTGTCTCTACCTCAACCTCCTGAGCTGCAGGGGGCAGTTTCACCCTCTCGGCGGCTGCGGCAGCCTCCTCCTCCTCCTTCTTCCTCAGCTTCGCCTCCAGCTCTTGGCGCCTCTTCTCATCATCCTGCCGGGCCATCCGCTCAAAGACTTTGAATGCCTGAAAGATAAAAAGCAAACCAGGTGGGTAGTCGAGCTGCCAAGCTCTGCCTAAGAAGCTGGGGGAGGAGGAGAGAAGCAGTGCACGGTTGGGGCACTGACTGCTGTCCCTCCCTCTCTGGAGGCCACACAGCCCCCACTCCCACCCAAGTGCTATTTGTCACTGTAAACACATGCTGGAAGGCAAGTGAGCCTTAAGCACAGCCCTCCCTTGCTTTCCGGGAATATTTCGGAGCCAGCTCCAGTGCTCCCAGTGGGAGACTGGCCTGTGGTGCTACTCAGTTGAGTCTTCCTCTGGGCAGAGGATGCGCAAAGCAAAGGGACGAGAACATGGCACAGGCAAGCACCAGGTATTGTCCCTGCTCCATTTGCTTCTTTCTTTGTGCTCAATTTTACTCCGCGTGAAGCCACAGAGCCCATCCCCAGCTCCTTCTCTCCAGCCAAAGCCCAAGCTCAAGCCAGCCCCGTGCAGATCGTGTGGAGCAAAGGCTTGAAACCACGTCCTTCCTCTGGGCCACAGCCAAGCGGGACGGGGGCGAGTCTTTTCTGCACTGCCCGCTGTGCCCTCCCTGTGCTCCAGCCCCTGTGGCTGCAGCTGCAAGGCCGCCCTGGCCAACACCTTTCTGGGGGATGAACGCTGCGGCTGCAGTGCTGCGCCTTCCTCGTGCCCAGGGCGCACATGAGCCCAGTGTCCTACTGACACTGCCCCGCTGCCCAGCAGTTTGGGCTCCGCGCTCCTCCCTCTGCAGCCTGAGACCTCCCTGGGCTCGCTGCTCGCCCGCAGAGTCCAGTGCCCTCCCATGGCAGGGGCCAATCCAGGGATGCAGGGACATTGGGCTGGGGGTGGCGAGGACCCCATCATGCTGCAGACCACCCCAGGGAGACAGAGGGGCAGGGATCTCCCATCTGTGCGCCTGTATCACCCCCACCACCTGCCAGGCCAGGGACGGGAAACTCGCCCACTCTGAGCGGATGAACATCCCAAATCCAGCCTTACTCCTGGTTTTATGAGCTGGTTTCCTCCCTGGTAATAAAGATTAATGACAGACCAGGAAAGCCCTGAGTCAGAGACCTCCAGCACTGCCCCAGCACTGAATCCAGTCCAGTCAGGTGGCAAAAACAGCAGGTCAGGGCTTTGGCCATCCCTCACACACAACTGAGGCAAGCCTGGTGCTGAGCTCAGCAGGCAGTTCACAGGCAGTGGAAGCAGAGACACATATCCTGGGAATAGTATAGGGATGCTGCCTGTGGAGTGATTACTGGGGGTGACCTTATTGAGGTTGAAATTATTGAGGCTAAAGTTATCTCCACAGTTCATAAAAGTTAACTTCCAGAGTGGAATGCAGTTGGCATGCTGGAAATCGGTTCAGTGATCGTCCCCTCAGCAACACCACCTGCACTCTTAGATGTTGGGAACACTGAGGGAGCTCAGTGTCCTAATCTAGGGGAGATAAGGGGAGGAGGGAGTGAAGCGAAGGCTTTGTGGCCAAGCTCATCCACAAATCACTGCAGATCCAGGGGCTGGATGGAACCATGGAACCGTGCCTGCACATCATGCCCCGGGGGTGAGCTTTGCTCATTATATCTCATTATAATACTAAAAGACACACCTCCACCCCAAAGCTACCCACCTCCAAGGTACAACCACCCCTCACCGAGCTGCACTCTGAATTTCTCTTAGTCTATACCTTGAAATCAATGCGAGGAATTCCTACACCCACCAGTAACGAAGGTCTCTATCACTTGAGCCACCCAAGCTCCACCTCAACATACAATAGTATAAAAATGCCTCCAAGAGAGAGGGATGTGAGGGAAGATCCCATCGCGCCTGCTGGGATCAGTCTGAGGGCTGAACCTCCCCCCCCCACAAAGGGATGCCTTTGGGCGAGACTCGAACACTTGGTTACACCTACTGATCCCCTGGGAAATCGAGAGAACAAGCTCGTTATTTTGTGTTTTGTGTTTCAGCGCTTTAGACTCACACATGCTTTGCAGACAGCGCATTTATCACCGGCAATCCGACACAGACCTGTACTTTTGTTGCTGCAATAAACCGCACTATTACTGGATCCAGCCGTGAGGCGTTACTGGGCACGACTGGGCTAAGAGTGACCGTCCTGTCAGTGCATCCCTCATGGGCTGACAGCGCTGAATTGGGGATCACTCAGAATCTAAGCCCAGCCGCCCCCAGCCTCTCTGACATCTTAGGACCAGCTGGATCACAAGGGGGTTCATTTTCTGCCAAACTTCTTCACCTATTAATGCAGCACTGCCCAGTTGTGTAGGGATGGGGTCAGAAGGACCAAGGCGCAGCCGGAGCTGGATGTGGCGAGGGGCACAAAGAATAACAAGAAAGGCTTCTAAAGTACGTCAGCCAGAAAAGGAAACTCAAAGAAAGCGTTCCCCCCCAGTGAACAAGAATGGTGGCCTACTATCGACAGACAAGGAGAGGACTGAGGGACTCAACAACTTTTTTGCCTCAGTCTTCATGGTCACCTCTCTCAGTCCTCCCAAGCCGATGGACCGCAGGACGGAGACCAGGGGGGTAAAGCCCCTCCCACTGTAAGAGAAGCTCAGGTTTGTGATGGCCTGAGGAGCCTGGACATACACGAGTCTGTGGGACCTGATGAGATGCACCCCAGGGTCCTGAGGGAACTGGCTGATGTAGCTGCCAAGCCACTCTCCATGAGACATGAGAAGTCAATGGCAGCCAGGTGAAGTCCCTGGGGACTGGAAGAAGGGAAACATTGAGCCCAT
The DNA here is from genome assembly GCF_963921805.1 of Phalacrocorax carbo. Taxonomy (NCBI): domain Eukaryota; kingdom Metazoa; phylum Chordata; class Aves; order Suliformes; family Phalacrocoracidae; genus Phalacrocorax; species Phalacrocorax carbo. Next base: position 333,384 of record NC_087536.1, on the reverse strand, counting down.
CTTTAAAAAGGGTAGAAAGGAGGACCCGGGGAACCACCGTCCTGTCAGCCTCACCTCTGTGCTGGGGAAGATCATGGAACAGATCCTCCTAGAAGCTGTGCTAAGGCACACAGGGGACAGGGAGGTGATTCAAGGCAGCCAGCACGGCTTCACCAAGGGGAAGTCCTGCCTGACCAACCAAGTGGCCTTCCGTGACATTTGTTTTTATTTTTCCTGCTCACTGCGGGGGGTTGGACTAGATAGCCTCTAAAGGTCCCTTCTAACCCAATGCATTCTATGATTCTATGAGCAGAGCCCAAACCAGCTCCCCATGTGGCTCCCAGGGCTCTCACCTGCCCTCAGCCACTCTCCAGGTACCCCGGGCTCCCGCGGCAGCCCCCCAGGAGCCCAGCCTGCCCCTTGAGCCGGCCGCAGCCAAGGTCCAAGAGGGTCATTGCACCCGAGCTCTTTCTGCAGGGGTCCCACAGTCCCCGCCTGCCCCCGGGGCTCCTGGTCCTTTTACAAGGGTGACACTTCTTCCCACCCCTCGCCCAACGGGCCAGAACACCTCCTGCCTCCTCCTCCTCCCCGCACAGAGCCGGTTACCCGGGGGCCGCTGTGCTGCCCGACCCCGGTCCGCGGGTCTCCACCGCGGCCGTCCCAGAGCACCAGTCGCCCCGCGGGCAGACACCCGCCCCGCCGCGCCCCGGCGAGAACAAACGCGGCCGGTGAGGCCCGGCGAGAGGGACACAACGTCCGCCCCCGCCCCGCCAGCGCGGCCCGGCCTGACACCTCCACGCCCGCCGAGGGCCACCGGCCCCGGGAGAGCCGCAGGGCCGGGGGTGCGGCGTGCCCGGGCGCCCCGCCGGTACCTGGAGTGCCATGGCCTGCGCCGCGCCGGGGGGGAAGCCCAGGCGGTCCCCGGGCCGCAAGAGGAGACGGTAAAAGTCGGTCTTGCGGTAGAGGAAGCCGAAGAGGATGCGCAGGAACTCCTCCACGTTCCCGACGTGCTGCAGGATCCCCAGCAGCGCCTGGTCGTACATGTCGGTGAGCGCGGCCGCGGCCTCCATGGCGGCTCCGGGACCGCTGTCACGGCAACCGCGCCAGGCCGCGCTTCCGGTCCGACTCCCGCCGACCCCTGTACTTCCGGTGTCCCCACCCGCGCCTCGGCCCGCCCGGAACCCGCGCCGCGCCGTTCCGGCCGTCCCACGGGTACCCTCCGCCCTGCTGCGGTTCCCAGGGGACCCCCAGCCCCCCAGAAGTGGCAGCGACACCCCTTTCCCCACAGTAGTGCCAACTGGACACGCCCCTCCCCGCCCCGCTGTGGTACCCAGGGGCCCCCCAGCCCCTCCAAGAAAAGCAGTGGTACACCCCCACACTTCAATACCCAGGGGACCCCCAGACCCCAGTGGCACCAGTGGGCCTCCCTGCTGTGCTCCAGTGCCCGGGGGACCCCCAGCCCCCCAAGAGTGGCAGTGGGACCCCTGCCCTGCTGTGGCACCTACCACCCCCACAGCTCCACTGCAGCCAGCCGGAGGAACATGGGGACACGTCCTGGCCTCGTGCAGGGTGGCCCCAGCACAGGGTCCTCGTGGGGCACAGCACCCCACATCCTGTGCACCGTCACCCCACAGCAGGGAAAGCCCAGCCCCACAGTGGCCGCTGTGACCTCTGGGGCTGTGGGGGGCCCAGTGTCCCAGGAGCGTGGGGGTGCTTCACTTCCCACCCCATCGGAGAGTGCTTCACAACCCCCCCCCGCAGGGGGGGCAGATCCCCCAGCATGAGCCCTGCACCCCATCACCATCTGCCCATTGCCAGCATCCCCCTGTCCTGGTCCCCCCACAGCTCCGCCCCTCTCTTTGGCCTAACGCCCATGTCCCCATGCGCCCCCATGTCCCAGCCACCCCCTCCCCGTTCCCCCATGCCCCCCATTCCTGCCCAGATCTCCCCACCTCCCTAGCCACCCCGTCCCCATTCCCGTGCCCCATCCACCTTGTCCCCGTGTCCCGTTATGGTCTGTTTGCACCTCTCAAATTTACAGGAGAACCTGTTATCCTGAAAAGCAGGTCCGTTCGCCCACTGTGCAAAAAGCAAACTGCACACGGAGCGGAGGTGTTTTATTTAATTAATTTTTGAGCAAAGGTTGGTGCTAATGGTAACCCACAAAGCCAGCACCCCGCACCGAGACACTACAGGCATTTACACAGTTAAATGTGTCGGTCACAGCCAATGTTCACACGCCTCAGCTAGTAATTGGTTAATTTCTTTCTCACTTGGATGTAAAGGTACAGGTCACTTTTGATTTACCACATATGCTCAGAGAGGAGGGTGGTTCCTGGCCTATGGGCCTGATTTTTAGTATTATAATGAGGATAGTTCCCCTAACAGGCTCTTTGTTTTAGTTCTTATCAACATCCCAATTGTTATTCTCCTTCACTACACACTTTATCACCCCATTCTTAGTGTCTTCTGAGGTGGGTTGTTTGCTTTGATCAGTCTCTCAGCTCTCCTCAGGGACAGATTCATAAAACAAGTACTTCCCTATTCTCAGTTCCCATCTCTGGCCCTCAACTGTTTTGCCAGGCTCACGAAGTTCATTGATACAGCTTAGCGGAAAATTCCAAAAATTCCATTTTCTTCAGGATATCAAACCTACTCTGTAAATTAAACTTAATTTATGAGCTCTTTAGGAAAGAAGACAAACACACAAACGAGGGCTCCATCCCCTCTGCACAGACTCATCCAACTTGTGAGCTCACTAATGCATCACTCATGTCATGAGTTTCTCACCTGCAAGTTCTCTAATTCGCGACTCATAACTCCTCTGCTCCTATGAAGTGGGAGAGGGTGAGAGCACTCATCCCTCCTCCTCCTCCAGTGTGGGCATCCCCTGCATCACACTGGGAGGCAGGAGAGCTTCAGCAGTCCGGCTGCTGCTGGATCCCCTTCCAATGCTCACGTCAGGTAAGCTGACATGTCATACCTTCCAACCTTGGATGGTTGGTCTGCCCCACTTCATGGAGACGGTGGCTTCTGCAGAAGCTGCTGGGCAACCGATACGGAAGAATGCTGGCTGCAGGAGAGCCTTCAGGGAACCCTTCAGGGGATTCTTCAGGGGATTCTTCAGGGGACTCTTCAGGGGACCCTCAGGGGACTCTCCATAGGGGTCTCCATTGGAGTCTCCTCTGAACTCTCTGTGGGACTCTCTGGAGAATTCTCCTTTGAAGTCTCTGGAGGACTCTCCTGAGAAGGGTCCCGTGGGCTCCCTGGCAGCTTGGTAGGGAGGATTGCTGCCTCCCAGTGCTGCTGCTGCCACTTGGCCCTCAGGCAGTCACCCTCTGCCCCATACTCTGAAAAGTCGGGTCCTGGTTGAAGAAGGCAGCGCTGTTATGGACGTTGGGGACATCGGGGATGTCGGGGATGGTGCCCTTGCTGTCTGCGTTGTTGAGCCAGGCAAACATTGGTGATGTCCATAGGGCATGACTGCTGGTCCTGCGCCTGCAGATTGTCCCCTGGGAGCTCAGGAAAGCCCCCGATGGCTTCTCGGCACTGCCGGGCAGGGTGTGGAGCATGGGGGGGGCCATGCACCCAATGCCGAGCCATGGGGTGGTGAGGTGGCAGGGGGCCAGGGTGGTGAAGCTCCCACTGGACACCTCCGATGCCATTGGCAGCCAGAGAAGGAACCTCTGTGTTGGGGGAAGCAAAGAGGGATGGTGGGGTGAGATATTGATGGGCAGAGCTGGGTGGGGGTTACCTGGAGGGCAGGAGCACCACGAGGAGTGGGAGTCTGCTGTTGTACCTGCCATGGCCCTTGGTCAGTGTGGGGTTTGTCTAGGGCAAACAGCATTCTGCAGTGTCTGTCCCCATGGCAAGCATGGTGGTTTGTTTTTTTCATCCCACAACAACTTCCTATCTAGAATAGAACAGAATATTTCAGTTGGAAGGGACCTACAACAGTCATCTAGTCCAACTGCCTGACCTCTTCAGGGATGACCAAGGGTTAAACCATGTTATTAAGGGTATTGTCCAAATGCCTCTTAAACCCTGACAGGCTTGGGGCATCGACCGCCTCTCCCAGAAGCCTGTTCCAGGGTTTGACCACCCTCTCCGTAAAGAAATGTTTCCTTATGTCAAGTCTGACCCCCTCTTCTGCAGTTTTGCACCATTCCCAAGTGTCCTGTCCCTGGACCCCAGGGAGAAGAGAGCAGCACCTCCCTCTCCACGTTCCCTCCTCATACTCCAGGTGAGGCCACACCAACACTGGATCCAGTGGGATAATCCCCTCTCTTGACCTCTGGCTTTGCGGTTTGCCCTCTCGGTTGCCAGGGCACACAGCTGGCTCCTCTTGACCCTGCTGCCAACCAGCACCCCCACATCCCTTGCTGCAGGGCTGCTCTCCAGCCACTCCTCTCCCCATTTAGCCTTGTGCCTGGCATTACTCCATCCCAGGTGCAGAATCCGCTGTTTGTTCTTGTTCCATTTCATACTGTTGATGAATGCCCAATGTCCCCATCTATCTGGATCCTTCTGCAAGGTCGGTCAAGAGAATCAACAGCAACTACGAGTTTGGCATCATCAGCAAACATGCTAATGGGGTGCTCAATTCCCGCATCCAGATGACGGATCAAAATACTGAACAGCACTGGCCCTAGGACCAAGCCCTGAGGAACCCCGCTGCTGACCGTCCCCCAGCCAGATGTACCCCGTTCCCTGCAGCCCTCCAGCCAGTTCTTCACCCAGCGCCCCATGAAGCCGCTCATCCCGCAGGTGGACGACTTGTCAAGATGTGCTGAGGGACAGGGTCAGAAGCCTGACTGAAATCCAGAAACACTCCATCCACCTCCTTCCCCTCACCCCCTGGGCGGGGGACCTCCTAGAAGGGTGCTATACATGGATTAAGCAGGACTTTCCCTTTGTGAGCCAGTGTCGGCTGTGCCTGATGGTGGCATTATCCTTTAAATGCCTTTCTGTAGCACCCAGTCCAATCGTACAATGACTCATTGGTTCCCTCCCCATGATGGGTCACCACCCCATGATGCGTCCCCTTCCCACAGTGTGTTCCCTGGGAGGAACACAGGAACGTTGTCAGGGTACGTAGAGATGCAATGAGGAAGGCCAAGGCCCACTTGGAACTCAATCTGTCAAGGGCTGTCAGGGATAACAAGATGGGCTTCTTCAAATCCATCAGCAGTAAAAGGAAGACTGGGGACACAGTGGGGCCACTGCTGAAGAAGGAAGGGGCCCTGGTGACCCAGGATACAAAGGCAGAGTTACTGAATGTCTTCTTTGCTCCAGTCACAAGACAAGAAGGTTGCCAGAAGCAGTCAGCATGGATTCATCAAGGGAAGATCATGCCTGACCAACCTGACAGCCTTCTGTGATGGCGTGACGGGCTGGGTTGACGAAGGGAGAGCAAGTGGGTGTTGTCTATCTCGACTTCAGCCAGGCGTTCGACGCTGTCTCCCATGACACCCTCACGGGCAAGCTCGGGAAATGCGGGCTGGATGAGAGGGCAGTGGGGCGGGATGAGACCCGGCTGAAAGGCCGAGCCCGGAGGGTCGTGATCAGCGGGGCAGGGTCTGGCTGGAGGCCCGTTGCTAGCGGGGTTCCCCACGTCCCTCCGCACAATGTGACACCTCCCCGCCACGATGCGACCCCTCCCCACCATCTCCCACCCGACGGCGGAGCTGACCCCCGTTTCCCCTGCGGGGGGGGCGGACTCTGCCCCTCCCCGACTCGCGCCCCGCGGGGGCGGGGCCGGGCCGGGCCGGGGGCGGGGCGGGGCCGGGGCCGGGGGCGGGCCCGGAGTGGTGGCGCCCTCTCCTCATCGCCAGGCGGCGCCACGCCCCCAGCCGCGGCGCCGCGCGGGGCGGGGCCTCCCCTCCGGGGGCGGGGCCGGCGGGGCGCCGGGGGGGGGGGGCGGGCGGCGGAGGCGGAGGCGGCGCTGGGTGGGGCCGCCGTGGCGGGGGTGGGGCGGGGCGGGGCGGGGTCGGGCGGGGCAGGGCGGGGCCGCGGGGCCACCCTGCTGGCACACTGCCGCTGCCCGGTGTGTTGCCTCCCCGCCCCGGGGGGATGGGCTGGTCCTGAGTGGGGGTCCCCAGGGCTCGGTGCTGGGGCCAGTGGGCGAGGGGATCGAGGGCCCCCTCAGTGACTTTGCAGATGGCACCAAGTTGGGCGTGAGTGTCGACCTGCCGGAGGGCAGGAGGGCTCTGCAGGGGCACCTGGGCAGGCTGGATCCATGGGCCAAGGATAACTGTGTGAGGTTTAACAAGGCCCAGTGCCGGGCCCTGCCCTCGGGTCACACCCAGGCAGCGCCCCAGGCCCGGGGCAGAGGGGCTGGGAAGTGCCCGGCTGGGCACTGGGCACAGGCCTTTCCACCGTGCAGCGTAGCTGCTGCAAGGAAACTCTCCTATGTGTGGCTTTTGCTGCCAGCAGCCCTCCCTTAGCATGAACAAGAGCTGCACGGTTGTGCTGCAAGACTTGCCCTGGTCTGGCACCCTTTCCCCAGGCCGCTGGGAAGGGAACCCCAGCCAAGAGAGGTGCTTGACTTGAGCCAAGGCAGCTCTTCTCTGGCCTCCTCCGTAGCCAGGAGTGCAAGCAAGGAGCACTATGGAAAGCTTGCGTTGGGGCTCTTTGGAAAGCCTTTGGTCCCTTCAGACCTCAACTGTTCTGTGATTCAGTGACTGCCCAGAGCAGGGAATCTGACCTCAGGAGGTGCCTTCACCGCAAATTCTTTGCCTTTCTCTGCAGACGTGTTCCTGCGGGCCCAGTCAGCCCCAAGGCGCTGTTTCTGAGGAGTCTGTGAGCAAAGCCAAGAGAAGGGATCAGGTAACCAGCTCCCAGGCCGGCATGGTTTGAGCACACGCTGGGCTGCGTCTTCCTGACACAACCTTCCTCATCAAAGGAAAACAAGCTGGATCCCTAAGCATAGCACTGAAATGAAGCCTGGAAGAGGAAATGGGTAGGAAACCTGTTCTGTGGATCACTGTCTCTGCAATATAAAATGGTCTACCCATCAGTGTCACTACACCTGCGTAACGTCACCCGTGTGTCGTCACCCGCCTTCTTCCTGTCCAGCTGCACATGGAATCACAGAATAATGGGGTAGCTGAGGTTGGAAGGGTCCTCTGGAGGTCGTCTGGTCCAAACCCTCTGCTCAGGCAGGGCCACCTAGAGCTGGCTGCCCAGGGCTTTTGAATACCTCCAAGGATGGAGACTCCATCCAAGGATGGAGACTCCACAGTCTCTCTGGGTAACCTGTTCCAGCAAAACTACTGGAAATGCATGTGGTGAAAACCTGTGCCTTTCCTTTTAACTGGCTCCTGGGCATTTTCACTTGACTCCCTGTTTACTGGATGAGAAAAGAGCATCAGATGAGAGCAGAAGCGGTACATGATACAGAATGATGTAATGATGGTGTCAGGTGTAGAAAAACAGCTCTCTGGATACGGAGTCTTGAAAGAGCCCTTCAGACATGCTCCTTCAATTACTTCTGCGGGCTCTTCCTTTCAGTCTAGCAAATGACTCCATCCTCTTTTTGCACCGCACTTGTCTCATGCTCGCCTGCCTATGTAACTGTGAGGGAAGGGTTGAGAAGAATCACAGAATCCCAGGCTGGAAGGGACCTCAGGGATCATCTAGTCCAACCTTTCTGGGAAGAGCACAGCCTAGACAAGATGGCCCAGCACCCTGTCCAGGTGACTCTTGAACGTGTCCAATGTGGCTGAGTCAACCCCTGCCCTGGGGAGATTATTCCAGTGGTGACTGTCCTCACTGTGAAAAATTTCCCTCTCGTGTCCAATCGGAATCTCCCCAAGAGCAACTTGTGTCCATCCCCCTTGTCCTCTCCATGGGACTCTGTGTAAAAAGGGAGTCTCCATCTTCTTTGCAGCTACCCCTTAAGTCCTGGTACACGGTGATGAGATCCCCTCTGAGCCTCCTTTTCTCAAGGCTGAACAAACCCAGCTCTCCCAGCCTATCCTCGTATGGCAGCTTCCCAGTCCTCTGATCATCCTGGTGGCCCCTCTCTGGGCCCCTTCCAGCCTGGACACATCGTTTTTGTACAGCAGGGACCAGAACTGGACACAGCGCTCCAGGTGTGGCCTGACCAGCGCTGAGCAGAGCGGGATAATGACTTCTTTCTCTCTGCTGGTGATGCCCTTGTTGATGCAACCCAGCAGCCTGTTGGCCTTCTTGGCCGCAGCAGCCACTGTTGGCTCATGTTGAGCTTCCTGCCCACCAGGACCCCCAGGTCCCTTCCCACAGAGCTGCTCTCCAGCCAGGTGGACAAAAGCACAGAAGAGGTGCCAGGTGGACAAAAGCACAGAAGAGGTGGCAGCCTGTGGAGTGGGCATAGATCGATCGCTCCATGCAACTCAGACAGCTGCTGCCCGTAGTCCTCGCCCAGAAGGTTGACTCAGGCTCTTCAAGTCCGGTGGCTGGAGCTAGCCGCAGTGGGGAGCTCCCAGGGGTCTTTTTATTTACTGTGCTTCTATTAGCATGAGCAATAACTTATGAATAGAACATGGATTTGGAACTTGGAGGGGTTTTGTGGTTTGGTTTTGGTTTGTGTTTTGTTTTTTGTTTTTTTTATTTTATCTGAAGCATTAGGATCGTCTCCCAGGCACATTGGCACAAAAAGCACGAAAAGATGACATTAAAATGTCCGCTGGCTTCTGTAGGCAAGGGATGGAGACTCAGATTTTGTCTTGGTTGGGAAAAGGCCTTGGGGCTGAATATTGTGAAAAGGGCTGTACAATCACTAGAGGGCTCCTGGGCTCTTCAGTGGCATTGCCTGTCGACACCTCTCTCTGATCTGTCCTTGCTCCTGCTCTGCAAGTAGCCATTCCCTGCCCTCTCTTGCAACGCTGCGAGGGACACCCAGATGATGCCTTGCCAGACACCCAGAAAAGGGACAAGCTTGAGGGGACCGAGGGAAAACCCGAGGTAGGGGAACTCCAAGGTCGGTTGGCAGTGCTGGGGCCAAGCGGATGTGTGCTGGTGGGGGAGCTCCTGTTCTTGCTGCCCTCAGCCCTCTTGGAAATGCCAAATAAATCCCCCTGGGGCCAGCTCCCAGCTGGGGTCACCAGCCTGTGCCAGGCAGGACGTTGGTCTGCAGGGATTTGGGCAGGAGGGAGTGCTGCAGGTCCGGGGGAGGCAGCTCACCCCCTTTTTACCACATGGGGAACATAAGCCCGCATGGGGGGGAGGGAAGCCCCCAGAAAGGGACATGGTGGACCCTGGGGGCACAGGGCTCTCCTGGAGGGCAGCCCCGAGGGCTGCAGGTGAGGCACCTGGGGGCAGCAGGGGAGAGGCGGAGGGTGGGCGGTGGGAGTGGATGAGGTGCGAGCCTGCAGGAGGGGAAGGGAGGACACCTCAGCCATCGCCCTGGGAGGGGAAGGAATCCAATATGGGGCAAGCAGAGAGTATCTCGGCTCAGGTAGCGGTCAGTGGGGGAGATGTCAGCACACATGGAGGGAAGGAAGGGGCTTTGACCATCCTAAGAGGGGAAGGAGGGAGACATGAGCACTCTAGGCTGGAAAATAAAAGGGATGTGAGCATGAGGAAAGGAGAAAGGAAGGGTCAGAGCAGACATGGAGTGCAGTGGGAAGAGGTGTGAACAGGCACTGCAGGCAACAGAGGCAAGCTGAGAGCTCATGTGGGAGGCTGGAGGAGCCTTGGAGGGGAAGCGATGTGCTCTGGGTGCACAGGGAGGGGAAGGCTAGGGGCACGAGTGCTTATGGGGGGCATGGAGGGAGTGCAGGAGCTTGCAGAGGGAAGGGAGGGGATGAGGGTGCTCAGGGAGGGGAAGGGATGTGAGCAAACAGGGCAGAACGATGGGTTGACCTTGGCTGGACGCCGGGTGCCCACCCAGCTGCTCAATCACTCCCTCTTCTCAACAGGACATGGTGAGAAGATGCGATGAAAAGCTCATGGGACAAGGTGAGGACAGGGAGATTGCTTACCAATTACCATCATGGGCAAAACAGACTCAACTTAGGGAAATTAATTTATTGCAAATTAAGCAGTGCAGAGAAATGAAAAATAAGAACAAATCTAAAAACACCTTCCCCCCACCCCTCCCTTCTTCCCAGGCTCAACTTCCTCACTCGTCTCTCTCAGTCACTGCTGTGCAGCAGTTTTTATCCCTTCTTAAATACGCCATCACAGAGGTGCCACCACCGTCGCTGATGGGCTCAGCTTTGGCCAGCAGTGGGTCCATCTTGGAGCCACTGGAACAGGCTCTGTTGGACACGGGGGCAGCTTCTGGCACCTTCTCCCCCACTACGAAAACCTTGCCACAGAAACCCAATACAGGTGGGCACCAGGGGACCAAAATGCCCAGGGTTGGAGGGCAGGGGAGAAACCGAGGGGTCTGGGAGTGCCGGGGCCGGCATCCCCTCAGGCAGGTCTGAGTGGTGGTGGGAGTCTGGCAGGGGGTTACATGGGCCAAGGGGACACTGGAGGGGGCCTGACTGAGGAGGGGGGTCTGTGGGTCTGTGGTCAGAAGTGGGGCCATTAAGCTGTGGAGCTGCCTGGGGCTGGGCTGGGCAGTGGTGGTGATGGTTGGGGTGCTGGGGGGACCCAGGGGGTGCTGGTGATACTTAGGGGTCCGGGGTGGGCCAGCAAACGTTGGAGGGGCCCGTGGTGCCATTGGCCATGGGGGCACTTTCAGGGACCTCCAGATCAAAGCCAGCGCCAGGGCTGGGAGCACCGATGCAAAGCAGCTCAGCTCAGCAGCACCAAAAATCCTGTTGCCCTTCTGCTGTGCCATCCCAGGGGCGTTTTGGGCATCTCTGCTCCACAACTCACACAGCTTCTCTCCCTGGAGTGTGCCTGCAAAGCCGGAATGCCCCGTGCCCAGGAGGATTTTGGGGGAAGGCTTAGCAGAGAAATCGCAGCCTTGGAAACCTGTGCTGCCAGCGCGTCAGGGACAGGATTTACAGACCTGCTCATGTTATCGGCGGGGAGGGGGCTGGAGCCTGTGGTTTTGTAGGTGAAATGGGCATGAGCCGGAGCCGTTTCCAGGTTGTTTCCCAGCAGCTCCCCCTGCCCCGGTGCCTTAAGTCCCACAGTCCCCACTCCTCAGGCAGGGGAGCTGTAAGAGCAGAGCTGCTGCAGGTCCAAGGTTCCCCCACGCAGTGTTGGCTGGAGCTGCAGAGATTGCCCGTCTCTCTCGTGCTTTGGTACCGCGGTGGTGCTGCTGAGCGGTGTTTTGGCTCTGTGTTTGCACAGTGGCTCCTCTCCCTGGGTGTCGTGGTTTAGCCCCAGCAGGCAGCTCAGCCCCACTCAGCGCTCACTCGCTCGCTCCCCCGCGGCAGGATGGGGGGAGAATCAGAAGGGTAAAAGTGAGAAAATTCCTGGGTTGAGACAAAGATAGTTTAAGAGGTAAAGCACAACAGTAATAGTAGTCATAATAACAATAACAACGATATAATGAAAAGGAAAAACAAAATCTGTGCGCACAAGCAAAGCAAGACAAGGATTCATTCCCTCCTTCCCATGGGCAGGCGGGTGCTCAGCCATCCCCAGGAAAGCAGGGCTCCATCACGTGTCATGGTGACTTGGGAAAACAAACGCCATCACTCCCAACGTCCCCACCTTCCTTCTCCTTCCCTCAGCTTTATTATACTGAGCATGACACCATATAGCGTGGAACTGGCCCCTTGGTCAGCTGGGTGGGCTGTGCCCCCTCCCCCCCCGGCTTCTTGTGCCCCCAGCAGAGCCTGGGAAGCTGGGAAAGTCCTTGACTAGTGTAAGCACTGCTTAGGGACACTCAGCCGCTACTTAACAACAGCTAAGACACCAGTGTGCCATCAGCACTATTCTCATACCAAATCCAAACGACACTACACCAGCTGCAGTGAAGAAAATGACCTCTAACCCAGCCAAACCCAGCCCACAGTGTCATTCACATCTCCAGCACAGCAAACCCATGCCCCAGTGCAAGCCACGCTACAGGACAAAAGGTGTGACGACACGGTGGTGGCACTGGGCTGTCATCCAACCCAGGCTGCTTGATCTTGGCACGGGGCTCCTGCCCTTCAGATGAGGATCCCATATCTCCCAGTGCACCACCCAGTCCCAGCACACAACTGTCCCATAGCCCTTGGCCCACAGCCTGTAGATACAGCTATAGGTACGGCTACAGATAGGAGTGTTGATACATAAGCTTTCTTGTTTCCACAGGTGACGCCAGTCAATTAAAGCCTTGGGGTTTGGAGATGCCATCCTGGAAGTGATGCCCTGGCCTGATCTCATGGTGCTGTTCCCAAGGACTTGCTCACCAGACCCCTGCCGATAGCACCAGGGATCCCACGCAGGTTCCTGGTTGCTGTGGCTTCCCATCACTGGGGCATCTCCATGGTTACCTTGGGAGCTGCGGACGTCCCTTCCCTGCTTCTAGACCCTGCCCCTCCTGTGTCCAGGCAGGTCCTCCCGCAAGCCACCGCACCTCCTCTCTTCTGACTGGCACAGCTTGGTCTGGTGGAAGGCTGGAGAGGTGGGGACACTTGTCCCCTCCCTCCGTAGAGCTGGAGATGGCAATTACTGTCAAGAATGGGCTTCCCATGTGAGGACAACCATGCGCCAAGCTGGGAGCCACAGCTGTGTGAGGGGTTGCACCACAAGTTCAAACGGCCAGAGCACCTGGCACCTCTGCTCAAGACCACGGGAGGAAGAGCAGCGTCCATTTGGGACAGGAGACGCTGAGCAGGAGACCTGAGACACAAGAAGGAGATGCAAAGGGAGACCCCTCAGGGCATGCATGAGGAGGTGTGTGAGGAGAGGAGAGAGGGGGAAGCAGAGGAGACCTGTAGGAGGGGGCACTGTTGGAAGAAGGTATTCCATGCTGGAGGTGGTACACCCTGAGGGGACTACAGCCCATGGAGCACCTGTGCTGGAGCAGGGACACTGCTGGGAGAATGAAACCCATCGAGGAACCCCCACTGGAGCAAAGGAGCAGTAGGAAGACACCTCTGAATATCACCATGGATGGAGACTCCACAGCATCTCTGGGCAACCTGTTCCAGTGTTTGGCCACCTAAAAGATGGCTTTCTTCTGCTTGAGTGGAATTTCCTGGGTTTTTAATTTGTGCCTGTTGCCTCTTGTCCTGTCTGTGGGAACAACTGAGAAGGGTCTGGCTCCCTCTTCTTCATTCCCTCCCACCAGATATTGTAGGGCTTTGCATGTCCCCTTGTTGAACTTCATGAGGTTCCTCCCAGCTCAGCTGTCCAGCCTGTCAATGTCCGTCTGGACGGCAACACGACGCTCTGGTGCGTCAGCCGCTCCTCCCCACCTCGCGTCGTCTGCGACGTTGCTGAGGGTGCAGCAGCCGCAATTCTCCCGTTCGTCCGTGAGGGTGTAATGGCTGACCGTCAACAGCCTCACTGAGCTGGAGGTAAACAGCGTCCGCTGCTCTTCCGCCGAGCCGGTCACCTCCCTGTAGGAGGCCATGGGGCTGGTGAGGCATGACTTTCCCTTTGGCGGTCCATGCTGACCGCGGCCCAGCAGCTTCTTGTTCGTCATGCGCTTGGAAATGGTTTCCAGGTCTTCATTCTTGTCCTCCTTAAAGGCAGGAGTGATATTTGCTCTCTTCCCATCCTCAGGGAGCTCTCCCCGTCACCATGACCGTCCAAAGCTGATCTACATCCAGCTCCCTCAGCATTGCTGACTCCTCCTGTTGGGTCCCCGTGCTGCGCGCACCTGCCTGGAGGCATCTCGGGGAGGCACCCGCGCCTGCGCGTTCCCCACCACATCCCCAGCCCTGCACCTCGTGTGCTTGGCGCTGCACCCCCTGTATTTAGCCTGGCACCGCGCTTGCTCGGCGCTGCACCTTGTGGTTTTGGTGCTGTCCCCAAGAGCTGGGGCTGTACCCACCGACCCCCCAGCTGGAGTGATCAGCCCTGAACCCTTTGGTGCCCAGTGCTGCACCCGACGGGCTCGGTGCTGCTCCCCCATGTGTGTGGCCCTGCACCCCCTTTTTCTCAGCGCTGCACCCCTTGTGCTCAGTGCTGCACCTGTCTGTGCTTGGCCCCAAACCCCACATGCTCAGAGCTGCATCCACAGTGCCCAGTGTTGCACCCCACATGCTCAGAGCTGCCCCCCAGGTGCCCGGTGCTGCCCCCGTGGGCCACCTCTGCCCATGCAGGGCTGCAGGCGCACCTGGGTCCCTTCACAGCTTTGGGGGTGCAGGAGGATGGGAGCCAGGGACCCAGGCCATGGGTCCTCCCAGCCTCATCTAGGGTCTCCTGCCTCAGTCTCCCCCACAGACAGGTCCATCCGGGGCAGACGGGGCCACCCGGGGTGCCAGGGATGTGGGAGGGGGACGGTAAGGGCATGGGGTCTTCCCCTCCTACTGCCTGGGTGGGCTGAGAGGGGTGAGGGGACCCCAGCCTCCGGGCATGTGCCCCCCCTCGCCTCCCTGACCTGGGCCGCGCCGCGACTCTGTGCACCCGGCGCCACACGTGGCCGGGGACACGGGGCTCACGGGGACGCGGGATGGACTCTGGCCCGGTGACACGGGGGCAGCAGAGCCGGGACACCCCGGCCACTTCCCCCCACACTGGGTGCCATCCACAGGCCGACGTCACCGGAGGCTCCGTGATGCGATGGACCAGCCCCGGGTGGCACCGAGCTGCTGACCCATGCAGGGGCTCAACCCCCCCAGGCCGGACACCGCAGCTTCCCCTGCCAGGCTGACCCGCTGCCCTGGCGCGGGGACGCTGTGGCTCTGCCCGATGAGCTGCAGTTCCTGCCGGGCAACGGTCACCTCGAGGTGGGAACGGGCACCGGTGTCCGATCCCCCAAGGTCACACGTGTGCACCCAGCATGTGCGGGCTGCGGGGGGTGTGTGTGCTGGGGGGGACCCACAAACCTCCTGGGACCCCGCGGGATCCCGCAGGCTGTGTTTACCCAGTTGCGGGTGATGATGCCGCAGCCAGTCCTGGTGGGAACCGCTTTTAGTCCCTGCTCTGGGCCTTTGCTGCGGGAACGTGGGCTGTGCTGGTGCTGGGGCGAGGTGGGTGCCCCCGGCACCGGGACCCCCAGGGCCAGTGCTGCTGCTACTGGGTGCTGGCCCCCACCTGGTACCGGCACAAGGCCCGTGTTTGACACCGATCCAGGGCAGATTTCACCATGGTGCGAGCCCGGTGCTTTGTGGGTTGTGCCCCCCGAGCCGGTGCCGTGCCGGTGCCATGCCTGGTGTGGCTGGCCCAGTGCAACGGTCAGGCTGCCCGAGAGGGGGGGAGTTGCCGTCCCTGGGGGGGGGTTCAAACAACGTGTAGCTGTGGCACTTGGGGACGTGGTTTGGGAGGCCTGGGGGTGTTGGGTTGGGCTTGGTGACACCAGAGGTCTTTTCCAGCTTTAGTGACTCTATGATTCTGTGAACCCAGCCCCAAGATGTGCCGGGGCCGTGCTGGGGCTGAGCTTAGAGTCGTGCCAGATCTGGGCCAGACCCACACGGGCCCAAAGCAGATGGTGCCCACACCTGTGCTGAGTCGTGCTGGGACTGAGCCCACGCCTGTGTTGGGCTGTGCCAAGCTGAGCCGAGCCGAGCCGAGCTCAGTAGTGCTGAGCTGAGCTGGGCTGTGCTGAGCTGTGCTGACCTGAGCCCAACCAAGCTGAGCTGAGCCCAGCCCAACTGAGCTGTGCCAAACTGAGCTGAGCTTAGCTGGGCCGAGCCCAGCTGAGTCGAGCCGAGCCGAGCCGAGCCGGGCCGGGCCAAACCGCGCCGATCCCAGCAGAGCCGAGCCGAGCCCGCGCCCGCACCCCCCCTCCCCACTCTCCCCCTCCCCACTCTCCCCCTCCCCACTCTCCCCCTCCCCTTCCCCGCAGGCGCGCACGTGGTGCCGGGGCGCGCTGCCCGCGCGGGGGCGCGGCAGCCGGTGGGGCGTGACCCGGACTGTGAGCTCGGCGCTGCCCAATGGCGGCGCGGCCCCGCCCCTCCCCGGCGGCCAGCGGGCCAATGGCCGCCGCGAGCGGTTAAAGAGCGTCAGGCTGCGCGGCGGTCACGTGGGGCGGAGGGGGCGGTTAAAGTGCGGCGGGCGGCGGGCGGCGGCGCCACTCGGAGGCGGTGCGGACGGGCCGACCGACCGACCGACCGACCGACCGACCGACCGACCGACCGACCGACCGACCGGCCGGCCGGCCGGCCGGCAGAGCGGGCCCGGGCCCGGGCCCGGGCGGAGCCGGCCCTCCCCGGTGAGCAGCAGCGCGGCGGCGCCGGTGAGTGGCGGCCTCGGGCGGCGGCGGCGGCGCTGGGCGGGGCGGGCACATGGCGGCGGGCGGGGGCGCGCGCGGGAGCGGCCGTTACCGGGCGCGGGAAGGGCCGTTATCCGGTACCCGCCGCTAAGCCCCGTCTCTCCAGCAGGATGAAGCCGAGCGGCGCAGGCCATGGCGCGGCTCCCAACCCCCAGCCCCTGCAGCCGGTGGGGCCGTAGGACGGCGGATCCCCCCCACGCCCTATAGCAACCTCCCCCCCGTTTAATTTTATACCTAATTTATTTATACGCCACCACCCTTTAAACCATGGACCCGGCCCCCACCGTGCCCCCCGTCCCCATGGTGGGCTTCCTCTGGATGCTGGTCCTGGGCTTCATCATCGCCTTCATCCTGGCCTTCTCTGTCGGCGCCAACGATGTGGCCAACTCCTTTGGCACGGCGGTGGGCTCGGGGGTGGTGACCCTCCGGCAAGCCTGTGTCCTGGCCAGCATCTTTGAGACTGTCGGCTCTGTCCTCCTGGGGGCCAAAGTCAGCGAGACCATCCGGAAGGGGCTCATCGATGTGGAGGTGTACGGCACCTCGCAGCAGCAGCTGCTGATGGCGGGTTCGATCAGTGCCATGTTCGGTGAGGAACGGGGGGACAAAATGGGGGGGTGGCGTGCCCTGGTGACAGCTCTCTCACCAGGCTTCTCTTCCAGGATCTGCTGTGTGGCAGCTGGTGGCTTCATTCTTGAAGCTCCCCATTTCGGGTACGCACTGCATCGTTGGAGCAACCATCGGCTTTTCGCTGGTGGCCAAAGGGCAAGAAGGTGTCAAGTGGTCTGAGCTGTTAAAGATTGGTAAGTCCAGCTTGTGTAACCACCCCTGGGCAGCATCTGCATGCCCCGTGGGCTTCCCCTCCAGTGACGGGATGCTGATTGTGCCTCTTCTCTCCTAGTGTTGTCCTGGTTCATCTCACCCCTCCTTTCAGGCATCATGTCTGCTGTCCTGTTCTTCCTTGTCCGGAGATTCATCCTCCGTAAGGTAAGGCCTCTCCACCCCGTTTTCTGACACTGTGGGGCTCCTGGGTGCTCCACTGTCTGACCTTTGGAGTGGTTGGTTGCACCAGAGTCTTTCCAGGCCCTTAGGTGAGCCCTTCAGGAGGAGCTGAAGGGATGGGAACACCAGCCTTGTAGAGCCACTCCATAAAGTCGTGCCTGGGAGGTGAGGAGGCTTCACTCAACCTCCTGCAAAACATCTGGGCCAGGAACCCAGATGTTCCTGCCTGTTTCCAAACAGTGAAGTAGCCCAGAACTGATAAGATCAGAGCTTCTCGCTGGGCTTTTCCTAAGTCTTGGTACAAGGCTGGATCTCCTTTTGTGTCAGGCTGCAGATGAAGTCAATGACCAACAGAAATAGCTTTTTTTTAAGCCAGGAGGGCCAGAATTGTCCCTGGTGCTGTGGAAACTGTGCTTTCCTCCCATCTGGGGCCCCAGGTGAAGCGAGGGGTGCTTGGGCTGGCTCCAGGGACATGGTCCCACTGTTGGGAATGTCTGAAAGCCCAGGAGGAGGGCTCGGGCACCCAAAGATGCCTGAAATGGAGGTGGCAGTGTTAGACCTCATCTTTCTGAGATGATGATGACCCTGGAGTGCGGGATGCTGCAGCCCAGAGCAGGGGTATCCAGCCAGCTGTGCAGAGGAACTCCATCACTTTCCTCTGCATATCTGAGGTTAACTTGAATTATTTGAGGTCTTAGCTCTAACTGTTTCTGGTTCAAGAGATGTTAAGATCTTATCGCTGCTGGTTTCTACCTGGCAGCCCTTAAAAACAATTCAGTGTCCCTGCTGTCAGAGAAACCTTGCGTAACTGGCCTTTCAAAGCTGGGCTGGCCCTGTCACGCTTCATTCTGGGGCTGAATAGTCTAGTTGCTCTGTCCTGCTCGGCATTTGGTAGTGCTCAGTGTGTTTGTACTGATGCTAGGCCCCGATTGCTGGGTAGCAGCGGAGATTAAGTGCTCCTGCTGCTCGGGTGAGGGCCCCTCTATGCAACTATGTGGTCAAATAAGCTGCTTTGTGAGTAATGGACTTTTTCATTCTGTCCAAGTCCGTTGGAAATAGGTAAAAGCTTTGTCTGACGAATGGTTTTGTCTGAAAGTGCCTGGGGAGTTGAAAGAAAACATACGTGCAGCTGGAGGCTGTGGAGGTCTGCAGGCTGGGGAGCCCTGGGAAGGGCTCAGGAGCCAGGCAGCCGCTGGCTGCCGACACAAATGAGATGCCCCAGCCTTGGGAGTGGTGGGATGCTTGGCTGGCCCTGCCCTGGGTCCCTGGGGAGCCTCGTGGGACCCGTAGTGTTTTGTCACCTTCTCTGTCCCAAACTGGGGGGGTTCTGACCGTGGCAGCCCTGTGGGTGGTTCTGTAAAAGCTGTCAGGAGCCGTGGCTTGCTCAGCAGCTGGCTGAAGTCGCAAACCCCCTTCTGGGAAGGGGCTGCTGCTTGGCCGCTCCACAGCCCGCGAGATATCGCTTTCTGCAGCCACTGATCCTTGTTTTGCAGGCAGATCCTGTTCCCAATGGCTTGCGAGCCTTGCCCATCTTCTACGCCTGTACTGTGGGGATCAACCTCTTCTCTATCATGTATACCGGTGCGCCTTGTAAGTACGCATGAGAATACTTGAACCTTAATTTTTAAATTCTTTGCAAAACCTCCATTAAATGCACGATTTACCCCTTTTTTGCTTTACAGGGCTGAAATCTCCTAGAAGGCGGCTGGCCTGTGCCGGTTACAGAAGGCTGCAGGCTAGCGTGCGCTGAGTTCTGGGCTAGATAGTTGCCCAACCAAAGAGACCTGCTCAAACTAAACCCCTCCAGACCTTTCTCCTTAGACTTCACAGGACTGGCAGATAACATGACTTCCCCTTCCCTTCTTTTACCTGTGCTAAAACTCAGGTACCTGGCTGCTGCTGAAGAGATTCCCTGAGCTGCCAGTAGTGAGGCTAGGAGCAGGGATGGAGGCTGTGCCTCCTGATTCACCTTGTCCCTAAGAATAAACTAATTATCCCTGGCAAGAAGAGCTGGCACCTGTACTGAGGAGTTTGTGCTTCCGTTTGAAAAGCCAAATTGAAATGCTTGTTTGGCTGTTGTGTAGAGCGACAGGTCGTGGGCAGGAGTAGGAGAGGGCTTGGCAGGGGAGGGTGGCTTTGCCAGCGGAGCTGGAGGCTCTGTAACCTCCATCTGCCGGGGTGACTCGATGTGAGCTGTTTTTGGTCTGAGCATGGGTTTCCTGTTGCGGAGGAGTTGCTGGAGGTGGGGTGCGGGCAGTCAGTGCTTTCTCCACAGGGTTTCCTCTGTAAACAGTGGCTGGAAAAACTTCTGGAGGGATGTCAGCTTCCCCTTCCCTTGGCTTTCCAGCCTGGGGGGAGGAAGGTGGCGTTGCTGCGGTGCTGCTGGGGGCACTGGGGCCACAAAGCAGCAGTGGTGCTGCTCCAAGAGCACTTTATCACTTGGTACCCGCAAGGTGGATTTGTGTTTATCCGGAGTCCTCAGCTGCAGGAGGGTTGGGTGAGCTTTGTGGCGCTCAAGCGCAGGGTTTGTAGTGTTCAGTGAGCCAGGTTTGGCGTAAGCAAGTAGCCGAGTGCGTGGGTAAGGTAGCTGTGATGTTTCTGGTGGTGCATTAGGAGCAGTAAATTATTGCCTGCAGTGGAAAATGCGGGAGTTGAGTGGTCACAAGCACCTGATACCCTGACTGGGGGCTGCAGCAGGCTGTATAATGCAAAACCTCTGCCGAAAGTCATGCTGCACATGAAAATGCTTGTAACTGGGTCATGTAATGTCTTGCATGCCTTGAAACTTGAGCTTAAGGTCCTAGGGTCTTGTGAAGTGGGAGAATCCATCTTTCCCCAGCAGCTGGAGGAGCTAATAGAGAGATGTGGGGTGCTCTGGTGGGAGCAGCCCAGGCCCTGCGTGTCCTCGCGGAGCTGTTGCTGCAGCAGCTGTGCTGGGTGGTGTGGTTTTTTTTTTTTCTTTGACATTGCAGCAAGTGAGGAGACAAGGGCTGTGAGGAGCCTCCTGTCCCTGCACAAGCCGGTCCCTGATCGGGTTTGGCTGTGGGAGGGAGGGGAAAGTGTCTGCACATGTGAAAGATTAGCTTTTGATGGGGGAGACTGTAAATGGGGGGGTTGGGGTGGGGTGGGCTTCGGTGTGGGTTAAACTCTCGGTTTCAGTGTGGTCAGCAGTGGCTTTCTGATGGTGTTTCTCCCTGGCAGGCGAATTAGCTCAGGGATGTTGCAGGTGGTGGAGTCCCCGTGCCAGGAAGAGCAAAGTCATACATCGAGGAGGCTTTTGCCCAGAGGTTTTCAAAGATCCGTTGTTTTATTTCCTAGTGCTGGGCTTTGACAAACTTCCTCTGTGGGGTATCCTCCTAATTTCGGCGGGGAGTGCTGTTGTCTGTGCTCTCGTCGTCTGGTTCATTGTATGTCCAAGAATGAAGAAGAAAATTGAACGTAAGTAATGCCTCTCGCTTTGCAGCCATTTGGGGAAGGGCACGCTCGGACTAACCAACTTCTTTTCCCAGCGGGAGATCTCATTAGCCGCAGGGCTGTTATTAGCAGGGATCCTCAGCTACGGTTATCGCTTAAGCTGCTCCGCAAACCCTGAGTCACTGGGGCACATCCATGGAGCTGGGCCCTGCATGCTGCTAACCTGCAGCAGCAGCAGCAAGCTGCTCCATGGCACCCCAAAATACCCCTCAAAGCCGCTGTTGTGCTGCCGAGCGGTGTCTGGCAGCTGATACCTGCGCAGGGCAATCTCTCCTTGAACCGCACGGGACAGCCTGATTTCACTGTTCAGTAAAGAAGAGAAGGCAGGAGGCAACCTGCCTGTTAACTGGTGTAACCTTTAATCCTCCACATACCTGCTGATCAATCTTTGGCCTGGCAGATGCAGATCACAAGTTTAAAGCTGTGTAAGCTGATGAAATCCTTTCCCTGTAGCAAAAAAAAAAAGCTCTATTGAAAGGCATCCAAAAGAGCAGCCCTGAGCTCTGCCTCCCAAAAAGTACAGGCAGCTCTCCTGGAGTCGTGTGTGGTCTTGCATATAAATTTTGCATGCAGGCTTGGGGCACTTAAGGAACTGGAGATGAGGGGATAACCAGTGTCCTTGCCAGACTAGTGTAATTGGGGTGTGACTAACAGCTTTATGGCTGCCCTTGACGTTCTTCCAGCTGTTCGAGCTTCAGCTTAACTCCTGCCTGCAAGGCAGGCTCCCCTGCCTGCTGAGGTGGCTGGGAGGGGGTGGTGGTGCAGGGCAAGGTGAGCTCTGCCCGGGGCTGGATGCCGCAGCCTGGCCCCTGCAGTGAGCAAACTGGCTGGGAAATTGTCATGTTTGTGACAAGGAGGTGGTTTTTTTGTTGTTGTCTGAAGGAGCTGACCTCATGTTTTCACCTGGAGGAAAACATGCTTTTCCTGGTAGAGGGGCAATAACAGCCTTGGCTTCCAGGGCTTGGTGCTGCTGGCTTGGCTCTTCCAGTGGGACAGGAAACCAGGCTGCCCTCGGGAGGTGGAGACTGGCTCCTGTTTGGGTTTGTCACCCACCAGTGGGAGCTGGAGAGGAGCCCAGGCAGGCGAGTCCTGCTGGCAGAGGAGCTGAGCTCCTCTGGGCACCTTCCCATCAGCTTCAGGAGTGGCAACCACCCCAGAAAGCAGGTCCAGAGCATCCCATGGCCACTGGGGACAGGGATGGGACAAACATGGCTCAAAGAGGAACCGCTGCTGTAGGAAGAATGGGCATAAAAGCCCCATAATGGTGCTCACCACACCCCGTGTGGGAGGGAAGCATCTAAAAATAGGAGATGAGCTGGCCTGTGATGGTTTGGCTGTTGTGCCCGGGACAAGGTGTGACTGCCCTGCAGTTTCCAAAGTTCAGGATGGGGGGGAAGCTGTAAATTTTTATTTAGCTACCATAAATCTGAGTGGTGAGGGGTGCGGGCTTGCTCCTGGTGTTGGGTGTGGTGGTGGGAAGGGGTTTGATGGCAGCAGCCTCCCTCCACAGGCGAGATCAAATCCAGTCCTTCTGAAAGCCCCTTGATGGAGAAGAACATCAGCCCGAAGGAGGACCACGAGGAGCCCAAGGTGCCCCTGGGCGATGCCAAGAGCCCCGTTGCTGATCCAGGGTCGGCTGCGCCCCACCGGGCAGCAGCGGAGGAGAGGATGGTCTCCTTCAACCTTGGGGACCTGGAGGAGGCCCCAGAGCAGGAGAGGCTTCCCAGCCTTGACCTGAAGGAAACCAGCATCAACAGTGGTGAGTAGTGGTGGGTGATACGGGGGTGCTGGGGTGGTCTCCCCCCACTCTGGCTACCCCTGGGTGCTAAACCCCTGCCATATCTCTCGGCAGGAGCTGTGCGGCTGCCCAACGGCAGCCTTGTCCAGTTCAACCAGGCTGTGGGCCACCAGATGAGCTCCAGTGGGCAATACCAGTACCACACAGTGCACAAGGACTCCGGGCTCTACAAGGAGCTCCTGCATAAATTGCACCTGGCCAAGATGGGGGACTGCATGGGGGACTCGGGGGACAAGCCCCTGCGACGCAACAACAGCTACACGTCCTACACCATGGCCATCTGCGGCATGCCCCTGGACTCCCTCCGCGCTAAGGAGGGCGAGGAGATGGAGAAGCTGACATGGCCTGTGGCGGACACCAAGAAGAGGGTCCGCATGGACAGCTACACCAGCTACTGCAATGCGGTGGCAGATGCCCACCCGGCTGCTGATGTGGATCTGAACACAGCCCAGGTGGAGATGGGAGTCAGTGACTGCAAGGGCAGCAGTAGCTCCTTAGAAGAATGGCATGACCAGGACAAACCCGAGGTGTCCCTCCTCTTCCAGTTCCTGCAGATCCTCACAGCCTGCTTTGGCTCCTTTGCTCATGGTGGCAATGATGTTAGGTCAGTTGGGTCAGCAGGAGCGGTGGGGTTTCTTGCTGGGGCTGATGCCCACCTTGCCGAGAGCCTGTGGCCCTCTGGACTAGCTCTCCTTTCTCTTCCAGCAATGCCATAGGGCCTCTGGTCGCTCTCTATCTGGTCTATCAGACGGGACATGTGGCTACCGAGGGGGCAACTCCCATCTGGCTGCTGCTCTATGGAGGTGCAGGGATTTGCATCGGCTTGTGGGTCTGGGGAAGGAGAGTCATCCAGACAATGGGGAAGGACCTGACGCCCATCACGCCATCAAGGTACTGTCCGCCCTGGGGCAGGTGGAGGTTACAGCCAGTCCTAGAGCTGCATCCCATTCCTGGAGCCCCTCTCCATGCTCTTTGGGGGTTTCACTGCTTGGGTGGTGGGGCTGGGGTGTTCATGGTCCTGTAACACCTCCCTGCATCCCTTGGGGGGTCATTCTGGGGCTGCTGGGGGTCTGGAGAGCCAAGTGAGGAGCAGGCCCTGCTGGGCAGGGTCTGCCTGGAGAGAGCAGTCCCAGGTCTGGCTTGGGCTAAGCCAGCCTGATGCGCGCAGGGCAGCGTGGCGGGTCTGGTGCCCACATTCCCTAATGCTTCCTGTCTCTGCAGTGGCTTCAGCATCGAGCTGGCTTCTGCCCTGACGGTGGTGGTTGCCTCCAATGTTGGCCTCCCCATCAGCACAACCCACTGCAAGGTAGGTGGGGGGCAGGAGGGGATGGTGCTGGCTCTGTGCAAGCTCAGCTTCCCCCAAATCGCGGTGCTAACAAGGCTGAGCTGTGTGGGAGGGCCTGAAGGAGACTGCTGGCTGGCCTTCAGGTCCTGGCTCTACCCTTTGCATCTCAATGCAGGGTGGCAGCAGCTGCCCAGGGCTGGGGGGGCGGGAGTCCCTGGGTGAGGGGGCACTCAGGGAGGTGATGGGAGAACAAAACCCCTTTGATGGATCCCTGGACGCTGCCAAGGGGCCATGGGAACCCTGGTGCTGCAGCGCCCTGCCCCCATTGCTGCTCCAGGATGGCAGCATCTTGCCCTCCTCTCTCTGCCTGGGGTCTGCTGGGTCCCCGAGGGCTGGAGCAAAATGCTTGGCCCCACAGCTGAGGCCCTGCCGTGAAGGGCTGTGGGGTGGTGGACACCCGGTGGGTGCCCCGTCCCGCTGCCATCTTGAGCCATGCCCCGGCTCCTCACGCAGGTGGGCTCTGTGGTCTCGGTGGGCTGGCTGCGCTCCAGGAAGGCGGTGGACTGGCGCCTCTTCCGCAACATCTTCATGGCCTGGTTTGTCACCGTCCCCATCTCGGGTCTCATCAGCGCTGCCATCATGGCTGTCTTCAAGTACGCCATCCTGAAGGCATGAGGGCAGCAGGGCTTGTGCTGCTCCTGCTTCCCTGCTGCCACCCTCCCCTCTGGGAGCCAGGGAGCCTCATCCCACTGGGGGATGGGGGCTACCATCCAGTTTGGGGCTTCCTGAGCTCTGCATAGTATTGTCACTGAAGTATTTTTTTTTTTTAATATAAATGTCAGTGCTAAGTTTCTTGGGGGGTGCAGTGGTGGGCTGCGCCAGCCTCCAGACTGCCTCCCCTGCTGCGCTGTAGCTTTAGGTTAGCAGTTATGGGAGGCCACTCTTCTTATTTTTAATGACTTAATTTAAGAGCCCCTGGCAGTGATTCCTCCTTGGGGCTGGTCCTTGCCCCTCCCAGGAGGGCTCAGGGGCTGGGGGGCATCCTCCCACTGTGGGCTGTTGTGCTGTGTTCAGCTTTGCCTCCATTGCTGTAGGCGTGTGGACACCAGATGCTGCCCAACCATCCTGCTTGGGGTCCCTGGGGCCTGTCCCCAGTGCCCCCCCCTTCCCTCCCCCCCCACTGCTGCTACCTCGGACTCAATAAAGACTTCCTTTGTAGGTCAGTGCTGCTGTTGATTGTGGGGCTCTGGGGGGGGCCCCCTGTCACAGGCTGCCCCATGGCATCGGCCCTGCCCTTCCCTGGACCCACGCCCTGGGAGGGAGCTGAGCCTGGGGCAACTGATAAGAGCCCCGTGTGTCCCCTTGTGTCATGGGACTGGCTGTAAACACCCCCAGCCCTGTGGGGGGTGTGTGTGTTATCAGGGCCCTGCAGCCGGGGGGCTGCTCCTGGCCCTCTTACCGGCCCCCCAGCCCTGGGGTGGGAGCTGCTCTTTGCTGTCACCTCCGTGTTCCCGTCACCAGGGATGTGCCCTGGTCAAGGCCAGGCACAGGGACCCATGTCAGTGGGTTGGCACTGGGGTGTTGAAACAGCGGTGGGTGGGGGGTCCCTTGGAGGGGCTGAGCCCTGCCTGGGGCTGGAGCCATGGGCACGTGTGGGCTTGGGAATGTGCCCCGTGGGGATGTGTCTCGGACAGGGGGTGGGGTGGGGGCGGTGACGAGTCCCACGGGGTGGGGGGGGATGGGAACATTCCTTACTGAGACCGCGCTGTGTCCCACGGGACGTGGGTGCCCCCTCCTGTTATCCCCCCCGCCCCATCGCTGGTGTGAGGTGCCGGGGGTGCTTCCCCCGCCCTCTCCTCTCCGGGGGCGGCGGCGGGGCCGGTCCTTGACCCCAGTTAATGATTCGCTGCCGGTCGCTCCCCGGTGCCAGCGGCCCCGCCGGGCAAACACCGGCCCCGGGGCTCCGGGCCCGGCGCCCGCGGCCGCTGCTGGCGCCGTCGGGGTCGGGGCCGTGGGAGGGCGCTTCCCCCGGGGGGGGGGGGCTGGAGGGCGGGGGGGAGGGGGCAGCCCCTTGGGGGAGGCACGGGGAGGAGGCGCTGCCCCACTTGGGGGTGCACGGGGCGGGGGGCGACACTGCCCCATTTGGGGGTCACCGCCCCGGGGAGCCCAGGGTCCGGGCCTGGCCGCTGCTCCCGGGGGGGGCCGGCCCGGTGCCGGGGGCCGGGTCGGGGCGGTCCCGCGGGGCCCCGTTAAAGCGGCGGCGGCCGGAGGCGGTGGCCGGAGGCGGCGGCGATGGGCAGCGAGGGGGAGCGGGGCCCGGCGGCAGCCCCCGGCCCGGGGCAGGGCGACCCGCGGGCGCTGCGGAGGGACTGCCAGCACCGGTGGGGCGGGGGGAGGCGTGATAGGGGGCAGCGGGAAAGGGGATGGTGGGGGCGGGGGCCAGGTATGGGGGGGGCAGGCCCTGGGGGAAGGACCCCAGGGTACCGGGGAGGACTCTTAGGGGGGTGCAGGAGGGGGCAGAGACCCTGGGGGGGGCCCCCCATTTAGACACGCGGGGTCGGGGGGCGGGTGGGGGTCAGGCCAAAACCTCACCATCCCTTTCCCGGCGTGTACCCTGCCCCCCACCCCCGGCTCCATTTCCAGCTCAAAAGCCCATTTTTCTGCTCCAATAACTCTCTGAGGGGCCCCTGAGCACGGGCCGGCCTGAAGCCCTCCCCAGCCCCCTGGACAGGGATTGGCGACATGGGGACAGGTCCCCATCCCCTTCTCCATGCCACCCCAGCCCTAGAACCCACCCCTGCCCCGCACCCATAAGCCCCTGTACCCCCCGGTCACCCCCAGGATCTTCGTCAACCGGAGCCTGGCGCTGGAGAAGATCAAGTGCTTTGGCTTCGACATGGACTACACCCTGGCCAGTGCGTTTTGGGGACGGGGGGCTGAGGCAGGGTGGGGGGCGGCGGGACACCTCCAGCCCCCACCCATGCCACCTCCGTGCCCCCCCCCAGTGTACAAGTCCCCTGACTATGAGGAGCTGGCCTTTGCCCTGCTACTGGAGCACCTCGTCTCCATCGGGTACCCCCATGAGATCCTCGCCTACAAGTATGACCCCACCTTCCCCACACGGTGAGTTTATTTTTGGGGGGGTTGCACACAGGGTGGAGGCGTCGGTGGGACCCCCACCCGCTGACGGGATGTGTGGTGCAGGGGGCTGGTGTTTGATGCCCTGTATGGGAACCTGCTGAAGGTGGATTCCCATGGGAACCTGCTGGTCTGCGCCCACGGCTTCCGCTTCCTCAGGGGGTGAGTGTGGGACCCCCGCCTGGGGGATGGGGGGGTATAAGGGGGCCCCTTGGCGTGGGGTGCAGCTCCATGCTCCCTCCCCAGGGCCGAAATTCTCCGCTATTACCCCAACAAGTTCATCCAGCGGGATGACATGAAGCGCTTCCACATCCTCAACACCCTCTTCAACCTCACGGGTGAGTGAGGCACCCCCCCCCCCTCCCCCCCCCCCCGCCCCCCTCAACCCCATTGGGGTGCTGCCCTCCCCCCATGCCCCCTCTCACACCCTGATCCCCGGCAGAGGCTCACCTCTACGCCTGTCTGGTGGACTTCTTCACCAACTGCTCCAGATACATCAAGTAAGAGGGAGATGGTGGGTGGGGGCTTTGACCTGGTGGATCAGGGTGGGGTGGGTCTCCCCTCAGCAGGGCCCGCCATCACTGCCCCACACCCTTTTCCTCACCTTTGCAGCTGTGACACTGGCTACAAGCACGGGAACCTCTTCATGTCCTTCCGCAGCATGTTCCAGGACGTGCGCGAGGCCATGGACCACATCCACCTCTCGGTGGGTGCAGGGGGCTGGGGGGGGGGCGGATGCTGAGGGTACTGGGTGTCCCCCTGCTTCCCCGGGGAGGTTTTGGCCAGCCCGGTCCATCCCCTGTGCAGGGCTGCCTGAAGAAGAAGACACTGGAGAACCTGGAGAAATATGTGGTGAAGGATGTGAGTGTCTGTGGACCCCCATGGACCTCTCCCCACCCCAGTCCCCCCAGCCGGGTCCCCGTGACCCCCCTGGTCCCCCCCGCTCTGACATGCCCCTCACCAGCCCCGCGTGCCGCTGCTGCTGAGCCGCATGAAGGAGGTGGGGAAGGTCTTTCTGGCCACCAACAGCGACTACAACTACACTGACGTGAGTAGGGGGTGTCTGTGTGTCCGTCCCCCTGCCTCCCCTGGGTCCAGCCTGCCCTGGGGGGACCTGGGGGTGGGCAGCAAAGCACAGGCAGGGGTCTACCGTCCCCGGGGACTCTGGTGGCGATGCCGGCTGTTGTTGCAGGCCATCATGTCCTACCTGTTTGACTTCAGCGATGGGAAGGAGGTGAGTCTGTCCCTGGTGGGGGCTGGGTAGGGGGTGCAGAGTGCCATCGGCAGCCCCTTACTGACCCTGCCCACCCCCTACCTGGAAGCCCAACACCCCGCAGAGCCCCTGGCGATCCTATTTTGACCTCATCGTGGTGGACACCCGCAAGCCACTCTTCTTCGCTGAGGGTACCGTCCTGCGCCAAGTCAACACGGTGGGGACCCCCCCCCCACCATGGTGGGGGCGGCCGTGGGCACGGTGGCATGGGTTTGCTGTTGAGTGGATACCGAGTGGGCATGGGTAACGGTACTCCCCTGCCCCTGCCACCCCGGGGGCCTCTTGTCCCGCAGGATACGGGGAAGCTGCGCATTGGGACGTACACTGGCCCGCTCCAGCACTGCGCCGTCTACTCCGGCGGTGAGCGCCCAGCGGGGCTTCAGGGCAGCATGGCGCGGGGGGACGTGCCCACGCTGTGGCCCTGATGTCCGGCTGGTGCAGGCTCCTCGGATGTGGTGTGTGACCTGCTGGGCGTGAAGGGCAAAGACATCCTCTACATGGGGGACCACATCTTTGGGGACATCCTCAAATCCAAGAAGCGGCAGGGCTGGCGCACCTTCCTGGTGGTGCCCGAGCTGGCCCGCGAGCTGCAGGTCTGGACGGAGAAGAGTGGTGAGCAGCGCCTGGACAGGGACACCTGCAGCCCCCTACCCCCCCCCCACCCCGATGGCAAAGCCGGCCCTGGGAGGACGCACCCCAAAGCCCTGCATCGGTTGTGCCGGGCAGGGGGACGCCGCCTGCGCTGAGCTGGCCCTGTTGCCCTTGCAGAGCTGTTTGAGGAGCTGCGGAGCCTTGACCTCTTTCTGGCAGAGCTGTACCAGTGAGTGGGTGTGGGGCAGGCAGAGGGTGTGGGTGCAGGCACTTGTGGGGGACCCCCTCCCCCCGGGCGAGCCCCCAGCCCGGCATCTCCCACTCCAGGCACTTGGACAGCGGCAGCAGCGAGCGCCCGGACATCAGCTCCATCAAGCGTCGGATCCAGGTGATGCCCAGGGCACCGTCCTGGCGGGCACACAGCTCAGCTCCCCGCACCGACCCCTGCCATGGGGGTCACCCGGGGGGGGGGGGGGGGGCATTGGGTACCCTGACCACCGCCCTGCACCCGCAGAAAGTCACGCATGAGATGGACATGTGCTATGGGAAGATGGGCAGCCTGTTCCGCTGCGGCTCACGCCAGACGCTCTTCGCCAGCCAGCTGATGCGCTACGCTGACCTCTACGCAGCCTCCTTCATCAACTTCCTCTACTACCCCTTCAGCTACCTCTTCCGGGCACCCCCTGTCCTGGTACGCAGGCCCCAGACCCCCGCCTCAGCTTCCCTCCGTGCCTGAGGAGGGGTGCAGGGCTGATGGCTGCGCTCGGGGCTGGCCCCACTCTGTGAGCCTTCTCCCTGCCCCAGATGGCACACGAGTCGACGGTGGAGCACGGCCGCCTGGACACCGGGGAGGCAGGTGTGGCCCTGGCACCCCGGCTGGCCTGGCACGGCCACCCTGGCCAGCAGGTGGGTGGCAGGGCACAGGAGCACCCCATGGCTGCGGGCATGGGCGTCCTGGCATCGGCACCCCAATGCCAGTGGGGTCCTGTGCCCACTGAGCCACCCCCTCCATCTCAGGTCACTGGGGCCCCCCAGGACTCCAGCGGGGAGGAAGAGGATGACGGCGAAGCCTGAGGCCACGCCAGCACCGATGGCTGCTGAGCTGGCAGGCGCCAGCCCCTGGGAGGGCATTCGGTGGCCCCTGCCTGTGCCCCACTTCGCACCCCTGCCCAAGCAGCGGTGCCCCTCTCCCCAGTGCCACGCCAGGAGAAGGGCCCCCCCCGACATTTTCCTCATGGCCCCCAGCCCGCTCGACGCTAACTCAGGGCCGCCTGACACCAGGGCGAGCCGGCAGCGCCGCTGCTCCAAGGGGGTGTCGCTGGAAAACCCCCTTTGCAGGGGTCAGTGGTCCCAGCTGCCTCTGCCCCTCCAGCGGCAGTGCCTGGCCCTGGGTGGATGTTGCTTGAGCATTGGAGGGCTCTGGGGGGGCACAAATGCTCCCCAGGAATCTCTTTTAACTGCTATTACCCTCTCCTGTTTTCTACCCTTTTGTATTTATAAGACTCCTGGCTCTGCAGAAACATAAAATCGGCTATTTTAAAGGAAAATGGCTTTGTTCCTAAGCCCGGGAGGTGGGGACAAAGGGCAATCCCCAAATCGTCAGCCAGCAGCTGGGGACAAGCGCGAGCCCCTGGGCAGAGGGCAGCAGCCCAAGACCCTCCCCGCCGGCAGTGTCCTGCACCCCAGAGGAGGGGCTGGGCCGCCTGTGCTCCCCGAGCAGACAGGGACAACCACATTCAGCTCTGAGACTTCTTCCAGCACCAAGGTTTTCAATAAAGGCACTGAGCCAACACTGACGGTGGCTCTGTTGGGAGGAGGCAGGAAGGGGGGATGAGGAGGGGACCGCTGCTTGCTGGAGACAGGAGGGTGACAAGGGGGCTCCCCTCCACGGCAGCGTACCACTTTACCCCTCATTGCAGCCAGGAAGCCGTGGCAGCCCCCAGCAACCTGCCCTTTGCCGGCACCCACGTGCTGCCCCTCACTTGGGGTGCGGGGACAGCCCTTTAGGGGGCTGCTGCGGGGGTCCTGAGCACACCGAGAGGGCTCAGCTGTCCCCGCTGGCCAGTCCCCAGCCCCCAGCCGTGCACAGGGCACCGGGACCCCGGCCAGCTGAATCCCAAGGACGTCTGCACCACTCACGTGTGATGCCTTCAGCGTCCTCAGGGCCTGGGCAGGAGCTGCTGCAGCCCCCCCGGGTACCCCAGCACCTCCTGCCCCTGCCACCTGCGACTTGAGACATCGGGTCTGTGTGTGCCGCTCAGCAGGGAAGATCCGGGTGCTGTCTGGGCAGGGCACAGCACAGCTCTGGAGCAAATCCCTTGGGACACCGCTTCCAGATCACCAGGAGGTGCCCAGAGCATTGCAGAGCCTGGCTGACATCATCCTACAGCAGGAGGATCGGGGTGTGCGTCACAGCGGAGCCAAGGGCAGTCCCAGGGGACACAGCCCGTGTTGCCAACCCTGGACCTTGCACGCTACTCACTAGGCCACGCTGCATCTCTGCTGCAAGTTTTTATATATTTATAACAGTGCTTATATATTTGAAACAGGCTTATTATCTGCCACCCCTACATATTTACATCTAAGAGGCAAAGAGAAGTTGCCGGAGTGCATGCAAGGCAGCATGGGGAGCAAGCAGCCTGCACCCCACCTCAGCAGCTGTCCGGGGGGTACAAACTCAAACCCTCCAGCTCTGCCACCTCTGGCAAAGCCTTGTTTTTCCGGAAGAAGAACCGCGTCTCCTCCTCCGCATTCAGGATCTCACTGAGGGATGACACCACAGGGTCATGGTCCTTCAGCATCAATGGGTAGTGGCTCCCGGCCAGCTCTATCCGCAGCGAGCGCCGCACTGGCGTCAGGAATTTCAGCTCCTGGCCTTCCAGCAGCTCCTTTCCTCTGTGGGAAGGATGAGATTCTTTAGGTAAATCCTGCAGAGGAGCGCTGGTGCAGGCAGAGGGTGCTTGCTGCCGGGAGCGGGCAGCTCAGCCTTACCTGGTTGCAGACGTAACCTGTAACTTGACTGAGGCGGGCAGGCTGGTCAGGGACCTCCCCGTCAGGCAGGGAGTTGCTGCCACAAGCTGCCCCTTGCTTGGGCAGGGCGTTGTAGGCTCCCAAGGAACGGGCTGCTCAGCCTTTTCCCCTGACAGGAGAGGAAACGGGCAGCGTGGTTGCAGAGAGGGGAAACAGCGGCAGCCGGGGAGGGATTACAACACCACAGCGT
Source organism: Phalacrocorax carbo (assembly GCF_963921805.1). NCBI lineage: Eukaryota > Metazoa > Chordata > Aves > Suliformes > Phalacrocoracidae > Phalacrocorax > Phalacrocorax carbo. Next base: position 301,366 of record NC_087536.1, on the reverse strand, counting down.
TCCAGACATGGGTGAGGGCACCTGGACACGTGTGCCCAGGCCTGGCAGAGGGATCTTGCCCCATTTTTGAGATCAGGATTCTGGACTTTAACAACATTCAGTCTCCATCAAAGCCAAGAGAGACACGGGGTGCTGGGACAGACTGCAAACCATGCTGCTTCCCTGCCTGCAGCGGCAGGGAACCCCAGCCTGCCCACAGTCCAGCCTACCCCCACATGCACATATTTGTTACCGTCTGATGGTTGCTCTGCAGCTTTCAAAATATCAAGGACAACTTCTCTGAGCTCCTGGAGTGGCTGCAGGAAAAGCAGAACACGGGTCAAGGCAGGCCTGACTTGGGAACAGAGACTTGAGTTAGAGCTGAATAGGAGAAAAGGTTTTTGCTGCATCATGACACCCTGTGCTGGAGACAGCGGCAAAAGGCTGCAGGATTTCCCTTCTCTGAGTGAGTTGTCAGCGTACGGGCACGACTGGGCAGGCGCCCACCCTGCGTGGGCGAATCCCACCAGACGTGCAGTTACGCCACCCAAGGCAGCAGAGCCGCTGCCACACTGCCTCCAGCTACAGCTCCGACATGGCGCGTGTCCTCCCCGTCCTCCCCCCAGCCCTGTTCATGCCCGCACGGCACTGCCTGCTTGGCTGATTAAAGCCGGAGGTGTTTCTATGGGACAAAAAGGGACTGGCATCTCTAAAGGGCTTTTCCAGCAGTGACTAGCACTGCTAAACTCACCCCAAAATCTGACCCCCGAATCTGGAGGAAACCTGCTGGCACAGAGGCAGGGAATCCAGGGAGCTACCAAAGAGAAGCGGGCCTCACTCACCACAGCACCAGCGCAGACTGCCGCTTTGTACAGCCCCGTCACATCAAAAGGGCCGCTCCGGGCAAGGAGTTTCGCTTTGCAGATCCAGAACTTGGCAAATTTCTCTGCCTGGGGCACGTGAGACAGCACTGCAGAGAGCTCCTCTGCCTGGACACCCTGCAAGAAGGGCAAGGTCCCAGAGAACGGCGTCATTGTAAGGGCCGGAGGCGTGCGCGGGGGAGCTGTCAGTGACTGCTCTCCCAGTGCTCTCTAGGAAATGGAGTCTCTGAAGAGTCTGGGTTTTGAAAATGAACAGATAACAGCTTTCCTGCCTTTATTTTCCCCTTGGTAAAATGAGTCTAATATTTCAGAGGGATGTCAAGGGACAGACTCTCCAGTGCTTGTGCTATGGGAGCCACCGAGCCCCGGAGCAGGGCTAGCGGTCAGCATTCCCAGAGGTGACACTTCACAGCAGCCGCGAGGCCCACCAGCAACGTACGGCAAGCCGGCTCAATCAGCCAGGGCTGCTGCCGCAGAAATTACCGCTGCAGGCTGCACTGCCAGCGCCCAGGACACCCGCAATGTCACACACAAGCCCCGTGGCCGGGTATTGCTCCGTTTTCCCCAGTAGCATATCTCACGTGCCTTTGGCCTACCCGTAACTCCATCAGGACCTTTACTTTTCCTACACATGATGTTTTACCCCTCTGGCAACTGCAGCCAAGCAAGCAAGAACACTTGCTCCAGACCCCTCTGTGCTGTTGTGGGGACATGGCCCTCATCTCCTGGGATGCTCCAGAAGAAGAGGAGCCCGTTCAAGCAGCTCCTTTCCCATTCCTACCTCCTCAACGAGCTTCAAGCACTCAGTTAATAAGTTGTTGATACTCTCCAGGCAGAGCTGCTCTCGTTTCTCTGGCTTCTCTTTCTCCTTGACATTTCTCCAGGACAGCTTCACTGGATTTTTCTGAAGCAGCACCATAGGTGGCCGCTTGTACGTCCTGCCTTTGGATGCCAACCACTCCTCCAGCTGTTTCCTGCCAAAGGACCAAGGGATCACTGTTACCATCCCAGCAGACCACCAGCACTTGACAGGCTACTGTTTTCCCTTGGAATCTCCCTCTAGCCAACTTCAGCTGCTCAGGAAGAACCAGTACATCTAGCCCAAAAATGCAGCCAAGCTCTAGGCTCAGAAGGGAAAACCCTCTCAAGTGTAAGAATGCCTTGAAGATGAAACAGGAGAGCAGCCGCACACTCTCCTCCACTTGCTGAATTGGTGGGAGAGGGACCCAGGGTACCACCAAAGCTCATCCCCACCCTCCCCTTCGCTGGGGCATCAACCTCCAAACAGACATTCAGCGATAAGGGGACTTCGGACCCTGTTTTCACCAAGTTGGCACTCGTTCACCCAGTTAAACGCTTTAAACTCTGCTGTCCCCTGGAGGCGAGGACAGAGTCGGCCAAAGCTGCTACTTACTTCCGATCCGCTGCTGACGGGGTCTTGGGAACACGCCTAGCCTGTATTCCACTTGCCTTTGGCAGCTCTGGTTTAAGCCTCTCTCTCCTACTCTTAAAATCACTCTCAATTGCTCGAGTTTTGGAGCTGTGTATTGTGCGAGGCTGCTTTTGGGGGACTGTCACTCGGGATGCTGCTGCACATCCAGGAGGCACCTTCACACCCTTCTTATCCACCTCCCCTTTAGCCGTGGGCCTTTGCCATTGCACTGTGCCACCTGGTTTCAGGGTGGATTTCAGGTTTGTGGTCCCCTGGGGCCTGCTGGAGGCCAGAGGCTTTGTGGGAGATCTTTTCATTTGTGGGGGTCTGCTGTGGTGCTTCAGACCTCCCATGGGCAGTACGCCGAGTGGCTTTCCTACAGGCTCCCTTGCCTTATTAGTTTTTTCCTGGTTTGCCCCTGGTTTTTTATGTAGCAAATTAGTAGAACCAGTAAGTAACCGAGGGGGCTGCAATGGCTGGGTTTTGACACTTGGTTTTTGAGACACAATCTTTGAGACTGGCAGGGTTTTCCTGAATTTATCCTGAATCGGCTCTTCTTTAGCCTGGTGGCTTTTAGTTCTGTCCTTTGGACCCATGATGGTTCTTGACAACGTGGCCGAGCTTTGCAGGTGAGCCAAGACTCTCTTGTTCCTGAGACTGTTTCCATCAGACTGAAAAGGTCTGTTCAGCACAGGGTGCGTGGTGGCTTGTGCTTGGACGTTCTCTTTGTTGCAGACCAACCTGTCCTGCAGGTCCTCATCCAGGGAGCGAGGTGCCCCAGGAGGGGGGTGGTCACTTCCAGACCGAGGTGCTGCAGTGGTGACAGTCTCCTGTCCAGGCTCCTTGTTTGATTCTGGATTTAGGTGACCAGAGTTTGAAGTTGGCAGCGTCCCTCTGGCCTGCATAGAGTGGCTCATCCTTGGCACAAGCCCCACGGGAAGCTTTGCCCTCTTCTTTGGCTCCTCTGAATGCACCACAGCTGCTCTCTGGGACGTCTTTGAAGCCTTCTGCTGAGCAGCGTGGCCAGTGTGCTGTGTGGATTTGGCACCAAGCTTGCCATCCCTCTGAGCACCCTTCACCACGTTTCCAAGAGCATCCTTCTTGTTCCTGTCAACCTGGAGAGACAAAGCGAACCCCAGCCCCGCGGAGAGCTCAGCTCAGTCAAACCCTGACAACTCGCTCCTGCTCCAGCGCCACTAGCACAGGGGACGTGCATAGTGACAAAGCAGTTGTCAAGAGAGCAATAACACAAGACACACCGGCGCATGGGCGGAAGAGGAGTCTCCCACACTAAGTTCCTCTGAAAAATAATTTGTGGACTTATTGCCAGCTATTTAGCAGGGGTCAGGAACTCACTGCCCTGATCTGGGTACCCTGTTCTGCCCAGACTCGCTTCAAGCGTGAAATACAAAGCTAGATTCAAAAGATTTCTACTTACGTGCTGTAGTTTAGAAACTGGTTCTGAGTGTGGATTCAGGCGATTCATCTGGTCCTTTAAAAGGGATCTGCAGGAAGCCAAAAAAAGTATCAGGTTATTTAACAGCTGTTGCAGAAAAGGTTAAATACCTGAACTGCTGCTGGGTGTCTCAGTCACAGGGGCTTACAAGACTTTGGAAATCAAAAAGCTGTCAAGGAAGTACCATGTAGTATTCTTTTTCTTTTGCGTGGCAACAGAAAAAATTGATACCCAAGGTTGTTACAAGACCTACGGCTTCCACTGACAGCAAAAGTAACCAAAATGAATGAAACAAACCAAAATGTTGTCTGCGGGCAGGGGGGCCTGGCAGGCAAGAGACCACAATAGGTTTGGAGGCTCCTGGGGCTGCTGCCCCCGGCTGGCATCCCAGTTTGCCCCACATGCTGCAGACAGCTGAGGTGCATCAGAGTCAGCCGCTGCCGTGCTGCCGGTCTCGGCGGCATCTCAGAGTGCTTTGGCCAGGGTTCACTCTGCCGTGGGGAGCCACGGCGCTGCGGTGGCTGATTCACGAGCCCCTCAGCTGCCCAGGCGCTGGCAGCGAAGCAGGGAGGTGGGGCAGCAGCATGAATCTTCTCTCCTTGTTTCTATTATATTAGTCTTTTGAGTGTTTGGGTTTGCCAAGCACATCAGTGATTTTGATTAAAAGCTTTGCAGAAAGGTGCCTCGCTACCCGCAGCCTGTGCTCACAGCAGCACGGCCGCGTGCAGCCTGGCTCCAGAGGAACCGAGCAAGGCAGCGAAGGGGTCCCAGAGCCAGGTAACTCATTTAACAGGTGGTTGTATCTATTTCCTTTGAAATGCACTGAAAATGCCCCTTGCTAATATTAACCTGTCCCGGAAGGCCACTAAAAGCTGCCATTAAAAAGCAGTGGTGAGACTTGAATCACCCTTTCTTCAAGGCCCAGTTACAAAGCTGAGCTGCTGGTGAAAAGCCCTGTTCTGTCAGACCCGAGATGAGAAAGTTTTGTGGAGACTCAGAAAATAGCCAGAAGAGACAATATAAAGCAGCAGGAAATGTCACCACTCAAACCATCCCTTTGCTCCTGCTGCCAGTAACCCTGCAGAGCGCTGCTGGGGCAGAGCCGTCCCCAGTCGCTGCCCTGACAGCGAGGCACTGGGAGGAGGTGATTCATTGTACACTGGGGAATCGCTACGGAGAGAAGGCAGACACTAGGAAGCTGGGAAGGCAGCTTTACCTCAGAGAATCATTGAGTGATTTGGGTCAGAAGGGACCTTTACAGATCACCTAGTCCAAGCCCAACATCCTCCTGACTTACTTTGCACTCAGGCATTTCAGCTTTCCTTTGGCCGCTAGGCACTCCTGGAACTGTCTCCTCTGCTGCTCTGCAAAGAGATAGTAGGAAAATGCAGCGCCTGCACTGCAACCTCGGTGTTGGCAGGATTTCTTTTGCATTCACAGCATTACTGTGCGGGTCCCCCACGCTCCCTGCCCAAGCCCTGCAAGGCTGGTCCCAGAAGTCCCCAGAGCGTTTCCATGCAGGTGATATTGCCCAGAGACTCGCCGGCACGTAAAGCTCAGAGCTCTCCGGCGCTTGGGGCGTGATACCACCCGAAACCCCGGCTGTGCGGGGCTTAGTCGACGTGCAGAAGGCAAGGGGAGATGCCGCCGATGGCCCTGCTTCGGCCACGTATCCCATAAGCCGGACCCAGCTGCGGCCAAGCCCTCTGCTAACGCAGGCAGGCGGGAAAGCGAGGAGCATCCCAGCAGCGGGGCAGGCGATACCCCTGACAGCCCCGGTTTGGCTGAGGGCTGGGGGTACGGGGGCACCCTATGGCGGGGCAGCCCGTCCCCAGGCCCTCGCCCCGTCCCTAAAGCTGTCCCAGCCCCACCTGACAGCCCACACGCCCGGGGCTCTGAGGGCCCCCCCGCCAGCCGCCTGCCCCCCAAGGCTTCCGCAGACCCCCCAGAGCAGCGTGGCACCCCCGGGCGCCCCCCGCCTCCCCAGCGCTCCAAGGCACCCCCAGACCCTGCCCGCCCTCCCAAACTACGGAGCCGCGCCCGTTTCACGGGGACCCCCCCGCTCACCCTTTGGGGTACGCAACACCCTCACCCCCAAACCGCCCTCCGGGTCACCCCCGAGACCCCCACCCCACGGGCGCTCGCGATCGCCTCTGTCACGGCAGGGTCCCCCCGGATCGCTCCCCGCTCCTGCCCGGCGGGGTGCCCCCCCCCTCACCGACCGACCCACCGCAGGGCGCCTGCCGCGTCCCTGCACACAGGGTGCCCCGACCACCCGCAGCCCCCCGCGGGACCCCGGGACCCCTGGCCCCGCCGCCCCCGGCCCCTCACCCCGCGGGGCCGCCCCGGCCCGCTCCATGCCGGGCGCTCGCCTCAGCGCAGCCAACGGCCCGCCCGCCGCCGCCAGCAGCCGCGCCGCGCTCTTCAAAACGACCAATGGAGAGCGCGAAGCCGGCGGGGGGGAGGGGGCTGGGGGAGAGAAGAGATGTGACTGGCTAGAGGGGGCAGGGGGGCGGTGACAACGCGTACCCTCCGCCAGCCCCACTGCCCGGGGGCGGGGCGGGGCGGGGCCGGGGCGGGGCCAGCGCTGCCCCCTCAGGCAGACCCGGTGTCCCGCAGCGAGCGTGCGGCGCGGCGCGCTGGGGGGGAAGGGGCGCTGGGGGGAAGGGGCGCTGGGGGGGAAGGGGCGCTGGGGGGGAAGGGGCGCTGGGGGGAAGGGGCGCTGGGGGGGAAGGGGCGCTGGGGGGGAAGGAAGGGCCGCTGGGGGGAAGGGGCGCTGCGGGAGAAAGGGCGCTGGGGGGGAAGGGGCGCTGGGGGGGAAGGGGCGCTGCGGGAGAAGGGGCGCTGGGGGGGAAGGGGCGCTGGGGGGGAAGGGGCGCTGGGGGGAAGGGGCGCTGGGGGGGAAGGGGCGCTGGGGGGAAGGGGCGCTGGGGGGGAAGGGGCGCTGGGGGGGAAGGGGCGCTGCGGGAGAAGGGGCGCTGGGGGGGAAGGGGCGCTGGGGGGAAGGGGCGCTGGGGGGAAGGGGCGCTGGGGGGAAGGGGCGCTGGGGAGGTCTGGGTAGTGCCAGTCTAGGCTCCCTTCTTCTTGATCCAGCCCGGTTTCATGTTTCAACATTTAACCTGCGCTTAGGGGTGGGGCACCTTGGCCGTCAGCGATTATCCATTTAATCGAGGACAAGTGTTCCTTTTGGAAGCAAATTAAGAAGAGTTGGCAAGAGAAAATAGCCTTAAATTGTCCTGGGGTGCCACGCGACCAGATATGGGTGAAAAGGGTTGGGGTACTTCATCTGTAAAGACCCCTGAGGACCCTGAATCGAGGAAGGCATGCGCAAGAGGATCTGAAGCAGAGCGAAGAGGAGTGACTTAATGCTGTTATGCAACCTATGTAGATTAGAATGCATATGTATTAGATAGGCAGATGGGCTTACTGTATAAATATAATGAGGTAGCCGGCTTCGGGGTGCTTGATTTGTGGAGAACCACCGAGCACCCAGGCTCATGCAACCCTGAAATAATTCAGCATAATCCCGAGTGTGTGATTACGAGCTCATGGCACAGCAGGCGCCGGATTCGCTTTTTGGACAGCAGTTTTTGGCGAGCCAGGTGGGACGGCTGTGAAGCCCTGCCCGGATTGTCTTGCCAGCGGCTGGCGGGGAGAAGCTGCTCCTTGGACCCCGAGCGCGCACCGACCTGTCGTTCGGAGGACGCCGTGAGTGGCCGCCCCATCGGAGCGGGCAAGAGACTCAAAGGTGCAACGTGTGATAAAGAGGCATTGCGTGGGGTAACAATGGGTGAAGGTAGAAGTGTTTGTATGCCCTGTGCACGCGTGGAAGTGACGACCGGAGTGCGTGAAACCGTGGTTGGTAGAAACGTTCTTTTTGGATAACGTCATGGGAGCAGGACAATCTGCGGAGGTTTCCCCTTGCTCTCCATTAGGATGCATCCTGAAACATTGGGATAAGTTTGGTGGGGATCCCCTAACAAAAAGGAAAATAAAAGAATATTTCACTCAGTGGTGGCTGAAGTATAAATTGGAGGATGAGGAAAAATGGCCAGAAATGAGGTCTTAGAATTTTAATACAATCTTACAACCTATGTTGTTTTGCAAAAGGCAGGATAAATGGGCTGAAATCCCACATGTGGATTCATTCTCTACTTTAAGAAAGCATCATGAAACGAGGAAGGAATGTAAGTTGTTGATATGTGATTCGACTGTATTAATGATGATGGATGACATGAACATAAGCCTTCGCTATGTTGTTCTGCCTGTAGCATAGGAGCAAGATCAGTGTGCTTTTTGCAAGGAAAAGGGACACTGAAAAGTTGCATGTCCGAAAGGACAGCCTGACAGGGCTCCCACCCCAGCTAAGACCCCTGCACCTGGGGAGTTGATCGCGACCGTGGAAGAGGATTCAGACTCATGGGGACTGGGGGTTGAGGAAATGAAATCCGCAGCTGAGCCCCTGGTTGCTGTTAAGCTGGGGAATGATGTAGTTAAATTTCTAGTTGACACAGGAGCAATGTGCTCTGTACCGAATAGCTGCAAAGGACCCATGAGGAAATATTCCATGGCCGTGGTTGGTGCAACAGGAAAGCGGGAGGTTAGACCCTTTTTCCAACCGACTGAATGTAAAATTGGCAACAAGGTGTTTGAACATGACTTTTTATACACACCAGAAGGCCCAATAGCTCTAATGGGAAGGGACTTGTTAAATAAATTAGGTGCTCAGACAACCTATGATGAAAACAAAATAAGAGTCTGTATCCTGAAAAATAATGCCTGGAAAGCACAAATATATGTATTACAGGAATTAGAATCATTAAGGTTGGAAAAGACCTTTAGGATCATCAAGTCCAACTGTCAACCCAAAATATATGTATTACAGGAATTACGTGAGACAGTGGAAGACAAGGGGAAGGAAGGACTGAGCAACTCCTTTTTGGAGATGGATGACACTGTAACCCATTTTGTGTGGGCAACCGAGAGTCCTGGAAGAGCCAAACCAGCTGAACCAGTAAAAATAGAATTAAAGCAGGGAGCTAAACCAGAAAGACAAAAACATTATCTCATAAAAATGGAGGCCCGTATTGGACTGGAGCCTATGATTAATAACTTTCTAAAATATGTACTGTTACAAGGATGTGAATCAGAATATAACACCCAAATTTTGCCTGTTAAAAAGCCACATTCACAGGAATACCATTTAGTACAGGATCTAAGAGCTATTAATCAAATAGTGACTGATGTACACCCGGTGGTACCCAACCCTTATACTTCGTTACCGATAGTTGATTCAAATGTCTGTTTGACTGTTTTGGACTTAAAGGACGCCTTCTTTTGCATTCCATTCAAAGAACAAAGTCAGAAGCCATTTGCCTTCGACTGGGAAAGCCCAACAAGAGGACGCAAGACGCAGTTGTGCCGGACGGTGCTCCCCCAAGGCTTCAAGGACAGCCCCACGATTTTCGGTACTTGCGAGAGAGCCGGGACAACGACAAGGTGAAGGAACTGACATTGCCTTGTTACAGTATGTGGATGATATACTGCCGGGGCGGACACAGCTGAGGAGTGCAAGGAAGCCACCATAAGCTTATTGAACTTTTTGGGATTGGCAGGACATAGAGCATCAAGGAAAAAGGCACGAGTTGTTCAGACAAACGTGATGTGTCTGAGGTTTGAGCTTTCCCAGGGAGGGAGAAAGCTAGGGACCAAAAGGGAAGCAGCGATATGCCACATTGCACCCCCTGATCAAAGAGAGAACTTACTTAGAACATTTTTAGGAACGGCTGGGTGGTGTCATTTGTGGATTCCAAATTTCCGATTAATGGCCAAGCCTTTATACGAAGCAGTTAAAGGGCCAGGAGAGCTGCTAGAATGAAGTCCAGACTGCCGGAAGGGGTTTGATGCTATGAAAGTTGCTCTCATGAGCCCTTTGAGCTTCGTGTGCATCAGAGAGAACATCACGCACTGGGAGTACTTGTGCAGCTTTTGGGGAGCTGGAGAAGGCCGGTGGCTTACTTTTCAAAACAACTAGATAAAGTACTCACCGGGTGGCCCGGATGCCTGAGGGCAGTGGCAGCCACTCTATTGCCGATCCAGGAGGCACGGAAGCTGACTTTGGGGCAGAAACTCTCCATTTATGTGCCACAGGCTGTTAGAGCAGTGTTGGAACAGAGGGACACCACTGGCTGTCCCTGAGCAGAACGGTACAGTATCAGGCGACACTGCTCGAACAAGAAGATGTAATAATGAGAGTGTTTAGTGCCTTAAATCCGGCACCTCTATTGCCTTTACATGAAGAAGGTCGGCTCATGGCTGCTTATGGACTTACAGGAGGAGTGCTCCAGCGTGCAGACCTGAGAGATGTCCCCTGACAGGACCCTGCCTGGGAATTGCTCACTGATGGGAGCAGTTTTGTCGCCAAAGCTGGACATGCTGCTGTCACTTTGGAGAAGGAAATAGAGGCAGCATCGCTGCCAGTGAACACTTCTGCACAAAAAGCTGAATTAATTGCATTGATTTGAGCCTTGGAAATATCGGAAGGAAAGCGAGCTAACATCTATAAGGACTCAAAATAGGCATTTTGGGGTAAAACGTGCACATTTACAAGGAGAGCGGCCTTAGTCCCTGAAAGAACTTTTGATATTAATGTTCCTGAATATACAGGGGAGGAAAATCAACTGGCTGAGTTTCTAAATTGTATCAAGACCCCTAAAGGATGGTGGAAAACTCCAGGTGGACAATGTGTAGTTACTCGTCAAATAATGAGAGAAATTACAAAAAAACCCACATGGTGCCACTCATGTGGGCACTGAGGCATTAGTAGAAGGGACAAAACCATGTGCAATAGACATCAATATGCTAAAAATCGATGAAGGTATTAAAAAAGGATGTGAGACTTGTTTAAGGAATAATCCAAAAATTCAAAAGAGACCCTTACCAGGAGAGATAAAAAGAGGCTCTGTACCTGGGAGTTACTGGCAAATTGATTGTTCAGAATTACTGAAGTACAAAGGATTTAAGTATTTATTGGTAACTGTCAACCCCTTTCAGGCTGGCCAGAGGCTTTCCCGTGTCACACCAACAAAGCCAGAGAGTAAAAGTGCTTTTAACAGAAATAATACCTAGCTTAGGAGTCCCTGAGGGATTTTCATCAGACATGGGACCCCATTTTGCAGCAGAAATTATCTGAGAAATTTCAAAATTTTTGCAGATTAAATGGGATTTAGACACTCCATGGAGACCGCAGTCTAGTGGGAAAGTGGAAAGGATGAATCGACAAATTAGAAAATTATGTCAAGAAACCCAGATGAAATGGACCAAGGTTTTGCCCTTGGCATTACTTAGAATCAGAATAACGCTGTGAACGGAAGAAAAAGTTAGCCATTGGAGCACCTCGTAGAGTTTCACACCAAAGGGACTCTTGAAATTAAAGCTAAATTGTATTCAGTGTTGAATTATTTGAATAAGATTGTATCCAGGGAAAATAGTTTTGTATGATATTGGATAATTATTTGTGAAACTAATAATGAAATGGTTGATTGTTGTAGGTGTTCTGATACAGTGGATGGGAAAAAGTGGTTCACAGATTATGCTGCTGCAATAGAACAGAAATAAAAATCTATGGGAATTACTAGCCTGAGAGGTAACCAATAGACCCCAGGTTTTAATATGTAACCTAAGCTTAGGGATGGAATATCTTGGTGTCGTGGTTTAGCCCTAGTCAGCAACCAAGCCCCATGCATCTGCTTGCTCCCTCCCCCCCACCCCGGTGGGACAGGGGAGAGAATCAGAAGGGCAAAAGTTAGAAAACTCGTGGGTTGAGATAAGAACAGTTTAATAATTAAAATAAAATGGTAATAGTAATTATAATAATAACAACAGTAAGAATATAAGGAAAAGGATAATAATGAGAGAGAGAGAGAGAGGTGAAACCTGGAGAGGTTTTGGACTGACGCCACCCATCCCCAAGCCACAATCGCTGCTTCCCCCGGCCAGCTCCCCCCAGTTAACATACTGGGCATGACGTTACATGATATGGAATATCCCTTTGGCCAGTTTGAATCTGCTCTCTTGGCTGTGCCCCCTCCCTTCCCAGCTTCTTGTGCCCCCGGCAGAGCATGGGAGGCTAGAAAAGTCCTTGACTAGTACAAGCACTGCCCAGCAACAGCTAAAACATCGGTGTGTTATCAGCATTATTTTCATACTGAATCCAAAGCACAGCACTGGGCCAGCTGCAGTGAAGAAAATTAACTCTATCCCAGCTAAAACCATGACACCTGCTTAGGCTCACTTTGGCCTCTGTCACAAATACAGGTTTGTGGATCTGGCTGACTATGCCAAAATTGTCGTGAATACAACCTTGTGTATCAGCCGACTACACCAAATGGTCAGGAATATGACTGGTTACACAGCTTTGGTTAGCAATTTAAGATTTATTAATATTTTTGAGATAGATCACAGCATTAGGTTGTATAATTCTTACCAGCATCAGACAATTTAAAACAGCAATTTGATGGAATTTTTTACAATCAACATAGCGATTTAGTTAAGATTTGAGAATGGCAAAGTTCACTCTATTACTTATATGGAAGAAGTGCACAAAGGAAAATTCAGTTATGCTCAAGTTAGAATGATTCAGAGGGATTGCAGATGCAGGGGATAGGGAGGACCCTCCCGTTGAGCCACGAGATTCAGAATAGAACACCTTGCTTTCTAAACTTCTTTCAGAGAGGAGTCTAGGGATGGCTGGATCCGATCTTAGTCTCAGATTTGGTCAACAGTTTATGTGAATAGGGATAATATATATCTGTATATAGTCAAATTGCACCCACGCACACAGACACCAAGGTTAACCTGTGAATAAAATTTCCCTTTTTGTGAGTTTTATAAATTACTCACTTTTTTGTGCTGGCATTCATCAGTGCATGGCTGGCGAACCTCACAAAATCAGGCCTTTGAGTCCTTGCAAAATTGTCAGCTGATGATCCTTCAATCCTTGTGAAATCTGCCCTGAGAGGCGTCCGAGCCCAGGGGGACCAGCCCCCGGGCTTGTGTCAGCCCTGGTGTGGCCAGCAGTGCCCGGGTGGCCAAGGAGGCCACCAGCCCCCGGGCTTGTGGCAGCACTGGTGTGGCCAGCAGGGGCCGGGGGGCCAAGGAGGCCACCAGCCCCCGGGCTTGTGGCAGCACTGGTGTGGCCAGCAGGGGCCGGGGGGCCAAGGAGGCCACCAGCCCCCGGGCTTGTGTCAGCCCTGGTGTGGCCAGCAGTGCCCGGGTGGCCAAGGAGGCCACCAGCCCCTGGGCTTGTGGCAGCACTGGTGTGGCCAGCAGTGCCCGGGTGGCCAAGGAGGCCACCAGCCCCCGGGCTTGTGGCAGCACTGGTGTGGCCAGCAGTGCCCGGGTGGCCAAGGAGGCCACCAGCCCCCGGGCTTGTGGCAGCACTGGTGTGGCCAGCAGGGGCCGGGGGGCCAAGGAGGCCACCAGCCCCCGGGCTTGTGTCAGCCCTGGTGTGGCCAGCAGTGCCCGGGTGGCCAAGGAGGCCACCAGCCCCTGGGCTTGTGGCAGCACTGGTGTGGCCAGCAGTGCCCGGGTGGCCAAGGAGGCCACCAGCCCCCGGGCTTGTGTCAGCGCTGGTGTGGCCAGCAGGGGCCGGGGGGCCAAGGAGGCCACCAGCCCCCGGGCTTGTGTCAGCCCTGGTGTGGCCAGCAGGGGCCGGGGGGCCAAGGAGGCCACCAGCCCCCGGGCTTGTGGCAGCACTGGTGTGGCCAGCAGGGGCCGGGGGGCCAAGGAGGCCACCAGCCCCCGGGCTTGTGGCAGCACTGGTGTGGCCAGCAGGGGCCGGGGGGCCAAGGAGGCCACCAGCCCCTGGGCTTGTGGCAGCACTGGTGTGGCCAGCAGGGGCCGGGGGGCGAAGGAGGCCACCAGCCCCCGGGCTTGTGTCAGCCCTGGTGTGGCCAGCAGGAGCCGGGCAGGGATGGGGCCCCTGTGCTCGGCCCTGGGGAGGCCCCACCTCGAGTGCTGGGCTCAGGTTTGGGCCCCTCGGGACAAGAAGGGCCTTGAGGGGCTGGAGCGTGTCCAGAGAAGGGCAGCGGGGCTGGGGCAGGGTCTGGAGCACAAGTGTGCTGGGGGGCGGCTGGGGGGGCTGGGGGGGTTTAGCCTGGAGAAGGGGGGGCTGAGGGGAGACTGTATCTCTTTCTACAACTACCTGAAAGGAGGTTGTAGTGGGGTGGGGTTAGTCTCTTCTCCCAAGTAACAAACAACGGAATGAGAGGAAACAGCCTCAAGCTGCATCAGGGGAGGTTTAGATTGGGTATTAGGAAATTTTTTTTTCCTGACAGAGTGGCCAGCCACTGGCACAGGCTGCCCAGAGAGGTGGGGGGGGGTCACCATCCCTGGGGGTATTTAGAAGACGTGTAGACGTGGCACTTCAGGGTATGGTTTAGGAGACATGGGGTTGTTGGGTTGATGGTTGGACTTGATCATCCTGGAGGTCTTTTCCAACCTTATTGATTCTATGAATCTGTGATTCTATGGTTGTCCGTTTTCCTGGGCGATATATAACATCTTCCTTGAAGGGGTACCTTTCTCTCACTCCGGACAGGAGTTGCCTCCAAAGGCTGAGGGCTTATGTCCCTTTTCCAATAACTTTGTCAATGTCACCTTCCTCAGAAAGGGATCCCAGTTGCTTGGCTTCCTTCCCCTCTAATTCCAGGGTACTGGCCCTGTTGTCCCAGCATCAGAGCAGCCAGGTGGCAATGTGCTCACCTAGATGATGGCCGACATTTTTTTGCATATCTCGCAGCTCCCTGAATGACAGGGATCGGGTGGTTTCCACCTTGTTTATGAGTTCTTCCTCTTCCTCCTCCTCTCCTCATGATTGTTACAAATCTGTAGGAGGAAAAACTCATCTACACAGTGTAGGTGAGCAGGCACTTCTTTATTCCAGCACTGGGACACGGGGGAAAAGCTCACACAGGTCCAACTTTGCATAAAAATTAACTAGTTTTAATCCCCTTTTTCTGTCAAGTAACTATTGCATAATTTTTTTAACATAACAATGCATACTATGTTTGCTATTAAATTTAACCTTTACATTGACTGGTTGCTTCGATTAGATCACTTCATCAATATTCATATCCCAAAATAATCATTTTTCACCTCTACTAATGTCCACTAATTGGAATGCTTGATATTCAAATCAAGATGGGAAGGGTAAGGGGATTTCCAAGCAGTATCACTGGTGCCTAACAGGTTTCTAGAGCAAGTTTCCTTGGTTTTACAAGACTTAACAAATATAACAACTAATAAATATGGTTCCTAGAGTTACAGGATTCAAATGAAACTCCTCTATTCAATTCTTCATTGCTTCACCTGGTTTCTATTATTTTCGTAATACAAAACAGTAAGTACCTTGTGAGGCTTCTATGCTTACAAATTTCAAAGCACACAATATTCTAACATTCTATTTCTACCATAATAAAATCTGGCGATTTTTGCAACATGGTGGCCCTGCTCTTCCGTCATCTCTTTCTAAACGACTTTTGCTTCCAAGATTTATTCTTGTGGATAGGGGCAACTGACACCGGCACGGGTTGGTTCTCTGGTTTAGCCGCAGTGCCTGTTGTGGGGGTTTGAGTGGCCGCAGAGCCTGCTGCGGGGTGCCAAAGACACCAGCCAAGTCTGCTGATCCAAACTGGCCGAAGGGATATTCCATATCATATGATGTCATGCCCAGTATATTAACTGGGGGCAGTTGGCCCAGGGAAGGAGCGATCATGGCTCTGGGACTGGCAGTGTCTGTCAGCAGGTGGTGAGCAGTTGCAGCAGTTGTGTTTTTTTTTTCTCTTCCCCCGGGTTTCATTTCTCTCTCTTGTTATTTTCCTTTTCATTATATTATCATTATTACTATTAACATAATCATTATTATCATTACCATTATTACTATTACTATTTTATTTTCAGTATTAAACTGTTCTTATCTCAACCCATGAATTTTCTTGCTTTTGCTCTTCTGATTTTCTCCCCCATCCCACTGGGGTGGGGGGAGTGAGCAAGTGGCTGCGTGGGGCTCCGGTGCTGTCTGGGGCTAAAACATGACACATGCCATGCTATGCAATGCCATGCCACACCACACCACGCCACACCATGCCATGACATGCAACGCCACACCATGTTGCACCATGCCAGTCCATGCCATGCCACACCACCTGATGTCATGCCATGCTACGGTCCACCACGCTCAGTGGTGGGTGGTGGCAGTGGCTGGGGCAGAGGTGGCAGCCCTGGGTGGCTGCCAGGGGTTGTGGGTGACCCTCACCCATGGAATGCCCACCCCAGCCACCTCCCCGGCTGTGGGCTGGGCATGGGGACGGGGTGGCCGAGGGTCCTGCATGGGGCCAGCCAAGCCCTGGGTTGTGGGGTGGCCCCTGGGCTGTGGGGTGGCCCACCACCCCCTGGGCTTTGAGCCTAGGCCTGGAAAGCCCCCAAAAGCAGCTGAAACAGCAGGATTTTCCCATCCATAAACCACCCCACATCATTTAACCCCTGTGAAAGCAATGAGCTGAGCAACACCATCCTGGGAAACCCTTTATTTCCACCTCCATCACTAACAAATACACCAACTCCTGATAACAAAACCACAAGATTTCCAATAAAATGTACAGAAGTTAAAAGCAAGAGGTGGACACAATAAATTAGTATAAAAACATGGGACAAACGCAATAAATATGTATAAATTGCAGTGTCTCAGGCCCATGGGGCCCAGAGCTCCTATTTCACCTGAAATAGATGGGGGGGATGGGGGTCCCAGCTAGGAGGGTTTGTACTTGGTACATACAGCCTGAAAACCGGTGACTGCCGGTTGGGTTGGGTTGGGAGCAGGGCTCCTCAGCGCCCACTCAGCTTGTAGGTAGCAATGTTGACCTGGTCAGGATGTTTGGTGATGCTAACAGGCTGCCGAGGCTGCAAGGAGTTGCAGATGAACCAGCCGGGGAAGGCGGCTGACTCGAAGCGGGTGGTGTCCTCATCTGGGCTGTCCAGGCGGTAGAAGATAAAGCGGGTCAGCTCCGTGCTCTCGATGTCCCTCCTGATGTCAGCTTCCTACAACCAAGGGGGTGAAATGAGGTTCAGGGTGGGATGGAGCCCCCAGCCCCAAGGGGATGAATCCAGCGGGACCCCCTGCTCACCTCCAGCTGAAGCATGGGCTCAGCACCACTCATCACGCATGACATGTAGAGTTGGTAGCCCTTGATGCCCAGTGCCACTGGCACCCTCCCAGTGCCCAAGCCACCATGTGGTGACCGGGGACGATACAGAGCAATGTTGAGCTTCACTGCAGAGAGAGGGATGGGTTAATGGGTGGTCAACCATGCCCTGGGGTACATCAAGCCCTGCATTGCAGCCAGGCGAGGGAGGGGATTGTCCCGCTCTGCTCCACGCTCATGTGGCCTCATCTCAATTGCTAGGAGCAGTTTTGGGCACCACAGGACATGAAGGGTACAAAGCTACTGGAGAGTGTCCAGAGGAACCCACGGAGTTGGGGAAGGGTTTAGAGGGGAAACCGTACGAGGAGCGGCTGGAGTCCCTGGGGTTGTTCAGCTGGAGCAGAGGAGGCCGAGGGCAGCCTCATGGCGCTCTGCAGCTCCCTCCCGAGGGCAGGAGGAGGGGCAGGGATGGTCTCTGCTCTCTGGTGACCAACGCCAGGCCCCGAGGGAATGGCAGGGAGATGTGCCAGGGGAGGGTTAGGCTGGGTATTAGGAGAAGGTCCTTCCCCCAGAGGGTGGTGGAGCCCTGGAACAGGCTCCCCAGGGAGGCATCACGGCACCAGCCTGGCGATATTCAGCGAGCCCTTGGACAAGGCCCTCAGAGACACGGTGTGAATTTGGGGTGTCCTGTGCAGGGACGGGAGCTGGGCTCGATGGTCCTTGTGGGTCCCTTCCAGCTCAGGGCATTCTGTGATTCTGTGATTCCTGGGTGGTCCCAGGGATGGGGATGGGGACATTGGGTCGGGACTGTGTCCCCTCACCTTTCTGACTGGCAGCGGGTCCCTGCAGGTGCAGGGCCACCAGCTGGGTGGGCGACTCCAGTACGAAGCACCTGTGGGCAATGTCGAGGATGTCGAAGGACTGGGAGCGGGTGTAGCGGTAGATGGGCGCCCCGGCATAGCTCTCCTCAACCCGCTGGAAGGGGACGGGCTCTGCAGGGAGGGAGATGGTCAGGAAGATGCTGATGCACCTGGGTCCAAGAGAATCTGCCAGCTGGGGTGACACCCCTGATACCACCCTCCCATACCGAAAATTTCATCCAAGAAGCCACCAAGGTCACCGTCGGCAAAGTCCTCATGCATCGGCTGCTCCAGGAGCTTGGTCACAGTCACCACACGGATGGCGGACTGCCAAAAGGTCCTGGCAGGGTGTTCATTGGTCACTGTCATCTGGATGCCCACCCCAGGCGATGTCACGTCCAAGTCCAGGTGGGGTTTCTGGAGAGGAAAGGGGATGTGGGGTGAGGGCCCAGCTTCACCATCATGGGGGTCTCGCCGTTCCCACCACCCCAGTGGTACCTTCTGCAGGCAGAGGCAGTCAGGGCCATAAAACGTCTCCTCGTTCAGGCTGAAAGGCAAAGGGAGATGGTGAAGCCAGGGCTACTATGGCACCAGGGCAGCATCATGTCCCCAGTGTCCCCTCTGGGATGGCCATGCTTACCTGCTGCTCTCCAGTGTGTCCAAATCAGGGACGAACGCCATCTCTGCTGCTGAAGGCAAAAACGAGGTCAGAGACCTACTAGTATCTGTCAAGTGCAACGACACTTGGCTGCGTGTCCTGCCTGTCCCACCTGCAGCGTCTCTTGGGTGCTCTCTGAGCCCGGCGCGAGCAGGTTTTCAAGAGCCACTGGAGGAAGTGCCGTCAGAGAGTGATTTCCAGCTTTCGCAATGTTCCCAGTTCCCTGCAAGACCGGGAGGACTGGGGGCCTGGCTGCACAGCTGAGTGACAGGCCGTGCGTGTGGCAGAGCAGGAGCAATGCACTGGGGTTGGTGTAGGGGGCAGAGAGCGGGGGCGATGCTCCGGGGCCGGTGTGTGGGGCACAGAGTAGGGGTGACGTTTGGGGTTAATGTGTGGGGCCGGTGCTCGTGTGCCAGACCTCTGGCAGCTGAGCTGACCCAGCTGGAACTTCCCCATCCCCTTCGAACCAGGGCTGTGACGATGACTACTTTCGTCAGGGCCAGGGACCGCAGCTGCCCCGGAAGCAGCTGGTGGTGCAAGCGCTGCCACTCTGCCATTTCGCCACAGCTACCTCCTGCGCAGCCCAGGCCTGCGGCACCATGGCCACTCTGTCCCCACCACCCCAATATCAGAGGGCACAGGACCCGACTCCCCCCTCGGTCCCTTTAGCCACCCTGGGGACGTGGCGTCTGGGGACACAGTACCTTTGAGGACACTCATTTTCATGACTCCGCAGCCAGTGCGGGGACGTGCGTGCCTGTGTTGCGTGGTCGCAAGTGTTGGGTTGTGCTCATTTCCTTTTTCACTTCTCCAAAGTGCTGGCCCAAAACCATACCCTGCTTTTCTCAGCTATGACTCAGCCTTCAGGAAATTGCCCGAAACTTCCTGGGGCACCTCCCGCCTGCCCAGCCTTGCTGCGCCCCCCGCCAGCTCAGCCTGGGGCAGGGCCCACTGCCCGTCGCCCACACCATGATGCTCCCAAAAGCTGGAGGTTCCCCAGGCCACGAGGTCCCCCATGCCAGGGTGTCATCCAAACCATGGTGAGGGTCCCCAGGCCATACTAGGTGTCCCCAGGTCATGGTTCCCAGGCTGATATCCCAAAGAAAATAGATTTTTCTTCTAAGTAATAACAATGACCCATGTGAGCTAGCAAAATAGAATTTCGTGGCCAGAGAAGGCAGCTGAGAGACTGGGAAGCATTTGCTTTGAGACTATATCCTTGAGGAGAGCTGAGAGACTGATAAAAGGGAACATTCCGCCTCAGAAGACACAGAAAGCTGGGTGATAAAGTGTATAGTCACGGCAGACAACTAATTGGGATGTTGATAAGAACTAAAACTGAGTGTCCTTTAGATGAACTATCCTCATTATAATACTAAAAATCACACCCATAGGCCAGAAAACTCAAATAAGCCCCTCACTCTCTGAGCATGCGTGATAAATTTAAAGGTCAAGTGAGAAAGAAACTACCCAGTTATTAGCAGAGGCATATGAGTACTGACTGTGACCAGCACATTTAACCATACAAACGCCTCGTAGTGTCTTGGTGCAGGGTGCTAGCTTTGTGGGTTACCACCTAGCACCTTAGTTTGCGTTTTACACAGCGGGCGAATGGACCCGCTTTTCAGGATAACAGCTTTGGCGACCCAGGCGGGGCTGCGCGGACAGCCTTGCCCGGACCGTCTCGCCGTGCCGATGAGAAGAAGCAACCGACTGGACTCCTGCGTGCACTGACCTGTTGATCAGGGGCTCCACCGGCTCCTCTCTCCTGCAGTCGGGCGGTGAGTGACACAGCGGTGCAATGCTATTCAGAGAGGTATTTTAAGGGGAAAAGGGGGGAAAAGTGAGATCTTAAGGAAGCAGCTGGAGGTGCTTTGGTATTTCCTCTGCATAAGACTCATCAGGAAAGGTATGCAGGAGCAGCAGCAGCGCGGTTTTGTTTCTACATGTTGTATCTGCATTTGGAATTCATGACGTAGGGAGAAAATCCCTCCCTCTGCATGGAATTCAGAAGCTGTTGTGTATGAAACATTGGTTTGTGTTTCGGTACTGAACTGGTTTCTACTGTTTCCAGGAAGGCTCCTCTTTGTTTTCCCTTAGGACACATCCTAAAGAATTGGAGTAAATTTGGAGGGGAGCCCATGACTAAAGATAAATTAAAATGGTATTGCAATCAATGGCGGCCACAATATCAGTTGGAAAATGGTGAAATATGGCTTGAAAAAGGGTCTTTGAAATATAACACTATATTATAGCTAATGTTGTTTTGTCAGAAAAATGAGAAATAGGATGAAATGCCACATGTTGATTTGTTCTTTACATTAAGAGATGACTGGGATAATAGAAAGAAATGTGGTCTGGTGGATTTGAAACACCAGGATGGAATATATTCTTTAACTGAGAAAAGGGAAAAAAGGAAAAAGAGAGTTTCTGCTATACTGGCTGTAAGACAAAAAGAAAAAAAAAGAGGTTGGAGGATATGGAGGAAGGTACTTGGCTCTTGGTAACCCCTCGGAAACAATTCGGATTGGCGTCCGTAAGTGAGGAGCATCATAAACCTGCTCAATTGACTTACAGCTGGGGTGTTGAAAAACACATATATCACACTAATTGTTGCTTGGCCCTGTGTGTCAGACAAGTAAAACATCTGTAAGATGATAACATAAGCCTTGGACAGATTTAGAGGCAGCCTATTGAACACGCCTGAGATTCCTGCCCTGCCATGGGAAAGATCATAGCACAGCGGTAAATTACGCCTGTGCGACTCCCTGAAATATGGGCGAACAGGGAGGGTTTGGTGATCCCCTCGGAAGGACGGAGCTCCGCAGTGCCTGCGCCCCCGCTTGTGTGCCTCTGCCCGGGGCTGCTTCGGGGATCCCCCAGGTGGTGATGTAACGAGAACAAATTTACTCTTTGCGTTTCAACCATTGTGTTGCGACTGTCCTGCCTGTGGTGGCGCAGTCGGCGGGATCCAGAAACACCCCAGCACGGCTGGAAAATGCCAGGGACTGGGGAGGCCACAGTGGCGACTCCCCGTATTCCGGGATGGCCCAGTACGGAGCACTGGACCCCGCGGCCACTTTCCTGGCTACATTGGCTCCACCAGCAGCATGGCCTGAAATAGATGACAGCGGAGGTTACTGCTCCCAGACAATCGAAACGGCTGTGCATGGGCTGCCATGGAAAACGGCATCGGATTCTTCGCGCAAGTTAGTGGGGAGATTGGGATGGTTCTTAGTTACTGTTGGCTGTGAAGCTGTTGCGTTACAGAGTAAAATAAGAGAACTGGAAAAGGAAGGCGGGACTTCACAAGATGCAAAGGCGGTCACACAGGAAGTAACTGCTATTCAAGCAGAGTGGTGCCTGACAGGTTTGATTGGAATGTGCTAGATTGAATTTATAGCTGATATTGCTGTTCAGCTATTAGTGGGCAGGCTTCTCTGCCGGCTGTGGGGCTCGCTTGCCTCACTGTATGGTAGAGTTTAGTGCTCGTTAGTGGCTGCTTTTTGCTTTCACTGCTTGCTGTACCACTGATCATCTGACTGCTGTGCCGGGGAACAGTTTGGTAACAGTGATGGCTCGTGTGTGGGTTACGGGATCCAATCGGACAGGGCAGCAGTAATGAGGAGTATCAAAACGCAGTTTTTGAGAGGAGCGCCTGCCTCACTAAAGCCCTTGATTGTACCAGAGGCAGCAGGTAACGCAGGCGCCCTAGCAAATACCCTGAGGGAAATGGGGGCTGTAATTTCGGGAGCATCTGTTCAGGTGGTGAATAAAGGAAAGCCGGCAAAACCGAAAGGAGTTACGGCACGAGGAGTCAAATGTGGAATGATCTTTGTACAAGCTGGTGTCCCACAATCAGAAATATATGGGATGATAACTAGTTGTAAGCGACCTTTAAGTGAGACTAAGGTAAGCATTGTTGGTGTTACAGGGAAAAGAACGTTGAGGCCATTTTCACAGGCTATGGAGCTCACAGCTGGGGACACTAAATTAACACATGAACTCCTCTATATGCCAGAATTTCCTTTCCCATTACTTAGATGGGGTTTACTCTGTAAATTAAATGCACAATTAACCTTCTCTGAAGATTCTGTCCTGTTACATATTCCCTCAGAGAACACATGGAGAGCCCAGATATGCCTGCTGACTGAGAAGGATCCTGCAGAAGGAGATATTGCAGACGAGGTATCAGATGCGGTAATACCCATGGTGTGGTCATCGGGAATGCCAGGATGGGCCAAGAATGTGACTCTGATAAAGACTGAACTAAAACCGGGAACTCAACCAGTAAGAAAGAAACAATACCCTATTAAACTGGAAGCCCAGAAGGGATTAGAATTCCTTTTTAGAACAGGGACAATTAAGGGACTGTCAGTCAGAATAGAAGAGAAAATTAATGGAAGCCCCTGCCTTGGGGGTCCCGAATCTGAGAAAATGCTTTCAGTTATAAGTACACGAAAGATGACAAGTGGCATTGGGAGTGCTGACACAAAAGCTGGGGAGCTGGAAGGGACCCGTGGGATACTTTTCCAAATGACTAGATGAGGTCAGTAAAGGCTGGCCTGCCTGCTTGAGGGCAGCAGCGGCCACTGTAGCCTTAATCGAGGAATCTCGGAAACTGACAATGGGCCAACCGATTACTGTGCTTGTACCTCATGCTGTATCGTCTCTCCTTGAAAACAAGGGACACCACTGGATTTCCCTGAATAGGTTAGTGAGATATCAAGCCGTATTACTAGAACAAGATGATGTCATGCTTCCTCTAACCTCTACCTTAAATCCTGCCACTTTACTCCCAGTTTCTGAGTCTGATGAATTACAGCATGACTGACTAACCACCATTGAGCAAGTGTATTCCAGCAGAGCAGATTTACAGGACAAGCCTCTGCCCGACATGGAAGTGAAACTTTTCACCGATGGTAGCAGCTACCTGCTGGAAGGAAACGCAGAGCTGGATACACGGTGGTAACAAATACCCAGACACCAGAAACCAGAGCACTGCCTGGTAATACATCTGCTCCAAGGGTGGAGTGCATAGCACTGACTCGAGCTTTCGAACTGAGTCGTGAGAAAGGAGTTAATCTATATACTGATTCCAAGTATGCATTTGGAGTGGTACCTGCACAGGGGGCAATTTGGGAAGAAAGAGGATTATTAAAGTCACAAGGGGCTCCAATAAAATATGGAACAGAAATTATGAGACTTCTGCAAGTAGTTCTCCAACCAAAGGAGGCTGCAATAATACATTGTAAAGCTCACCAAAAGGGAAATAATGAAATTGTGAAAGGTAATTGAAAAACAGATATGTTAGCTAAAGAGGTAGCCCTGAAGGAACCAAAATTTGAAGGAGCCTTAATTCCAGGATCTCATTTAGAATTATCACCACCAAAATATGCTGAGAAAGAAAACCAGTTAGCAGAACAATTGGATTGCTCCAAAAATGATCAAGGTGGGTGGGTGATGCCACTGAAACAATTATTGGTTCCTCAGAAAATGATGGAAATATTTCTTACGAGGCTGCACCAAGAAGAACATACAGCAGCAGATGCGCTGATATTAACTGCTAAGAGAAGCTTTTTGGGCCCAAGATGCAAACTATTGTAGTGAAAAGATGTACTTTCTGTTGTGCTAATAACCCCAAAATTGGGAAGAAGATAATGGAGCACTTGTAAGACAAGGAATAACTGGCGTATAGACGAGGAATACTGGCAGATAGACTTTTCACTTACCTAGATGCAATCAGCAAAAATATTTATTGGTATTAGTACATACTTTCTCTGGTTGGCCAGAGGCTTTCCTGTGTCACACAAAGAAAGCTAGAGAAGTGCTCAGGATTTTATTGAAAGAAATTATTCCTAGATTTGGTATTCCAGAGGGAATCTCTGAGATTTTTCTTTGTACAAAAATGAAATGAAGAAAAAACCTCTGCTCTGTGTGTAGTTTGGTGTTTTCCACACTGGGCAAACGAACCTACTTTTCAGGATAACAAGACCATATGAGGGGTCCCCAGGCCATGGTGGGGTCCCCAGGCCATACTGGGGTTCCCCAGGCAATACTGGGGGTCCCAAGGCCAGGGTGTGTGTTCCAGAGTATACTAGGGGTCCCCAGGCTATGGTGGGGGCCTGTTGCGTTAATGGTAGGAGTTTGAGGAGTGGCTAGGGAGAGACCCTACCGTTGAGTCACAGGGTTCAGACAGGACCCCCTTGCTTTCTAAACTTCTCAGAGAGGAGTCTAGGTGCAGCTAAGTCCAGTCTTAGTCTCAGACTTGGTCAATGGTTTATTTTCTAAGGGTTGTAGATGTAACCACTCATCGGAGTATTTGTTGTTAGTAACCAATTTGCCAGATGCCCCAGCCGGTGGCGTTCAGTGAGAATGATCACAGCTAGGTTAATGAATAGGACAATTTATTAAAGCAACAGACACAGAGGTTCTTTGGATTACTGGTGATAAGATTGATGGTTACAAGGCACACAAAAATACTAAGATGAGTAATGCTGCTAGGCTGCAAATGCATTAAACAAATATGAAGCATTGGAGATTTAAAGTGAAGCTATAGGGAGGTTTCTAAGTTTTCCCAGGGAAACATTTGGTATAACCAGATGTTTTGATCTTACCCAAAGGTGTCCCAGTGGGGGGGAAAGGAGGCTCAGCCCATCAACTGGTCCCAGAAGTCAGAGTGGTTCGCGATGGTATTGTCCCCAACACCCTCTTTCTCTTCACACATTTTGTACTATTTTTTATCTTTCAGGTGGAACTTGAGTGGCTCTAGTCATATATACCTTTATTATGATTGGTGTAGAATTTCCTCACTTTGCTTTTAAAAGGATAGACTAGAAGAAATTCCAAGCGCATGCCCAGTGAGGGGTGGTCACACCTGAGAGGCGGGTAACTTTTGGGATGGAGGTGTGTTTTGGTATTATAATGATATTAAAATGAGCAAAGTTCACTGAAAGGACAGCATTTCGTCAGAAGTATGACGGACTGTTGGCTCAGGGTAGCAAATACGCAGCGCACCAGCTCCAGGGTACCTCGAGTTCCCATTTATCACAGAGCCTGGCTGCGATGCCTCCACACCGCTCCACCCTCCGGGCAACTCCTCTTAGAGTCAGGACGCCAAGTTCTCCTGGCATTGCCGACATCTGTGGTTACTGGGGAACTTCCATAGAATGGATTCCTCACATAGCAGCTGCACTTCACCTGGCAGCTTCTTCAGGGCTGTACCTTTTCTAAAATCGTGTTTAATTTCTAAGTAACCTCCAGCGATTATTCCACAGAGCCCCAGGACATACTAGGGGTCCCCAGGCCATTCAAGGGGTCCCCAGGCCATACTGGGGTCCCCAGGCCATGCTAGGGGTCCCCAGGCCATACTGGGGTTCCACAGGCAATCCTGGGGGCCCCAGGCTGTGGTGGGGGACCCTGGCCATTGTGGGGGTCCCCAGGCCATACTGGGGGTCCCCAGGCCATACTGAGCTTCCTCAGGCAATACTAGTGGTCCTGAGGCCGTGGTGGGTGTCCAAGGCTATACTAGGTTCCCAGGTGATGTTAGGGTCCCCAAGGCATTGTGAGGGTCCCCAGTAAATACTAGGGATCCCCAAGACATAGCATGGTCCCCAGGCCACACTGGGGGTCCCAAGGATGTCGTGGGTGTCCCTGGGCTGTGGTGGGGTCTCCAGCCATACTGGGGGGTCCTGTCCATGGTGGAGGTCCCCAGGCCATACTAGGGGTCCCGAGGCAATAGTGGGGCTACCAGGCCATGGTGGGGGTCCCCGGGCCATACTAGGTGTCCCCAGGACCTGGTGGGATCCCCAAGCCATACTAGGGGTCCCCAGGCCCTGGTGGGGGTCCTGAGGCCATATGAGGGGCCCCAGGCCATACTGGAGGTCACCAGGCTGTGCTGAGGTCCCCAGGGCATACTGGGGGTCCCTGGCCATGGCGGGGGTCCCCAGGACATACTGGGGGTACCCAGGCCTTGGTGGGTGTCCCAAGTTATGCTGGGGTCCCCAGGCCGTGGTGGGTGTACTCAATCTGTGGTGGGGGTCTGCAGACCATGGTGGGGGTCCCCAGGCCATACTAGGGGTACCCCAGCTCTGGTGAGGTCCCGAGGCTGTGGCAGGTTCTCTAGGCCATACCGGCGGTCCCCAGGCCACACCGGGGGTCTCCAGGCCGTGGCGCCGAGGCCGGAGGCGGGGCCCCGCCCGGTAACCACGGCAACCGCCCCTCCCTCGCCCGCTCCTCCCAAGCCCCGCCCCAAGTCCTGTACCCGCCTCTGGAGACCCGCTCCGCCCGGCGCGCGGAGGCGGTGGCGCAGGCGCGTTGGGCGGGGCTGTGAGGGGGCGTGGTGGCGGGCGGTGGGGCGTGGCGACGCGGTGACGCAGCGGGCGGGGCGGGGCGCAGCCGGCGGTTGGGGCCGCTGTCAGAGTCGGGGCCACGAGCGGGGCGGACGGACGTGCCGGTGGGTCTCGTGGCGGGGCTGAGGTGGGCAGCGGGGCCGGGGCGGGGCCGGGCGGGCAGGGGCGAGGGCCGGGGCGGGGCGGGGGGCGCGCGCGCGGGCGGGCGATGGGGGGGGGCCGCAGCCGCACCTCGGTGTCCTTGGCGCCGCCGCCCGGGCGCCTCGGGGCGGGGGGGGGGGGCGGGATTGCTGCTAGAAGGGCAGCCCTGCGCGGCCAATGAGATGGCGGCTCGGAGCCTCACGCCGCTCCGATAGGCCGCGAGGGTCGCAAACCCCGGCTGGCGGCGGCGGGCGCTGATTGGCGGACGCCGAGCGGAGGCGGCCCCGGCGCCCGCGCGCGTCTGTGTGTGTCTGGGGGGGCCGGGCCGCGCCCCCTTCCCGCGCCCCCTTCCCGCGCCCCCTTCCCGCCCAGCCCGCACGTGGGGCGCGCCGGGAACCCCGGGATCCCCCGGCCCCCCGCCCGCCCCGGCGGGTGGGTCCCTCGCTCCGGCCCGGGGCGGCCTCGGAGGGCAAGAGCACGCGGGGGGGGTCACCGGTGTCCCCCCGCCCCGGAGGGGGTCAGCGCCTGCCTGCGGCTGCTCGGGGCCTTCGGCGGGCGCGGCCCGGCAGCGGCTGGTGCTGGAGTAGCGGGGCCGGGACCCCGCGGCCCTGGGACGGCCCCGGCCCCGCCGCTGCCTTACCGCCGAATTTGTTCTGGTTTTAACCGCCCCCCCCCCCCCAAAAAAAAAAAAAAGCGCAGTTCCCGGCTAACCGCCTTCTGGGCGGGTGTCACAGATTCCGGCTGACAGAGGTCGAATTTAGTACCTTAATCTGCTTAACGGTACGCTCTCCCAGCCGTTAATCTATTATGAATATTTGTGCTGTTTGACCTCGCAGTGAAATTTGGGTTGTGTTGCCACCAGGCCCCAGCTGACAAGCCCGGGCTGCCTCTCCTTAACGCCTCTTCTGCTGTAACTCAGTGCGTGAACTTTGTGTTCATGTGTGACCCCTGTATCGGTTATCTTGGGCTCAGTTTCCTACGTCCTTGTTCCCGGTCATCGTGCGCTATTTCGATTTACCTCGGAACCATCCCTGCTCTGAGGTTGCCCGGCGCCACAGCACGGGCTCCGGCGCCGCTGGGAAGCCAACCCGTTCTTCGAGAGGCCCTCAAAGATCGCCTGGTTCTGCTCATTTTGGGTCAAACCCTGGCATTAACCCTGCTTTTTTTCAGAGAGGTCACTGGGACGCTGCCGAGTGCAGCACAGAAACCGGACACCAAAGCCGGAGACGCCGCTGCTGCTTTCATCCTAAAGCTTTTCCCCTGCTGCGTGCGTGTTTGTGCACCCGATTCAGTCGGCTCTCTAAAATTTCTGCATGTGTTGTCCTGCTTAAATCTGAGGAGGGTAAGCTGGGAAAACACCTGGTGCTGCCCCGCTTGCTGTCCTGCGCCTGCCTGCCATTTCTTGCCTGTTATGGTCTTGGTTTGAGTGCGGGCAGAAATGAGCAAGCAGGGTGGAAAGGATGAGAGGTCTTCCCTTTTCCCCTTGCGTAAATCTGTAAAACGCTTCGGCTGAATTAGAGCGATCCCAGATCTTCCTCAGGCTCTTTGGACCAAAATCCTGTGTTTTGAGGCAGGAAGCGTAGCCGCTGCCGTGCCGAGCAGTCAGAACTGGATCCAGCAATGCAAATCTGGAAGCCTGGCAGATGAAATGCCAGTAATGAAGGTGTATTTTTTTTTCTCCAGTCCACTGTGAAACTTAATTTCAACCTGGTGAATGTGCGATAGCTGCTTTGACATCGGGCTGCTGCTCGTTAAACTGGTCGGGGATATGGACACCAGCCAGTTGGGTCACCTCTAGCCCTGGGTCCTGCCTCTTGCAAGAGGAGCTGGGTTGAAAGGGCGGCTCCAAGAAGACCTGCTTCCAAGTGGCAGTGCTTCCTCAAGATGCTTGTGCTCCAGCGCTTTCCCTTGGGCTGCGGCTGTCAGTCGGGTGTGTGTAAAGAGGAGCATTGTTAACCCCAGGCCTCCCCTGACACGCGGGGCTGCGCCCTATCAAGAGCTGCAAGGTGGAGGTTGCTGGGGGACCTCTGAGAGGTCCTGTGCCGGCTCCGTATTGCTTTTCTGGGCTCTCTTGGCAGGGGAGAGCCCATCTCAGGGTCTTCCAACTGCATTGGCCTTCTTGGGCATGAGCTTTTAAGAAGCAGCGCTGAAGTGGTCTGTGCTGGAGCCCACATCCCAAGTGCTTTGTGCCACCATACCTCTACCTTGCAAGGGGTCTTCCTGTAGGCGGTTTCTTTCCCAGCTTTATTGTGGTGCGTGTAACGCAAACTGGTGAGAAGAAAACCTTGGCCAAACAGAGTAGTCGTGGGGTGAGTAATGCAGCAAAAATTGAAGCCAAGACCCTTTACATGGGAGAGAGACTGATGGAAAAAACTTCCGTACTGGGTTGGCGTAACAAGAGTTGTCCTCCTGTGGCTTGCGCAGACCTGGAGGAGCGTGCCCCGCTAGACTGGATCAGCTTGACCTGAAGGAAAATGTGATTTTTGGTGTTAAAATCCAGCTAGTAACAACTCTTTTTCCAGCACCCTTCTGAGCATGGTGCTTGAAATTGCTTTTCTTTAAACTTGTACGGCTGAGTGCAGTTCTGCAAATGGGAGATTGAAGAGCCAAAGTGTCCAGCTCCTGCTGGAACCTGAGTTTTGTAGAGAGGATTTTCCTGTTTAAAACAAAGACAATTCTTGGAGGAAAAATCAGAAAAATCAAAAGACATCAAAGAATAGTTTATGGACTTATTAATGGAAAATGAGTAGATGATGTTGGCTAGGAACTAAAGAGGAAAGCACTGGGGGAACCCGATACCTTATACTGTTAATCCGGGCTACGCTTCACTACCCAACATTGCGTATTTTGTACGAAGGTGGTGATACAAAAAGGTGCGCGTGGCTTTGACGTGCAGCGGCTTGTTTGAGGCTGGTATTGGGCACCCCAGCGAGTGGCTCTGCTTTTCACCGTCGTGCCAGGGGAGGTGGTGGTGCTGTGCTGGCAGGGGTGGGGGAGGCAGCCCCGGCTGCGCCCAGCATCTTGAGTGAAAATGCGTTTCCCAGCGACTGGGGACTCAGCCATGGGACGGGGTGGGTGGATTAATCTGAACTAAAAACTGATCCGAAGCTCAGTTCTCCGTGCTCGGGGCGGAGTGGGGATGGTCTCTGCTCTGCGCTCTCCTGCAAAAATTTTTAACCCACTTTTCCCTTCTCCCCTGACAGGAACTTGTGTGAGGCGACAGAACAAACATGCTTAACTTAAGGACTTGTGTGGCAAAGCTGAGGCCGTTGACGGCCTCGCAGACTGTAAAGACAATTTCCCAACACAGGCCGGCAGCACCCAGGACGTTTCAACAGATCAGGTGCTACAGTGCACCAGTGGCTGCTGAGCCTTTTTTGAGCGGGACTAGTTCAAACTACGTGGAGGAAATGTATTATGCTTGGCTGGAAAATCCCAAAAGTGTACATAAGGTAAGGAGCAACCTCGCCAGGAATTCGCCTTCGCTTCTCTCTCTGTGTGTCTGGGCAGTGGGTTCAGGTAAGTGCACGTGCCTCAAGGATTGAATCCAGCTGGAGGGGCCAGGCAGTTACGGATGGTCCTTCTGCCTCGCTTTGCACGAAAGAAACACCAGTGGTTCCTTGAGCAAGAGCCAAGAGGAGTTTCTCTGTTGAAGAGGGAACGCCGTGGGCTTGTGGGACGCGGGCAGCACCCTGGATCGCAAGCGGATACAAGGAATGACTTCTCCTGGGAATCCACCTTTAACAAGCTCCCAATGCTTTATTTTTTCCATCTCTGATGGCTCATCAGGAGGGTTCATTCTGGAGCGGAGGATGTGGGGGAGGCCGGGAGGGTATGCTCTACGTCGTGGCTGGTTTCCTTTTTGCTTCAGGCATGGGTGGTGTTACGTGTTGGGTAGATGGGCTTTGCTAAGCTTGGCTCTGAGCTTGTGTGCATAAAGCCAGGCTGCTGATCTGCAGCCTGGGGAGGGGGACTGGCTCTGGTGGCCAAAGGAATTGCCACGAGCTTCTCCCAGACTTAAAATTGGGAAAGCAACCCAGCCGTGGGCAGTATGCGCAGAGGTCTGTCTTGATCTGAGTTACTGAAGCTCCACCAGCGAGGAGAAGGCTGGCTCTTTAAGCCCAGTAGGTGAGGGCTTAGCTGGGAAGAGGATTTCTGAAACCCGACTGCATTCCCCATCCCTAGTGTTTCACAAGTAAAATGTTCCTTTAGTGACTAAGTGTCAGCAGGGGATTTTTAAGACAGTTTCATACATGTCCTGATGTAGAGCAGGGCTCTGTTCACATGTATATTTATTATTCGGTAGCACATGAGCAGTCTGCAAACCAGAACATGATGGTTAAATGAGCAGTCGAGGGTGAGTAAGGAATCTCATGCTCCAATGCTTGCATCAGTGTTGAGCTTGTTTTTGATGGCACGGATCCCACGCACCCAAAACGCATGGTAAGGGCGCTGTAAAGGTCTTAAGGTAGGATCAAAGCTGGATTTTCACAAACAATGTTGACTTTATGCTTCTTTCGAGGCAAACGGGTGGCTGAGCCAAGGAATTCAGACTCGGAAAGCACGAAATATGCTGATTTGGGCTGTGCCCTTTGTCAAATAGTGACTTGAAAGCTACCTGAGCACTTGCACGTGGTGCAACCTGGTCCTTCAGAGGCGGGATATGGAATTAAAAGCCGTGAATCTAAATGCTGTAGGCTCATTTTAAAACAAGTGAGGGTGACACCATGCTTGTCCCAGTGACAGGCACAGTTGTGTCTTTGGCAGAGTCTTCACGATTTGATACTGGCTCTTTGATCTACAGACCCTGCTCGGTCTTGAATGTTGCTCTGAGCAGATGTGAGAGTAAACATCAAGACTAACTGGGGCAGCTGGCTGGGAAGAGTATTTGGGTTCTGAGACCAGACCTCTGGGTATCTTCTGGTCTTGTCTCCTCTTTAATGTAGCCCCTGTAGCTTCATTAGCTTGTCTATAGGTAGGCAGTGCACGCGGTGCTGTACAGGAGTCCTCATGCATGCTTGGCTGAAGAAATTGGAGGGGAGTTCAGGTTGGAAGGAGCTTCTACCCAGGTGTGGTTGGCTTGGAGGTGACATCTAGCTTCATGGCTAGATCAGGTGACTCGGGGCCTCGTGTGGTCAAGTTTTGATCACCTACAAGGCAGGAGCCTGCCCCCCCCGCCCGGCCCCCAGTCCAATGTTTATGGTGAAGAATTGCAAGTGTGTATTAGCCACCCCTGGAAATCAGTGTCCCTTGAAGTACTTTTAAGTGCTTAGAGAGCAGTGCAGGAGTTGCAATAAGATTTTGCCTCCAGCATGGCTGGGATTGGTTTGTGGCAGTAGGAAAATCGGTGTGAAATGAAACAGGGTCTTATTGTTGCCAGAAAGTGAACCTGACAGATGTCAGTATTGTAAAAAGAAGGTCTTAGGGAATGCTTTTTAACCAAAACCAAGCTGGCATCCTGCTTAGCAGAAAGGTGTTTGGACCAGGGGGGTTGGACTTAGATGGTCTTTGAAAGTCCCTTCCATCCCAAACCATTCTGCAATCCTATGAAATCCAGCTCCAGGTCACAGAAGTTCTGGTGGGGCTGATACCTGAGGTTTGACGTTGGCTTTGCTGTTGCTCCCTGACTCACTTGTCCCTCGTCCTTGACTCATCTCTCCTGGGTGGGTCCCACATCATTCCAGTGACCCCTTTACCAAGGTCCCTTCCCAGCTCCTAGCTTTGCCCCTTTCCCCTCTCCACACTTTCATGGCTCACCCTGTCCCCTCCGGGATGCTGAGCTGCTGCGGTGGGATCGGGGTCACAGCCGTCCCTGGTCTCAGCTCGCAAGTGGTCCCCGTCAGCCTCTCCAGCGCGGCAGTGGAGCGTGTCATCCCCTGATAAGTGCTGGCCTCCATCCCATTAGACACAGGGTCAGATCTGAGGATAGAGTTCCCAAAAACAGCTGGGCTGTCGCACAGGCCTGGCTGTGGCTTATCTGTTCCCTGCATGGAACGGGGGCTGGCTGCACCTCACCGTGCTGCCTTTAGCTGGTGAGGGCGAGACCTTCAGCCAGGCAAGAGCTGGGGTGTCTTTGCTGCTGTCACCAAAAACCTGTGAGGACTCCAGCTGGCACGGCTGTCCTGGCTGAGCACAATGAATTCACTTGCTTTGTGCAGACACTGGTGGCTTAAACTGCAGAAAATGCTTAAGTGTTTGTTTAGAATAGGGAAGTCTGTGAAAAACAAACAAACCAACCAACCCAAAACCCCAATAAGCTATTTCAGGCTTTTTTATCCTGTGTGTAGTCCTTCAGCTGAACTCGTTTCTGAGTCTGATGGGCAAAGAAGAGCAGAGCTGGGGAAAGAGGAGGCGAGGGTGCGGGGATTGGTGCCGGTGGGCTGCCACAGGGTCAGTGCTGCTTTCTTCTGGGACCTCTTCCCAAGGGAGCGGGGACGCCCTCCTCCTGCCCCACATGGTCTGGCGGCTCTTTGCCAGCTCGGGCATGGTGCTGGCTACTAGCAATGCTTGGCACAGCCCATGCCGTCTCCCCAGGACCCCGAGCAACTTGCTTGCTTCAGGGCAGGTGGCCAGAGAGCTTCGGCTGCAGGTGGATGATACCTGCAGTCACATATCTGCGACAAGTTTAGCCTTCTTAACCAGGAGCCCCTGCATTCAGGTTGAACTGGTGTGGAGGGATACAGCTCTCCATTTTAACATGGGTTCTTATTGTGCCAGTGTTTTGATTTTTTTAATATTGAAAGTGGTTATATGGCAACGCGTGTAGCCCGTGCAGCGTAACGCCAGCTTCGCTGACATGACAGCAGGAACCCACAGCCTCGAGCGAGGCCGGAGCCCTGCGCCTGGCCCGGGGGGTGCCTTTGGCTGCGTCCTTTGCGCTCGTGCTCCCAAATAGGGGCCCAGGCTGAATTTCTAGGAGCCTCACTTGAGAGTTTGAAATGCTTGCATTTCATTCCCCATCTCCAGAAGTGTGTACCCTGGAGAACTGCACGGGTTTTTTTTGTGTTGATAAGGGCCAAGGTGATGTGCAGAGCACAAACTGATCAATCTCTGCTTGGCCCCCTACTCTTAGCAAAGATTACCTGCCATGAATTTGGTTCGGGCTCTTCCAGTGTGAACTCTGAATATACCTCCTCCCAGCTGAAGCACAAGGTTCTGCCTGGCTTGCCGACCGCGTGGAGCAGGTCTGCTTGGTGCTTTCTGTCCCCTGGAGTCCATGGCAGGAGAAGGAGCAGGAATGCAGCCTGAGGTGGAGGTAGAGTCTGTGTCTCCCTTGTGCACCTCCCAGCCTGGAGCAGCCCCAGCCCAATTTGAGGTGCCCTGTGGCGGGTGGGAGATGTCGATCCTCTCCCCTTGCCATGCGTGCCTGACTCTGAGCTGGCTTTGTGGTGGAGGCTGTGACCCACAGCCTTCTCCAGGAACCAAGTCTGATGCACGAAGTGAAAGGCGCTGCTTTCACTTGGTGAGCTGCTTTCGAGGCTGTTCTCAAAATCCCTCTAAAGCCTGAACTATCCGGGCTTGCTGCAGCCAGCTGGCTGTCCTGTCCTGCTTTGCCAGCACACGAGCAGCGGCACAGAGGAGTGGTGGGAAAGCTGGTCTGGGCTAATGCCTTGTGCTGTGGTCGTGGTGGGACGCGTGGCCGTGGGACGGTCACAGCAGGGACCTGGTGTTGAGAGCGTTGAGGGTACTGAGACCTGGTGGCTGCCTGTGCCCTTAGGAGCTTTGAGCCCTCTTGGTAAAAATGAGGTGAATCTGAGCTCTCTTATACCCAATATATATATATTATACCCTATACAGAGAGGGTATAAGAGCCAGAGGAGCACTTGCAGGGCTGCCACCAGCACGGAGAGGATCGGAGGGGAATAACCTGATAAGCTTTATTACTGCTGTTACCTTCGGCAAGTGCTGGATTAAGGCAAAGTCCTCCTTCCCGTGATAAAGCAGGATAATGCTGATGGGGGTGTTCAGCCTCTCCCATGGGATACGTGAGCTCCAGAGGCACCTCCATGGGTCATCAGAAACTCCCAGGGTGGCCCTTGAATTTGAAACCACATCAGCAACTTGGAAGCTGATGTTTTTATAGCGCTTATCAGGGCCCAGCCTTCAGCGGGGGCAAAGCCTGCGATCAGGTAGCCTGAAATACTCTGTAATTACATTGGGCAATAAAGCATTTAGTGAAAGTGCCCGAGCTGTCTGAGCCAGTGCCGTACCTTGTTTGGAGAGCTTAAAATGAACTCAGGAGCAAATTGCATCTCTGAGAGGTTAATATTATTGAATGTCAGAAGGGAGGAGGTCATAAAGGCAACACTTCTGCTTCCTGGCTCTGTCCTCGTCTCCCCAGCACCGCTGCCAGTCCCCTCCCTGGGCTAGCAGATGCTCCCTTTCACGCACCTGTCCTTATTTTCCAGTACATTAAACAACCTTAAAGCACCAAGCAAAGCATCCAGCCAGATTCCTTCCCATCCCAAGGGCACAGAGCCCATCCCGGGGTACTCGTCCCGCTGGCTCGCAGGAGCCGATGGCTTCTGGGGCACCTGTGAGCTCTGTAAGCCTGCGGAAGGGAAGGGGCTTTGGCTGCTCTCACCAGTGGCATGGGAGTAAGGATCAGACAAAAAGCAGCTCTCCTTCCTTCCCTACTGAAATTTCCTCTAGCAGACAGCAGTCAGAATGGGGTTGGGTGTTTTCTGTCTTTGCTTTTCATTTTTTGGTTTGGGTGTTTTGGTGGGGGGGCAGGCGGAGGAGCTATTGTTTATGAGTTACAGTGTCAAATTGTTCCAGATTTTATTTATGTTCCTTCAGCATGACCTGTTTCTAAATTTAATCACCTTGCGCAGCTGTGCGACGGGGCGTCTGGGTAAATCCAGGCTGGAAATAGCTCCTGGGAAAGGGGAGAGCTGGTACCCCTCTGGCAAAGGTCAGGTTTTCAGTCCCCTCCACTCTACTACTAGGGTGCAAAAGCTGCTTTTTCTGCCCCAAACCACCACTGGAGCTGTTCTCACAGCTCTTTTTGACTTGGTTTGAACGCGGTGGGCTTGGCTGGGCAGCGCTTTGCCCATCTCCGCATCACCGAGGTCGGGTTTGGTGCTCTCCGCAGACAGGATGTTCAGGGGTGTGCAGGGTGCTGAACGCTGGGCTCTTGCTCCTGGTCGGTGGAGACACCCTTGGGCTGAAACCAGCGTGCGGATCTGATGGGATTTGTTTGCTGTGGTTGGCATCTCAGGTAGGTGCTGGCACACAGATGCTGCTCTGCCTTGCCCTCGTCATTTGCTATTGCTCTGTGGCACGTGGGAAGCGGGAGGGGTGGGAACGTGATGGGAGGACGTGGCTTGGACTTCGCTCTGCTGGTTTCTCCCCTTCCCCGCGTCTTTTGCTCCCTCTCCATGTAGGCAGAATTAACTTGGGTTTGGCCTGGGATGCTCTGGGCTCTTCAGGCAGTGCTGGATAAGTACCACAAAGTTACATGATGTCTGTCCAGGGCTTTTTTTGGGGTTTTTGCTTTATTTTCTTAACACCTAGAAATGCCCATCTGCAGAGGAGAACAGGAGCAGAGGTGCTATATGCCTTGCCACGGGCACGGGAGAGCTGGCTCAGGAGGGAGTATCCATATAGTGCTGTCATTGGTGTCACTGAAAGGATGGGGAAAAAATTGAAGAGGGGACAGAAAAAGCCATTGCTGGTCGAGGGCTGCACAGCAGGGCTTATACTGGGACTTGGGTCTCAGGCCATTTAGACCATGGGAAAGAGGAAGAGCTGTATTTGATTACATGGCAAAAATATTTTTCAGAAAATACTGTGGGTGTTTAGAGGGCAGTCTGCTGCCCTGGAGAGAGGGAAACAAGATCCTGAAGGCCAGGCTGGGGCTCATTGCTCAGAGTAGCGGTTTCGAGAGATGAGCTGGGCGAGGGGTGTCACCCATGCCCTGTCCTCAGCGCGGCCCCCGAGGGAGGGGTGCCTTTGGGGACAGTCTCATGCCAAAAGAAACAATCCAGATGGATGGGAAGTAGGATAATGGTGTAACTGGAGTAGTGGGAGAGCTTTGGTGTTCTGTCCAAGGCAGGTGCCTTTGGCAGCAGCTGCATGGAGCTGGGGCGCAGGGGAGGATGCAGCTCTGTCCCCTGGGGATTTTACTCCCTGCTGTGGCAATAGAGCAGAGACCCCAGTAACCTCCAGTGACAAGGTGTTTTTGGTCACAGGTGATGACCCTGATGCCTCTTTTCTTTCTCTTTTCCTAGTCGTGGGACATCTTCTTTCGCAACGCCAATGCTGGAGCTGCTCCAGGCACCGCTTACCAAAGCCCCCCTCCACTGAGTACCAGCCTTTCCACCCTATCCCAAGCCCAGTTCCTGGTTCAAGCACAGCCCAATGTAGATAAACTGGTGGAGGACCATCTTGCAGTGCAATCTCTCATCAGGGCATATCAGGTAAGGAGATGGGCTTTGCACCGAGGAGGAGCGTGTCCTCCTCAGGGAGGCACGCAGAGGCCGAGGTGGGCTGGAGCCAGTGCGGTTGATGCGCGCGCTGTGCAGGGACAGCGTGCAGGACGCGTGCTGGGCTGTCTGGTTTTTAACAGGAGCTGCTGATCTGTTGGGGCAGACGCTCAGCTGATGTTTTGCTGGACAATAGGAAGATTAACGCTATTGTCACCCAAACAGAGCGATTACGGTGATGGGGAGGGGGAGGTCTCTGCACAGGGTGGTTTGCTGCTTTCTGGAATGACGTTCCTGTGCTGTGGGATCCTGCCACACTCAGCAGCGGTGTGGGACACCCATCCTGCTTCCCTTGTGTTGCTGAGAGAACTTCTGAGGTCTTAAAATAAAAGTTCAGGAAACATTTCCTTGAGATTTGTGATCAGGAAGAATGCTGTGGTGCCACTGGGCTGCAACTCAGACTGATGCTGCCAAAGTCAGCATGTTGGAAGAAACAAGTTTTGAGCAGGAAGGAAACATCCTCTGGCTAGAGGATGGCCAGCCAATATTTTAACTTGAGAGAACATTTAAATGCGTTTCTACATCTGTGTCACTCTTTCACCTTTGGTTGCGCTCTGGTTTGTCAAGTGTGGGGGCTTTAACTGGGGCTGTGGTGAGAAGTTAACAAACCCAGCTGCCGTGGAGGTGCAGCCATGGTCTTCTCACCTATTCCTGCAAAGAAGCACCCACTACAAGTCATGTTTCTGCTCAGGTATGGGCAAAATCCAATGTACAAGGCCACAGATTAAGGCAAGAACTGCAGCACTGGGCAAGTCCAAGGGTCTGCCCAGCCTTGGCCCTGCTCTGTGGCATGAAGAAAGTGCCCCTGCCCTGCCTGCCTCTGCAGCCGAGGTGCTGACACCAGTGCCGGGGCACTGCCCTGCTCTTCTTTAAGAAGGGGAAGGTGGGACGTGTTTGTAAGGACCTGTATCTTCCCTCGTGGCTGATTCCGTGGGAGGTGAGCACCCTGCCAGCTCTCTCCAGCTTGGGCGGATCCTGGCAAGCCGTTTCTAAAGGCCGTGCAGCTCTCACTGGTGGAACAAGCGGGCAGATGCCAAGTTCAAACAAGTGGTGACGGATTTAGTTGGAGGCAGCAGCTCCAAGTCAGTGATTTGAACAGAAAAATTTGTAATCTCTTCTGCATTCCTGTCACTTCCTCAGTCTCCGAATGGCAGCGCTGTGAGGCGATTGCTCTTAGATGTATTTTTATAAGCTGTCTGCAGCGAGAAATCCATTTCCCTTCCTACCCTGGTATTACTGTAGGGCGGTAGCTACTACAGGTGTCCACGTGGGGAAGTTCAGCACAGTGTACGGAGGTACAAAAGAGTAGGAAGGCAGGAGGAAGCCCTGCCAGTGATCAGTAACCTACTTAAAACACCAGGCAGTTTCTTAATTGGATTGTCCCTGTGGATTGCGATTGGATTGTGAGCAGTGACCCTGCCCTGCTGCGGTATCAGCGATGGCTTCTTAATTGAGGCTGTGGCTGCATGTCCAAATCATTATTTCTTTTCGAATCGTAGAACAGTTTGGGTTGGAAGGGACCTTAAAGTGCATCTAGTTCCAACTCCTCCTGCCATGGGCAGGGACACCTTCCAACTGGGTTGCTCAAAGCGCCGTCCAGCCTGATCTGGAATGTTTCCAGGGATGGGGCATTTACCACCTCTCTGGTCAACCTGTTCCACTGCCTCACCACCCTCACTGTCAAGAATTTCTTCCTAATATCTAATCTAAATCTACCTCTTTCAGTTTAAAACTGTTATCCCTCGTCCTGTCAGTACACTCCCTTATAAAGCATCGCTCTCCATCTCCTACAGCCCCCCTTTAAGCACTGGGAGGCCGCAATAAGGTCTCCCCGCAGCCTCCCCTTCTCCAGCTGCACAACCCCAGCTCTCCCAGCCCGGCCTCGCAGCAGAGGGGCTCCAGCCCTCGGAGCATTTCTGTGCCCCCTCTGGCCCCGCTCCCACAGCCCCGTGTCTGTCCCGTGCTGAGGGGCCCCGAGCTGGAGGCGGCGCTGCAGGGGGGTCTCAGAGAGCGGGGCAGAGGGGCAGGATCCCCCCCCTCGCCCGGCTGCCCGCGCTGCTGGGGATGCCGCCCAGGGCACGGTTGGCTTCTGGGCTGCGAGCGCACGTTGCCGGCTCACGTCCAGCCTTTCGTCCCCCAGCGCCCCCGAGTCCTTCTCCGTGGGGCTGCTCTCCATCCCCCCAGCCTGTGCTGATACCGGGGGCTGCCCCGACCCAGGGGCAGGACCTTGCACTTGGCCTTGAGCCTCACGAGGTTCTCCCAGGCCCACCTCAAGCTTGTCCAGGTCTCTCTGGATGACATCCCTCTAGAGTATCAACCATACCACTCAGCTTGGTGTCATTGGCAAATGCACTGAGGGGCCACTCGGTCCTACTGTCCATGTTGCCGACAAAGATGTTGAATGATACTGGTCCCAGTACAGACCCCTGAGAGCCCCCACTTGTCACTGGTCTCCACCTGGACACCGAGTTGTTGACCACAACTCTTTCAGCATGATGACCCAGCAAATTCCTTATCCCCCAGGTGATCCACCCTCCAAATCCGTGTCTCGCCATTTTAGTGATGGGATGCTGTGGGGACCGTAGCAAATGCTTTGCACAAATCCAGGTAGATGCCACCAGTGTCTCTTCCCTTGCCCACCAGTGCTGTAACCCCATTGCAGAAGGCCACCAAGTTTGTCAGGCAGGACTTGCCCTTAGTGAAGCCATGCTGGCTGTCACCAGCCATGTCTCTGTTTTCCGTGAGCCTTAGCGCAGTTTCCAGGAGGATTTGCTCTGTGATCTTCTCCAGCACAGAGGTGAGACTGACTGGCCAGTAGACCCGCCCAGTCTTCCTTTTTTTTTCCTTATTAAAAATGGGGGTTATGTTTCCCCTTTTCCGGTCACTGGGAACTTCACCAGTCTGCCACAGCTTTTCAGATATGATTGACAGTGACTTAGCAACGTGACCTGCTAGTTCCCTTGGGATCCTCATGCATCTCATCAGGTCCCATGGCCTTGTGCCCTTTCAGGTTCCTTAGGTAGTCTTGAACCTGATTTTCTCCTGTGGTGGGTGGTACTTCATTCTCCCCGTGCCCCCCTGCCTTTGGATTCTGTGAATTGGGCGACGTGGCTAGAGCACGTGCCGGTGGACACCAAGGCAAAACAGTTGTTGGGTACCTCAGCCTTCTCTATGTCGGCTGTAGCCAGGTCTCCTGTTTCAGTCATCGGGGGGTGCAGTTTCTTTTGTCTGTCTTTGTTGTCGTACATACCTGAAGAAACCCTTCTTGTTATTTTTCATGTCCCTAGCCAGGTTCCGCTCCAGCTGTGCCTTGGCTTTCCTGATCCCCTCCCTGCACTCCTGGGCCATATCCCTGTCATCTCCCCAGGACGTGTGTCCCTGCCTCCACCGCCTATGCATTTTGGCTTTGTGTTTCAGTTTGGCTAAGAGGCCTTGACTTAGCCAAGCTGGACTCCTGCCTCCCCTGCCCAAATTCTTGCATGTCGGGACTGAGAGCTCTTGTGCCCTAAGAAAAATGTCTCTAAATATCTCCCCGTTCTTGTTCGCTCCTTTGCCTCTGAGGGCAGTTTCCCAAGCGATCCCACACGCTAGCTGCCTAAACAGCCCAAAGTTTGTAGTTTGGAGGTTTAAGGTCCTGGCTCTACTTTTTACTCATCCTTTACCCCTCAGGATTGAGAATTCCACCAGGGCGTGATTGCTGCAGCCTAGGCTGCCTCCGGGCTTGACCGCTGTGATAAGTTCTTCCACATTAGTGAGCAACAGGTCCAGCAGCGCCTCTGCTCTGGTTGGGCTCTCCATCATCTCTGCTAGGAGGTTGTCCTCAATGCAGTCCAGTAGTTTCCTGGACTGCTCGCCGTTTGCTGTGCTGCTTTTCCAGCAGACGTCAGGTGGTTGAAGTGCCCTGTCAGGATCAGGACCTGCGAGCATGCTTCCTGCAGGTACCTGCTGTGGTCTTGTTTTGGGTTGGGGGGAAAAAATCTGCCTGGCTTGCCTTGTGTGTGGAGAACAACAAGCAGCACAGCTCCTGTTGGGGAAAAGACCACCTCGCTTCTGCACAGATTTGAGGATTTGCTGCGTACCTGCAAACTGTTGAGTTGACCTCGAAGCCACGGGGTGCCCACAGCTCAAAGCTGTTTGCCGGACAAAGTGGCCTTCTGGTCCTGGTGGGAGCATCTTGGCTGTGGGAAAGAGTGTGGTGAGCTTGCGTCCTGCCGACTGCTAAATAATGGGCTAGCCTCTGTGCTTTGTTGCAAGATGGACAAGCAAATAGTTCCCAGACAAAGCTGGCCCAGAAGAAGAGCTTTCCGTGTGGCCACCACTCCTCAAGCGTGTCGTCATCTGGCCCTGCAGAGAGCATGGGGGGGATCGGTGCCTCAGCATCGATGGCTGATTTTTCAGGCTCTTTGGCTGGTGAAACAACAAAAATCCTTTCCTAAAACCCCCTTGGGATAGTCTGAATAGGATTGCTTTTCTGGTAAATAAGGTCAGATCAGTATGTCTGGTTTGTACAAGAGGTTTAGTAATCCCCTCGTATATGAGTGATATTTCTAACTGGTAACAGATTTGATGGCCGTGAGTATTGTTTTCACAGCACAAAGAAGGCACCGCACCCTGAACCATGGCAGTAGTGTTTCCTGCCCCACTCCCAGCATAGCTGAGCCTGAAGCTTTGAGAGCAGGAGCTGTCAAGAAATAAACTGTGGCTTGCCAATGGGGGGTTGCTGGCCGCTGAGTTTGCCCAGTGAGGTGTGGTGGGGTCTGTCCGTGGGATCTCCACCTGTGAAGGTGAAAAGGAAGACCCCTCATTACCTCTCATGGTTCTCTTTGGTTCGCGATGCGGATTCAAACCCAGCGTGGTGACTCCTGGCCTGACCGCTGCCACCAGGAGCATCAAGGTTCTCTTGGTGCCAAAGCTCTCTGGTGTTTCCACACCCGCCCCTTCCCAGAAGAGCAACGTCGGTGTTCCAAGTCCTGCTGTAGGCTCCTCTCTCCAAAAGGGTGCTGTGAGCTGCTGACCTCTAACAGCACAGACAGGCAGATGTTCCTCAGACATGTTCTTCTGCCTTTCAGGAGCTACCGCTGCTGGTGGCGACGCTTGTTTTCACTGCCTCATTGGCAGGAGAGCACCTAGATCTGCCAAAATCTGGAAAACTGCCTCTTCATTTGCTATGATGCTTAGGAGGAAACCATCGATGTGGAGTTATTTCACCCATAGAGAGGAGATGCTTGGGTTGGACACCAGGCAAGCAGTGGGAGACCTGAGCACCTCAATTCTGGAAGGTCTGCTGTGAAGATGGCCTTCCCCCTGCCTGCCCTGCTGAGGGCTGGCTTCAGGGAGAGCAGGGTGGGCCTTGCAGCTGGTGGCACTCACACCTACATGCTGTAGTTGACAGTAAACCCAACTTCTCCAGGCTTTAGTTGCAGACAGAAATTGGGGTGGCTCTGCAGAAAATGTGGAGGGAAACTGTGCATGACTTGGGGTTTTTTTTGTTGGGTTTGTTTGTTTTTGTTGTTGTTAAGGAAGGTCTCTTCAATTAACTTGTTTTAATGCTAATCTGTGTTGTTGCTTCCAGGTCAGGGGTCATCACATTGCAAAGCTTGATCCTCTCGGCATTAGTTGTGTAAATTTTGATGATGCACCAGTAACTGTTTCTCCAAACGTCGGTG
The DNA here is from genome assembly GCF_963921805.1 of Phalacrocorax carbo. Taxonomy (NCBI): domain Eukaryota; kingdom Metazoa; phylum Chordata; class Aves; order Suliformes; family Phalacrocoracidae; genus Phalacrocorax; species Phalacrocorax carbo. The sequence continues at coordinate 258,253 of NC_087536.1, read as the reverse complement.
AGAATTACTCTGCAAATTAATTCTAATGTAATTTAACTTTTTTACCCCTCCCCTCTTTTGTTTTTCTCCTTTTCTGCTCTCCCTCTTGGTTCCTGTTCTCCTTGCCATTCCTGGCCCATTTCATAGATTCGAGGGCATCATGTAGCACAACTCGACCCACTGGGCATCTTGGATGCAGATCTGGACTCCTCCCTTCCAGCCGATATTATCACATCCACAGACAAACTGGGTGAGGGCTTGGAGTGTAGTTAGTGCTGCATTGCTTGAGCTCCTCCCTCTTTCACAGCTTTGTAGGTAGATTGCTTCACCAGTAAGGGGGGAAAGGTCTTAAGTTTCCTTAGTAATGATCACTCTAAATTTATAGTCGACCAGTTGACCGGCCACCGCGGAGCAGTTCTGCCCCCCTCTGGCTGTCATGGTGAATGGGTCTTGTGCCAAAACCCTATTGCTCAGCTCATGTTTCTCCTCCAACCAGCGCCAATTAATTATGTCATTGAACTCACTCATCCAGGGGTGGAAGCAATTGCATCTTCTGGAAATGCAAAGCAGAGAGGTTTTGTGTTGGTGAGAGCTGGCGGTCTCTTCCCTCAGCTCCTCTTGCTGCTCTTGGGGGCCCCAAGAGCTGGGGGGAATGGGCTGGCTTCATCTCTGCAGGGCTGAGAAGCACCCCTTGGTGTGCCGCTGCGATGACGCCCTGCCCTTCTTCGCTCGCAGCTTGCTGCAGCATCTGTAAATCCCTTAATTGCCCCCTTTTTTCCAAGACTGAGCTATGAGTCCCTGCTGGTGATCATGACAAGGAAGCTTTGGGATGCATTCCCATCCGAGTAGAGAGGTGGAAATCCCAATGCCTTTGAGCGAAAGATGCGTGAGTGTTGCACAGAAGTGTGTGTGGTGCCTAGGACTTGAAATCCTAATGTAAAAGTGCTTAAACTCAGCACCTCTGAACGTGCTTTAGATTTGATCTCTGTAGTATGCTGCCATTCTTCTAGCTAGAACGAGGTTGCGGCACTGAGCTCTTTCACCTTGCTGGTGCTTTCCAAGGGTCGTTACCCTGGCACTACAAGCGCTCGAGAGGCATGCTTCTAACTTAGAGTAGAGCAGCAGTAATGATACTAACCTCGCACAACTGAAACAGCTGATCAGAGCGTACGGTGCATGTAAACGATCTTGATTCCTTGTTCAGCTGCCAGTGCAGGGACACCAGCCCTGGACCTGCTGGACCTTCGTACAGGATTACGTGTACTGGGAGTGGTAGGGAAGGATTAGGTTTTGGTTGTCCCGGCTCGCTGGATGATGGGAAAGCTGCTTCATCCCGAGGTCTGGACTTCTGACATGCTTGTCTGGAGGACCAAGCCCTGACTGTGCCTTGGGAGCCAGCCAGCTCTGGGGTGGAGCAAGCCCTGTGCCTGGGTGGTTTAGGTGGGGAGATGATGGCCATGAACCCAGGTGCAGGAAAGGACACAAGTACTCATAGTTAGCATTCCGAGGGGAGCAGGGAGACTTTTTTAGGTGACTTTGAAGCTGCTCCCAGTGGCTGGGGAGAGGGAAGGGTGAGGAAAACCTTTTCTAGCTCAGGGTTTTTGGCCTCTGCTGTGGGCACTACTGTCAGCAGAGCAGCAGAGGAGAGACCTGAAGCCCTGTGCCAGATGGACATGTTTCCCTTTTGAGAAGAGAGCAGGGTCTGCATGAAACCGAGAGCTGGCTGGCTTCAGGTGGTTGCAGTGACAGCTCTCCCTCACAAGAAAAGGGAGCCAGAGGTGGGGAGCAGAGTTACCATGCTGCTCAGTAATTCATAGACTCACAGAGTGGTTTGGGTTGGGAGGGACCTTCAAAGGCCAACTAGTCCAACCCCCCTGCCATGGGCAGGGACATCTTCCACTAGATCGGGTTGCTCAGAGCCCCGTCCAGCCTGACCTTGAACACTTCCAGGGATGGGGCATCCACAGCTTCTCCGAGCAACCTGTGCCAGTTTCTCACCAACCTCCTTATGTGCAGTCTAAACCTACCCTCTTTCAGTTTAAAACCCTCACCCCTTGTCCTGTCACTACAGCCCCTGGTAAAATGTCTCTCTGTGTCTTTCCTACAAGTCCCCTTCGTATGCCGAAAGGCTGCAGTAAGGCCTGCCCAGAGCCTTCTCTTCTCCAGGCTGAAGACCCCCAACCCTCTCAGCCTGTCCTCACGGCAGAGGTGTTCTATCCCTGGGATCATTTTTGCAGCCTTCTCTGGACCTGCCCGAACAGGTCCACGCCTTTCTTGTGCTGGGGACCCAGAGCTGGATGCAGTGCTCCAGGTGGGCTCTCAGGAGAATGGAGTAGAGGGGGAGGATCACCTCCCTCGACCTGCTGGTCATGCTTCTTTGAATGCAGCCCAGGAGATGCTTGGCTTTCTGGGCTGCAATTGCACGTCGATGGAGTATGTCGAATTTGTCACCTACGAGCATCCCCAAGTCCTCCTCCGCAGGGCTGGTCTGTCCATCCATCCATTGCTCAGTCTGTGCTGGGACTGGGGATTGCCTGACCCTTGCATTTGACCTTGTTGAACTTCATGAACTTCACATGGGTCCACTCCTCCCTCTGGATGGCATCCCTTCCCGCTAGCATATCAGCTGTACCACTCAGTTTGGTGTCACGTGCAGCCTGGCTGAGGGTGCCCTTGACCCCACTGTGCCATCAACGAAGATATTAAACCGTATTTGTCCCAATATGGGCCCTTCAGGGACACTGCTTCTTACTGGCTTCTACTTGGCCTGCTTCAGTGGGGAAAGTCAATTCAGAGGGTTTTTCTTCTACTTTGACCGTGTGGTTCCTCTGAAGCAAGGTGTGCTCCAGTCAGACGCAGAAGAGCCCAGGAGCCCTAAGCAGCCCAAGAACAGGTCCTCCGTTGGAGCCCCAGCTGCAGAGCTGGGCTGACAGTGTCGTCACGGCTGTAACAGAATCTGGGTAAAGCAGTAGCATAAGCTCTATTTTTCCTGCTTTTCCAGGGTGAGCGGTCACGAGCCCAGCAGCATGACCTAGCCCAGCTTGCCGCAGCGGAAAGTGTTCAGGCATGGCTGGTCTGTAGTCATCAGCTGGAAGAGAATCTCAGCCTGTGACCTCCATGACTGAGCCAGGCGTTAAGTTTAATTTCTTTTTCTTTGGGGCTTTCAGACTAAAATACATGCCATTGTGGCTCCTGGTATTGATTTAATTACCAGGAATCCATGAATTCATAGGAAATAACAAGTGCTGAGAACAAGCTATGCTGGTATCAGCCGCTAGCACGTGCTGGGGTTATGTCCCATGGTAGGACCCCAGACTCAAATGCTGTGTCTAATCAAAGGAGGCTTTATTATCTTGCTGCAAGTATTATTTATACTGAATAGACTGTCCCCTGGTATCCTTATCCTGGAAAACCTCATCTAGTCAATCTTAAAATACAGCTTGGCGAGCATAGCTTGAAAACAGCGCTCAGCAAGAGGGGAGGAGGGCAGTGCTGGTGCAGAGCATAGGCAGAGCTCTGGCTGAGCCTAAGATCGGGTGTCGCTTGCTTGTGGCAGAGAAAGCCAATTTCTAAGCAGATCCTGCTGGCTTTTTGTGCTTTGAAAGAGTATTTCTTAACACTTGACAGAACAGTTATTAACAGGAGTGGTTTTGAAACTTGGAAACAATCTTGCTTCCTCTTTCTGAGCAGTGAAATCCTTAAAGGTCAGCTTTTGTGGTGCAAGCTCTGCTGCCAACAGCTTAAACCATGGCTGGGCAGCACTGTAATACAAAGGAGTTGCACAGTTAATCTCAGAAATTGATCTTTCTTCTCAGTTGCCTTTTGTTTAGCAACTGGTTTGTGTCTGGTTTGGAAGCTGTCTTTGGATTAAGCAGTGTAAGCTCTGGAGAAAATGCAAGGAGGGGAAAACCCGCCTGGGGGTACTCGGTCTGATGAGTGGTGGGGCTGGAACCACCAAATTCCCTTTCTCTTGTCTTTTCTTTTTAAAAACCAAATAATCTCGTCCTGGTCTTCTTCTGGAGCTGATCTGGCATGGTAAGTGGTGTAAAACAAGGGCAAAAGGACTGCAGGAACTTGATGTGACCTGTCCAAGGAAAGAATACCTTAGCACGCTGAAATGCAGGTGGTGTGTGGAAGGTGGTGTGTGGAAGGCAGTGTGTGTCTGAGGGTCCCTCTGTCTGTCTGTCTGTCTGTCTGTCTGTCTGTCTGTCTGTCTCTCTCTTTCTGTGTGGAAGGCAGCTGCTCCTGCCTCATGCCCAGGGGAGTTGATGGAAATTGTCTTCCAGCTCGAGCAGGGCCAGGCAAGCCCCTGCGGGGAGATGGGCTGGGAGTGCTGCCACCTCCCCTTTCCCCAGTCTGAGGCCTTGCTAACGAAATGTCTCAAACTGACATACGATTTTTCCCCGCTGACCAAAAAGAGGAGTGTTTCCAAAGCCTTTCTTGTAACCCGGGAGAGATTGAGGCTCTCGGGTTACCTAACCTAGCCGGGGAGCGCGGCTCCGGTGACGCACGCTGCCCGTTGCTCCGGCAGCCCTGCCTGCAGCCGGCACGGTGTCCTGGCACCCGCGCCTGCACCGAGCATGCTCGAGAAGTGATGGCGTTGTGCGTGCCTGCCTCGCCGCTGGTCTTCCTCATTAACAACGTGCTCGCTAGAACCCCAGTCCCCCTCCTGCCTGTGTGTAGGCAGCAGCAGTGCTTCCTTGGAGGTGACCTTGAAATCCTCCTGGTAGCAACGAGCAGAGCAAAACCCCCTGGGAGCAGACGTCGGTGGGAGGCAGCTCCCTGCTCTGCAGAGGATAATGCTCCTCTCGACGCAGCTTGATGGGAAGATGCCTTTTGGCTGTAGCAGGTGAAGTCGCTGTGCTGGGCAGGCTCCCTCTCATGTCCGAGATGTGCACACGAGAGGATGACTCAAACCATGCAGCTCAACTACTCCCCAGTATCTGATGCCCCCCCTCACCCCCCGTTCCCCTCCCTGCTCCTCCCTCCTCTCACCAGACTTTCTTTCTTCTGGGATTTCTTTTCCGCCTAGTGCATAGTCATCCTCCATCCCAACCCTTTTGCCTCTGATAGTTTTTGACTGTATTTTAAATACTCTATTGTTTGACTTGTGCTTTCCATTACTAGTTTTCACGGTTCCAGGTTTTTTTTTTTTTACTAACTTTGACTGCGCCTCTCTATCTTCTCCCTTTCTGCACCCCTTTCCCTGCCCACCCCAGATCTCGCAGTGTTCAAGGAGCGGCTGAGAGTGTTAACAGTAGGAGGTATGCAATTAATGAGCCTTTAACCCTCTGGAGTGCAGGACTCTCTTTGAATAGGTTATTCTGGGCATGAACCAAGCCAGTAAAGCGGTCCCCTCCCATTTTGCCACCACTTTTTGAGTTTTGTAATGTGTTTATTTTTGTCGCACTAAAAGTCTCGATGTAGGCACTTGGTTAGTGATGCTACACCTCTAGAGATCTGCAATTTAGAGCCCTGCTGGCCTTTTCCGTACTGCATGTTTGCATGCCTAGCTTGCTCGAGTACAGGTTTTGTTGTGAATGCTAATTTTACGAGGCCTCAATCTCCCCGATTCGTTTGAGTCTCCTAAAAATCCAAGCTGTCTTCTGACTCTGCCCTGGTTTTGTCCCAGTGCAATCTGGCAGCTGCCCCCTAGCCTTTCCCCCATCTGATGGTGTTGCTGCCTATAAGTACTCAGCAACGTCAGAAAAGCTGGCAGGTTGCAGCAAAGCAGAAGCAGAGATGCTTAGAGCCCTGAAAAGTCCTTGTAAAATCTGATACCCACAAAGCATGCCTGGGTCTTCAAACTGGCATGGCAGGGCGAGACAAAGCCCTGTGCTGTGGGGCTGGGAGCCACAGCAAATTACTGAGGCTTCTCTGAAACCTCCAGCCAGCAGCTTATCTGGGATGTTCCGTACAAATACCGCCTTTCTCCAGGACTTCAGTTTGGGTAGGAACCCCAGAGAAGTCCTGCAGACACAGAGTCAAAACGTTCAGCTCCTGCCAGGGTTAAGCGCTGCCAGGCACGGCTCCAGCGGATCTGTCTTAATCCCTTCCCCTGGGACTAGCAGCGTCCAGGAGGGCGATGTGGGCAGAGGAGGGGTGGGACGGCAGTGGCAACCAGGAAAGGCTCCAGGCTTGCTGTGGGTCTTCCCCGCCTGCGGCAAGCGCTGTCCTTGAGGCTCTACAGGGATGAGCTGTGGCCAGCCCCGTCTCCAGCTCGTCTTCCACTCCTGACCAGAGGGTGAGGGATAGACTCTTTAAAGGTTAAGTTCGAGGAGGGCCAGCTCTGGAGGGGCCAGTTTTTGCCTCCCATTGCCTGGAGGAAGGTGGGTTACGCTGCCCTGCAGCGTTTAGAGGCCGGATCCCTCATACCTTCCCAAAGAGACCCCGGCTGAGGTGCTGGGCTGGTGTGGAGCTCCTGCTTCAGAAGGGTCTTGGGGCTCCCCAGTCCCCTTCTGCCTCTGCTTCTGCCTTGCTGCATCAGTTCAGCAAGTTCATCGTCCCTCCTCCTCCGTGCCTCAGTTTCCCCAAAGACAACCATGAGCTTCAGCAGGTGCTGAGGCACCTCCAATGGCTCTGGGGTACTGTGGAGCTGCTGCAGGCCCTGGCAGGGACCTGCTGATGCTGTAGCAGCAGCAGGCGGCGGCAGGGCTCATCTGCAGCTCTAAAACCTGTCGTTCGGCTCCGAGCCCTGCTTGGCACCTTCTCCAGGCGCACCCAGCTCCCCGCAGCCCCGCAAGCAGGAGCTGCCTACGAACCGCGAGGTGCCAGCACCGAAAAGGAAGGGGTTTGCTGAGCAGAGCTAGGCTCAACCCCGCATTAAATGGCTGTTAATTGGGCGAGGGGGAATCTGGGCAGCAAAACCCCTGAGGGGCCGGCTGGCTGCCCCACTCTCGGGATGAGCTATTCAGGAGAGTCCGTTGCAGAGCCCTGATGCCTTTTTTTTTTCTTGCTTCTCTTTCTCTCCCTCTTTGGGGTTTATCTGTTTTAACTGTTTCCTTCTCTGCGTTGACTCTTCATTTTTAATTCCCACCATGTGACAACACCTCCATTGTGCTCGGTGACTCCTCAATTCCTCTGTTTCTTTTCTCTCCCCTCTGTTATAATTTGTGGTGTATTTTTTGTGTTCTTGGGGCTACAAACTTCCTGACTCTCACCGTGGATTTTAATTACTGATTTATATGCCATATATATTGCTTTGTGTTTCATTTCCTGCATTACCTTTTGTAATAACCTTGTTGTTCCATGCTTAATGTCTTTTTGTTTAATTACGGCTTGGTTTTTGTCCATATAAAACCTCCTTCATGCTTATTTTTGGTTTTATGCTGCTTTTTTTGTCCCTTCCCCACCTCTCCCAAACACACCCTGTCCCTGTGTGATGGTGCCCCCCCATCCCCTTTCCTTCCTTCTCTCTCTTGCTTTTGCTTGTCCCACCCATGAAAAATCCTGCAGGCTTTTACGGGCTGGATGAATCTGACCTCGACAAGGTCTTCCACTTGCCCACAACCACTTTCATCGGTGGAAATGAATCGGCTCTTCCACTCCGGGAAATTATCCGTCGGCTGGAGGTGAGGAGGGCAGGGAGGGCTGTGCGAGGCCTTTTTGCAGCCCGGGGTGGGGGCAGAGCAGTTGCTTTTTGGAGGTCCTGGGCCCTGCTGCTGCCCGCAGCCTGGCCCGACCCTCAGATTTTAAGCTTTTCAGGTTGGGAGCTGCTCATCGGCGCTTGCCCCACTCGTAGCAGCCGCCCTGTGTTACGTGATTATCTCTGATCACCTCCAGCTTCATGCTGCACTGGGGCAACACATTTGGTCTGCCCAAGGTGGAGGAAACCCCAGGCAACTAAATATTGCGTTTTTGGAAACCTCCCCAGCTACATTTTCCAGTTTAAAGCAGCAAATAGTGCTGGGAGAGCACAGGAGCGGGTTGGAGGCAGGTGATACCCCTCTCTGTGCACTGCTGTGGTGCTGCTATCCTGCGTGGTGGCCCCTTGGAAGGTCTCGGTGCAGGAGCAGCTCCAACCTGGTGCTGAGGCTTCCAGGTCTTGTGGCCGGTTCCCCTTTGCTGCCAAATTTTGTACCCTGCCCTGCCTGCTGTGAGAGTGCGGACGGCTCCCAGGCAAGCTGCAGGCTTGCTCAGTCTCTGCCGAGACAGGCTGACCTTGGGAGAGGCAAAGCTGCGTCCACATCTTACATAAGTTGCAAGAACAGGCTTCTTATTTTTTTGGGGAGGTTGTTTTGCTGATTCTCTCCCCGCCATTCAAAGTGGCGTTGTGGACCTGGTCACAGCTGAGAGGGAAAATCTTGACTCTGAGGTGGATGTAAAGGACTCAAGGGTCTGATCCTGGGCCCCTTGGGAAAAGGGAATTAAACGTTTTTATGTTGGTCATGTGCAGGGTCCGAGCTGCCGTACAGCATCCCGGGACTTCCCCTGCAGCGTCCCCTTTCCCAGAAAAACAGCTCAAACCAGGCTCCCAAAATGGGGCTGGCGCGGTGCTGGCTGCCGGACACTGCTCCTGGGTCCCCCCAGGCTGCCATCGTGGGCAGCGCTTGCGGGTGTTCGGGCAGCGTGGTGTGGCTGCCAGGCAGGAGGGTTCATGTCTCTGCTGGTGCAGGAGGGCTCTTTGTCTTGCTGAAAGTTTAAAAAGGGGAACGAGAGAGTCTCTGGCCCCGTGGTCCGATGTGATGCCTCGTGTGCCTGTCTTTGTGGGGGGTGAGGAGGTGTTAAAGCTTCGTCTGTTGTCTCACGGCCCTTCTTCTCCTGTTGGGGCAGATGGCGTACTGCCAGCACATCGGCGTGGAGTTCATGTTTATCAACGACCTGGAGCAGTGCCAGTGGATCCGGCAGAAATTTGAGACTCCAGGCATCATGCAGTTCACCAACGAAGAGAAACGCACGCTGCTGGCCAGGCTGGTCCGCTCTACCAGGTACCCTGGCGGGTGGTCTTCACCTTCCCCTTACCTTCGCTTGCTGCACAGGGTGGTTTGCTCCCAGCCAGAGCAACGTGGTCACCGCCTGAGTCACATCTTGATGTCATCTGTCATGGTTGGCTTAATCTGCCAGGTGATGCCAGTGAGCTGCCGGGCTGGCAGGCTCAGATGCTGGCAACGAGCCCAAAAACATAGATGATGCTGAAACAAAAGGTCTAAAAATAAGGTTTAGGTGCAGGACAGTGTCGGGGTGGGGGAGCAGTCAGCTGCGCTCTGCAGGAGTCTGGGGTGACTGGGAAGGCTGTCAGGCTGCGGCGTGGTGCTGCTTAAGCATCACTGGGTGCTGTGGCTCCCTTGGTGCAGCCCCTGTCCTTTGGTTTCTGCCCTCAGCTGTAGCTCTGGCACTGATCCCTCTCTCCCTTTGCCTTCCAGATTTGAGGAGTTCCTCCATCGGAAATGGTCTTCGGAGAAGCGTTTCGGTCTGGAGGGCTGTGAAGTGCTGATCCCAGCCTTAAAGACCATTATTGATAAGTCGAGTGAGAAGGGAGTGGATTATGTTATCATGGGGATGCCCCACAGGTAACCCTGCCCCTCTCCATGGCGGTGCTTGGGGTGCGGAGGAGGGGGATGCTGCCAGTGTTCGGTACTGGAGGGGACACTGGTTTCTGCCATCACCTAACTGGTCTTGGCTGGTGGTGAGCCTTAGCTGGAGAGCTCAGGCCTGGGCTGCGCTCTGCTCATCGTGGTGTTGTCAGCTGCAGCTCATTTGTAAATTCATCTGGAGTGGGGTGGTGGCTCGAGTGGCAGAGCTTGAATCCCAGAGCAGGATTCGGTCTGCCCACCCTGGGGCAGCTGTCGGGACGCGGCGGCGGCCGGTCCATCCCTGTGCTGAGGGGTCTGCAGTCTCCTTCTCAGGTGAAACCACAGAGCCCCCTCCCCGCTTAACCCTACAGCCGTTGCCAGAGGTTGTGGGGTTGTTGCACTGCCCCTGCTTGATGGTGGGGCTGGTGGGTCACCATTGGTGCTTGATGCCAGGCTCGTGTTGCTGGTTGCCAGCAACGGTCTTGCTTTTGCAGGGGGCGCCTGAATGTTCTTGCCAACGTGATCAGGAAAGAGCTGGAGCAGATCTTCTGCCAGTTCGACTCCAAGCTGGAGGCTGCTGATGAGGTGAGTTTCCTCCTCTGCCTGTAGCAGGTTGCTGTTGCTTGTCCCTGTACGGTCCCTGGAGGCTGTGGCCATGCAGCGTGAGCTGGGTTGTGCCACTGCTCGTGGTGTCACTCAGTGACATTGATGTTGCAAGGATTTCCACGTCACACACATGCTCATGTGACTGAAGCCTTCGTGTCGGTGCTGGTGCTGGTCTGTCCTTGCCTGTCCCAGGGGTGATGTGTGCCCTGGCCACTGCTGGTGTGTCCAGTGCAGGCAGGTGGTCAGCAGCTCTTCATGGGCCTAAAGCAGCCTTGGAGCGAACGGCAAGGTGAGGGGAAGGCAGCCAGGAGCAGAGGTTGGCTTGTACCCTTCCAGCAGCCCCTGGTCCCCATATGGGGCCCTAAAGCAGCCCCAAAAGCCCCAAGGCTCAAATCGCTTGTGCCGCGGGTTCTGATGCTGCGATGCATTTGTGCTTCAAAGCTTCCCGCATCATAAGCCAGGATGATTTGGCTTTCGGAAAGCTGGGCTGGGCTGGCTTTGTCCTGCCGTGCCCTTCAGGTGGGGTTTTGAGGTGAGAACACAGCAGCCTGGGGCATTGACATGCCCCAGCTGGGAACTGCAGCATATTGTGAGTGGTGCCAGGCATGGCACCACTGCAGTGCGGGCAGAGCTTGGGTGAGCCTTATCCCAACTCTGTTTTCCAGTGTCTTCCTCAAACCCACACACTTGTTTCTTCCCCTGCACCTACGACCTTACCTAGATGGGCTTGATGTGCGTCTGAAGTTTGTTGGTGGTTTGGCACCTGGAACAGGCTGCTTTTGCTTTGCTGGATGCCAGGTTGGCTCCTAAAGTGAGCGCTTGTTGCTTCCTGACAGTGCCTCCAGAAAATGCCCCCCTTTTCCAGCCCCTGGGGTCAGCGCCGCCCTGCCTCAGGTCTCCTTCTATGCCCCAAAAGCTGCTCACCTTCCTGGGGGTGACTCTCCTCTCCTCTCCCCTCTGTCAGGGCTCCGGTGACGTGAAGTACCACCTAGGAATGTACCACCGGCGGATTAACCGTGTCACCGACAGGAACATCACCCTTTCCTTGGTGGCAAATCCTTCTCACTTGGAGGCAGCTGATCCTGTTGTTCAAGGCAAGACTAAAGCAGAGCAGTTTTACTGTGGGGACACGGAAGGGAAGAAGGTGAGTTGTGCTGAGATGCCTGCAGTGAAGCGTCCCAGGCTGGACAGGGTTTAGTGGAGGCAGGCTGGTGGGAAAGCGAAGAAACCCAGCTCTTTTTGTTTGCCGTGCCCTTTCCCTTGCCGTCACCCTGCTGTCACCCTGACTTTGCTCCCCCCATCCTTCCCCGCTGCCTTTGGGGATAATTTTGGTAGGGGCTTGCCCACCCTGGGCTCCCATTGCCGCTTCCTCTGTCTCTGAACGACCAGCTCAGCCGGGCTGTGGGGAGCAGCAGACACCCAGACCCCGGGTTGGAAAGCAGGGAAATGAGGGGCTCTCCTGAAAGCCAACCCGAGCTGCACGGCTTGGGGTGCTTGGCAGCAGGAGCATCAAGCTGAAGGATCTCAGTGTGACCAGGGATAACCATTCCTGGGGCTGGGAAAGGTGAAGTGGGCAGCAGGAGGCAGCTTTCTGCACCCAGGTGAGAGAGCAGACGGGGAACAGGCTGCGGGGGCCGTGTTTATTTGTGGTCTGATTCATTGCAGACCTGTTTCCAACACCAAGAAGTGGAAGGGTGAGATCAAAAGTGCTTCCCTTCCTCCTACACCCCAAGGGCTGGATATAAATAGACAAACTCTGTCCTTGTCTGACAGGCGGCATCCTCAGCCAACCCCTGGGTATGATAGCAAAATAACGTCACAGAAGCTGGAGTGAGCTCCTGGCCTGGCTCCTGCCCAAAGGTCTTCTGGGGTGAAAGCGTGAGGGAAAGGGGCATTTTTCTCATCTTCTCCCAGTTAGAAAAAGCCTTTGCTTTGGGATGTGTGTGTTTGGGAATGGGACTTGCCTCCTAGCTGCTGTGCACCAGGTGCCATCCTGCTGCCCGACTGAGGCACCCTGCGTGTGCCGCTCTTGCTCAGGGGGACAGCTGGTGGCCACGGCCTTCTCCTGGCAGTCACGCCAACTGTGGCTGGCTCCACTCTGATCGCCTGAGAAAGCATCGGATGCATTGACGAGCTGCTCCGTGTCCTTTCTGGGGCGCCAAGGCTCATGGGGATGAGACTTGGGCCATCTCCTTGTGGCTTTCCCTGCCCACCATCCCTGCAGAGCCCCTGCTGACCGCTGTGGCTTCGTGTCTCCCAGGTGATGTCCATCCTCCTGCATGGAGATGCCGCTTTTGCTGGGCAGGGCATCGTGTATGAGACGTTCCACTTGAGCGACCTGCCCTCCTACACCACCCACGGCACCGTCCACGTCGTGGTGAACAATCAGGTGAGGAGCAAATCCCCTGCGTCCATGGGGGTCCCTCGCAGACCAGCCTCTGCCAGCTCAGGTCTGGGTGGTAGCTGGCAGCGGCTGTTTCCCAGCTGATGTTCTTGGCATGAGCCGTAATCCTGGGGTCAGAGGGGGTACTTTATACCCAGCTGCTCAACAGTAGCAGCTTTTGAGTCCAGGCTGGCACAGAGGTGGTGCAACCTGATGCTCAGCGTGCGAGATCAGGCAGGGCTGCTCCGTTCTGCCCGCACGTAAACCAGAGACATTTCACTGGGACCAGCCCATCCCACGGGTGCAGCAGGACGACAGCCCAGGCACAGGGTCCAGGGTGGGCTGCGGTACCTGGGGTGCAGGAGTTGGGTAGGTTGTGCTACGACTGAGCAGTGCAGCCGTGGGGAAACCGCGAGCTCGGTTCAGCAGCCGAGCTGCCCTCAAAGCTGCATGTGCTGCTTTCCAAATCCTTACCACTGCACTGGTCCTGTTCCCTCTCACCTGCTACAGATCGGCTTCACAACAGACCCCCGGATGGCCCGTTCCTCCCCATACCCGACCGATGTTGCCCGCGTGGTGAACGCGCCCATTTTCCATGTCAATGCGGATGACCCAGAGGCTGTCGTCTACGTGTGCAACGTGGCAGCAGAGTGGCGAAGCACCTTCCATAAAGACGTGGTGGTGGATTTGGTAAGAAACGTGGCATGAGGCTTTATCTTAAAGCTGTGGCTCTGCTGTGGGTGCTGGCTGATACCTCTCAGGTGTATTTTCTGAAAGCTGAGGTTTCTCTTCCGGGCTTGTCTGGCCCTTTTGACATGAGGGGAGGGGGGAGGTGTTGTAAAGCAAGGCAACGAGGCTGTAATAGCACTTGGAGAGGTGACACTGTGTATGGAGCCTGCCCTTGCCTCCACATTGGGGAGGAGACGCTTGGGTTTCAGGCTGTTTCAGACCCTTCCTAGCACAGAGATGCAGGTACCTCTGACTGTTTTTGGAGCCGCGAGTTGCAAGCAGCTGCTTTCAAAGGCCCTTTCCCTTCTTGGCAGGTTTGTTACAGGCGCAATGGTCACAACGAGATGGATGAACCCATGTTCACACAACCCCTGATGTACAAACAGATCCGGAAACAGAAGCCGGTGCTGCAGAAATACGCAGAGCTGCTGATTTCCCAGGGGGTGGTAAATCAGCCAGAGTATGAGGTACTGTCTCTTGGGGCCTGGGAGGAAAACTGCACATTGCCTCTCTGGGGAAAGCTATGTTTGGTTCAGACCTGGGTGTGAACTATATGACAGGGCCTATTTCTGCTTGTGCTTGTCACCTAAAGGTGGCAGAGCTGTGCTAGGGTTGGGCAAGCACTGCAGTCCTGGCAGCGACGGGTTAGGTGCCGAGGCTCGTCCTTGGACTGTGCCAGCTCTGAATAGCGCAGGAACATCTAGTTCAAGGATTGCCCCATGATCAGTGCAGCACAGGCCACACAGCGCTGGGCCACTGCAGCATGGCTGGACCCACGGGAGGGTTGGGTTCTGCAGCACTCGGGCTCGCTGGGGCCTGGGGGTATCTGGGGCAGGTCCCCTGCCCCAGTTCTGCCACCCTGGCAGCAAGCGTGGCAGCGGCTCTGCTGCCTCTTCCTTGCCCTGGTACCACTTTGCAGCATCTTCGGGTTGAATGCGAGCTGCCAGTTTGGGCTACAGCAGAGCTGTGCCTTGGGGGACGGGCCTCCAGCAGCAGCTCTGCTCTCCAAGGTTGAGAGAGGCAGACTCTCTAAGGCTCCCTCGCTGTGGGGACCAGCTGTGCCCACCAGCACCCTTGCAAGCTTGAGTTGAGGCCCCCAGGCTCAGCACCCTTGTTTGGAGGCCCCTCGCTGATGCTTTTCTGCCTCCTGGTTCTGCCTCTCAGGAGGAGATTGCCAAGTACGATAAGATCTGTGAGGAGGCCCATGCGAGATCCAAGGATGAAAAGATCTTGCACATCAAGCACTGGCTGGACTCACCCTGGCCTGGTAAGACACTAGGAACATTTTGGAGGTCCCTAGCAAAGAGCCTGGCTTCTCTAGAGCCATACAGCTATGTTCTAGTAAATCACCCTGGTGGGGTAGTGGGGTGCTGCTCTCTGCTCCTGGCAACCCTGCCCTTGCTTGAGGGTGTCCATGACCTCAGCTCTTCTCACCGAGCTGAGCACGGCTCCCAAAACACGGTGGACTGCTCCTGCTCCTGCAGGTTTCTTCACTCTGGACGGCCAACCCCGGAGCATGACCTGCCCTTCCACCGGTCTGAACGAAGAGGACTTGACGCACATTGGTCAAGTGGCCAGCTCGGTGCCGGTGGAGGATTTCACTATACATGGAGGTAGGAGCTTGCGGAAGTTATGCCAGACTGGGCATTTGTTCCAGAGAAGATGTGGGATAGGGCTGGAACGTGGCCTGGAAGGAAGGGACCTGTTACAGTACTTCGATCTGTGTGGCCAGCAGGTCGAGGGAGGTGATCCTCCCCCTCTACTCCATTCTCCTGAGAGCCCACCTGGAGCACTGCATCCAGCTCTGGGTCCCCAGCACAAGAAAGGCATGGACCTGTTCGGGCAGGTCCAGAGAAGGCTGCAAAAATGATCCCAGGGATAGAACACCTCTGCCGTGAGGACAGGCTGAGAGGGTTGGGGGTCTTCAGCCTGGAGAAGAGAAGGCTCTGGGCAGGCCTTACTGCAGCCTTTCGGCATACGAAGGGGACTTGTAGGAAAGACACAGAGAGACATTTTACCAGGGGCTGTAGTGACAGGACAAGGGGTGAGGGTTTTAAACTGAAAGAGGGTAGGTTTAGACTGCACATAAGGAGGTTGGTGAGAAACTGGCACAGGTTGCTCAGAGAAGCTGTGGATGCCCCATCCCTGGAAGTGTTCAAGGTCAGGCTGGACGGGGCTCTGAGCAACCCGATCTAGTGGAAGATGTCCCTGCCCATGGCAGGGGGGTTGGACTAGTTGGCCTTTGAAGGTCCCTCTCAACCCAAACCACTCTGTGAGTCAACAAGAGCTAATTCACGAGGGAGCTGTGGTTCAGGGAAGTGAACTGCGGAGTAGCTCTTCTTCAGAGCTGATCCTTCCTGCAGTCCTGATTCCTTGTCCCTGGTTCATCCCTCTGGCAGAGGTGGATTTGTTCCTCTGCCCCTGGGCATTTGCAGTCTGTCAGTCTGTGGGCAGGTTGTGGGACAAACACGATGTTGCTGGAGCTCTCTCCTGTGCCGGCCACAAAGCGGCTTCTGTCCCATCCTGGCAGGTTTGAGCCGTATTCTGAAAACCCGTGGGGAGATGGTGAAGAACCGGACGGTGGACTGGGCCCTGGCAGAGTACATGGCGTTCGGCTCCCTGCTCAAAGAGGGCATCCACATCCGCCTGAGCGGCCAGGACGTTGAGAGGGGGACGTTCAGGTAAAGCTGTGCTTTTGGTGGCCATGAAGGCAATTCCAGCCTTTCCAGAAGGGATCCAAGGGGTGATGACAGAGTAACGCTTTCCCCTCTTCCAGCCATCGCCACCATGTCCTGCATGATCAGAATGTGGACAAGAGGACTTGTATCCCCATGAACCACCTCTGGCCCAACCAGGCTCCTTACACCGTCTGCAACAGCTCTCTGTCAGAGTATGGCGTCCTTGGTGAGCGAGGAGGTCTGCGCCTGCCGCCCGGGGGGGGTGAGGCTGCTCCAGGGTGATAACCGCCTCGCTTCTCTCCCATCCCTCAGGATTTGAGCTAGGTTTTGCCATGGCAAGCCCCAATGCCCTGGTGCTTTGGGAGGCCCAGTTTGGGGACTTCCACAACACCGCTCAGTGCATAATCGACCAGTTCATCTGTCCCGGGCAGGCCAAGTGGGTCAGGCAGAACGGCATCGTCCTGCTCCTTCCCCACGGCATGGAGGGCATGGTAAGGACCCCCCCAGCTTGTGGGTACCCAGGGGTGCCCATTGGCTGGCCTGCACCTGAAGCAGAGCCGAGGGCAGCAGTGGCAGGTAGCACTGCTCGCAGCGTTGGCTGTGCCCAGCATCGGCTTCTTGTGCCAGCCTTGCCCCCCACTGCTCACTCCCCCCTGCTTGGTCCCTGCAGGGTCCCGAGCACTCCTCCGCCCGCCCAGAGCGATTCTTACAGATGTGCAATGATGATCCCGACGTCTTCCCCGTGAGTGGCGGCTGCGTTGAGCTCAGCTTGGCCCTCCTGTGTCCTGGATCCGACCGCTGCCTTGAAATGGGGAGGGGGGCAATAACACCCGGGTGGGCTCAGCACAACGCTGCGGTTGGGGCAGGTGTCAGAGCCGGTAGCAGGAGGCATGGGATGCCCTGGGCTCGTACTGCAGCTGGGAGGGTTTGGGGGAAGGAGGTGAACCTTCTGCCCTGGCTACACGTGGGGCTGCTGCAGCGTGAGGCGGTGTCCCCAAAAGTGGAACAGGAGGGGGCTGCTGGCCACCCCTGTGGCTGCCTCAAGGTGGGGGGACAGAGACCCGCGGCCTTTCCCAGGTCTCCGTGGGTCTCAGTGTGCTCTGGAGGCGGGGGGGGGGGGGCTGGGTGCTGCTCCTCTCCCCACTGCTGGAGCTCCGAGACCAAGAGGCACTTTGTGTTTCTTGAAATCCCCTCGACTGCGCTCGCTGAGGCAGAAACTGGACGACTTTGACGTGCGCCAGCTCTACGACTGCAACTGGATCGTCGTGAACTGCTCCACTCCAGCCAACTTCTTCCATGTCCTCCGGCGCCAGATCCTCCTGCCCTTCCGCAAACCGGTCAGTGCCGGCAGCTCCATGCCTGGCTCGGTGCCAGGGCAGGGCAGCCCCACATCCCTTCCGAGCCTGGGGACGGGACTCGGGGTGTGCTTGTTCTTGCGCCTCGGCAGCAAACACGGGCAGTTTGCAGAGTCCAAGGACCTCTTGGTGCTCGGGGCTGGCTCAGTACATGACGTGCCGCTGGCTGGCTCTTGCAGTCCGTGGTGGCTGCAACCCCTTCCTGTACTATATGGGGAGGTCTGAGGCGTCGGGGCCAGTGGGCATGGGTCAATAACCCACTCGAGCCGCCTGCCTTCAGCTCCGGCCGTGGGGCTGGCACCACCCGGCAGCACCTCATCTTCTTCCCCAGTGGAAACCCAGACTGGGAAAGGCAGTGCTGTCAGAAACTGGTGCCCAATCTGGCAGCGCATGGCAGCTGAGCGAGGAGCAAATCTCCTGTGGCTGCTCCCATGCGTGGGCAGGGGAGGGCAGGCAGGACAGGCAGGTCAGCGCTCTGGCCTTTGCTTGCAGCAGGGTGTTTCTGGTGAGCCTGACTGCCTTGCTCTGCCTCTTCTCCCTACCTCCAGCTGATAATCTTCACTCCAAAGTCACTGCTGCGCCACCCTGAAGCCCGCTCCAGCTTTGATGACATGCTGCCAGGTAAGAGCAGCGCGGTGGCATGTGTTTACCCCCTGTGCTGCTCTGTGGGATGAGGGTGAAGGGCAGGAGCTGGCTGTCTTGGGTAAAGTCCGCTTGGCAGCAGCCTCCCCATGCCGAAGAGCGGTCAAGCGAGGCTCATGCCACCGGCTTCGGGGCATCGCAGACAGCCCGTGTGGGGAGCTCTGATTCTGGCACGGTACCTGGGCTGCCTTCCTCCCTCCCTGCTCCCCTCCAGTGCTGAGGCAGCATGGTCGCCCCTGCCGCGGCCAGGGTGCGCTGGCTGTGGCCATCTACCCAGCCAGTCGGAGTCACCCCTTGTTCATGCCAAGTCTGGCACCCCAGGGAGACGGGACTCGGCTTTCCAGGCATTGCCGTGGTGCTTCTTCCCTTGGCAGCCGCTCCCCACCGGAGCGGTGCTGCCGGGGCTGGGCAGCTGCGAGTCCCGGCGAGCCATGCTGGTTTGTGCAGGGAGTTGGACCCAGTACCAGCTGGTTTGGCTCTGCCTCTCTGGTCCACCCGCCCTAGCTAGGGCCCCAGCGGGGGCTGGCATGGGAATGGGGTACAGTGCCCCAGGCTGCTGCAGGTGACGGCAAGGTCCTCTCTCTTGGCAGGGACCCACTTCCTCCGCGTCATCCCTGACAGTGGCCCCGCGGCACAGAGCCCCAAGCAGGTGAAGCGAGTCCTGTTCTGCACTGGCAAGGTCTACTACGACCTGACCCGCGAGCGCAAGGCCCGGCAGATGGAGGCCGACGTGGCCATCACCAGGGTGGAGCAGGTAAGCCGCAGGTCTGGCTTACCAGAGGGTCTGGCCACCTCCAAGCCCGCAGAGTGGGAGTGCTGTGGCCCCTGTGACGTCCTGTGACACCGCTCTGTGTCCCCTGCAGCTCTCCCCGTTCCCCTTCGACCTCCTTGAGCAGGAAGCCCAGAAGTACCCAGCTGCGGAGCTGGTGTGGTGCCAGGAGGAACACAAGAACCAGGGCTACTATGACTACGTCAAACCCCGGCTCCGCACCACCATCAACCGCGCCAAGCCTGTCTGGTAGGGACTCTGGGGGAGGGGGCCGTGATGCTGGGGGTGGGGTCTGGGGGCTGCAGCCCCCCCCCTCACCCCCCCCCTCACCCCCCCCCCCTTCTCCCCTGCAGGTACGCAGGGCGGGAGCCAGCAGCTGCCCCTGCCACTGGCAACAAGAAAACCCACCTGACGGAGCTGCAGCGGCTTCTCGACACAGCCTTCAACCTCGACGCCTTCAAGGACCTGGCCTAAGCATCAGCTGGGCGACGGCAGCATGCTTCTGTCCGTCTGTCTGTCCATCTGTCTGTCCCTCGCTCACCTTCCCCTCCTCCCTCCTTAACTACAGACCTTGTAAAACCCCACACCGGCGCCTGGAGTCCTTGTCTGGCTGGTGCCGGGGCCAGCACGGTGCAGCTGCCCTGGCGGGCGAGAGGGGCTGGCTGCTGCCTCCCTCCACGCCCGTGGGTGAGACCCTCAGAGCCCCCCAAGCCACCGGGAGGCGCCGGGCCCTGGGCGGGGGGTGCCCAGCCACCTCCCAGTTCCTCCCAGTCTGGTGTGGTGCAGCCCTGCAGTCGCCGCCTCTCCGGAGGAGGGAGATGGGGTCTGGGGAGGTCTGGGGGTACTGCCCGCCCACCCCCAGCTTGTCGGGCACCCGTGGGGTGGTTTGAGGGTCCCTGGGGGCACCGTGGGTACCGGGGACTGCGTCCTGGGGGGGCCCTGGGTGCGGGGCGATCCCCAGCGGGGGCTCGCTTTTGGCTCCCGGCCCCACGCGGGTCCTCCTTCGGCGGGGATGGGGGGGGGGCGGGTGCGCGCACCCACGGCTGTTTGCACACACGTGTGCGACCTCTCGAGGCTGTCGCACAGCCGTACTACCGTCACGCGGTCACCCCGCCCCGGCGCCCGTCACGCCGTCGCACACGCGGGTGACACCCTGCGAGCGCGCGCTGGGGCCGCGCGCCGTGTCACGCCTGCTTCCCGCACGGGCTGTTGCACGCCGGTCACGCACGGACCCCCCACCCCCAAACCGCCCCCCGCGTCACGCACGGCCCCTCCCGCTCGGTGCTCAGCTGCCCGCGCCTGGCGGGGCGGGGCGGGGCGGGGCGGGCCGTGCATACTGATGAGCTCGCGGCCCCATTGTGCGCGGCGGCGGCGCGGGCGCGGGCTCGGCTCGGCCCGGCCCGGCCCGGTTCGGCCCCGCGCGCCCCGCCCCGCCCCCGCGCGGCCCCGCCTCCCCCCGCGCCGCCGCCGCCGCCGCCGCCGCCGCCGCCGCCGCCATGGAGCCGGGGCCGCGCGCGGGCTGAAAATCCCGCGCAGCTTCCGCGCAGCCGCGCGCGCCCGGCGCCGCCAGGGCCATTTTGGGCCGCTCGCGACGGTGAGTGCGGGCAGCGCCGGGCGGGCGGGGGCGGGCGGGCAGCGCGCGCAGGGGGTCCCCGCGCGCAGCCCCGCGCCGCGGCTGGCAGTGGCCCCGCGCCCCCCCACCCCGAACGCCCCCTTTTGCGCCGGGCCGGGGGCGGCGGGGGCAGTTGCCATGGCAACGGCGGGGGGGGGAGGGCAGGCGCGGCCCCGCGGCCTGTCCCCGCGGTGCCACCGGGGCGGGCGGGGGGGGGGGGGGCGGCTGTCACCAGCGGCGGGGGGGGGGGGGCGCCGTGGGATCGGGGCTGGCGGCCCCGCTGTGGCATCTCCCGGGGGGCCGGGGCAGGCCCTGCCGCCTTCCCGCGGGGCCGAGTGGGGAACCGAAAGCGCCGGGGTGACCCCGCGGGCCCCCCCGCAGCCGGGCCGGGCTGGAAATACCCCGGGCGGCGGGCGCTGAGGGCGATGCCGGGGGGCCGCGTGTCCCGTCCACCCCCCGCCCCCCGGAAAGTCCCCGCGGCCGCCCCCACCCACAGGCGGGGGGAAAGCCCACGGCCCGGGGAGGGGACACACACACACTGTGCCCGCGGGGATTTCTGGGGGGATGCCGCGGTGGGCCGGCACGGGGGGGGGGGGGGGGGGGGCTTCCTGAGGTGGGGTGGTGTCCATGGACCCCTCCCCCCGCCCGGGGGCGGGCGCGTGCTGGCCGTCCCGGTGCCAGGCCCGGGCAGGACACCAAGTCCCGGTGCCGGGGGGGGCCGCGCAGGCTCCGGGCCGTCCCCCCCCCGCCCCTGCCTCAGCCCCCCTCCCCCCTGGTGCCCCGGAGCCTCCTCCTGGGGGTGGCCGCCCCCTCACCCGCCGTTTCCTCTGCCACCCGCAGCCCCGGTGACGGTGACGCCGTCCCGCAGCGCCCGCCGCGGCCTCGGAAGACCCAGCCTGCGCCCGCCTGCTGCCGCCGAGCTCCATGAATCCCATGAAACCCTCCCTGCCGCCCACGCCCCACGGGTGAGCCCGGGCACCCCGGGGCTGCACCTGCTGCTGCCCTGCCCCGCGGCCTCCCTCCCTCTGCCCTTCCTCTTAATTAATTTGTTTTTCTTTCTAGTGATGGTTCATTTGCATACGAGGCTGTTCCTTGGCAACCGAGCACCAATCAGCCGGCGGGATCCCTCTCCGTAGTAACCACCGTCTGGGGTGTCAGCAACACCTCCCAGAGCCAGGTACCCCCAGCATCCTCGTCCCCCACCCCATGGACCGCCCCGCAAACGGGCCTGGCTGCCCCCACCTTGACCCACTGCCTCCCCCTCCCCTATCCCCCAGGTTTTTGGCAGCCCCATGGGCCCCGGGGGGAGCAGCTCCAGCACCCCACTGCTGCCGGGTATGGCCGGCACTGGCTCGGGCGTGAGCTCGCCGCAGTTCCTACCGCAGCAGCCCTTCGCCGAGGGGGCACCTGGGAAGGGCTACGTCCAGCCAGGTGTATATGGCCGCAGCGCCTACCCTGGCGGGCCGGGATTCGCCACCAGGTAAGGCCAGCCCTGCACCCCCCATCCTGGCATGTGGCCCACCGTGGGGCCACTGCATGCCCCTTCCCCGCCTCTCTGTCCTCCAGCTACGCCGGCAGCCCTGGCGGCCCCGGTGGGATGGGGCTCTCCTCGCACACCGGCCGAGCCCCTGCCGACTTCACCCAGGCAGCTGCTGCCGCCGCCGTGGCCGCTGCAGCTGCCACAGCCACGGCCACGGCTACGGCGACAGTGGCGGCGCTGCAGGAGAAGCAGAGCCAGGAGCTGAGCCAGTACGGCACGGTAAGAGCCCGGCTGCGACAGAGATGGGGGTCCAGCAGGCGCCCTCACCCCGCCGTGACCCCCTTCTCTCCCCACTGCAGATGGGTGCGGGGCAGCCCTTCAGCAGCCAGTTCCTGCCCCACACCGGCCCCCGCGGCCCCGCAGGCATGAGCCCAGCTGGCATGGCAGGTGTCATGGCTCCCTCCGGCGTCTCCCCCGTGAGCATGAGCCCCGCACGGGCACCTGGCTCCAGCCCCCTCTATGGCGGGCAGAGGATGCCCCAGCACGCCTACCCTGGCCCCCCTCCAAGCCAGCAGCTCCCCCGTCAGGGCCTCAAGCGGGCATACTCCAACGAGGTGAGCATCCGCGCTGGTGGGGGCCATGGAGTGCTGGGACCACGTCCCCGCCACTGCCAGCGCTGACCGTCCCGGCCCTGCAGGGGTACTCAGCGCAGCAGTACCTCCAGGGCGGGCAGTATGCTGCGGCCGGTGCGCAGTATGCCCCCAGCGCCCCCCAGCCCTCCGCTCCGTCCGCCTCCTACCCTGGCCACAGGCTGCAGCAGGGCATGGGCCAGTACCTCTCCACCTCAGGCAACGCCGGACCCTATTACAAGGTACTGGAGAGGGGACGGCAGGCAAGGGATGCCTGCAGGGGGGTGTCTGCGGGCCCCTGGTGCCAACCCCCAGAGACCTTCCTCCTCCTGCAGCCAGCTGACCAGTTCAACGGGCAGAGCACTGGCTTCGGCACGTACAGCCAGGCAGCCATCAACGGGGTGAGTGCCGGCACCGGGCACGGTGGGGGGCAGTGCTGGCCCGGCCGGGCACTGAGGGTGTGTGGTGCCTCCGCAGCCAGGCCGGTCGCTGCCTGGGTACCCCAGCTCACCGCTAGCCGGGAACCCTACACCACCCATGACGCCGGGCAGCGGCATCCCCCCATATGCATCCCCGGGTCAGGACGTCAAGTCACCCTTCCTGCCGGACATGAAGCCCAGTGTCACCTCCCTGCACCCGTCCCCCTCGGGTAGGTGCCTCTGCTGGGGATGGGGGTGCTGACAGAGGGGGCACATCGCAGAGATGCCCCCTACCCGTGCCCCGGCGTGGACCCTCCTGGGGGCTGTTGCCCCTTTAAGGGCAGGGTGCCGTGGGGAGGAATCTAAGGAAAAGGGCGGGGCTTTAGGGCAGGGGGCGTGGCCACTGCCAGGGTTTTGTGGAGGGGTGGGGCCGCGTTATGGGTATTGCCCAATGGGAGGGCCCATTGAGACAGTGGCAGGGGCTTCCTGTGATGGGGAAGGCCTGTGGTTAGTGGGAGGGGCTTGTGAAAGGGTGGGGCCTCTTGGGTAGTTGGGGGGCTTTCAGTGGGTGGGGTTCCTGCCTGAGGGGGTGTGGCCGCTTGTAGTGGGAGGGGCTTCCTGCACAGGGGTGGGCCCTCCCGGAGTAGGAGGGGTCTCTGGCATAGTGGGAGGGGCTTCCTGAATAAGGGTGGGTGTCCTGGAGTGGGGGGGGCCTCCACTGTGGGGGGTGGGGCCTCTTTGAGCAGGTGGAGCTTCTTGCATGGGGTGGGGCAGTGTAGTGGGAGGAGCTTCGTGCATGGGGTGGGGTGCCCCGGGGGGGGGGGGGGTCGTTGGTGCCGGGGGTGGGGGGGGGGTCCCTCCTGATGTGTCCCTGGCAGGGCCGGCCCCCGGGGAGGAGCTGCGGCTGACCTTCCCGGTGCGGGATGGCGTGGTGCTGGAGCCCTTCCGCCTGCAGCACAACCTGGCCGTCAGCAACCACGTCTTCCAGCTGCGTGACTCCGTCTACAAGACCCTCATGATGAGGTGGGGGCGGTGGGGGGGCAGGGGGCCGCGCAGGTGGCACGGCGTCTCGCTGCGTGGTGTTGTACAGCGCTGCTTGGCATGGCGGTATGTGGCATGGCGCGGCTTGGCACAGCGCTGCATTGCACGGCGGCACACGGTGTGGTTCAGCACGGCGTCATGCGGTCATACCCAGCGTGCCTCGGCATCGCATGGTGGGACCCGGCGCAGCGGCTCGCGTGCGGGCAACGCCGGCTGCCCGCACCCCTGCCCACACCCCTGCCTGCCCCGCCAGGCCTGACCTGGAGCTGCAGTTCAAGTGCTACCACCACGAGGACCGGCAGATGAACACCAACTGGCCGGCCTCCGTGCAGGTGAGCGTCAACGCCACGCCGCTCACCATCGAGCGTGGCGACAACAAGACCTCCCACAAGCCCCTCTACCTGAAGCACGTCTGCCAGCCCGGCAGGAACACCATCCAGATCACTGTCACTGCCTGCTGCTGCGTGAGTGACCGGGGGGTGGGGGTGTCGCAGGGCTGGGGGGGGCATCAGCAGGGGCCATGGCTCAGCCCCACCCTGTCTCTCCGCAGTCCCACCTCTTCGTCCTGCAGCTGGTGCACCGGCCCTCGGTGCGCTCAGTGCTGCAGGGTCTCATCAAGAAGCGCCTGCTCCCGGCCGAGCACTGCATCACCAAAAGTGAGCGCCGCACCAGCACTCCTGGCCTGCAGGGTTCTGGGGGGTGGGGGGGACGCACCCTGGTCTGGGGGCTCCAGCACAGTGGGGGTGATGGGGCACCACGCCCAGATGCCACTACGGTGCCACCCTCATCCCGGCATCTGAGTTCTGACCCTTGGTGCCCCTCCACCCCACAGTCAAGCGCAACTTCAGCAGTGGGACCATCCCGGGGACCCCAGGGCCCAACGGCGAGGATGGTGTGGAGCAGACAGCCATCAAGGTGTCCCTCAAGTGTCCCATCACCTTCCGGAGGATCCAACTCCCGGCCAGGGGCCACGACTGCCGGCACATACAGGTAGGGGGGGTGGTGGCTGGGGGCTTAGGGGTGTCCCCCACCCTGTGTGTGTCCCCCCTCTTCCGCTGCCAGCTCAGCTGCTGCTCTCCCCCACAGTGCTTCGACCTGGAGTCCTACTTGCAGCTCAACTGCGAGAGGGGGACATGGCGGTGTCCTGTCTGCAAGTGAGTGGGGGCCCAGCAGGGCCATGCCCCTATTTCCCTGCCTGTGGGGGGCTTTCCCTGCCCTCACCCTGCCTCTCCCTGCCTGCAGTAAGACGGCTCTGCTGGAGGGGCTGGAGGTGGACCAGTACATGCTGGGCATCCTGATCTACATCCAGAAGTAAGTGTCCCCACTCTGTCCATCTGTCCTTGGCCAGCGCTGTGCCACCCCTGGGGGGCCATGCAGCTGAGCCCTCTCACCATCATGCGCAGCTCAGAGCACGAGGAGATCACCATTGACCCGACCTGCAGCTGGAAACCCGTCCCGGTCAAACCCGATGTCCATGTCAAGGAGGAGCCCGAGGGGCCGGCGCTGAAGCGGTGCCGAACCCTCAGCCCCACGCACATGGTGCTGCCCAACATCATGGAGATGATCGCAGCCCTGGGGCCCAGCTCCGCGCTCTTCCCAGCACTACCGCCTCCATCGGCAGGTGCTGCTGCCGACTATGGTGCCCCGGGTATGGGGGGACCTGGGAGGAGACATGGGCCCTGCATGCATCGTGTTCCCCCTCACCCATTCGCCTCCTTTCCTCCCACAGGTTCCAGCTTTCCGGGACCCGGGGGCTTCCCAGAGCCATTTCCCCCGCCCGGTGCCCCCGGCACGCCAACGCTGAGCGACTTCGCGCCGGGTCCCCCCCCCATCTCCTACCAGTCCGACATCCCCTGTGGCCTCTTGGCCCCGGAGAAGCCCCCCGCGCCCCCTCTCCCCACTCAGGTCAGCTGGGCTGCGGGTGGGGGGGCTTCCCCTGGCACCACATCTCCCTGTGGGGGGGCCAGCGGATGGAGGGTCTAACTGCCACGTCTCCTCCCACAGCTCCCCCCGCCAGGGCGGATGGACCCGTCCCACCCCCCAGTGCAACCGGGGCTGCACAACCCCCCCCAGGGCAGCCAGCCGGTGCAGCCACTGCACCACCGGAGTACGCCAGCACGGCCCCCCCTGGGACCCCCCGGCCCAGCACACGCCACCGACCTCGCCTTCCCCCCTGCACCTGGCATGGCCGGGGCGGGTGATGGGTCGGAGCCTGCCCTCGACGTGAGTACCCCGGGGGTGGGTGGCTGGGGGTCCCGCTGCTGGTTCGGGACCCCAGCTGCTGTGGGGTGGGTGTGGAGGAGCTCGGGGGGACTGGTCGTCACATGCTGCCGCCCCCAGCTCCTGCCTGAGCTGACGAACCCCGACGAGCTGCTCTCCTACCTGGGCCCCCCCGACCTCCCCAGCAGCAGTAATGACGACCTCCTCTCCCTCTTCGAGAACAACTGAGCCATCCTCACCCCCCCCACCCCGCCAGGGGGGCAGCGCTGGCATACCCCTGCCCGCCGCAGAGCCAGGACCACCCCCCAACAAGGAGGCTTCCCCTGAAGGGACATGATAGGACTGACAGACAGATGGGCTCAGCCCCCGCCCCCCTCCCCCTTCCCCCCAGAAGCACAAGGCTGTACATAGTGTAGAAACACTACTGCCCCCCCCGCCCCCCCAAGCCCCCTCACCCTGTATTTAAAGGCAAGTGTGTTGTTGCGGGGCCGGCCCGCGTTCCCTGTATAAATGTGCATACGCTGCTTCCCCTTGTAACATACACGCTGGGGGGGTGCGGGGTGGGGCTCGGCCCCCAGCTGCTCCATGGCCGCCTCCACCGTTGAGCTCCCTGTACTGTCTCCTTATCCCTGGCTATTAAAGGATTCCTTTTTGGCGGGGCTCACGCGTGTCACTGGGCAGGGGGCACCCCCTGCCTGTCCTCCTCGGTCCTTTGTCACCCGGCTGTGGGGCTGACCCCACGCCCCCGCCCTCTCCCCCAGACCCGGGCGGGGGGTCCCGGCGCCTGGTTGGAAGGGTCCTGTCGTCTTAGGGGGGCTGCGGGCAGGGAGCCGTGCCCGCCATCAATCATTAACCGGGGCCGGGGCGGCCCCTGACCGGGGCTGGGGTGTCGCTGCAGCTCCCCCAAGGCGGGGGGGGGGGGGGGGGTGCGCCCCAAAGAGAGCTCGCAGCTCCCGACCTCACACGCCCCGTACCGCAGGGCCGCTGCGGGCCTCCCCGCCGCCCCCCGGGCCCGCCCCACGCATCCCGCCTCACATCCCTCGGCCCTAACCCGGCTCCCCCACCCCACCCCGCCGCAGGCACCGCGCATGCGCGCCCCGCCCTGCCCAGCCGCCGGACCGGCGCGCCCCCCGCCCCCGCTTTTTTCTTTCCCCCCCTCCCCGTTTTCAAATGCGGTGCCGCCGATTGGTCGCCCGCCACGCCACTCCGCCACAGCGCCGGCGACCAACTGGCCGGAGGCGCGGGGGAGGCGGGCCCTCCCCGGCCCTATATAAGTGGCGGCAGGCAGCCCTGCTCCTTCTGCTGCGCCGCGCCCGCGCCCGGAGCTGCTGCTGCTGCTGAACCGCCCCGCCCCGCCATGGCTAACCCAGTCGTCTTCTTTGACATCGCCGCCAACGGCGAGCCCCTGGGCCGCGTCACCTTCGAGGTGCGGGGGGGGGGGGGAGGGAGGAAAGGAGAGGTTCTGGGGGGGAGGGGGCGGCGGTGCCGCCATTTCCCAGCCGGGGGCTGGGGGGGGGAGGGGTGGTGGGCAGTGCGCCTGCGCGGGCGGCGGGGGACGGTGAGGGCCTCGCGCGTCCTCCACGTGGCCGTGACTCCCGCGCTCGGTGGGGGGGGGAGGGGGAAGTGGAGCGGGGCCGGAGCCGCGGCGGCGGGGCGGGAACAAAGGCCGCGCTGCGGGCCGAGCCCTGTCCCGCGCCTCGTCCGCCGCCTGCCCGCGTCGCCATTTTGTGCCCGCTCCCCTGGGCCGGGGCCGCCCCTTGGCGGGTGGCGGCAGTCCCCGGGGCCGCCCGGTGCATCCGAGCGAGCCGCGCCCCCCCCCCCCAGCCGGCGGCGGGAGATGCTCCCGGGGCGCCCGAGGCGCTCCCGGTTCTGGGGATTCCGGCGGGGAGCGAGAGCGGCGGCAACCGGATCGCCGCGGGATTGTCACTGCGGAAGCAAAGCATTTGGCGGCTGGCGGAGCGGGCATCCTGGTGCGCGAAGCATCCCCGGTATGGCGGGCACTGCGCTCCGGGAATGGCCGCGCTGCGGCTGTCGCAGAGCCCGCGGGGAGCGCTCCCTCCCCTCCCCGCGCCGCGCCGGTGGCCGCTGGCTGCTCGGAACCTTCCGGGAGGACCCGGGAGGCGGCGTGCACCCTGCCTGGCGTGGCTCGGGTCTTAATCCCAGCCAGCGGAACGGACGCACACCTGCCCTGCCGACGAGACATGCGGCATGTTTAACCTCGTCTGGATGCTATGTCTTTTAGTTCAGAGTTGCCAGATGAAAGCGTGAGGTGGGGAACGCTCCGCGGCCCCGGTCGTGGCCATGATTCCCCCGCTCCCGGAAGGGGTCCCTGGGCTCTGAGCGGTGGTGGAGGGGGAATCCCCCGGGGGAGTTGGCCAGTCTTCACCCCAACCTGACTAACAGCCTCTCCTCCCTTTGCAGCTGTTTGCAGACAAGGTCCCCAAGACAGCAGGTTAGTAAAAGAAGTGCCGGCCACACTGTGGCCGCGCCAAACACCGATGCTCTCCCTAATTCCAGACAAAACGAATAATTTATTGCGGTTTTCCTGTTCCGTTGCAGAAAACTTCCGTGCCCTGAGCACTGGTGAGAAGGGATTTGGCTACAAGGGTTCCTGCTTCCACAGAATCATTCCTGGGTTTATGTGCCAGGTGCGTGGCACTCCTGCCGCAGCAGGGAGGTGGGTGGGTGAGGAGATGTGGTGCTTGCGTGGGTTTTTGGAGTTGGATGCTGGCAGATTCAGGGTGGGAAGGTGGCTCTGCCTCCTGCCTGCAGCCTCTGCAGAGCTGCTGTGCCTGGCTCGAGAGTCTTCTGTGCCTGAGGCCTGAAAAGCTGCTTTTTCACAGGGTGGTGATTTCACGCGCCACAACGGCACCGGCGGCAAATCCATCTATGGGGAGAAGTTCCCCGATGAGAACTTCATCCTGAAGCACACGGGCCCTGGCATCCTGTCCATGGCCAACGCCGGCCCCAACACGAACGGCTCCCAGTTCTTCATCTGCACTGCCAAGACCGAATGGTGAGTTGGGGCCAGCGGGAGCATGAGCGTGGGTGTCCCTCCACCCGTGCTGGTGGGGAGAGGTGATGTGTCGAGATCCCCACCTGGGGATGGCAGGCATGTACTGTGACGGGTGCTTCTCCTGCAGGTTGGATGGCAAGCACGTTGTCTTTGGCCGCGTCAAGGAGGGGATGAACGTGGTGGAGGCCATGGAGCGCTGTGGCTCCAAAGATGGCAAAACAAGCAAGAAGATCACCATTACTGACTGCGGGCAGCTCTCGTAAACCCTCCCCATAACAACTGACCATTCCTTTGGCAGCCTGGGTGCCATGCCCTGCTGCAGCT
The DNA here is from genome assembly GCF_963921805.1 of Phalacrocorax carbo. NCBI lineage: Eukaryota > Metazoa > Chordata > Aves > Suliformes > Phalacrocoracidae > Phalacrocorax > Phalacrocorax carbo. Next base: position 228,859 of record NC_087536.1, on the reverse strand, counting down.
CACCCTTTCCCACCCCGCTCCTGACTTACTGCTGCGTTTCTACTGGGTCTCAGCCCCATGTGCATGGTCCAGCTGGGCCGCAGTTACCTTTATGAGTCTAAATAAAACGAGTTAAACCACAGTGACTCCCTTCTCTCCACTTTACTGTGGTGGGTGGGGTGGGGTGTGGGGCTGGGGGGGGGGAGGAAGGATGGGGTGCTGGGGGGTGGGGGTGAGGACTTCCGTAGTGTGGCTACAATCAGGTTCTCAGCAGGGTCCAGAGTGAACAGGTGCAGGCAGCTGTTCCTGCCACAGCTGATCCCTGGGGGTGTCAAATGCTGCAAATGGTGAAGGGCCCCCCTTTGTTCCCCCCTTTTCCCATCAGCTTCCCTGCAGCTGTGGGGCTGCAACACCTGCACCCAGGCATGGGAGGGGTGGTGCCCCCACCTTGGGGTGCCTTGTGGGCCTGTGTCAACAGGTGGCACTAGGGACTGCTGGTCTGTGCTGTGCTGGAGACATAGGGGTCCCAGTAAGGGAGAGTCCAGCTCTGGGAGAATCCCACCACTCCCAGTCTGGGGGAGTTACGTTTGGAGGATCCCAATGGTCCCAGCTCTGTTAAGAGTCGTGGGGTGGGTTGGTGCCTCCTGTTCAAGGGTCCCCAGTTCTAGGATGAGCCCAGTGCTTCCAGTTTGAGGGTGCCTGGGTAGGGGCAGACTCCTGTACCCTGAGGGACCATGCCCCTGCCCCCCACCCCCATTTTTGGGGTGCACCCATACCCCCTGCCTGAAACTGGTGGTGCTGGGAGCTGCACCCTGCTGCCTGCACCCAGAGCTGCACTACCCCATGGCCCTTTGTGCAGCGGGCTGGGGTTGGTTACAAAACTGGGCTCTGGTGTGGGTGAGGGGTCAGGGTGAGTAGAGTCCCAGTGGTGGTGTGTCTGTGAAAGGGCTGCCAAGTGCCGGTGAGGCCCAGCGACAGCTTTTAGTGGTGGCCCCTTTGATGAGGGAGCCCGAGGTGGCGGGTGTCCTTCTCAGAGCCGGGCCGTGCTGCGGGTGGGTGCCGGGGGCCGCGCAGAGGTCGGTCCTGCCCCCTGGGGGAAGCCGCCCTCTGCCAGCTGGGGGACCACGGGGGAAGCCTTTCCCTCTCGCACCGAGGCAGCATGGGAGAAGCCTTTCTGTGGTTCACCAGTCAGGCATGGGAAGCCTGTCAGTGCTGCACCACCAGCGCAGGGTGGCTCCTGAAGCACCTGGCAGGTGAGCGGGCATCACTGGCCAGGGCTCGCATGCCGAGAGCCTAGAGCTGGTGCTGCACTGGTCACCCAGCTCACTCGGCCCCCGCCACAGCCTCTTCTGGTGCTGCCTGGGCCTCATCTGGCAAAACCCCCTGCCCACAGGTGAGCCCTGAGACGCTGCCACAAATAATTTGTAACCGGGCTGACTGAGGCAAGAGGTTGGGGCGCAAAGTATAGAATTACAAGGGCAAATATATTTTAATGCTTGTGCTGTGTCCCAGCACAAGTGGGGCACCCCGAATGTGCCTTTACACAGGGTTATTATGCAAGGGTCTTCAAGTGTTCTGGTACAAGACAACATGACTAATCACTAGTACCTATGCTACTGATTATTAATCAGAGTAGAACTTTGCAAAGCAGCTCTAGTTTTACAGCATTCTTGCTGCCTGAAGCAGGCCAAGCAGCCTGTGCCAGCCGGTACCCACAAGGCAGAAGAGGCTTCTCCACAGGACAATATTCTAGCCAAAAAGAAGAAGATGGTGGAGTGCTGGTAAGACAATGGAAAACACTTTGGGAGGGGAAGCCAGGTGGGAACAGTACAGTGTCAGGCAGCAGTGGGCAACAGTGGGCAGAAGCAAGTGGAGCACATCTGACAGCAACAATATGCCCACCAAGTGAGCCAGAACCCTGGGGGACATGGGGCAAAGTGACCCCCATCCCATCACATGCTTTTGATGGAGAAGGTGCGGCCTTGGATCCCCATGACATATAAAACCTGGACCCACCCACAGCCACAGTCCTCTGCCATTTCCCTATTTATTGCTTAACTCATTAAAAGTTTGTTGTTCATTTCACAGTGCCTCTGCTTGCACTCATTGGCGCAGCAGGAGGCGGGGGGTTAAAGCTGCCCCTTGTGCATGCATAGATCTGCCCCCCACTTCTTCACCCCAGTATATGAGGAACCCCCAATGATTCCAGATGGAGTAGTTTAATATGAACCTTAATTCCCAGACTTGGGGTAAATGATGTAGAAAGAGCTCTTATAAATCTATCTGCTACCGTGGAAGCCACAGACAATTGCAGAGGAGATGCCATTTGAGCCTTGCAACAAGAAGTTTCTTCTTTAGCATTATAGTAGAACAAAATTGTCTACTACTTGCAATGCTTACCCTGCAACAAGGAGGTACCTGTACATTCATTAATTCCACCTGTTGCACTGATTGAACAAATCTTGCCAAATCAGTGATGACATCCATGTTATTTCTGAACATTTACAACTGTTACATCAAATTGTAATATCTCCTGACAGATTTTCACTTTTTGATCTGTTTAGTTGGAGACTCTCCTTAATTATGCAAAAAATATTAATGAAAGCTCTTACTATTATAATATTATTTACCCTATTAATAATTTTTGTTTGGATTGTGGCTTGGTTTTGCTTTGCTATATGTCATATATCCAAGTGATCGCACACACCGATAGTGATTAATCTTGCATTTGCCACCTGCTTGGGAAAGTCCTTCACCATCAGGCTGTTCATTTCACACATGTAGAGGCAAGAGAGCTTCTCACCCGCACTGGTACCCCAACCCCTGGATCATGCCATTAGCCATGCCATAAGGCATGGAGCATGGCCAGACACTCCTGACCTCAGGTATGGCATGGGGCTGTGGAAAGCGCTCACACAGCGTACTTGTGGTGCTCACACAGCTGCACGGACCCACTTGCACACAGAAAGCAGTGACCAGCCACATATAACTACTTGCGGATCACCAGCCCTTTTGGGACACGTCCAGCTTTGTATGTAAAGGATGTGTCTACGTGAACCTGTCAGTCATACGACTGAACAGAGGAGGTGCAGCCCCATAAATAAGGTGCCAGACGCTAACTAGGTGTAGCTCCTGTTGGCTGGTCCATGGGTGCTCCCCAGAGAAGGAGATGCCCTTATGTCATGACAGAGAACATGGCAGGTCAACAATTTCCCTAACTGTTGCTCATCAGCTGGTAAGATTAATCGTTAACAGAGCTGTACCTTGCCTACACAACAAGTGAGGTTTCCCCTTCTCTCTTTTGCTCATGCTTAGATTTCTCACACTGCACTCAGGCTTAATTATATTGATTGTCAACTTATATTATTATAATAAAGTTGATCAGACTTGGTCCTTAGACCGTTGCTCTTTTATCACGCGATACTCAAAAAAACTCTTGTGTGTGACAGGCATCCAATGCCTCTGATGCAAGTTTTAAGCAGTAGCCTGTGTTTAGCAAAGAAAGCTGGCGAGGGAAGCACCAGGATGTAGGCAAAGAGAAAGCTCGACAAAAGTTTCTTCTGCCAAATTAAAAATTGATGGGGAAAAAAGACTCAGAAACCGGAGTGGTCTTTTCCATCACCTTGATTTAAGCCAACTTCTGAGCCTGGAGTGCTCTGGTGAGACACTTGGCAAGCAGCCTGTGCAAGCAGAGCAAGCAGCTTTTATTTTAACACTGTTGAAGAAATCCCTAATAAGGCCTCCTCCAGAACACCACTTTGGGGTTCAGGAGACTCAGGAAGATCAGATTAAATGCTCAGCGCTACAAACACAGAACAGGAAATGAAGAGGCTATTATGTAAAGTAATATTTGTACAAGGGAAAACCACATGTACAAGATGTAATGGAACAAAAATTCAGCCTTTTCGTGATTATCACAACAGTGATGTTTCCTTCAGAAAAAAGATGGGAATGAGAAAAAAGAAACCTGCCTAGGCTGAAGGTAGAGCGTGACCAGTTAAGGGATGACTAGGGATTACGCTGCCCAGAGGGGGCAGGAAAGACATCCCAGGGCTATCTATGGTGAATGTTACCTCTGATGAAACAGCATCAACACCCTGGCAGCATGTTGTGTTAATAGGTGAAGAAATTTGGCAGAAAATAAACCCCCTTGCGACCCAGCTGGTCCTCAGATGTCAGAGGGGCTGGGGATGGCTGGGCTTAGATTCTGACTGATCCCTGATTCAGCACTGTCAGTCCGTGAGGGATTCACTAACAGTATGATCACTATTAGTCTAGTTGTGCCCAATAACCCTTCATGGCCAGATTCAGTAATAGTGCGGTTTATTGCAGCAACAGAAGTACAGGTCTGTGTCGGATTGCCGGTGATAAATGCGCTGTCTGCAAAGCACACGTGAGTCTAAAGCCCTGAAACACAAACCACAAAATAACGAGCTTGTTCTCTCGATTTCCCAGGCTATCAGTAGGTGTAACCAAGTGTTCGAGTCTCACCCAATGGCGTTGCTATGGGGGGAGGAGAGGTTCAGCCCTCAGACTGATCCCAGCAGCCCACAACGGGATCTTCCCTCACGTCTCTCTCTTGGAGGCATTTTTATACTATTGTATGTTTAGGTGGAGCTTGGGTGGCTCAAGTGATAGAGACCTTCGTTACTGGTGGGTGTAGGAATTCCTCGCTTTGATTTCAAGGTATAGACTAAGAGAAATTCAGAGCGCAGCTCGGTGAGGGGTGGTTGTACCTTGGAGGTGGGTAGCTATTGTGGTTTAGTGGGCAACTCAGCCCCACACAGCCGCTCGCTCACTCCCCCACCGGCAGGATGGGGAAGAGAATCAGAAGGGTAAGGTTTGTGGGTTGACATAAGAACAGTTTAATAATTAAAATAAAACTATAACAACAACAGCAACAATGATGCAATGGAAAGGAAAACAATGAGAGAGGTGAGAAACCCGGGAAGGGGGAATGAACAACCAAAACAAACCGCATGTGACGCAGCCGCCCACCGACCTGATGCTGACAGTCCCCAAGCCACAACTGCCCCCCTGCGCACCAACTCTCCCAGTTAATATACTGGTCATGGCATCACGTGATATGGAATGAATAGCCCATTGGCCAGCTGGGGTCAGCTGTCTTGGCTGTCGCCCCACCCCTCCCGGCCTCTTGCCCATGTGGCAGAGCATGGGAAGCTGGAAAGGTCCCTGGCTACTTACAGACACTACAGTGATGACAGTTAACTCCTCAGCCAAATCCAGCTAATCCAATTCAGGTCTCTAGAGGGAAAGGAAGGTAGCCAGAGGCACAGAAATCAGGCTGCGAGTTTGCTGGACTTTGGCCGAAGTAAGCGTGGGAACAGACTGTTTTCCAAAAGTGTTTCCTGACCAGCAAATTTCAAGGGCAGTGTCAGGCTTCCCCTGATGTTTCTGTGTTGGAGGTGAGGGCTGGTTGTCCTGGGTGCTCCTGTACAGAACTCGACTTCTAAAATAGGCTTTTGTGCAACAATTTCTTCTCATCTCTTTTCAAATGTAATTTCTCTGCAGTCATTGCCGAGGGAGTGGCTCCTCCACAAAGGGTCCTCTTTCCCCCGGAGAAGATTTGCCTGGCCTGGCAGCGCCGACAGGGAGCTGGAGCGGGACTCCACAACCTGGGCAATACGTGCTTCCTCAACTCCATCCTGCAGTGCCTGACCTACACACCCCCTCTGGCCAACTACCTGCTCTCTCGGGAGCACAGCCAGTCGTGTGAGTCCTTTGACGAACATCTCCTTGTCAATCTGTCGGGCTCTTCCCCAGGGTTCCCAGAATCTGGAATTTGATTTAGGGGGGCAGCAGCCCTCCTTTCTCAACCCCCTGAGTTGGTGTTCTTTGAACACTCGAGCCTAGAAGCCACTTGTTGTATCTAGGTGTATTCATCTTCAGAAAGGCAGCTCTTTCTAGCCCCCGGACTTGATCCCTATTCATGCAAGTTGAACCCTCCTTGCTTACTGCATAGAAAACTTCTGTCTGTTAAGCAGCACTCTGAAGAAAGTTCTCTATGCACTAAAATGTCCTGGGCTTGTTGGGACCTTGGCACCTTGGGAGAGGAATAGTGGAGAGTGTTCTTGTAACTTCCAAGATCTCCATTAGTTTTCCCATTGCTATGGGTATTTTGCTAACCTGAGAAATTCCTTCCCTCCCTCTCTCCCTCCCTCTTCAGGTCGTCAGCAAGGCTTCTGCATGATGTGCAGAATGGAAGCGCACGTTAACATCGTCCTGCGTTCCTCAGCCAGCTCCATCCAGCCTAGGGCTGTCGTCAGTGTTCTGACATGTAAGTCACTTCAGGTGCCTTGACACGTTCCCTTCTGTTCTGGTAGGAGGGAACTACTGACTTCTTTCTTAGGAATAGGAGAACATTTCCAGCTTGGCGTGCAGGAGGATGTCCATGAGTTCTTATGCTATACTGTCGATGCCATGCAGAGCGCTTGCCTGAGCGGAAGCAGCGAGTAAGCACAAGCAAATTACCTTTCCAATGTTCCCAAGCCCTTTGGACTCCTTGAGGTGCTCCCATCAAGGAGAACCTACGCCCAGGGTTTTCAGGACAAGTAAAACTCCTGGAGGAGATAACTCTGCCTTACCATTTATTTCCAGCTTGGGCATCTCTTCTCAATCAACTACCATCATCCATCAAATCTTTGGGGGCTTTCTGAGATCCAGAGGTACTTTTCCACACCTATCGCTCTCCTTGGACTTGTCTGTGCCCTTCTGCCTGCCTGTGATAAAGAGCAGCTTGTGTGACTGGCATAGTAGTTACAGAGAGCATAAACCAGTATGGTTGATTTCCCCTGTTGCTGAGGATTTTGATTTGTCTTCTAGGCATGTGCTTGAGCTGCCAAGCAGTTTCCGATTCCTATGAGCCCTTCCTGGATGTTCCTTTGGATCTCCAGGTGAGGTGTTTGGAAATCGTGGTGCAAAATAGTCCCTGCAGGGGCCCTAGTTTATCTCCAGTAAACTACGTTGACTTGAACCTGTGGGCTGTTACCACGCAAGAGCTTGGTGTTGGATGGGAAGGGTCCTGGACTTCCGTGCACTTTCTGTGGAAGCCCCATCAATGGTCTCCCTGTGCTGTGTGCTGGGTTTCAGCTGGGCAAAGAGTAAGGAGGGTATCTACAGCCAAGATGACTCTGTCATACCGCCCTGCTCTGGACTTCCTCAACATGTGTCTGATCGCTGGACGGACAGGCCTGCTTACTTTTGTTATTTTTGACCACGCGTACTGCAGGCAACTCTGGTGCTGCCCAGGGGTAGCTGTTTGTTGGGATAACGCTGGTACCCCAAGGGGAGCTATTTCTTGGGACGCTGCATTTCCAGGAGCTCAGCGCTCTCCTTTCTTTCTCATCCAGGAACGCTACTCTGTCACTGAAGCTCTGGAAAGCTTTGTCAGTCCTGAGCAGCTGGATGGTGAAAATGGCTGCAGATGTAGCAAGTAAGATTATGCCTAATGACAGCTTCCCATTAGATCCTGGCTTATGGGGTTGCGTGTCTGGGAACACTAGTTATGTTTTGACTTATTTGGGAAACCCACTCATGTGACAGCTTGGGGTTTTTCTTTTTTCTTTTTCCTGCCCCATACAACTATTCCACCTGAATCCTCCAGATTTTGGAAAATAATGCATTTGTTTCTAAGACGGGTATTTTTTCCCCCTTCTGCCTGAACGTTTGGAAAGATTTGATGAGAATTTTATTCCTGGCATTGCCTGCCCTGGAGGTGGTCGGCCTCCCTCGCTCTGAAGCTGCCCACTGAACGAGCCCTGTGGCCAGAAGGGAAAAGACACGTCCCCTGTGCGGTGGTGAGCCGAAGCCGGGAGGAGCTCTGCAGAGGGATTTGACAATGGCAGCTTCCTCAAGAAAGCAGTCAACAGTTTCATTTTGAAGGGTTTTTGGGTGCTTGGGTCTCTGTGTGGGAGGCCTCAGTCCTCAGAGCCGTAGCAGCCCTGCTGGCTCTCTGAGCAGTGTCGTGGCTAGTTCTTGTCTTGTAAAGAGTCGCCTGCTGCTCTCCCGAGTGAGGCAGCCTAGCCCGAAGGTACCTTCAGTGAGAGCCTACGGGCTGAAGGGCTCTGCGATGCAAACACGGGCATCCGACAGCTGGGCAAAGCAAGCCGTAACTCAAGCCTACCTGGAGGAGGGTGGAGCAGGGAGAAGATAGGTTGCAACATCTGGGTCTGTGCTTGTTTTCAAGGTGTGACCAGCTGGTCACTGCATCCAAGAGGCTTACAATACATTGTTCCTCCAACGTCCTGATAGTATGCTTGAAGAGATTCAGTGTTTTCACTGGCAGAAAGATTAGCAAGGTATGTAGACAAGCGCACTGTGACTTTGTCTGCTTGGAAGGAGACATTTCCCAGAGAAGGATCCTTTTTTGGAAGTTGTTAGCATCTGCACGAAATGACTGTCGAATGCAGCCATCTAAGAACAATCAATGCCATAGCTATGCCTTGCTCTGTCCCTTGTAGTAAGAGGAAAGTTCCAATGTGAAGATAAGCTCTACTGTGCTCGTAAAGAGCCGGTTTGGCCGAGCAGAGTTTTCTGCCACTTCAGTGATGAAATGGCAACACCTGCTTTTGATGCAGCGAGACCTATTTCTAGACCTCTAGCCTGTGTTTGGTGAGCAGGTTTTCTCAGGCTGTCTCCTAAAGGCTCTCAGGATAATTTCCGCATCTTCTTCATCTCTCTTTAGGATGTGGAGTATCTGGAATATTTGGACCTTGGCGCATACACGTCTGAAGCACCTGGAGAACCGCTGCTCTATTCCTTGTATGCTGTTCTGGTGCCTGAAGGTTCCAGCTGTCAGGCAGGACACTATTACTGCTTCATAAAGGTAAAAGTCAACTTTGTGATTTGCATTGGTGTATTGAGTGTCATTCAGTGGTGTCCTGCCTGCGTTTTTCTTTTCAAAACCCTGCAGTTCATCTAAAGATAGTGTTGCCTTTCTTTGCAGGGCAACAATGGACAGTGGTACAAGATGGATGATGACTGTGTGGGTCTTTGTGACATCAAGACGGTTCTGTGCCAGCGCGCATATTTGCTCTTCTATGCCAGGTAATAACAGGTCTGAAAGGGTGTTCAGAATACGCTGCCTCTCCTGTTACTGACCTTGTTGTTGCTCTTTGCTGCCAGTGGGTTTTGCTTTCTGTCCTAGGAGAGCATGACTGTTTGTCTGGTTGAGTTCTGTCTGTCGTGCAGTTTGCCAGGTCCTTCCTTCTCTCTTCTTGCTTGGAACCGCAACAAGCCGTTGCGCTCGTGTAAATCGCCAGCTGCCTGCTCTCTGAGACTGGCTAGCTGCGACAGGAGGCAAAATGGAGGTCCGAGAGGGTGTAATGATGAGTTACTGCTCTGAAAGGGACAGACGTGGCTGGAAGACCATAGCCTAATTTCCAGCTGCTAGTGCTGGTTCAGGCTTCTGCATGTCATGTCAAGTGCTGCTGGAAAATGATAGGAGGAGACTGAAGTAATGAGGAGGCTGCAAGAACAACCTGAGACTAAGATGACACTTGTTTCTCCAGGCACCATGATTTGACCCCTGGAGCAGGCGCTGGATGGCAAGAGAGAAAGAGCACTTCTGTGGTGAGGCTTGGTCAAGTGCTGAAGAGTCCATTTTCTGGAGGCATGGTGGGACTGAGAAATCAAAAACATAGAGGAAATATGCACAAGATCCAAGGGAAGAGAAAAAAGCAGGGCTCAGCAGGAACTCCCCTTCAGCACCATGGCAGGAAGAGAGCACGGTCTGACACTGAGGAGGGTGAGAAGCTGAACGGAAGCCAGCCAGAGCGGCCGCCTCCCAAGCGGCGGTGCGCCTGGAAATGCAGAAGCGCACTCAGCATCAGCTGGTGCAAGGCAGCAGGAACCTGCACAGCTTTTTCCATGGGAAGAGAAATAGCCCTGGTGAGAGCAGAAGCTCAGGAGGGGAAGGTGTGCACGGCGTGAGCAGCCACAGAACAGGCCCACATCATGGTTCAGTAGGTGACCAGCAGCCTGGGAAATACTTGCTTGAATGACATGTGCTCCCACCAGTGCCAGTTCACCCAGAGACTGCAGGTTCTTGCCAGGCAAGTGTAAAACAAACACACAGAAGGAGGAAACGCTCCTCTGTGGAGGATGAAAGTGCACCCAAAAGAAGGCACAGAAGGACAGAAGCAAGCATTCTGGTGATGTGAAATTGTAAAAGAAATGGAAGGAAGTGAAGAAGGAAGAGAAATCCGAAGAGTTCTCTGTAGAGGAGGACTAAAAAGTAAGCAAAGTTTGCAGCATCACCAGGAAGTGTTGCCTCACTCTTTGCCAGGTGTTTCCGATGTGTGGCTTATGGACAGATGCATTCAGTACTTGTGCCTGAGCTTGCCGTCGCAACCTGCGACCGACCAGCAAAGGCCACAGGCGAACATTCTCAAAAGAATGCTGACCATCAAACTTGTCATTTAGATTGAAACAATAAAATTGTCGTCATAACCAAACCCAGTCCAAAGTGGTGTTGCTGATTTCTGTGGAGAGTTTGACCGTGCAAGAAATAACAGAGGGGTTCAGGGTTTTTTTTGAAAATTTTTAACTCAAGACTTCCTTTGCAAAAGGTGAAGCTTCAGCCAGAGCTGTGGATCACTTGATACTCATTTCTGCTCTCTTTAGCGAGGTGACGGCATGTGGAATGTTAGGTTTCATTTTGACATGACTTTTTCTTGTAAATCTCCCTCCCCCTTCTCTTTCAAAGAAGAGAGGCCGTGCACCTTTTTGTGTATTTCTTTCAGTCTTACAGAGGTGAGTCAGGGACTCCTGAGGTAATAAGAGCCAACAGGGAGACACCAGTGCAATACCTCAAAGGAGTTAAGGGCTGTTCCTCTAAGAAGGTGACACGGCCACCAGCCCAGCTGAAGTGCCTCTACAGCAATGCACACAGCATGGGCAACAAACAGGAGGAGCTGGAAGCCACCGAGCTGCTAGAAAGGAATGGCCCAGTTGCCACTACTGAACTGGGTGGGACAAATCCACTGACTGGAGTGCAGCTACCGATGGCTACATGCTGTTCAGAAGCGACCTCTACGTCAAGAAAAGGATAGATTGTGAAGAGCTTCTCTGAAGAATAGGCACGAGCAGGTTGAAGCTTATGTGTCGGTGAGGAGCTTGGCGGCGGCAAGAGCAAGTCCCATGGCTCAGCGCTAGATCAGGGGCAGGCAAAGCGGTTCCTCATACCCGAGAAGCCCGGGGGTGAGCAGAGGGATCTGTCGGGAGCCGGTAGCTCTCACGAGGCTGACGTGCAGCTGGCATGGCGTGGGTCATTGCCAGAAGCAACAGCGGGAGATTTAAATGGCCCCTAGGGAGCTCGAGCGACCAGGAGCACGGTGAACAGGATGGGCAAACAGGGCGTGGCATGTCAGAAGGGCGTGGGGTGGCAGTTTGCACGGCAGTTCGCGCAGGAAGGGTGAGCAGGAGGGACGCCACAGCCCACTTGTAGGTCTACAGCTCAGGCAAGTGCTTCGGCCTTGGGCAAAATGGTGAGCACTCGCCTCAGAGCTAAAACCACTGTTTGTTCAGTGAAAGCCCCCGAGATGTCACACTCATCCACCCAGACGGGTCTGGTAAGAAAGGACACACCAGTACAGGCCGTGGGTTGCGGCAAATGCCCAAACACCCCTTCTGATGAAAAGGTAAGTACCTGCACGAGGTGTGCACAGGTCGATGACCTGTCACGTCAGGCGGCCGAACTGCAGGAAACGGTTAAGAGGCTGCGCAGTGTTAGAGGAGCTGAGGCAGAGATAGGCAGGTGGCTTCAGAATCATGTTCCTGTGGCTGACACTGCCGAGAGTGAGGCACCGCGGACCCTGGTGACTCACAAGAGTGGGATTCCACATCATCCTGCACCCTCCACCATCAGAATTAGAAACAGATATGAAGCCTTAATGACTGAGGATAACCATGAGCAAAGGCTGCAAAGTCCCCCACAAGGGGAAACTGTACCAGCAACACACAGTGGATATTGTAAAAAGAAACGACGAGTGCTCGTGGTGGGTGACTCTCTGTTGAAAGGTACTGAGGCACCCATCTGCCGACCTGACAGGGAGTCACGAGACGTGTGCTGCCTCCCAGGAGCCAAGGTCCGAGACGTTGCTGAGAGGGTGCCACAACTCATCAGGAAAACAGACTACTATCCGCTATTACAATTTCATGTAGGCATGAACGACACTGAGAGCCGCAACCTGGGTAAAATCAAAGAATATTTTCGAGCCTGGGGGGAGCAAGCGAAAAACATTGGTGCCCAAGTGATCTTCTCTTCCATTTTGCCAGTTCGAGGGAAGGGAGCAGCCAGAAACAGGCGCATAATGTGTATCAACTCCTGGCTACGTGGTTGGTGCCATCATGAGGGGTTTGGCTTTTATGACAATGGGGTGTTCTTCAATTACGACAACATGCTAGGGAGGGATGGAATCCATCTGCTAAAAGGGGTAAGGGAATCTTCAGCAGTAGGCTGGCTAATTTGGTGAGGTGGGCTTTAAGCTAAAGGACTTGGGGGGTGGGATCCATGGAGAAAACACTCACACCAGCACATCCAATGGGGGAGTAAGTCAGGCCAAGCAGTGTGGTGACAGAGGTTCCTTAGCTGTCTTCCAAGAGGTGAAACTAAAGAGTAAACACCTCAAGTGTATGTACACAAATGCCTGCAGTCTAGGTAACAAACAGGAGGAACTGGAGCTCCGTGCCCACTCAGAAGGGTACGACATCATAGGAGTAACTGGAACATGGTGGGACACCTCAAACGACGGGAGGATCGCAATGGACGGTTACAAGCTCTTTCGTAAGGACAGGCAAGGTAGAAGAGGTGGAGGAGTTGCACTCTACATCAAGGAACACCTTGAATCTAGCGAAGTCAACTATGGTGATTGCGACTGCTCTTTCAAATGTCTGTGGGTTAAAGTCAAAGGGGTCATATCCAAGCAGGACCTCACAGCGGGCGTCTGCTATCGACCTCCTAACCACAGTGACGAAGCTGACTAAGTGATATTTGGGGCACTAAAGCAAGCTTCTGGCCAACAGAACCTGGTCCTGATGGGTGACTTCAACTACCCAGACATCTGCTGGAAGAACAATACGGCAGCTGGCATGTCATCCACCAAGTTCCTGGAATGCGTAGAGGACTGTTTCCTGATGCAAATGTTAAATGTGCCAGCCAGGAAGGAGGCGCTGCTGGACTTGCTATTCACAAACTGAGAAAGCCTGCTTTGTAATATCTGGGTTAGTGACAGCCTTGGCTGCAGTGACCACAATATTGTGGACTTTGGGATCCTGCTGAGTGTTCCTAAAGTCACCTCTAAGACAAGGATTCTTGATTTTAGAAGAGCAAACTTCAGTGCACTCAGGGCTCAGTTGGGAGGGATTCGATGGGAAGCTTCCATGGAATACAAAGGAGCTAGCGAGAGCTGGGAGTTCTTCAAGAACTCTCTATTGGAAGCACAAAGCCAGTTTATCCCCTACAATGGAAAGGGAAGTAAGCGGAGCAAGAGGCCCCCATGGCTCAACCATGACCTCCTGGGTCTACTCAAATCCAAAAGAGAAGCACACCAGAAATGAGGAAGTGGAGGATTGTCCACTGAGAACTACAAGGGCATAGCCAGAGAGTGCAGCGACACAGTCAGAAAAGCAAAAGCCCAATTTGAATTGAAACTGGCTGTAGACATAAAAAATAACAAGAAAGGGTTCTTCAGACATATCAACCATAAGGAGAAAAAGAAGGAAAACATAGGCCCACTGTTAAACAAAAAAGGAGAATCAATCACCAATGAGGCAGAAAAGGCAGAGGTCCTCAACACCTTCTTCACCTCTGTCTTTACCAGCACCGTAGGGTCCCAGGCTTTGGGAAAAAAATTGCCAATTGAACCAAACACCGACCCACCATCGGTGAAGGAAGAGTTAGTATATTAATTACTACGGGAGCTTGACCCCCACAAATCAATGGGCCCTGACGCCATCCACCCGAGGGTGTGAGAGAGCTGGCTGACATCATCGCAAGGCCGCTCTCCGTAATCTTTGAGAAGTCGTGGAGAACGGGGGATGTCCCAGAGGACTGGAGGAAGGCAAATGTTACCCCACCTACAAGAAGGGCTCGAGGGAGGATCCGGGTCACTATAGGCCCATCAGCCTTACTTCAATCCCTGGGAAAGTTATGGAATGAATCCTCCTGGGGGCCATCACAAGTCAAGTGAAGCACGTGATTGGGAAAAGCCAACATGGCTTCGCTAAAGGCAGATCGTGCTTGACAAACCTGGTGGCCTTCTATGACAAAGTGACTTGCCTGGTTGACATGGGGCGGGCGGTGGACATTGTCTACCTGGGCTTCTCCAAGGCCTTTGATACGGTCCCCCACAGTCTCCTCCTGGAGAGATTGATGTGTTATGGCCTAGACAAGTGGTCTGTGCGGTGGGTGGGGACCTGGCTGACAGGCCGCACCCAAAGTGGGGTGGTAAATAGCGTTTTCTCGAACTGGCAACCTGTCACACGTGGAGTCCCCCAGGGATCGATATTGGGCCCAACGTTATTCAATATCTTTATAAGTGATCTGGGTACCGGCATCAAGTGTGGCCTGAGGAAGTTTGCTGATGACACCAAGTTGAGTGGGGAAGCAGACACTCCAGAGGGGAGAGCTGCTCTGCAGGGAGATCTGGATAGGCTGGAGGAGTGGGCCAGCAAGAACCTTATGAAGTTCAACAAGGAGGAGTGTAAGGTCTTGAACCTGGGAAAACATAATCCGGGAGTGCAGCACAGACTGGGATGCACCTGGCTGGAGAGCAGCTCTGTGGGAAGGGACCTGGGGGTCCTGGTGGGGGGAAGCTCAACATGAGCCAACAGTGGCTGCTGCGGCCAAGAAGGCCAACAGGGTGCTGGGTTGCATCAACAAGGGCATCGCCAGCAGAGAGAAAGAAGTCATTATCCCGCTCTGCTCAGCGCTGGTCAGGCCACACCTGGAGCGCTGTGTGCAGTTCTGGTCCCTGCTGTACAAAAACGATGTGTCCAGGCTGGAAGGGGTCCAGAGAAGGGCCACCAGGATGATCAGAGGACTGGGAAGCTGCCATACGAGGATAGGCTGGGAGAGCTGGGTTTGTTCAGCCTTGAGAACAGGAGGCTCAGAGGGGATCTCATCATCGTGTACCAGGACTTAAGGGGTAGCTGGAAAGAAGATGGAGACTCCCTTTTTACACAGAGTCCCATGGAGAGGACAAGGGGGAATGGACACAAGTTGCTCTTGGGGAGATTCCAATTGGACACGAGAGGGAAATTTTTCACAGTGAGGACAGTCACCATTGGAATAATCTCCCCAGGGAAGGGGTTGACTCGGCAGTGTTGGACACCTTCAAGAATCGTCTGGACAGGGTGCTGGGCCATCTTGTTTAGACTCTGCTCTTCCCAGAAGGTTGGACTAGATGATCCCTGAGGTCCCTTCCAGCCTGTGATTCTGTGATTCTGTGAATAAGAATTAGAGACTGACGCAACAAAGGCTGCCCAATCGATGGGAGCCTATTGACCAAGGCTTCTTCCTCCAACTACAGGAGGCATCACGCTTGCAGGCTCTCTCGTTCTGCTGGGGGACTTCAACTACCCTGACATCTGCTGGAAAGGCAGCATGGTGAGCTGTAGGCACTCCAGGAGTCTCATGGAATGCATGGAGGTTAGGGATGCAAGATAGGACCTGATGGTCACCAAGTGAGCTAATTGGTGATGGCAAGATTGGAGGCAGCCTGATCAAGTCCAACCTCCTCTTCACTAAATGCCTGCAGAAGATGGGAATAGTTTAGAACTAACCCTGTAAGTCCTGTCCCTGGATCCCAGGGAGAAGAGACCAGCACCTCCCTCTCCATGTTCCCTCCTCAGGAAGCTGCAGAGAGCAGAGCAATGAGGTCACGCCCTCAGCCCCCTTCTCTCCAAACGAGACAAGCCCAGAGTCCTCAGCCACCCCTCTCAGGACATGCCTTCCAGCCCTGTCACCAGCTTTGCTGCCCTCCTCTGGACACATTAAAGTACCTTCACATCCTTCTCAAATGACAGGGTCCAATTTATGGGATTGCATTCCCACACTGTGTTCCCCCAGTATGGGAATGCAATTAGTAGAGTTATAGCTAGATGTTTCAGGATCTGCTGTGTCAGCTTTCATTTGCCTTGCATGGCCCTTTGCAGAGAAGAAAGCATGGTCTTCAGATGTACTGGCTACCAGTTCATTTTCAAGCATTTATTTTCTCTATTTCTGTTGTTTCCAGAATACACGGATGATACTGCCCTGATTCCAAAGAACTCCGTGGTAATTGGTAGAAGAATCCCTGCTGCAGGAGTTAAAGCTACCAGCAGAACATCTGTTATGTGAGTATCCATAAAGCATTGATTCTTTGTTAGGACTTCAATGTGTAGACATTTTTTATGGGTATTAGCTTACAGAGACATTCTGATTGTATCTTTCTTGTTAAAGCTGCTGTTAGTTTTTGTTGTCCTGGGGTAGATTTTAATGGATCTGTCCCCAGGTAGACTGACATTTTTAGGCCTGCTGGGACATGGGGTTCGAACTCCAAAAATAGTAACTTTAAAGCTGATTCTTTTGAGTTTGTTTTGGGGGTTGATTCTTCTGAGGCCCAAGTTGTAGATCCTGTTTCCTGTATGTGGAGAGATTCCTTATTACATGTGTTTGCTTGTATTGCTTTTAGGGTAAAGACAGACAAACACAGTAGTGTAAACTTATAATTTGGGAGGGTAGGCAAGTGCAGAGCCCCAGTATTGGTGTGTCTGTGAAAGGGCTGCCAAGGCATAGTAAGGACCAGCAATAGCTTTTAGTGCTGTAGTTTTCGATTGGGAGCAATCCTTGTACGTTTTGCATCTTGGAGCCTGGCTTTGGTGCAAATGAGAGGGAGAGAACGTTTGGATTTCTGGGAGGCTGGGCAGGTGCAGAGCCCCAGTTTTGGTGTGGCTGTGAAAGGGCTGCCAAGTACCTGTGAGGACCAGCAATAGCTTTTAGTGGTGGCACCTTTAGTATGGGAGCAATCCTTGGACATTTTGAATTTTGGAACTCATCTCTGTCTGTCTTGTTTTAACCCCAGTCAGGAACTAAACACCATGCAGCTGCTTGCTCAATGCCCCTACCCCTGTGGGATCGGGGAGAGAATAGGAAAAACAAAACCAAGAAAACTCATGGGTTGAGATAAGAACAGTTAAATTATTAAAATAAAATTGTAATAGTAATAATGGTAATGATAATTATGGTAATGATAATAACAATAAATGTTATATCATTAAAAGGAAAATAACAAGATAGAGGAATGAAATCCAGGAAAAAAAAAGGGAAAAAACCCAAAATGGATGCAACTGCTCTCCACCTGCCGACCCACGCTCCTGGTCCCCGAACCGCCATTGCTCTATCCTCAGGTCAGCTCCCACATTTAATATACTGGGCATGGCATCATATGATATGGATTATCCCCTTGGCCAGTTTGGATCTGCTCTTTTGGTTGTGCCCCCTCCCCTCCCCGCTTCTTGTGCACCTGGCAGAGCATGGGAACCTAGAAAAGTCCTTGACTAGTGTAAGCCGTACCTAGCAACAACTAAGCATCAGCTTGTTATCAACACTATTTTCATACTAAGTACAGAATAAGGGGTGGATATTGTCATGGTTTTAGCTGGGATAGAGTTAATTTGCTTCACTGTAGTTGGTATATTGCTGTGTTTTGGACTCAGTATGAGCATAGCATAATCTGGCTGGGGATCATGTCATTAGGTTGGTCAAGTGAAGATAGGAAAGATATTGCTGAATTGTGTTAGTCCACTAGATCTGGACCGTTTTGAAGTCTCTGCCCACCATCCCGCTTTGCTTCCCCCAAAACAGAGATTCCCTCTCCTGCTGCCAATGGCATCAGGGGTGCCCAGCTTCTCCACCTGAGCCATGCCGCTACTGGTCAGTGCCTGTGTGCTGTCCTCTGTCTCAGGACTGGCGGTGTCCAGTGAGCCTGCCCAGCTCCACACCATCACCCACCAGCCAGCCCAGCCCACCAGCTGGCAGGGGGTACCAGGGCCCCACTAGGGCCCTGGGGCAGTGTCGTGGTTCAACCTCAGCTGGCAACTGAACACCCCGCAGCCGCTCGCTCACCCCCCCCCCCCCCACCCCCCCCCACCCCTGTGGGATGGGGAAGAGAATCGGACGAGCAAAAGAACTTGTGGGTTGAGATAAGCACAGTTTAATAACAACAATAGAATGATGATGATAAATGATTATGATAATAATGACAGTAATGTTAATATAATAACAGGGAAAAGGAAGGAAAGGGAAAACAGGGAACAAAATGCAGAAACACGAACGATACAACCGCTCACCACCCGCCGACCGACGCTGCCCGTCCCCGAGCCGCGATTGCTCCCTCCCTCCCCCGGCCAGCCCCTCCCAGGTAGCATACTGGGCATGACGTTACATGATATGGAATATCCCTTTGGTCAGTTTGAATCCCCTCTCTTAGCTGTGCCCCCTCCCCTCCCGGCTTCTTGTGCACCCAGCAGAGCATGGGAGGCTGGACATGTCCTTGACTAGTATCAGCGCTGCCCAGCAACAGCCTAAACATCTGTGTGTTATCTCAACAGTTTTTTTTTTTTCCATGCTAATTTCAAAGCACAGCACTATACCAGCTAGAGTGAAGAAAATTAACTCTATCCCAGCTGAAACCATGACAGTATCCACCCCTTATTCCATATCATTGACATCATGCTCAGGTCCCATACTATTCAGTACAACTTCAATAATCCTTATCCATCTTCTCATCCTTTAACAATATATATATATATATATATATACAGATTTTCATTTATCATTCCACTAGTTTATGGAACACCCCTGTAGAATGCCTGTGAAATGTCCATTGAGTTCATTTAGTCCATGACTTTGGATTTCCTCTCTTGTAAGGGTCCTTCAGAGAGGCGGTGTGCATGGGGTCAGATTGTTGCATGTCAGTCCTTGTTCCATCACCGCTGCACTGGTAGTTCTTGTTCTCTCACTGCTGCACTTTGCTCGGTTCCATTGAAAGTTCATTTGCTATTATTATTAATTGGGAGATTCCCACCATGATAACATTCCACTGATGCAACCATAGTAGTGATGACATACAACATCATATTACAATTAACAGCATATTATTCAGTTCATTGGCTTTTTTCACCCAAAATTAAATCCCCCTGGGGTACACACCGAACTCCTCCATCCTCCCGCATCACCCACCAAGTGCACCCAGGTCCTCGAGCAAACGCAATCCCACGAGTGGGTTTGCCTCTGCTGGAAGCAGGAATAACCCAGACTGTCCTGCACAGCATATTTTTTATGTGCACTACAGGGACTCTATCCCCTTCCACAGTACGTAAGGATTCTGATTGGGCAGGGCCAGCTCGGTTGGCAGATCCCCTTGTGTTGACTAACCAGGTGGCTTTTGCTAAATGTGTATCCCAGTGTTTAAATGTCCCACCCCCCATTGCTCTCAGTGTCATCTTTAATAGTCCATTGTATCTTTTGATTTTCCCAGAGGCTGGTGCGTGATAGGGGATGTGATACACCCACTCAATGCCGCGCTCTTTGGCCCAGGTGTCTATGAGGCTATTTCGGAAATGAGTCCCATTATCTGACTCAATTCTCTCTGGGGTGCCATGTCGCCACAGGACTTGTTTCTCAAGGCCCAGGATAGTGTTCCGGGCCGTGGCGTGGGGGACAGGAGATGTTTCCAGCCAGCCGGTGGTTGCTTCTACCATGGTGAGAACATGGCGCTTGCCTTGGCGGGTCTGTGGGAGTGTGATATAGTCAATTTGCCAGGCCTCCCCATATTTATATTTCAGCCATCGTCCCCCATACCACAGAGGCTTTACCCGCTTCGCTTGCTTGATTGCAGCACATGTTTCACATTCGTGGATAACCTGCGCAATAATATCCATGGTCAAGTCCACCCCTCGATCACGAGCCCACCTGTATGTTGCATCTCTCCCTTGATGGCCTGAGGTGTCATGGGCCCACCGAGCTAGAAATAGTTCACCCTTATGCTGCCAGTCCAGATCCACCTCAGCCACTTCAATCTTGGCAGCCTGATCTACCTGCTGGTTGTTCCGATGTTCTTCAGTGGCCCGACTCTTGGGGACGTGAGCATCCACATGACGTACCTTTACAACCAGGTTCTCTACCCGGGCAGCAATATCTTGCCACAGTGCGGCAGCCCAGATGGGTTTGCCTCTGCGCTGCCAGTTGCTTTGCTTCCACTGCTGTAGCCAGCCCCACAGGGCATTTGCCACCATCCAGGAGTCAGTATAGAGATCAAGCACTGGCCACTTTTCCCGTTCAGCGATGTCTAAGGCCAGCTGGATGGCCTTTACTTCTGCAAACTGGCTCGATTCACCTTCTCCTTCAGCAGTTTCTGCTACTTGTCGTGTAGGACTCCATACAGCAGCCTTCCATCTCCGGTGCTTTCCCACAAGGCGACAGGACCCATCAGTGAACAGGGCGTATTGCTTCTCATCTTCTGGCAGTGTGTTATACAGTGGGGCTTCTTCAGCACGTGTCACCTCCTCCTCTGGTGATAATCCAAAATCTTTGCCTTCTGGCCAGTCCATAATCACTTCCAAGATTCCTGGGCGACTGGGGTTTCCTACTCGAGCCCGCTGGGTGATCAGTGCAACCCATTTACTCCACGTAGCATCAGTTGCATGGTGTGTGGAGGGGACGTTTCCTTTGAACATCCAGCCCAGCACTGGCAGTCGGGGTGCCAGGAGCAGCTGTGCTTCAGTACCAACCACTTCTGAAGCAGCTCGAACCCCTTCATATGCTGCCAATATCTCTTTTTCAGTTGGAGTATAGCGGGCTTCGGACCCTCTGTATCCCCGACTCCAAAACCCTAGGGGTCGACCCCGGGTCTCCCCTGGTGCTTTCTGCCAGAGGCTCCAGGTAGGGCCATTCTCCCCGGCTGCGGTGTAGAGCACATTTTTAATATCTTGTCCTGCCCGGACTGGCCCAAGAGCTACTGCATGGACTATTTCCCGTTTAATCTGTTCAAAGGCTTGTTGTTGTTCAGGGCCCCATTTGAAATCATTCTTTTTCCGGGTCACTTGATAGAGAGGGCTTACGATCAGGCTGTAGTGTGGAATATGCATTCTCCAAAAACCCACAACGCCCAAGAAAGCTTGTGTTTCCTTTTTGCTGGTTGGTGGAGACATGGCTGTTATTTTGTTGATCACATCCATGGGGATCTGACGACGACCATCTTGCCATTTTATTCCCAAGAACTGGATTTCTCGTGCAGGTCCCTTAACTTTACTTTGTTTTATGGCGAAACCAGCTTTCAGGAGGATTTGAACTATTTCCTTCCCTTTCTCAAAAACTTCTTCTGCTGTATTGCCCCACACGATGATGTCGTCAATGTATTGTAGGTGTTTGGGAGCTCCACCTTGTTCCAAAGCATTATGGATCAGTCCATGGCAAATGGTAGGGCTGTGTTTCCACCCCTGGGGCAGTCGATTCCAGGTATACTGGACGCCCCTCCATGTGAAAGCAAACTGTGGCCTGCACTCTGCTGCCAGAGGGATTGAGAAGAATGCATTAGCAATATCAATTGTGGCATACCACTTGGCCGCCTTTGACTCCAGTGCGTATTGAAGCTCTAGCATGTCTGGCACAGCAGCACTCAACGGTGGAGTGACTTCATTCAGGCGACGATAGTCTACTGTTAGCCTCCACTCTCTGTTGGATTTCCGCACTGGCTGTATGGGACTGTTAAAGGGTGAGTGGGTCTTACTGATGACTCCTTGGCTCCTCAGTTGGTGAATGAGTTTATGGATGGGGATCAGAGAGTCTCTGTTGGTGCGATATTGCCGTCGGTGCACTGTTGTGGTGGCGATCGGCACCTGTTGTTCTTTGACCTTCAGCAACCCCACAACAGAAGGGTCCTTCGAGAGGCCAGGCAAGGTAGACAGCTGTTTAATTTCCGCCGTCTCCAAGGCGGCTACACCAAAAGCCCACCTATATCCTTTTGGGTCCTTGACATACCCTCTCCTGAGATAGTCTATGCCAAGGATGCATGGAGCCTCGGGGCCAGTCACAATGGGGTGCTTCTGCCACTCATTGCCAGTGAGGCTCACTTCGGCCTCCAATACAGTTAGCTCTTGGGATCCCCCTGTCACTCCAGCAATGCTGATGGGTTCTGCCCCTATAGAGTTTGATGGCATTAAGGTGCACTGTGCGCCGGTGTCCACTAAAGCTCTATATTCCTGTGGGTCGGACGTGCCAGGCCATCGGATCCACACAGTCCAGTAAGCCCGGTTATCCCTTTCCTCCACCCGGCTGGAGGCAGGGCCTCCCTAGTCCTGATCATAGTATTCATCACTCACTTCCGGTAGATGTGAATCACGGGTGTCTCTGTTAAGGTCAGTCAGGCCATCAGCACTTCTGCTCCTCTGTCTGGAGAATTGCTTACGGGAAACTGGGGCAGCAGCTCTCCTGGAGAAACTTCCCTGAGTAATTGTTCTCCCTTGCAGCTCACGTACCCGCGCCTCTAAGGCTGAGGTAGGTTTTCCATCCCACTTCTTCATGTCCTCTCCGTGATCACGCAGGTAAAACCATAGGGTGCCCCGTCGTGTGTATCCCTTCTCTTGAGCCAAGGGACGATTACTCCTAATGGCTGAGATACTGGTCCGTACTGGTGGGGAGTAGGACATATCTTCTTTGAGTTGTTGGACCTCTCGGGACAGTTTCTCAACAGCAGAGACGAGCGAGGAAGAGAGATTCGCTTCATATTCCTGGAGTCTATCAATCAACTCAGCCACCGTTGGTGTCTCGTCCTCTCTCCAGGACATCACTGCCAATGAGTTTGCATACGAGGATGGTGCGCTCCGTACAAACTTCCGCCACATGGGTCGTGTGCACTCGGCTTCATCTGGATCTTTGGAGGACCGTTGATCGTCCAGGTCACCATAAACCACCTCAAGCACGGCTAATTCCCTTAGATGCTGAATGCCTTTCTCCATGGTCGTCCATTTTCCTAGGCGAAATACAATATCTTCTTTGAAGGGATACCTCTCTCTCACCGCGGCCAGGAGCCGCCTCCAGAGGCTGAGGGCTTGTGTTCCTTTTCCAATTGCTTTATCAATGCCCCCTTCCCTAGAGAGGGATCCCAGTTGTTTGGCTTCCTTCCCCTCTAATTCCAAACTACTGGCCCCATTATCCCAGCATCGGAGCAGCCAGGTGATAACGTGCTCACCTGAATGACGCCCGAAATCTTTCCGTATATCCCGCAACTCACTCAAGGATAGAGATCGGGTAGTTTCCGTTTCTTGTACACATGGTTCCTCCTCCTCCTCCTCTTCTCGTGATGGCCCTGGTTCATCGTAATCTCTTTCTAAACGAGTTGACTTTCTCTTCCATGATTTCTTCTTGCGTATAGGGGTGACTGATACTGGCACAGGTTGGTCCTCTGGTTCAGCTGCAACGCTTGGCACTGGGGTTTGAGTAGCTGCAGTGCCTGTCGTGGGGGTTTGAGTGGCCGCCGTGCTCATCACCGGGGTTGGGGCAGCTGCAGTATCTGTCGCAATGGGTTGGGTGGCCGCAGTGCTTGTCACCGGGGTTGGAGTAACTGCAGTATCTGTCGCGGCGGGTTGGGTGGCCGCAGTGCTTGTCACCGGGGTTGGAGTAGCTGCAGTCTCTGTCACGGCAGGTTGGGTGGCCGCAGTGCTTGTCACCGGGGTTGGAGTAACTGCATTATCTGTCGTGGCGGGTTGGGTGGCCGCAGTGCTTGTCGCTGGGGTTGGAGTAGCTGCAGTCCCTGTCACGGCGGGTTGGGTGGCCGCAGTGCTTGTCACCGGGGTTGGAGTAGCTGCATTCTCTGTCACGGCGGGTTGGGTGGCCGCAGTGCTCATCACCGGGGTTGGGGCAGCTGCAGTATCTGTCGCAATGGGTTGGGTGGCCGCAGTGTTTGTCACTGGGGTTGGAGTAACTGCATTCCCTGTCACGGCGGGTTGGGTGGCCGCAGTGTTTGTCACTGGGGTTGGAGTAACTGCATTCCCTGTCACGGCGGGTTGGGTGGCCGCAGTGTTTGTCACTGGGGTTGGAGTAACTGCATTCCCTGTCACGGCGGGTTGGGTGGCCGCCGTGCTCATCACCGGGGTTGGAGTAGCTGCAGTATCTGTCGCGGCGGGTTGGGTGGCCGCAGTGTTTGTCACCGGGGTTGGAGTAACTGCAGTATCTGTCGCGGCGGGTTGGGTGGCCGCAGTGTTTGTCACCGGGGTTGGAGTAACTGCAGTATCTGTCGTGGCGGGTTGGGTGGCCGCAGTGCTTGTCGCTGGGGTTGGAGTAGCTGCAGTCTCTGTCGCGGTGGGTTGGGTGGCCGCCGTGCTTGTCGCTGGGGTTGGAGCAGCTGCAGTCTCTGTCGCGGCGGGTTGGGTGGCCGCAGTGCTTGTCACCGGGGTTGGAGTAGCTGCAGTATCTGTCGCGGCGGGTTGGGTGGCCGCAGTGCTTGTCACCGGGGTTGGAGTAACTGCAGTGTCTGTCGTGAGGGTTTGGGTGGCCGCAGTGCTTGTCACGGGGGTTGGAGTAGCTCCCTTCTCTTTCCCTTGGGGGTACTGAATAGTGTTAAATAGGGCTCGATAGGCATAAGCCAGACCCCAGCACATGGCAGTGATCTGTATCTCTCTGGAATTGCCAGGGTGACAACATATTTCCTCCAAATGTTCTACTAATTTTTCAGGATTCTGCACTTGTTCAGGGGTGAAGTCCCACACCACAGGGGGTGCCCACCGTCTTAGGCATTTGCCCATTCTTTCCCACATACCCTGCCACGCATAGCTATCGAGCCTTGGGACAGATCTCTGGATTATATTCTTAACTTGCTTACTAACCTTAGACAGATCTGATACCACTTGCCAAAGCAATATCAACAGATGTATCTTAACTACACAAGGATGTTCAAGATACTGAAAAGTTGTTGTAATGAGGGAGGAGACATTACATAAGATGGTAGCTACGGTGCCATTCTGTATTTCCTCCATAAAAAACTCCTCAGAGGAGGAGGTATAATTGCTGATTGCCTCCATGAGGTGGTAGCTGTAGTACAGTAATGGCTTCCATGCAAAACCTAAATAACTGATAAGAGTCAAGGCCAGTGTTTTAATAACAAGTCTCCTAGGCAAAATATCTCTAATCACTGCAGAGCACAGCCAGCTGACAGAACCAACAGCAAGTTTTAACATGTACTTTACAATCAGCATGGTAAAGACTGGACAAACTAATACTGCGAGCAGATTAATCAATGCTGTGACCAGCAACTGTTATTATCTCAAACCCTTCTCGCCCCACATTGGGCGCCAAAAATAGACTGTCGTGGTTCAGCCTCAGCTGGCAACTGAACACCCCGCAGCCGCTCGCTCACCCCCCCCCCACCCCTGTGGGATGGGGAAGAGAATCGGACGAGCAAAAGAACTTGTGGGTTGAGATAAGCACAGTTTAATAACTACAATAGAATGATGATGATAAATGATTATGATAATAATGACAGTAATGTTAATATAATAACAGGGAAAAGGAAGGAAAGGGAAAACAGGGAACAAAACGCAGAAACACGAACGATACAACCGCTCACCACCCGCCGACCGACGCTGCCTGTCCCCGAGTCGCGATTGCTCCCTCCCTCCCCCGGCCAGCCCCTCCCAGGTAGCATACTGGGCATGACGTTACATGATATGGAATATCCCTTTGGTCAGTTTGAATCCCCTCTCTTAGCTGTGCCCCCTCCCCTCCCGGCTTCTTGTGCACCCAGCAGAGCATGGGAGGCTAGACATGTCCTTGACTAGTATCAGCGCTGCCCAGCAACAGCCTAAACATCTGTGTGTTATCTCAACAGGTTTTTTTTTTTCCATGCTAATTTCAAAGCACAGCACTATACCAGCTAGAGTGAAGAAAATTAACTCTATCCCAGCTGAAACCATGACAGGCAGGTGGTGCAGCTCCCCAGTGGGGTGCTGCTTTCCACCATGCCTGCTCCTTGGCTCCCTGCTGACGGCTGGAAAGAGCAGGTGGTGCCACGGATGCTGGTGCCCCACCAGGACACAGGGCCTCCAAAATTCACAACGTCCCAGGATTGCTCCCACACCAAAGGGGCCACCACTAAAAGCTATTGCTGGGCCTCACCAGCCTTTGGCAGCCCTTGCACAGACACACCAACACTGGGGCTCTGCTGAAAGGGGGAAGGGGCTTTTAGGATGCAAAACCAAAACTGTTCTGTTGTTGAAGTTTAGCTAGCTGAAAGTTAATTGTTGTGGAATGCTTATCTGGCTACTGTGTAAAATGATTAGCAAGGACCCCCAGGAATCCGCCAGTGAAGGATGAGTTCTTGATAAGGACAGAATCTTGTCTCAAAAACCAGCTAAAACTGACTTTGCAGTTTGGACAAGAGTCAAGGGATAACTGAGTCTGCACAAAACCAAAAGGTTACTAGCAGTGATGAAGAGGAGCCATCAGCATTCACCTCTACGACCCCCAATGACCACCATGAGGAGGCACAGTGCAAGCACAGTTGGGAAAGATTTATAGAAATAACTCTTTTAGGCTACTTCTAATATGAAGCGGAAAAGGTCATGCATATGAATATGGGTGTTGGGAAATCTTATGTAGATGTAATCCTTTACAAATCCAGAAAAACTATCATGTGAGTGCGCATGACTTTGGTGGGCCTATCCCCTGTGCTGCCCAGTGATGAATAAACATACCTAATATTCAATCTTCCAGATTGTGGAGTCCGCTTTCCGCACGTCACTGCACCTACCTAGACTCCCAAAAATCCAAACGTTCCCGTTCTTGGCTAGTTGCATTTTTGGCCCAGACGGCCGCCGAAATACCAAACGTCGCAGGATGGCTCCCACACCAAAAGAGCCACCGCCAAAAGCTATTGCTGGGCCTCAATGGCCTCCGGCACCGCACGCGCAGGCACACCAACGCTGGGGCTCTGCGCCTGCCTAGCCTCCCAAAAATCCAAACGTTCCCGTTCTCGGCCGATTATCATTTTTTTGCCCAGACGGCCGCCGAAATAGCAAACGTCGCAGGATGGCTCCCACACCAAAAGAGCCACCGCCAAAAGCTATTGCTGGGCCTCACCGGCCTCCGGCACCGCACGCGCAGGCACACCAACGCTGGGGCTCTGCGCCTGCCTAGCCTCCCAAAAATCCAAACGTTCCCGTTCTCGGCCGATTATCATTTTTTTGCCCAGACGGCCGCCGAAATACCAAACGTCGCAGGATGGCTCCCACACCAAAAGAGCCACCGCCAAAAGCTATTGCCGGGCCTCACTGGCCTCCGGCACCGCACGCGCAGGCACACCAACGCTGGGGCTCTGCGCCTGCCTAGCCTCCCAAAAATCCAAACGTTCCCGTTCTCGGCCGATTATCATTTTTTTGCCCAGACGGCCGCCGAAATAGCAAACGTCGCAGGATGGCTCCCACACCAAAAGAGCCACCGCCAAAAGCTATTGCTGGGCCTCACCGGCCTCCGGCACCGCACGCGCAGGCACACCAACGCTGGGGCTCTGCGCCTGCCTAGCCTCCCAAAAATCCAAACGTTCCCGTTCTCGGCCGATTATCATTTTTTTGCCCAGACGGCCGCCGAAATAGCAAACGTCGCAGGATGGCTCCCACACCAAAAGAGCCACCGCCAAAAGCTATTGCCGGGCCTCACTGGCCTCCGGCACCGCACGCGCAGGCACACCAACGCTGGGGCTCTGCGCCTGCCTAGCCTCCCAAAAATCCAAACGTTCCCGTTCTCGGCCGATTATCATTTTTTTGCCCAGACGGCCGCCGAAATACCAAACGTCGCAGGATGGCTCCCACACCAAAAGAGCCACCGCCAAAAGCTATTGCTGGGCCTCACCGGCCTCCGGCACCGCACGCGCAGGCACACCAACGCTGGGGCTCTGCGCCTGCCTAGCCTCCCAAAAATCCAAACGTTCCCGTTCTCGGCCGATTATCATTTTTTTGCCCAGACGGCCGCCGAAATACCAAACGTCGCAGGATGGCTCCCACACCAAAAGAGCCACCGCCAAAAGCTATTGCTGGGCCTCACTGGCCTCCGGCACCGCACGCGCAGGCACACCAACGCTGGGGCTCTGTGCCTGCCTAGCCTCCCAAAAATCCAAACGTTCCCGTTCTCGGCCGATTATCATTTTTTTGCCCAGACGGCTGCCGAAATACCAAACGTCGCAGGATGGCTCCCACACAAAAACTGCCACCGCCAAATGCTATTGCCGGGCCTCACCGGCCTCCGGCACCGCACGCGCAGGCACACCAACGCTGGGGCTCTGCGCCTGCCTAGCCTCCCAAAAATCCAAACGTTCCCGTTCTCGGCCGATTATCATTTTTTTGCCCAGACGGCCGCCGAAATACCAAACGTCGCAGGATGGCTCCCACACCAAAAGAGCCACCGCCAAAAGCTATTGCCGGGCCTCACCGGCCTCCGGCACCGCACGCGCAGGCACACCAACGCTGGGGCTCTGCGCCTGCCTAGCCTCCCAAAAATCCCAACGTTCCCGTTCTCGGCCGATTATCATTTTTTTGCCCGCACAGTCGCCGAAATACCAAACGTCGCAGGATGGCTCCCACACAAAAACAGCCACCGCCAAAAGCTATTGCCGGGCCTCACCGGCCTCCGGCACCGCACGCGCAGGCACACCAACGCTGGGGCTCTGCGCCTGCCTAGCCTCCCAAAAATCCAAACGTTCCCGTTCTCGGCCGATTATCATTTTTTGCCCAGACGGCCGCCGAAATAGCAAACGTCGCAGGATGGCTCCCACACCAAAAGAGCCACCGCCAAAAGCTATTGCCGGGCCTCACCGGCCTCCGGCACCGCACGCGCAGGCACACCAACGCTGGGGCTCTGCGCCTGCCTAGCCTCCCAAAAATCCAAACGTTCCCGTTCTCGGCCGATTATCATTTTTTTGCCCAGACGGCCGCCGAAATACCAAACGTCGCAGGATGGCTCCCACACCAAAAGAGCCACCGCCAAAAGCTATTGCCGGGCCTCACCGGCCTCCGGCACCGCACGCGCAGGCACACCAACGCTGGGGCTCTGCGCCTGCCTAGCCTCCCAAAAATCCAAACGTTCCCGTTCTTGGCCGATTATCATTTTTTTGCCCAGACGGCCGCCGAAATACCAAACGTCGCAGGATGGCTCCCACACCAAAAGAGCCACCGCCAAAAGCTATTGCCGGGCCTCACCGGCCTCCGGCACCGCACACGCAGGCACACCAACGCTGGGGCTCTGTGCCTGCCTAGCCTCCCAAAAATCCCAACGTTCCCATTCTTGGACGATTATCATTTTTTTGCCCAGACGGCCGCCGAAATACCAAACGTCGCAGGATGGCTCCCACACCAAAAGAGCCACCGCCAAAAACTATTGCCGGGCCTCACCGGCCTCCGGCACCGCACGCGCAGGCACACCAACGCTGGGGCTCTGCGCCTGCCTAGCCTCCCAAAAATCCAAACGTTCCCGTTCTCGGCCGATTATCATTTTTTTGCCCAGACGGCCGCCGAAATACCAAACGTCGCAGGATGGCTCCCACACCAAAAGAGCCACCGCCAAAAGCTATTGCCGGGCCTCAACGGCCTCCGGCACCGCACACGCAGGCACACCAACGCTGGGGCTCTGCGCCTGCCTAGCCTCCCAAAAATCCAAACGTTCCCATTCTGGGCCGATTATCATTTTTTTGCCCAGACGGCCGCCGAAATACCAAACGTCGCAGGATGGCTCCCACACCAAAAGAGCCACCGCCAAAAGCTATTGCCGGGCCTCACCGGCCTCCGGCACCGCACACGCAGGCACACCAACGCTGGGGCTCTGCGCCTGCCTAGCCTCCCAAAAATCCAAACGTTCCCGTTCTCGGCCGATTATCATTTTTTTGCCCAGACGGCCGCCGAAATAGCAAACGTCGCAGGATGGCTCCCACACAAAAACTGCCACCACCAAAAGCTATTGCCGGGCCTCACCGGCCTCCGGCACCGCACGCGCAGGCACACCAACGCTGGGGCTCTGCGCCTGCCTAGCCTCCCAAAAATCCAAACGTTCCCGTTCTCGGCCGATTATCATTTTTTTGCCCAGACGGCCGCCGAAATACCAAACGTCGCAGGATGGCTCCCACACCAAAAGAGCCACCGCCAAAAGCTATTGCAGGGCCTCACCGGCCTCCGGCACCGCACGCGCAGGCACACCAACGCTGGGGCTCTGCGCCTGCCTAGCCTCCCAAAAATCCAAACGTTCCCGTTCTCGGCCGATTATCATTTTTTTGCCCAGACGGCCGCCGAAATACCAAACGTCGCAGGATGGCTCCCACACCAAAAGAGCCACCGCCAAAAGCTATTGCAGGGCCTCACCGGCCTCCGGCACCGCACGCGCAGGCACACCAACGCTGGGGCTCTGCGCCTGCCTGGCCTCCCAAAAATCCAAACGTTCCCGTTCTCGGCCGATTATCATTTTTTTGCCCAGACGGCCGCCGAAATACCAAACGTCGCAGGATGGCTCCCACACAAAAACAGCCACCGCCAAAAGCTATTGCCGTGCCTCACCGGCCTCCGGCACCGCACGCGCAGGCACACCAACGCTGGGGCTCTGCGCCTGCCTAGCCTCCCAAAAATCCAAACGTTCCCGTTCTCGGCCGATTATCATTTTTTTGCCCAGACGGCCGCCGAAATAGCAAACGTCGCAGGATGGCTCCCACACCAAAAGAGCCACCGCCAAAAGCTATTGCCGGGCCTCACTGGCCTCCGGCACCGCACGCGCAGGCACACCAACGCTGGGGCTCTGCGCCTGCCTAGCCTCCCAAAAATCCCAACGTTCCCGTTCTTGGACGATTATCATTTTTTTGCCCAGACGGCCGCCGAAATACCAAACGTCACAGGATGGCTCCCACACCAAAAGAGCCACCGCCAAAAACTATTGCTGGGCCTCACCGGCCTCCGGCACCGCACGCGCAGGCACACCAACGCTGGGGCTCTGCGCCTGCCTAGCCTCCCAAAAATCCCAACGTTCCCGTTCTCGGCCGATTATCATTTTTTTGCCCAGACGGCCGCCGAAATACCAAACGTCGCAGGATGGCTCCCACACCAAAAGAGCCACCGCCAAAAGCTATTGCCGGGCCTCACCGGCCTCCGGCACCGCACACGCAGGCACACCAACGCTGGGGCTCTGCGCCTGCCTAGCCTCCCAAAAATCCCAACGTTCCCGTTCTCGGCCGATTATCATTTTTTTGCCCAGACGGCCGCCGAAATACCAAACGTCGCAGGATGGCTCCCACACCAAAAGAGCCACCGCCAAAAGCTATTGCCGGGCCTCACCGGCCTCCGGCACCGCACGCGCAGGCACACCAATGCTGGGGCTCTGCGCCTGCCTAGCCTCCCAAAAATCCAAACGTTCCCGTTCTCGGCCGATTATCATTTTTTTGCCCAGACGGCCGCCGAAATACCAAACGTCGCAGGATGGCTCCCACACCAAAACAGCCACCGCCAAAAGCTATTGCTGGGCCTCACCGGCCTCCGGCACCGCACACGCAGGCACACCAACGCTGGGGCTCTGCGCCTGCCTAGCCTCCCAAAAATCCAAACGTTCCCGTTCTCGGCCGATTATCATTTTTTTGCCCAGACGGCCGCCGAAATACCAAACGTCGCAGGATGGCTCCCACACCAAAAGAGCCACCGCCAAAAGCTATTGCCGGGCCTCACCGGCCTCCGGCACCGCACGCGCAGGCACACCAACGCTGGGGCTCTGCGCCTGCCTAGCCTCCCAAAAATCCAAACGTTCCCGTTCTCGGCCGATTATCATTTTTTTGCCCAGACGGCCGCCGAAATACCAAACGTCGCAGGATGGCTCCCACACCAAAAGAGCCACCGCCAAAAGCTATTGCTGGGCCTCACCGGCCTCCGGCACCGCACGCGCAGGCACACCAACGCTGGGGCTCTGCGCCTGCCTAGCCTCCCAAAAATCCAAACGTTCCCGTTCTCGGCCGATTATCATTTTTTTGCCCAGACGGCCGCCGAAATACCAAACGTCGCAGGATGGCTCCCACACCAAAAGAGCCACCGCCAAAAGCTATTGCCGGGCCTCACCGGCCTCCGGCACCGCACGCGCAGGCACACCAACGCTGGGGCTCTGCGCCTGCCTAGCCTCCCAAAAATCCCAACGTTCCCGTTCTCGGCCGATTATCATTTTTTTGCCCAGACGGCCGCCGAAATACCAAACGTCGCAGGATGGCTCCCACACCAAAAGAGCCACCGCCAAAAGCTATTGCCGGGCCTCACCGGCCTCCGGCACCGCACGCGCAGGCACACCAACGCTGGGGCTCTGCGCCTGCCTAGCCTCCCAAAAATCCAAACGTTCCCGCTCTCAGCCGATTATCATTTTTTTGCCCAGACGGCCGCCGAAATACCAAACGTCGCAGGATGGCTCCCACACCAAAACAGCCACCGCCAAAAGCTATTGCCGGGCCTCACCGGCCTCCGGCACCGCACGCGCAGGCACACCAACGCTGGGGCTCTGCGCCTGCGTAGCCTCCCAAAAATCCCAACGTTCCCATTCTCGGCCGATTATCATTTATTTGCCCAGACGGCCGCCGAAATACCAAACGTCGCAGGATGGCTCCCACACCAAAAGAGCCACCGCCAAAAGCTATTGCCGGGCCTCACCGGCCTCCGGCACCGCACGCGCAGGCACACCAACGCTGGGGCTCTGCGCCTGCCTAGCCTCCCAAAAATCCAAACGTTCCCGTTCTCGGCCGATTATCATTTTTTTGCCCAGACGGCCGCCGAAATACCAAACGTCGCAGGATGGCTCCCACACCAAAAGAGCCACCGCCAAAAGCTATTGCCGGGCCTCACCGGCCTCCGGCACCGCACGCGCAGGCACACCAACGCTGGGGCTCTGCGCCTGCCTAGCCTCCCAAAAATCCCAACGTTCCCATTCTCGGCCGATTATCATTTTTTTGCCCAGACGGCCGCCGAAATACCAAACGTCGCAGGATGGCTCCCACACAAAAACTGCCACCACCAAAAGCTATTGCCGGGCCTCACCGGCCTCCGGCACCGCACGCGCAGGCACACCAACGCTGGGGCTCTGCACCTGCCTAGCCTCCCAAAAATCCAAACGTTCCCGTTCTCGGCCGATTATCATTTTTTTGCCCAGACGGCCGCCGAAATACCAAACGTCGCAGGATGGCTCCCACACCAAAAGAGCCACCGCCAAAAGCTATTGCCGGGCCTCACCGGCCTCCGGCACCGCACGCGCAGGCACACCAACGCTGGGGCTCTGCGCCTGCCTAGCCTCCCAAAAATCCCAACGTTCCCGTTCTCGGCCGATTATCATTTTTTTGCCCAGACGGCCGCCGAAATACCAAACGTCGCAGGATGGCTCCCACACCAAAAGAGCCACCGCCAAAAGCTATTGCCGGGCCTCACCGGCCTCCGGCACCGCACGCGCAGGCACACCAACGCTGGGGCTCTGCGCCTGCCTAGCCTCCCAAAAATCCAAACGTTCCCGTTCTCGGCCGATTATCATTTTTTTGCCCAGACGGCCGCCGAAATACCAAACGTCGCAGGATGGCTCCCACACCAAAAGAGCCACCGCCAAAAGCTATTGCCGGGCCTCACCGGCCTCCGGCACCGCACGCGCAGGCACACCAACGCTGGGGCTCTGCGCCTGCCTAGCCTCCCAAAAATCCCAACGTTCCCATTCTTGGCCGATTATCATTTTTTTGCCCAGACGGCCGCCGAAATACCAAACGTCGCAGGATGGCTCCCACACCAAAAGAGCCACCGCCAAAAGCTATTGCCGGGCCTCACCGGCCTCCGGCACCGCACGCGCAGGCACACCAACGCTGGGGCTCTGCGCCTGCCTAGCCTCCCAAAAATCCAAACGTTCCCGTTCTCGGCCGATTATCATTTTTTTGCCCAGACGGCCGCCGAAATACCAAACGTCGCAGGATGGCTCCCACACCAAAAGAGCCACCGCCAAAAGCTATTGCCGGGCCTCACCGGCCTCCGGCACCGCACGCGCAGGCACACCAACGCTGGGGCTCTGCGCCTGCCTAGCCTCCCAAAAATCCCAACGTTCCCGTTCTCGGCCGATTATCATTTTTTTGCCCAGACGGCCGCCGAAATACCAAACGTCGCAGGATGGCTCCCACACCAAAACAGCCACCGCCAAAAGCTATTGCCGGGCCTCACCGGCCTCCGGCACCGCACGCGCAGGCACACCAACGCTGGGGCTCTGCGCCTGCCTAGCCTCCCAAAAATCCAAACGTTCCCGTTCTCGGCCGATTATCATTTTTTTGCCCAGACGGCCGCCGAAATACCAAACGTCGCAGGATGGCTCCCACACCAAAAGAGCCACCGCCAAAAGCTATTGCCGGGCCTCACCGGCCTCCGGCACCGCACGCGCAGGAACACCAACGCTGGGGCTCTGCACCTGCCTAGCCTCCCAAAAATCCAAACGTTCCCGTTCTCGGCCGATTATCATTTTTTTGCCCAGACGGCCGCCGAAATACCAAACGTCGCAGGATGGCTCCCACACCAAAAGAGCCACCGCCAAAAGCTATTGCCGGGCCTCACCGGCCTCCGGCACCGCACGCGCAGGCACACCAACGCTGGGGCTCTGCGCCTGCCTAGCCTCCCAAAAATCCAAACGTTCCCGTTCTCGGCCGATTATCATTTTTTTGCCCAGACGGCCGCCGAAATACCAAACGTCGCAGGATGGCTCCCACACCAAAAGAGCCACCGCCAAAAGCTATTGCCGGGCCTCACCGGCCTCCGGCACCGCACGCGCAGGCACACCAACGCTGGGGCTCTGCGCCTGCCTAGCCTCCCAAAAATCCAAATGTTCCCGTTCTCGGCCGATTATCATTTTTTTGCCCAGGCGGCCGCCGAAATACCAAACGTCGCAGGATGGCTCCCACACCAAAAGAGCCACCGCCAAAAGCTATTGCCGGGCCTCACCGGCCTCCGGCACCGCACGCGCAGGCACACCAACGCTGGGGCTCTGCGCCTGCCTAGCCTCCCAAAAATCCAAACGTTCCCGTTCTCGGCCGATTATCATTTTTTTGCCCAGACGGCCGCCGATATACCAAACGTCTCAGGATGGCTCCCACACCAAAAGAGCCACCGCCAAAAGCTATTGCCGGGCCTCACTGGCCTCCGGCACCGCACGCGCAGGCACACCAACGCTGGGGCTCTGCGCCTGCCTAGCCTCCCAAAAATCCCAACGTTCCCGTTCTCGGCCGATTATCATTTTTTTGCCCAGACGGCCGCCGAAATACCAAACGTCGCAGGATGGCTCCCACACCAAAAGAGCCACCGCCAAAAGCTATTGCAGGGCCTCACCGGCCTCCGGCACCGCACGCGCAGGCACACCAACGCTGGGGCTCTGCGCCTGCCTAGCCTCCCAAAAATCCAAACGTTCCCGTTCTCGGCCGATTATCATTTTTTTGCCCAGACGGCCGCCGAAATACCAAACGTCGCAGGATGGCTCCCACACCAAAAGAGCCACCGCCAAAAGCTATTGCCGGGCCTCACCGGCCTCCGGCACCGCACGCGCAGGCACACCAACGCTGGGGCTCTGCGCCTGCCTAGCCTCCCAAAAATCCAAACGTTCCCGTTCTCGGCCGATTATCATTTTTTTGCCCGCACAGTCGCCGAAATACCAAACGTCGCAGGATGGCTCCCACACCAAAAGAGCCACCGCCAAAAGCTAGTGCCGGGCCTCACCGGCCTCCGGCACCGCACGCGCAGGCACACCAACGCTGGGGCTCTGCGCCTGCCTAGCCTCCCAAAAATCCAAACGTTCCCGTTCTCGGCCGATTATCATTTTTTTGCCCAGACGGCCGCCGAAATACCAAACGTCGCAGGATGGCTCCCACACCAAAAGAGCCACCGCCAAAAGCTATTGCCGGGCCTCACCGGCCTCCGGCACCGCACGCGCAGGCACACCAACGCTGGGGCTCTGCGCCTGCCTAGCCTCCCAAAAATCCCAACGTTCCCGTTCTCGGCCGATTATCATTTTTTTGCCCAGACGGCCGCCGAAATACCAAACGTCGCAGGATGGCTCCCACACCAAAACAGCCACCGCCAAAAGCTATTGCCGGGCCTCACCGGCCTCCGGCACCGCACGCGCAGGCACACCAACGCTGGGGCTCTGCGCCTGCCTAGCCTCCCAAAAATCCCAACGTTCCCGTTCTCGGCCGATTATCATTTTTTTGCCCAGACGGCCGCCGAAATACCAAACGTCGCAGGATGGCTCCCACACCAAAAGAGCCACCGCCAAAAGCTATTGCCGGGCCTCACCGGCCTCCGGCACCGCACGCGCAGGCACACCAACGCTGGGGCTCTGCGCCTGCCTAGCCTCCCAAAAATCCCAACGTTCCCGTTCTCGGCCGATTATCATTTTTTTGCCCAGACGGCCGCCGAAATACCAAACGTCGCAGGATGGCTCCCACACCAAAAGAGCCACCGCCAAAAGCTATTGCCGGGCCTCACTGGCCTCCGGCACCGCACGCGCAGGCACACCAACGCTGGGGCTCTGCGCCTGCCTAGCCTCCCAAAAATCCAAACGTTCCCGTTCTCGGCCGATTATCATTTTTTTGCCCAGACGGCCGCCGAAATACCAAACGTCGCAGGATGGCTCCCACACCAAAAGAGCCACCGCCAAAAGCTATTGCTGGGCCTCACCGGCCTCCGGCACCGCACGCGCAGGCACACCAACGCTGGGGCTCTGCGCCTGCCTAGCCTCCCAAAAATCCAAACGTTCCCGTTCTCGGCCGATTATCATTTTTTTGCCCAGACGGCCGCCGAAATACCAAACGTCGCAGGATGGCTCCCACACCAAAAGAGCCACCGCCAAAAGCTATTGCCGGGCCTCACCGGCCTCCGGCACCGCACACGCAGGCACACCAACGCTGGGGCTCTGCGCCTGCCTAGCCTCCCAAAAATCCAAATGTTCCCGTTCTCGGCCGATTATCATTTTTTTGCCCAGACGGCCGCCGAAATACCAAACGTCGCAGGATGGCTCCCACACCAAAAGAGCCACCGCCAAAAGCTATTGCCGGGCCTCACCGGCCTCCGGCACCGCACACGCAGGCACACCAACGCTGGGGCTCTGCGCCTGCCTAGCCTCCCAAAAATCCCAACGTTCCCGTTCTCGGCCGATTATCATTTTTTTGCCCAGACGGCCGCCGAAATACCAAACGTCGCAGGATGGCTCCCACACCAAAACAGCCACCGCCAAAAGCTATTGCCGGGCCTCACCGGCCTCCGGCACCGCACGCGCAGGCACACCAACGCTGGGGCTCTGCGCCTGCCTAGCCTCCCAAAAATCCCAACGTTCCCATTCTCGGCCGATTATCATTTTTTTGCCCAGACGGCCGCCGAAATACCAAACGTCGCAGGATGGCTCCCACACCAAAAGAGCCACCGCCAAAAACTATTGCCGGGCCTCACTGGCCTCCGGCACCGCACGCGCAGGCACACCAACGCTGGGGCTCTGCGCCTGCCTAGCCTCCCAAAAATCCCAACGTTCCCATTCTCGGCCGATTATCATTTTTTTGCCCAGACGGCCGCCGAAATACCAAACGTCGCAGGATGGCTCCCACACCAAAACAGCCACCGCCAAAAGCTATTGCCGGGCCTCACTGGCCTCCGGCACCGCACGCGCAGGCACACCAACGCTGGGGCTCTGCGCCTGCCTAGCCTCCCAAAAATCCAAACGTTCCCGTTCTCGGCCGATTATCATTTTTTTGCCCAGACGGCCGCCGAAA
This sequence comes from Phalacrocorax carbo, assembly GCF_963921805.1. Lineage (NCBI taxonomy): Eukaryota > Metazoa > Chordata > Aves > Suliformes > Phalacrocoracidae > Phalacrocorax > Phalacrocorax carbo. The sequence continues at coordinate 191,060 of NC_087536.1, read as the reverse complement.
TACCAAACGTCGCAGGATGGCTCCCACACCAAAAGAGCCACCGCCAAAAGCTATTGCCGGGCCTCACCGGCCTCCGGCACCGCACGCGCAGGCACACCAACGCTGGGGCTCTGCGCCTGCCTAGCCTCCCAAAAATCCCAACGTTCCCGTTCTCGGCCGATTATCATTTTTTTGCCCAGACGGCCGCCGAAATACCAAACGTCGCAGGATGGCTCCCACACCAAAAGAGCCACCGCCAAAAGCTATTGCCGGGCCTCACCGGCCTCCGGCACCGCACGCGCAGGCACACCAACGCTGGGGCTCTGCGCCTGCCTAGCCTCCCAAAAATCCAAACGTTCCCGTTCTCGGCCGATTATCATTTTTTTGCCCAGACGGCCGCCGAAATACCAAACGTCGCAGGATGGCTCCCACACCAAAAGAGCCACCGCCAAAAGCTATTGCCGGGCCTCACCGGCCTCCGGCACCGCACGCGCAGGCACACCAACGCTGGGGCTCTGCGCCTGCCTAGCCTCCCAAAAATCCAAACGTTCCCGTTCTCGGCCGATTATCATTTTTTTGCCCAGACGGCCGCCGAAATACCAAACGTCGCAGGATGGCTCCCACACCAAAAGAGCCACCGCCAAAAGCTATTGCCGGGCCTCACCGGCCTCCGGCACCGCACGCGCAGGCACACCAACGCTGGGGCTCTGTGCCTGCCTAGCCTCCCAAAAATCCAAACGTTCCCGTTCTCGGCCGATTATCATTTTTTTGCCCAGACGGCCGCCGAAATACCAAACGTCGCAGGATGGCTCCCACACAAAAACTGCCACCACCAAAAGCTATTGCCGGGCCTCACCGGCCTCCGGCACCGCACGCGCAGGCACACCAACGCTGGGGCTCTGCGCCTGCCTAGCCTCCCAAAAATCCAAATGTTCCCGTTCTCGGCCGATTATCATTTTTTTGCCCAGACGGCCGCCGAAATACCAAACGTCGCAGGATGGCTCCCACACCAAAAGAGCCACCGCCAAAAGCTATTGCCGGGCCTCACCGGCCTCCGGCACCGCACGCGCAGGCACACCAACGCTGGGGCTCTGCGCCTGCCTATCCTCCCAAAAATCCAAACGTTCCCGTTCTCGGCCGATTATCATTTTTTTGCCCAGACGGCCGCCGAAATACCAAACGTCGCAGGATGGCTCCCACACCAAAAGAGCCACCGCCAAAAGCTATTGCTGGGCCTCACTGGCCTCCGGCACCGCACGCGCAGGCACACCAACGCTGGGGCTCTGCGCCTGCCTAGCCTCCCAAAAATCCAAACGTTCCCGTTCTCGGCCGATTATCATTTTTTTGCCCAGACGGCTGCCGAAATACCAAACGTCGCAGGATGGCTCCCACACCAAAAGAGCCACCGCCAAAAGCTATTGCCGGGCCTCACCGGCCTCCGGCACCGCACACGCAGGCACACCAACGCTGGGGCTCTGCGCCTGCCTAGCCTCCCAAAAATCCAAACGTTCCCATTCTGGGCCGATTATCATTTTTTTGCCCAGGCGGCCGCCGAAATACCAAACGTCGCAGGATGGCTCCCACACCAAAACAGCCACCGCCAAAAGCTAGTGCCGGGCCTCACCGGCCTCCGGCACCGCACGCGCAGGCACACCAACGCTGGGGCTCTGCGCCTGCCTAGCCTCCCAAAAATCCAAATGTTCCCGTTCTCGGCCGATTATCATTTTTTTGCCCAGACGGCCGCCGAAATACCAAACGTCGCAGGATGGCTCCCACACCAAAAGAGCCACCGCCAAAAGCTATTGCCGGGCCTCACCGGCCTCCGGCACCGCACGCGCAGGCACACCAACGCTGGGGCTCTGCGCCTGCCTAGCCTCCCAAAAATCCAAACGTTCCCGTTCTTGGCCGATTATCATTTTTTTGCCCGCACAGTCGCCGAAATACCAAACGTCGCAGGATGGCTCCCACACCAAAAGAGCCACCGCCAAAAGCTATTGCCGGGCCTCACCGGCCTCCGGCACCGCACGCGCAGGCACACCAACGCTGGGGCTCTGCGCCTGCCTAGCCTCCCAAAACTCCCAACGTTCCCGTTCTCGGCCGATTATCATTTTTTTGCCCAGACGGCCGCCGAAATACCAAACGTCGCAGGATGGCTCCCACACCAAAAGAGCCACCGCCAAAAGCTATTGCCGGGCCTCACCGGCCTCCGGCACCGCACGCGCAGGCACACCAACGCTGGGGCTCTGCGCCTGCCTAGCCTCCCAAAAATCCAAACGTTCCCGTTCTCGGCCGATTATCATTTTTTTGCCCAGACGGCCGCCGAAATACCAAACGTCGCAGGATGGCTCCCACACAAAAACTGCCACCACCAAAAGCTATTGCCGGGCCTCACCGGCCTCCGGCACCGCACGCGCAGGCACACCAACGCTGGGGCTCTGCGCCTGCCTAGCCTCCCAAAAATCCAAACGTTCCCGTTCTCGGCCGATTATCATTTTTTTGCCCAGACGGCCGCCGAAATACCAAACGTCGCAGGATGGCTCCCACACCAAAAGAGCCACCGCCAAAAGCTATTGCCGGGCCTCACTGGCCTCCGGCACCGCATGCGCAGGCACACCAACGCTGGGGCTCTGCGCCTGCCTAGCCTCCCAAAAATCCCAACGTTCCCGTTCTCGGCCGATTATCATTTTTTTGCCCAGACGGCCGCCGAAATACCAAACGTCGCAGGATGGCTCCCACACCAAAACAGCCACCGCCAAAAGCTATTGCTGGGCCTCACCGGCCTCCGGCACCGCACGCGCAGGCACACCAACGCTGGGGCTCTGCGCCTGCCTAGCCTCCCAAAAATCCCAACGTTCCCGTTCTCGGCCGATTATCATTTTTTTGCCCAGACGGCCGCCGAAATAGCAAACGTCGCAGGATGGCTCCCACACCAAAAGAGCCACCACCAAAAGCTATTGCCGGGCCTCAGCGGCCTCCGGCACCGCACACGCAGGCACACCAACGCTGGGGCTCTGCGCCTGCCTAGCCTCCCAAAAATCCAAATGTTCCCGTTCTCGGCCGATTATCATTTTTTTGCCCAGACGGCCGCCGAAATACCAAACGTCGCAGGATGGCTCCCACACCAAAAGAGCCACCGCCAAAAGCGATTGCAGGGCCTCACCGGCCTCCGGCACCGCACGCGCAGGCACACCAACGCTGGGGCTCTGCGCCTGCCTAGCCTCCCAAAAATCCAAACGTTCCCGTTCTCGGCCGATTATCATTTTTTTGCCCAGACGGCCGCCGAAATACCAAACGTCGCAGGATGGCTCCCACACCAAAACAGCCACCGCCAAAAGCTATTGCTGGGCCTCACCGGCCTCCGGCACCGCACGCGCAGGCACACTAACGCTGGGGCTCTGTGCCTGCCTAGCCTCCCAAAAATCCAAACGTTCCCGTTCTCGGCCGATTATCTTTTTTTTGCCCAGACGGCCGCCGAAATACCAAACGTCGCAGGATGGCTCCCACACCAAAAGAGCCACCGCCAAAAGCTATTGCCGGGCCTCACCGGCCTCCGGCACCGCACGCGCAGGCACACCAACGCTGGGGCTCTGCGCCTGCCTAGCCTCCCAAAAATCCCAACGTTCCCATTCTCGGCCGATTATCATTTTTTTGCCCAGACGGCCGCCGAAATACCAAACGTCGCAGGATGGCTCCCACACCAAAAGAGCCACCGCCAAAAGCTATTGCCGGGCCTCACTGGCCTCCGGCACCGCACGCGCAGGCACACCAACGCTGGGGCTCTGCGCCTGCCTAGCCTCCCAAAAATCCAAACGTTCCCGTTCTCGGCCGATTATCATTTTTTTGCCCAGACGGCCGCCGAAATACCAAACGTCGCAGGATGGCTCCCACACCAAAACAGCCACCGCCAAAAGCTATTGCCGGGCCTCACCGGCCTCCGGCACCGCACGCGCAGGCACACTAACGCTGGGGCTCTGTGCCTGCCTAGCCTCCCAAAAATCCAAACGTTCCCGTTCTCGGCCGATTATCATTTTTTTGCCCAGACGGCCGCCGAAATACCAAACGTCGCAGGATGGCTCCCACACCAAAAGAGCCACCGCCAAAAGCTATTGCCGGGCCTCACCGGCCTCCGGCACCGCACGCGCAGGCACACCAACGCTGGGGCTCTGCGCCTGCCTAGCCTCCCAAAAATCCCAACGTTCCCGTTCTCGGCCGATTATCATTTTTTTGCCCAGACGGCCGCCGAAATACCAAACGTCGCAGGATGGCTCCCACACCAAAAGAGCCACCGCCAAAAGCTATTGCTGGGCCTCACCGGCCTCCGGCACCGCACGCGCAGGCACACCAACGCTGGGGCTCTGCGCCTGCCTAGCCTCCCAAAAATCCAAACGTTCCCGTTCTCGGCCGATTATCATTTTTTTGCCCAGACGGCCGCCGAAATACCAAACGTCGCAGGATGGCTCCCACACCAAAACAGCCACCGCCAAAAGCTATTGCCGGGCCTCACCGGCCTCCGGCACCGCACACGCAGGCACACCAACGCTGGGGCTCTGCGCCTGCCTAGCCTCCCAAAAATCCAAACGTTCCCGTTCTCGGCCGATTATCATTTTTTTGCCCAGACGGCCGCCGAAATACCAAATGTCGCAGGATGGCTCCCACACCAAAACAGCCACCGCCAAAAGCTATTGCCGGGCCTCACCGGCCTCCGGCACCGCACGCGCAGGCACACCAACGCTGGGGCTCTGCGCCTGCCTAGCCTCCCAAAAATCCAAACGTTCCCGTTCTCGGCCGATTATCATTTTTTTGCCCAGACGGCCGCCGAAATACCAAACGTCGCAGGATGGCTCCCACACCAAAAGAGCCACCGCCAAAAGCTATTGCCGGGCCTCACCGGCCTCCGGCACCGCACGCGCAGGCACACCAACGCTGGGGCTCTGCGCCTGCCTAGCCTCCCAAAAATCCAAATGTTCCCGTTCTCGGCCGATTATCATTTTTTTGCCCAGACGGCCGCCGAAATACCAAACGTCGCAGGATGGCTCCCACACCAAAAGAGCCACCGCCAAAAGCTATTGCCGGGCCTCACCAGCCTACGGCACCGCACGCGCAGGCACACCAACGCTGGGGCTCTGCGCCTGCCTAGCCTCCCAAAAATCCCAACGTTCCCGTTCTCGGCCGATTATCATTTTTTTGCCCAGACGGCCGCCGAAATACCAAACGTCGCAGGATGGCTCCCACACCAAAAGAGCCACCGCCAAAAGCTATTGCCGGGCCTCACCGGCCTCCGGCACCGCACGCGCAGGCACACCAACGCTGGGGCTCTGCGCCTGCCTAGCCTCCCAAAAATCCAAACGTTCCCATTCTCGGCCGATTATCATTTTTTTGCCCAGACGGCCGCCGAAATACCAAACGTCGCAGGATGGCTCCCACACCAAAACAGCCACCGCCAAAAGCTATTGCCGGGCCTCACTGGCCTCCGGCACCGCACGCGCAGGCACACCAACGCTGGGGCTCTGCGCCTGCCTAGCCTCCCAAAAATCCCAACGTTCCCATTCTCGGCCGATTATCATTTTTTTGCCCAGACGGCCGCCGAAATACCAAACGTCGCAGGATGGCTCCCACACCAAAACAGCCACCGCCAAAAGCTAGTGCCGGGCCTCACTGGCCTCCGGCACCGCACGCGCAGGCACACCAACGCTGGGGCTCTGCGCCTGCCTAGCCTCCCAAAAATCCAAACGTTCCCGTTCTCGGCCGATTATCATTTTTTTGCCCAGACGGCCGCCGAAATACCAAACGTCGCAGGATGGCTCCCACACCAAAAGAGCCACCGCCAAAAGCTATTGCCGGGCCTCACCGGCCTCCGGCACCGCACGCGCAGGCACACCAACGCTGGGGCTCTGCGCCTGCCTAGCCTCCCAAAAATCCAAACGTTCCCGTTCTCGGCCGATTATCATTTTTTTGCCCAGACGGCCGCCGAAATACCAAACGTCGCAGGATGGCTCCCACACCAATACAACCACCGCCAAAAGCTATTGCCGGGCCTCACCGGCCTCCGGCACCGCACGCGCAGGCACACCAACGCTGGGGCTCTGCGCCTGCCTAGCCTCCCAAAAATCCAAACGTTCCCGTTCTCGGCCGATTATCATTTTTTTGCCCAGACGGCCACCGAAATAGCAAACGTCGCAGGATGGCTCCCACACCAAAAGAGCCACCGCCAAAAGCTATTGCCGGGCCTCACCGGCCTCCGGCACCGCACGCGCAGGCACACCAACGCTGGGGCTCTGCGCCTGCCTATCCTCCCAAAAATCCAAACGTTCCCGTTCTCGGCCGATTATCATTTTTTTGCCCAGACGGCCGCCGAAATACCAAACGTCGCAGGATGGCTCCCACACCAAAAGAGCCACCGCCAAAAGCTATTGCTGGGCCTCACTGGCCTCCGGCACCGCACGCGCAGGCACACCAACGCTGGGGCTCTGCGCCTGCTTAGCCTCCCAAAAATCCAAACGTTCCCGTTCTCGGCCGATTATCATTTTTTTGCCCAGACGGCTGCCGAAATACCAAACGTCGCAGGATGGCTCCCACACCAAAAGAGCCACCGCCAAAAGCTATTGCCGGGCCTCACCGGCCTCCGGCACCGCACACGCAGGCACACCAACGCTGGGGCTCTGCGCCTGCCTAGCCTCCCAAAAATCCCAACGTTCCCGTTCTCGGCCGATTATCATTTTTTTGCCCAGGCGGCCGCCGAAATACCAAACGTCGCAGGATGGCTCCCACACCAAAACAGCCACCGCCAAAAGCTAGTGCCGGGCCTCACCGGCCTCCGGCACCGCACACGCAGGCACACCAACGCTGGGGCTCTGCGCCTGCCTAGCCTCCCAAAAATCCCAACGTTCCCATTCTCGGCCGATTATCATTTTTTTGCCCAGATGGCCGCCGAAATACCAAACGTCGCAGGATGGCTCCCACACCAAAAGAGCCACCGCCAAAAGCTAGTCCCGGGCCTCACCGGCCTCCGGCACCGCACGCGCAGGCACACCAACGCTGGGGCTCTGCGCCTGCCTAGCCTCCCAAAAATCCCAACGTTCCCATTCTCGGCCGATTATCATTTTTTTTGCCCAGACGGCCGCCGAAATACCAAACGTCGCAGGATGGCTCCCACACCAAAACAGCCACCGCCAAAAGCTATTGCCGGGCCTCACCGGCCTACGGCACCGCACATGCAGGCACACCAACGCTGGGGCTCTGCGCCTGCCTAGCCTCCCAAAAATCCAAATGTTCCCGTTCTCGGCCGATTATAATTTTTTTGCCCAGACGGCCGCCGAAATACCAAACGTCGCAGGATGGCTCCCACACCAAAAGAGCCACCGCCAAAAGCTATTGCCGGGCCTCACCGGCCTCCGGCACCGCACGCGCAGGCACACCAACGCTGGGGCTCTGCGCCTGCCTAGCCTCCCAAAAATCCCAACGTTCCCATTCTCGGCCGATTATCATTTTTTTGCCCAGACGGCCGCCGAAATACCAAACGTCGCAGGATGGCTCCCACACCAAAAGAGCCACCGCCAAAAGCTATTGCCGGGCCTCACTGGCCTCCGGGACCGCACGCGCAGGCACACCAACGCTGGGGCTCTGCGCCTGCCTAGCCTCCCAAAAATCCCAACGTTCCCGTTCTCGGCCGATTATCATTTTTTTGCCCAGACGGCCGCCGAAATACCAAACGTCGCAGGATGGCTCCCACACCAAAACAGCCACCGCCAAAAGCTATTGCCGGGCCTCACCGGCCTCCAGCACCGCACGCGCAGGCACACCAACGCTGGGGCTCTGCGCCTGCCTAGCCTCCCAAAAATCCAAACGTTCCCGTTCTCGGCCGATTATCATTTTTTTGCCCAGACGGCTGCCGAAATACCAAACGTCGCAGGATGGCTCCCACACCAAAACTGCCACCGCCAAAAGCTATTGCCGGGCCTCACCGGCCTCCGGCACCGCACGCGCAGGCACACCAACGCTGGGGCTCTGCGCCTGCCTAGCCTCCCAAAAATCCAAACGTTCCCGTTCTCGGCCGATTATCATTTTTTTGCCCAGACGGCCGCCGAAATACCAAACGTCGCAGGATGGCTCCCACACCAAAAGAGCCACCGCCAAAAGCTATTGCCGGGCCTCACCGGCCTCCGGCACCGCACGCGCAGGCACACCAACGCTGGGGCTCTGCGCCTGCCTAGCCTCCCAAAAATCCCAACGTTCCCATTCTCGGCCGATTATCATTTTTTTGCCCAGACGGCCGCCGAAATACCAAACGTCGCAGGATGGCTCCCACACCAAAAGAGCCACCGCCAAAAGCTATTGCCGGGCCTCACTGGCCTCCGGCACCGCACGCGCAGGCACACCAACGCTGGGGCTCTGCGCCTGCCTAGCCTCCCAAAAATCCCAACGTTCCCGTTCTCGGCCGATTATCATTTTTTTGCCCAGACGGCCGCCGAAATACCAAACGTCGCAGGATGGCTCCCACACCAAAAGAGCCACCGCCAAAAGCTAGTGCCGGGCCTCACCGGCCTCCGGCACCGCACACGCAGGCACACCAACGCTGGGGCTCTGCGCCTGCCTAGCCTCCCAAAAATCCAAACGTTCCCGTTCTCGGCCGATTATCATTTTTTTGCCCAGACGGCCGCCGAAATACCACACGTCGCAGGATGGCTCCCACACCAAAAGAGCCACCGCCAAAAGCTATTGCCGGGCCTCACCGGCCTCCGGCACCGCACGCGCAGGCACACCAACGCTGGGGCTCTGCGCCTGCCTAGCCTCCCAAAAATCCAAACGTTCCCGTTCTCGGCCGATTATCATTTTTTTGCCCAGACGGCCGCCGAAATACCAAACGTCGCAGGATGGCTCCCACACCAAAAGAGCCACCGCCAAAAGCTATTGCCGGGCCTCACCGGCCTCCGGCACCGCACGCGCAGGCACACCAACGCTGGGGCTCTGCGCCTGCCTAGCCTCCCAAAAATCCCAACGTTCCCGTTCTCGGCCGATTATCATTTTTTTGCCCAGACGGCCGCCGAAATAGCAAACGTCGCAGGATGGCTCCCACACCAAAACAGCCACCGCCAAAAGCTATTGCCGGGCCTCACTGGCCTCCGGCACCGCACGCGCAGGCACACCAACGCTGGGGCTCTGCGCCTGCCTAGCCTCCCAAAAATCCAAACGTTCCCATTCTCGGCCGATTATCATTTTTTTGCCCAGACGGCCGCCGAAATAGCAAACGTCGCAGGATGGCTCCCACACCAAAAGAGCCACCGCCAAAAGCTATTGCCGGGCCTCACCGGCCTCCGGCACCGCACGCGCAGGCACACCAACGCTGGGGCTCTGCGCCTGCCTAGCCTCCCAAAAATCCCAACGTTCCCGTTCTCGGCCGATTATCATTTTTTGCCCAGACGGCCGCCGAAATACCAAACGTCGCAGGATGGCTCCCACACCAAAAGAGCCACCGCCAAAAGCTATTGCCGGGCCTCACCGGCCTCCGGCACCGCACGCGCAGGCACACCAACGCTGGGGCTCTGCGCCTGCCTAGCCTCCCAAAAATCCAAACGTTCCCGCTCTCAGCCGATTATCATTTTTTTGCCCAGACGGCCGCCGAAATAGCAAACGTCGCAGGATGGCTCCCACACCAAAACAGCCACCGCCAAAAGCTATTGCCGGGCCTCACCGGCCTCCGGCACCGCACGCGCAGGCACACCAACGCTGGGGCTCTGCGCCTGCCTAGCCTCCCAAAAATCCAAACGTTCCCGTTCTCGGCCGATTATCATTTTTTTGCCCAGACGGCCGCCGAAATACCAAACGTCGCAGGATGGCTCCCACACCAAAACAGCCACCGCCAAAAGCTATTGCCGGGCCTCACCGGCCTCCGGCACCGCACGCGCAGGCACACCAACGCTGGGGCTCTGTGCCTGCCTAGCCTCCCAAAAATCCAAACGTTCCCGTTCTCGGCCGATTATCATTTTTTTGCCCAGACGGCCGCCGAAATACCAAACGTCGCAGGATGGCTCCCACACAAAAACTGCCACCACCAAAAGCTATTGCCGGGCCTCACCGGCCTCCGGCACCGCACGCGCAGGCACACCAACGCTGGGGCTCTGCGCCTGCCTAGCCTCCCAAAACTCCCAACGTTCCCGTTCTCGGCCGATTATCATTTTTTTGCCCAGACGGCCGCCGAAATACCAAACGTCGCAGGATGGCTCCCACACCAAAAGAGCCACCGCCAAAAGCTATTGCCGGGCCTCACCAGCCTCCGGCACCGCACGCGCAGGCACACCAACGCTGGGGCTCTGCGCCTGCCTAGCCTCCCAAAAGTCCCAACGTTCCCGTTCTCGGCCGATTATCATTTTTTTGCCCAGACGGCCGCCGAAATACCAAACGTCGCAGGATGGCTCCCACACCAAAAGAGCCACCGCCAAAAGCTATTGCTGGGCCTCACCGGCCTCGGGCACCGCACGCGCAGGCACACCAACGCTGGGGCTCTGTGCCTGCCTAGCCTCCCAAAAATCCAAACGTTCCCATTCTCGGCCGATTATCATTTTTTTGCCCAGACGGCCGCCGAAATAGCAAACGTCGCAGGATGGCTCCCACACCAAAAGAGCCACCACCAAAAGCTATTGCCGGGCCTCACTGGCCTCCGGCACCGCACGCGCAGGCACACCAACGCTGGGGCTCTGCGCCTGCCTAGCCTCCCAAAAATCCCAACGTTCCCATTCTCGGCCGATTATCATTTTTTTGCCCAGACGGCCGCCGAAATACCAAACGTCGCAGGATGGCTCCCACACCAAAAGAGCCACCGCCAAAAGCTATTGCCGGGCCTCACCGGCCTCCGGCACCGCACGCGCAGGCACACCAACGCTGGGGCTCTGCGCCTGCCTAGCCTCCCAAAAATCCAAACGTTCCCGTTCTCGGCCGATTATCATTTTTTTGCCCAGACGGCTGCCGAAATACCAAACGTCGCAGGATGGCTCCCACACCAAAACAGCCACCGCCAAAAGCTATTGCTGGGCCTCACCGGCCTCCGGCACCGCACGCGCAGGCACACCAACGCTGGGGCTCTGCGCCTGCCTAGCCTCCCAAAAATCCCAACGTTCCCGTTCTCGGCCGATTATCATTTTTTTGCCCAGACGGCCGCCGAAATACCAAACGTCGCAGGATGGCTCCCACACCAAAACAGCCACTGCCAAAAGCTATTGCCGGGCCTCACCGGCCTCCGGCACCGCACGCGCAGGCACACCAACGCTGGGGCTCTGCGCCTGCCTAGCCTCCCAAAAATCCAAACGTTCCCGTTCTCGGCCGATTATCATTTTTTTGCCCGCACAGTCGCCGAAATACCAAACGTCGCAGGATGGCTCCCACACCAAAAGAGCCACCACCAAAAGCTAGTGCCGGGCCTCACTGGCCTCCGGCACCGCACACGCAGGCACACCAACGCTGGGGCTCTGCGCCTGCCTAGCCTCCCAAAAATCCAAACGTTCCCGTTCTCGGCCGATTATCATTTTTTCGCCGAAACGGCCGCCGAAATACCAAACGTCGCAGGATGGCTCCCACACCAAAAGAGCCACCGCCAAAAGCTATTGCCGGGCCTCACCGGCCTCCGGCACCGCACGCGCAGGCACACCAACGCTGGGGCTCTGCACCTGCCTAGCCTCCCAAAAATCCAAACGTTCCTGTTCTCGGCCGATTATCATTTTTTTGCCCAGACGGCCGCCGAAATACCAAACGTCGCAGGATGGCTCCCACACAAAAACTGCCACCACCAAAAGCTATTGCCGGGCCTCACCGGCCTCCGGCACCGCACGCGCAGGCACACCAACGCTGGGGCTCTGCGCCTGCCTAGCCTCCCAAAACTCCCAACGTTCCCGTTCTCGGCCGATTATCATTTTTTTGCCCAGACGGCCGCCGAAATACCAAACGTCGCAGGATGGCTCCCACACCAAAAGAGCCACCGCCAAAAGCTATTGCCGGGCCTCACCGGCCTCCGGCACCGCACGCGCAGGCACACCAACGCTGGGGCTCTGCGCCTGCCTAGCCTCCCAAAAATCCCAACGTTCCCGTTCTCGGCCGATTATCATTTTTTTGCCCAGACGGCCGCCGAAATACCAAACGTCGCAGGATGGCTCCCACACCAATACAACCACCGCCAAAAGCTATTGCTGGGCCTCACCGGCCTCGGGCACCGCACGCGCAGGCACACCAACGCTGGGGCTCTGCGCCTGCCTAGCCTCCCAAAAATCCAAATGTTCCCGTTCTCGGCCGATTATCATTTTTTTGCCCAGACGGCCGCCGAAATACCAAACGTCGCAGGATGGCTCCCACACCAAAAGAGCCACCGCCAAAAGCTATTGCCGGGCCTCACCGGCCTCCGGCACCGCATGCGCAGGCACACCAACGCTGGGGCTCTGCGCCTGCCTAGCCTCCCAAAAATCCAAACGTTCCCGTTCTCGGCCGATTATCATTTTTTTGCCCAGACGGCCGCCGAAATACCAAACGTCGCAGGATGGCTCCCACACCAAAAGAGCCACCGCCAAAAGCTATTGCCGGGCCTCACCGGCCTCCGGCACCGCACGCGCAGGCACACCAACGCTGGGGCTCTGCGCCTGCCTAGCCTCCCAAAAATCCAAACGTTCCCATTCTCGGCCGATTATCATTTTTTTGCCCAGACGGCCGCCGAAATACCAAACGTCGCAGGATGGCTCCCACACCAAAAGAGCCACCACCAAAAGCTAGTGCCGGGCCTCACTGGCCTCCGGCACCGCACGCGCAGGCACACCAACGCTGGGGCTCTGCGCCTGCCTAGCCTCCCAAAAATCCCAACGTTCCCATTCTCGGCCGATTATCATTTTTTTGCCCAGACGGCCGCCGAAATACCAAACGTCGCAGGATGGCTCCCACACCAAAAGAGCCACCGCCAAAAGCTATTGCCGGGCCTCACCAGCCTCCGGCACCGCACGCGCAGGCACACCAACGCTGGGGCTCTGCGCCTGCCTAGCCTCCCAAAAATCCCAACGTTCCCGTTCTCGGCCGATTATCATTTTTTTGCCCAGACGGCTGCCGAAATACCAAACGTCGCAGGATGGCTCCCACACCAAAACAGCCACCGCCAAAAGCTATTGCTGGGCCTCACCGGCCTCCGGCACCGCACGCGCAGGCACACCAACGCTGGGGCTCTGCGCCTGCCTAGCCTCCCAAAAATCCCAACGTTCCCGTTCTCGGCCGATTATCATTTTTTCGCCGAAACGGCCGCCGAAATACCAAACGTCGCAGGATGGCTCCCACACCAAAAGAGCCACCGCCAAAAGCTAGTGCCGGGCCTCACCGGCCTCCGGCACCGCACGCGCAGGCACACCAACGCTGGGGCTCTGCGCCTGCCTAGCCTCCCAAAAATCCAAACGTTCCCATTCTCGGCCGATTATCATTTTTTTGCCCAGACGGCCGCCGAAATAGCAAACGTCGCAGGATGGCTCCCACACCAAAACAGCCACCGCCAAAAGCTATTGCCGGGCCTCACCGGCCTCCGGCACCGCACGCGCAGGCACACCAACGCTGGGGCTCTGCGCCTGCCTAGCCTCCCAAAAATCCCAACGTTCCCGTTCTCGGCCGATTATCATTTTTTTGCCCAGACGGCCGCCGAAATACCAAACGTCGCAGGATGGCTCCCACACCAAAACAGCCACCGCCAAAAGCTATTGCCGGGCCTCACCGGCCTCCAGCACCGCACGCGCAGGCACACCAACGCTGGGGCTCTGTGCCTGCCTAGCCTCCCAAAAATCCAAACGTTCCCGTTCTCGGCCGATTATCATTTTTTTGCCCAGACGGCCGCCGAAATAGCAAACGTCGCAGGATGGCTCCCACACAAAAACTGCCACCACCAAAAGCTATTGCCGGGCCTCACCGGCCTCCGGCACCGCACGCGCAGGCACACCAACGCTGGGGCTCTGCGCCTGCCTAGCCTCCCAAAAATCCCAACGTTCCCGTTCTCGGCCGATTATCATTTTTTTGCCCAGACGGCCGCCGAAATACCAAACGTCGCAGGATGGCTCCCACACCAAAAGAGCCACCGCCAAAAGCTATTGCTGGGCCTCACCGGCCTCCGGCACCGCACGCGCAGGCACACCAACGCTGGGGCTCTGCGCCTGCCTAGCCTCCCAAAAATCCAAACGTTCCCGTTCTTGGCCGATTATCATTTTTTTGCCCAGACGGCCGCCGAAATACCAAACGTCGCAGGATGGCTCCCACACCAAAACAGCCACCGCCAAAAGCTATTGCCGGGCCTCACCGGCCTCCGGCACCGCACACGCAGGCACACCAACGCTGGGGCTCTGCGCCTGCCTAGCCTCCCAAAAATCCAAACGTTCCCGTTCTCGGCCGATTATCATTTTTTTGCCCAGACGGCCGCCGAAATAGCAAACGTCGCAGGATGGCTCCCACACCAAAAGAGCCACCGCCAAAAGCTATTGCTGGGCCTCACCGGCCTCCGGCACCGCACGCGCAGGCACACCAACGCTGGGGCTCTGCGCCTGCCTAGCCTCCCAAAAATCCAAACGTTCCCATTCTGGGCCGATTATCATTTTTTTGCCCAGACGGCCGCCGAAATAGCAAACGTCGCAGGATGGCTCCCACACCAAAACAGCCACCGCCAAAAGCTATTGCCGGGCCTCACCGGCCTCCGGCACCGCACGCGCAGGCACACCAACGCTGGGGCTCTGCGCCTGCCTAGCCTCCCAAAAATCCCAACGTTCCCGTTCTCGGCCGATTATCATTTTTTTGCCCAGACGGCCGCCGAAATACCAAACGTCGCAGGATGGCTCCCACACCAAAACAGCCACCGCCAAAAGCTATTGCCGGGCCTCACCGGCCTCCAGCACCGCACGCGCAGGCACACCAACGCTGGGGCTCTGTGCCTGCCTAGCCTCCCAAAAATCCAAACGTTCCCGTTCTCGGCCGATTATCATTTTTTTGCCCAGACGGCCGCCGAAATAGCAAACGTCGCAGGATGGCTCCCACACAAAAACTGCCACCACCAAAAGCTATTGCCGGGCCTCACCGGCCTCCGGCACCGCACGCGCAGGCACACCAACGCTGGGGCTCTGCGCCTGCCTAGCCTCCCAAAAATCCCAACGTTCCCGTTCTCGGCCGATTATCATTTTTTTGCCCAGACGGCCGCCGAAATACCAAACGTCGCAGGATGGCTCCCACACCAAAAGAGCCACCGCCAAAAGCTATTGCTGGGCCTCACCGGCCTCCGGCACCGCACGCGCAGGCACACCAACGCTGGGGCTCTGCGCCTGCCTAGCCTCCCAAAAATCCAAACGTTCCCGTTCTCGGCCGATTATCATTTTTTTGCCCAGACGGCCGCCGAAATACCAAACGTCGCAGGATGGCTCCCACACCAAAACAGCCACCGCCAAAAGCTATTGCCGGGCCTCACCGGCCTCCGGCACCGCACACGCAGGCACACCAACGCTGGGGCTCTGCGCCTGCCTAGCCTCCCAAAAATCCAAACGTTCCCGTTCTCGGCCGATTATCATTTTTTTGCCCAGACGGCCGCCGAAATAGCAAACGTCGCAGGATGGCTCCCACACCAAAAGAGCCACCGCCAAAAGCTATTGCTGGGCCTCACCGGCCTCCGGCACCGCACGCGCAGGCACACCAACGCTGGGGCTCTGCGCCTGCCTAGCCTCCCAAAACTCCCAACGTTCCCGTTCTCGGCCGATTATCATTTTTTTGCCCAGACGGCCGCCGAAATAGCAAACGTCGCAGGATGGCTCCCACACCAAAAGAGCCACCGCCAAAAGCTATTGCCGGGCCTCACCGGCCTCGGGCACCGCACGCGCAGGCACACCAACGCTGGGGCTCTGCGCCTGCCTAGCCTCCCAAAAATCCCAACGTTCCCGTTCTCGGCCGATTATCATTTTTTTGCCCAGACGGCCGCCGAAATACCAAACGTCGCAGGATGGCTCCCACACCAAAAGAGCCACCGCCAAAAGCTAGTGCCGGGCCTCACCGGCCTCCGGCACCGCACGCGCAGGCACACCAACGCTGGGGCTCTGC
The DNA here is from genome assembly GCF_963921805.1 of Phalacrocorax carbo. NCBI lineage: Eukaryota > Metazoa > Chordata > Aves > Suliformes > Phalacrocoracidae > Phalacrocorax > Phalacrocorax carbo. The sequence continues at coordinate 175,010 of NC_087536.1, read as the reverse complement.
GCCTGCCTAGCCTCCCAAAAATCCAAATGTTCCCGTTCTCGGCCGATTATCATTTTTTTGCCCAGACGGCCGCCGAAATACCAAACGTCGCAGGATGGCTCCCACACCAAAAGAGCCACCGCCAAAAGCTATTGCCGGGCCTCACTGGCCTCCGGCACCGCACGCGCAGGCACACCAACGCTGGGGCTCTGCGCCTGCCTAGCCTCCCAAAAATCCAAATGTTCCCGTTCTCGGCCGATTATCATTTTTTTGCCCAGACGGCCGCCGAAATACCAAACGTCGCAGGATGGCTCCCACACCAAAAGAGCCACCGCCAAAAGCTATTGCCGGGCCTCACCGGCCTCCGGCACCGCACGCGCAGGCACACCAACGCTGGGGCTCTGCGCCTGCCTAGCCTCCCAAAAATCCCAACGTTCCCGTTCTCGGCCGATTATCATTTTTTTGCCCAGACGGCCGCCGAAATACCAAACGTCGCAGGATGGCTCCCACACCAAAAGAGCCACCGCCAAAAGCTATTGCCGGGCCTCACCGGCCTCCGGCACCGCACGCGCAGGCACACCAACGCTGGGGCTCTGCGCCTGCCTAGCCTCCCAAAAATCCAAACGTTCCCATTCTCGGCCGATTATCATTTTTTTGCCCAGACGGCCGCCGAAATAGCAAACGTCGCAGGATGGCTCCCACACCAAAAGAGCCACCACCAAAAGCTATTGCCGGGCCTCACTGGCCTCCGGCACCGCACACGCAGGCACACCAACGCTGGGGCTCTGCGCCTGCCTAGCCTCCCAAAAATCCCAACGTTCCCATTCTCGGCCGATTATCATTTTTTTGCCCAGACGGCCGCCGAAATACCAAACGTCGCAGGATGGCTCCCACACCAAAAGAGCCACCGCCAAAAGCTATTGCCGGGCCTCACCGGCCTCCGGCACCGCACGCGCAGGCACACCAACGCTGGGGCTCTGCGCCTGCCTAGCCTCCCAAAAATCCAAACGTTCCCGTTCTCGGCCGATTATCATTTTTTTGCCCAGACGGCCGCCGAAATACCAAACGTCGCAGGATGGCTCCCACACCAAAAGAGCCACCGCCAAAAGCTATTGCCGGGCCTCACCGGCCTCCGGCACCGCACGCGCAGGCACACCAACGCTGGGGCTCTGCACCTGCCTAGCCTCCCAAAAATCCAAACGTTCCCGTTCTCGGCCGATTATCATTTTTTTGCCCAGACGGCTGCCGAAATACCAAACGTCGCAGGATGGCTCCCACACCAAAACAGCCACCGCCAAAAGCTAGTGCCGGGCCTCACCGGCCTCCGGCACCGCACGCGCAGGCACACCAACGCTGGGGCTCTGCGCCTGCCTAGCCTCCCAAAAATCCAAACGTTCCCATTCTGGGCCGATTATCATTTTTTTGCCCAGACGGCCGCCGAAATAGCAAACGTCGCAGGATGGCTCCCACACCAAAAGAGCCACCGCCAAAAGCTATTGCCGGGCCTCACCGGCCTCCGGCACCGCACGCGCAGGCACACCAACGCTGGGGCTCTGCGCCTGCCTAGCCTCCCAAAAATCCAAATGTTCCCGTTCTCGGCCGATTATCATTTTTTTGCCCAGACGGCCGCCGAAATACCAAACGTCGCAGGATGGCTCCCACACCAAAACAGCCACCGCCAAAAGCTATTGCCGGGCCTCACCGGCCTCCGGCACCGCACGCGCAGGCACACCAACGCTGGGGCTCTGCGCCTGCCTAGCCTCCCAAAAATCCAAATGTTCCCGTTCTCGGCCGATTATCATTTTTTTGCCCAGACGGCCGCCGAAATACCAAACGTCGCAGGATGGCTCCCACACCAAAAGAGCCACCGCCAAAAGCTATTGCCGGGCCTCACCGGCCTCCGGCACCGCACGCGCAGGCACACCAACGCTGGGGCTCTGCGCCTGCCTAGCCTCCCAAAAATCCAAACGTTCCCGTTCTCGGCCGATTATCATTTTTTTGCCCAGACGGCCGCCGAAATACCAAACGTCGCAGGATGGCTCCCACACCAAAAGAGCCACCGCCAAAAGCTATTGCCGGGCCTCACCGGCCTCCGGCACCGCACGCGCAGGCACACCAACGCTGGGGCTCTGCGCCTGCCTAGCCTCCCAAAAATCCAAACGTTCCCATTCTCGGCCGATTATCATTTTTTTGCCCAGACGGCCGCCGAAATAGCAAACGTCGCAGGATGGCTCCCACACCAAAAGAGCCACCACCAAAAGCTATTGCCGGGCCTCACTGGCCTCCGGCACCGCACACGCAGGCACACCAACGCTGGGGCTCTGCGCCTGCCTAGCCTCCCAAAAATCCCAACGTTCCCATTCTCGGCCGATTATCATTTTTTTGCCCAGACGGCCGCCGAAATACCAAACGTCGCAGGATGGCTCCCACACCAAAAGAGCCACCGCCAAAAGCTATTGCCGGGCCTCACCGGCCTCCGGCACCGCACGCGCAGGCACACCAACGCTGGGGCTCTGCGCCTGCCTAGCCTCCCAAAAATCCAAACGTTCCCGTTCTCGGCCGATTATCATTTTTTTGCCCAGACGGCCGCCGAAATACCAAACGTCGCAGGATGGCTCCCACACCAAAAGAGCCACCGCCAAAAGCTATTGCCGGGCCTCACCGGCCTCCGGCACCGCACGCGCAGGCACACCAACGCTGGGGCTCTGCACCTGCCTAGCCTCCCAAAAATCCAAACGTTCCCGTTCTCGGCCGATTATCATTTTTTTGCCCAGACGGCCGCCGAAATACCAAACGTCGCAGGATGGCTCCCACACCAAAAGAGCCACCGCCAAAAGCTAGTGCCGGGCCTCACCGGCCTCCGGCACCGCACGCGCAGGCACACCAACGCTGGGGCTCTGCGCCTGCCTAGCCTCCCAAAAATCCAAACGTTCCCATTCTGGGCCGATTATCATTTTTTTGCCCAGACGGCCGCCGAAATACCAAACGTCGCAGGATGGCTCCCACACCAAAAGAGCCACCGCCAAAAGCTAGTGCCGGGCCTCACCGGCCTCCGGCACCGCACGCGCAGGCACACCAACGCTGGGGCTCTGCGCCTGCCTAGCCTCCCAAAAATCCCAACGTTCCCGTTCTCGGCCGATTATCATTTTTTTGCCCAGACGGCCGCCGAAATACCAAACGTCGCAGGATGGCTCCCACACCAAAACAGCCACCGCCAAAAGCTATTGCCGGGCCTCACCGGCCTCCGGCACCGCACGCGCAGGCACACCAACGCTGGGGCTCTGTGCCTGCCTAGCCTCCCAAAAATCCAAACGTTCCCGTTCTCGGCCGATTATCATTTTTTTGCCCAGACGGCCGCCGAAATACCAAACGTCGCAGGATGGCTCCCACACAAAAACTGCCACCACCAAAAGCTATTGCCGGGCCTCACCGGCCTCCGGCACCGCACGCGCAGGCACACCAACGCTGGGGCTCTGCGCCTGCCTAGCCTCCCAAAAATCCCAACGTTCCCGTTCTCGGCCGATTATCATTTTTTTGCCCAGACGGCCGCCGAAATAGCAAACGTCGCAGGATGGCTCCCACACCAAAAGAGCCACCGCCAAAAGCTATTGCTGGGCCTCACCGGCCTCCGGCACCGCACGCGCAGGCACACCAACGCTGGGGCTCTGCGCCTGCCTAGCCTCCCAAAAATCCAAACGTTCCCGTTCTCGGCCGATTATCATTTTTTTGCCCAGACGGCCGCCGAAATACCAAACGTCGCAGGATGGCTCCCACACCAAAAGAGCCACCGCCAAAAGCTATTGCCGGGCCTCACCGGCCTCCGGCACCGCACACGCAGGCACACCAACGCTGGGGCTCTGCGCCTGCCTAGCCTCCCAAAAATCCAAACGTTCCCGTTCTCGGCCGATTATCATTTTTTTGCCCAGACGGCCGCCGAAATACCAAACGTCGCAGGATGGTTCCCACACCAAAAGAGCCACCGCCAAAAGCTATTGCTGGGCCTCACCGGCCTCCGGCACCGCACGCGCAGGCACACCAACGCTGGGGCTCTGCGCCTGCCTAGCCTCCCAAAACTCCCAACGTTCCCGTTCTCGGCCGATTATCATTTTTTTGCCCAGACGGCCGCCGAAATAGCAAACGTCGCAGGATGGCTCCCACACCAAAACAGCCACCGCCAAAAGCTATTGCCGGGCCTCACCGGCCTCCGGCACCGCACGCGCAGGCACACCAACGCTGGGGCTCTGCGCCTGCCTAGCCTCCCAAAAATCCAAACGTTCCCGTTCTCGGCCGATTATCATTTTTTTGCCCAGACGGCCGCCGAAATACCAAACGTCGCAGGATGGCTCCCACACCAAAAGAGCCACCGCCAAAAGCTATTGCCGGGCCTCACCGGCCTCCGGCACCGCACGCGCAGGCACACCAACGCTGGGGCTCTGCGCCTGCCTAGCCTCCCAAAAATCCCAACGTTCCCGTTCTCGGCCGATTATCATTTTTTTGCCCAGACGGCCGCCGAAATACCAAACGTCGCAGGATGGCTCCCACACCAAAAGAGCCACCGCCAAAAGCTAGTGCCGGGCCTCACCGGCCTCCGGCACCGCACGCGCAGGCACACCAACGCTGGGGCTCTGCGCCTGCCTAGCCTCCCAAAAATCCAAATGTTCCCGTTCTCGGCCGATTATCATTTTTTTGCCCAGACGGCCGCCGAAATACCAAACGTCGCAGGATGGCTCCCACACCAAAACAGCCACCGCCAAAAGCTATTGCCGGGCCTCACTGGCCTCCGGCACCGCACACGCAGGCACACCAACGCTGGGGCTCTGCGCCTGCCTAGCCTCCCAAAAATCCCAACGTTCCCGTTCTCGGCCGATTATCATTTTTTTGCCCAGACGGCCGCCGAAATACCAAACGTCGCAGGATGGCTCCCACACCAAAAGAGCCACCGCCAAAAGCTATTGCCGGGCCTCACCGGCCTCCGGCACCGCACGCGCAGGCACACCAACGCTGGGGCTCTGCGCCTGCCTAGCCTCCCAAAAATCCAAACGTTCCCGTTCTCGGCCGATTATAATTTTTTTGCCCAGACGGCCGCCGAAATACCAAACGTCGCAGGATGGCTCCCACACCAAAAGAGCCACCGCCAAAAGCTATTGCCGGGCCTCACTGGCCTCCGGCACCGCACGCGCAGGCACACCAACGCTGGGGCTCTGCGCCTGCCTAGCCTCCCAAAAATCCAAACGTTCCCGTTCTCGGCCGATTATCATTTTTTCGCCGAGACGGCCGCCGAAATACCAAACGTCGCAGGATGGCTCCCACACCAAAAGAGCCACCGCCAAAAGCTATTGCCGGGCCTCACCGGCCTCCGGCACCACATGCGCAGGCACACCAACGCTGGGGCTCTGCGCCTGCCTAGCCTCCCAAAAATCCAAACGTTCCCGTTCTCGGCCGATTATAATTTTTTTGCCCAGACGGCCGCCGAAATACCAAACGTCGCAGGATGGCTCCCACACCAAAAGAGCCACCGCCAAAAGCTATTGCCGGGCCTCACCGGCCTCCGGCACCGCACACGCAGGCACACCAACGCTGGGGCTCTGCGCCTGCCTAGCCTCCCAAAAATCCAAACGTTCCCGTTCTCGGCCGATTATCATTTTTTTGCCCAGACGGCCGCCGAAATACCAAACGTCGCAGGATGGCTCCCACACCAAAAGAGCCACCGCCAAAAGCTATTGCTGGGCCTCACCGGCCTCCGGCACCGCACGCGCAGGCACACCAACGCTGGGGCTCTGCGCCTGCCTAGCCTCCCAAAACTCCCAACGTTCCCGTTCTCGGCCGATTATCATTTTTTTGCCCAGACGGCCGCCGAAATAGCAAACGTCGCAGGATGGCTCCCACACCAAAACAGCCACCGCCAAAAGCTATTGCCGGGCCTCACCGGCCTCCGGCACCGCACGCGCAGGCACACCAACGCTGGGGCTCTGCGCCTGCCTAGCCTCCCAAAAATCCAAACGTTCCCGTTCTCGGCCGATTATCATTTTTTTGCCCAGACGGCCGCCGAAATACCAAACGTCGCAGGATGGCTCCCACACCAAAAGAGCCACCGCCAAAAGCTATTGCCGGGCCTCACCGGCCTCCGGCACCGCACGCGCAGGCACACCAACGCTGGGGCTCTGCGCCTGCCTAGCCTCCCAAAAATCCCAACGTTCCCGTTCTCGGCCGATTATCATTTTTTTGCCCAGACGGCCGCCGAAATACCAAACGTCGCAGGATGGCTCCCACACCAAAAGAGCCACCGCCAAAAGCTAGTGCCGGGCCTCACCGGCCTCCGGCACCGCACGCGCAGGCACACCAACGCTGGGGCTCTGCGCCTGCCTAGCCTCCCAAAAATCCAAATGTTCCCGTTCTCGGCCGATTATCATTTTTTTGCCCAGACGGCCGCCGAAATACCAAACGTCGCAGGATGGCTCCCACACCAAAACAGCCACCGCCAAAAGCTATTGCCGGGCCTCACTGGCCTCCGGCACCGCACACGCAGGCACACCAACGCTGGGGCTCTGCGCCTGCCTAGCCTCCCAAAAATCCCAACGTTCCCGTTCTCGGCCGATTATCATTTTTTTGCCCAGACGGCCGCCGAAATACCAAACGTCGCAGGATGGCTCCCACACCAAAAGAGCCACCGCCAAAAGCTATTGCCGGGCCTCACCGGCCTCCGGCACCGCACGCGCAGGCACACCAACGCTGGGGCTCTGCGCCTGCCTAGCCTCCCAAAAATCCAAACGTTCCCGTTCTCGGCCGATTATAATTTTTTTGCCCAGACGGCCGCCGAAATACCAAACGTCGCAGGATGGCTCCCACACCAAAAGAGCCACCGCCAAAAGCTATTGCCGGGCCTCACTGGCCTCCGGCACCGCACGCGCAGGCACACCAACGCTGGGGCTCTGCGCCTGCCTAGCCTCCCAAAAATCCAAACGTTCCCGTTCTCGGCCGATTATCATTTTTTCGCCGAGACGGCCGCCGAAATACCAAACGTCGCAGGATGGCTCCCACACCAAAAGAGCCACCGCCAAAAGCTATTGCCGGGCCTCACCGGCCTCCGGCACCACATGCGCAGGCACACCAACGCTGGGGCTCTGCGCCTGCCTAGCCTCCCAAAAATCCAAACGTTCCCGTTCTCGGCCGATTATCATTTTTTTGCCCAGACGGCCGCCGAAATACCAAACGTCGCAGGATGGCTCCCACACCGAAAGAGCCACCGCCAAAAGCTATTGCCGGGCCTCAACGGCCTCCGGCACCGCACGCGCAGGCACACCAACGCTGGGGCTCTGTGCCTGCCTAGCCTCCCAAAAATCCAAACGTTCCCATTCTCGGCCGATTATCATTGTTTTGCCCAGACGGCCGCCGAAATACCAAACGTCGCAGGATGGCTCCCACACCAAAAGAGCCACCGCCAAAAGCTATTGCCGGGCCTCACCGGCCTCCGGCACCGCACGCGCAGGCACACCAACGCTGGGGCTCTGCGCCTGCCTAGCCTCCCAAAAATCCAAACGTTCCCATTCTCGGCCGATTATCATTTTTTTGCCCAGACGGCCGCCGAAATACCAAACGTCACAGGATGGCTCCCACACCAAAAGAGCCACCGCCAAAAGCTATTGCCGGGCCTCACCGGCCTCCGGCACCGCACGCGCAGGCACACCAACGCTGGGGCTCTGCGCCTGCCTAGCCTCCCAAAAATCCAAACGTTCCCATTCTCGGCCGATTATCATTTTTTTGCCCAGACGGCCGCCGAAATACCAAACGTCGCAGGATGGCTCCCACACCAAAACAGCCACCACCAAAAGCTATTGCCGGGCCTCACCGGCCTCCGGCACCGCACGCGCAGGCACACCAACGCTGGGGCTCTGCGCCTGCCTAGCCTCCCAAAAATCCAAACGTTCCCGTTCTCGGCCGATTATCATTTTTTCGCCGAAACGGCCGCCGAAATACCAAACTTCGCAGGATGGCTCCCACACCAAAAGAGCCACCGCCAAAAGCTATTGCCGGGCCTCACCGGCCTCCGGCACCACATGCGCAGGCACACCAACGCTGGGGCTCTGCGCCTGCCTAGCCTCCCAAAAATCCAAACGTTCCCGTTCTCGGCCGATTATAATTTTTTTGCCCAGACGGCCGCCGAAATACCAAACGTCGCAGGATGGCTCCCACACCAAAAGAGCCACCGCCAAAAGCTATTGCCGGGCCTCACTGGCCTCCGGCACCGCACGCGCAGGCACACCAACGCTGGGGCTCTGCGCCTGCCTAGCCTCCCAAAAATCCAAACGTTCCCGTTCTCGGCCGATTATCATTTTTCCGCCGAGACGGCCGCCGAAATACCAAACGTCGCAGGATGGCTCCCACACCAAAAGAGCCACCGCCAAAAGCTATTGCCGGGCCTCACCGGCCTCCGGCACCACATGCGCAGGCACACCAACGCTGGGGCTCTGCGCCTGCCTAGCCTCCCAAAAATCCAAACGTTCCCGTTCTCGGCCGATTATCATTTTTTCGCCGAGACGGCCGCCGAAATACCAAACGTCGCAGGATGGCTCCCACACCAAAAGAGCCACCGCCAAAAGCTATTGCCGGGCCTCACCGGCCTCCGGCACCGCACGCGCAGGCACACCAACGCTGGGGCTCTGCGCCTGCCTAGCCTCCCAAAAATCCAAACGTTCCCGTTCTCGGCCGATTATCATTTTTTCGCCGAGACGGCCGCCGAAATACCAAACGTCGCAGGATGGCTCCCACACCAAAAGAGCCACCGCCAAAAGCTATTGCCGGGCCTCACCGGCCTCCGGCACCACATGCGCAGGCACACCAACGCTGGGGCTCTGCGCCTGCCTAGCCTCCCAAAAATCCAAACGTTCCCGTTCTCGGCTGATTATCATTTTTTTGCCCAGACGGCCGCCGAAATACCAAACGTCGCAGGATGGCTCCCACACCAAAACAGCCACCGCCAAAAGCTATTGCCGGGCCTCAACGGCCTCCGGCACCGCACGCGCAGGCACACCAACGCTGGGGCTCTGTGCCTGCCTAGCCTCCCAAAAATCCAAACGTTCCCATTCTCGGCCGATTATCATTGTTTTGCCCAGACGGCCGCCGAAATACCAAACGTCGCAGGATGGCTCCCACACCAAAAGAGCCACCGCCAAAAGCTATTGCCGGGCCTCACCGGCCTCCGGCACCGCACGCGCAGGCACACCAACGCTGGGGCTCTGCGCCTGCCTAGCCTCCCAAAAATCCAAACGTTCCCATTCTCGGCCGATTATCATTTTTTTGCCCAGACGGCCGCCGAAATAGCAAACGTCGCAGGATGGCTCCCACACCAAAACAGCCACCGCCAAAAGCTATTGCCGGGCCTCACTGGCCTCCGGCACCGCACACGCAGGCACACCAACGCTGGGGCTCTGCGCCTGCCTAGCCTCCCAAAAATCCCAACGTTCCCGTTCTCGGCCGATTATCATTTTTTTGCCCAGACGGCCGCCGAAATACCAAACGTCGCAGGATGGCTCCCACACCAAAAGAGCCACCGCCAAAAGCTATTGCCGGGCCTCACCGGCCTCCGGCACCGCACGCGCAGGCACACCAACGCTGGGGCTCTGTGCCTGCCTAGCCTCCCAAAAATCCAAACGTTCCCGTTCTCGGCCGATTATCATTTTTTTGCCCAGACGGCCGCCGAAATACCAAACGTCGCAGGATGGCTCCCACACCAAAAGAGCCACCGCCAAAAGCTATTGCCGGGCCTCACCGGCCTCCGGCACCGCACGCGCAGGCACACCAACGCTGGGGCTCTGCGCCTGCCTAGCCTCCCAAAAATCCCAACGTTCCCGTTCTCGGCCGATTATCATTTTTTTGCCCAGACGGCCGCCGAAATACCAAACGTCGCAGGATGGCTCCCACACCAAAAGAGCCACCGCCAAAAGCTATTGCCGGGCCTCACCGGCCTCCGGCACCGCACATGCAGGCACACCAACGCTGGGGCTCTGCGCCTGCCTAGCCTCCCAAAAATCCAAACGTTCCCGTTCTCGGCCGATTATCATTTTTTTGCCCAGACGGCTGCCGAAATACCAAACGTCGCAGGATGGCTCCCACACCAAAAGAGCCACCGCCAAAAGCTATTGCCGGGCCTCACCGGCCTCCGGCACCGCACGCGCAGGCACACCAACGCTGGGGCTCTGCGCCTGCCTAGCCTCCCAAAAATCCAAACGTTCCCGTTCTCGGCCGATTATCATTTTTTTGCCCAGACGGCCGCCGAAATACCAAACGTCGCAGGATGGCTCCCACACCAAAAGAGCCACCGCCAAAAGCTATTGCCGGGCCTCACCGGCCTCCGGCACCGCACGCGCAGGCACACCAACGCTGGGGCTCTGCGCCTGCCTAGCCTCCCAAAAATCCAAACGTTCCCGTTCTCGGCCGATTATCATTTTTTTGCCCAGACGGCTGCCGAAATACCAAACGTCGCAGGATGGCTCCCACACCAAAAGAGCCACCGCCAAAAGCTATTGCCGGGCCTCACCGGCCTCCGGCACCGCACGCGCAGGCACACCAACGCTGGGGCTCTGCGCCTGCCTAGCCTCCCAAAAATCCCAACGTTCCCGTTCTCGGCCGATTATCATTTTTTTGCCCAGACGGCCGCCGAAATACCAAACGTCGCAGGATGGCTCCCACACCAAAAGAGCCACCGCCAAAAGCTATTGCTGGGCCTCACCGGCCTCCGGCACCGCACGCGCAGGCACACCAACGCTGGGGCTCTGCACCTGCCTAGCCTCCCAAAAATCCAAACGTTCCCATTCTCGGCCGATTATCATTTTTTCGCCGAGACGGCCGCCGAAATACCAAACGTCGCAGGATGGCTCCCACACCAAAAGAGCCACCGCCAAAAGCTATTGCCGGGCCTCACCGGCCTCCGGCACCGCACGCGCAGGCACACCAACGCTGGGGCTCTGCGCCTGCCTAGCCTCCCAAAAATCCAAACGTTCCCGTTCTCGGCCGATTATCATTTTTTTGCCCAGACGGCCGCCGAAATACCAAACGTCGCAGGATGGCTCCCACACCAAAAGAGCCACCGCCAAAAGCTATTGCCGGGCCTCACCGGCCTCCGGCACCGCACGCGCAGGCACACCAACGCTGGGGCTCTGTGCCTGCCTAGCCTCCCAAAAATCCAAACGTTCCCGTTCTCGGCCGATTACCATTGTTTTGCCCAGACGGCCGCCGAAATACCAAACGTCGCAGGATGGCTCCCACACCAAAACAGCCACCGCCAAAAGCTATTGCCGGGCCTCACCGGCCTCCGGCACCGCACGCGCAGGCACACCAACGCTGGGGCTCTGCGCCTGCCTAGCCTCCCAAAAATCCAAACGTTCCCATTCTCGGCCGATTATCATTGTTTTGCCCAGACGGCCGCCGAAATACCAAACGTCGCAGGATGGCTCCCACACCAAAAGAGCCACCACCAAAAGCTATTGCCGGGCCTCACCGGCCTCCGGCACCGCACGCGCAGGCACACCAACGCTGGGGCTCTGCGCCTGCCTAGCCTCCCAAAAATCCAAACGTTCCCGTTCTCGGCCGATTATCATTTTTTCGCCGAAACGGCCGCCGAAATACCAAACGTCGCAGGATGGCTCCCACACCAAAACAGCCACCGCCAAAAGCTATTGCCGGGCCTCAACGGCCTCCGGCACCACATGCGCAGGCACACCAACGCTGGGGCTCTGCGCCTGCCTAGCCTCCCAAAAATCCAAACGTTCCCGTTCTCGGCCGATTATAATTTTTTTGCCCAGACGGCCGCCGAAATACCAAACGTCGCAGGATGGCTCCCACACCAAAAGAGCCACCGCCAAAAGCTATTGCCGGGCCTCACTGGCCTCCGGCACCGCACGCGCAGGCACACCAACGCTGGGGCTCTGCGCCTGCCTAGCCTCCCAAAAATCCAAACGTTCCCGTTCTCGGCCGATTATCATTTTTTCGCCGAGACGGCCGCCGAAATACCAAACGTCGCAGGATGGCTCCCACACCAAAAGAGCCACCGCCAAAAGCTATTGCCGGGCCTCACCGGCCTCCGGCACCACATGCGCAGGCACACCAACGCTGGGGCTCTGCGCCTGCCTAGCCTCCCAAAAATCCAAACGTTCCCGTTCTCGGCCGATTATCATTTTTTTGCCCAGACGGCCGCCGAAATACCAAACGTCGCAGGATGGCTCCCACACCAAAAGAGCCACCGCCAAAAGCTATTGCCGGGCCTCAACGGCCTCCGGCACCGCACGCGCAGGCACACCAACGCTGGGGCTCTGTGCCTGCCTAGCCTCCCAAAAATCCAAACGTTCCCATTCTCGGCCGATTATCATTGTTTTGCCCAGACGGCCGCCGAAATACCAAACGTCGCAGGATGGCTCCCACACCAAAAGAGCCACCGCCAAAAGCTATTGCCGGGCCTCACCGGCCTCCGGCACCGCACGCGCAGGCACACCAACGCTGGGGCTCTGCGCCTGCCTAGCCTCCCAAAAATCCAAACGTTCCCATTCTCGGCCGATTATCATTTTTTTGCCCAGACGGCCGCCGAAATACCAAACGTCACAGGATGGCTCCCACACCAAAAGAGCCACCGCCAAAAGCTATTGCCGGGCCTCACCGGCCTCCGGCACCGCACGCGCAGGCACACCAACGCTGGGGCTCTGCGCCTGCCTAGCCTCCCAAAAATCCCAACGTTCCCATTCTCGGCCGATTATCATTGTTTTGCCCAGACGGCCGCCGAAATACCAAACGTCGCAGGATGGCTCCCACACCAAAACAGCCACCACCAAAAGCTATTGCCGGGCCTCACCGGCCTCCGGCACCGCACGCGCAGGCACACCAACGCTGGGGCTCTGCGCCTGCCTAGCCTCCCAAAAATCCAAACGTTCCCGTTCTCGGCCGATTATCATTTTTTCGCCGAAACGGCCGCCGAAATACCAAACTTCGCAGGATGGCTCCCACACCAAAAGAGCCACCGCCAAAAGCTATTGCCGGGCCTCACCGGCCTCCGGCACCACATGCGCAGGCACACCAACGCTGGGGCTCTGCGCCTGCCTAGCCTCCCAAAAATCCAAACGTTCCCGTTCTCGGCCGATTATAATTTTTTTGCCCAGACGGCCGCCGAAATACCAAACGTCGCAGGATGGCTCCCACACCAAAAGAGCCACCGCCAAAAGCTATTGCCGGGCCTCACTGGCCTCCGGCACCGCACGCGCAGGCACACCAACGCTGGGGCTCTGCGCCTGCCTAGCCTCCCAAAAATCCAAACGTTCCCGTTCTCGGCCGATTATCATTTTTCCGCCGAGACGGCCGCCGAAATACCAAACGTCGCAGGATGGCTCCCACACCAAAACAGCCACCGCCAAAAGCTATTGCCGGGCCTCACCGGCCTCCGGCACCACATGCGCAGGCACACCAACGCTGGGGCTCTGCGCCTGCCTAGCCTCCCAAAAATCCAAACGTTCCCGTTCTCGGCCGATTATCATTTTTTCGCCGAGACGGCCGCCGAAATACCAAACGTCGCAGGATGGCTCCCACACCAAAACAGCCACCGCCAAAAGCTATTGCCGGGCCTCACCGGCCTCCGGCACCGCACGCGCAGGCACACCAACGCTGGGGCTCTGCGCCTGCCTAGCCTCCCAAAAATCCAAACGTTCCCGTTCTCGGCCGATTATCATTTTTTCGCCGAGACGGCCGCCGAAATACCAAACGTCGCAGGATGGCTCCCACACCAAAAGAGCCACCGCCAAAAGCTATTGCCGGGCCTCACCGGCCTCCGGCACCACATGCGCAGGCACACCAACGCTGGGGCTCTGCGCCTGCCTAGCCTCCCAAAAATCCAAACGTTCCCGTTCTCGGCTGATTATCATTTTTTTGCCCAGACGGCCGCCGAAATACCAAACGTCGCAGGATGGCTCCCACACCAAAAGAGCCACCGCCAAAAGCTATTGCCGGGCCTCAACGGCCTCCGGCACCGCACGCGCAGGCACACCAACGCTGGGGCTCTGTGCCTGCCTAGCCTCCCAAAAATCCAAACGTTCCCATTCTCGGCCGATTATCATTGTTTTGCCCAGACGGCCGCCGAAATACCAAACGTCGCAGGATGGCTCCCACACCAAAAGAGCCACCGCCAAAAGCTATTGCCGGGCCTCACCGGCCTCCGGCACCGCACGCGCAGGCACACCAATGCTGGGGCTCTGCGCCTGCCTAGCCTCCCAAAAATCCAAACGTTCCCATTCTCGGCCGATTATCATTTTTTTGCCCAGACGGCCGCCGAAATACCAAACGTCACAGGATGGCTCCCACACCAAAAGAGCCACCGCCAAAAGCTATTGCCGGGCCTCACCGGCCTCCGGCACCGCACGCGCAGGCACACCAACGCTGGGGCTCTGCGCCTGCCTAGCCTCCCAAAAATCCCAACGTTCCCATTCTCGGCCGATTATCATTGTTTTGCCCAGACGGCCGCCGAAATACCAAACGTCGCAGGATGGCTCCCACACCAAAACAGCCACCACCAAAAGCTATTGCCGGGCCTCACCGGCCTCCGGCACCGCACGCGCAGGCACACCAACGCTGGGGCTCTGCGCCTGCCTAGCCTCCCAAAAATCCAAACGTTCCCGTTCTCGGCCGATTATCATTTTTTCGCCGAAACGGCCGCCGAAATACCAAACTTCGCAGGATGGCTCCCACACCAAAAGAGCCACCGCCAAAAGCTATTGCCGGGCCTCACCGGCCTCCGGCACCACATGCGCAGGCACACCAACGCTGGGGCTCTGCGCCTGCCTAGCCTCCCAAAAATCCAAACGTTCCCGTTCTCGGCCGATTATAATTTTTTTGCCCAGACGGCCGCCGAAATACCAAACGTCGCAGGATGGCTCCCACACCAAAAGAGCCACCGCCAAAAGCTATTGCCGGGCCTCACTGGCCTCCGGCACCGCACGCGCAGGCACACCAACGCTGGGGCTCTGCGCCTGCCTAGCATCCCAAAAATCCAAACGTTCCCGTTCTCGGCCGATTATCATTTTTTCGCCGAGACGGCCGCCGAAATACCAAACGTCGCAGGATGGCTCCCACACCAAAAGAGCCACCGCCAAAAGCTATTGCCGGGCCTCACCGGCCTCCGGCACCACATGCGCAGGCACACCAACGCTGGGGCTCTGCGCCTGCCTAGCCTCCCAAAAATCCCAACGTTCCCGTTCTCGGCCGATTATCATTTTTTCGCCGAGACGGCCGCCGAAATACCAAACGTCGCAGGATGGCTCCCACACCAAAACAGCCACCGCCAAAAGCTATTGCCGGGCCTCACCGGCCTCCGGCACCGCACGCGCAGGCACACCAACGCTGGGGCTCTGTGCCTGCCTAGCCTCCCAAAAATCCAAACGTTCCCATTCTCGGCCGATTATCATTTTTTTGCCCAGACGGCCGCCAAAATACCAAACGTCGCAGGATGGCTCCCACACCAAAAGAGCCACCGCCAAAAGCTATTGCCGGGCCTCACCGGCCTCCGGCACCGCACGCGCAGGCACACCAACGCTGGGGCTCTGCGCCTGCCTAGCCTCCCAAAAATCCAAACGTTCCCATTCTCGGCCGATTATCATTTTTTTGCCCAGACGGCCGCCGAAATACCAAACGTCACAGGATGGCTCCCACACCAAAACAGCCACTGCCAAAAGCTATTGCCGGGCCTCACCGGCCTCCGGCACCGCACGCGCAGGCACACCAACGCTGGGGCTCTGCGCCTGCCTAGCCTCCCAAAAATCCCAACGTTCCCGTTCTCGGCCGATTATCATTTTTCTGCCCAGACGGCCGCCGAAATACCAAACGTCGCAGGATGGCTCCCACACCAAAAGAGCCACCGCCAAAAACTATTGCCGGGCCTCACCGGCCTCCGGCACCGCACGCGCAGGCACACCAACGCTGGGGCTCTGCGCCTGCCTAGCCTCCCAAAAATCCAAACGTTCCCATTCTCGGCCGATTATCATTGTTTTGCCCAGACGGCCGCCGAAATACCAAACGTCGCAGGATGGCTCCCACACCAAAAGAGCCACCGCCAAAAGCTATTGCCGGGCCTCACTGGCCTCCGGCACCGCACGCGCAGGCACACCAACGCTGGGGCTCTGCGCCTGCCTAGCCTCCCAAAAATCCCAACGTTCCCGTTCTCGGCCGATTATCATTTTTTCGCCGAGACGGCCGCCGAAATACCAAACGTCGCAGGATGGCTCCCACACCAAAACAGCCACCGCCAAAAGCTATTGCCGGGCCTCACCGGCCTCCGGCACCGCACGCGCAGGCACACCAACGCTGGGGCTCTGCGCCTGCCTAGCCTCCCAAAAATCCAAACGTTCCCGTTCTCGGCCGATTATCATTTTTTTGCCCAGACGGCCGCCGAAATACCAAACATCACAGGATGGCTCCCACACCAAAACAGCCACCGCCAAAAGCTATTGCTGGGCCTCACCGGCCTCCGGCACCACACGCGCAGGCACACCAACGCTGGGGCTCTGCGCCTGCCTAGCCTCCCAAAAATCCCAACGTTCCCATTCTCGGCCGATTATCATTTTTTTGCCCAGATGGCCGCCGAAATACCAAACGTCGCAGGATGGCTCCCACACCAAAAGAGCCACCGCCAAAAGCTATTGCCGGGCCTCACCGGCCTCCGGCACCGCACGCGCAGGCACACCAACGCTGGGGCTCTGCGCCTGCCTAGCCTCCCAAAAATCCAAACGTTCCCATTCTCGGCCGATTATCATTTTTTTGCCGAGACGGCCGCCGAAATACCAAACGTCACAGGATGGCTCCCACACCAAAAGAGCCACCGCCAAAAGCTATTGCCGGGCCTCACCGGCCTCCGGCACCGCACGCGCAGGCACACCAACGCTGGGGCTCTGCGCCTGCCTAGCCTCCCAAAAATCCCAACGTTCCCGTTCTCGGCCGATTATCATTTTTTTGCCCAGACGGCCGCCGAAATACCAAACGTCGCAGGATGGCTCCCACACCAAAAGAGCCACCGCCAAAAACTATTGCCGGGCCTCACCGGCCTCCGGCACCGCACGCGCAGGCACACCAACGCTGGGGCTCTGCGCCTGCCTAGCCTCCCAAAAATCCAAACGTTCCCGTTCTCGGCCGATTATCATTTTTCTGCCCAGACGGCCGCCGAAATACCAAACGTCGCAGGATGGCTCCCACACCAAAAGAGCCACCGCCAAAAGCTATTGCCGGGCCTCACTGGCCTCCGGCACCGCACACGCAGGCACACCAACGCTGGGGCTCTGCGCCTGCCTAGCCTCCCAAAAATCCAAACGTTCCCGTTCTCGGCCGATTATCATTTTTTTGCCCAGACGGCCGCCGAAATACCAAACGTCGCAGGATGGCTCCCACACCAAAACAGCCACCGCCAAAAGCTAGTGCCGGGCCTCACCGGCCTCCGGCACCGCACGCGCAGGCACACCAACGCTGGGGCTCTGCGCCTGCCTAGCCTCCCAAAAATCCAAACGTTCCCGTTCTCGGCCGATTATCATTTTTTTGCCCAGACGGCCGCCGAAATACCAAACGTCGCAGGATGGCTCCCACACCAAAACAGCCACCGCCAAAAGCTATTGCCGGGCCTCACCGGCCTCCGGCACCACATGCGCAGGCACACCAACGCTGGGGCTCTGCGCCTGCCTAGCCTCCCAAAAATCCAAACGTTCCCGTTCTCGGCCGATTATCATTTTTTTGCCCAGACGGCCGCCGAAATACCAAACGTCGCAGGATGGCTCCCACACCAAAAGAGCCACCGCCAAAAGCTATTGCCGGGCCTCACTGGCCTCCGGCACCGCACGCGCAGGCACACCAACGCTGGGGCTCTGCGCCTGCCTAGCCTCCCAAAAATCCAAACGTTCCCGTTCTCGGCCGATTATCATTTTTCCGCCGAGACGGCCGCCGAAATACCAAACGTCGCAGGATGGCTCCCACACCAAAACAGCCACCGCCAAAAGCTATTGCCGGGCCTCACCGGCCTCCGGCACCACATGCGCAGGCACACCAACGCTGGGGCTCTGCGCCTGCCTAGCCTCCCAAAAATCCCAACGTTCCCGTTCTCGGCCGATTATCATTTTTTCGCCGAGACGGCCGCCGAAATACCAAACGTCGCAGGATGGCTCCCACACCAAAACAGCCACCGCCAAAAGCTATTGCCGGGCCTCACCGGCCTCCGGCACCGCACGCGCAGGCACACCAACGCTGGGGCTCTGTGCCTGCCTAGCCTCCCAAAAATCCAAACGTTCCCATTCTCGGCCGATTATCATTGTTTTGCCCAGACGGCCGCCGAAATACCAAACGTCGCAGGATGGCTCCCACACCAAAAGAGCCACCGCCAAAAGCTATTGCCGGGCCTCACCGGCCTCCGGCACCGCACGCGCAGGCACACCAACGCTGGGGCTCTGCGCCTGCCTAGCCTCCCAAAAATCCAAACGTTCCCATTCTCGGCCGATTATCATTTTTTTGCCCAGACGGCCGCCGAAATACCAAACGTCACAGGATGGCTCCCACACCAAAACAGCCACCGCCAAAAGCTATTGCCGGGCCTCACCGGCCTCCGGCACCGCACGCGCAGGCACACCAACGCTGGGGCTCTGCGCCTGCCTAGCCTCCCAAAAATCCCAACGTTCCCGTTCTCGGCCGATTATCATTTTTCTGCCCAGACGGCCGCCGAAATACCAAACGTCGCAGGATGGCTCCCACACCAAAAGAGCCACCGCCAAAAACTATTGCCGGGCCTCACCGGCCTCCGGCACCGCACGCGCAGGCACACCAACGCTGGGGCTCTGCGCCTGCCTAGCCTCCCAAAAATCCAAACGTTCCCATTCTCGGCCGATTATCATTTTTTTGCCCAGACGGCCGCCAAAATACCAAACGTCGCAGGATGGCTCCCACACCAAAAGAGCCACCGCCAAAAGCTATTGCCGGGCCTCACTGGCCTCCGGCACCGCACACGCAGGCACACCAACGCTGGGGCTCTGCGCCTGCCTAGCCTCCCAAAAATCCAAACGTTCCCGTTCTCGGCCGATTATCATTTTTTTGCCCAGACGGCCGCCGAAATACCAAACGTCGCAGGATGGCTCCCACACCAAAACAGCCACCGCCAAAAGCTAGTGCCGGGCCTCACCGGCCTCCGGCACCGCACGCGCAGGCACACCAACGCTGGGGCTCTGCGCCTGCCTAGCCTCCCAAAAATCCAAACGTTCCCGTTCTCGGCCGATTATCATTTTTTTGCCCAGACGGCCGCCGAAATACCAAACGTCGCAGGATGGCTCCCACACCAAAAGAGCCACCGCCAAAAGCTATTGCCGGGCCTCACCGGCCTCCGGCACCGCACGCGCAGGCACACCAACGCTGGGGCTCTGTGCCTGCCTAGCCTCCCAAAAATCCAAACGTTCCCATTCTCGGCCGATTATCATTGTTTTGCCCAGACGGCCGCCGAAATACCAAACGTCGCAGGATGGCTCCCACACCAAAACAGCCACCGCCAAAAGCTATTGCCGGGCCTCACTGGCCTCCGGCACCGCACGCGCAGGCACACCAACGCTGGGGCTCTGCGCCTGCCTAGCCTCCCAAAAATCCAAACGTTCCCGTTCTCGGCCGATTATCATTTTTTCGCCGAAACGGCCGCCGAAATACCAAACGTCGCAGGATGGCTCCCACACCAAAAGAGCCACCGCCAAAAGCTATTGCCGGGCCTCACCGGCCTCCGGCACCACATGCGCAGGCACACCAATGCTGGGGCTCTGCGCCTGCCTAGCCTCCCAAAAATCCAAACGTTCCCGTTCTCGGCCGATTATCATTTTTTTGCCCAGACGGCCGCCGAAATACCAAACGTCGCAGGATGGCTCCCACACCAAAAGAGCCACCGCCAAAAGCTATTGCCGGGCCTCACCGGCCTCCGGCACCACATGCGCAGGCACACCAACGCTGGGGCTCTGTGCCTGCCTAGCCTCCCAAAAATCCAAACGTTCCCGTTCTCGGCCGATTATCATTTTTTTGCCCAGACGGCCGCCGAAATACCAAACGTCGCAGGATGGTTCCCACACCAAAAGAGCCACCGCCAAAAGCTATTGCCGGGCCTCACCGGCCTCCGGCACCGCACGCGCAGGCACACCAACGCTGGGGCTCTGCGCCTGCCTAGCCTCCCAAAAATCCAAACGTTCCCGTTCTCGGCCGATTATCATTTTTTTGCCCAGACGGCCGCCGAAATACCAAACGTCGCAGGATGGCTCCCACACCAAAACAGCCACCGCCAAAAGCTATTGCCGGGCCTCACCGGCCTCCGGCACCGCACGCGCAGGCACACCAACGCTGGGGCTCTGCGCCTGCCTAGCCTCCCAAAAATCCCAACGTTCCCATTCTCGGCCGATTATCATTGTTTTGCCCAGACGGCCGCCGAAATACCAAACGTCGCAGGATGGCTCCCACACCAAAACAGCCACCGCCAAAAGCTAGTGCCGGGCCTCACCGGCCTCCGGCACCGCACGCGCAGGCACACCAACGCTGGGGCTCTGCGCCTGCCTAGCCTCCCAAAAATCCAAACGTTCCCGTTCTCGGCCGATTATCATTTTTTTGCCCAGACGGCCGCCGAAATACCAAACGTCGCAGGATGGCTCCCACACCAAAACAGCCACCGCCAAAAGCTATTGCCGGGCCTCACCGGCCTCCGGCACCGCACGCGCAGGCACACCAACGCTGGGGCTCTGTGCCTGCCTAGCCTCCCAAAAATCCAAACGTTCCCATTCTCGGCCGATTATCATTGTTTTGCCCAGACGGCCGCCGAAATACCAAACGTCGCAGGATGGCTCCCACACCAAAACAGCCACCGCCAAAAGCTATTGCCGGGCCTCACTGGCCTCCGGCACCGCACGCGCAGGCACACCAACGCTGGGGCTCTGCGCCTGCCTAGCCTCCCAAAAATCCCAACGTTCCCGTTCTCGGCCGATTATCATTTTTTCGCCGAAACGGCCGCCGAAATACCAAACGTCGCAGGATGGCTCCCACACCAAAAGAGCCACCGCCAAAAGCTATTGCCGGGCCTCACCGGCCTCCGGCACCACATGCGCAGGCACACCAATGCTGGGGCTCTGCGCCTGCCTAGCCTCCCAAAAATCCAAACGTTCCCGTTCTCGGCCGATTATCATTTTTTTGCCCAGACGGCCGCCGAAATACCAAACGTCGCAGGATGGCTCCCACACCAAAAGAGCCACCGCCAAAAGCTATTGCCGGGCCTCACTGGCCTCCGGCACCGCACACGCAGGCACACCAACGCTGGGGCTCTGCGCCTGCCTAGCCTCCCAAAAATCCAAACGTTCCCGTTCTCGGCCGATTATCATTTTTTTGCCCAGACGGCCGCCGAAATACCAAACGTCGCAGGATGGCTCCCACACCAAAACAGCCACCGCCAAAAGCTAGTGCCGGGCCTCACCGGCCTCCGGCACCGCACGCGCAGGCACACCAACGCTGGGGCTCTGCGCCTGCCTAGCCTCCCAAAAATCCAAACGTTCCCGTTCTCGGCCGATTATCATTTTTTTGCCCAGACGGCCGCCGAAATACCAAACGTCGCAGGATGGCTCCCACACCAAAACAGCCACCGCCAAAAGCTATTGCCGGGCCTCACCGGCCTCCGGCACCGCACGCGCAGGCACACCAACGCTGGGGCTCTGTGCCTGCCTAGCCTCCCAAAAATCCAAACGTTCCCATTCTCGGCCGATTATCATTGTTTTGCCCAGACGGCCGCCGAAATACCAAACGTCGCAGGATGGCTCCCACACCAAAACAGCCACCGCCAAAAGCTATTGCCGGGCCTCACTGGCCTCCGGCACCGCACGCGCAGGCACACCAACGCTGGGGCTCTGCGCCTGCCTAGCCTCCCAAAAATCCAAACGTTCCCGTTCTCGGCCGATTATCATTTTTTCGCCGAAACGGCCGCCGAAATACCAAACGTCGCAGGATGGCTCCCACACCAAAAGAGCCACCGCCAAAAGCTATTGCCGGGCCTCACCGGCCTCCGGCACCACATGCGCAGGCACACCAATGCTGGGGCTCTGCGCCTGCCTAGCCTCCCAAAAATCCAAACGTTCCCGTTCTCGGCCGATTATCATTTTTTTGCCCAGACGGCCGCCGAAATACCAAACGTCGCAGGATGGCTCCCACACCAAAAGAGCCACCGCCAAAAGCTATTGCCGGGCCTCACCGGCCTCCGGCACCACATGCGCAGGCACACCAACGCTGGGGCTCTGCGCCTGCCTAGCCTCCCAAAAATCCAAACGTTCCCGTTCTCGGCCGATTATCATTTTTTTGCCCAGACGGCCGCCGAAATACCAAACGTCGCAGGATGGTTCCCACACCAAAAGAGCCACCGCCAAAAGCTATTGCCGGGCCTCACCGGCCTCCGGCACCGCACGCGCAGGCACACCAACGCTGGGGCTCTGCGCCTGCCTAGCCTCCCAAAAATCCAAACGTTCCCGTTCTCGGCCGATTATCATTTTTTTGCCCAGACGGCCGCCGAAATACCAAACGTCGCAGGATGGCTCCCACACCAAAACAGCCACCGCCAAAAGCTATTGCCGGGCCTCACCGGCCTCCGGCACCGCACGCGCAGGCACACCAACGCTGGGGCTCTGCGCCTGCCTAGCCTCCCAAAAATCCAAACGTTCCCATTCTCGGCCGATTATCATTGTTTTGCCCAGACGGCCGCCGAAATACCAAACGTCGCAGGATGGCTCCCACACCAAAACAGCCACCGCCAAAAGCTAGTGCCGGGCCTCACCGGCCTCCGGCACCGCACGCGCAGGCACACCAACGCTGGGGCTCTGCGCCTGCCTAGCCTCCCAAAAATCCAAACGTTCCCGTTCTCGGCCGATTATCATTTTTTTGCCCAGACGGCCGCCGAAATACCAAACGTCGCAGGATGGCTCCCACACCAAAACAGCCACCGCCAAAAGCTATTGCCGGGCCTCACCGGCCTCCGGCACCGCACGCGCAGGCACACCAACGCTGGGGCTCTGTGCCTGCCTAGCCTCCCAAAAATCCAAACGTTCCCATTCTCGGCCGATTATCATTGTTTTGCCCAGACGGCCGCCGAAATACCAAACGTCGCAGGATGGCTCCCACACCAAAACAGCCACCGCCAAAAGCTATTGCCGGGCCTCACTGGCCTCCGGCACCGCACGCGCAGGCACACCAACGCTGGGGCTCTGCGCCTGCCTAGCCTCCCAAAAATCCAAACGTTCCCGTTCTCGGCCGATTATCATTTTTTCGCCGAAACGGCCGCCGAAATACCAAACGTCGCAGGATGGCTCCCACACCAAAAGAGCCACCGCCAAAAGCTATTGCCGGGCCTCACCGGCCTCCGGCACCACATGCGCAGGCACACCAATGCTGGGGCTCTGCGCCTGCCTAGCCTCCCAAAAATCCAAACGTTCCCGTTCTCGGCCGATTATCATTTTTTTGCCCAGACGGCCGCCGAAATACCAAACGTCGCAGGATGGCTCCCACACCAAAAGAGCCACCGCCAAAAGCTATTGCCGGGCCTCACCGGCCTCCGGCACCACATGCGCAGGCACACCAACGCTGGGGCTCTGCGCCTGCCTAGCCTCCCAAAAATCCAAACGTTCCCATTCTCGGCCGATTATCATTTTTTTGCCGAGACGGCCGCCGAAATACCAAACGTCGCAGGATGGTTCCCACACCAAAAGAGCCACCGCCAAAAGCTATTGCCGGGCCTCACCGGCCTCCGGCACCGCACGCGCAGGCACACCAACGCTGGGGCTCTGCGCCTGCCTAGCCTCCCAAAAATCCAAACGTTCCCGTTCTCGGCCGATTATCATTTTTTTGCCCAGACGGCCGCAGAAATACCAAACGTCGCAGGATGGCTCCCACACCAAAACAGCCACCGCCAAAAGCTATTGCCGGGCCTCACCGGCCTCCGGCACCGCACGCGCAGGCACACCAACGCTGGGGCTCTGCGCCTGCCTAGCCTCCCAAAAATCCAAACGTTCCCATTCTCGGCCGATTATCATTGTTTTGCCCAGACGGCCGCCGAAATACCAAACGTCGCAGGATGGCTCCCACACCAAAACAGCCACCGCCAAAAGCTATTGCCGGGCCTCACTGGCCTCCGGCACCGCACGCGCAGGCACACCAACGCTGGGGCTCTGCGCCTGCCTAGCCTCCCAAAAATCCAAACGTTCCCGTTCTCGGCCGATTATCATTTTTTTGCCCAGACGGCCGCCGAAATACCAAACGTCACAGGATGGCTCCCACACCAAAAGAGCCACCGCCAAAAGCTATTGCAGGGCCTCACCGGCCTCCGGCACCGCACGCGCAGGCACACCAACGCTGGGGCTCTGCGCCTGCCTAGCCTCCCAAAAATCCAAACGTTCCCATTCTTGGACGATTATCATTTTTTTGCCCAGACGGCCGCCGAAATACCAAACGTCACAGGATGGCTCCCACACCAAAACAGCCACCGCCAAAAACTATTGCCGGGCCTCACCGGCCTCCGGCACCGCACGCGCAGGCACACCAACGCTGGGGCTCTGCGCCTGCCTAGCCTCCCAAAAATCCCAACGTTCCCGTTCTCGGCCGATTATCATTTTTTTGCCCAGACGGCCGCCGAAATACCAAACGTCGCAGGATGGCTCCCACACCAAAAGAGCCACCGCCAAAAGCTATTGCCGGGCCTCACTGGCCTCCGGCACCGCACACGCAGGCACACCAACGCTGGGGCTCTGCGCCTGCCTAGCCTCCCAAAAATCCAAACGTTCCCATTCTCGGCCGATTATCATTTTTTTGCCCAGACGGCCGCCGAAATACCAAACGTCGCAGGATGGCTCCCACACCAAAAGAGCCACCGCCAAAAGCTATTGCCGGGCCTCACCGGCCTCCGGCACCGCACGCGCAGGCACACCAACGCTGGGGCTCTGCGCCTGCCTAGCCTCCCAAAAATCCAAACGTTCCCGTTCTCGGCCGATTATCATTTTTTTTCCCAGACGGCCGCCGAAATACCAAACGTCGCAGGATGGCTCCCACACCAAAAGAGCCACCGCCAAAAGCTATTGCCGGGCCTCACCGGCCTCCGGCACCGCACGCGCAGGCACACCAACGCTGGGGCTCTGCGCCTGCCTAGCCTCCCAAAAATCCAAACGTTCCCGTTCTCGGCCGATTATCATTTTTTTGCCCAGACGGCCGCCGAAATACCAAACGTCGCAGGATGGCTCCCACACCAAAAGAGCCACCGCCAAAAGCTATTGCCGGGCCTCACCGGCCTCCGGCACCGCACGCGCAGGCACACCAACGCTGGGGCTCTGCGCCTGCCTAGCCTCCCAAAAATCCCAACGTTCCCGTTCTCGGCCGATTATCATTTTTTTGCCCAGACGGCCGCCGAAATACCAAACGTCGCAGGATGGCTCCCACACCAAAACAGCCACCACCAAAAGCTATTGCCGGGCCTCACCGGCCTCTGGCACCGCACATGCAGGCACACCAACGCTGGGGCTCTGCGCCTGCCTAGCCTCCCAAAAATCCCAACGTTCCCATTCTCGGCCGATTATCATTTTTTTGCCCAGACGGCCGCCGAAATACCAAACGTCGCAGGATGGCTCCCACACCAAAAGAGCCACCGCCAAAAGCTATTGCCGGGCCTCAACGGCCTCCGGCACCGCATGCGCAGGCACACCAACGCTGGGGCTCTGCGCCTGCCTAGCCTCCCAAAAATCCCAACGTTCCCATTCTCGGCCGATTATCATTTTTTTGCCCAGACGGCCGCCGAAATACCAAACGTCGCAGGATGGCTCCCACACCAAAAGAGCCACCGCCAAAAGCTATTGCCGGGCCTCACCGGCCTCCGGCACCGCACGCGCAGGCACACCAACGCTGGGGCTCTGTGCCTGCCTAGCCTCCCAAAAATCCCAACGTTCCCGTTCTCGGCCGATTATCATTTTTTTGCCCAGACGGCCGCCGAAATACCAAACATCACAGGATGGCTCCCACACCAAAACAGCCACCGCCAAAAGCTATTGCCGGGCCTCACCGGCCTCCGGCACCACACGCGCAGGCACACCAACGCTGGGGCTCTGCGCCTGCCTAGCCTCCCAAAAATCCAAACGTTCCCATTCTCGGCCGATTATCATTTTTTTGCCCAGATGGCCGCCGAAATACCAAACGTCGCAGGATGGCTCCCACACCAAAAGAGCCACCGCCAAAAGCTATTGCCGGGCCTCACCGGCCTACGGCACCGCACATGCAGGCACACCAACGCTGGGGCTCTGCGCCTGCCTAGCCTCCCAAAAATCCAAACGTTCCCATTCTGGGCCGATTATCATTTTTTTGCCCAGACGGCCGCCGAAATACCAAACGTCGCAGGATGGCTCCCACACCAAAAGAGCCACCGCCAAAAGCTATTGCCGGGCCTCACCGGCCTCTGGCACCGCACACGCAGGCACACCAACGCTGGGGCTCTGCGCCTGCCTAGCCTCCCAAAAATCCAAACATTCCCATTCTCGGCCGATTATCATTTTTTTGCCCAGACGGCCGCCGAAATACCAAACGTCGCAGGATGGCTCCCACACCAAAACAGCCACCACCAAAAGCTATTGCCGGGCCTCACTGGCCTCCGGCACCGCACACGCAGGCACACCAACGCTGGGGCTCTGCGCCTGCCTAGCCTCCCAAAAATCCCAACGTTCCCATTCTCGGCCGATTATCATTTTTTTGCCCAGACGGCCGCCGAAATACCAAACGTCGCAGGATGGCTCCCACACCAAAAGAGCCACCGCCAAAAGCTATTGCCGGGCCTCACCGGCCTCTGGCACCGCACACGCAGGCACACCAACGCTGGGGCTCTGCGCCTGCCTAGCCTCCCAAAAATCCCAATGTTCCCGTTCTCGGCCGATTATCATTTTTTTGCCCAGACGGCCGCCGAAATACCAAACGTCGCAGGATGGCTCCCACACCAAAACAGCCACCGCCAAAAGCTATTGCCGGGCCTCACCGGCCTCCGGCACCGCACGCGCAGGCACACCAACGCTGGGGCTCTGCGCCTGCCTAGCCTCCCAAAAATCCAAACGTTCCCGTTCTCGGCCGATTATCATTTTTTTGCCCAGACGGCCGCCGAAATACCAAACGTCGCAGGATGGCTCCCACACCAAAAGAGCCACCGCCAAAAGCTATTGCCGGGCCTCACCGGCCTCCGGCACCGCACGCGCAGGCACACCAACGCTGGGGCTCTGCGCCTGCCTAGCCTCCCAAAAATCCAAACGTTCCCGTTCTCGGCCGATTATCATTTTTTTGCCCAGACGGCCGCCGAAATACCAAACGTCGCAGGATGGCTCCCACACCAAAAGAGCCACCGCCAAAAGCTATTGCCGGGCCTCACCGGCCTCCGGCACCGCACGCGCAGGCACACCAACGCTGGGGCTCTGCGCCTGCCTAGCCTCCCAAAAATCCCAACGTTCCCATTCTCGGCCGATTATCATTTTTTTGCCCAGACGGCCGCCGAAATACCAAACGTCGCAGGATGGCTCCCACACCAAAACAGCCACCACCAAAAGCTATTGCCGGGCCTCACCGGCCTCCGGCACCGCACATGCAGGCACACCAACGCTGGGGCTCTGCGCCTGCCTAGCCTCCCAAAAATCCAAACGTTCCCGTTCTCGGCCGATTATCATTTTTTTGCCCAGACGGCCGCCGAAATACCAAACATCACAGGATGGCTCCCACACCAAAACAGCCACCGCCAAAAGCTATTGCCGGGCCTCACCGGCCTCCGGCACCACACGCGCAGGCACACCAACGCTGGGGCTCTGCGCCTGCCTAGCCTCCCAAAAATCCAAACGTTCCCATTCTCGGCCGATTATCATTTTTTTGCCCAGATGGCCGCCGAAATACCAAACGTCGCAGGATGGCTCCCACACCAAAAGAGCCACCGCCAAAAGCTATTGCCGGGCCTCACCGGCCTACGGCACCGCACATGCAGGCACAACAACGCTGGGGCTCTGCGCCTGCCTAGCCTCCCAAAAATCCAAACGTTCCCATTCTCGGCCGATTATCATTTTTTTGCCCAGACGGCCGCCGAAATACCAAACGTCGCAGGATGGCTCCCACACCAAAAGAGCCACCGCCAAAAGCTATTGCCGGGCCTCACCGGCCTCCGGCACCGCACACGCAGGCACACCAACGCTGGGGCTCTGCGCCTGCCTAGCCTCCCAAAAATCCAAACGTTCCCATTCTCGGCCGATTATCATTTTTTTGCCCAGACGGCCGCTGAAATACCAAACGTCGCAGGATGGCTCCCACACCAAAACAGCCACCGCCAAAAGCTATTGCTGGGCCTCAACGGCCTCTGGCACCGCACACGCAGGCACACCAACGCTGGGGCTCTGCGCCTGCCTAGCCTCCCAAAAATCCAAATGTTCCCGTTCTCGGCCGATTATCATTTTTTTGCCCAGACGGCCGCCGAAATACCAAACGTCGCAGGATGGCTCCCACACCAAAACAGCCACCGCCAAAAGCTATTGCCGGGCCTCACCGGCCTCCGGCACCGCACGCGCAGGCACACCAACGCTGGGGCTCTGCGCCTGCCTAGCCTCCCAAAAATCCAAACGTTCCCGTTCTCGGCCGATTATCATTTTTTTGCCCAGACGGCCGCCGAAATACCAAACGTCGCAGGATGGCTCCCACACCAAAACAGCCACCGCCAAAAGCTATTGCCGGGCCTCACCGGCCTACGGCACCGCACGCGCAGGCACACCAACGCTGGGGATCTGCGCCTGCCTAGCCTCCCAAAAATCCCAACGTTCCCATTCTCGGCCGATTATCATTTTTTTGCCCAGACGGCCGCCGAAATACCAAACGTCACAGGATGGCTCCCACACCAAAAGAGCCACCGCCAAAAGCTATTGCTGGGCCTCACCGGCCTCCGGCACCGCACACGCAGGCACACCAACGCTGGGGCTCTGCGCCTGCCTAGCCTCCCAAAAATCCAAACGTTCCCATTCTCGGCCGATTATCATTGTTTTGCCCAGACGGCCGCCGAAATACCAAACGTCGCAGGATGGCTCCCACACCAAAACAGCCACCGCCAAAAGCTATTGCTGGGCCTCAGCGGCCTCTGGCACCGCACACGCAGGCACACCAACGCTGGGGCTCTGCGCCTGCCTAGCCTTCCAAAACTCCCAACGTTCCCATTCTCGGCCGATTATCATTTTTTTGCCCAGACAGCCGCCGAAATACCAAACGTCGCAGGATGGCTCCCACACCAAAAGAGCCACCGCCAAAAGCTATTGCCGGGCCTCACCGGCCTCCAGCACCGCACGCGCAGGCACACCAACGCTGGGGCTCTGCGCCTGCCTAGCCTCCCAAAAATCCAAACGTTCCCGTTCTCGGCCGATTATCATTTTTTTGCCCAGACGGCCGCCGAAATACCAAACGTCGCAGGATGGCTCCCACACCAAAACAGCCACCGCCAAAAGCTATTGCCGGGCCTCACCAGCCTACGGCACCGCACATGCAGGCACAACAACGCTGGGGCTCTGCGCCTGCCTAGCCTCCCAAAAATCCCAACGTTCCCGTTCTCGGCCGATTATCATTTTTTTGTCCAGACGGCCGCAGAAATACCAAACGTCGCAGGATGGCTCCCACACCAAAAGAGCCACCGCCAAAAGCTATTGCCGGGCCTCACCGGCCTCTGGCACCGCACACGCAGGCACACCAACGCTGGGGCTCTGCGCCTGCCTAGCCTCCCAAAAATCCAAACGTTCCCATTCTCGGCCGATTATCATTTTTTTGCCCAGACGGCCGCCGAAATACCAAACGTCGCAGGATGGCTCCCACACCGAAACAGCCACCGCCAAAAGCTATTGCCGGGCCTCAACGGCCTCCGGCACCGCACGCGCAGGCACACCAACGCTGGGGCTCTGCGCCTGCCTAGCCTCCCAAAAATCCAAACGTTCCCGTTCTTGGCCGATTATCATTTTTTTGCCCAGACGGCCGCAGAAATACCAAACGTCGCAGGATGGTTCCCACACCAAAACAGCCACCGCCAAAAGCTATTGCCGGGCCTCACTGGCCTCCGGCACCGCACGCGCAGGCACACCAACGCTGGGGCTCTGCGCCTGCCTAGCCTCCCAAAAATCCCAACGTTCCCATTCTCGGCCGATTATCATTTTTTTGCCCAGACGGCCGCCGAAATACCAAACGTCGCAGGATGGTTCCCACACCAAAACAGCCACCGCCAAAAGCTATTGCCGGGCCTCACCAGCCTACGGCACCGCACATGCAGGCACAACAACGCTGGGGCTCTGCGCCTGCCTAGCCTCCCAAAAATCCCAACGTTCCCATTCTCGGCCGATTATCATTTTTTTGTCCAGACGGCCGCCGAAATACCAAACGTCGCAGGATGGCTCCCACACCAAAAGAGCCACCGCCAAAAGCTATTGCCGGGCCTCACCGGCCTCCGGCACCGCACACGCAGGCACACCAACGCTGGGGCTCTGCGCCTGCCTAGCCTCCCAAAAATCCAAACGTTCCCATTCTCGGCCGATTATCATTTTTTTGCCCAGACGGCCGCCGAAATACCAAACGTCGCAGGATGGCTCCCACACCAAAAGAGCCACCGCCAAAAGCTATTGCTGGGCCTCACCGGCCTCCGGCACCGCACATGCAGGCACACCAACGCTGGGGCTCTGCGCCTGCCTAGCCTCCCAAAAATCCAATTGCCGGGCCTCACCGGCCTCCGGCACCGCACGCGCAGGCACACCAACGCTGGGGCTCTGCGCCTGCCTAGCCTCCCAAAAATCCAAACGTTCCCGTTCTCGGCTGATTATCATTTTTTTTGCCCAGACGGCCGCCGAAATACCAAACGTCGCAGGATGGCTCCCACACCAAAACAGCCACCGCCAAAAGCTATTGCCGGGCCTCACCGGCCTCCGGCACCGCACGCGCAGGCACACCAACGCTGGGGCTCTGCGCCTGCCTAGCCTCCCAAAAATCCAAACGTTCCCGTTCTCGGCCGATTATCATTTTTTTGCCCAGACGGCCGCCGAAATACCAAACGTCGCAGGATGGCTCCCACACCAAAAGAGCCACCGCCAAAAGCTATTGCCGGGCCTCACTGGCCTCCGGCACCGCACGCGCAGGCACACCAACGCTGGGGCTCTGCGCCTGCCTAGCCTCCCAAAAATCCAAACGTTCCCGTTCTCGGCCGATTATCATTTTTTTGCCCAGACGGCCGCCGAAATACCAAACGTCACAGGATGGCTCCCACACCAAAACAGCCACCGCCAAAAGCTATTGCGGGGCCTCACCGGCCTCCGGCACCGCACGCGCAGGCACACCAACGCTGGGGCTCTGCGCCTGCCTAGCCTCCCAAAAATCCAAACGTTCCCGTTCTCGGCCGATTATAACTTTTTTGCCCAGACGGCCGCCGAAATACCAAACGTCGCAGGATGGCTCCCACACCAAAACAGCCACCGCCAAAAGCTATTGCCGGGCCTCACTGGCCTCCGGCACCGCACGCGCAGGCACACCAACGCTGGGGCTCTGCGCCTGCCTAGCCTCCCAAAAATCCAAACGTTCCCGTTCTCGGCCGATTATCATTTTTTTGCCCAGACGGCCGCCGAAATACCAAACGTCGCAGGATGGCTCCCACACCAAAACGGCCACCGCCAAAAGCTATTGACAGGCCTCACCGGCCTCCGGCACCGCACGCGCAGGCACACCAACGCTGGGGCTCTGCGCCTGCCTAGCCTCCCAAAAATCCCAACGTTCCCATTCTCAGCCGATTATCATTTTTTTGCCCAGACGGCCGCCGAAATACCAAACGTCGCAGGATGGCTCCCACACCAAAAGAGCCACCGCCAAAAGCTATTGCCGGGCCTCACCGGCCTCCGGCACCGCACGCGCAGGCACACCAACGCTGGGGCTCTGCGCCTGCCTAGCCTCCCAAAAATCCCAACGTTCCCATTCTCGGCCGATTATCATTTTTTTGCCCAGACGGCCGCCGAAATACCAAACGTCGCAGGATGGCTCCCACACCAAAAGAGCCACCGCCAAAAGCTATTGCCGGGCCTCACTGGCCTCCGGCACCGCACGCGCAGGCACACCAACGCTGGGGCTCTGCGCCTGCCTAGCCTCCCAAAAATCCAAACGTTCCCGTTCTCGGCCGATTATCATTTTTTTGCTCAGACGGCCGCCGAAATACCAAACGTCACAGGATGGCTCCCACACCAAAAGAGCCACCGCCAAAAGCTATTGCCGGGCCTCACCGGCCTCCGGCACCGCACGCGCAGGCACACCAACGCTGGGGCTCTGCGCCTGCCTAGCCTCCCAAAAATCCAAACGTTCCCATTCTCGGCCGATTATAACTTTTTTGCCCAGACGGCCGCCGAAATACCAAACGTCGCAGGATGGCTCCCACACCAAAAGAGCCACCGCCAAAAGCTATTGCCGGGCCTCACTGGCCTCCGGCACCGCACGCGCAGGCACACCAACGCTGGGGCTCTGCGCCTGCCTAGCCTCCCAAAAATCCAAACGTTCCCGTTCTCGGCCGATTATCATTTTTTTGCCCAGACGGCCGCCGAAATACCAAACGTCGCAGGATGGCTCCCACACCAAAACAGCCACCGCCAAAAGCTATTGCCGGGCCTCACTGGCCTCCGGCACCGCACGCGCAGGCACACCAACGCTGGGGCTCTGTGCCTGCCTAGCCTCCCAAAAATCCAAACGTTCCCGTTCTCGGCCGATTATCATTTTTTTGCCCAGACGGCCGCCGAAATACCAAACGTCGCAGGATGGCTCCCACACCAAAAGAGCCACCGCCAAAAGCTATTGCTGGGCCTCACTGGCCTCCGGCACCGCACGCGCAGGCACACCAACGCTGGGGCTCTGCGCCTGCCTAGCCTCCCAAAACTCCCAACGTTCCCATTCTCGGCCGATTATCATTTTTTTGCCCAGACGGCCGCCGAAATACCAAACGTCGCAGGATGGCTCCCACACCAAAAGAGCCACCGCCAAAAGCTATTGCCGGGCCTCACCGGCCTCTGGCACCGCACATGCAGGCACACCAACGCTGGGGCTCTGCACCTGCCTAGCCTCCCAAAAATCCCAATGTTCCCGTTCTCGGCCGATTATCATTTTTTTGCCCAGACGGCCGCCGAAATACCAAACGTCGCAGGATGGCTCCCACACCAAAACAGCCACCGCCAAAAGCTATTGCCGGGCCTCACCGGCCTCCGGCACCACATGCGCAGGCACACCAACGCTGGGGCTCTGCGCCTGCCTAGCCTCCCAAAAATCCCAACGTTCCCATTCTCGGCCGATTATCATTTTTTTGCCCAGACGGCCGCCGAAATACCAAACGTCGCAGGATGGCTCCCACACCAAAAGAGCCACCGCCAAAAGCTATTGCCGGGCCTCACCGGCCTCTGGCACCGCACACGCAGGCACACCAACGCTGGGGCTCTGCGCCTGCCTAGCCTCCCAAAAATCCCAATGTTCCCGTTCTCGGCCGATTATCATTTTTTTGCCCAGACGGCCGCCGAAATACCAAACGTCGCAGGATGGCTCCCACACCAAAAGAGCCACCGCCAAAAGCTATTGCCGGGCCTCACCGGCCTCCGGCACCGCACGCGCAGGCACACCAACGCTGGGGCTCTGCGCCTGCCTAGCCTCCCAAAAATCCCAATGTTCCCGTTCTCGGCCGATTATCATTTTTTTGCCCAGACGGCCGCCGAAATACCAAACGTCGCAGGATGGCTCCCACACCAAAAGAGCCACCGCCAAAAGCTATTGCCGGGCCTCACCGGCCTCCGGCACCGCACGCGCAGGCACACCAACGCTGGGGCTCTGCGCCTGCCTAGCCTCCCAAAAATCCAAACGTTCCCATTCTCGGCCGATTATCATTTTTTTGCCCAGACGGCCGCCGAAATACCAAACGTCGCAGGATGGCTCCCACACCAAAACAGCCACCGCCAAAAGCTATTGCCGGGCCTCAACGGCCTACGGCACCGCACATGCAGGCACAACAACGCTGGGGCTCTGCGCCTGCCTAGCCTCCCAAAAATCCAAACGTTCCCATTCTCGGCCGATTATCATTTTTTTGCCCAGACGGCCGCCGAAATACCAAACGTCGCAGGATGGCTCCCACACCAAAACAGCCACCGCCAAAAGCTATTGCCGGGCCTCACCGGCCTCCGGCACCGCACGCGCAGGCACACCAACGCTGGGGATCTGCGCCTGCCTAGCCTCCCAAAAATCCAAACGTTCCCATTCTCGGCCGATTATCATTTTTTTGCCCAGACGGCCGCCGAAATACCAAACGTCGCAGGATGGCTCCCACACCAAAAGAGCCACCGCCAAAAGCTATTGCTGGGCCTCACCGGCCTCCGGCACTGCACACGCAGGCACGCCAACGCTGGGGCTCTGCGCCTGCCTAGCCTCCCAAAACTCCCAACGTTCCCATTCTCGGCCGATTATCATTTTTTTGCCCAGACGGCCGCCGAAATACCAAACGTCGCAGGATGGCTCCCACACCAAAAGAGCCACCGCCAAAAGCTATTGCTGGGCCTCACCGGCCTCTGGCACCGCACGCGCAGGCACACCAACGCTGGGGCTCTGCGCCTGCCTAGCCTCCCAAAAATCCAAACGTTCCCATTCTCGGCCGATTATAACTTTTTTGCCCAGACGGCCGCCGAAATACCAAACGTCGCAGGATGGCTCCCACACCAAAAGAGCCACCGCCAAAAGCTATTGCCGGGCCTCACTGGCCTCCGGCACCGCACGCGCAGGCACACCAACGCTGGGGCTCTGCGCCTGCCTAGCCTCCCAAAAATCCCAACGTTCCCGTTCTCGGCCGATTATCATTTTTTTGCCCAGACGGCCGCCGAAATACCAAACGTCGCAGGATGGCTCCCACACCAAAAGAGCCACCGCCAAAAGCTATTGCCGGGCCTCACTGGCCTCCGGCACCGCACGCGCAGGCACACCAACGCTGGGGCTCTGTGCCTGCCTAGCCTCCCAAAAATCCAAACGTTCCCGTTCTCGGCCGATTATCATTTTTTTGCCCAGACGGCCGCCGAAATACCAAACGTCGCAGGATGGCTCCCACACCAAAAGAGCCACCGCCAAAAGCTATTGCTGGGCCTCACCGGCCTCCGGCACCGCACGCGCAGGCACACCAACGCTGGGGCTCTGCGCCTGCCTAGCCTCCCAAAACTCCCAACGTTCCCATTCTCGGCCGATTATCATTTTTTTGCCCAGACGGCCGCCGAAATACCAAACGTCGCAGGATGGCTCCCACACCAAAAGAGCCACCGCCAAAAGCTATTGCTGGGCCTCACCGGCCTCCGGCACTGCACACGCAGGCACGCCAACGCTGGGGCTCTGCGCCTGCCTAGCCTCCCAAAACTCCCAATGTTCCCATTCTCGGCCGATTATCATTTTTTTGCCCAGACGGCCGCCGAAATACCAAACGTCGCAGGATGGCTCCCACACCAAAAGAGCCACCGCCAAAAGCTATTGCTGGGCCTCACCGGCCTCTGGCACCGCACGCGCAGGCACACCAACGCTGGGGCTCTGCGCCTGCCTAGCCTCCCAAAAATCCAAACGTTCCCATTCTCGGCCGATTATAACTTTTTTGCCCAGACGGCCGCCGAAATACCAAACGTCGCAGGATGGCTCCCACACCAAAAGAGCCACCGCCAAAAGCTATTGCCGGGCCTCACTGGCCTCCGGCACCGCACGCGCAGGCACACCAACGCTGGGGCTCTGCGCCTGCCTAGCCTCCCAAAAATCCCAACGTTCCCGTTCTCGGCCGATTATCATTTTTTTGCCCAGACGGCCGCCGAAATACCAAACGTCGCAGGATGGCTCCCACACCAAAAGAGCCACCGCCAAAAGCTATTGCCGGGCCTCACTGGCCTCCGGCACCGCACGCGCAGGCACACCAACGCTGGGGCTCTGTGCCTGCCTAGCCTCCCAAAAATCCAAACGTTCCCGTTCTCGGCCGATTATCATTTTTTTGCCCAGACGGCCGCCGAAATACCAAACGTCGCAGGATGGCTCCCACACCAAAAGAGCCACCGCCAAAAGCTATTGCTGGGCCTCACCGGCCTCCGGCACCGCACGCGCAGGCACACCAACGCTGGGGCTCTGCGCCTGCCTAGCCTCCCAAAACTCCCAACGTTCCCATTCTCGGCCGATTATCATTTTTTTGCCCAGACGGCCGCCGAAATACCAAACGTCGCAGGATGGCTCCCACACCAAAAGAGCCACCGCCAAAAGCTATTGCCGGGCCTCACCGGCCTCCGGCACCGCACGCGCAGGCACACCAACGCTGGGGCTCTGCGCCTGCCTAGCCTCCCAAAAATCCCAACGTTCCCATTCTCGGCCGATTATCATTTTTTTGCCCAGACGGCCGCCGAAATACCAAACGTCGCAGGATGGCTCCCACACCAAAAGAGCCACCGCCAAAAGCTATTGCCGGGCCTCACCGGCCTCTGGCACCGCACATGCAGGCACAACAACGCTGGGGCTCTGCGCCTGCCTAGCCTCCCAAAAATCCCAATGTTCCCGTTCTCGGCCGATTATCATTTTTTTGCCCAGACGGCCGCCGAAATACCAAACGTCGCAGGATGGCTCCCACACCAAAACAGCCACCGCCAAAAGCTATTGCCGGGCCTCACCGGCCTCTGGCACCGCACATGCAGGCACAACAACGCTGGGGCTCTGCGCCTGCCTAGCCTCCCAAAAATCCCAACGTTCCCATTCTCGGCCGATTATCATTTTTTTGCCCAGACGGCCGCCGAAATACCAAACGTCGCAGGATGGCTCCCACACCAAAACAGCCACCGCCAAAAGCTATTGCCGGGCCTCACCGGCCTCTGGCACCGCACATGCAGGCACAACAACGCTGGGGCTCTGCGCCTGCCTAGCCTCCCAAAAATCCCAATGTTCCCGTTCTCGGCCGATTATCATTTTTTTGCCCAGACGGCCGCCGAAATACCAAACGTCGCAGGATGGCTCCCACACCAAAAGAGCCACCGCCAAAAGCTATTGCTGGGCCTCACCGGCCTCCGGCACCGCACGCGCAGGCACACCAACGCTGGGGCTCTGCGCCTGCCTAGCCTCCCAAAAATCCAAACGTTCCCATTCTCGGCCGATTATCATTTTTTTGCCCAGACGGCCGCCGAAATACCAAACGTCGCAGGATGGCTCCCACACCAAAAGAGCCACCGCCAAAAGCTATTGCCGGGCCTCACCGGCCTCTGGCACCGCACACGCAGGCACACCAACGCTGGGGCTCTGCGCCTGCCTAGCCTCCCAAAACTCCAAACGTTCCCATTCTCGGCCGATTATCATTTTTTTGCCCAGACGGCCGCCGAAATACCAAACGTCGCAGGATGGCTCCCACACCAAAACAGCCACCGCCAAAAGCTATTGCCGGGCCTCAACGGCCTACGGCACCGCACATGCAGGCACAACAACGCTGGGGCTCTGCGCCTGCCTAGCCTCCCAAAAATCCAAACGTTCCCATTCTCGGCCGATTATCATTTTTTTGCCCAGACGGCCGCCGAAATACCAAACGTCGCAGGATGGCTCCCACACCAAAACAGCCACCGCCAAAAGCTATTGCCGGGCCTCACCGGCCTCCGGCACCGCACGCGCAGGCACACCAACGCTGGGGATCTGCGCCTGCCTAGCCTCCCAAAAATCCAAACGTTCCCATTCTCGGCCGATTATCATTTTTTTGCCCAGACGGCCGCCGAAATACCAAACGTCGCAGGATGGCTCCCACACCAAAACAGCCACCGCCAAAAGCTATTGTGGGCCTCACCGGCCTCCGGCACTGCACACGCAGGCACGCCAACGCTGGGGCTCTGCGCCTGCCTAGCCTCCCAAAACTCCCAACGTTCCCATTCTCGGCCGATTATCATTTTTTTGCCCAGACGGCCGCCGAAATACCAAACGTCGCAGGATGGCTCCCACACCAAAAGAGCCACCGCCAAAAGCTATTGCTGGGCCTCACCGGCCTCCGGCACCGCACGCGCAGGCACACCAACGCTGGGGCTCTGCGCCTGCCTAGCCTCCCAAAAATCCAAACGTTCCCATTCTCGGCCGATTATCATTTTTTTGCCCAGACGGCCGCCGAAATACCAAACGTCGCAGGATGGCTCCCACACCAAAACAGCCACCGCCAAAAGCTATTGCCGGGCCTCACCGGCCTCCGGCACCGCACGCGCAGGCACACCAACGCTGGGGCTCTGCGCCTGCCTAGCCTCCCAAAACTCCCAACGTTCCCATTCTCGGCCGATTATCATTTTTTTGCCCAGACGGCCGCCGAAATACCAAACGTCGCAGGATGGCTCCCACACCAAAACAGCCACCGCCAAAAGCTATTGCCGGGCCTCACCGGCCTCCGGCACCGCACGCGCAGGCACACCAACGCTGGGGCTCTGCGCCTGCCTAGCCTCCCAAAAATCCAAACGTTCCCGTTCTCGGCCGATTATCATTTTTTTGCCCAGACGGCCGCCGAAATACCAAACGTCGCAGGATGGTTCCCACACCAAAAGAGCCACCGCCAAAAGCTATTGCTGGGCCTCACCGGCCTCCGGCACCGCACGCGCAGGCACACCAACGCTGGGGCTCTGCGCCTGCCTAGCCTCCCAAAAATCCAAACGTTCCCATTCTCGGCCGATTATCATTTTTTTGCCCAGACGGCCGCCGAAATACCAAACGTCGCAGGATGGCTCCCACACCAAAAGAGCCACCGCCAAAAGCTATTGCCGGGCCTCACCGGCCTCCGGCACCGCACGCGCAGGCACACCAACGCTGGGGCTCTGCGCCTGCCTAGCCTCCCAAAAATCCAAACGTTCCCATTCTCGGCCGATTATCATTTTTTTGCCCAGACAGCCGCCGAAATACCAAACGTCGCAGGATGGCTCCCACACCAAAACAGCCACCGCCAAAAGCTATTGCCGGGCCTCACCGGCCTCCAGCACCGCACGCGCAGGCACACCAATGCTGGCGCTCTGCGCCTGCCTAGCCTCCCAAAAATCCAAACGTTCCCGTTCTCGGCCGATTATCATTTTTTTGCCCAGACGGCCGCCGAAATACCAAACGTCGCAGGATGGCTCCCACACCAAAACAGCCACCGCCAAAAGCTATTGCAGGGCCTCACCAGCCTACGGCACCGCACATGCAGGCACAACAACGCTGGGGCTCTGCGCCTGCCTAGCCTCCCAAAAATCCCAACGTTCCCATTCTCGGCCGATTATCATTTTTTTGTCCAGACAGCCGCCGAAATACCAAACGTCGCAGGATGGCTCCCACACCAAAAGAGCCACCGCCAAAAGCTATTGCCGGGCCTCACCGGCCTCTGGCACCGCACACGCAGGCACACCAACGCTGGGGCTCTGCGCCTGCCTAGCCTCCCAAAAATCCAAACGTTCCCATTCTCGGCCGATTATCATTTTTTTGCCCAGACGGCCGCCGAAATACCAAACGTCGCAGGATGGCTCCCACACCAAAACAGCCACCGCCAAAAGCTATTGCCGGGCCTCACCGGCCTCCGGCACCGCACATGCAGGCACACCAACGCTGGGGCTCTGCGCCTGCCTAGCCTCCCAAAAATCCAATTGCCGGGCCTCACCGGCCTCCGGCACCGCACACGCAGGCACACCAACGCTGGGGCTCTGCGCCTGCCTAGCCTCCCAAAAATCCAAACGTTCCCGTTCTCGGCCGATTATCATTTTTTTGCCCAGACGGCCGCCGAAATACCAAACGTCGCAGGATGGCTCCCACACCAAAACAGCCACCGCCAAAAGCTATTGCCGGGCCTCAACGGCCTCCGGCACCGCACGCGCAGGCACACCAACGCTGGGGCTCTGCGCCTGCCTAGCCTCCCAAAAATCCCAACGTTCCCATTCTCGGCCGATTATCATTTTTTTGCCCAGACGGCCGCCGAAATACCAAACGTCGCAGGATGGCTCCCACACCAAAAGAGCCACCGCCAAAAGCTATTGCCGGGCCTCACCGGCCTCTGGCACCGCACACGCAGGCACACCAACGCTGGGGCTCTGCGCCTGCCTAGCCTCCCAAAAATCCCAATGTTCCCGTTCTCGGCCGATTATCATTTTTTTGCCCAGACGGCCGCCGAAATACCAAACGTCGCAGGATGGCTCCCACACCAAAAGAGCCACCGCCAAAAGCTATTGCCGGGCCTCACCGGCCTCCGGCACCGCACGCGCAGGCACACCAACGCTGGGGCTCTGCGCCTGCCTAGCCTCCCAAAAATCCCAACGTTCCCATTCTCGGCCGATTATCATTTTTTTGCCCAGACGGCCGCCGAAATACCAAACGTCGCAGGATGGCTCCCACACCAAAAGAGCCACCGCCAAAAGCTATTGCCGGGCCTCAACGGCCTCTGGCACCGCACACGCAGGCACACCAACGCTGGGGCTCTGCGCCTGCCTAGCCTCCCAAAAATCCCAATGTTCCCGTTCTCGGCCGATTATCATTTTTTTGCCCAGACGGCCGCCGAAATACCAAACGTCGCAGGATGGCTCCCACACCAAAAGAGCCACCGCCAAAAGCTATTGCCGGGCCTCACCGGCCTCCAGCACCGCACGCGCAGGCACACCAATGCTGGGGCTCTGCGCCTGCCTAGCCTCCCAAAAATCCAAACGTTCCCGTTCTCGGCCGATTATCATTTTTTTGCCCAGACGGCCGCCGAAATACCAAACGTCGCAGGATGGCTCCCACACCAAAACAGCCACCGCCAAAAGCTATTGCCGGGCCTCACCAGCCTACGGCACCGCACATGCAGGCACACCAACGCTGGGGCTCTGCGCCTGCCTAGCCTCCCAAAAATCCCAACGTTCCCATTCTCGGCCGATTATCATTTTTTTGTCCAGACGGCCGCCAAAATACCAAACGTCGCAGGATGGCTCCCACACCAAAAGAGCCACCGCCAAAAGCTATTGCCGGGCCTCACCGGCCTCTGGCACCGCACACGCAGGCACACCAACGCTGGGGCTCTGCGCCTGCCTAGCCTCCCAAAAATCCAAACGTTCCCATTCTCGGCCGATTATCATTTTTTTGCCCAGACGGCCGCCGAAATACCAAACGTCGCAGGATGGCTCCCACACCGAAAGAGCCACCGCCAAAAGCTATTGCCGGGCCTCAACGGCCTCCGGCACCGCACGCGCAGGCACACCAACGCTGGGGCTCTGCGCCTGCCTAGCCTCCCAAAAATCCAAACGTTCCCATTCTCGGCCGATTATCATTTTTTTGTCCAGACAGCCGCCGAAATACCAAACGTCGCAGGATGGCTCCCACACCAAAAGAGCCACCGCCAAAAGCTATTGCCGGGCCTCACCGGCCTCTGGCACCGCACACGCAGGCACACCAACGCTGGGGCTCTGCGCCTGCCTAGCCTCCCAAAAATCCAAACGTTCCCATTCTCGGCCGATTATCATTTTTTTGCCCAGACGGCCGCCGAAATACCAAACGTCGCAGGATGGCTCCCACACCAAAACAGCCACCGCCAAAAGCTATTGCCGGGCCTCACCGGCCTCCGGCACCGCACATGCAGGCACACCAACGCTGGGGCTCTGCGCCTGCCTAGCCTCCCAAAAATCCAATTGCCGGGCCTCACCGGCCTCCGGCACCGCACGCGCAGGCACACCAACGCTGGGGCTCTGCGCCTGCCTAGCCTCCCAAAAATCCAAACGTTCCCGTTCTCGGCCGATTATCATTTTTTTGCCCAGACGGCCGCCGAAATACCAAACGTCGCAGGATGGCTCCCACACCAAAACAGCCACCGCCAAAAGCTATTGCCGGGCCTCAACGGCCTCCGGCACCGCACGCGCAGGCACACCAACGCTGGGGCTCTGCGCCTGCCTAGCCTCCCAAAAATCCCAACGTTCCCATTCTCGGCCGATTATCATTTTTTTGCCCAGACGGCCGCCGAAATACCAAACGTCGCAGGATGGCTCCCACACCAAAACAGCCACCGCCAAAAGCTATTGCCGGGCCTCACCGGCCTCTGG
This sequence comes from Phalacrocorax carbo, assembly GCF_963921805.1. Classification (NCBI taxonomy): domain Eukaryota; kingdom Metazoa; phylum Chordata; class Aves; order Suliformes; family Phalacrocoracidae; genus Phalacrocorax; species Phalacrocorax carbo. Next base: position 132,930 of record NC_087536.1, on the reverse strand, counting down.
CACCGCACACGCAGGCACACCAACGCTGGGGCTCTGCGCCTGCCTAGCCTCCCAAAAATCCAAACGTTCCCGTTCTCGGCCGATTATCATTTTTTTGCCCAGACGGCCGCCGAAATACCAAACGTCGCAGGATGGCTCCCACACCAAAACAGCCACCGCCAAAAGCTATTGCCGGGCCTCACCAGCCTACGGCACCGCACATGCAGGCACACCAACGCTGGGGCTCTGCGCCTGCCTAGCCTCCCAAAAATCCCAACGTTCCCATTCTCGGCCGATTATCATTTTTTTGTCCAGACGGCCGCCGAAATACCAAACGTCGCAGGATGGCTCCCACACCAAAAGAGCCACCGCCAAAAGCTATTGCCGGGCCTCACCGGCCTCTGGCACCGCACACGCAGGCACACCAACGCTGGGGCTCTGCGCCTGCCTAGCCTCCCAAAAATCCAAACGTTCCCATTCTCGGCCGATTATCATTTTTTTGCCCAGACGGCCGCCGAAATACCAAACGTCGCAGGATGGCTCCCACACCAAAAGAGCCACCGCCAAAAGCTATTGCCGGGCCTCAACGGCCTCCGGCACCGCACGCGCAGGCACACCAACGCTGGGGCTCTGCGCCTGCCTAGCCTCCCAAAAATCCAAACGTTCCCGTTCTCGGCCGATTATCATTTTTTTGCCCAGACGGCCGCCGAAATACCAAACGTCGCAGGATGGTTCCCACACCAAAACAGCCACCGCCAAAAGCTATTGCCGGGCCTCACCGGCCTCCGGCACCGCACGCGCAGGCACACCAACGCTGGGGCTCTGCGCCTGCCTAGCCTCCCAAAAATCCAAACGTTCCCGTTCTCGGCCGATTATCATTTTTTTGCCCAGACGGCCGCCGAAATACCAAACGTCGCAGGATGGTTCCCACACCAAAACAGCCACCGCCAAAAGCAATTGCCGGGCCTCACCAGCCTACGGCACCGCACGCGCAGGCACAACAACGCTGGGGCTCTGCGCCTGCCTAGCCTCCCAAAAATCCCAACGTTCCCATTCTCGGCCGATTATCATTTTTTTGTCCAGACGGCCGCCGAAATACCAAACGTCGCAGGATGGCTCCCACACCAAAAGAGCCACCGCCAAAAGCTATTGCCGGGCCTCACCGGCCTCTGGCACCGCACACGCAGGCACACCAACGCTGGGGCTCTGCGCCTGCCTAGCCTCCCAAAAATCCAAACGTTCCCATTCTCAGCCGATTATCATTTTTTTGCCCAGACGGCCGCCGAAATACCAAACGTCGCAGGATGGCTCCCACACCAAAACAGCCACCACCAAAAGCTATTGCCGGGCCTCACCGGCCTCCGGCACCGCACATGCAGGCACACCAACGCTGGGGCTCTGCGCCTGCCTAGCCTCCCAAAAATCCAATTGCCGGGCCTCACCGGCCTCCGGCACCGCACGCGCAGGCACACCAACGCTGGGGCTCTGCGCCTGCCTAGCCTCCCAAAAATCCAAACGTTCCCGTTCTCGGCCGATTATCATTTTTTTTGCCCAGACGGCCGCCGAAATACCAAACGTCGCAGGATGGCTCCCACACCAAAACAGCCACCGCCAAAAGCTATTGCCGGGCCTCAACGGCCTCCGGCACCGCACATGCAGGCACACCAACGCTGGGGCTCTGCGCCTGCCTAGCCTCCCAAAAATCCAAACGTTCCCATTCTCGGCCGATTATCATTTTTTTGCCCAGACGGCCGCCGAAATACCAAACGTCGCAGGATGGTTCCCACACCAAAACAGCCACTGCCAAAAGCTATTGCCGGGCCTCACCGGCCTCCGGCACCGCACGCGCAGGCACACCAACGCTGGGGCTCTGCGCCTGCCTAGCCTCCCAAAAATCCAAACGTTCCCGTTCTCGGCCGATTATCATTTTTTTGCCCAGACGGCCGCCGAAATACCAAACGTCGCAGGATGGCTCCCACACCAAAAGAGCCACCGCCAAAAGCTAGTCCCGGGCCTCACTGGCCTCCGGCACCGCACGCGCAGGCACACCAACGCTGGGGCTCTGCGCCTGCCTAGCCTCCCCAAAATCCAAACGTTCCCGTTCTTGGCCGATTATCATTTTTTTGCCCAGACGGCCGCCGAAATACCAAACGTCGCAGGATGGCTCCCACACCAAAACAGCCACCGCCAAAAGCTATTGCCGGGCCTCACCGGCCTCCGGCACCGCACGCGCAGGCACACCAACGCTGGGGCTCTGCGCCTGCCTAGCCTCCCAAAAATCCAAACGTTCCCATTCTCGGCCGATTATCATTTTTTTGTCCAGACGGCCGCCGAAATACCAAACGTCACAGGATGGCTCCCACACCAAAAGAGCCACCGCCAAAAGCTATTGCCGGGCCTCACTGGCCTCCGGCACCGCACGCGCAGGCACACCAACGCTGGGGCTCTGCGCCTGCCTAGCCTCCCAAAAATCCAAACGTTCCCGTTCTCGGCCGATTATCATTTTTTTGCCCAGACGGCCGCCGAAATACCAAACGTCGCAGGATGGCTCCCACACCAAAAGAGCCACCGCCAAAAGCTAGTCCCGGGCCTCACTGGCCTCCGGCACCGCACGCGCAGGCACACCAACGCTGGGGCTCTGCGCCTGCCTAGCCTCCCAAAAATCCAAACGTTCCCGTTCTCGGCCGATTATCATTTTTTTGCTCAGACGGCCGCCGAAATACCAAACGTCACAGGATGGCTCCCACACCAAAAGAGCCACCGCCAAAAGCTATTGCCGGGCCTCAACGGCCTCCGGCACCGCACGCGCAGGCACACCAACGCTGGGGCTCTGCGCCTGCCTAGCCTCCCAAAAATCCAAACGTTCCCGTTCTCGGCCGATTATAACTTTTTTGCCCAGACGGCCGCCGAAATACCAAACGTCGCAGGATGGCTCCCACACCAAAAGAGCCACCGCCAAAAGCTATTGCCGGGCCTCACTGGCCTCCGGCACCGCACGCGCAGGCACACCAACGCTGGGGCTCTGCGCCTGCCTAGCCTCCCAAAAATCCAAACGTTCCCGTTCTCGGCCGATTATCATTTTTTTGCCCAGACGGCCGCCGAAATACCAAACGTCGCAGGATGGCTCCCACACCAAAAGAGCCACCGCCAAAAGCTATTGCCGGGCCACACTGGCCTCCGGCACCGCACGCGCAGGCACACCAACGCTGGGGCTCTGTGCCTGCCTAGCCTCCCAAAAATCCAAACGTTCCCGTTCTCGGCCGATTATCATTTTTTTGCCCAGACGGCCGCCGAAATACCAAACGTCGCAGGATGGCTCCCACACCAAAAGAGCCACCGCCAAAAGCTATTGCTGGGCCTCACCGGCCTCCGGCACCGCACGCGCAGGCACACCAACGCTGGGGCTCTGCGCCTGCCTAGCCTCCCAAAACTCCCAACGTTCCCATTCTCGGCCGATTATCATTTTTTTGCCCAGACGGCCGCCGAAATACCAAACGTCGCAGGATGGCTCCCACACCAAAAGAGCCACCGCCAAAAGCTATTGCCGGGCCTCACCGGCCTCCGGCACCACATGCGCAGGCACACCAACGCTGGGGCTCTGCGCCTGCCTAGCCTCCCAAAACTCCCAACGTTCCCATTCTCGGCCGATTATCATTTTTTTGCCCAGACGGCCGCCGAAATACCAAACGTCGCAGGATGGCTCCCACACCAAAAGAGCCACCGCCAAAAGCTATTGCCGGGCCTCACCGGCCTCTGGCACCGCACACGCAGGCACACCAACGCTGGGGCTCTGCGCCTGCCTAGCCTCCCAAAAATCCCAATGTTCCCGTTCTCGGCCGATTATCATTTTTTTGCCCAGACGGCCGCCGAAATACCAAACGTCGCAGGATGGCTCCCACACCAAAAGAGCCACCGCCAAAAGCTATTGCTGGGCCTCACCGGCCTCCGGCACCGCACATGCAGGCACAACAACGCTGGGGCTCTGCGCCTGCCTAGCCTCCCAAAACTCCCAACGTTCCCATTCTCGGCCGATTATCATTTTTTTGCCCAGACGGCCGCCGAAATACCAAACGTCGCAGGATGGCTCCCACACCAAAAGAGCCACCGCCAAAAGCTATTGCCGGGCCTCACCGGCCTCTGGCACAGCACACGCAGGCACACCAACGCTGGGGCTCTGCGCCTGCCTAGCCTCCCAAAACTCCCAATGTTCCCGTTCTCGGCCGATTATCATTTTTTTGCCCAGACGGCCGCCGAAATACCAAACGTCGCAGGATGGCTCCCACACCAAAACAGCCACCGCCAAAAGCTATTGCCGGGCCTCACCGGCCTCCGGCACCGCACGCGCAGGCACACCAACGCTGGGGCTCTGCGCCTGCCTAGCCTCCCAAAAATCCAAACGTTCCCATTCTCGGCCGATTATCATTTTTTTGCCCAGACGGCCGCCGAAATACCAAACGTCGCAGGATGGCTCCCACACCAAAACAGCCACCGCCAAAAGCTATTGCCGGGCCTCACCGGCCTCTGGCACCGCACGCGCAGGCACACCAACGCTGGGGCTCTGCGCCTGCCTAGCCTCCCAAAAATCCAAACGTTCCCATTCTCGGCCGATTATCATTTTTTTGCCCAGACAGCCGCCGAAATACCAAACGTCGCAGGATGGCTCCCACACCAAAAGAGCCACCGCCAAAAGCTATTGCCGGGCCTCACCGGCCTCCGGCACCGCACGCGCAGGCACACCAATGCTGGCGCTCTGCGCCTGCCTAGCCTCCCAAAAATCCAAACGTTCCCGTTCTCGGCCGATTATCATTTTTTTGCCCAGACGGCCGCCGAAATACCAAACGTCGCAGGATGGCTCCCACACCAAAACAGCCACTGCCAAAAGCTATTGCCGGGCCTCACCGGCCTCCAGCACCGCACATGCAGGCACAACAACGCTGGGGCTCTGCGCCTGCCTAGCCTCCCAAAAATCCAAACGTTCCCGTTCTCGGCCGATTATCATTTTTTTGCCCAGACGGCCGCCGAAATACCAAACGTCGCAGGATGGTTCCCACACCAAAACAGCCACCGCCAAAAGCTATTGCCGGGCCTCACCAGCCTACGGCACCGCACATGCAGGCACACCAACGCTGGGGCTCTGCGCCTGCCTAGCCTCCCAAAAATCCCAACGTTCCCATTCTCGGCCGATTATCATTTTTTTGTCCAGACAGCCGCCGAAATACCAAACGTCGCAGGATGGCTCCCACACCAAAAGAGCCACCGCCAAAAGCTATTGCCGGGCCTCACCGGCCTCTGGCACCGCACACGCAGGCACACCAACGCTGGGGCTCTGCGCCTGCCTAGCCTCCCAAAAATCCAAACGTTCCCATTCTCAGCCGATTATCATTTTTTTGCCCAGACGGCTGCCGAAATACCAAACGTCGCAGGATGGCTCCCACACCAAAACAGCCACCACCAAAAGCTATTGCCGGGCCTCACCGGCCTCCGGCACCGCACATGCAGGCACACCAACGCTGGGGCTCTGCGCCTGCCTAGCCTCCCAAAAATCCAATTGCCGGGCCTCACCGGCCTCCGGCACCGCACGCGCAGGCACACCAACGCTGGGGCTCTGCGCCTGCCTAGCCTCCCAAAAATCCAAACGTTCCCGTTCTCGGCCGATTATCATTTTTTTGCCCAGACGGCCGCCGAAATACCAAACGTCGCAGGATGGCTCCCACACCAAAAGAGCCACCGCCAAAAGCTATTGCCGGGCCTCAACGGCCTCCGGCACCGCACGCGCAGGCACACCAACGCTGGGGCTCTGCGCCTGCCTAGCCTCCCAAAAATCCAAACGTTCCCGTTCTCGGCCGATTATCATTTTTTTGCCCAGACGGCCGCCGAAATACCAAACGTCGCAGGATGGTTCCCACACCAAAACAGCCACCGCCAAAAGCTATTGCCGGGCCTCACCGGCCTCCGGCACCGCACGCGCAGGCACACCAACGCTGGGGCTCTGCGCCTGCCTAGCCTCCCAAAAATCCAAACGTTCCCGTTCTCGGCCGATTATCATTTTTTTGCCCAGACGGCCGCCGAAATACCAAACGTCGCAGGATGGCTCCCACACCAAAAGAGCCACCGCCAAAAGCTAGTCCCGGGCCTCACTGGCCTCCGGCACCGCACGCGCAGGCACACCAACGCTGGGGCTCTGCGCCTGCCTAGCCTCCCAAAAATCCAAACGTTCCCGTTCTCGGCCGATTATCATTTTTTTGCCCAGACGGCCGCCGAAATACCAAACGTCACAGGATGGCTCCCACACCAAAACAGCCACCGCCAAAAGCTATTGCCGGGCCTCACCGGCCTCCGGCACCGCACGCGCAGGCACACCAACGCTGGGGCTCTGCGCCTGCCTAGCCTCCCAAAAATCCAAACGTTCCCGTTCTCGGCCGATTATAACTTTTTTGCCCAGACGGCCGCCGAAATACCAAACGTCGCAGGATGGCTCCCACACCAAAAGAGCCACCGCCAAAAGCTATTGACAGGCCTCACCGGCCTCCGGCACCGCACGCGCAGGCACACCAACGCTGGGGCTCTGCGCCTGCCTAGCCTCCCAAAAATCCAAACGTTCCCATTCTCGGCCGATTATCATTTTTTTGCCCAGACGGCCGCCGAAATACCAAACGTCGCAGGATGGCTCCCACACCAAAACAGCCACCGCCAAAAGCTATTGCCGGGCCTCACCGGCCTCCGGCACCGCACACGCAGGCACACCAACGCTGGGGCTCTGCGCCTGCCTAGCCTCCCAAAACTCCCAACGTTCCCATTCTCGGCCGATTATCATTTTTTTGCCCAGACGGCCGCCGAAATACCAAACGTCGCAGGATGGCTCCCACACCAAAAGAGCCACCGCCAAAAGCTATTGCTGGGCCTCACCGGCCTCCGGCACCGCACATGCAGGCACACCAACGCTGGGGCTCTGCGCCTGCCTAGCCTCCCAAAAATCCAATTGCCGGGCCTCACCGGCCTCCGGCACCGCACGCGCAGGCACACCAACGCTGGGGCTCTGCGCCTGCCTAGCCTCCCAAAAATCCAAACGTTCCCGTTCTCGGCCGATTATCATTTTTTTTGCCCAGACGGCCGCCGAAATACCAAACGTCGCAGGATGGCTCCCACACCAAAACAGCCACCGCCAAAAGCTATTGCCGGGCCTCAACGGCCTCCGGCACCGCACATGCAGGCACACCAACGCTGGGGCTCTGCGCCTGCCTAGCCTCCCAAAAATCCAAACGTTCCCATTCTCGGCCGATTATCATTTTTTTGCCCAGACGGCCGCCGAAATACCAAACGTCGCAGGATGGTTCCCACACCAAAACAGCCACTGCCAAAAGCTATTGCCGGGCCTCACCGGCCTCCGGCACCGCACATGCAGGCACACCAACGCTGGGGCTCTGCGCCTGCCTAGCCTCCCAAAAATCCAATTGCCGGGCCTCACCGGCCTCCGGCACCGCACGCGCAGGCACACCAACGCTGGGGCTCTGCGCCTGCCTAGCCTCCCAAAAATCCAAACGTTCCCGTTCTCGGCCGATTATCATTTTTTTTGCCCAGACGGCCGCCGAAATACCAAACGTCGCAGGATGGCTCCCACACCAAAACAGCCACCGCCAAAAGCTATTGCCGGGCCTCAACGGCCTCCGGCACCGCACATGCAGGCACACCAACGCTGGGGCTCTGCGCCTGCCTAGCCTCCCAAAAATCCAAACGTTCCCATTCTCGGCCGATTATCATTTTTTTGCCCAGACGGCCGCCGAAATACCAAACGTCGCAGGATGGTTCCCACACCAAAACAGCCACTGCCAAAAGCTATTGCCGGGCCTCACCGGCCTCCGGCACCGCACGCGCAGGCACACCAACGCTGGGGCTCTGCGCCTGCCTAGCCTCCCAAAAATCCAAACGTTCCCGTTCTCGGCCGATTATCATTTTTTTGCCCAGACGGCCGCCGAAATACCAAACGTCGCAGGATGGCTCCCACACCAAAAGAGCCACCGCCAAAAGCTAGTCCCGGGCCTCACTGGCCTCCGGCACCGCACGCGCAGGCACACCAACGCTGGGGCTCTGCGCCTGCCTAGCCTCCCCAAAATCCAAACGTTCCCGTTCTTGGCCGATTATCATTTTTTTGCCCAGACGGCCGCCGAAATACCAAACGTCGCAGGATGGCTCCCACACCAAAACAGCCACCGCCAAAAGCTATTGCCGGGCCTCACCGGCCTCCGGCACCGCACGCGCAGGCACACCAACGCTGGGGCTCTGCGCCTGCCTAGCCTCCCAAAAATCCAAACGTTCCCGTTCTCGGCCGATTATAACTTTTTTGCCCAGACAGCCGCCGAAATACCAAACGTCACAGGATGGCTCCCACACCAAAAGAGCCACCGCCAAAAGCTATTGCCGGGCCTCACTGGCCTCCGGCACCGCACGCGCAGGCACACCAACGCTGGGGCTCTGCGCCTGCCTAGCCTCCCAAAAATCCAAACGTTCCCGTTCTCGGCCGATTATCATTTTTTTGCCCAGACGGCCGCCGAAATACCAAACGTCGCAGGATGGCTCCCACACCAAAAGAGCCACCGCCAAAAGCTAGTCCCGGGCCTCACTGGCCTCCGGCACCGCACGCGCAGGCACACCAACGCTGGGGCTCTGCGCCTGCCTAGCCTCCCAAAAATCCAAACGTTCCCGTTCTCGGCCGATTATCATTTTTTTGCTCAGACGGCCGCCGAAATACCAAACGTCACAGGATGGCTCCCACACCAAAAGAGCCACCGCCAAAAGCTATTGCCGGGCCTCAACGGCCTCCGGCACCGCACGCGCAGGCACACCAACGCTGGGGCTCTGCGCCTGCCTAGCCTCCCAAAAATCCAAACGTTCCCGTTCTCGGCCGATTATAACTTTTTTGCCCAGACGGCCGCCGAAATACCAAACGTCGCAGGATGGCTCCCACACCAAAAGAGCCACCGCCAAAAGCTATTGCTGGGCCTCACCGGCCTCCGGCACCGCACGCGCAGGCACACCAACGCTGGGGCTCTGCGCCTGCCTAGCCTCCCAAAACTCCCAACGTTCCCATTCTCGGCCGATTATCATTTTTTTGCCCAGACGGCCGCCGAAATACCAAACGTCGCAGGATGGCTCCCACACCAAAAGAGCCACCGCCAAAAGCTATTGCCGGGCCTCACCGGCCTCCGGCACCACATGCGCAGGCACACCAACGCTGGGGCTCTGCGCCTGCCTAGCCTCCCAAAACTCCCAACGTTCCCATTCTCGGCCGATTATCATTTTTTTGCCCAGACGGCCGCCGAAATACCAAACGTCGCAGGATGGCTCCCACACCAAAAGAGCCACCGCCAAAAGCTATTGCCGGGCCTCACCGGCCTCTGGCACCGCACACGCAGGCACACCAACGCTGGGGCTCTGCGCCTGCCTAGCCTCCCAAAAATCCCAATGTTCCCGTTCTCGGCCGATTATCATTTTTTTGCCCAGACGGCCGCCGAAATACCAAACGTCGCAGGATGGCTCCCACACCAAAAGAGCCACCGCCAAAAGCTATTGCTGGGCCTCACCGGCCTCCGGCACCGCACATGCAGGCACAACAACGCTGGGGCTCTGCGCCTGCCTAGCCTCCCAAAAATCCCAACGTTCCCATTCTCGGCCGATTATCATTTTTTTGCCCAGACGGCCGCCGAAATACCAAACGTCGCAGGATGGCTCCCACACCAAAAGAGCCACCGCCAAAAGCTATTGCCGGGCCTCACCGGCCTCTGGCACAGCACACGCAGGCACACCAACGCTGGGGCTCTGCGCCTGCCTAGCCTCCCAAAACTCCCAATGTTCCCGTTCTCGGCCGATTATCATTTTTTTGCCCAGACGGCCGCCGAAATACCAAACGTCGCAGGATGGCTCCCACACCAAAAGAGCCACCGCCAAAAGCTATTGCCGGGCCTCACCGGCCTCCGGCACCGCACGCGCAGGCACACCAACGCTGGGGCTCTGCGCCTGCCTAGCCTCCCAAAACTCCAAACGTTCCCATTCTCGGCCGATTATCATTTTTTTGCCCAGACGGCCGCCGAAATACCAAACGTCGCAGGATGGCTCCCACACCAAAAGAGCCACCGCCAAAAGCTATTGCCGGGCCTCACCGGCCTCCGGCACCGCACGCGCAGGCACACCAACGCTGGGGATCTGCGCCTGCCTAGCCTCCCAAAAATCCAAACGTTCCCATTCTCGGCCGATTATCATTTTTTTGCCCAGACGGCCGCCGAAATACCAAACGTCGCAGGATGGCTCCCACACCAAAACAGCCACCGCCAAAAGCTATTGTGGGCCTCACCGGCCTCCGGCACTGCACACGCAGGCACGCCAACGCTGGGGCTCTGCGCCTGCCTAGCCTCCCAAAAATCCAAACGTTCCCATTCTCGGCCGATTATCATTGTTTTGCCCAGACGGCCGCCGAAATACCAAACGTCGCAGGATGGCTCCCACACCAAAAGAGCCACCGCCAAAAGCTATTGCTGGGCCTCACCGGCCTCCGGCACCGCACACGCAGGCACACCAACGCTGGGGCTCTGCGCCTGCCTAGCCTCCCAAAAATCCAAACGTTCCCATTCTCGGCCGATTATCATTTTTTTGCCCAGACGGCCGCCGAAATACCAAACGTCGCAGGATGGCTCCCACACCAAAACAGCCACCGCCAAAAGCTATTGCCGGGCCTCACCGGCCTCTGGCACCGCACACGCAGGCACACCAACGCTGGGGCTCTGCGCCTGCCTAGCCTCCCAAAACTCCCAACGTTCCCATTCTCGGCCGATTATCATTTTTTTGCCCAGACGGCCGCCGAAATACCAAACGTCGCAGGATGGCTCCCACACCAAAAGAGCCACCGCCAAAAGCTATTGCCGGGCCTCACCGGCCTCCGGCACCGCACACGCAGGCACACCAACGCTGGGGATCTGCGCCTGCCTAGCCTCCCAAAAATCCAAACGTTCCCATTCTCGGCCGATTATCATTTTTTTGCCCAGACGGCCGCCGAAATACCAAACGTCGCAGGATGGTTCCCACACCAAAACAGCCACCGCCAAAAGCTATTGCCGGGCCTCACCGGCCTCCGGCACCGCACGCGCAGGCACACCAACGCTGGGGCTCTGCGCCTGCCTAGCCTCCCAAAAATCCAAACGTTCCCATTCTCGGCCGATTATCATTTTTTTGCCCAGACGGCCGCCGAAATACCAAACGTCGCAGGATGGCTCCCACACCAAAACAGCCACCGCCAAAAGCTATTGCCGGGCCTCACCGGCCTCTGGCACCGCACGCGCAGGCACACCAACGCTGGGGCTCTGCGCCTGCCTAGCCTCCCAAAAATCCAAACGTTCCCATTCTCGGCCGATTATCATTTTTTTGCCCAGACAGCCGCCGAAATACCAAACGTCGCAGGATGGCTCCCACACCAAAAGAGCCACCGCCAAAAGCTATTGCCGGGCCTCACCGGCCTCCGGCACCGCACGCGCAGGCACACCAATGCTGGCGCTCTGCGCCTGCCTAGCCTCCCAAAAATCCAAACGTTCCCGTTCTCGGCCGATTATCATTTTTTTGCCCAGACGGCCGCCGAAATACCAAACGTCGCAGGATGGCTCCCACACCAAAACAGCCACTGCCAAAAGCTATTGCCGGGCCTCACCGGCCTCCAGCACCGCACATGCAGGCACAACAACGCTGGGGCTCTGCGCCTGCCTAGCCTCCCAAAAATCCAAACGTTCCCGTTCTCGGCCGATTATCATTTTTTTGCCCAGACGGCCGCCGAAATACCAAACGTCGCAGGATGGTTCCCACACCAAAACAGCCACCGCCAAAAGCTATTGCCGGGCCTCACCAGCCTACGGCACCGCACATGCAGGCACACCAACGCTGGGGCTCTGCGCCTGCCTAGCCTCCCAAAAATCCCAACGTTCCCATTCTCGGCCGATTATCATTTTTTTGTCCAGACAGCCGCCGAAATACCAAACGTCGCAGGATGGCTCCCACACCAAAAGAGCCACCGCCAAAAGCTATTGCCGGGCCTCACCGGCCTCTGGCACCGCACACGCAGGCACACCAACGCTGGGGCTCTGCGCCTGCCTAGCCTCCCAAAAATCCAAACGTTCCCATTCTCAGCCGATTATCATTTTTTTGCCCAGACGGCTGCCGAAATACCAAACGTCGCAGGATGGCTCCCACACCAAAACAGCCACCACCAAAAGCTATTGCCGGGCCTCACCGGCCTCCGGCACCGCACATGCAGGCACACCAACGCTGGGGCTCTGCGCCTGCCTAGCCTCCCAAAAATCCAATTGCCGGGCCTCACCGGCCTCCGGCACCGCACGCGCAGGCACACCAACGCTGGGGCTCTGCGCCTGCCTAGCCTCCCAAAAATCCAAACGTTCCCGTTCTCGGCCGATTATCATTTTTTTGCCCAGACGGCCGCCGAAATACCAAACGTCGCAGGATGGCTCCCACACCAAAAGAGCCACCGCCAAAAGCTATTGCCGGGCCTCAACGGCCTCCGGCACCGCACGCGCAGGCACACCAACGCTGGGGCTCTGCGCCTGCCTAGCCTCCCAAAAATCCAAACGTTCCCGTTCTCGGCCGATTATCATTTTTTTGCCCAGACGGCCGCCGAAATACCAAACGTCGCAGGATGGTTCCCACACCAAAACAGCCACCGCCAAAAGCTATTGCCGGGCCTCACCGGCCTCCGGCACCGCACGCGCAGGCACACCAACGCTGGGGCTCTGCGCCTGCCTAGCCTCCCAAAAATCCAAACGTTCCCGTTCTCGGCCGATTATCATTTTTTTGCCCAGACGGCCGCCGAAATACCAAACGTCGCAGGATGGCTCCCACACCAAAAGAGCCACCGCCAAAAGCTAGTCCCGGGCCTCACTGGCCTCCGGCACCGCACGCGCAGGCACACCAACGCTGGGGCTCTGCGCCTGCCTAGCCTCCCAAAAATCCAAACGTTCCCGTTCTCGGCCGATTATCATTTTTTTGCCCAGACGGCCGCCGAAATACCAAACGTCACAGGATGGCTCCCACACCAAAACAGCCACCGCCAAAAGCTATTGCCGGGCCTCACCGGCCTCCGGCACCGCACGCGCAGGCACACCAACGCTGGGGCTCTGCGCCTGCCTAGCCTCCCAAAAATCCAAACGTTCCCGTTCTCGGCCGATTATAACTTTTTTGCCCAGACGGCCGCCGAAATACCAAACGTCGCAGGATGGCTCCCACACCAAAAGAGCCACCGCCAAAAGCTATTGACAGGCCTCACCGGCCTCCGGCACCGCACGCGCAGGCACACCAACGCTGGGGCTCTGCGCCTGCCTAGCCTCCCAAAAATCCAAACGTTCCCATTCTCGGCCGATTATCATTTTTTTGCCCAGACGGCCGCCGAAATACCAAACGTCGCAGGATGGCTCCCACACCAAAACAGCCACCGCCAAAAGCTATTGCCGGGCCTCACCGGCCTCTGGCACCGCACACGCAGGCACACCAACGCTGGGGCTCTGCGCCTGCCTAGCCTCCCAAAACTCCCAACGTTCCCATTCTCGGCCGATTATCATTTTTTTGCCCAGACGGCCGCCGAAATACCAAACGTCGCAGGATGGCTCCCACACCAAAAGAGCCACCGCCAAAAGCTATTGCCGGGCCTCACCGGCCTCCGGCACCGCACATGCAGGCACACCAACGCTGGGGCTCTGCGCCTGCCTAGCCTCCCAAAAATCCAATTGCCGGGCCTCACCGGCCTCCGGCACCGCACGCGCAGGCACACCAACGCTGGGGCTCTGCGCCTGCCTAGCCTCCCAAAAATCCAAACGTTCCCGTTCTCGGCCGATTATCATTTTTTTTGCCCAGACGGCCGCTGAAATACCAAACGTCGCAGGATGGCTCCCACACCAAAACAGCCACCGCCAAAAGCTATTGCCGGGCCTCAACGGCCTCCGGCACCGCACATGCAGGCACACCAACGCTGGGGCTCTGCGCCTGCCTAGCCTCCCAAAAATCCAAACGTTCCCATTCTCGGCCGATTATCATTTTTTTGCCCAGACGGCCGCCGAAATACCAAACGTCGCAGGATGGTTCCCACACCAAAACAGCCACTGCCAAAAGCTATTGCCGGGCCTCACCGGCCTCCGGCACCGCACGCGCAGGCACACCAACGCTGGGGCTCTGCGCCTGCCTAGCCTCCCAAAAATCCAAACGTTCCCGTTCTTGGCCGATTATCATTTTTTTGCCCAGACGGCCGCCGAAATACCAAACGTCGCAGGATGGCTCCCACACCAAAAGAGCCACCGCCAAAAGCTAGTCCCGGGCCTCACTGGCCTCCGGCACCGCACGCGCAGGCACACCAACGCTGGGGCTCTGCGCCTGCCTAGCCTCCCCAAAATCCAAACGTTCCCGTTCTTGGCCGATTATCATTTTTTTGCCCAGACGGCCGCCGAAATACCAAACGTCGCAGGATGGCTCCCACACCAAAAGAGCCACCGCCAAAAGCTATTGCCGGGCCTCACCGGCCTCCGGCACCGCACGCGCAGGCACACCAACGCTGGGGCTCTGCGCCTGCCTAGCCTCCCAAAAATCCAAACGTTCCCGTTCTCGGCCGATTATAACTTTTTTGCCCAGACAGCCGCCGAAATACCAAACGTCACAGGATGGCTCCCACACCAAAAGAGCCACCGCCAAAAGCTAGTCCCGGGCCTCACTGGCCTCCGGCACCGCACGCGCAGGCACACCAACGCTGGGGCTCTGCGCCTGCCTAGCCTCCCAAAAATCCAAACGTTCCCGTTCTCGGCCGATTATCATTTTTTTGCCCAGACGGCCGCCGAAATACCAAACGTCACAGGATGGCTCCCACACCAAAAGAGCCACCGCCAAAAGCTATTGCCGGGCCTCAACGGCCTCCGGCACCGCACGCGCAGGCACACCAACGCTGGGGCTCTGCGCCTGCCTAGCCTCCCAAAAATCCAAACGTTCCCGTTCTCGGCCGATTATAACTTTTTTGCCCAGACGGCCGCCGAAATACCAAACGTCGCAGGATGGCTCCCACACCAAAAGAGCCACCGCCAAAAGCTATTGCCGGGCCTCACTGGCCTCCGGCACCGCACGCGCAGGCACACCAACGCTGGGGCTCTGCGCCTGCCTAGCCTCCCAAAAATCCAAACGTTCCCGTTCTCGGCCGATTATCATTTTTTTGCCCAGACGGCCGCCGAAATACCAAACGTCGCAGGATGGCTCCCACACCAAAAGAGCCACCGCCAAAAGCTATTGCCGGGCCACACTGGCCTCCGGCACCGCACGCGCAGGCACACCAACGCTGGGGCTCTGTGCCTGCCTAGCCTCCCAAAAATCCAAACGTTCCCGTTCTCGGCCGATTATCATTTTTTTGCCCAGACGGCCGCCGAAATACCAAACGTCGCAGGATGGCTCCCACACCAAAAGAGCCACCGCCAAAAGCTATTGCTGGGCCTCACCGGCCTCCGGCACCGCACGCGCAGGCACACCAACGCTGGGGCTCTGCGCCTGCCTAGCCTCCCAAAACTCCCAACGTTCCCATTCTCGGCCGATTATCATTTTTTTGCCCAGACGGCCGCCGAAATACCAAACGTCGCAGGATGGCTCCCACACCAAAAGAGCCACCGCCAAAAGCTATTGCCGGGCCTCACCGGCCTCCGGCACCGCACGCGCAGGCACACCAACGCTGGGGATCTGCGCCTGCCTAGCCTCCCAAAAATCCAAACGTTCCCATTCTCGGCCGATTATCATTTTTTTGCCCAGACGGCCGCCGAAATACCAAACGTCGCAGGATGGCTCCCACACCAAAACAGCCACCGCCAAAAGCTATTGTGGGCCTCACCGGCCTCCGGCACTGCACACGCAGGCACGCCAACGCTGGGGCTCTGCGCCTGCCTAGCCTCCCAAAAATCCAAACGTTCCCATTCTTGGCCGATTATCATTGTTTTGCCCAGACGGCCGCCGAAATACCAAACGTCGCAGGATGGCTCCCACACCAAAAGAGCCACCGCCAAAAGCTATTGCTGGGCCTCACCGGCCTCCGGCACCGCACACGCAGGCACACCAACGCTGGGGCTCTGCGCCTGCCTAGCCTCCCAAAAATCCAAACGTTCCCATTCTCGGCCGATTATCATTTTTTTGCCCAGACGGCCGCCGAAATACCAAACGTCGCAGGATGGCTCCCACACCAAAACAGCCACCGCCAAAAGCTATTGCCGGGCCTCACCGGCCTCTGGCACCGCACACGCAGGCACACCAACGCTGGGGCTCTGCGCCTGCCTAGCCTCCCAAAACTCCCAACGTTCCCATTCTCGGCCGATTATCATTTTTTTGCCCAGACGGCCGCCGAAATACCAAACGTCGCAGGATGGCTCCCACACCAAAAGAGCCACCGCCAAAAGCTATTGCCGGGCCTCACCGGCCTCCGGCACCGCACACGCAGGCACACCAACGCTGGGGATCTGCGCCTGCCTAGCCTCCCAAAAATCCAAACGTTCCCATTCTCGGCCGATTATCATTTTTTTGCCCAGACGGCCGCCGAAATACCAAACGTCGCAGGATGGCTCCCACACCAAAAGAGCCACCGCCAAAAGCTATTGCCGGGCCTCACCGGCCTCCGGCACCGCACGCGCAGGCACACCAACGCTGGGGCTCTGCGCCTGCCTAGCCTCCCAAAAATCCAAACGTTCCCATTCTCGGCCGATTATCATTTTTTTGCCCAGACGGCCGCCGAAATACCAAACGTCGCAGGATGGCTCCCACACCAAAAGAGCCACCGCCAAAAGCTATTGCCGGGCCTCACCGGCCTCTGGCACCGCACGCGCAGGCACACCAACGCTGGGGCTCTGCGCCTGCCTAGCCTCCCAAAAATCCAAACGTTCCCATTCTCGGCCGATTATCATTTTTTTGCCCAGACAGCCGCCGAAATACCAAACGTCGCAGGATGGCTCCCACACCAAAAGAGCCACCGCCAAAAGCTATTGCCGGGCCTCACCGGCCTCCGGCACCGCACGCGCAGGCACACCAATGCTGGCGCTCTGCGCCTGCCTAGCCTCCCAAAAATCCAAACGTTCCCGTTCTCGGCCGATTATCATTTTTTTGCCCAGACGGCCGCCGAAATACCAAACGTCGCAGGATGGCTCCCACACCAAAACAGCCACTGCCAAAAGCTATTGCCGGGCCTCACCGGCCTCCAGCACCGCACATGCAGGCACAACAACGCTGGGGCTCTGCGCCTGCCTAGCCTCCCAAAAATCCAAACGTTCCCGTTCTCGGCCGATTATCATTTTTTTGCCCAGACGGCCGCCGAAATACCAAACGTCGCAGGATGGTTCCCACACCAAAACAGCCACCGCCAAAAGCTATTGCCGGGCCTCACCAGC
This sequence comes from Phalacrocorax carbo, assembly GCF_963921805.1. Classification (NCBI taxonomy): domain Eukaryota; kingdom Metazoa; phylum Chordata; class Aves; order Suliformes; family Phalacrocoracidae; genus Phalacrocorax; species Phalacrocorax carbo. The sequence continues at coordinate 115,516 of NC_087536.1, read as the reverse complement.
CTACGGCACCGCACATGCAGGCACACCAACGCTGGGGCTCTGCGCCTGCCTAGCCTCCCAAAAATCCCAACGTTCCCATTCTCGGCCGATTATCATTTTTTTGTCCAGACAGCCGCCGAAATACCAAACGTCGCAGGATGGCTCCCACACCAAAAGAGCCACCGCCAAAAGCTATTGCCGGGCCTCACCGGCCTCTGGCACCGCACACGCAGGCACACCAACGCTGGGGCTCTGCGCCTGCCTAGCCTCCCAAAAATCCAAACGTTCCCATTCTCAGCCGATTATCATTTTTTTGCCCAGACGGCTGCCGAAATACCAAACGTCGCAGGATGGCTCCCACACCAAAACAGCCACCACCAAAAGCTATTGCCGGGCCTCACCGGCCTCCGGCACCGCACATGCAGGCACACCAACGCTGGGGCTCTGCGCCTGCCTAGCCTCCCAAAAATCCAATTGCCGGGCCTCACCGGCCTCCGGCACCGCACGCGCAGGCACACCAACGCTGGGGCTCTGCGCCTGCCTAGCCTCCCAAAAATCCAAACGTTCCCGTTCTCGGCCGATTATCATTTTTTTGCCCAGACGGCCGCCGAAATACCAAACGTCGCAGGATGGCTCCCACACCAAAAGAGCCACCGCCAAAAGCTATTGCCGGGCCTCAACGGCCTCCGGCACCGCACGCGCAGGCACACCAACGCTGGGGCTCTGCGCCTGCCTAGCCTCCCAAAAATCCAAACGTTCCCGTTCTCGGCCGATTATCATTTTTTTGCCCAGACGGCCGCCGAAATACCAAACGTCGCAGGATGGTTCCCACACCAAAACAGCCACCGCCAAAAGCTATTGCCGGGCCTCACCGGCCTCCGGCACCGCACGCGCAGGCACACCAACGCTGGGGCTCTGCGCCTGCCTAGCCTCCCAAAAATCCAAACGTTCCCGTTCTCGGCCGATTATCATTTTTTTGCCCAGACGGCCGCCGAAATACCAAACGTCGCAGGATGGCTCCCACACCAAAAGAGCCACCGCCAAAAGCTAGTCCCGGGCCTCACTGGCCTCCGGCACCGCACGCGCAGGCACACCAACGCTGGGGCTCTGCGCCTGCCTAGCCTCCCAAAAATCCAAACGTTCCCATTCTCGGCCGATTATCATTTTTTTGCCCAGACGGCCGCCGAAATACCAAACGTCGCAGGATGGCTCCCACACCAAAAGAGCCACCGCCAAAAGCTATTGCCGGGCCTCACCGGCCTCTGGCACCGCACGCGCAGGCACACCAACGCTGGGGCTCTGCGCCTGCCTAGCCTCCCAAAAATCCAAACGTTCCCATTCTCGGCCGATTATCATTTTTTTGCCCAGACAGCCGCCGAAATACCAAACGTCGCAGGATGGCTCCCACACCAAAAGAGCCACCGCCAAAAGCTATTGCCGGGCCTCACCGGCCTCCGGCACCGCACGCGCAGGCACACCAATGCTGGCGCTCTGCGCCTGCCTAGCCTCCCAAAACTCCCAACGTTCCCATTCTCGGCCGATTATCATTTTTTTGCCCAGACGGCCGCCGAAATACCAAACGTCGCAGGATGGCTCCCACACCAAAACAGCCACCGCCAAAAGCTATTGCCGGGCCTCACCAGCCTACGGCACCGCACATGCAGGCACAACAACGCTGGGGCTCTGCGCCTGCCTAGCCTCCCAAAAATCCAAACGTTCCCATTCTCGGCCGATTATCATTTTTTTGCCCAGACGGCCGCCGAAATACCAAACGTCGCAGGATGGCTCCCACACCAAAAGAGCCACCGCCAAAAGCTATTGCCGGGCCTCACCGGCCTCCGGCACCGCACACGCAGGCACACCAACGCTGGGGATCTGCGCCTGCCTAGCCTCCCAAAAATCCAAACGTTCCCATTCTCGGCCGATTATCATTTTTTTGCCCAGACGGCCGCCGAAATACCAAACGTCGCAGGATGGTTCCCACACCAAAACAGCCACCGCCAAAAGCTATTGCCGGGCCTCACCGGCCTCCGGCACCGCACGCGCAGGCACACCAACGCTGGGGCTCTGCGCCTGCCTAGCCTCCCAAAAATCCAAACGTTCCCATTCTCGGCCGATTATCATTTTTTTGCCCAGACGGCCGCCGAAATACCAAACGTCGCAGGATGGCTCCCACACCAAAAGAGCCACCGCCAAAAGCTATTGCCGGGCCTCACCGGCCTCTGGCACCGCACGCGCAGGCACACCAACGCTGGGGCTCTGCGCCTGCCTAGCCTCCCAAAAATCCAAACGTTCCCATTCTCGGCCGATTATCATTTTTTTGCCCAGACAGCCGCCGAAATACCAAACGTCGCAGGATGGCTCCCACACCAAAACAGCCACCGCCAAAAGCTATTGCCGGGCCTCACCGGCCTCCGGCACCGCACATGCAGGCACACCAACGCTGGGGCTCTGCGCCTGCCTAGCCTCCCAAAAATCCAATTGCCGGGCCTCACCGGCCTCCGGCACCGCACGCGCAGGCACACCAACGCTGGGGCTCTGCGCCTGCCTAGCCTCCCAAAAATCCAAACGTTCCCGTTCTCGGCCGATTATCATTTTTTTGCCCAGACGGCCGCCGAAATACCAAACGTCGCAGGATGGCTCCCACACCAAAAGAGCCACCGCCAAAAGCTATTGCCGGGCCTCACCGGCCTCCGGCACCGCACGCGCAGGCACACCAACGCTGGGGCTCTGCGCCTGCCTAGCCTCCCAAAAATCCAAACGTTCCCATTCTCGGCCGATTATCATTGTTTTGCCCAGACGGCCGCCGAAATACCAAACGTCGCAGGATGGCTCCCACACCAAAAGAGCCACCGCCAAAAGCTATTGCCGGGCCTCACTGGCCTCCGGCACCGCACGCGCAGGCACACCAACGCTGGGGCTCTGCGCCTGCCTAGCCTCCCAAAAATCCCAACGTTCCCATTCTCGGCCGATTATCATTTTTTTGCCCAGACGGCCGCCGAAATACCAAACGTCGCAGGATGGTTCCCACACCAAAACAGCCACCGCCAAAAGCTATTGCTGGGCCTCACCGGCCTCCGGCACCGCACGCGCAGGCACACCAACGCTGGGGCTCTGCGCCTGCCTAGCCTCCCAAAAATCCCAACGTTCCCATTCTCGGCCGATTATCATTTTTTTGCCCAGGCGGCCGCCGAAATACCAAACGTCGCAGGATGGCTCCCACACCAAAAGAGCCACCGCCAAAAGCTAGTCCCGGGCCTCACTGGCCTCCGGCACCGCACGCGCAGGCACACCAACGCTGGGGCTCTGCGCCTGCCTAGCCTCCCAAAAATCCAAACGTTCCCGTTCTCGGCCGATTATCATTTTTTTGCTCAGACGGCCGCCGAAATACCAAACGTCACAGGATGGCTCCCACACCAAAACAGCCACCGCCAAAAGCTATTGCCGGGCCTCACCGGCCTCCGGCACCGCACGCGCAGGCACACCAACGCTGGGGCTCTGCGCCTGCCTAGCCTCCCAAAAATCCAAACGTTCCCGTTCTCGGCCGATTATAACTTTTTTGCCCAGACGGCCGCCGAAATACCAAACGTCGCAGGATGGCTCCCACACCAAAAGAGCCACCGCCAAAAGCTATTGCCGGGCCTCACTGGCCTCCGGCACCGCACGCGCAGGCACACCAACGCTGGGGCTCTGCGCCTGCCTAGCCTCCCAAAAATCCAAACGTTCCCGTTCTCGGCCGATTATCATTGTTTTGCCCAGACGGCCGCCGAAATACCAAACGTCGCAGGATGGCTCCCACACCAAAAGAGCCACCGCCAAAAGCTATTGCCGGGCCTCACCGGCCTCCAGCACCGCACGCGCAGGCACACCAACGCTGGGGCTCTGTGCCTGCCTAGCCTCCCAAAAATCCAAACGTTCCCGTTCTCGGCCGATTATCATTTTTTTGCCCAGACGGCCGCCGAAATACCAAACGTCGCAGGATGGCTCCCACACCAAAAGAGCCACCGCCAAAAGCTATTGCTGGGCCTCACCGGCCTCCGGCACCGCACGCGCAGGCACACCAACGCTGGGGCTCTGCGCCTGCCTAGCCTCCCAAAAATCCCAACGTTCCCGTTCTCGGCCGATTATCATTTTTTTGCCCAGACGGCCGCCGAAATACCAAACGTCGCAGGATGGTTCCCACACCAAAACAGCCACCGCCAAAAGCTATTGCAGGGCCTCACCGGCCTCCGGCACCGCACGCGTAGGCACACCAACGCTGGGGCTCTGCGCCTGCCTAGCCTCCCAAAAATCCAAACGTTCCCGTTCTCGGCCGATTATCATTTTTTTGCCCAGACGGCCGCCGAAATACCAAACGTCGCAGGATGGCTCCCACACCAAAACAGGCACCGCCAAAAGCTATTGCCGGGCCTCACCGGCCTCCGGCACCGCACGCGCAGGCACACCAACGCTGGGGCTCTGCGCCTGCCTAGCCTCCCAAAAATCCAAACGTTCCCATTCTCGGCCGATTATCATTGTTTTGCCCAGACGGCCGCCGAAATACCAAACGTCGCAGGATGGCTCCCACACCAAAACAGCCACCGCCAAAAGCTATTGCCGGGCCTCACCGGCCTCCGGCACCGCACGCGCAGGCACACCAACGCTGGGGCTCTGCGCCTGCCTAGCCTCCCAAAAATCCCAACGTTCCCGTTCTCGGCCGATTATCATTTTTTTGCCCAGACGGCCGCGGAAATACCAAACGTCGCAGGATGGCTCCCACACCAAAACAGCCACCGCCAAAAGCTATTGCCGGGCCTCACCGGCCTCCGGCACCGCACGCGCAGGCACACCAACGCTGGGGCTCTGCGCCTGCCTAGCCTCCCAAAAATCCAAACGTTCCCGTTCTCGGCCGATTATCATTTTTTTGCCCAGACGGCCGCCGAAATACCAAACGTCGCAGGATGGCTCCCACACCAAAACAGCCACCGCCAAAAGCTATTGCCGGGCCTCACCGGCCTCTGGCACCGCACGCGCAGGCACACCAACGCTGGGGCTCTGCGCCTGCCTAGCCTCCCAAAAATCCAAACGTTCCCGTTCTCGGCCGATTATCATTTTTTTGCCCAGACGGCCGCCGAAATACCAAACGTCGCAGGATGGCTCCCACACCAAAACAGCCACCGCCAAAAGCTATTGCCGGGCCTCACCGGCCTCCGGCACCGCACGCGCAGGCACACCAACGCTGGGGCTCTGCGCCTGCCTAGCCTCCCAAAAATCCAAACGTTCCCATTCTCGGCCGATTATCATTTTTTTGCCCAGACGGCCGCCGAAATACCAAACGTCGCAGGATGGCTCCCACACCAAAACAGCCACCGCCAAAAGCTATTGCCGGGCCTCACCGGCCTCCGGCACCGCACACGCAGGCACACCAACGCTGGGGCTCTGCGCCTGCCTAGCCTCCCAAAAATCCCAACGTTCCCATTCTCGGCCGATTATCATTTTTTTGCCCAGACGGCCGCCGAAATACCAAACGTCGCAGGATGGCTCCCACACCAAAACAGCCACCGCCAAAAGCTATTGCCGGGCCTCACCGGCCTCCGGCACCGCACGCGCAGGCACACCAACGCTGGGGCTCTGCGCCTGCCTAGCCTCCCAAAAATCCCAACGTTCCCATTCTCGGCCGATTATCATTTTTTTGCTCAGACGGCCGCCGAAATACCAAACGTCGCAGGATGGCTCCCACACCAAAACAGGCACCGCCAAAAGCTATTGCCGGGCCTCACCGGCCTCCGGCACCGCACGCGCAGGCACACCAACGCTGGGGCTCTGCGCCTGCCTAGCCTCCCAAAAATCCAATTGCCGGGCCTCACCGGCCTCCGGCACCGCACGCGCAGGCACACCAACGCTGGGGCTCTGCGCCTGCCTAGCCTCCCAAAAATCCAAACGTTCCCGTTCTCGGCCGATTATCATTTTTTTGCCCAGACGGCCGCCGAAATACCAAACGTCGCAGGATGGCTCCCACACCAAAACAGCCACCGCCAAAAGCTATTGCCGGGCCTCAACGGCCTCCGGCACCGCACGCGCAGGCACACCAACGCTGGGGCTCTGCGCCTGCCTAGCCTCCCAAAAATCCAAACGTTCCCGTTCTCGGCCGATTATCATTTTTTTGCCCAGACGGCCGCCGAAATACCAAACGTCGCAGGATGGTTCCCACACCAAAACAGCCACTGCCAAAAGCTATTGCCGGGCCTCACCGGCCTCCAGCACCGCACGCGCAGGCACACCAACGCTGGGGCTCTGCGCCTGCCTAGCCTCCCAAAAATCCAAACGTTCCCGTTCTCGGCCGATTATCATTTTTTTGCCCAGACGGCCGCCGAAATACCAAACGTCGCAGGATGGCTCCCACACCAAAAGAGCCACCGCCAAATGCTAGTCCCGGGCCTCACCGGCCTCCGGCACCGCACGCGCAGGCACACCAACGCTGGGGCTCTGCGCCTGCCTAGCCTCCCAAAAATCCAAACGTTCCCGTTCTCGGCCGATTATCATTTTTTTGCCCAGACGGCCGCCGAAATACCAAACGTCGCAGGATGGCTCCCACACCAAAACAGCCACCGCCAAAAGCTATTGCCGGGCCTCACCGGCCTCCGGCACCGCACACGCAGGCACACCAACGCTGGGGCTCTGCGCCTGCCTAGCCTCCCAAAAATCCCAACGTTCCCATTCTCGGCCGATTATCATTTTTTTGCCCAGATGGCCGCCGAAATACCAAACGTCGCAGGATGGCTCCCACACCAAAAGAGCCACCGCCAAAAGCTAGTCCCGGGCCTCACCGGCCTCCGGCACCGCACGCGCAGGCACACCAACGCTGGGGCTCTGCGCCTGCCTAGCCTCCCAAAAATCCCAACGTTCCCATTCTCGGCCGATTATCATTTTTTTTGCCCAGACGGCCGCCGAAATACCAAACGTCGCAGGATGGCTCCCACACCAAAACAGCCACCGCCAAAAGCTATTGCCGGGCCTCACCGGCCTACGGCACCGCACATGCAGGCACACCAACGCTGGGGCTCTGCGCCTGCCTAGCCTCCCAAAAATCCAATTGCCGGGCCTCACCGGCCTCCGGCACCGCACGCGCAGGCACACCAACGCTGGGGCTGTGCGCCTGCCTAGCCTCCCAAAAATCCAAACGTTCCCGTTCTCGGCCGATTATCATTTTTTTGCCCAGACGGCCGCCGAAATACCAAACGTCGCAGGATGGCTCCCACACCAAAAGAGCCACCGCCAAAAGCTATTGCCGGGCCTCAACGGCCTCCGGCACCGCACGCGCAGGCACACCAACGCTGGGGCTCTGCGCCTGCCTAGCCTCCCAAAAATCCCAACGTTCCCGTTCTCGGCCGATTATCATTTTTTTGCCCAGACGGCCGCCGAAATACCAAACGTCGCAGGATGGCTCCCACACCAAAACAGCCACCGCCAAAAGCTATTGCCGGGCCTCACCGGCCTCCGGCACCGCACGCGCAGGCACACCAACGCTGGGGCTGTGCGCCTGCCTAGCCTCCCAAAAATCCAAACGTTCCCGTTCTCGGCCGATTATCATTTTTTTGCCCAGACGGCCGCCGAAATACCAAACGTCGCAGGATGGCTCCCACACCAAAAGAGCCACCGCCAAAAGCTATTGCCGGGCCTCACTGGCCTCCGGCACCGCACGCGCAGGCACACCAACGCTGGGGCTCTGCGCCTGCCTAGCCTCCCAAAAATCCAAACGTTCCCGTTCTCGGCCGATTATCATTTTTTTGCCCAGACGGCCGCCGAAATACCAAACGTCACAGGATGGCTCCCACACCAAAAGAGCCACCGCCAAAAGCTATTGCCGGGCCTCACCGGCCTCCGGCACCGCACGCGCAGGCACACCAACGCTGGGGCTCTGCGCCTGCCTAGCCTCCCAAAAATCCAAACGTTCCCGTTCTCGGCCGATTATAACTTTTTTGCCCAGACGGCCGCCGAAATACCAAACGTCGCAGGATGGCTCCCACACCAAAACAGCCACCGCCAAAAGCTATTGCCGGGCCTCACTGGCCTCCGGCACCGCACGCGCAGGCACACCAACGCTGGGGCTCTGCGCCTGCCTAGCCTCCCAAAAATCCAAACGTTCCCGTTCTCGGCCGATTATCATTTTTTTGCCCAGACGGCCGCCGAAATACCAAACGTCGCAGGATGGTTCCCACACCAAAAGAGCCACCGCCAAAAGCTATTGCCGGGCCTCAACGGCCTCCGGCACCGCACACGCAGGCACACCAACGCTGGGGCTCTGCGCCTGCCTAGCCTCCCAAAAATCCAAACATTCCCGTTCTCGGCCGATTATCATTTTTTTGCCCAGACGGCTGCTGAAATACCAAACGTCGCAGGATGGCTCCCACACCAAAACAGCCACCGCCAAAAGCTATTGCCGGGCCTCACCGGCCTCCGGCACCGCACGCGCAGGCACACCAACGCTGGGGCTCTGCGCCTGCCTAGCCTCCCTAAAATCCCAACGTTCCCGTTCTCGGCCGATTATCATTTTTTTGCCCAGACGGCCGCCGAAATACCAAACGTCGCAGGATGGCTCCCACACCAAAACAGGCACCGCCAAAAGCTATTGCCGGGCCTCAACGGCCTCCGGCACCGCACGCGCAGGCACACCAACGCTGGGGCTCTGCGCCTGCCTAGCCTCCCAAAAATCCAAACGTTCCCGTTCTCGGCCGATTATCATTTTTTTGCCCAGACGGCCGCGGAAATACCAAACGTCGCAGGATGGTTCCCACACCTAAAGAGCCACCGCCAAAAGCTATTGCCGGGCCTCACCGGCCTCCGGCACCGCACGCGCAGGCACACCAACGCTGGGGCTCTGCGCCTGCCTAGCCTCCCAAAAATCCCAACGTTCCAATTCTCGGCCGATTATCATTTTTTTGCCCAGACGGCCGCCGAAATACCAAACGTCGCAGGATGGCTCCCACACCAAAACAGCCACCGCCAAAAGCTATTGCCGGGCCTCACTGGCCTCCAGCACCGCACGCGCAGGCACACCAACGCTGGGGCTCTGCGCCTGCCTAGCCTCCCAAAAATCCCAACGTTCCCGTTCTCGGCCGATTATCATTTTTTTGCCCAGACGGCCGCCGAAATACCAAACGTCGAAGGATGGCTCCCACACCAAAAGAGCCACCGCCAAAAGCTATTGCCGGGCCTCACCGGCCTCCGGCACCGCACGCGCAGGCACACCAACGCTGGGGCTCTGCGCCTGCCTAGCCTCCCAAAAATCCCAACGTTCCCGCTCTCGGCCAAATATCATTTTTTTGCCCAGACGGCCGCCGAAATACCAAACGTCGCAGGATGGTTCCCTCACCAAAAGAGCCACCGCCAAAAACTATTGCCGGGCCTCACCGGCCTCCAGCACCGCACGCACAGGCACACCAACGCTGGGGCTCTGCGCCTGCCTAGCCTCCCAAAAATCCAAACGTTCCCGTTCTCGGCCGATTATCATTTTTTTGCCCAGACGGCCGCCGAAATACCAAACGTCGCAGGATGGCTCCCACACCAAAAGAGCCACCGCCAAAAGCTATTGCCGGGCCTCACCGGCCTCCGGCACCGCACGCGCAGGCACACCAACGCTGGGGCTCTGCGCCTGCCTAGCCTCCCAAAAATCCAAACGTTCCCGTTCTCGGCCGATTATCATTTTTTTGCCCAGACGGCCGCCGAAATACCAAACGTCGCAGGATGGTTCCCACACCAAAAGAGCCACCGCCAAAAGCTATTGCCGGGCCTCACCAGCATACGGCACCGCACATGCAGGCACAACAACGCTGGGGCTCTGCGCCTGCCTAGCCTCCCAAAAATCCAAACGTTCCCATTCTCGGCCGATTATCATTTTTTTGCCCAGACGGCCGCCGAAATACCAAACGTCGCAGGATGGCTCCCACACCAAAAGAGCCACCGCCAAAAGCTATTGCCGGGCCTCACCGGCCTCTGGCACCGCACACGCAGGCACACCAACGCTGGGGCTCTGCGCCTGCCTAGCCTCCCAAAAATCCAAACGTTCCCATTCTCGGCCGATTATCATTTTTTTGCCCAGACGGCCGCCGAAATACCAAACGTCGCAGGATGGCTCCCACACCAAAACAGCCACCACCAAAAGCTATTGCCGGGCCTCACCGGCCTCCGGCACCGCACATGCAGGCACACCAACGCTGGGGCTCTGCGCCTGCCTAGCCTCCCAAAAATCCAATTGCCGGGCCTCACCGGCCTCCGGCACCGCACGCGCAGGCACACCAACGCTGGGGCTCTGCGCCTGCCTAGCCTCCCAAAAATCCAAACGTTCCCGTTCTCGGCCGATTATCATTTTTTTGCCCAGACGGCCGCCGAAATACCAAACGTCGCAGGATGGCTCCCACACCAAAACAGCCACCACCAAAAGCTATTGCCGGGCCTCACCGGCCTCCGGCACCGCACATGCAGGCACACCAACGCTGGGGCTCTGCGCCTGCCTAGCCTCCCAAAAATCCAATTGCCGGGCCTCACCGGCCACCGGCACCGCACGCGCAGGCACACCAACGCTGGGGCTCTGCGCCTGCCTAGCCTCCCAAAAATCCAAACGTTCCCATTCTCGGCCGATTATCATTTTTTTGCCCAGACGGCCGCCGAAATACCAAACGTCGCAGGATGGCTCCCACACCAAAACAGCCACCGCCAAAAGCTATTGCCGGGCCTCAACGGCCTCCGGCACCGCACGCGCAGGCACACCAACGCTGGGGCTCTGCGCCTGCCTAGCCTCCCAAAAATCCAAACGTTCCCGTTCTCGGCCGATTATCATTTTTTTGCCCAGACGGCCGCCGAAATACCAAACGTCGCAGGATGGTTCCCACACCTAAAGAGCCACCGCCAAAAGCTATTGCCGGGCCTCACCGGCCTCCGGCACCGCACGCGCAGGCACACCAACGCTGGGGCTCTGCGCCTGCCTAGCCTCCCAAAAATCCCAACGTTCCAATTCTCGGCCGATTATCATTTTTTTGCCCAGACGGCCGCCGAAATACCAAACGTCGCAGGATGGCTCCCACACCAAAACAGCCACCGCCAAAAGCTATTGCCGGGCCTCACTGGCCTCCAGCACCGCACGCGCAGGCACACCAACGCTGGGGCTCTGCGCCTGCCTAGCCTCCCAAAAATCCAAACGTTCCCATTCTCGGCCGATTATCATTTTTTTGCCCAGACGGCCGCCGAAATACCAAACGTCGCAGGATGGCTCCCACACCAAAACAGGCACTGCCAAAAGCTATTGCCGGGCCTCACCGGCCTCCGGCACCGCACGCGCAGGCACACCAACGCTGGGGCTCTGCGCCTGCCTAGCCTCCCAAAAATCCCAACGTTCCCGCTCTCGGCCAATTATCATTTTTTTGCCCAGACGGCCGCCGAAATACCAAACGTCGCAGGATGGTTCCCTCACCAAAAGAGCCACCGCCAAAAACTATTGCCGGGCCTCACCAGCCTCCAGCACCGCACGCACAGGCACACCAACGCTGGGGCTCTGCGCCTGCCTAGCCTCCCAAAAATCCAAACGTTCCCGTTCTCGGCCGATTATCATTTTTTTGCCCAGACGGCCGCCGAAATACCAAACGTCGCAGGATGGTTCCCACACCAAAACAGCCACCGCCAAAAGCTAGTGCCGGGCCTCACCGGCCTCCGGCACCGCACATGCAGGCACACCAACGCTGGGGCTCTGCGCCTGCCTAGCCTCCCAAAAATCCCAACGTTCCCATTCTCGGCCGATTATCATTTTTTTGTCCAGACGGCCGCCGAAATACCAAACGTCGCAGGATGGCTCCCACACCAAAAGAGCCACCGCCAAAAGCTATTGCCGGGCCTCACCGGCCTCCGGCACCGCACACGCAGGCACACCAACGCTGGGGCTCTGCGCCTGCCTAGCCTCCCAAAAATCCAAACGTTCCCATTCTCGGCCGATTATCATTTTTTTGCCCAGACGGCCGCCGAAATACCAAACGTCGCAGGATGGCTCCCACACCAAAAGAGCCACCACCAAAAGCTATTGCCGGGCCTCACCGGCCTCCGGCACCGCACATGCAGGCACACCAACGCTGGGGCTCTGCGCCTGCCTAGCCTCCCAAAAATCCAATTGCCGGGCCTCACCGGCCTCCGGCACCGCACGCGCAGGCACACCAACGCTGGGGCTCTGCGCCTGCCTAGCCTCCCAAAAATCCAAACGTTCCCGTTCTCGGCCGATTATAACTTTTTTGCCCAGACGGCCGCCGAAATACCAAACGTCGCAGGATGGTTCCCACACCAAAACAGCCACCGCCAAAAGCTATTGCCGGGCCTCACCGGCCTCCGGCACCGCACGCGCAGGCACACCAACGCTGGGGCTCTGCGCCTGCCTAGCCTCCCAAAAATCCAAACGTTCCCGTTCTCGGCCGATTATCATTTTTTTGCCCAGACGGCCGCCGAAATACCAAACGTCGCAGGATGGCTCCCACACCAAAACAGGCACCGCCAAAAGCTATTGACAGGCCTCACCGGCCTCCGGCACCGCACGCGCAGGCACACCAACGCTGGGGCTCTGCGCCTGCCTAGCCTCCCAAAAATCCCAACGTTCCCATTCTCGGCCGATTATCATTTTTTTGTCCAGACGGCCGCCGAAATACCAAACGTCGCAGGATGGCTCCCACACCAAAAGAGCCACCGCCAAAAGCTATTGCCGGGCCTCACCGGCCTCCGGCACCGCACGCGCAGGCACACCAACGCTGGGGCTCTGCGCCTGCCTAGCCTCCCAAAAATCCAAACGTTCCCATTCTCGGCCGATTATCATTTTTTTGCCCAGACGGCCGCCGAAATACCAAACGTCGCAGGATGGCTCCCACACCAAAACAGCCACCACCAAAAGCTATTGCCGGGCCTCACCGGCCTCCGGCACCGCACATGCAGGCACACCAACGCTGGGGCTCTGCGCCTGCCTAGCCTCCCAAAAATCCAATTGCCGGGCCTCACCGGCCTCCGGCACCGCACGCGCAGGCACACCAACGCTGGGGCTCTGCGCCTGCCTAGCCTCCCAAAACTCCAAACGTTCCCGTTCTCGGCCGATTATCATTTTTTTGCCCAGACGGCCGCCGAAATACCAAACGTCGCAGGATGGCTCCCACACCAAAACAGGCACCGCCAAAAGCTATTGCCGGGCCTCAACGGCCTCCGGCACCGCACGCGCAGGCACACCAACGCTGGGGCTCTGCGCCTGCCTAGCCTCCCAAAAATCCAAACGTTCCCATTCTCGGCCGATTATCATTTTTTTGCCCAGACGGCCGCCGAAATACCAAACGTCGCAGGATGGCTCCCACACCAAAAGAGCCACCGCCAAAAGCTAGTCCCGGGCCTCATTGGCCTCCGGCACCGCACGCGCAGGCACACCAACGCTGGGGCTCTGCGCCTGCCTAGCCTCCCAAAAATCCAAACGTTCCCGTTCTCGGCCGATTATCATTTTTTTGCCCAGACGGCCGCCGAAATACCAAACGTCGCAGGATGGCTCCCACACCAAAAGAGCCACCGCCAAAAGCTATTGCCGGGCCTCACCGGCCTCCGGCACCGCACGCGCAGGCACACCAACGCTGGGGCTCTGCGCCTGCCTAGCCTCCCAAAAATCCAAACGTTCCCGTTCTCGGCCGATTATCATTTTTTTGCCCAGACGGCCGCCGAAATACCAAACGTCGCAGGATGGCTCCCACACCAAAAGAGCCACCGCCAAAAGCTATTGCCGGGCCTCACTGGCCTCCGGCACCGCACGCGCAGGCACACCAACGCTGGGGCTCTGCGCCTGCCTAGCCTCCCAAAAATCCAAACATTCCCGTTCTCGGCCGATTATCATTTTTTTGCCCAGACGGCCGCCGAAATACCAAACGTCGCAGGATGGCTCCCACACCAAAAGAGCCACCGCCAAAAGCTATTGACAGGCCTCACCGGCCTCCGGCACCGCACGCGCAGGCACACCAACGCTGGGGCTCTGCGCCTGCCTAGCCTCCCAAAAATCCAAACGTTCCCATTCTCGGCCGATTATCATTTTTTTGCCCAGACGGCCGCCGAAATACCAAACGTCGCAGGATGGCTCCCACACCAAAAGAGCCACCGCCAAAAGCTAGTCCCGGGCCTCACTGGCCTCCGGCACCGCACGCGCAGGCACACCAACGCTGGGGCTCTGCGCCTGCCTAGCCTCCCAAAAATCCAAACGTTCCAATTCTCGGCCGATTATCATTTTTTTGCCCAGACGGCCGCCGAAATACCAAACGTCGCAGGATGGCTCCCACACCAAAACAGCCACCGCCAAAAGCTATTGCCGGGCCTCACTGGCCTCCGGCACCGCACGCGCAGGCACACCAACGCTGGGGCTCTGCGCCTGCCTAGCCTCCCAAAAATCCAAACGTTCCCATTCTCGGCCGATTATCATTTTTTTGCCCAGACGGCCGCCGAAATACCAAACGTCGCAGGATGGCTCCCACACCAAAAGAGCCACCGCCAAAAGCTATTGCTGGGCCTCACCGGCCTCCGGCACCGCACGCGCAGGCACACCAACGCTGGGGCTCTGCGCCTGCCTAGCCTCCAAAAAATCCAAACGTTCCCGTTCTTGGCCGATTATCATTTTTTTGCCCAGACGGCCGCCGAAATACCAAACGTCGCAGGATGGCTCCCACACCAAAACAGCCACCGCCAAAAGCTATTGACGGGCCTCACCGGCCTCCGGCACCGCACGCGCAGGCACACCAACGCTGGGGCTCTGCGCCTGCCTAGCCTCCCAAAAATCCAAACGTTCCCGCTCTCGGCCGATTATCATTTTTTTGCCCAGACGGCCGCCGAAATACCAAACGTCGCAGGATGGCTCCCACACCAAAACAGGCACCGCCAAAAGCTATTGCCGGGCCTCACTGGCCTCCGGCACCGCACGCGCAGGCACACCAACGCTGGGGCTCTGCGCCTGCCTAGCCTCCCAAAAATCCCAACGTTCCAATTCTCGGCCGATTATCATTTTTTTGCCCAGACGGCCGCCGAAATACCAAACGTCGCAGGATGGCTCCCACACCAAAACAGCCACCGCCAAAAGCTATTGCCGGGCCTCACTGGCCTCCAGCACCGCACGCGCAGGCACACCAACGCTGGGGCTCTGCGCCTGCCTAGCCTCCCAAAAATCCAAACGTTCCCATTCTCGGCCGATTATCATTTTTTTGCCCAGACGGCCGCCGAAATACCAAACGTCGCAGGATGGCTCCCACACCAAAAGAGCCACCGCCAAAAGCTATTGCTGGGCCTCACCGGCCTCCGGCACCGCACGCGCAGGCACACCAACGCTGGGGCTCTGCGCCTGCCTAGCCTCCAAAAAATCCAAACGTTCCCGTTCTTGGCCGATTATCATTTTTTTGCCCAGACGGCCGCCGAAATAGCAAACGTCGCAGGATGGCTCCCACACCAAAACAGCCACCGCCAAAAGCTATTGACGGGCCTCACCGGCCTCCGGCACCGCACGCGCAGGCACACCAACGCTGGGGCTCTGCGCCTGCCTAGCCTCCCAAAAATCCAAACGTTCCCGCTCTCGGCCGATTATCATTTTTTTGCCCAGACGGCCGCCGAAATACCAAACGTCGCAGGATGGCTCCCACACCAAAACAGGCACCGCCAAAAGCTATTGCCGGGCCTCACCGGCCTCCGGCACCGCACGCGCAGGCACACCAACGCTGGGGCTCTGCGCCTGCCTAGCCTCCCAAAAATCCAAACGTTCCCGCTCTCGGCCGATTATCATTTTTTTGCCCAGACGGCCGCCGAAATACCAAACGTCGCAGGATGGCTCCCACACCAAAAGAGCCACCGCCAAAAGCTATTGCTGGGCCTCACCGGCCTCCGGCACCGCACGCGCAGGCACACCAACGCTGGGGCTCTGCGCCTGCCTAGCCTCCCAAAAATCCCAACGTTCCCATTCTCGGCCGATTATCATTTTTTTGCCCAGACGGCCACCGAAATACCAAACGTCACAGGATGGCTCCCACACCAAAAGAGCCACCGCCAAAAGCTATTGCCGGGCCTCACCGGCCTCCGGCACCGCACGCGCAGGCACACCAACGCTGGGGCTCTGCGCCTGCCTAGCCTCCCAAAAATCCAAACGTTCCTGTTCTCGGCCGATTATCATTTTTTTGCCCAGACGGCCGCCGAAATACCAAACGTCGCAGGATGGCTCCCACACCAAAACAGCCACCGCCAAAAGCTATTGCCGGGCCTCACCGGCCTCCGGCACCGCACGCGCAGGCACACCAACGCTGGGGCTCTGCGCCTGCCTAGCCTCCCAAAAATCCCAACGTTCCCGTTCTCGGCCGATTATCATTTTTTTGCCCAGACGGCCGCTGAAATACCAAACGTCGCAGGATGGCTCCCACACCAAAAGAGCCACCGCCAAAAGCTATTGCCGGGCCTCACCGGCCTCCGGCACCGCACGCGCAGGCACACCAACGCTGGGGCTCTGCGCCTGCCTAGCCTCCCAAAAATCCAAACGTTCCCGCTCTCGGCCGATTATCATTTTTTTGCCCAGACGGCCGCCGAAATACCAAACGTCGCAGGATGGCTCCCACACCAAAACAGCCACCGCCAAAAGCTATTGCCGGGCCTCACCGGCCTCCGGCACCGCACGCGCAGGCACACCAACGCTGGGGCTCTGCGCCTGCCTAGCCTCCCAAAAATCCAAACGTTCCCGTTCTCGGCCGATTATCATTTTTTTGCCCAGACGGCCGCCGAAATACCAAACGTCGCAGGATGGTTCCCACACCAAAACAGCCACCGCCAAAAGCTATTGCCGGGCCTCACTGGCCTCCGGCACCGCACACGCAGGCACACCAACGCTGGGGCTCTGCGCCTGCCTAGCCTCCCAAAAATCCCAACGTTCCCATTCTCGGCCGATTATCATTTTTTTGCCCAGATGTCCGCCGAAATACCAAACGTCGCAGGATGGCTCCCACACCAAAAGAGCCACCGCCAAAAGCTATTGCCGGGCCTCACCGGCCTCCGGCACCGCACGCGCAGGCACACCAACGCTGGGGCTCTGCGCCTGCCTAGCCTCCCAAAAATCCCAACGTTCCAATTCTCGGCCGATTATCATTTTTTTGCCCAGACGGCCGCCGAAATACCAAACGTCGCAGGATGGCTCCCACACCAAAACAGCCACCGCCAAAAGCTATTGCCGGGCCTCACTGGCCTCCAGCACCGCACGCGCAGGCACACCAACGCTGGGGCTCTGCGCCTGCCTAGCCTCCCAAAAATCCAAACGTTCCCATTCTCGGCCGATTATCATTTTTTTGCCCAGACGGCCGCCGAAATACCAAACGTCGCAGGATGGCTCCCACACCAAAACAGGCACTGCCAAAAGCTATTGCCGGGCCTCACCGGCCTCCGGCACCGCACGCGCAGGCACACCAACGCTGGGGCTCTGCGCCTGCCTAGCCTCCCAAAAATCCCAACGTTCCCGCTCTCGGCCAATTATCATTTTTTTGCCCAGACGGCCGCCGAAATACCAAACGTCGCAGGATGGTTCCCTCACCAAAAGAGCCACCGCCAAAAACTATTGCCGGGCCTCACCAGCCTCCAGCACCGCACGCACAGGCACACCAACGCTGGGGCTCTGCGCCTGCCTAGCCTCCCAAAAATCCAAACGTTCCCGTTCTCGGCCGATTATCATTTTTTTGCCCAGACGGCCGCCGAAATACCAAACGTCGCAGGATGGTTCCCACACCAAAACAGCCACCGCCAAAAGCTATTGCCGGGCCTCACCGGCCTCCGGCACCGCACGCGCAGGCACACCAACGCTGGGGCTCTGCGCCTGCCTAGCCTCCCAAAAATCCCAACGTTCCCGTTCTCGGCCGATTATCATTTTTTTGCCCAGACGGCCGCCGAAATACCAAACGTCGCAGGATGGTTCCCACACCAAAACAGCCACCGCCAAAAGCTAGTGCCGGGCCTCACCGGCCTCCGGCACCGCACATGCAGGCACACCAACGCTGGGGCTCTGCGCCTGCCTAGCCTCCCAAAAATCCCAACGTTCCCATTCTCGGCCGATTATCATTTTTTTGTCCAGACGGCCGCCGAAATACCAAACGTCGCAGGATGGCTCCCACACCAAAAGAGCCACCGCCAAAAGCTATTGCCGGGCCTCACCGGCCTCTGGCACCGCACACGCAGGCACACCAACGCTGGGGCTCTGCGCCTGCCTAGCCTCCCAAAAATCCAAACGTTCCCATTCTCGGCCGATTATCATTTTTTTGCCCAGACGGCCGCCGAAATACCAAACGTCGCAGGATGGCTCCCACACCAAAAGAGCCACCACCAAAAGCTATTGCCGGGCCTCACCGGCCTCCGGCACCGCACATGCAGGCACACCAACGCTGGGGCTCTGCGCCTGCCTAGCCTCCCAAAAATCCAATTGCCGGGCCTCACCGGCCTCCGGCACCGCACGCGCAGGCACACCAACGCTGGGGCTCTGCGCCTGCCTAGCCTCCCAAAAATCCAAACGTTCCCGTTCTCGGCCGATTATCATTTTTTTGCCCAGACGGCCGCCGAAATACCAAACGTCGCAGGATGGTTCCCACACCAAAACAGCCACCGCCAAAAGCTATTGCCGGGCCTCACCGGCCTCCGGCACCGCACGCGCAGGCACACCAACGCTGGGGCTCTGCGCCTGCCTAGCCTCCCAAAAATCCAAACGTTCCCGTTCTCGGCCGATTATCATTTTTTTGCCCAGACGGCCGCCGAAATACCAAACGTCGCAGGATGGCTCCCACACCAAAAGAGCCACCGCCAAAAGCTAGTCCCGGGCCTCACTGGCCTCCGGCACCGCACGCGCAGGCACACCAACGCTGGGGCTCTGCGCCTGCCTAGCCTCCCAAAAATCCAAACATTCCCGTTCTCGGCCGATTATCATTTTTTTGCCCAGACGGCCGCCGAAATACCAAACGTCGCAGGATGGCTCCCACACCAAAACAGCCACCGCCAAAAGCTATTGCCGGGCCTCACCGGCCTCCGGCACCGCACGCGCAGGCACACCAACGCTGGGGCTCTGCGCCTGCCTAGCCTCCCAAAAATCCAAACGTTCCCGTTCTCGGCCGATTATCATTTTTTTGCCCAGACGGCCGCCGAAATACCAAACGTCGCAGGATGGCTCCCACACCAAAAGAGCCACCGCCAAAAGCTATTGCCGGGCCTCACTGGCCTCCGGCACCGCACGCGCAGGCACACCAACGCTGGGGCTCTGCGCCTGCCTAGCCTCCCAAAAATCCAAACGTTCCCGTTCTCGGCCGATTATCATTTTTTTGCCCAGACGGCCGCCGAAATACCAAACGTCGCAGGATGGCTCCCACACCAAAACAGGCACCGCCAAAAGCTATTGACAGGCCTCACCGGCCTCCGGCACCGCACGCGCAGGCACACCAACGCTGGGGCTCTGCGCCTGCCTAGCCTCCCAAAAATCCCAACGTTCCCATTCTCGGCCGATTATCATTTTTTTGTCCAGACGGCCGCCGAAATACCAAACGTCGCAGGATGGCTCCCACACCAAAAGAGCCACCGCCAAAAGCTATTGCCGGGCCTCACCGGCCTCCGGCACCGCACGCGCAGGCACACCAACGCTGGGGCTCTGCGCCTGCCTAGCCTCCCAAAAATCCAAACGTTCCCATTCTCGGCCGATTATCATTTTTTTGCCCAGACGGCCGCCGAAATACCAAACGTCGCAGGATGGCTCCCACACCAAAACAGCCACCACCAAAAGCTATTGCCGGGCCTCACCGGCCTCCGGCACCGCACATGCAGGCACACCAACGCTGGGGCTCTGCGCCTGCCTAGCCTCCCAAAAATCCAATTGCCGGGCCTCACCGGCCTCCGGCTCCGCACGCGCAGGCACACCAACGCTGGGGCTCTGCGCCTGCCTAGCCTCCCAAAACTCCAAACGTTCCCGTTCTCGGCCGATTATCATTTTTTTGCCCAGACGGCCGCCGAAATACCAAACGTCGCAGGATGGCTCCCACACCAAAACAGGCACCGCCAAAAGCTATTGCCGGGCCTCAACGGCCTCCGGCACCGCACGCGCAGGCACACCAACGCTGGGGCTCTGCGCCTGCCTAGCCTCCCAAAAATCCAAACGTTCCCGTTCTCGGCCGATTATCATTTTTTTGCCCAGACGGCCGCCGAAATACCAAACGTCGCAGGATGGCTCCCACACCAAAAGAGCCACCGCCAAAAGCTAGTCCCGGGCCTCATTGGCCTCCGGCACCGCACGCGCAGGCACACCAACGCTGGGGCTCTGCGCCTGCCTAGCCTCCCAAAAATCCAAACGTTCCCGTTCTCGGCCGATTATCATTTTTTTGCCCAGACGGCCGCCGAAATACCAAACGTCGCAGGATGGCTCCCACACCAAAAGAGCCACCGCCAAAAGCTATTGCCGGGCCTCACCGGCCTCCGGCACCGCACGCGCAGGCACACCAACGCTGGGGCTCTGCGCCTGCCTAGCCTCCCAAAAATCCAAACGTTCCCGTTCTCGGCCGATTATCATTTTTTTGCCCAGACGGCCGCCGAAATACCAAACGTCGCAGGATGGCTCCCACACCAAAAGAGCCACCGCCAAAAGCTATTGCCGGGCCTCACTGGCCTCCGGCACCGCACGCGCAGGCACACCAACGCTGGGGCTCTGCGCCTGCCTAGCCTCCCAAAAATCCAAACATTCCCGTTCTCGGCCGATTATCATTTTTTTGCCCAGATGGCCGCCGAAATACCAAACGTCGCAGGATGGCTCCCACACCAAAAGAGCCACCGCCAAAAGCTATTGACAGGCCTCACCGGCCTCCGGCACCGCACGCGCAGGCACACCAACGCTGGGGCTCTGCGCCTGCCTAGCCTCCCAAAAATCCAAACGTTCCCATTCTCGGCCGATTATCATTTTTTTGCCCAGACGGCCGCCGAAATACCAAACGTCGCAGGATGGCTCCCACACCAAAAGAGCCACCGCCAAAAGCTAGTCCCGGGCCTCACTGGCCTCCGGCACCGCACGCGCAGGCACACCAACGCTGGGGCTCTGCGCCTGCCTAGCCTCCCAAAAATCCAAACGTTCCAATTCTCGGCCGATTATCATTTTTTTGCCCAGACGGCCGCCGAAATACCAAACGTCGCAGGATGGCTCCCACACCAAAACAGCCACCGCCAAAAGCTATTGCCGGGCCTCACTGGCCTCCGGCACCGCACGCGCAGGCACACCAACGCTGGGGCTCTGCGCCTGCCTAGCCTCCCAAAAATCCCAACGTTCCCATTCTCGGCCGATTATCATTTTTTTGCCCAGACGGCCGCCGAAATACCAAACGTCGCAGGATGGCTCCCACACCAAAAGAGCCACCGCCAAAAGCTATTGCTGGGCCTCACCGGCCTCCGGCACCGCACGCGCAGGCACACCAACGCTGGGGCTCTGCGCCTGCCTAGCCTCCAAAAAATCCAAACGTTCCCGTTCTTGGCCGATTATCATTTTTTTGCCCAGACGGCCGCCGAAATACCAAACGTCGCAGGATGGCTCCCACACCAAAACAGCCACCGCCAAAAGCTATTGACGGGCCTCACCGGCCTCCGGCACCGCACGCGCAGGCACACCAACGCTGGGGCTCTGCGCCTGCCTAGCCTCCCAAAAATCCAAACGTTCCCGCTCTCGGCCGATTATCATTTTTTTGCCCAGACGGCCGCCGAAATACCAAACGTCGCAGGATGGCTCCCACACCAAAACAGGCACCGCCAAAAGCTATTGCCGGGCCTCACTGGCCTCCGGCACCGCACGCGCAGGCACACCAACGCTGGGGCTCTGCGCCTGCCTAGCCTCCCAAAAATCCCAACGTTCCAATTCTCGGCCGATTATCATTTTTTTGCCCAGACGGCCGCCGAAATACCAAACGTCGCAGGATGGCTCCCACACCAAAACAGCCACCGCCAAAAGCTATTGCCGGGCCTCACTGGCCTCCAGCACCGCACGCGCAGGCACACCAACGCTGGGGCTCTGCGCCTGCCTAGCCTCCCAAAAATCCAAACGTTCCCATTCTCGGCCGATTATCATTTTTTTGCCCAGACGGCCGCCGAAATACCAAACGTCGCAGGATGGCTCCCACACCAAAAGAGCCACCGCCAAAAGCTATTGCTGGGCCTCACCGGCCTCCGGCACCGCACGCGCAGGCACACCAACGCTGGGGCTCTGCGCCTGCCTAGCCTCCAAAAAATCCAAACGTTCCCGTTCTTGGCCGATTATCATTTTTTTGCCCAGACGGCCGCCGAAATAGCAAACGTCGCAGGATGGCTCCCACACCAAAACAGCCACCGCCAAAAGCTATTGACGGGCCTCACCGGCCTCCGGCACCGCACGCGCAGGCACACCAACGCTGGGGCTCTGCGCCTGCCTAGCCTCCCAAAAATCCAAACGTTCCCGCTCTCGGCCGATTATCATTTTTTTGCCCAGACGGCCGCCGAAATACCAAACGTCGCAGGATGGCTCCCACACCAAAACAGGCACCGCCAAAAGCTATTGCCGGGCCTCACCGGCCTCCGGCACCGCACGCGCAGGCACACCAACGCTGGGGCTCTGCGCCTGCCTAGCCTCCCAAAAATCCAAACGTTCCCGCTCTCGGCCGATTATCATTTTTTTGCCCAGACGGCCGCCGAAATACCAAACGTCGCAGGATGGCTCCCACACCAAAAGAGCCACCGCCAAAAGCTATTGCTGGGCCTCACCGGCCTCCGGCACCGCACGCGCAGGCACACCAACGCTGGGGCTCTGCGCCTGCCTAGCCTCCCAAAAATCCCAACGTTCCCATTCTCGGCCGATTATCATTTTTTTGCCCAGACGGCCACCGAAATACCAAACGTCACAGGATGGCTCCCACACCAAAAGAGCCACCGCCAAAAGCTATTGCCGGGCCTCACCGGCCTCCGGCACCGCACGCGCAGGCACACCAACGCTGGGGCTCTGCGCCTGCCTAGCCTCCCAAAAATCCAAACGTTCCTGTTCTCGGCCGATTATCATTTTTTTGCCCAGACGGCCGCCGAAATACCAAACGTCGCAGGATGGCTCCCACACCAAAACAGCCACCGCCAAAAGCTATTGCCGGGCCTCACCGGCCTCCGGCACCGCACGCGCAGGCACACCAACGCTGGGGCTCTGCGCCTGCCTAGCCTCCCAAAAATCCAAACGTTCCCATTCTCGGCCGATTATCATTTTTTTGCCCAGACGGCCGCCGAAATACCAAACGTCGCAGGATGGCTCCCACACCAAAAGAGCCACCGCCAAAAGCTATTGCCGGGCCTCACCGGCCTCCGGCACCGCACGCGCAGGCACACCAACGCTGGGGCTCTGCGCCTGCCTAGCCTCCCAAAAATCCAAACGTTCCCGTTCTCGGCCGATTATCATTTTTTTGCCCAGACGGCCGCTGAAATACCAAACGTCGCAGGATGGCTCCCACACCAAAAGAGCCACCGCCAAAAGCTATTGCCGGGCCTCACCGGCCTCCGGCACCGCACGCGCAGGCACACCAACGCTGGGGCTCTGCGCCTGCCTAGCCTCCCAAAAATCCAAACGTTCCCGCTCTCGGCCGATTATCATTTTTTTGCCCAGACGGCCGCCGAAATACCAAACGTCGCAGGATGGCTCCCACACCAAAACAGCCACCGCCAAAAGCTATTGCCGGGCCTCACTGGCCTCCGGCACCGCACGCGCAGGCACACCAACGCTGGGGCTCTGCGCCTGCCTAGCCTCCCAAAAATCCAAACGTTCCCGTTCTCGGCCGATTATCATTTTTTTGCCCAGACGGCCGCCGAAATACCAAACGTCGCAGGATGGTTCCCACACCAAAACAGCCACCGCCAAAAGCTATTGCCGGGCCTCACTGGCCTCCGGCACCGCACACGCAGGCACACCAACGCTGGGGCTCTGCGCCTGCCTAGCCTCCCAAAAATCCCAACGTTCCCATTCTCGGCCGATTATCATTTTTTTGCCCAGATGTCCGCCGAAATACCAAACGTCGCAGGATGGCTCCCACACCAAAACAGGCACCGCCAAAAGCTATTGCCGGGCCTCACCGGCCTCCGGCACCGCACGCGCAGGCACACCAACGCTGGGGCTCTGCGCCTGCCTAGCCTCCCAAAAATCCAAACGTTCCCGCTCTCGGCCGATTATCATTTTTTTGCCCAGACGGCCGCCGAAATACCAAACGTCGCAGGATGGCTCCCACACCAAAAGAGCCACCGCCAAAAGCTATTGCTGGGCCTCACCGGCCTCCGGCACCGCACGCGCAGGCACACCAACGCTGGGGCTCTGCGCCTGCCTAGCCTCCCAAAAATCCCAACGTTCCCATTCTCGGCCGATTATCATTTTTTTGCCCAGACGGCCACCGAAATACCAAACGTCACAGGATGGCTCCCACACCAAAAGAGCCACCGCCAAAAGCTATTGCCGGGCCTCACCGGCCTCCGGCACCGCACGCGCAGGCACACCAACGCTGGGGCTCTGCGCCTGCCTAGCCTCCCAAAAATCCAAACGTTCCTGTTCTCGGCCGATTATCATTTTTTTGCCCAGACGGCCGCCGAAATACCAAACGTCGCAGGATGGCTCCCACACCAAAACAGCCACCGCCAAAAGCTATTGCCGGGCCTCACCGGCCTCCGGCACCGCACGCGCAGGCACACCAACGCTGGGGCTCTGCGCCTGCCTAGCCTCCCAAAAATCCCAACGTTCCCGTTCTCGGCCGATTATCATTTTTTTGCCCAGACGGCCGCTGAAATACCAAACGTCGCAGGATGGCTCCCACACCAAAAGAGCCACCGCCAAAAGCTATTGCCGGGCCTCACCGGCCTCCGGCACCGCACGCGCAGGCACACCAACGCTGGGGCTCTGCGCCTGCCTAGCCTCCCAAAAATCCAAACGTTCCCGCTCTCGGCCGATTATCATTTTTTTGCCCAGACGGCCGCCGAAATACCAAACGTCGCAGGATGGCTCCCACACCAAAACAGCCACCGCCAAAAGCTATTGCCGGGCCTCACTGGCCTCCGGCACCGCACGCGCAGGCACACCAACGCTGGGGCTCTGCGCCTGCCTAGCCTCCCAAAAATCCAAACGTTCCCGTTCTCGGCCGATTATCATTTTTTTGCCCAGACGGCCGCCGAAATACCAAACGTCGCAGGATGGTTCCCACACCAAAACAGCCACCGCCAAAAGCTATTGCCGGGCCTCACTGGCCTCCGGCACCGCACACGCAGGCACACCAACGCTGGGGCTCTGCGCCTGCCTAGCCTCCCAAAAATCCCAACGTTCCCATTCTCGGCCGATTATCATTTTTTTGCCCAGATGTCCGCCGAAATACCAAACGTCGCAGGATGGCTCCCACACCAAAAGAGCCACCGCCAAAAGCTATTGCCGGGCCTCACCGGCCTCCGGCACCGCACGCGCAGGCACACCAACGCTGGGGCTCTGTGCCTGCCTAGCCTCCCAAAAATCCCAACGTTCCCATTCTCGGCCGATTATCATTTTTTTGCCCAGACGGCCGCCGAAATACCAAACGTCGCAGGATGGCTCCCACACCAAAAGAGCCACCGCCAAAAGCTATTGCCGGGCCTCACCGGCCTCCGGCACCGCACGCGCAGGCACACCAACGCTGGGGCTTAGCCTCCCAAAAATCCCAACGTTCCCATTCTCGGCCGATTATCATTTTTTTGCCCAGACGGCCGCCGAAATACCAAACGTCGCAGGATGGCTCCCACACCAAAACAGCCACCGCCAAAAGCTATTGCCGGGCCTCACCGGCCTCCGGCACCGCACGCGCAGGCACACCAACGCTGGGGCTCTGCGCCTGCCTAGCCTCCCAAAAATCCAAACGTTCCCGTTCTCGGCCGATTATCATTTTTTTGCCCAGACGGCCGCCGAAATACCAAACGTCGCAGGATGGCTCCCACACCAAAACAGCCACCGCCAAAAGCTATTGCCGGGCCTCAACGGCCTCCGGCACCGCACGCGCAGGCACACCAACGCTGGGGCTCTGCGCCTGCCTAGCCTCCCAAAAATCCCAACGTTCCCGTTCTCGGCCGATTATCATTTTTTTGCCCAGACGGCCGCCGAAATACCAAACGTCGCAGGATGGCTCCCACACCAAAACAGCCACCGCCAAAAGCTATTGCCGGGCCTCACCGGCCTCCGGCACCGCACGCGCAGGCACACCAACGCTGGGGCTCTGCGCCTGCCTAGCCTCCCAAAAATCCCAACGTTCCCATTCTCGGCCGATTATCATTTTTTTGCCCAGACGGCCGCCGAAATACCAAACGTCGCAGGATGGCTCCCACACCAAAAGAGCCACCGCCAAAAGCTAGTCCCGGGCCTCACTGGCCTCCGGCACTGCACGCGCAGGCACACCAACGCTGGGGCTCTGCGCCTGCCTAGCCTCCCAAAAATCCAAACGTTCCCGTTCTCGGCCGATTATCATTTTTTTGCCCAGACGGCCGCCGAAATACCAAACGTCGCAGGATGGCTCCCACACCAAAACAGCCACCGCCAAAAGCTATTGCCGGGCCTCACCAGCCTACGGCACCGCACATGCAGGCACAACAACGCTGGGGCTCTGCGCCTGCCTAGCCTCCCAAAAATCCAAACGTTCCCATTCTCGGCCGATTATCATTTTTTTGCCCAGACGGCCGCCGAAATACCAAACGTCGCAGGATGGCTCCCACACCAAAAGAGCCACCGCCAAAAGCTATTGCCGGGCCTCACCGGCCTCCGGCACCGCACACGCAGGCACACCAACGCTGGGGATCTGCGCCTGCCTAGCCTCCCAAAAATCCAAACGTTCCCATTCTCGGCCGATTATCATTTTTTTGCCCAGACGGCCGCCGAAATACCAAACGTCGCAGGATGGTTCCCACACCAAAACAGCCACCGCCAAAAGCTATTGCCGGGCCTCACCGGCCTCCGGCACCGCACGCGCAGGCACACCAACGCTGGGGCTCTGCGCCTGCCTAGCCTCCCAAAAATCCAAACGTTCCCATTCTCGGCCGATTATCATTTTTTTGCCCAGACGGCCGCCGAAATACCAAACGTCGCAGGATGGCTCCCACACCAAAAGAGCCACCGCCAAAAGCTATTGCCGGGCCTCACCGGCCTCTGGCACCGCACGCGCAGGCACACCAACGCTGGGGCTCTGCGCCTGCCTAGCCTCCCAAAAATCCAAACGTTCCCATTCTCGGCCGATTATCATTTTTTTGCCCAGACAGCCGCCGAAATACCAAACGTCGCAGGATGGCTCCCACACCAAAAGAGCCACCGCCAAAAGCTATTGCCGGGCCTCACCGGCCTCCGGCACCGCACGCGCAGGCACACCAATGCTGGCGCTCTGCGCCTGCCTAGCCTCCCAAAAATCCAAACGTTCCCGTTCTCGGCCGATTATCATTTTTTTGCCCAGACGGCCGCCGAAATACCAAACGTCGCAGGATGGCTCCCACACCAAAAGAGCCACCGCCAAAAGCTATTGCCGGGCCTCACCGGCCTCTGGCACCGCACAAGCAGGCACACCAACGCTGGGGCTCTGCGCCTGCCTAGCCTCCCAAAAATCCAAACGTTCCCATTCTCGGCCGATTATCATTTTTTTGCCCAGACGGCCGCCGAAATACCAAACGTCGCAGGATGGCTCCCACACCAAAACAGCCACCGCCAAAAGCTATTGCCGGGCCTCACCGGCCTCCGGCACCGCACATGCAGGCACACCAACGCTGGGGCTCTGCGCCTGCCTAGCCTCCCAAAAATCCAATTGCCGGGCCTCACCGGCCTCCGGCACCGCACGCGCAGGCACACCAACGCTGGGGCTCTGCGCCTGCCTAGCCTCCCAAAAATCCAAACGTTCCCGTTCTCGGCCGATTATCATTTTTTTGCCCAGACGGCCGCCGAAATACCAAACGTCGCAGGATGGCTCCCACACCAAAACAGCCACCGCCAAAAGCTATTGCCGGGCCTCAACGGCCTCCGGCACCGCACGCGCAGGCACACCAACGCTGGGGCTCTGCGCCTGCCTAGCCTCCCAAAAATCCAAACGTTCCCGTTCTCGGCCGATTATCATTTTTTTGCCCAGACGGCCGCCGAAATACCAAACGTCGCAGGATGGTTCCCACACCAAAACAGCCACCGCCAAAAGCTATTGCCGGGCCTCACCGGCCTCCAGCACCGCACGCGCAGGCACACCAACGCTGGGGCTCTGCGCCTGCCTAGCCTCCCAAAAATCCAAACGTTCCCGTTCTCGGCCGATTATCATTTTTTTGCCCAGACGGCCGCCGAAATACCAAACGTCGCAGGATGGTTCCCACACCAAAACAGCCACCGCCAAAAGCTATTGCCGGGCCTCACCAGCCTACGGCACCGCACATGCAGGCACACCAACGCTGGGGCTCTGCGCCTGCCTAGCCTCCCAAAAATCCCAACGTTCCCATTCTCGGCCGATTATCATTTTTTTGTCCAGACGGCCGCCGAAATACCAAACGTCGCAGGATGGCTCCCACACCAAAAGAGCCACCGCCAAAAGCTATTGCCGGGCCTCACCGGCCTCTGGCACCGCACACGCAGGCACACCAACGCTGGGGCTCTGCGCCTGCCTAGCCTCCCAAAAATCCAAACGTTCCCATTCTCGGCCGATTATCATTTTTTTGCCCAGACGGCCGCCGAAATACCAAACGTCGCAGGATGGCTCCCACACCAAAACAGCCACCACCAAAAGCTATTGCCGGGCCTCACCGGCCTCCGGCACCGCACATGCAGGCACACCAACGCTGGGGCTCTGCGCCTGCCTAGCCTCCCAAAAATCCAATTGCCGGGCCTCACCGGCCTCCGGCACCGCACGCGCAGGCACACCAACGCTGGGGCTCTGCGCCTGCCTAGCCTCCCAAAAATCCAAACGTTCCCGTTCTCGGCCGATTATCATTTTTTTGCCCAGACGGCCGCCAAAATACCAAACGTCGCAGGATGGTTCCCACACCAAAACAGCCACCGCCAAAAGCTATTGCCGGGCCTCACCGGCCTCCGGCACCGCACGCGCAGGCACACCAACGCTGGGGCTCTGCGCCTGCCTAGCCTCCCAAAAATCCAAACGTTCCCGTTCTCGGCCGATTATCATTTTTTTGCCCAGACGGCCGCCGAAATACCAAACGTCGCAGGATGGCTCCCACACCAAAAGAGCCACCGCCAAAAGCTAGTCCCGAGCCTCACTGGCCTCCGGCACCGCACGCGCAGGCACACCAACGCTGGGGCTCTGCGCCTGCCTAGCCTCCCAAAAATCCCAACGTTCCCATTCTCGGCCGATTATCATTTTTTTGCCCAGACGGCCGCCGAAATACCAAACGTCGCAGGATGGTTCCCACACCAAAACAGCCACCGCCAAAAGCTATTGCCGGGCCTCACCGGCCTCCGGCACCGCACGCGCAGGCACACCAACGCTGGGGCTCTGCGCCTGCCTAGCCTCCCAAAAATCCCAACGTTCCCATTCTCGGCCGATTATCATTTTTTTGCCCAGGCGGCCGCCGAAATACCAAACGTCGCAGGATGGCTCCCACACCAAAAGAGCCACCGCCAAAAGCTAGTCCCGGGCCTCACTGGCCTCCGGCACCGCACGCGCAGGCACACCAACGCTGGGGCTCTGCGCCTGCCTAGCCTCCCAAAAATCCAAACGTTCCCGTTCTCGGCCGATTATCATTTTTTTGCTCAGACGGCCGCCGAAATACCAAACGTCACAGGATGGCTCCCATACCAAAACAGCCACCGCCAAAAGCTATTGCCGGGCCTCACCGGCCTCCGGCACCGCACGCGCAGGCACACCAACGCTGGGGCTCTGCGCCTGCCTAGCCTCCCAAAAATCCAAACGTTCCCGTTCTCGGCCGATTATAACTTTTTTGCCCAGACGGCCGCCGAAATACCAAACGTCGCAGGATGGCTCCCACACCAAAAGAGCCACCGCCAAAAGCTATTGCCGGGCCTCACTGGCCTCCGGCACCGCACGCGCAGGCACACCAACGCTGGGGCTCTGCGCCTGCCTAGCCTCCCAAAAATCCAAACGTTCCCGTTCTCGGCCGATTATCATTGTTTTGCCCAGACGGCCGCCGAAATACCAAACGTCGCAGGATGGCTCCCACACCAAAAGAGCCACCGCCAAAAGCTATTGCCGGGCCTCACCGGCCTCCAGCACCGCACGCGCAGGCACACCAACGCTGGGGCTCTGTGCCTGCCTAGCCTCCCAAAAATCCAAACGTTCCCGTTCTCGGCCGATTATCATTTTTTTGCCCAGACGGCCGCCGAAATACCAAACGTCGCAGGATGGCTCCCACACCAAAAGAGCCACCGCCAAAAGCTATTGCTGGGCCTCACCGGCCTCCGGCACCGCACGCGCAGGCACACCAACGCTGGGGCTCTGCGCCTGCCTAGCCTCCCAAAAATCCCAACGTTCCCGTTCTCGGCCGATTATCATTTTTTTGCCCAGACGGCCGCCGAAATAGCAAACGTCGCAGGATGGTTCCCACACCAAAACAGCCACCGCCAAAAGCTATTGCAGGGCCTCACCGGCCTCCGGCACCGCACGCGTAGGCACACCAACGCTGGGGCTCTGCGCCTGCCTAGCCTCCCAAAAATCCAAACGTTCCCGTTCTCGGCCGATTATCATTTTTTTGCCCAGACGGCCGCCGAAATACCAAACGTCGCAGGATGGCTCCCACACCAAAACAGGCACCGCCAAAAGCTATTGCCGGGCCTCACTGGCCTCCGGCACCGCACGCGCAGGCACACCAACGCTGGGGCTCTGCGCCTGCCTAGCCTCCCAAAAATCCAAACGTTCCCATTCTCGGCCGATTATCATTGTTTTGCCCAGACGGCCGCCGAAATACCAAACGTCGCAGGATGGCTCCCACACCAAAACAGCCACCGCCAAAAGCTATTGCCGGGCCTCACCGGCCTCCGGCACCGCACGCGCAGGCACACCAACGCTGGGGCTCTGCGCCTGCCTAGCCTCCCAAAAATCCAAACGTTCCCGTTCTCGGCCGATTATCATTTTTTTGCCCAGACGGCCGCCGAAATACCAAACGTCGCAGGATGGCTCCCACACCAAAACAGCCACCGCCAAAAGCTATTGCCGGGCCTCACCGGCCTCTGGCACCGCACGCGCAGGCACACCAACGCTGGGGCTCTGCGCCTGCCTAGCCTCCCAAAAATCCAAACGTTCCCGTTCTCGGCCGATTATCATTTTTTTGCCCAGACGGCCGCCGAAATACCAAACGTCGCAGGATGGCTCCCACACCAAAACAGCCACCGCCAAAAGCTATTGCCGGGCCTCACCGGCCTCCGGCACCGCACGCGCAGGCACACCAACGCTGGGGCTCTGCGCCTGCCTAGCCTCCCAAAAATCCAAACGTTCCCATTCTCGGCCGATTATCATTTTTTTGCCCAGACGGCCGCCGAAATACCAAACGTCGCAGGATGGCTCCCACACCAAAACAGCCACCGCCAAAAGCTATTGCCGGGCCTCACCGGCCTCCGGCACCGCACACGCAGGCACACCAACGCTGGGGCTCTGCGCCTGCCTAGCCTCCCAAAAATCCCAACGTTCCCATTCTCGGCCGATTATCATTTTTTTGCCCAGACGGCCGCCGAAATACCAAACGTCGCAGGATGGCTCCCACACCAAAAGAGCCACCGCCAAAAGCTATTGCCGGGCCTCACCGGCCTCCGGCACCGCACGCGCAGGCACACCAACGCTGGGGCTCTGCGCCTGCCTAGCCTCCCAAAAATCCCAACGTTCCCATTCTCGGCCGATTATCATTTTTTTGCCCAGACGGCCGCCGAAATACCAAACGTCGCAGGATGGCTCCCACACCAAAACAGCCACCGCCAAAAGCTATTGCCGGGCCTCACCGGCCTCCGGCACCGCACGCGCAGGCACACCAACGCTGGGGCTCTGCGCCTGCCTAGCCTCCCAAAAATCCAATTGCCGGGCCTCACCGGCCTCCGGCACCGCACGCGCAGGCACACCAACGCTGGGGCTCTGCGCCTGCCTAGCCTCCCAAAAATCCAAACGTTCCCGTTCTCGGCCGATTATCATTTTTTTGCCCAGACGGCCGCCGAAATACCAAACGTCGCAGGATGGCTCCCACACCAAAACAGCCACCGCCAAAAGCTATTGCCGGGCCTCACCGGCCTCCGGCACCGCACGCGCAGGCACACCAACGCTGGGGCTCTGCGCCTGCCTAGCCTCCCAAAAATCCAAACGTTCCCGTTCTCGGCCGATTATCATTTTTTTGCCCAGACGGCCGCCGAAATACCAAACGTCGCAGGATGGTTCCCACACCAAAACAGCCACTGCCAAAAGCTATTGCCGGGCCTCACCGGCCTCCGGCACCGCACGCGCAGGCACACCAACGCTGGGGCTCTGCGCCTGCCTAGCCTCCCAAAAATCCAAACGTTCCCGTTCTCGGCCGATTATCATTTTTTTGCCCAGACGGCCGCCGAAATACCAAACGTCGCAGGATGGCTCCCACACCAAAAGAGCCACCGCCAAATGCTAGTCCCGGGCCTCACCGGCCTCCGGCACCGCACGCGCAGGCACACCAACGCTGGGGCTCTGCGCCTGCCTAGCCTCCCAAAAATCCAAACGTTCCCGTTCTCGGCCGATTATCATTTTTTTGCCCAGACGGCCGCCGAAATACCAAACGTCGCAGGATGGCTCCCACACCAAAAGAGCCACCGCCAAAAGCTATTGCCGGGCCTCACCGGCCTCCGGCACCGCACACGCAGGCACACCAACGCTGGGGCTCTGCGCCTGCCTAGCCTCCCAAAAATCCCAACGTTCCCATTCTCGGCCGATTATCATTTTTTTGCCCAGATGGCCGCCGAAATACCAAACGTCGCAGGATGGCTCCCACACCAAAAGAGCCACCGTCAAAAGCTAGTCCCGGGCCTCACCGGCCTCCGGCACCGCACGCGCAGGCACACCAACGCTGGGGCTCTGCGCCTGCCTAGCCTCCCAAAAATCCCAACGTTCCCATTCTCGGCCGATTATCATTTTTTTTGCCCAGACGGCCGCCGAAATACCAAACGTCGCAGGATGGCTCCCACACCAAAACAGCCACCGCCAAAAGCTATTGCCGGGCCTCACCGGCCTACGGCACCGCACATGCAGGCACACCAACGCTGGGGCTCTGCGCCTGCCTAGCCTCCCAAAAATCCAATTGCCGGGCCTCACCGGCCTCCGGCACCGCACGCGCAGGCACACCAACGCTGGGGCTGTGCGCCTGCCTAGCCTCCCAAAAATCCAAACGTTCCCGTTCTCGGCCGATTATCATTTTTTTGCCCAGACGGCCGCCGAAATACCAAACGTCGCAGGATGGCTCCCACACCAAAAGAGCCACCGCCAAAAGCTAGTCCCGGGCCTCACCGGCCTCCGGCACCGCACGCGCAGGCACACCAACGCTGGGGCTCTGCGCCTGCCTAGCCTCCCAAAAATCCAAACGTTCCCATTCTCGGCCGATTATCATTTTTTTTGCCCAGACGGCCGCCGAAATACCAAACGTCGCAGGATGGCTCCCACACCAAAACAGCCACCGCCAAAAGCTATTGCCGGGCCTCACCGGCCTACGGCACCGCACATGCAGGCACACCAACGCTGGGGCTCTGCGCCTGCCTAGCCTCCCAAAAATCCAATTGCCGGGCCTCACCGGCCTCCGGCACCGCACGCGCAGGCACACCAACGCTGGGGCTCTGCGCCTGCCTAGCCTCCCAAAAATCCAAACGTTCCCGTTCTCGGCCGATTATCATTTTTTTGCCCAGACGGCCGCCGAAATACCAAACGTCGCAGGATGGCTCCCACACCAAAAGAGCCACCGCCAAAAGCTATTGCCGGGCCTCAACGGCCTCCGGCACCGCACGCGCAGGCACACCAACGCTGGGGCTCTGCGCCTGCCTAGCCTCCCAAAAATCCCAACGTTCCCGTTCTCGGCCGATTATCATTTTTTTGCCCAGACGGCCGCCGAAATACCAAACGTCGCAGGATGGCTCCCACACCAAAAGAGCCACCGCCAAAAGCTATTGCCGGGCCTCACCGGCCTCCGGCACCGCACGCGCAGGCACACCAACGCTGGGGCTCTGCGCCTGCCTAGCCTCCCAAAAATCCAAACGTTCCCGTTCTCGGCCGATTATCATTTTTTTGCCCAGACGGCCGCCGAAATACCAAACGTCGCAGGATGGCTCCCACACCAAAAGAGCCACCGCCAAAAGCTAGTCCCGGGCCTCACTGGCCTCCGGCACCGCACGTGCAGGCACACCAACGCTGGGGCTCTGCGCCTGCCTAGCCTCCCAAAAATCCAAACGTTCCCGTTCTCGGCCGATTATCATTTTTTTGCCCAGACGGCCGCCGAAATACCAAACGTCACAGGATGGCTCCCACACCAAAAGAGCCACCGCCAAAAGCTATTGCCGGGCCTCACCGGCCTCCGGCACCGCACGCGCAGGCACACCAACGCTGGGGCTCTGCGCCTGCCTAGCCTCCCAAAAATCCAAACGTTCCCGTTCTCGGCCGATTATCATTTTTTTGCCCAGACGGCCGCCGAAATACCAAACGTCGCAGGATGGCTCCCACACCAAAACAGCCACCGCCAAAAGCTATTGCCGGGCCTCACTGGCCTCCGGCACCGCACGCGCAGGCACACCAACGCTGGGGCTCTGCGCCTGCCTAGCCTCCCAAAAATCCAAACGTTCCCGTTCTCGGCCGATTATCATTTTTTTGCCCAGACGGCCGCCGAAATACCAAACGTCGCAGGATGGTTCCCACACCAAAAGAGCCACCGCCAAAAGCTATTGCCGGGCCTCAACGGCCTCCGGCACCGCACACGCAGGCACACCAACGCTGGGGCTCTGCGCCTGCCTAGCCTCCCAAAAATCCAAACGTTCCCGTTCTCGGCCGATTATCATTTTTTTGCCCAGACGGCTGCTGAAATACCAAACGTCGCAGGATGGCTCCCACACCAAAACAGCCACCGCCAAAAGCTATTGCTGGGCCTCACCGGCCTCCGGCACCGCACGCGCAGGCACACCAACGCTGGGGCTCTGCGCCTGCCTAGCCTCCCTAAAATCCCAACGTTCCCGTTCTCGGCCGATTATCATTTTTTTGCCCAGACGGCCGCCGAAATACCAAACGTCGCAGGATGGCTCCCACACCAAAACAGGCACCGCCAAAAGCTATTGCCGGGCCTCAACGGCCTCCGGCACCGCACGCGCAGGCACACCAACGCTGGGGCTCTGCGCCTGCCTAGCCTCCCAAAAATCCAAACGTTCCCGTTCTCGGCCGATTATCATTTTTTTGCCCAGACGGCCGCGGAAATACCAAACGTCGCAGGATGGTTCCCACACCTAAAGAGCCACCGCCAAAAGCTATTGCCGGGCCTCACCGGCCTCCGGCACCGCACGCGCAGGCACACCAACGCTGGGGCTCTGCGCCTGCCTAGCCTCCCAAAAATCCCAACGTTCCAATTCTCGGCCGATTATCATTTTTTTGCCCAGACGGCCGCCGAAATACCAAACGTCGCAGGATGGCTCCCACACCAAAACAGCCACCGCCAAAAGCTATTGCCGGGCCTCACTGGCCTCCAGCACCGCACGCGCAGGCACACCAACGCTGGGGCTCTGCGCCTGCCTAGCCTCCCAAAAATCCCAACGTTCCCGTTCTCGGCCGATTATCATTTTTTTGCCCAGACGGCCGCCGAAATACCAAACGTCGAAGGATGGCTCCCACACCAAAACAGCCACCGCCAAAAGCTATTGCCGGGCCTCACCGGCCTCCGGCACCGCACGCGCAGGCACACCAACGCTGGGGCTCTGCGCCTGCCTAGCCTCCCAAAAATCCCAACGTTCCCGCTCTCGGCCAAATATCATTTTTTTGCCCAGACGGCCGCCGAAATACCAAACGTCGCAGGATGGTTCCCTCACCAAAAGAGCCACCGCCAAAAACTATTGCCGGGCCTCACCGGCCTCCAGCACCGCACGCACAGGCACACCAACGCTGGGGCTCTGCGCCTGCCTAGCCTCCCAAAAATCCAAACGTTCCCGTTCTCGGCCGATTATCATTTTTTTGCCCAGACGGCCGCCGAAATACCAAACGTCGCAGGATGGTTCCCACACCAAAAGAGCCACCGCCAAAAGCTATTGCCGGGCCTCACCAGCATACGGCACCGCACATGCAGGCACAACAACGCTGGGGCTCTGCGCCTGCCTAGCCTCCCAAAAATCCAAACGTTCCCATTCTCGGCCGATTATCATTTTTTTGTCCAGACGGCCGCCGAAATACCAAACGTCGCAGGATGGCTCCCACACCAAAAGAGCCACCGCCAAAAGCTATTGCCGGGCCTCACCGGCCTCTGGCACCGCAC
Source organism: Phalacrocorax carbo (assembly GCF_963921805.1). Classification (NCBI taxonomy): domain Eukaryota; kingdom Metazoa; phylum Chordata; class Aves; order Suliformes; family Phalacrocoracidae; genus Phalacrocorax; species Phalacrocorax carbo. The sequence goes on along the minus strand of NC_087536.1, from coordinate 79,069 downwards.
ACGCAGGCACACCAACGCTGGGGCTCTGCGCCTGCCTAGCCTCCCAAAAATCCAAACGTTCCCATTCTCGGCCGATTATCATTTTTTTGCCCAGACGGCCGCCGAAATACCAAACGTCGCAGGATGGCTCCCACACCAAAACAGCCACCACCAAAAGCTATTGCCGGGCCTCACCGGCCTCCGGCACCGCACATGCAGGCACACCAACGCTGGGGCTCTGCGCCTGCCTAGCCTCCCAAAAATCCAATTGCCGGGCCTCACCGGCCTCCGGCACCGCACGCGCAGGCACACCAACGCTGGGGCTCTGCGCCTGCCTAGCCTCCCAAAAATCCAAACGTTCCCGTTCTCGGCCGATTATCATTTTTTTGCCCAGACGGCCGCCGAAATACCAAACGTCGCAGGATGGCTCCCACACCAAAACAGCCACCACCAAAAGCTATTGCCGGGCCTCACCGGCCTCCGGCACCGCACATGCAGGCACACCAACGCTGGGGCTCTGCGCCTGCCTAGCCTCCCAAAAATCCAATTGCCGGGCCTCACCGGCCTCTGGCACCGCACGCGCAGGCACACCAACGCTGGGGCTCTGCGCCTGCCTAGCCTCCCAAAAATCCAAACGTTCCCGTTCTCGGCCGATTATCATTTTTTTGCCCAGACGGCCGCCGAAATACCAAACGTCGCAGGATGGCTCCCACACCAAAACAGCCACCGCCAAAAGCTATTGCCGGGCCTCAACGGCCTCCGGCACCGCACGCGCAGGCACACCAACGCTGGGGCTCTGCGCCTGCCTAGCCTCCCAAAAATCCAAACGTTCCCGTTCTCGGCCGATTATCATTTTTTTGCCCAGACGGCCGCCGAAATACCAAACGTCGCAGGATGGTTCCCACACCTAAAGAGCCACCGCCAAAAGCTATTGCCGGGCCTCACCGGCCTCCGGCACCGCACGCGCAGGCACACCAACGCTGGGGCTCTGCGCCTGCCTAGCCTCCCAAAAATCCCAACGTTCCAATTCTCGGCCGATTATCATTTTTTTGCCCAGACGGCCGCCGAAATACCAAACGTCGCAGGATGGCTCCCACACCAAAACAGCCACCGCCAAAAGCTATTGCCGGGCCTCACTGGCCTCCAGCACCGCACGCGCAGGCACACCAACGCTGGGGCTCTGCGCCTGCCTAGCCTCCCAAAAATCCAAACGTTCCCATTCTCGGCCGATTATCATTTTTTTGCCCAGACGGCCGCCGAAATACCAAACGTCGCAGGATGGCTCCCACACCAAAACAGGCACTGCCAAAAGCTATTGCCGGGCCTCACCGGCCTCCGGCACCGCACGCGCAGGCACACCAACGCTGGGGCTCTGCGCCTGCCTAGCCTCCCAAAAATCCAAACGTTCCCGCTCTCGGCCAATTATCATTTTTTTGCCCAGACGGCCGCCGAAATACCAAACGTCGCAGGATGGTTCCCTCACCAAAAGAGCCACCGCCAAAAACTATTGCCGGGCCTCACCAGCCTCCAGCACCGCACGCACAGGCACACCAACGCTGGGGCTCTGCGCCTGCCTAGCCTCCCAAAAATCCAAACGTTCCCGTTCTCGGCCGATTATCATTTTTTTGCCCAGACGGCCGCCGAAATACCAAACGTCGCAGGATGGTTCCCACACCAAAACAGCCACCGCCAAAAGCTATTGCCGGGCCTCACCGGCCTCCGGCACCGCACGCGCAGGCACACCAACGCTGGGGCTCTGCGCCTGCCTAGCCTCCCAAAAATCCCAACGTTCCCGTTCTCGGCCGATTATCATTTTTTTGCCCAGACGGCCGCCGAAATACCAAACGTCGCAGGATGGTTCCCACACCAAAACAGCCACCGCCAAAAGCTATTGCCGGGCCTCAACGGCCTCCGGCACCGCACATGCAGGCACACCAACGCTGGGGCTCTGCGCCTGCCTAGCCTCCCAAAAATCCCAACGTTCCCATTCTCGGCCGATTATCATTTTTTTGTCCAGACGGCCGCCGAAATACCAAACGTCGCAGGATGGCTCCCACACCAAAAGAGCCACCGCCAAAAGCTATTGCCGGGCCTCACCGGCCTCTGGCACCGCACACGCAGGCACACCAACGCTGGGGCTCTGCGCCTGCCTAGCCTCCCAAAAATCCAAACGTTCCCATTCTCGGCCGATTATCATTTTTTTGCCCAGACGGCCGCCGAAATACCAAACGTCGCAGGATGGCTCCCACACCAAAAGAGCCACCACCAAAAGCTATTGCCGGGCCTCACCGGCCTCCGGCACCGCACATGCAGGCACACCAACGCTGGGGCTCTGCGCCTGCCTAGCCTCCCAAAAATCCAATTGCCGGGCCTCACCGGCCTCCGGCACCGCACGCGCAGGCACACCAACGCTGGGGCTCTGCGCCTGCCTAGCCTCCCAAAAATCCAAACGTTCCCGTTCTCGGCCGATTATCATTTTTTTGCCCAGACGGCCGCCGAAATACCAAACGTCGCAGGATGGTTCCCACACCAAAACAGCCACCGCCAAAAGCTATTGCCGGGCCTCACCGGCCTCCGGCACCGCACGCGCAGGCACACCAACGCTGGGGCTCTGCGCCTGCCTAGCCTCCCAAAAATCCAAACGTTCCCGTTCTCGGCCGATTATCATTTTTTTGCCCAGACGGCCGCCGAAATACCAAACGTCGCAGGATGGCTCCCACACCAAAAGAGCCACCGCCAAAAGCTAGTCCCGGGCCTCACTGGCCTCCGGCACCGCACGCGCAGGCACACCAACGCTGGGGCTCTGCGCCTGCCTAGCCTCCCAAAAATCCAAACATTCCCGTTCTCGGCCGATTATCATTTTTTTGCCCAGACGGCCGCCGAAATACCAAACGTCGCAGGATGGCTCCCACACCAAAACAGCCACCGCCAAAAGCTATTGCCGGGCCTCACCGGCCTCCGGCACCGCACGCGCAGGCACACCAACGCTGGGGCTCTGCGCCTGCCTAGCCTCCCAAAAATCCAAACGTTCCCGTTCTCGGCCGATTATCATTTTTTTGCCCAGACGGCCGCCGAAATACCAAACGTCGCAGGATGGCTCCCACACCAAAAGAGCCACCGCCAAAAGCTAGTCCCGGGCCTCACTGGCCTCCGGCACCGCACGCGCAGGCACACCAACGCTGGGGCTCTGCGCCTGCCTAGCCTCCCAAAAATCCAAACGTTCCCGTTCTCGGCCGATTATCATTTTTTTGCCCAGACGGCCGCCGAAATACCAAACGTCGCAGGATGGCTCCCACACCAAAAGAGCCACCGCCAAAAGCTATTGACAGGCCTCACCGGCCTCCGGCACCGCACGCGCAGGCACACCAACGCTGGGGCTCTGCGCCTGCCTAGCCTCCCAAAAATCCCAACGTTCCCATTCTCGGCCGATTATCATTTTTTTGTCCAGACGGCCGCCGAAATACCAAACGTCGCAGGATGGCTCCCACACCAAAAGAGCCACCGCCAAAAGCTATTGACGGGCCTCACCGGCCTCCGGCACCGCACGCGCAGGCACACCAACGCTGGGGCTCTGCGCCTGCCTAGCCTCCCAAAAATCCAAACGTTCCCATTCTCGGCCGATTATCATTTTTTTGCCCAGACGGCCGCCGAAATACCAAACGTCGCAGGATGGCTCCCACACCAAAACAGCCACCACCAAAAGCTATTGCCGGGCCTCACCGGCCTCCGGCACCGCACATGCAGGCACACCAACGCTGGGGCTCTGCGCCTGCCTAGCCTCCCAAAAATCCAATTGCCGGGCCTCACCGGCCTCCGGCACCGCACGCGCAGGCACACCAACGCTGGGGCTCTGCGCCTGCCTAGCCTCCCAAAACTCCAAACGTTCCCGTTCTCGGCCGATTATCATTTTTTTGCCCAGACGGCCGCCGAAATACCAAACGTCGCAGGATGGCTCCCACACCAAAACAGGCACCGCCAAAAGCTATTGCCGGGCCTCAACGGCCTCCGGCACCGCACGCGCAGGCACACCAACGCTGGGGCTCTGCGCCTGCCTAGCCTCCCAAAAATCCAAACGTTCCCGTTCTCGGCCGATTATCATTTTTTTTCCCAGACGGCCGCCGAAATACCAAACGTCGCAGGATGGTTCCCACACCAAAACAGCCACCGCCAAAAGCTATTGCCGGGCCTCACCGGCCTCCGGCACCGCACGCGCAGGCACACCAACGCTGGGGCTCTGCGCCTGCCTAGCCTCCCAAAAATCCAAACGTTCCCGTTCTCGGCCGATTATCATTTTTTTGCCCAGACGGCCGCCGAAATACCAAACGTCGCAGGATGGCTCCCACACCAAAAGAGCCACCGCCAAAAGCTAGTCCCGGGCCTCATTGGCCTCCGGCACCGCACGCGCAGGCACACCAACGCTGGGGCTCTGCGCCTGCCTAGCCTCCCAAAAATCCAAACGTTCCCGTTCTCGGCCGATTATCATTTTTTTGCCCAGACGGCCGCCGAAATACCAAACGTCGCAGGATGGCTCCCACACCAAAAGAGCCACCGCCAAAAGCTATTGACGGGCCTCACCGGCCTCCGGCACCGCACGCGCAGGCACACCAACGCTGGGGCTCTGCGCCTGCCTAGCCTCCCAAAAATCCAAACGTTCCCGTTCTCGGCCGATTATCATTTTTTTGCCCAGACGGCCGCCGAAATACCAAACGTCGCAGGATGGCTCCCACACCAAAAGAGCCACCGCCAAAAGCTATTGCCGGGCCTCACTGGCCTCCGGCACCGCACGCGCAGGCACACCAACGCTGGGGCTCTGCGCCTGCCTAGCCTCCCAAAAATCCAAACATTCCCGTTCTCGGCCGATTATCATTTTTTTGCCCAGACGGCCGCCGAAATACCAAACGTCGCAGGATGGCTCCCACACCAAAACAGCCACCACCAAAAGCTATTGCCGGGCCTCACCGGCCTCCGGCACCGCACATGCAGGCACACCAACGCTGGGGCTCTGCGCCTGCCTAGCCTCCCAAAAATCCAATTGCCGGGCCTCACCGGCCTCCGGCACCGCACGCGCAGGCACACCAACGCTGGGGCTCTGCGCCTGCCTAGCCTCCCAAAACTCCAAACGTTCCCGTTCTCGGCCGATTATCATTTTTTTGCCCAGACGGCCGCCGAAATACCAAACGTCGCAGGATGGCTCCCACACCAAAACAGGCACCGCCAAAAGCTATTGCCGGGCCTCACCGGCCTCCGGCACCGCACGCGCAGGCACACCAACGCTGGGGCTCTGCGCCTGCCTAGCCTCCCAAAAATCCAAACGTTCCCGTTCTCGGCCGATTATCATTTTTTTTCCCAGACGGCCGCCGAAATACCAAACGTCGCAGGATGGTTCCCACACCAAAACAGCCACCGCCAAAAGCTATTGCCGGGCCTCACCGGCCTCCGGCACCGCACGCGCAGGCACACCAACGCTGGGGCTCTGCGCCTGCCTAGCCTCCCAAAAATCCAAACGTTCCCGTTCTCGGCCGATTATCATTTTTTTGCCCAGACGGCCGCCGAAATACCAAACGTCGCAGGATGGCTCCCACACCAAAAGAGCCACCGCCAAAAGCTAGTCCCGGGCCTCATTGGCCTCCGGCACCGCACGCGCAGGCACACCAACGCTGGGGCTCTGCGCCTGCCTAGCCTCCCAAAAATCCAAACGTTCCCGTTCTCGGCCGATTATCATTTTTTTGCCCAGACGGCCGCCGAAATACCAAACGTCGCAGGATGGCTCCCACACCAAAAGAGCCACCGCCAAAAGCTATTGACGGGCCTCACCGGCCTCCGGCACCGCACGCGCAGGCACACCAACGCTGGGGCTCTGCGCCTGCCTAGCCTCCCAAAAATCCAAACGTTCCCGTTCTCGGCCGATTATCATTTTTTTGCCCAGACGGCCGCCGAAATACCAAACGTCGCAGGATGGCTCCCACACCAAAAGAGCCACCGCCAAAAGCTATTGCCGGGCCTCACTGGCCTCCGGCACCGCACGCGCAGGCACACCAACGCTGGGGCTCTGCGCCTGCCTAGCCTCCCAAAAATCCAAACATTCCCGTTCTCGGCCGATTATCATTTTTTTGCCCAGACGGCCGCCGAAATACCAAACGTCGCAGGATGGCTCCCACACCAAAAGAGCCACCGCCAAAAGCTATTGACAGGCCTCACCGGCCTCCGGCACCACACGCGCAGGCACACCAACGCTGGGGCTCTGCGCCTGCCTAGCCTCCCAAAAATCCAAACGTTCCCATTCTCGGCCGATTATCATTTTTTTGCCCAGACGGCCGCCGAAATACCAAACGTCGCAGGATGGCTCCCACACCAAAAGAGCCACCGCCAAAAGCTAGTCCCGGGCCTCACTGGCCTCCGGCACCGCACGCGCAGGCACACCAACGCTGGGGCTCTGCGCCTGCCTAGCCTCCCAAAAATCCCAACGTTCCCATTCTCGGCCGATTATCATTTTTTTGCCCAGACGGCCGCCGAAATACCAAACGTCGCAGGATGGCTCCCACACCAAAACAGCCACCGCCAAAAGCTATTGCCGGGCCTCACTGGCCTCCGGCACCGCACGCGCAGGCACACCAACGCTGGGGCTCTGCGCCTGCCTAGCCTCCCAAAAATCCCAACGTTCCCATTCTCGGCCGATTATCATTTTTTTGCCCAGACGGCCGCCGAAATACCAAACGTCGCAGGATGGCTCCCACACCAAAAGAGCCACCGCCAAAAGCTATTGCTGGGCCTCACCGGCCTCCGGCACCGCACGCGCAGGCACACCAACGCTGGGGCTCTGCGCCTGCCTAGCCTCCAAAAAATCCAAACGTTCCCGTTCTTGGCCGATTATCATTTTTTTGCCCAGACGGCCGCCGAAATACCAAACGTCGCAGGATGGCTCCCACACCAAAACAGCCACCGCCAAAAGCTATTGACGGGCCTCACCGGCCTCCGGCACCGCACGCGCAGGCACACCAACGCTGGGGCTCTGCGCCTGCCTAGCCTCCCAAAAATCCAAACGTTCCCATTCTCGGCCGATTATCATTTTTTTGCCCAGACGGCCGCCGAAATACCAAACGTCGCAGGATGGCTCCCACACCAAAACAGCCACCGCCAAAAGCTATTGCCGGGCCTCACTGGCCTCCGGCACCGCACGCGCAGGCACACCAACGCTGGGGCTCTGCGCCTGCCTAGCCTCCCAAAAATCCCAACGTTCCAATTCTCGGCCGATTATCATTTTTTTGCCCAGACGGCCGCCGAAATACCAAACGTCGCAGGATGGCTCCCACACCAAAACGGCCACCGCCAAAAGCTATTGCCGGGCCTCACCGGCCTCCAGCACCGCACGCGCAGGCACACCAACGCTGGGGCTCTGCGCCTGCCTAGCCTCCCAAAAATCCAAACGTTCCCATTCTCGGCCGATTATCATTTTTTTGCCCAGACGGCCGCCGAAATACCAAACGTCGCAGGATGGCTCCCACACCAAAAGAGCCACCGCCAAAAGCTATTGCTGGGCCTCACCGGCCTCCGGCACCGCACGCGCAGGCACACCAACGCTGGGGCTCTGCGCCTGCCTAGCCTCCAAAAAATCCAAACGTTCCCGTTCTTGGCCGATTATCATTTTTTTGCCCAGACGGCCGCCGAAATACCAAACGTCGCAGGATGGCTCCCACACCAAAACAGCCACCGCCAAAAGCTATTGCCGGGCCTCACCGGCCTCCGGCACCGCACGCGCAGGCACACCAACGCTGGGGCTCTGCGCCTGCCTAGCCTCCCAAAAATCCAAACGTTCCCGCTCTCGGCCGATTATCATTTTTTTGCCCAGACGGCCGCCGAAATACCAAACGTCGCAGGATGGCTCCCACACCAAAACAGGCACCGCCAAAAGCTATTGCCGGGCCTCACCGGCCTCCGGCACCGCACGCGCAGGCACACCAACGCTGGGGCTCTGCGCCTGCCTAGCCTCCCAAAAATCCAAACGTTCCCGCTCTCGGCCGATTATCATTTTTTTGCCCAGACGGCCGCCGAAATACCAAACGTCGCAGGATGGCTCCCACACCAAAAGAGCCACCGCCAAAAGCTATTGCTGGGCCTCACCGGCCTCCGGCACCGCACGCGCAGGCACACCAACGCTGGGGCTCTGCGCCTGCCTAGCCTCCCAAAAATCCCAACGTTCCCATTCTCGGCCGATTATCATTTTTTTGCCCAGACGGCCACCGAAATACCAAACGTCACAGGATGGCTCCCACACCAAAAGAGCCACCGCCAAAAGCTATTGCCGGGCCTCACCGGCCTCCGGCACCGCACGCGCAGGCACACCAACGCTGGGGCTCTGCGCCTGCCTAGCCTCCCAAAAATCCAAACGTTCCTGTTCTCGGCCGATTATCATTTTTTTGCCCAGACGGCCGCCGAAATACCAAACGTCGCAGGATGGCTCCCACACCAAAACAGCCACCGCCAAAAGCTATTGCTGGGCCTCACCGGCCTCCGGCACCGCACGCGCAGGCACACCAACGCTGGGGCTCTGCGCCTGCCTAGCCTCCCAAAAATCCCAACGTTCCCGTTCTCGGCCGATTATCATTTTTTTGCCCAGACGGCCGCTGAAATACCAAACGTCGCAGGATGGCTCCCACACCAAAAGAGCCACCGCCAAAAGCTATTGCCGGGCCTCACCGGCCTCCGGCACCGCACGCGCAGGCACACCAACGCTGGGGCTCTGCGCCTGCCTAGCCTCCCAAAAATCCAAACGTTCCCGCTCTCGGCCGATTATCATTTTTTTGCCCAGACGGCCGCCGAAATACCAAACGTCGCAGGATGGCTCCCACACCAAAAGAGCCACCGCCAAAAGCTATTGCCGGGCCTCACCGGCCTCCGGCACCGCACGCGCAGGCACACCAACGCTGGGGCTCTGCGCCTGCCTAGCCTCCAAAAAATCCAAACGTTCCCGTTCTCGGCCGATTATCATTTTTTTGCCCAGACGGCCGCCGAAATACCAAACGTCGCAGGATGGTTCCCACACCAAAACAGCCACCGCCAAAAGCTATTGCCGGGCCTCACTGGCCTCCGGCACCGCACACGCAGGCACACCAACGCTGGGGCTCTGCGCCTGCCTAGCCTCCCAAAAATCCCAACGTTCCCATTCTCGGCCGATTATCATTTTTTTGCCCAGATGTCCGCCGAAATACCAAACGTCGCAGGATGGCTCCCACACCAAAAGAGCCACCGCCAAAAGCTATTGCCGGGCCTCACCGGCCTCCGGCACCGCACGCGCAGGCACACCAACGCTGGGGCTCTGTGCCTGCCTAGCCTCCCAAAAATCCAAACGTTCCCATTCTCGGCCGATTATCATTTTTTTGCCCAGACGGCCGCCGAAATACCAAACGTCGCAGGATGGCTCCCACACCAAAACAGCCACCGCCAAAAGCTATTGCCGGGCCTCACCGGCCTACGGCACCGCACATGCAGGCACACCAACGCTGGGGCTCTGCGCCTGCCTAGCCTCCCAAAAATCCAAACGTTCCCGCTCTCGGCCGATTATCATTTTTTTGCCCAGACGGCCGCCGAAATACCAAACGTCGCAGGATGGCTCCCACACCAAAACAGCCACCGCCAAAAGCTATTGCCGGGCCTCACCGGCCTCTGGCACCGCACGCGCAGGCACACCAACGCTGGGGCTCTGCGCCTGCCTAGCCTCCCAAAAATCCCAACGTTCCCGTTCTCGGCCGATTATCATTTTTTTGCCCAGACGGCCGCCGAAATACCAAACGTCGCAGGATGGTTCCCACACCAAAACAGCCACCGCCAAAAGCTATTGCCGGGCCTCACCGGCCTCCGGCACCGCACACGCAGGCACACCAACGCTGGGGCTCTGCGCCTGCCTAGCCTCCCAAAAATCCCAACGTTCCCATTCTCGGCCGATTATCATTTTTTTGCCCAGACGGCCGCCGAAATACCAAACGTCGCAGGATGGCTCCCACACCAAAAGAGCCACCGCCAAAAGCTATTGCCGGGCCTCACCGGCCTCCGGCACCGCACGCGCAGGCACACCAACGCTGGGGCTTAGCCTCCCAAAAATCCCAACGTTCCCATTCTCGGCCGATTATCATTTTTTTGCCCAGACGGCCGCCGAAATACCAAACGTCGCAGGATGGCTCCCACACCAAAACAGCCACCGCCAAAAGCTATTGCCGGGCCTCACCGGCCTCCGGCACCGCACGCGCAGGCACACCAACGCTGGGGCTCTGCGCCTGCCTAGCCTCCCAAAAATCCAAACGTTCCCGTTCTCGGCCGATTATCATTTTTTTGCCCAGACGGCCGCCGAAATACCAAACGTCGCAGGATGGCTCCCACACCAAAACAGCCACCGCCAAAAGCTATTGCCGGGCCTCACCGGCCTCCGGCACCGCACGCGCAGGCACACCAACGCTGGGGCTCTGCGCCTGCCTAGCCTCCCAAAAATCCAAACGTTCCCATTCTCGGCCGATTATCATTTTTTTGCCCAGACGGCCGCCGAAATACCAAACGTCGCAGGATGGCTCCCACACCAAAACAGCCACCGCCAAAAGCTATTGCCGGGCCTCACCGGCCTCCGGCACCGCACGCGCAGGCACACCAACGCTGGGGCTCTGCGCCTGCCTAGCCTCCCAAAAATCCCAACGTTCCCATTCTCGGCCGATTATCATTTTTTTGCCCAGACGGCCGCCGAAATACCAAACGTCGCAGGATGGCTCCCACACCAAAAGAGCCACCGCCAAAAGCTAGTCCCGGGCCTCACTGGCCTCCGGCACTGCACGCGCAGGCACACCAACGCTGGGGCTCTGCGCCTGCCTAGCCTCCCAAAAATCCAAACGTTCCCGTTCTTGGCCGATTATCATTTTTTTGCCCAGACGGCCGCCGAAATACCAAACGTCACAGGATGGCTCCCACACCAAAACAGCCACCGCCAAAAGCTATTGCCGGGCCTCACCGGCCTCCGGCACCGCACGCGCAGGCACACCAACGCTGGGGCTCTGCGCCTGCCTAGCCTCCCAAAAATCCCAACGTTCCCGTTCTCGGCCGATTATCATTTTTTTGCCCAGACGGCCGCCGAAATACCAAACGTCGCAGGATGGCTCCCACACCAAAACAGCCACCGCCAAAAGCTATTGCCGGGCCTCACTGGCCTCCGGCACCGCACGCGCAGGCACACCAACGCTGGGGCTCTGCGCCTGCCTAGCCTCCCAAAAATCCAAACGTTCCTGTTCTCGGCCGATTATCATTTTTTTGCCCAGACGGCCGCCGAAATACCAAACGTCGCAGGATGGTTCCCTCACCAAAAGAGCCACCGCCAAAAGCTATTGCCGGGCCTCACCGGCCTCCGGCACCTCACGCGCAGGCACACCAACGCTGGGGCTCTGCGCCTGCCTAGCCTCCCAAAAATCCAAACGTTCCCGTTCTCGGCCGATTATCATTTTTTTGCCCAGACGGCCGCCGAAATACCAAACGTCGCAGGATGGCTCCCACACCAAAAAAGCCACCGCCAAAAGCTATTGCCGGGCCTCACCGGCCTCCGGCACCGCACGCGCAGGCACACCAACGCTGGGGCTCTGCGCCTGCCTAGCCTCCCAAAAATCCAAACGTTCCCGTTCTCGGCCGATTATCATTTTTTTGCCCAGACGGCCGCCGAAATACCAAACGTCGCAGGATGGCTCCCACACCAAAACAGCCACCGCCAAAAGCTATTGCCGGGCCTCACCGGCCTCCGGCACCGCACGCGCAGGCACACCAACGCTGGGGCTCTGCGCCTGCCTAGCCTCCCAAAAATCCAAACGTTCCCGTTCTTGGCCGATTATCATTTTTTTGCCCAGACGGCCGCCGAAATACCAAACGTCGCAGGATGGCTCCCACACCAAAACAGCCACCGCCAAAAGCTATTGCCGGGCCTCACCGGCCTACGGCACCGCACATGCAGGCACACCAACGCTGGGGCTCTGCGCCTGCCTAGCCTCCCAAAAATCCAATTGCCGGGCCTCACCGGCCTCCGGCACCGCACGCGCAGGCACACCAACGCTGGGGCTCTGCGCCTGCCTAGCCTCCCAAAAATCCAAACGTTCCCGTTCTCGGCCGATTATCATTTTTTTGCCCAGACGGCCGCCGAAATACCAAACGTCGCAGGATGGCTCCCACACCAAAAGAGCCACCGCCAAAAGCTATTGCCGGGCCTCAACGGCCTCCGGCACCGCACGCGCAGGCACACCAACGCTGGGGCTCTGCGCCTGCCTAGCCTCCCAAAAATCCAAACGTTCCCATTCTCGGCCGATTATCATTTTTTTGCCCAGACGGCCGCCGAAATACCAAACGTCGCAGGATGGCTCCCACACCAAAACAGCCACCGCCAAAAGCTATTGCCGGGCCTCACCGGCCTCCGGCACCGCACGCGCAGGCACACCAACGCTGGGGCTCTGCGCCTGCCTAGCCTCCCAAAAATCCAAACGTTCCCATTCTCGGCCGATTATCATTTTTTTGCCCAGACGGCCGCCGAAATACCAAACGTCGCAGGATGGCTCCCACACCAAAACAGCCACCGCCAAAAGCTATTGCCGGGCCTCACCGGCCTCCGGCACCGCACGCGCAGGCACACCAACGCTGGGGCTCTGCGCCTGCCTAGCCTCCCAAAAATCCAAACGTTCCCGTTCTCGGCCGATTATCATTTTTTTGCCCAGACGGCCGCCGAAATAGTAAACGTCGCAGGATGGCTCCCACACCAAAACAGCCACCGCCAAAAGCTATTGCCGGGCCTCACCGGCCTCCGGCACCGCACGCGCAGGCACACCAACGCTGGGGCTCTGCGCCTGCCTAGCCTCCCAAAAATCCAAACGTTCCCGTTCTCGGCCGATTATCATTTTTTTGCCCAGACGGCCGCCGAAATACCAAACGTCGCAGGATGGCTCCCACACCAAAACAGCCACCGCCAAAAGCTATTGCCGGGCCTCAACGGCCTCCGGCACCGCACGCGCAGGCACACCAACGCTGGGGCTCTGCGCCTGCCTAGCCTCCCAAAAATCCAAACGTTCCCGTTCTCGGCCGATTATCATTTTTTTGCCCAGACGGCCGCCGAAATACCAAACGTCGCAGGATGGCTCCCACACCAAAAGAGCCACCGCCAAAAGCTATTGCCGGGCCTCACCGGCCTCCGGCACCGCACGCGCAGGCACACCAACGCTGGGGCTCTGCGCCTGCCTAGCCTCCCAAAAATCCAAACGTTCCCGTTCTCGGCCGATTATCATTTTTTTGCCCAGACGGCCGCCGAAATAGCAAACGTCGCAGGATGGCTCCCACACCAAAACAGCCACCGCCAAAAGCTATTGCCGGGCCTCACCGGCCTCCGGCACCGCACGCGCAGGCACACCAACGCTGGGGCTCTGCGCCTGCCTAGCCTCCCAAAAATCCCAACGTTCCCGTTCTCGGCCGATTATCATTTTTTTGCCCAGACGGCCGCCGAAATACCAAACGTCGCAGGATGGCTCCCACACCAAAACAGCCACCGCCAAAAGCTATTGCCGGGCCTCACTGGCCTCCGGCACCGCACGCGCAGGCACACCAACGCTGGGGCTCTGCGCCTGCCTAGCCTCCCAAAAATCCAAACGTTCCCGTTCTCGGCCGATTATCATTTTTTTGCCCAGACGGCCGCCGAAATACCAAACGTCGCAGGATGGCTCCCACACCAAAAGAGCCACCGCCAAAAGCTATTGCCGGGCCTCACCGGCCTCCGGCACCGCACGCGCAGGCACACCAACGCTGGGGCTCTGCGCCTGCCTAGCCTCCCAAAAATCCAAACGTTCCCGTTCTCGGCCGATTATCATTTTTTTGCCCAGACGGCCGCCGAAATACCAAACGTCGCAGGATGGCTCCCACACCAAAACAGCCACCGCCAAAAGCTATTGCCGGGCCTCACCGGCCTCCGGCACCGCACGCGCAGGCACACCAACGCTGGGGCTCTGCGCCTGCCTAGCCTCCCAAAAATCCAAACGTTCCCGTTCTCGGCCGATTATCATTTTTTTGCCCAGACGGCCGCCGAAATACCAAACGTCGCAGGATGGCTCCCACACCAAAACAGCCACTGCCAAAAGCTATTGCCGGGGCCTCACCGGCCTCCGGCACCGCACGCGCAGGCACACCAACGCTGGGGCTCTGCGCCTGCCTAGCCTCCCAAAAATCCAAACGTTCCCGTTCTCGGCTGATTATCATTTTTTTGCCCAGACGGCCGCCGAAATACCAAACGTCGCAGGATGGCTCCCACACCAAAACAGCCACCGCCAAAAGCTATTGGCGGGCCTCACCGGCCTCCGGCACCGCACGCGCAGGCACACCAACGCTGGGGCTCTGCGCCTGCCTAGCCTCCCAAAAATCCAAACGTTCCCGTTCTCGGCTGATTATCATTTTTTTGCCCAGACGGCCGCCGAAATACCAAACGTCGCAGGATGGCTCCCACACCAAAAGAGCCACCGCCAAAAGCTATTGCCGGGCCTCACCGGCCTCCGGCACCGCACGCGCAGGCACACCAACGCTGGGGCTCTGCGCCTGCCTAGCCTCCCAAAAATCCAAACCTTCCCGTTCTCGGCCGATTATCATTTTTTTGCCCAGACGGCCGCCGAAATACCAAACGTCGCAGGATGGCTCCCACACCAAAAGAGCCACCGCCAAAAGCTATTGCCGGGCCTCACCGGCCTCCGGCACCGCACGCGCAGGCACACCAACGCTGGGGCTCTGCGCCTGCCTAGCCTCCCAAAAATCCCAACGTTCCCGTTCTCGGCCGATTATCATTTTTTTGCCCAGACGGCCGCCGAAATACCAAACGTCGCAGGATGGCTCCCACACCAAAACAGCCACCGCCAAAAGCTATTGCCGGGCCTCACCGGCCTCCGGCACCGCACGCGCAGGCACACCAACGCTGGGGCTCTGCGCCTGCCTAGCCTCCCAAAAATCCCAACGGTCCCATTCTCGGCCGATTATCATTTTTTTGCCCAGACGGCCGCCGAAATACCAAACGTCGCAGGATGGCTCCCACACCAAAACAGCCACCACCAAAAGCTATTGCCGGGCCTCACCGGCCTCTGGCACCGCACACGCAGGCACACCAACGCTGGGGCTCTGCGCCTGCCTAGCCTCCCAAAAATCCAAACGTTCCCATTCTCGGCCGATTATCATTTTTTTGCCCAGACGGCCGCCGAAATACCAAACGTCGCAGGATGGCTCCCACACCAAAAGAGCCACCGCCAAAAGCTATTGCCGGGCCTCACCGGCCTCCGGCACCGCACGCGCAGGCACACCAACGCTGGGGCTCTGCGCCTGCCTAGCCTCCCAAAAATCCCAACGTTCCCATTCTCGGCCGATTATCATTTTTTTGCCCAGACGGCCGCCGAAATACCAAACGTCGCAGGATGGCTCCCACACCAAAACAGCCACCGCCAAAAGCTATTGCCGGGCCTCACCGGCCTCCGGCACCGCACGCGCAGGCACACCAACGCTGGGGCTCTGCGCCTGCCTAGCCTCCCAAAAATCCAAACGTTCCCGTTCTCGGCCGATTATCATTTTTTTGCCCAGACGGCCGCCAAAATACCAAACGTCGCAGGATGGCTCCCACACCAAAAGATCCACCGCCAAAAACTATTGCCGGGCCTCACCGGCCTCCAGCACCGCACGCGCAGGCACACCAACGCTGGGGCTCTGCGCCTGCCTAGCCTCCCAAAAATCCCAACGTTCCCATTCTCGGCCGATTATCATTTTTTTGCCCAGACGGCCGCCGAAATACCAAACGTCGCAGGATGGTTCCCACACCAAAACAGGCACCGCCAAAAGCTATTGCCGGGCCTCACCGGCCTCCGGCACCGCACGCGCAGGCACACCAACGCTGGGGCTCTGCGCCTGCCTAGCCTCCCAAAAATCCCAACGTTCCCGTTCTCGGCCGATTATCATTTTTTTGCCCAGACGGCCGCCGAAATACCAAACGTCGCAGGATGGCTCCCACACCAAAAGAGCCACCGCCAAAAGCTATTGCCGGGCCTCACCGGCCTCCGGCACCGCACGCGCAGGCACACCAACGCTGGGGCTCTGCGCCTGCCTAGCCTCCCAAAAATCCAAACGTTCCCGTTCTCGGCCGATTATCATTTTTTTGCCCAGACGGCCGCCGAAATACCAAACGTCGCAGGATGGCTCCCACACCAAAACAGCCACCACCAAAAGCTATTGCCGGGCCTCACCGGCCTCCAGCACCGCACGCACAGGCACACCAATGCTGGGGCTCTGCGCCTGCCTAGCCTCCCAAAAATCCAAAAGTTCCCGTTCTCGGCCGATTATCATTTTTTTGCCCAGACGGCCACCGAAATACCAAACGTCGCAGGATGGCTCCCACACCAAAACAGCCACTGCCAAAAGCTATTGCCGGGCCTCACCGGCCTCTGGCACCGCACACGCAGGCACACCAACGCTGGGGCTCTGCGCCTGCCTAGCCTCCCAAAAATCCCAACGTTCCCATTCTCGGCCGATTATCATTTTTTTGCCCAGACGGCCGCCGAAATACCAAACGTCGCAGGATGGCTCCCACACCAAAACAGCCACCGCCAAAAGCTATTGCCGGGCCTCACCGGCCTCCGGCACCGCACGCGCAGGCACACCAACGCTGGGGCTCTGCGCCTGCCTAGCCTCCCAAAAATCCAAACGTTCCCGTTCTCGGCCGATTATCATTTTTTTGCCCAGACGGCCGCCGAAATACCAAACGTCGCAGGATGGCTCCCACACCAAAACAGCCACCGCCAAAAGCTATTGCCGGGCCTCACCGGCCTCCGGCACCGCACGCGCAGGCACACCAACGCTGGGGCTCTGCGCCTGCCTAGCCTCCCAAAAATCCAAACGTTCCCGTTCTCGGCCGATTATCATTTTTTTGCCCAGACGGCCGCCAAAATACCAAACGTCGCAGGATGGCTCCCACACCAAAAGATCCACCGCCAAAAACTATTGCCGGGCCTCACCGGCCTCCAGCACCGCACGCGCAGGCACACCAATGCTGGGGCTCTGCGCCTGCCTAGCCTCCCAAAAATCCCAACGTTCCCATTCTCGGCCGATTATCATTTTTTTGCCCAGACGGCCATCGAAATACCAAACGTCGCAGGATGGTTCCCACACCAAAACAGGCACCGCCAAAAGCTATTGCCGGGCCTCACCGGCCTCCGGCACCGCACGCGCAGGCACACCAACGCTGGGGCTCTGCGCCTGCCTAGCCTCCCAAAAATCCCAACGTTCCCGTTCTCGGCCGATTATCATTTTTTTGCCCAGACGGCCGCCGAAATACCAAACGTCGCAGGATGGCTCCCACACCAAAAGAGCCACCGCCAAAAGCTATTGCCGGGCCTCACCGGCCTCCGGCACCGCACGCGCAGGCACACCAACGCTGGGGCTCTGCGCCTGCCTAGCCTCCCAAAAATCCAAACGTTCCCGTTCTCGGCCGATTATCATTTTTTTGCCCAGACGGCCGCCGAAATACCAAACGTCGCAGGATGGCTCCCACACCAAAAGAGCCACCGCCAAAAGCTATTGCCGGGCCTCACCGGCCTCCGGCACCGCACGCGCAGGCACACCAACGCTGGGGCTCTGCGCCTGCCTAGCCTCCCAAAAATCCAAACGTTCCCATTCTCGGCCGATTATCATTTTTTTGCCCAGACGGCCGCCGAAATACCAAACGTCGCAGGATGGCTCCCACACCAAAAGAGCCACCGCCAAAAGCTATTGCCGGGCCTCACCGGCCTCCGGCACCGCACGCGCAGGCACACCAACGCTGGGGCTCTGTGCCTGCCTAGCCTCCCAAAAATCCCAATGTTCCAATTCTCGGCCGATTATCATTTTTTTGCCCAGACGGCCGCCGAAATACCAAACGTCGCAGGATGGTTCCCACACCAAAAGAGCCACTGCCAAAAGCTATTGCCGGGCCTCACCAGCCTCCGGCACCGCACGCGCAGGCACACCAACGCTGGGGCTCTGCGCCTGCCTAGCCTCCCAAAAATCCCAACGTTCCCATTCTCGGCCGATTATCATTTTTTTGCCCAGACGGCCGCCGAAATACCAAACGTCGCAGGATGGCTCCCACACCAAAAGAGCCACCGCCAAAAGCTATTGCCGGGCCTCACTGGCCTCCGGCACCGCACGCGCAGGCACACCAACGCTGGGGCTCTGCGCCTGCCTAGCCTCCCAAAAATCCAAAAGTTCCCATTCTCGGCCGATTATCATTTTTTTGCCCAGACGGCCGCCAAAAAACCAAACGTCGCAGGATGGCTCCCACACCAAAAGAGCCACCGCCAAAAGCTATTGCCGGGCCTCACCGGCCTCCGGCACCGCACGCGCAGGGACACCAACGCTGGGGCTCTGCGCCTGCCTAGCCTCCCAAAAATCCAAACCTTCCCATTCTCGGCCGATTATCATTTTTTTGCCCAGACGGCCGCCGAAATACCAAACGTCGCAGGATGGCTCCCACACCAAAAGAGCCACTGCCAAAAGCTATTGCCGGGCCTCACCGGCCTCCGGCACCGCACGCGCAGGCACACCAACGCTGGGGCTCTGCGCCTGCCTAGCCTCCCAAAAATCCAAACGTTCCCGTTCTCGGCCGATTATCATTTTTTTGCCCAGACGGCCGCCGAAATACCAAACGTCGCAGGATGGCTCCCACACCAAAAGAGCCACCGCCAAAAGCTATTGCCGGGCCTCACCGGCCTCCGGCACCGCACGCGCAGGCACACCAACGCTGGGGCTCTGCGCCTGCCTAGCCTCCCAAAAATCCAAACGTTCCCATTCTCGGCCGATTATCATTTTTTTGCCCAGACGGCCGCCGAAATACCAAACGTCGCAGGATGGCTCCCACACCTAAAGAGCCACCGCCAAAAGCTATTGCCGGGCCTCACCGGCCTCCGGCACTGCACGCGCAGGCACACCAACGCTGGGGCTCTGCGCCTGCCTAGCCTCCCAAAAATCCCAACGTTCCCGTTCTCGGCCGATTATCATTTTTTTGCCCAGACGGCCGCCGAAATACCAAACGTCGCAGGATGGCTCCCACACCAAAAGAGCCACCGCCAAAAGCTATTGCCGGGCCTCACCGGCCTCCGGCACCGCACGCGCAGGCACACCAACGCTGGGGCTCTGCGCCTGCCTAGCCTCCCAAAAATCCAAACGTTCCCGTTCTCGGCCGATTATCATTTTTTTGACCAGACGGCCGCCAAAATACCAAACGTCGCAGGATGGCTCCCACACCAAAAGAGCCACCGCCAAAAGCTATTGCCGGGCCTCACCGGCCTCCGGCACCGCACGCGCAGGCACACCAACGCTGGGGCTCTGCGCCTGCCTAGCCTCCCAAAAATCCAAACGTTCCCATTCTCGGCCGATTATCATTTTTTTGCCCAGACGGCCGCCGAAATACCAAACGTCGCAGGATGGCTCCCACACCAAAAGAGCCACCGCCAAAAGCTATTGCCGGGCCTCACCGGCCTCCGGCACCGCACGCGCAGGCACACCAACGCTGGGGCTCTGCGCCTGCCTAGCCTCCCAAAAATCCAAACGTTCCCATTCTCGGCCGATTATCATTTTTTTGCCCAGACGGCCGCCAAAACACCAAACGTCGCAGGATGGCTCCCACACCAAAAGAGCCACCGCCAAAAGCTATTGCCGGGCCTCACCGGCCTCCGGCACCGCACGCGCAGGCACACCAACGCTGGGGCTCTGCGCCTGCCTAGCCTCCCAAAAATCCAAACGTTCCCGTTCTCAGCCGATTATCATTTTTTTGCCCAGACGGCCGCCGAAATACCAAACGTCGCAGGATGGCTCCCACACCAAAACAGCAACCGCCAAAAGCTATTGCCGGGCCTCACCGGCCTCCGGCACCGCACGCGCAGGCACACCAACGCTGGGGCTCTGCGCCTGCCTAGCCTCCCAAAAATCCAAACGTTCCCATTCTCGGCCGATTATCATTTTTTTGCCCAGACGGCCGCCGAAATACCAAACGTCGCAGGATGGCTCCCACACCAAAACAGCCACCGCCAAAAGCTATTGCCGGGCCTCACCGGCCTCCGGCACCGCACGCGCAGGCACACCAACGCTGGGGCTCTGCACCTGCCTAGCCTCCCAAAAATCCAAACGTTCCCGTTCTCGGCCGATTATCATTTTTTTGCCCAGACGGCCGCCGAAATACCAAACGTCGCAGGATGGCTCCCACACAAAAACTGCCACCAACAAAAGCTATTGCCGGGCCTCACCGGCCTCCGGCACCGCACGCGCAGGCACACCAACGCTGGGGCTCTGCGCCTGCCTAGCCTCCCAAAACTCCCAACGTTCCCGTTCTCGGCCGATTATCATTTTTTTGCCCAGACGGCCGCCGAAATACCAAACGTCGCAGGATGGCTCCCACACCAAAAGAGCCACCGCCAAAAGCTATTGCTGGGCCTCACTGGCCTCCGGCACCACATGCGCAGGCACACCAACGCTGGGGCTCTGCGCCTGCCTAGCCTCCCAAAAATCCAAAAGTTCCCATTCTCGGCCGATTATCATTTTTTTGCCCAGACGGCCGCCAAAATACCAAACGTCGCAGGATGGCTCCCACACCAAAAGAGCCACCGCCAAAAGCTATTGCCGGGCCTCACCGGCCTCTGGCACCGCACGCGCAGGCACACCAACGCTGGGGCTCTGCGCCTGCCTAGCCTCCCAAAAATCCAAACGTTCCCATTCTCGGCCGATTATCATTTTTTTGACCAGACGGCCGCCGAAATACCAAACGTCGCAGGATGGCTCCCACACCAAAAGAGCCACCGCCAAAAGCTATTGCCGGGCCTCACCGGCCTCCGGCACCGCACGCGCAGGCACACCAACGCTGGGGCTCTGCGCCTGCCTAGCCTCCCAAAAATCCAAACGTTCCCGTTCTCGGCCGATTATCATTTTTTTGCCCAGACGGCCGCCGAAATACCAAACGTCGCAGGATGGCTCCCACACCAAAACAGCCACTGCCAAAAGCTATTGCCGGGCCTCACCGGCCTCCGGCACCGCACGCGCAGGCACACCAACGCTGGGGCTCTGCGCCTGCCTAGCCTCCCAAAAATCCAAACGTTCCCATTCTCGGCCGATTATCATTTTTTTGCCCAGACGGCCGCCGAAATACCAAACGTCGCAGGATGGTTCCCACACCAAAAAAGCCACCGCCAAAAGCTATTGCCGGGCCTCACCGGCCTCCGGCACCGCACGCGCAGGCACACCAACGCTGGGGCTCTGCGCCTGCCTAGCCTCCCAAAAATCCAAACGTTCCCGTTCTCGGCCGATTATCATTTTTTTGCCCAGACGGCCGCCAAAACACCAAACGTCGCAGGATGGCTCCCACACCAAAAGAGCCACCGCCAAAAGCTATTGCCGGGCCTCACCGGCCTCCGGCACCGCACGCGCAGGCACACCAACGCTGGGGCTCTGCGCCTGCCTAGCCTCCCAAAAATCCAAACGTTCCCATTCTCGGCCGATTATCATTTTTTTGACCAGACGGCCGCCGAAATACCAAACGTCGCAGGATGGCTCCCACACCAAAAGAGCCACCGCCAAAAGCTATTGCCGGGCCTCACCGGCCTCCGGCACCGCACGCGCAGGCACACCAACGCTGGGGCTCTGCGCCTGCCTAGCCTCCCAAAAATCCCAACGTTCCCGTTCTCGGCCGATTATCATTTTTTTGCCCAGACGGCCGCCGAAATACCAAACGTCGCAGGATGGCTCCCACACCAAAAGAGCCACCGCCAAAAGCTATTGCCGGGCCTCACCGGCCTCCGGCACCGCACGCGCAGGCACACCAACGCTGGGGCTCTGCGCCTGCCTAGCCTCCCAAAAATCCAAACGTTCCCATTCTCGGCCGATTATCATTTTTTTGCCCAGACGGCCGCCGAAATACCAAACGTCGCAGGATGGCTCCCACACCAAAAGAGCCACCGCCAAAAGCTATTGCCGGGCCTCACCGGCCTCCGGCACCGCACGCGCAGGCACACCAACGCTGGGGCTCTGCGCCTGCCTAGCCTCCCAAAAATCCAAACGGTCCCATTCTCGGCCGATTATCATTTTTTTGCCCAGACGGCCGCCAAAACACCAAACGTCGCAGGATGGCTCCCACACCAAAAGAGCCACCGCCAAAAGCTATTGCCGGGCCTCACCGGCCTCCGGCACCGCACGCGCAGGCACACCAACGCTGGGGCTCTGCGCCTGCCTAGCCTCCCAAAAATCCAAACGTTCCCGTTCTCGGCCGATTATCATTTTTTTGCCCAGACGGCCGCCGAAATACCAAACGTCGCAGGATGGCTCCCACACCAAAACAGCAACCGCCAAAAGCTATTGCCGGGCCTCACCGGCCTCCGGCACCGCACGCGCAGGCACACCAACGCTGGGGCTCTGCGCCTGCCTAGCCTCCCAAAAATCCAAACGGTCCCATTCTCGGCCGATTATCATTTTTTTGCCCAGACGGCCGCCGAAATACCAAACGTCGCAGGATGGCTCCCACACCAAAACAGCCACCGCCAAAAGCTATTGCCGGGCCTCACCGGCCTCCGGCACCGCACGCGCAGGCACACCAACGCTGGGGCTCTGCGCCTGCCTAGCCTCCCAAAAATCCAAAAGTTCCCATTCTCGGCCGATTATCATTTTTTTGCCCAGACGGCCGCCAAAATACCAAACGTCGCAGGATGGCTCCCACACCAAAAGAGCCACCGCCAAAAGCTATTGCCGGGCCTCACCGGCCTCCGGCACCGCACGCGCAGGCACACCAACGCTGGGGCTCTGCGCCTGCCTAGCCTCCCAAAACTCCCAACGTTCCCGTTCTCGGCCGATTATCATTTTTTTGCCCAGACGGCCGCCGAAATACCAAACGTCGCAGGATGGCTCCCACACCAAAAGAGCCACCGCCAAAAGCTATTGCTGGGCCTCACTGGCCTCCGGCACCACATGCGCAGGCACACCAACGCTGGGGCTCTGCGCCTGCCTAGCCTCCCAAAAATCCAAAAGTTCCCATTCTCGGCCGATTATCATTTTTTTGCCCAGACGGCCGCCAAAATACCAAACGTCGCAGGATGGCTCCCACACCAAAAGAGCCACCGCCAAAAGCTATTGCCGGGCCTCACCGGCCTCTGGCACCGCACGCGCAGGCACACCAACGCTGGGGCTCTGCGCCTGCCTAGCCTCCCAAAAATCCAAACGTTCCCATTCTCGGCCGATTATCATTTTTTTGACCAGACGGCCGCCGAAATACCAAACGTCGCAGGATGGCTCCCACACCAAAAGAGCCACCGCCAAAAGCTATTGCCGGGCCTCACCGGCCTCCGGCACCGCACGCGCAGGCACACCAACGCTGGGGCTCTGCGCCTGCCTAGCCTCCCAAAAATCCAAACGTTCCCGTTCTCGGCCGATTATCATTTTTTTGCCCAGACGGCCGCCGAAATACCAAACGTCGCAGGATGGCTCCCACACCAAAACAGCCACTGCCAAAAGCTATTGCCGGGCCTCACCGGCCTCCGGCACCGCACGCGCAGGCACACCAACGCTGGGGCTCTGCGCCTGCCTAGCCTCCCAAAAATCCAAACGTTCCCATTCTCGGCCGATTATCATTTTTTTGCCCAGACGGCCGCCGAAATACCAAACGTCGCAGGATGGTTCCCACACCAAAAAAGCCACCGCCAAAAGCTATTGCCGGGCCTCACCGGCCTCCGGCACCGCACGCGCAGGCACACCAACGCTGGGGCTCTGCGCCTGCCTAGCCTCCCAAAAATCCAAACGTTCCCGTTCTCGGCCGATTATCATTTTTTTGCCCAGACGGCCGCCAAAACACCAAACGTCGCAGGATGGCTCCCACACCAAAAGAGCCACCGCCAAAAGCTATTGCCGGGCCTCACCGGCCTCCGGCACCGCACGCGCAGGCACACCAACGCTGGGGCTCTGCGCCTGCCTAGCCTCCCAAAAATCCAAACGTTCCCATTCTCGGCCGATTATCATTTTTTTGACCAGACGGCCGCCGAAATACCAAACGTCGCAGGATGGCTCCCACACCAAAAGAGCCACCGCCAAAAGCTATTGCCGGGCCTCACCGGCCTCCGGCACCGCACGCGCAGGCACACCAACGCTGGGGCTCTGCGCCTGCCTAGCCTCCCAAAAATCCCAACGTTCCCGTTCTCGGCCGATTATCATTTTTTTGCCCAGACGGCCGCCGAAATACCAAACGTCGCAGGATGGCTCCCACACCAAAAGAGCCACCGCCAAAAGCTATTGCCGGGCCTCACCGGCCTCCGGCACCGCACGCGCAGGCACACCAACGCTGGGGCTCTGCGCCTGCCTAGCCTCCCAAAAATCCAAACGTTCCCGTTCTCGGCCGATTATCATTTTTTTGACCAGACGGCCGCCAAAATACCAAACGTCGCAGGATGGCTCCCACACCAAAAGAGCCACCGCCAAAAGCTATTGCCGGGCCTCACCGGCCTCCGGCACCGCACGCGCAGGCACACCAACGCTGGGGCTCTGCGCCTGCCTAGCCTCCCAAAAATCCAAACGTTCCCATTCTCGGCCGATTATCATTTTTTTGCCCAGACGGCCGCCGAAATACCAAACGTCGCAGGATGGCTCCCACACCAAAAGAGCCACCGCCAAAAGCTATTGCCGGGCCTCACCGGCCTCCGGCACCGCACGCGCAGGCACACCAACGCTGGGGCTCTGCGCCTGCCTAGCCTCCCAAAAATCCAAACGTTCCCATTCTCGGCCGATTATCATTTTTTTGCCCAGACGGCCGCCGAAATACCAAACGTCGCAGGATGGCTCCCACACCAAAAGAGCCACCGCCAAAAGCTATTGCCGGGCCTCACCGGCCTCCGGCACCGCACGCGCAGGCACACCAACGCTGGGGCTCTGCGCCTGCCTAGCCTCCCAAAAATCCAAACGTTCCCGTTCTCAGCCGATTATCATTTTTTTGCCCAGACGGCCGCCGAAATAGCAAACGTCGCAGGATGGCTCCCACACCAAAACAGCAACCGCCAAAAGCTATTGCCGGGCCTCACCGGCCTCCGGCACCGCACGCGCAGGCACACCAACGCTGGGGCTCTGCGCCTGCCTAGCCTCCCAAAAATCCAAACGGTCCCATTCTCGGCCGATTATCATTTTTTTGCCCAGACGGCCGCCGAAATACCAAACGTCGCAGGATGGCTCCCACACCAAAACAGCCACCGCCAAAAGCTATTGCCGGGCCTCACCGGCCTCCGGCACCGCACGCGCAGGCACACCAACGCTGGGGCTCTGCGCCTGCCTAGCCTCCCAAAAATCCAAAAGTTCCCATTCTCGGCCGATTATCATTTTTTTGCCCAGACGGCCGCCAAAATACCAAACGTCGCAGGATGGCTCCCACACCAAAAGAGCCACCGCCAAAAGCTATTGCCGGGCCTCACCGGCCTCTGGCACCGCACGCGCAGGCACACCAACGCTGGGGCTCTGCGCCTGCCTAGCCTCCCAAAACTCCCAACGTTCCCATTCTCGGCCGATTATCATTTTTTTGCCCAGACGGCCGCCGAAATACCAAACGTCGCAGGATGGCTCCCACACCAAAAGAGCCACCGCCAAAAGCTATTGCCGGGCCTCACCGGCCTCCGGCACCGCACGCGCAGGCACACCAACGCTGGGGCTCTGCGCCTGCCTAGCCTCCCAAAAATCCCAACGTTCCCGTTCTCGGCCGATTATCATTTTTTTGCCCAGACGGCCGCCAAAATACCAAACGTCGCAGGATGGCTCCCACACCAAAAGAGCCACCGCCAAAAGCTATTGCCGGGCCTCACCGGCCTCCGGCACCGCACGCGCAGGCACACCAACGCTGGGGCTCTGCGCCTGCCTAGCCTCCCAAAAATCCAAACGTTCCCATTCTCGGCCGATTATCATTTTTTTGACCAGACGGCCGCCAAAATACCAAACGTCGCAGGATGGCTCCCACACCAAAAGAGCCACCGCCAAAAGCTATTGCCGGGCCTCACCGGCCTCCGGCACCGCACGCGCAGGCACACCAACGCTGGGGCTCTGCGCCTGCCTAGCCTCCCAAAAATCCAAACGTTCCCATTCTCGGCCGATTATCATTTTTTTGCCCAGACGGCCGCCGAAATACCAAACGTCGCAGGATGGCTCCCACACCAAAACAGCCACCGCCAAAAGCTATTGCCGGGCCTCACCGGCCTCCAGCACCGCACGCACAGGCACACCAACGCTGGGGCTCTGCGCCTGCCTAGCCTCCCAAAAATCCAAACGGTCCCATTCTCGGCCGATTATCATTTTTTTGACCAGAGGGCCGCCAAAATACCAAACGTCGCAGGATGGTTCCCACACCAAAAAAGCCACCGCCAAAAGCTATTGCCGGGCCTCACCGGCCTCTGGCACCGCACGCGCAGGCACACCAACGCTGGGGCTCTGCGCCTGCCTAGCCTCCCAAAAATCCAAACGTTCCCGTTCTCGGCCGATTATCATTTTTTTGACCAGACGGCCGCCGAAATACCAAACGTCGCAGGATGGTTCCCACACCAAAAGAGCCACTGCCAAAAGCTATTGCCGGGCCTCACCGGCCTCCGGCACCGCACACGCAGGCACACCAACGCTGGGGCTCTGCGCCTGCCTAGCCTCCCAAAAATCCAAACGTTCCCATTCTCGGCCGATTATCATTTTTTTGACCAGACGGCCGCCGAAATACCAAACGTCGCAGGATGGCTCCCACACCAAAAGAGCCACCGCCAAAAGCTATTGCCGGGCCTCACCGGCCTCCGGCACCGCACGCGCAGGCACACCAACGCTGGGGCTCTGCGCCTGCCTAGCCTCCCAAAACTCCAAACGTTCCCATTCTCGGCCGATTATCATTTTTTTGCCCAGACGGCCGCCGAAATACCAAACGTCGCAGGATGGCTCCCACACCAAAACAGCCACCGCCAAAAGCTATTGCCGGGCCTCAACGGCCTACGGCACCGCACATGCAGGCACAACAACGCTGGGGCTCTGCGCCTGCCTAGCCTCCCAAAAATCCAAACGTTCCCATTCTCGGCCGATTATCATTTTTTTGCCCAGACGGCCGCCGAAATACCAAACGTCGCAGGATGGCTCCCACACCAAAACAGCCACCGCCAAAAGCTATTGCCGGGCCTCACCGGCCTCCGGCACCGCACGCGCAGGCACACCAACGCTGGGGATCTGCGCCTGCCTAGCCTCCCAAAAATCCAAACGTTCCCATTCTCGGCCGATTATCATTTTTTTGCCCAGACGGCCGCCGAAATACCAAACGTCGCAGGATGGCTCCCACACCAAAAGAGCCACCGCCAAAAGCTATTGCCGGGCCTCACCGGCCTCCGGCACTGCACACGCAGGCACGCCAACGCTGGGGCTCTGCGCCTGCCTAGCCTCCCAAAACTCCCAACGTTCCCGTTCTCGGCCGATTATCATTTTTTTGCCCAGACGGCCGCCGAAATAGCAAACGTCGCAGGATGGCTCCCACACCAAAAGAGCCACCGCCAAAAGCTATTGCCGGGCCTTACCGGCCTCCGGCACCGCACGCGCAGGCACACCAACGCTGGGGCTCTGCGCCTGCCTAGCCTCCCAAAAATCCAAACGTTCCCATTCTCGGCCGATTATCATTTTTTTGCCCAGACGGCCGCCGAAATACCAAACGTCGCAGGATGGCTCCCACACCAAAACAGCCACCGCCAAAAGCTATTGCCGGGCCTCACCGGCCTCCGGCACCGCACGCGCAGGCACACCAACGCTGGGGCTCTGCGCCTGCCTAGCCTCCCAAAAATCCAAAAGTTCCCATTCTCGGCCGATTATCATTTTTTTGACCAGACGGCCGCCAAAATACCAAACGTCGCAGGATGGCTCCCACACCAAAAGAGCCACCGCCAAAAGCTATTGCCGGGCCTCACCGGCCTCCGGCACCGCACGCGCAGGCACACCAACGCTGGGGCTCTGCGCCTGCCTAGCCTCCCAAAAATCCAAACGTTCCCGTTCTCGGCCGATTATCATTTTTTTGCCCAGACGGCCGCCGAAATACCAAACGTCGCAGGATGGCTCCCACACCAAAAGAGCCACCGCCAAAAGCTATTGCCGGGCCTCACCGGCCTCCGGCACCGCACGCGCAGGCACACCAACGCTGGGGCTCTGCGCCTGCCTAGCCTCCCAAAAATCCAAACGGTCCCATTCTCGGCCGATTATCATTTTTTTGCCCAGACGGCCGCCGAAATACCAAACGTCGCAGGATGGCTCCCACACCAAAAGAGCCACCGCCAAAAGCTATTGCCGGGCCTCAACGGCCTCCAGCACCGCACGCACAGGCACACCAATGCTGGGGCTCTGCGCCTGCCTAGCCTCCCAAAAATCCCAACGTTCCCGTTCTCGGCCGATTATCATTTTTTTGCCCAGACGGCCGCCGAAATACCAAACGTCGCAGGATGGCTCCCACACCAAAAGAGCCACCGCCAAAAGCTATTGCCGGGCCTCACCGGCCTCCGGCACCGCACGCGCAGGCACACCAACGCTGGGGCTCTGCGCCTGCCTAGCCTCCCAAAAATCCAAAAGTTCCCATTCTCGGCCGATTATCATTTTTTTGCCCAGACGGCCGCCGAAATACCAAACGTCGCAGGATGGTTCCCACACCAAAAGAGCCACCGCCAAAAGCTATTGCCGGGCCTCACCGGCCTCCGGCACCGCACGCGCAGGCACACCAACGCTGGGGCTCTGCGCCTGCCTAGCCTCCCAAAAATCCAAACGTTCCCGTTCTCGGCCAATTATCATTTTTTTGCCCAGACGGCCGCCGAAATACCAAACGTCGCAGGATGGCTCCCACACCAAAAGAGCCACCGCCAAAAGCTATTGCCGGGCCTCACCGGCCTCCGGCACCGCACGCGCAGGCACACCAACGCTGGGGCTCTGCGCCTGCCTAGCCTCCCAAAAATCCAAACGTTCCCGTTCTCGGCCAATTATCATTTTTTTGCCCAGACGGCCGCCGAAATACCAAACGTCGCAGGATGGCTCCCACACCAAAAGAGCCACCGCCAAAAGCTATTGCCGGGCCTCAACGGCCTCCGGCACCGCACGCGCAGGCACACCAACGCTGGGGCTCTGCGCCTGCCTAGCCTCCCAAAAATCCAAACGTTCCCATTCTCGGCCGATTATCATTTTTTTGCCCAGACGGCCGCCGAAATACCAAACGTCGCAGGATGGCTCCCACACCAAAAGAGCCACCGCCAAAAGCTATTGCCGGGCCTCACCGGCCTCCGGCACCGCACGCGCAGGCACACCAACGCTGGGGCTCTGCACCTGCCTAGCCTCCCAAAAATCCAAACGTTCCCATTCTCGGCCGATTATCATTTTTTTGCCCAGACGGCCATCGAAATACCAAACGTCGCAGGATGGCTCCCACACCAAAAGAGCCACCGCCAAAAGCTATTGCCGGGCCTCACCGGCCTCCGGCACCGCACGCGCAGGCACACCAACGCTGGGGCTCTGCGCCTGCCTAGCCTCCCAAAAATCCCAACGGTCCCGTTCTCGGCCGATTATCATTTTTTTGCCCAGACGGCCGCCGAAATACCAAACGTCGCAGGATGGCTCCCACACCAAAAGAGCCACCGCCAAAAGCTATTGCCGGGCCTCACCGGCCTCCGGCACCGCACGCGCAGGCACACCAACGCTGGGGCTCTGCGCCTGCCTAGCCTCCCAAAAATCCAAAAGTTCCCATTCTCGGCCGATT
Organism: Phalacrocorax carbo; assembly: GCF_963921805.1. Classification (NCBI taxonomy): domain Eukaryota; kingdom Metazoa; phylum Chordata; class Aves; order Suliformes; family Phalacrocoracidae; genus Phalacrocorax; species Phalacrocorax carbo. The sequence goes on along the minus strand of NC_087536.1, from coordinate 49,296 downwards.
ATCATTTTTTTGCCCAGACGGCCGCCGAAATACCAAACGTCGCAGGATGGTTCCCACACCAAAAGAGCCACCGCCAAAAGCTATTGCCGGGCCTCACCGGCCTCCGGCACCGCACGCGCAGGCACACCAACGCTGGGGCTCTGCGCCTGCCTAGCCTCCCAAAAATCCAAACGTTCCCGTTCTCGGCCAATTATCATTTTTTTGCCCAGACGGCCGCCGAAATACCAAACGTCGCAGGATGGCTCCCACACCAAAAGAGCCACCGCCAAAAGCTATTGCCGGGCCTCACCGGCCTCCGGCACCGCACGCGCAGGCACACCAACGCTGGGGCTCTGCGCCTGCCTAGCCTCCCAAAAATCCAAACGTTCCCGTTCTCGGCCAATTATCATTTTTTTGCCCAGACGGCCGCCGAAATACCAAACGTCGCAGGATGGCTCCCACACCAAAAGAGCCACCGCCAAAAGCTATTGCCGGGCCTCAACGGCCTCCGGCACCGCACGCGCAGGCACACCAACGCTGGGGCTCTGCGCCTGCCTAGCCTCCCAAAAATCCAAACGTTCCCATTCTCGGCCGATTATCATTTTTTTGCCCAGACGGCCGCCGAAATACCAAACGTCGCAGGATGGCTCCCACACCAAAAGAGCCACCGCCAAAAGCTATTGCCGGGCCTCACCGGCCTCCGGCACCGCACGCGCAGGCACACCAACGCTGGGGCTCTGCACCTGCCTAGCCTCCCAAAAATCCAAACGTTCCCATTCTCGGCCGATTATCATTTTTTTGCCCAGACGGCCATCGAAATACCAAACGTCGCAGGATGGCTCCCACACCAAAAGAGCCACCGCCAAAAGCTATTGCCGGGCCTCACCGGCCTCCGGCACCGCACGCGCAGGCACACCAACGCTGGGGCTCTGCGCCTGCCTAGCCTCCCAAAAATCCCAACGGTCCCGTTCTCGGCCGATTATCATTTTTTTGCCCAGACGGCCGCCGAAATACCAAACGTCGCAGGATGGCTCCCACACCAAAAGAGCCACCGCCAAAAGCTATTGTCGGGCCTCACCGGCCTCCGGCACCGCACGCGCAGGCACACCAACGCTGGGGCTCTGCGCCTGCCTAGCCTCCCAAAAATCCAAACGTTCCCATTCTCGGCCGATTATCATTGTTTTGCCCAGACGGCCGCCAAAATACCAAACGTCGCAGGATGGCTCCCACACCAAAAGAGCCACCGCCAAAAGCTATTGCCGGGCCTCACCGGCCTCCGGCACCGCACGCGCAGGCACACCAACGCTGGGGCTCTGCGCCTGCCTAGCCTCCCAAAAATCCAAACGTTCCCATTCTCGGCCGATTATCATTTTTTTGCCCAGACGGCCGCCGAAATACCAAACGTCGCAGGATGGCTCCCACACCAAAACAGCCACCGCCAAAAGCTATTGCCGGGCCTCACCGGCCTCCAGCACCGCACGCACAGGCACACCAACGCTGGGGCTCTGCGCCTGCCTAGCCTCCCAAAAATCCAAACGGTCCCATTCTCGGCCGATTATCATTTTTTTGACCAGACGGCCGCCAAAATACCAAACGTCGCAGGATGGTTCCCACACCAAAAAAGCCACCGCCAAAAGCTATTGCCGGGCCTCACCGGCCTCTGGCACCGCACGCGCAGGCACACCAACGCTGGGGCTCTGCGCCTGCCTAGCCTCCCAAAAATCCAAACGTTCCCGTTCTCGGCCGATTATCATTTTTTTGCCCAGACGGCCGCCGAAATACCAAACGTCGCAGGATGGTTCCCACACCAAAAGAGCCACCGCCAAAAGCTATTGCCGGGCCTCACCGGCCTCCGGCACCGCACACGCAGGCACACCAACGCTGGGGCTCTGCGCCTGCCTAGCCTCCCAAAAATCCAAACGTTCCCATTCTCGGCCGATTATCATTTTTTTGCCCAGACGGCCGCCGAAATACCAAACGTCGCAGGATGGCTCCCACACCAAAAGAGCCACCGCCAAAAGCTATTGCCGGGCCTCACCGGCCTCCGGCACCGCACGCGCAGGCACACCAACGCTGGGGCTCTGCGCCTGCCTAGCCTCCCAAAAATCCAAACGTTCCCATTCTCGGCCGATTATCATTTTTTTGCCCAGACGGCCGCCAAAACACCAAACGTCGCAGGATGGCTCCCACACCAAAAGAGCCACCGCCAAAAGCTATTGCCGGGCCTCACCGGCCTCCGGCACCGCACGCGCAGGCACACCAACGCTGGGGCTCTGCGCCTGCCTAGCCTCCCAAAAATCCAAACGGTCCCATTCTCGGCCGATTATCATTTTTTTGACCAGACGGCCGCCGAAATACCAAACGTCGCAGGATGGCTCCCACACCAAAAGAGCCACCGCCAAAAGCTATTGCCGGGCCTCACCGGCCTCCGGCACCGCACGCGCAGGCACACCAACGCTGGGGCTCTGCGCCTGCCTAGCCTCCCAAAAATCCAAACGTTCCCATTCTCGGCCGATTATCATTTTTTTGCCCAGACGGCCGCCGAAATACCAAACGTCGCAGGATGGCTCCCACACCAAAAGAGCCACCGCCAAAAGCTATTGCCGGGCCTCACCGGCCTCCGGCACCGCACGCGCAGGCACACCAACGCTGGGGCTCTGCGCCTGCCTAGCCTCCCAAAAATCCAAACGTTCCCGTTCTCGGCCGATTATCATTTTTTTGCCCAGACGGCCGCCGAAATACCAAACGTCGCAGGATGGCTCCCACACCAAAAGAGCCACCGCCAAAAGCTATTGCCGGGCCTCACCGGCCTCCGGCACCGCACGCGCAGGCACACCAACGCTGGGGCTCTGCGCCTGCCTAGCCTCCCAAAAATCCAAAAGTTCCCATTCTCGGCCGATTATCATTTTTTTGCCCAGACGGCCGCCAAAACACCAAACGTCGCAGGATGGCTCCCACACCAAAACAGCCACCGCCAAAAGCTATTGCCGGGCCTCACCGGCCTCCGGCACCGCATGCGCAGGCACACCAACGCTGGGGCTCTGCGCCTGCCTAGCCTCCCAAAAATCCAAACGTTCCCGTTCTCGGCCGATTATCATTTTTTTGCCCAGACGGCCGCCGAAATACCAAACGTCGCAGGATGGCTCCCACACCAAAACAGCCACCGCCAAAAGCTATTGCCGGGCCTCACCGGCCTCCGGCACCGCACGCGCAGGCACACCAACGCTGGGGCTCTGCGCCTGCCTAGCCTCCCAAAAATCCAAACGTTCCCATTCTCGGCCGATTATCATTTTTTTGTCCAGACGGCCGCCGAAATACCAAACGTCGCAGGATGGCTCCCACACCAAAAGAGCCACCGCCAAAAGCTATTGCCGGGCCTCACCGGCCTCCGGCACCGCACGCACAGGCACACCAATGCTGGGGCTCTGCGCCTGCCTAGCCTCCCAAAAATCCCAACGTTCCCGTTCTCGGCCGATTATCATTTTTTTGCCCAGACGGCCGCCGAAATACCAAACGTCGCAGGATGGCTCCCACACCAAAAGAGCCACCGCCAAAAGCTATTGCCGGGCCTCACCGGCCTCCGGCACCGCACGCGCAGGCACACCAACGCTGGGGCTCTGCGCCTGCCTAGCCTCCCAAAAATCCCAACGTTCCAATTCTCGGCCGATTATCATTTTTTTGCCCAGACGGCCGCCGAAATACCAAACGTCGCAGGATGGCTCCCACACCAAAAGAGCCACCGCCAAAAGCTATTGCCGGGCCTCACCGGCCTCCGGCACCGCACGCGCAGGCACACCAACGCTGGGGCTCTGCGCCTGCCTAGCCTCCCAAAAATCCAAAAGTTCCCATTCTCGGCCGATTATCATTTTTTTGCCCAGACGGCCGCCAAAACACCAAACGTCGCAGGATGGCTCCCACACCAAAACAGCCACCGCCAAAAGCTATTGCCGGGCCTCACCGGCCTCCGGCACCGCACGCGCAGGCACACCAACGCTGGGGCTCTGCGCCTGCCTAGCCTCCCAAAAATCCAAACGTTCCCGTTCTCGGCCGATTATCATTTTTTTGCCCAGACGGCCGCCGAAATACCAAACGTCGCAGGATGGCTCCCACACCAAAAGAGCCACCGCCAAAAGCTATTGCCGGGCCTCACCGGCCTCCGGCACCGCACGCGCAGGCACACCAACGCTGGGGCTCTGCGCCTGCCTAGCCTCCCAAAAATCCCAACGTTCCCATTCTCGGCCGATTATCATTTTTTTGTCCAGACGGCCGCCGAAATACCAAACGTCGCAGGATGGCTCCCACACCAAAAGAGCCACCGCCAAAAGCTATTGCCGGGCCTCACCGGCCTCCGGCACCGCACGCACAGGCACACCAACGCTGGGGCTCTGCGCCTGCCTAGCCTCCCAAAAATCCCAACGTTCCCGTTCTCGGCCGATTATCATTTTTTTGCCCAGACGGCCGCCGAAATACCAAACGTCGCAGGATGGCTCCCACACCAAAAGAGCCACCGCCAAAAGCTATTGCCGGGCCTCACCGGCCTCCGGCACCGCACGCGCAGGCACACCAACGCTGGGGCTCTGCGCCTGCCTAGCCTCCCAAAAATCCCAACGTTCCAATTCTCGGCCGATTATCATTTTTTTGCCCAGACGGCCGCCGAAATACCAAACGTCGCAGGATGGCTCCCACACCAAAAGAGCCACCGCCAAAAGCTATTGCCGGGCCTCACCGGCCTCCGGCACCGCACGCGCAGGCACACCAACGCTGGGGCTCTGCGCCTGCCTAGCCTCCCAAAAATCCAAACGTTCCCGTTCTCGGCCAATTATCATTTTTTTGCCCAGACGGCCGCCGAAATACCAAACGTCGCAGGATGGCTCCCACACCAAAAGAGCCACCGCCAAAAGCTATTGCCGGGCCTCACTGGCCTCCGGCACCGCACGCGCAGGCACACCAACGCTGGGGCTCTGCGCCTGCCTAGCCTCCCAAAAATCCAAACGTTCCCGTTCTCGGCCGATTATCATTTTTTTGCCCAGACGGCCGCCGAAATACCAAACGTCGCAGGATGGCTCCCACACCAAAAGAGCCACCGCCAAAAGCTATTGCCGGGCCTCACCGGCCTCCGGCACCGCACGCGCAGGCACACCAACGCTGGGGCTCTGCGCCTGCCTAGCCTCCCAAAAATCCAAACGTTCCCATTCTCGGCCGATTATCATTTTTTTGCCCAGACGGCCGCCGAAATACCAAACGTCGCAGGATGGCTCCCACACCAAAAGAGCCACCGCCAAAAGCTATTGCCGGGCCTCACCGGCCTCCGGCACCGCACGCGCAGGCACACCAACGCTGGGGCTCTGCACCTGCCTAGCCTCCCAAAAATCCCAACGTTCCCATTCTCGGCCGATTATCATTTTTTTGCCCAGACGGCCATCGAAATACCAAACGTCGCAGGATGGTTCCCACACCAAAAGAGCCACCGCCAAAAGCTATTGCCGGGCCTCACCGGCCTCCGGCACCGCACGCGCAGGCACACCAACGCTGGGGCTCTGCGCCTGCCTAGCCTCCCAAAAATCCCAACGGTCCCGTTCTCGGCCGATTATCATTTTTTTGCCCAGACGGCCGCCGAAATACCAAACGTCGCAGGATGGCTCCCACACCAAAAGAGCCACCGCCAAAAGCTATTGCCGGGCCTCACCGGCCTCCGGCACCGCACGCGCAGGCACACCAACGCTGGGGCTCTGCGCCTGCCTAGCCTCCCAAAAATCCAAACGTTCCCATTCTCGGCCGATTATCATTTTTTTGCCCAGACGGCCGCCGAAATACCAAACGTCGCAGGATGGCTCCCACACCAAAAGAGCCACCGCCAAAAGCTATTGCCGGGCCTCACCGGCCTCCGGCACCGCACGCGCAGGCACACCAACGCTGGGGCTCTGCGCCTGCCTAGCCTCCCAAAAATCCCAACGTTCCCATTCTCGGCCGATTATCATTTTTTTGCCCAGACGGCCGCCGAAATACCAAACGTCGCAGGATGGCTCCCACACCAAAACAGCCACCGCCAAAAGCTATTGCCGGGCCTCACGAGCCTCCGGCACCGCATGCGCAGGCACACCAACGCTGGGGCTCTGCGCCTGCCTAGCCTCCCAAAAATCCAAACGTTCCCGTTCTCGGCCGATTATCATTTTTTCGCCCAGACGGCCGCCGAAATACCAAACGTCGCAGGATGGCTCCCACACCAAAAGAGCCACCGCCAAAAGCTATTGCCGGGCCTCACCGGCCTCCGGCACCGCACGCGCAGGCACACCAACGCTGGGGCTCTGCGCCTGCCTAGCCTCCCAAAAATCCAAACGTTCCCGTTCTCGGCCGATTATCATTTTTTTGCCCAGACGGCCGCCGAAATACCAAACGTCGCAGGATGGCTCCCACACCAAAAGAGCCACCGCCAAAAGCTATTGCCGGGCCTCACCGGCCTCCGGCACCGCACGCGCAGGCACACCAACGCTGGGGCTCTGCGCCTGCCTAGCCTCCCAAAAATCCAAACGTTCCCATTCTCGGCCGATTATCATTTTTTTGCCCAGACGGCCGCCGAAATACCAAACGTCGCAGGATGGCTCCCACACCAAAAGAGCCACCGCCAAAAGCTAGTGCCGGGCCTCACCGGCCTCTGGCACCGCACGCGCAGGCACACCAACGCTGGGGCTCTGCGCCTGCCTAGCCTCCCAAAAATCCCAACGTTCCCATTCTCGGCCGATTATCATTTTTTTGCCCAGACGGCCGCCGAAATACCAAACGTCGCAGGATGGCTCCCACACCAAAAGAGCCACCGCCAAAAGCTATTGCCGGGCCTCACCGGCCTCCGGCACCGCACGCGCAGGCACACCAACGCTGGGGCTCTGCGCCTGCCTAGCCTCCCAAAAATCCAAACGTTCCCGTTCTCGGCCGATTATCATTTTTTTGCCCAGACGGCCGCCGAAATACCAAACGTCGCAGGATGGCTCCCACACCAAAAGAGCCACCGCCAAAAGCTATTGCCGGGCCTCACGAGCCTCCGGCACCGCACGCGCAGGCACACCAACGCTGGGGCTCTGCGCCTGCCTAGCCTCCCAAAAATCCAAACGTTCCCGTTCTCGGCCGATTATCATTTTTTTGCCCAGACGGCTGCCGAAATACCAAACGTCGCAGGATGGCTCCCACACCAAAACAGCCACCGCCAAAAGCTATTGCCGGGCCTCACCGGCCTCCGGCACCGCACGCGCAGGCACACCAACGCTGGGGCTCTGCGCCTGCCTAGCCTCCCAAAAATCCCAACGTTCCCGTTCTCGGCCGATTATCATTTTTTTGCCCAGACGGCCGCCGAAATACCAAACGTCGCAGGATGGCTCCCACACCAAAAGAGCCACCGCCAAAAGCTATTGCCGGGCCTCACCGGCCTCCGGCACCGCACGCGCAGGCACACCAACGCTGGGGCTCTGCGCCTGCCTAGCCTCCCAAAAATCCAAACGTTCCCGTTCTCGGCCGATTATCATTTTTTTGACCAGACGGCCGCCAAAATACCAAACGTCGCAGGATGGCTCCCACACCAAAAGAGCCACCGCCAAAAGCTATTGCCGGGCCTCACCGGCCTCCGGCACCGCACGCGCAGGCACACCAACGCTGGGGCTCTGCGCCTGCCTAGCCTCCCAAAAATCCAAACGTTCCCATTCTCGGCCGATTATCATTTTTTTGCCCAGACGGCTGCCGAAATACCAAACGTCGCAGGATGGCTCCCACACCAAAAGAGCCACCGCCAAAAGCTATTGCCGGGCCTCACCGGCCTCCGGCACCGCACGCGCAGGCACACCAACGCTGGGGCTCTGCGCCTGCCTAGCCTCCCAAAAATCCAAACGTTCCCATTCTCGGCCGATTATCATTTTTTTGCCCAGACGGCCGCCAAAACACCAAACGTCGCAGGATGGCTCCCACACCAAAACAGCCACCGCCAAAAGCTATTGCCGGGCCTCACCGGCCTCCGGCACCGCACGCGCAGGCACACCAACGCTGGGGCTCTGCGCCTGCCTAGCCTCCCAAAAATCCAAACGTTCCCGTTCTCAGCCGATTATCATTTTTTTGCCCAGACGGCCGCCGAAATACCAAACGTCGCAGGATGGCTCCCACACCAAAACAGCAACCGCCAAAAGCTATTGCCGGGCCTCACCGGCCTCCGGCACCGCACGCGCAGGCACACCAACGCTGGGGCTCTGCGCCTGCCTAGCCTCCCAAAAATCCAAACGGTCCCATTCTCGGCCGATTATCATTTTTTTGCCCAGACGGCCGCCGAAATACCAAACGTCGCAGGATGGCTCCCACACCAAAACAGCCACCGCCAAAAGCTATTGCCGGGCCTCACCGGCCTCCGGCACCGCACGCGCAGGCACACCAACGCTGGGGCTCTGCGCCTGCCTAGCCTCCCAAAAATCCAAAAGTTCCCATTCTCGGCCGATTATCATTTTTTTGCCCAGACGGCCGCCAAAATACCAAACGTCGCAGGATGGCTCCCACACCAAAAGAGCCACCGCCAAAAGCTATTGCCGGGCCTCACCGGCCTCCGGCACCGCACGCGCAGGCACACCAACGCTGGGGCTCTGCGCCTGCCTAGCCTCCCAAAAATCCAAACGTTCCCGTTCTCGGCCGATTATCATTTTTTTGCCCAGACGGCCGCCGAAATACCAAACGTCGCAGGATGGCTCCCACACCAAAAGAGCCACCGCCAAAAGCTATTGCCGGGCCTCACCGGCCTCCGGCACCGCACGCGCAGGCACACCAACGCTGGGGCTCTGCGCCTGCCTAGCCTCCCAAAAATCCCAACGTTCCCGTTCTCGGCCGATTATCATTTTTTTGCCCAGACGGCCGCCGAAATACCAAACGTCGCAGGATGGCTCCCACACCAAAAGAGCCACCGCCAAAAGCTATTGCCGGGCCTCACCGGCCTCCGGCACCGCACGCGCAGGCACACCAACGCTGGGGCTCTGCGCCTGCCTAGCCTCCCAAAAATCCAAACGTTCCCGTTCTCGGCCGATTATCATTTTTTTGACCAGACGGCCGCCAAAATACCAAACGTCGCAGGATGGCTCCCACACCAAAAGAGCCACCGCCAAAAGCTATTGCCGGGCCTCACCGGCCTCCGGCACCGCACGCGCAGGCACACCAACGCTGGGGCTCTGCGCCTGCCTAGCCTCCCAAAAATCCAAACGTTCCCATTCTCGGCCGATTATCATTTTTTTGCCCAGACGGCCGCCGAAATACCAAACGTCGCAGGATGGCTCCCACACCAAAACAGCCACCGCCAAAAGCTATTGCCGGGCCTCACCGGCCTCCAGCACCGCACGCACAGGCACACCAACGCTGGGGCTCTGCGCCTGCCTAGCCTCCCAAAAATCCAAACGGTCCCATTCTCGGCCGATTATCATTTTTTTGACCAGAGGGCCGCCAAAATACCAAACGTCGCAGGATGGTTCCCACACCAAAAAAGCCACCGCCAAAAGCTATTGCCGGGCCTCACCGGCCTCTGGCACCGCACGCGCAGGCACACCAACGCTGGGGCTCTGCGCCTGCCTAGCCTCCCAAAAATCCAAACGTTCCCGTTCTCGGCCAATTATCATTTTTTTGACCAGACGGCCGCCGAAATACCAAACGTCGCAGGATGGTTCCCACACCAAAAGAGCCACTGCCAAAAGCTATTGCCGGGCCTCACCGGCCTCCGGCACCGCACACGCAGGCACACCAACGCTGGGGCTCTGCGCCTGCCTAGCCTCCCAAAAATCCAAACGTTCCCATTCTCGGCCGATTATCATTTTTTTGCCCAGACGGCCGCCGAAATACCAAACGTCGCAGGATGGCTCCCACACCAAAACAGCCACCGCCAAAAGCTATTGCCGGGCCTCACCGGCCTCCGGCACCGCACGCGCAGGCACACCAACGCTGGGGCTCTGCGCCTGCCTAGCCTCCCAAAAATCCAAACGTTCCCATTCTCGGCCGATTATCATTTTTTTGCCCAGACGGCCGCCAAAACACCAAACGTCGCAGGATGGCTCCCACACCAAAAGAGCCACCGCCAAAAGCTATTGCCGGGCCTCACCGGCCTCCGGCACCGCACGCGCAGGCACACCAACGCTGGGGCTCTGCGCCTGCCTAGCCTCCCAAAAATCCAAACGTTCCCATTCTCAGCCGATTATCATTTTTTTGCCCAGACGGCCGCCGAAATACCAAACGTCGCAGGATGGCTCCCACACCAAAAGAGCCACCGCCAAAAGCTATTGCCGGGCCTCACCGGCCTCCGGCACCGCACGCGCAGGCACACCAACGCTGGGGCTCTGCGCCTGCCTAGCCTCCCAAAAATCCCAATGTTCCCGTTCTCGGCCGATTATCATTTTTTTGCCCAGACGGCCGCCGAAATACCAAACGTCGCAGGATGGCTCCCACACCAAAAGAGCCACCGCCAAAAGCTATTGCCGGGCCTCACCGGCCTCCGGCACCGCACGCGCAGGCACACCAACGCTGGGGCTCTGCGCCTGCCTAGCCTCCCAAAACTCCAAACGTTCCCATTCTCGGCCGATTATCATTTTTTTGCCCAGACGGCCGCCGAAATACCAAACGTCGCAGGATGGCTCCCACACCAAAACAGCCACCGCCAAAAGCTATTGCCGGGCCTCAACGGCCTACGGCACCGCACATGCAGGCACAACAACGCTGGGGCTCTGCGCCTGCCTAGCCTCCCAAAAATCCAAACGTTCCCATTCTCGGCCGATTATCATTTTTTTGCCCAGACGGCCGCCGAAATACCAAACGTCGCAGGATGGCTCCCACACCAAAACAGCCACCGCCAAAAGCTATTGCCGGGCCTCACCGGCCTCCGGCACCGCACGCGCAGGCACACCAACGCTGGGGATCTGCGCCTGCCTAGCCTCCCAAAAATCCAAACGTTCCCATTCTCGGCCGATTATCATTTTTTTGCCCAGACGGCCACCGAAATACCAAACGTCGCAGGATGGCTCCCACACCAAAAGAGCCACCGCCAAAAGCTATTGCCGGGCCTCACCGGCCTCCGGCACTGCACACGCAGGCACGCCAACGCTGGGGCTCTGCGCCTGCCTAGCCTCCCAAAACTCCCAACGTTCCCGTTCTCGGCCGATTATCATTTTTTTGCCCAGACGGCCGCCGAAATAGCAAACGTCGCAGGATGGCTCCCACACCAAAAGAGCCACCGCCAAAAGCTATTGCCGGGCCTCACCGGCCTCCGGCACCGCACGCGCAGGCACACCAACGCTGGGGCTCTGCGCCTGCCTAGCCTCCCAAAAATCCAAACGTTCCCATTCTCGGCCGATTATCATTTTTTTGCCCAGACGGCCGCCGAAATACCAAACGTCGCAGGATGGCTCCCACACCAAAAGAGCCACCGCCAAAAGCTATTGCCGGGCCTCACCGGCCTCCGGCACCGCACGCGCAGGCACACCAACGCTGGGGCTCTGCGCCTGCCTAGCCTCCCAAAAATCCAAAAGTTCCCATTCTCGGCCGATTATCATTTTTTTGACCAGACGGCCGCCAAAATACCAAACGTCGCAGGATGGCTCCCACACCAAAAGAGCCACCGCCAAAAGCTATTGCCGGGCCTCACCGGCCTCCGGCACCGCACGCGCAGGCACACCAACGCTGGGGCTCTGCGCCTGCCTAGCCTCCCAAAAATCCAAACGTTCCCGTTCTCGGCCGATTATCATTTTTTTGCCCAGACGGCCGCCGAAATACCAAACGTCGCAGGATGGCTCCCACACCAAAAGAGCCACCGCCAAAAGCTATTGCCGGGCCTCACCGGCCTCCGGCACCGCACGCGCAGGCACACCAACGCTGGGGCTCTGCGCCTGCCTAGCCTCCCAAAAATCCAAACGGTCCCATTCTCGGCCGATTATCATTTTTTTGCCCAGACGGCCGCCGAAATACCAAACGTCGCAGGATGGCTCCCACACCAAAAGAGCCACCGCCAAAAGCTATTGCCGGGCCTCACCGGCCTCCAGCACCGCACGCACAGGCACACCAATGCTGGGGCTCTGCGCCTGCCTAGCCTCCCAAAAATCCAAACGGTCCCGTTCTCGGCCGATTATCATTTTTTTGCCCAGACGGCCGCCGAAATACCAAACGTCGCAGGATGGCTCCCACACCAAAAGAGCCACCGCCAAAAGCTATTGCCGGGCCTCACCGGCCTCCGGCACCGCACGCGCAGGCACACCAACGCTGGGGCTCTGCGCCTGCCTAGCCTCCCAAAAATCCAAACGTTCCCATTCTCGGCCGATTATCATTGTTTTGCCCAGACGGCCGCCAAAATACCAAACGTCGCAGGATGGCTCCCACACCAAAACAGCCACCGCCAAAAGCTATTGCCGGGCCTCACCGGCCTCCGGCACCGCACGCGCAGGCACACCAACGCTGGGGCTCTGCGCCTGCCTAGCCTCCCAAAAATCCAAACGTTCCCATTCTCGGCCGATTATCATTTTTTTGCCCAGACGGCCGCCGAAATACCAAACGTCGCAGGATGGCTCCCACACCAAAACAGCCACCGCCAAAAGCTATTGCCGGGCCTCACCGGCCTCCAGCACCGCACGCACAGGCACACCAGCGCTGGGGCTCTGCGCCTGCCTAGCCTCCCAAAAATCCAAACGGTCCCATTCTCGGCCGATTATCATTTTTTTGACCAGACGGCCGCCAAAATACCAAACGTCGCAGGATGGTTCCCACACCAAAAAAGCCACCGCCAAAAGCTATTGCCGGGCCTCACCGGCCTCTGGCACCGCACGCGCAGGCACACCAACGCTGGGGCTCTGCGCCTGCCTAGCCTCCCAAAAATCCAAACGTTCCCGTTCTCGGCCGATTATCATTTTTTTGCCCAGACGGCCGCCGAAATACCAAACGTCGCAGGATGGTTCCCACACCAAAAGAGCCACCGCCAAAAGCTATTGCCGGGCCTCACCGGCCTCCGGCACCGCACACGCAGGCACACCAACGCTGGGGCTCTGCGCCTGCCTAGCCTCCCAAAAATCCCAACGTTCCCATTCTCGGCCGATTATCATTTTTTTGCCCAGACGGCCGCCGAAATACCAAACGTCGCAGGATGGTTCCCACACCAAAAGAGCCACCGCCAAAAGCTATTGCCGGGCCTCACCAGCCTACGGCACCGCACATGCAGGCACACCAACGCTGGGGCTCTGCGCCTGCCTAGCCTCCCAAAAATCCCAACGTTCCCATTCTCGGCCGATTATCATTTTTTTGCCCAGACGGCCGCCGAAATACCAAACGTCGCAGGATGGCTCCCACACCAAAACAGCAACCGCCAAAAGCTATTGCCGGGCCTCACCGGCCTCCGGCACCGCACGCGCAGGCACACCAACGCTGGGGCTCTGCGCCTGCCTAGCCTCCCAAAAATCCAAACGTTCCCATTCTCAGCCGATTATCATTTTTTTGCCCAGACGGCCGCCAAAACACCAAACGTCGCAGGATGGCTCCCACACCAAAAGAGCCACCGCCAAAAGCTATTGCCGGGCCTCACCGGCCTCCGGCACCGCACGCGCAGGCACACCAACGCTGGGGCTCTGCGCCTGCCTAGCCTCCCAAAAATCCAAACGGTCCCATTCTCGGCCGATTATCATTTTTTTGACCAGACGGCCGCCGAAATACCAAACGTCGCAGGATGGCTCCCACACCAAAAGAGCCACCGCCAAAAGCTATTGCCGGGCCTCACCGGCCTCCGGCACCGCACGCGCAGGCACACCAACGCTGGGGCTCTGCGCCTGCCTAGCCTCCCAAAAATCCAAACGTTCCCATTCTCGGCCGATTATCATTTTTTTGACCAGACGGCCGCCAAAATACCAAACGTCGCAGGATGGCTCCCACACCAAAAGAGCCACCGCCAAAAGCTATTGTCGGGCCTCACCGGCCTCCGGCACCGCACGCGCAGGCACACCAACGCTGGGGCTCTGCGCCTGCCTAGCCTCCCAAAAATCCAAACGTTCCCGTTCTCGGCCGATTATCATTTTTTTGCCCAGACGGCCGCCGAAATACCAAACGTCGCAGGATGGCTCCCACACCAAAAGAGCCACCGCCAAAAGCTATTGCCGGGCCTCACCGGCCTCCGGCACCGCACGCGCAGGCACACCAACGCTGGGGCTCTGCGCCTGCCTAGCGTCCCAAAAATCCAAAAGTTCCCATTCTCGGCCGATTATCATTTTTTTGCCCAGACGGCCGCCAAAACACCAAACGTCGCAGGATGGCTCCCACACCAAAAGAGCCACCGCCAAAAGCTATTGCCGGGCCTCACCGGCCTCCGGCACCGCACGCGCAGGCACACCAACGCTGGGGCTCTGCGCCTGCCTAGCCTCCCAAAAATCCAAACGTTCCCGTTCTCGGCCGATTATCATTTTTTTGCCCAGACGGCCGCCGAAATACCAAACGTCGCAGGATGGCTCCCACACCAAAACAGCCACCGCCAAAAGCTATTGCCGGGCCTCACCGGCCTCCGGCACCGCACGCGCAGGCACACCAACGCTGGGGCTCTGCGCCTGCCTAGCCTCCCAAAAATCCCAACGTTCCCATTCTCGGCCGATTATCATTTTTTTGTCCAGACGGCCGCCGAAATACCAAACGTCGCAGGATGGCTCCCACACCAAAAGAGCCACCGCCAAAAGCTATTGCCGGGCCTCACCGGCCTCCGGCACCGCACGCACAGGCACACCAATGCTGGGGCTCTGCGCCTGCCTAGCCTCCCAAAAATCCCAACGTTCCCGTTCTCGGCCGATTATCATTTTTTTGCCCAGACGGCCGCCGAAATACCAAACGTCGCAGGATGGCTCCCACACCAAAAGAGCCACCGCCAAAAGCTATTGCCGGGCCTCACCGGCCTCCGGCACCGCACGCGCAGGCACACCAACGCTGGGGCTCTGCGCCTGCCTAGCCTCCCAAAAATCCCAACGTTCCAATTCTCGGCCGATTATCATTTTTTTGCCCAGACGGCCGCCGAAATACCAAACGTCGCAGGATGGCTCCCACACCAAAAGAGCCACCGCCAAAAGCTATTGCCGGGCCTCACCGGCCTCCGGCACCGCACGCGCAGGCACACCAACGCTGGGGCTCTGCGCCTGCCTAGCCTCCCAAAAATCCAAACGTTCCCGTTCTCGGCCAATTATCATTTTTTTGCCCAGACGGCCGCCGAAATACCAAACGTCGCAGGATGGCTCCCACACCAAAAGAGCCACCGCCAAAAGCTATTGCCGGGCCTCACTGGCCTCCGGCACCGCACGCGCAGGCACACCAACGCTGGGGCTCTGCGCCTGCCTAGCCTCCCAAAAATCCAAACGTTCCCGTTCTCGGCCGATTATCATTTTTTTGCCCAGACGGCCGCCGAAATACCAAACGTCGCAGGATGGCTCCCACACCAAAAGAGCCACCGCCAAAAGCTATTGCCGGGCCTCACCGGCCTCCGGCACCGCACACGCAGGCACACCAACGCTGGGGCTCTGCGCCTGCCTAGCCTCCCAAAAATCCAAACGTTCCCATTCTCGGCCGATTATCATTTTTTTGCCCAGACGGCCATCGAAATACCAAACGTCGCAGGATGGTTCCCACACCAAAAGAGCCACCGCCAAAAGCTATTGCCGGGCCTCACCGGCCTCCGGCACCGCACGCGCAGGCACACCAACGCTGGGGCTCTGCGCCTGCCTAGCCTCCCAAAAATCCCAACGGTCCCGTTCTCGGCCGATTATCATTTTTTTGCCCAGACGGCCGCCGAAATACCAAACGTCGCAGGATGGCTCCCACACCAAAAGAGCCACCGCCAAAAGCTATTGCCGGGCCTCACCGGCCTCCGGCACCGCACGCGCAGGCACACCAACGCTGGGGCTCTGCGCCTGCCTAGCCTCCCAAAAATCCAAACGTTCCCGTTCTCGGCCGATTATCATTTTTTTGCCCAGACGGCCGCCGAAATACCAAACGTCGCAGGATGGCTCCCACACCAAAAGAGCCACCGCCAAAAGCTATTGCCGGGCCTCACCGGCCTCCGGCACCGCACGCGCAGGCACACCAACGCTGGGGCTCTGCGCCTGCCTAGCCTCCCAAAAATCCAAACGTTCCCGTTCTCGGCCAATTATCATTTTTTTGCCCAGACGGCCGCCGAAATACCAAACGTCGCAGGATGGCTCCCACACCAAAAGAGCCACCGCCAAAAGCTATTGCCGGGCCTCACTGGCCTCCGGCACCGCACGCGCAGGCACACCAACGCTGGGGCTCTGCGCCTGCCTAGCCTCCCAAAAATCCAAACGTTCCCGTTCTCGGCCGATTATCATTTTTTTGCCCAGACGGCCGCCGAAATACCAAACGTCGCAGGATGGCTCCCACACCAAAAGAGCCACCGCCAAAAGCTATTGCCGGGCCTCACCGGCCTCCGGCACCGCACACGCAGGCACACCAACGCTGGGGCTCTGCGCCTGCCTAGCCTCCCAAAAATCCAAACGGTCCCGTTCTCGGCCGATTATCATTTTTTTGCCCAGACGGCCGCCGAAATACCAAACGTCGCAGGATGGCTCCCACACCAAAAGAGCCACCGCCAAAAGCTATTGCCGGGCCTCACCGGCCTCCGGCACCGCACGCGCAGGCACACCAACGCTGGGGCTCTGCGCCTGCCTAGCCTCCCAAAAATCCAAACGTTCCCGTTCTCGGCCGATTATCATTTTTTTGCCCAGACGGCCGCCGAAATACCAAACGTCGCAGGATGGCTCCCACACCAAAAGAGCCACCGCCAAAAGCTATTGCCGGGCCTCACCGGCCTCCGGCACCGCACGCGCAGGCACACCAACGCTGGGGCTCTGCGCCTGCCTAGCCTCCCAAAAATCCAAACGTTCCCATTCTCGGCCGATTATCATTTTTTTGCCCAGACGGCCGCCGAAATACCAAACGTCGCAGGATGGCTCCCACACCAAAACAGCCACCGCCAAAAGCTATTGCCGGGCCTCACGAGCCTCCGGCACCGCATGCGCAGGCACACCAACGCTGGGGCTCTGCGCCTGCCTAGCCTCCCAAAAATCCAAACGTTCCCGTTCTCGGCCGATTATCATTTTTTCGCCCAGACGGCCGCCGAAATACCAAACGTCGCAGGATGGCTCCCACACCAAAAGAGCCACCGCCAAAAGCTATTGCCGGGCCTCACCGGCCTCCGGCACCGCACGCGCAGGCACACCAACGCTGGGGCTCTGCGCCTGCCTAGCCTCCCAAAAATCCAAACGTTCCCGTTCTCGGCCGATTATCATTTTTTTGCCCAGACGGCCGCCGAAATACCAAACGTCGCAGGATGGCTCCCACACCAAAAGAGCCACCGCCAAAAGCTATTGCCGGGCCTCACCGGCCTCCGGCACCGCACGCGCAGGCACACCAACGCTGGGGCTCTGCGCCTGCCTAGCCTCCCAAAAATCCAAACGTTCCCATTCTCGGCCGATTATCATTTTTTTGCCCAGACGGCCGCCGAAATACCAAACGTCGCAGGATGGCTCCCACACCAAAAGAGCCACCGCCAAAAGCTAGTGCCGGGCCTCACCGGCCTCTGGCACCGCACGCGCAGGCACACCAACGCTGGGGCTCTGCGCCTGCCTAGCCTCCCAAAAATCCCAACGTTCCCATTCTCGGCCGATTATCATTTTTTTGCCCAGACGGCCGCCGAAATACCAAACGTCGCAGGATGGCTCCCACACCAAAAGAGCCACCGCCAAAAGCTATTGCCGGGCCTCACCGGCCTCCGGCACCGCACGCGCAGGCACACCAACGCTGGGGCTCTGCGCCTGCCTAGCCTCCCAAAAATCCAAACGTTCCCGTTCTCGGCCGATTATCATTTTTTTGCCCAGACGGCCGCCGAAATACCAAACGTCGCAGGATGGCTCCCACACCAAAAGAGCCACCGCCAAAAGCTATTGCCGGGCCTCACGAGCCTCCGGCACCGCACGCGCAGGCACACCAACGCTGGGGCTCTGCGCCTGCCTAGCCTCCCAAAAATCCAAACGTTCCCGTTCTCGGCCGATTATCATTTTTTTGCCCAGACGGCTGCCGAAATACCAAACGTCGCAGGATGGCTCCCACACCAAAACAGCCACCGCCAAAAGCTATTGCCGGGCCTCACCGGCCTCCGGCACCGCACGCGCAGGCACACCAACGCTGGGGCTCTGCGCCTGCCTAGCCTCCCAAAAATCCAAACGTTCCCATTCTCGGCCGATTATCATTTTTTTGCCCAGACGGCCGCCGAAATACCAAACGTCGCAGGATGGCTCCCACACCAAAAGAGCCACCGCCAAAAGCTAGTGCCGGGCCTCACTGGCCTCCGGCACCGCACGCGCAGGCACACCAACGCTGGGGCTCTGCGCCTGCCTAGCCTCCCAAAAATCCAAACGTTCCCGTTCTCGGCCGATTATCATTTTTTTGCCCAGACGGCCGCCGAAATACCAAACGTCGCAGGATGGCTCCCACACCAAAAGAGCCACCGCCAAAAGCTATTGCCGGGCCTCACCGGCCTCCGGCACCGCACGCGCAGGCACACCAACGCTGGGGCTCTGCGCCTGCCTAGCCTCCCAAAAATCCAAACGTTCCCGTTCTCGGCCGATTATCATTTTTTTGCCCAGACGGCCGCCGAAATACCAAACGTCGCAGGATGGCTCCCACACCAAAACAGCCACCGCCAAAAGCTATTGCCGGGCCTCACCGGCCTCCGGCACCGCACACGCAGGCACACCAACGCTGGGGCTCTGCGCCTGCCTAGCCTCCCAAAAATCCAAACGTTCCCGTTCTCGGCCGATTATCATTTTTTTGCCCAGACGGCTGCTGAAATACCAAACGTCGCAGGATGGCTCCCACACCAAAACAGCCACCGCCAAAAGCTATTGCCGGGCCTCAACGGCCTCCGGCACCGCACGCACAGGCACACCAACACTGGGGCTCTGCCCCTGCCTAGCCTCCCAAAAATCCCAACGTTCCCGTTCTCGGCCGATTATCATTTTTTTGCCCAGGCGGCCGCCGAAATACCAAACGTCGCAGGATGACTCCCACACCAAAAGAGCCACCGCCAAAAGCTATTGCCGGGCCTCACCGGCCTCCGGCACCGCATGCGCAGGCACACCAACGCTGGGGCTCTGCGCCTGCCTAGCCTCCCAAAAATCCCAACGTTCCCATTCTCGGCCGATTATCATTTTTTTGCCCAGACGGCCGCCGAAATACCAAACGTCGCAGGATGGCTCCCACACCAAAAGAGCCACCGCCAAAAGCTATTGCCGGGCCTCACCGGCCTCCGGCACCGCACGCGCAGGCACACCAACGCTGGGGCTCTGCGCCTGCCTAGCCTCCCAAAAATCCAAACGTTCCCGTTCTCGGCCGATTATCATTTTTTTGCCCAGACGGCCGCCGAAATACCAAACGTCGCAGGATGGCTCCCACACCAAAACAGCCACCGCCAAAAGCTATTGCCGGGCCTCACCGGCCTCCGGCACCGCACACGCAGGCACACCAACGCTGGGGCTCTGCGCCTGCCTAGCCTCCCAAAAATCCAAACGTTCCCGTTCTCGGCCGATTATCATTTTTTTGCCCAGACGGCCGCCAAAACACCAAACGTCGCAGGATGGCTCCCACACCAAAAGAGCCACCGCCAAAAGCTATTGCCGGGCCTCAACGGCCTCCGGCACCGCACGCGCAGGCACACCAACGCTGGGGCTCTGCCCCTGCCTAGCCTCCCAAAAATCCCAACGTTCCCGTTCTCGGCCGATTATCATTTTTTTGCCCAGGCGGCCGCCGAAATACCAAACGTCGCAGGATGACTCCCACACCAAAAGAGCCACCGCCAAAAGCTATTGCCGGGCCTCACCGGCCTCCGGCACCGCATGCGCAGGCACACCAACGCTGGGGCTCTGCGCCTGCCTAGCCTCCCAAAAATCCCAACGTTCCCATTCTCGGCCGATTATCATTTTTTTGCCCAGACGGCCGCCGAAATACCAAACGTCGCAGGATGGCTCCCACACCAAAACAGCCACCGCCAAAAGCTATTGCCGGGCCTCACCGGCCTCCGGCACCGCACACGCAGGCACACCAACGCTGGGGCTCTGCGCCTGCCTAGCCTCCCAAAAATCCAAACGTTCCCGTTCTCGGCCGATTATCATTTTTTTGCCCAGACGGCTGCTGAAATACCAAACGTCGCAGGATGGCTCCCACACCAAAACAGCCACCGCCAAAAGCTATTGCCGGGCCTCAACGGCCTCCGGCACCGCACGCACAGGCACACCAACACTGGGGCTCTGCCCCTGCCTAGCCTCCCAAAAATCCCAACGTTCCCGTTCTCGGCCGATTATCATTTTTTTGCCCAGGCGGCCGCCGAAATACCAAACGTCGCAGGATGACTCCCACACCAAAAGAGCCACCGCCAAAAGCTATTGCCGGGCCTCACCGGCCTCCGGCACCGCATGCGCAGGCACACCAACGCTGGGGCTCTGCGCCTGCCTAGCCTCCCAAAAATCCCAACGTTCCCATTCTCGGCCGATTATCATTTTTTTGCCCAGACGGCCGCCGAAATACCAAACGTCGCAGGATGGCTCCCACACCAAAAGAGCCACCGCCAAAAGCTATTGCCGGGCCTCACCGGCCTCCGGCACCGCACGCGCAGGCACACCAACGCTGGGGCTCTGCGCCTGCCTAGCCTCCCAAAAATCCAAACGTTCCCGTTCTCGGCCGATTATCATTTTTTTGCCCAGACGGCCGCCGAAATACCAAACGTCGCAGGATGGCTCCCACACCAAAACAGCCACCGCCAAAAGCTATTGCCGGGCCTCACCGGCCTCCGGCACCGCACACGCAGGCACACCAACGCTGGGGCTCTGCGCCTGCCTAGCCTCCCAAAAATCCAAACGTTCCCGTTCTCGGCCGATTATCATTTTTTTGCCCAGACGGCCGCCAAAACACCAAACGTCGCAGGATGGCTCCCACACCAAAAGAGCCACCGCCAAAAGCTATTGCCGGGCCTCAACGGCCTCCGGCACCGCACGCGCAGGCACACCAACGCTGGGGCTCTGCCCCTGCCTAGCCTCCCAAAAATCCCAACGTTCCCGTTCTCGGCCGATTATCATTTTTTTGCCCAGGCGGCCGCCGAAATACCAAACGTCGCAGGATGACTCCCACACCAAAAGAGCCACCGCCAAAAGCTATTGCCGGGCCTCACCGGCCTCCGGCACCGCATGCGCAGGCACACCAACGCTGGGGCTCTGCGCCTGCCTAGCCTCCCAAAAATCCCAACGTTCCCATTCTCGGCCGATTATCATTTTTTTGCCCAGACGGCCGCCGAAATACCAAACGTCGCAGGATGGCTCCCACACCAAAAGAGCCACCGCCAAAAGCTATTGCCGGGCCTCACCGGCCTCCGGCACTGCTCGTGCAAGCACACCAACGATTGCACTTCCCTATTTATTCTTTATTTAGCTGCTTATATGCTCATTAGGACTCTTCATATAACTTTTGATACCATTCCTGTATTTCCTTTTTGTAATTTTTGTCCTTTGAGACTGCTATCAATCTCTTAAGGAAATTAGTCAGAGAGTGTCAAAATTACTCTGAATTATCAGTGATTTATACAAAACAGTTTTGTTTGAACCAGAGATTTAATTCACTTTGCCATTCAGTCATATCTAGTCTATAGCTCTGCTAGTATGTAGATAGTATGTGTGGTTTTGCTAGAAGTGAACCATAACTGTATAAGTCTTCTGTTTTACAGAAAAGTAAAACATGCAACTAACGTTCATAATAGTGTTGTTATAATCCAGGAGCTGTTCTTCTATATAAATTAGTAAGACATAGTTTTTCCCTGTATGCATCCCTGGAAAATGAAATGTAATTTCTTACCTGGCTACGTTGCTGATGCAATACACGTAGGTGAAAAAAAACCAAACGGTTGTATAATTGCAGTAAGAACCACTCTTTTAGTTTTCTTCCATGCTGTAAACATAAAGTACTTGAGAAAACTCCCTGCTGTTCCTTCAGCTGCCTTTATACCCTGTGGTGGTTCACCCCTCCCCTTTCCCAGGTGATTGTGGGAAGGGTGGTGGGCAGGGCCCGGGGTATATGAGCCACAGCCTCTGGTGAGGGAGCTCACTTCTCTCCTGGGTTTCTCCAGTGTGGGTGCTTTAGTGTTCCTGCACTTAATTGTAAGTTTTGAGCTGTTTAAATGTTTTTGATAGGTATGTTTTGATATTTCAAGAAATGCAGATGTTTGTGGGAGGTAAGGCTTTTAGAACTCGATAAGGGTTGGTGGCATTTAAATTTGAAAGATTATTTGTGTCTAAACTTATATGTTTTTCCTTATCTAATACTGTATTGGAGGTTCAGGTGTGGTAAGATGGCTTGATAGTATGTTGTTCTGTTATTTTTTTCTTTTTAGTTTTAAGTATGTTTCTTTTTATTATTGGAATTCTCAACTTTATTGAATCTTAAAATTATTTTCATAAACTCTCTTGTGTAATCTGGAAGGTGTTGACATTAACTGTTAAGGGTATTGATAAGATGTGGTAGGGGTTAGGGTGAGTGTTCTGTATGCATTTATGTATGGGAATTTATATATGCTGTTTCTTTAGAAAAAGAAGAGCGATACAAGTGTATACTTAATGTCCATAGACTTCTGTAAAACCCTGTGTAGCCTTGTGCAGAGCCAATAGCCAAAAGCAATGGGAAAGGTCAGTAACTTTAGTAGTATTTTGTAGATGTTAAGGGGATGACTGTAGCTAGCAGCAAGAGTGCTAGCTGAGAGTACATCCTAACGGTCTTCAGGTTTGTACATGTATAGGATGTAATGCTTGAGTTGCCATATGTCTTTTAACGGCAGGTGGTAGTTGGGCTCTACATGGTATTCCTACGTGGGAGCAAAACCTATGGATCGGTTAAGCTATTGCTGTGCATCCAGGTGACTTCTACCATGTCCTTTTTTTCCAGAGGCAGAGGAGGAGTTGTTCAGGGTGACAGAGGAAAGCCGGGGAAATGCTGTAAGAAGGTAGGCCGGTGTGTGGTATATAGAAGGAAGATGTGACTGATGGCTGAATGAGTCTGCAGTGTGTTTTGGGGGGTTAGAAGGCAGTAAGGAATGAGCCAAGTGTGAGCTGGACACAGGAGGGGAGTGGATCAAGGTGAGAGGTGATTGGTGTGCTGAAGTAGCGGTTCTTTCTGAGGTGTTGTGTTGATAGCGAAGGTAAAAGTGACCGGTGTTACTTGTGTGTTACAGGTGATGGGTGAGCCTCAAAGTGGCAGCTGGAACTGACAGAGGCTGGACAGGCAAGCTGTCAAAGAAAAGATGTGTGAGAACGGGATTCGGCGTGGGTAGGTTGCTGTTCTGGGTAATATCGTAGCATGTATCTTCTTCCTTAAGTTTTTGCACATGCTCCATGGAGGCTTTGCGGGAGAGACACAGTGTGGTGATGAGACCTCAGCGAAGGCTACGGTGAGCGGTGATGGGTGGGCTGAGGTGTAGCGATTCGTCCCGAGGGGTCGCGTTGCAGGTGGTTGTGAGCAACATGCGTTTGGCTCTTGCAGGTGGTGGGTGAGCCGTATCTGAAGGATGGGCGGACTGAGACTCTCGGCCCCTTGAAAGTTAAGTTGAGGCAACGGTGCTGAGCAAGGGGCTGCGGGAGGGAGGGGTTTTAAAGATGGTGCAGCGGAGCGGGCTGTCCGGGAAGCGGTCCCCTTTGGGAGCAGGGAAAAGGAGCAGGTTCCTCTTCAATGTGACAGGAATGTGGGCAGGGCGGCTCCAGGCTGTGTGTGTTATTGTGCAGCATGTGTGTTTTGTGTTGGGTGTCTCTGACCTTCCTCGGGTCTCGGTTGCTCTCTTTGTTCTTTAGGAGCCAGGCAGGTGCCTCGGCAGCGTTAGTAGGGCCCGGCGAGGCCCTAGTCGTGGGCTCGGCGCCCATCGGGCGCTTCTCTTTTGGCGTCGCAAGCTTCAGGCGTGGATCGTTTTGGCGTCTCGGACGGTCGTCTTGGGCGGCGTCGTTCCCGGCCGCGTGAGCGGCGCCGCTCTGTCGCTGTGAGTTTTTTGGGCACTGGCATTTATTCCTTGCATCCTTAGGCGGTTAGGTCTTGAAGCTGGGCTGGTTGCGCATCTGTCGTCTCAGTTGTGAGAGGAAGCTCTTGTCACGGGCCACGAAGCTGTTGGCGTTCTCTGGTGTTGCCGTAGGGCCTGCCGACGTCACCGTCGGGGTCCCGCAGGTGGTCTTGCCGGATGGGGGGTTCCGTCTGGGTGTCGTCGTTTTCTCCGAGAGCTGCCTCTCATCCTTCGGGGTGCATTGCTTGTAGCGTTCTGTGTAGCGTTGTTCTGTGTTTGTCTTGGAGCCGCCCTGCCCGGGGATGTAGAGTCAGGGCAAGGTGGGTGGTGCTGGCATCTATGGATCCGCCCAGGCTTTTGGGAGGGGGGAAGGGGGGGAAGGAATTTTGCAGCCGTCTTGGATCGACTGGCTGTCGTCGGCGGGTGAGGGAAGTAATTCCTGTTGGGTTTTGTGGGCCCCCAGGGAACAACCGTAGGTGTCTGGGGGAGGGAGCTAGAGTCTTAGCTGAGCAGGTAGCATGTCAAGGGTGTTCTGGCTTGTCTGTGTGCTGGGCTTAATGTTTGATGTGTTGTGCTCATGTTTAAGAGCCGCCCTAGTTGGGCTCTCGAGGGGTGTTCCTACATGCGATCGAGACCTGTGTCGTGGTTCAGCTGTTGCCGTGCATGCAGGTGACTTGTTTGGCAGGTGCCGAGGGAGGAGTCGTGCAGGGTGATGGAGGGCGGCGCTGTCAGCAGCTGAGTTGGTGTGCGGTTTATCCAGAGGGAAGATGCGGCTGTTGGCTCTACGAGCCCATTATGGTGTTTTTCTTTGGGCGCGTGTGAGGAGCCAAGCGGGATCCGGGCACAGGAGGGGAATCGCACAGGGCGAGCGGTGACGGGTGGGCTGAAGCGTAGCGATTCATCCTGAGGGGTCGCATTGCAGGTGGTTGTGAACAACATGGGTTTGGCTCTTGCAGGTGACGGGCGAGCCTCAAGATGGCGACCGTATCTGATGGAGGCCAGGCAGGTGAGCTGTCGAGGAAAAGGTGTGTGTCTGAGATGGGGGGGTTTGTGTGGGTATCCTGACTCCCGCAGCACCTGAGCGGGTGCTTTTTCCCTTGGGTTCTTGCAGGTGCCACACGCCGGCTTCAGAGGGGAGACGCCGCATGCCGATGAGAGGTCCGAGAGGTGAGGGGCTTGAAGGCCAGGCTGTTGTTTGAGAGCAAGGTGTCGTACGGCCACCCAATTGAAGCGTTTGTCTTTGGCATTGCAGGTTGTGCGCCGGCTGCCTTTGGGCCTGGATGCGCGTTTGAGGTGAGCTGGGTCGCTGAGGGGAGGGGCGTGGGGCTGGTGTGGTTCGTTCTTCCTTTTTTGGTAGAGCGATGGTAACTTCGTGTATCCTGTGGTATCTCTAGGGGCCGCAGGGAATGGCGTTTGCCCCTGTCCGGAATGGGCACGGAGCAGCCGGGTGAGCGGAGCAGCTGGGCGCATCTGAGGTAGACGGATGCAGCGGCCTAGGTCTTTGTAGAGCGACGGGATGCTGACTGACAGGGCTGTTGTGTGGGGCTTGTGATTGTTTTTATTTTTCAGATGACAAAGAGGCAGCTGGTGACTGGAGGAGTGACGTGTGCTTGTCCTTCAGAAGGAAGGGAAGAGGGAGACTCTTGGCCCCTTGAAAGCTAAGTTGAGGCAATGGTGCTGGGGAAGGGGTTGGGGGAGCGAGGGGGGCACGGTTGGCTGTGGCAGGAAGGGGTTTTAAAGAGAGCGTAGGGGAGAGGGTTGTCTAGGAAGCGGTCCCCTTTGAGCAGGGGAATGGAGCGGGTTCCTCTGCAATATGACGGCAGCGTGCCCCGGGCAGGGCGGTTCCAGGCTGTGCGTGTCGTTGTGTAGTGCGTCTGTGTGTTTGGTGTTGGGTGCGTTTGACCTTCCTCGGGTCTCGGTCGTTCTTTGTTCCGTAGGATCGAGGCAGGTGCCTCGGCAGCGTTACTAGGGCCCGGCGAGGCCCTAGTCGTGGGCACGGCGCCCATCGGGCGCTTCTCTTTTGGCGTCGCAAGCTTCCAGCGTGGATCGTTTTGGCGTCTCGGGTGGTTCTGGCCGGTGGTCTTGTGCCGCGCCATTCCCGGCCGCGTGAGCGGCTCTGTTTGCTAGCTGTCGCTTTTAGGGACTGGCACTTCTTCCTTGCATCTTCAGGGGCTGAGGTCTTGAAGGCGGGCTGCTTGCGCATCCATCTCGCCAGTTTTGAGAGGAAGCGCTTGTCCCTGCCCACGAAGGTCTCGTCGTTTTCTGGCGTGGCGCTAGGAGCACGCTAGGGTTCTGCGCGTGCTCTTCCCGGATGGAGGTTTTCTGTACGTGCGTCGTCGGTCTCGCCGAGTGACTCGGCTTGTTTTTTGAGGCGTGTTGTTGTTGGCGTTCCGTGTAGGGTTCGTCTGTGGTTGTGGTGTCTTGGCTTGGAGGCGCCCTGCCCGGGGGTGTCGAGTCAGGGCAAGGTGGCACGGGAGCGATGAGAGGCTATGGCTTATGTGTCAAAGTGCCTTGCTTCTTTGGGGGAAAAGATGTGTGGCCCTCTTAGATCGAGCGGCCGTTGTCAGTGGGTGAGGAAAAGAATTCCCACGGTGTTTTGTGGCCTCCCAGGGGATGACGGTAGCTGTCTGGGAGAGGGAGCTCCTGCTTCAGCGGAGCAGAGAGCATCTCAAGGGCGTTCCGGCTTGGATGTGGGTCGGGCGTAATGCTTGGTTTACGGTGATTAGATGGCAGAGCAGCCTAGCTGGGCTCTCGATGGGTTCGCTGCCTGGGAACAAGGCCTGTGGAATGTCTAAGCTATTGCTGTTCATTGAGGGGACTTGTTTGATATTTTTGCAGATGCCGAGGGAGGAGTCGTGCAGGGCGACGGAGGAGGGCCGAGGATAGCGCTGTAAGCAGGTGAGTTGGTGCGTGGTGTATGTAGAAGGAAGTGGTGACTGATGGCTCTGTGAGTGCAATATGGCAATAATATTGGAGGGTGCATGTGGTGGGCCAAGCGGGATCCGGGCACCGGAGGGGAACTGCACGGGGTGAGCAATGTTAGGTGTGCTGAAGTAGCGATGTGTCTCTCTGGGGCTTTGCAGTTAGTCATGAACAACTCGTGTTTGGGTCTTGCAGGTGGTGGTCAAGCTTGAATGTGGCAGTTGGAACTGATGGCGTCCAGGTAGGTGAGCTGGTGAGGAAAAGGTGCGAGTCTTAAACGGGGATTGGTGTAGGTAGCTTGACAGTTCTGCAGCCTCTCAGCAGGTGCCTTTCTGCTTGGATTTTTGCAGGTGCCGCAATCAGCCATCAGAGGGGAGGCGACGCATGGCGACGAGGTGTCCGAGAAGGTGAGGCGATTGCGGTCAGGGCGGTGGTTCCGTACCAAGGTGTTGCGTGGCAAGCGGGTCGAAGCGTTTCTGTTTGGTTTTTTAGATTGTGTGCGGCTGCCCTTGGGACTGGATGCGCGTTTGAGGTGAGCTGGGTTGCAGGGAGGAGGGGCGTGGGGCTGGGGAGATCTTCCTTTGGAAGTGCAGTGGTAACATGATCTCCCGGTATCCCTAGGGGCCACAAGGGAGGACAACAGTGTGAGGTGGGCAAGGCTACAGAGCAAGTGAGCAGAGCAGCTGGGCGCATCTGAGGTAGACGGATGCAGCGGCCTAGGTCTTTGTAGAGCGACGGGATGCTGACTGACAGGGCTGTTGTGTGGGGCTTGTGAATGTTTTTATTTTTCAGATGACGAAGAGGCAGCTGGTGACTGGAGGAGTGACGTGTGCTTGTCCTTCAGAAGGAAGGGAAGAGGGAGACTCTTGGCCCCTTGAAAGCTAAGTTGAGGCAATGGTGCTGGGGAAGGGGTTGGGGGAGCAAGGGGGGCACGGTTGGCTGTGGCAGGAAGGGGTTTTAAAGAGAGCGTAGGGGAGAGGGTTGTCTAGGAAGCGGTCCCCTTTGAGCAGGGGAATGGAGCGGGTTCCTCTGCAATATGACGGCAGCGTGCCCCGGGCAGGGCGGTTCCAGGCTGTGCGTGTCGTTGTGTAGCGCGTCTGCGTGTTTGGTGTTGGGTGCGTTTGACCTTCCTCGGGTCTCGGTCGTTCTTTGTTCCGTAGGATCGAGGCAGGTGCCTCGGCAGCGTTACTAGGGCCCGGCGAGGCCCTAGTCGTGGGCACGGCGCCCATCGGGCGCTTCTCTTTTGGCGTCGCAAGCTTCTAGCGTGGATCGTTTTGGCGTCTTGGGTGGTTCAGGCCGGTGGTCTTGTGCCACGCCATTCCCGGCCGCGTGAGCGGCTCTGTTTGCTAGCTGTCGCTTTTAGGGACTGGCACTTCTTCCTTGCGTCTTCAGGGGCTGAGGTCTTGAAGGCGGGCTGCTTGCACATCCATCTCGCCAGTTTTGAGAGGAAGCGCTTGTCCCTGCCCACGAAGGTCTCGTCGTTTTCTGGCGTGGCGCTAGGAGCACGCTAGGGTTCTGCGCGTGCTCTTCCGGGATGGAGGTTTTCTGTACGTGCGTCGTCGGTCTCACCGAGTGAGTCGGCTTGTTTTTTGAGGCGTGTTGTTGTTGGCGTTCCGTGTAGGGTTCGTCTGTGGTTGTGGTGTCTTGGCTTGGAGGCGCCCTGCCCGGGGGTGTCGAGTCAGGGCAAGGTGGCACGGGAGCGATGAGAGGCTATGGCTTATGTGTCAAAGTGCCTTGCTTCTTTGGGGGAAAAGATGTGTGGCCCTCTTAGATCGAGCGGCCGTTGTCAGTGGGTGAGGAAAATAATTCCCACGGTGTTTTGTGGCTTCCCAGGGGATGACGGTAGCTGTCTGGGAGAGGGAGCTCCTGCTTCAGCGGAGCAGAGAGCATCTCAAGGGCGTTCCGGCTTGGATGTGGGTCGGGCGTAATGCTTGGTTTACGGTGATTAGATGGCAGAGCAGCCTAGCTGGGCTCTCGATGGGTTTGCTGCCTGGGAACAAGGCCTGTGGAATGTCTAAGCTATTGCTGTTCATTGAGGGGACTTGTTTGGTATTTTTGCAGATGCCGAGGGAGGAGTCGTGCAGGGCGACGGAGGAGGGCCGAGGATAGCGCTGTAAGCAGGTGAGTTGGTGCGTGGTGTATGTAGAAGGAAGTGGTGACTGATGGCTCTGTGAGTGCAATATGGCAATAATATTGGCGGGTGCATGTGGTGGGCCAAGCGGGATCCGGGCACCGGAGGGGAACTGCACGGGGTGAGCAATGTTAGGTGTGCTGAAGTAGGGATGTGTCTCTTTGGGGCTTTGCAGTTAGAGTCATGAACAACCCATGTTTGGGTCTTTGGTGGTCAAGCTTGAACGTGGCAGTTGGAACTGATGGCGTCCAGGTAGGTGAGCTGGTGAGGAAAAGGTGCGAGTCTTAAACGGGGATTGGTGTGGGTAGCTTGACAGTTCTGCAGCCTCTCAGCAGGTGCCTTTCTGCTTGGATTTTTGCAGGTGCCGCAATCAGCCATCAGAGGGGAGGCGACGCATGGCGACGAGAGGTCCGAGAAGGTGAGGCGATTGCGGTCAGGGCGGTGGTTCCGTACCAAGGTGTTGCGTGGCAAGCGGGTCGAAGCGTTTCTGTTTGGTTTTTTAGATTGTGTGCGGCTGCCCTTGGGACTGGATGCGCGTTTGAGGTGAGCTGGGTCGCAGGGAGGAGGGGCGTGGGGCTGGGGAGATCTTCCTTTGGAAGTGCAGTGGTAACATGATCTCCCGGTATCCCTAGGGGCCACAAGGGAGGACAACAGTGTGAGGTGGGCAAGGCTACAGAGCAAGTGAGCAGAGCAGCTGGGCGCATCTGAGGTAGACGGATGCAGCGGCCTAGGTCTTTGTAGAGCGACGGGATGCTGACTGACAGGGCTGTTGTGTGGGGCTTGTGAATGTTTTTATTTTTCAGATGACGAAGAGGCAGCTGGTGACTGGAGGAGTGACGTGTGCTTGTCCTTCAGAAGGAAGGGAAGAGGGAGACTCTTGGCCCCTTGAAAGCTAAGTTGAGGCAATGGTGCTGGGGAAGGGGTTGGGGGAGCGAGGGGGGCACGGTTGGCTGTGGCAGGAAGGGGTTTTAAAGAGAGCGTAGGGGAGAGGGTTGTCTAGGAAGCGGTCCCCTTTGAGCAGGGGAATGGAGCGGGTTCCTCTGCAATATGACGGCAGCGTGCCCCGGGCAGGGCGGTTCCAGGCTGTGCGTGTCGTTGTGTAGCGCGTCTGCGTGTTTGGTGTTGGGTGCGTTTGACCTTCCTCGGGTCTCGGTCGTTCTTTGTTCCGTAGGATCGAGGCGGGTGCCTCGGCAGCGTTACTAGGGCCCGGCGAGGCCCTAGTCGTGGGCACGGCACCCATCGGGCGCTTCTCTTTTGGCGTCGCAAGCTTCTAGCGTGGATCGTTTTGGCGTCTCGGGTGGTTCAGGCCGGTGGTCTTGTGCCACGCCATTCCCGGCCGCGTGAGCGGCTCTGTTTGCTAGCTGTCGCTTTTAGGGACTGGCACTTCTTCCTTGCGTCTTCAGGGGCTGAGGTCTTGAAGGCGGGCTGCTTGCACATCCATCTCGCCAGTTTTGAGAGGAAGCGCTTGTCCCTGCCCACGAAGGTCTCGTCGTTTTCTGGTGTGGCGCTAGGAGCACGCTAGGGTTCTGCGCGTGCTCTTCCGGGATGGAGGTTTTCTGTACGTGCGTCGTCGGTCTCGCCGAGTGACTCGGCTTGTTTTTTGAGGCGTGTTGTTGTTGGCGTTCCGTGTAGGGTTCGTCTGTGGTTGTGGTGTCTTGGCTTGGAGGCGCCCTGCCCGGGGGTGTCGAGTCAGGGCAAGGTGGCACGGGAGCGATGAGAGGCTATGGCTTATGTGTCAAAGTGCCTTGCTTCTTTGGGGGAAAAGATGTGTGGCCCTTTTAGATCGAGCGGCCGTTGTCAGTGGGTGAGGAAAAGAATTCCCACGGTGTTTTGTGGCCTCCCAGGGGCTGACGGTAGCTGTCTGGGAGAGGGAGCTCCTGCTTCAGCGGAGCAGAGAGCATCTCAAGGGCGTTCCGGCTTGGATGTGGGTCGGGCGTAATGCTTGGTTTACGGTGTTTAGATGGCAGAGCAGCCTAGCTGGGCTCTCGATGGGCTTGCTGCCTGGGAACAAGGCCTGTGGAATGTCTAAGCTATTGCTGTTCATTGAGGGGACTTGTTTGGTATTTTTGCAGATGCCGAGGGAGGAGTCGTGCAGGGCGACGGAGGAGGGCCGAGGATAGCGCTGTAAGCAGGTGAGTTGGTGCGTGGTGTATGTAGAAGGAAGTGGTGACTGATGGCTCTGTGAGTGCAATATGGCAATAATATTGGCGGGTGCATGTGGTGGGCCAAGCGGGATCCGGGCACCGGAGGGGAACTGCACGGGGTGAGCAATGTTAGGTGCGCTGAAGTAGTGATGTGTCTCTCTGGGGCTTTGCAGTTAGAGTCATGAACAACTCATGTTTGGGTCTTGCAGGTGGTGGTCAAGCTTGAACGTGGCAGTTGGAACTGATGGCGTCCAGGTAGGTGAGCTGGTGAGGAAAAGGTGCGAGTCTTAAACGGGGATTGGTGTGGGTAGCTTGACAGTTCTGCAGCCTCTCAGCAGGTGCCTTTCTGCTTGGATTTTTGCAGGTGCCGCAATCAGCCATCAGAGGGGAGGCGACGCATGGCGACGAGAGGTCCGAGAAGGTGAGGCAATTGCGGTCAGGGCGGTGGTTCCGTACCAAGGTGTTGCGTGGCAAGCGGGTCGAAGCGTTTCTGTTTGGTTTTTTAGATTGTGTGCGGCTGCCCTTGGGACTGGATGCGCGTTTGAGGTGAGCTGGGTCGCAGGGAGGAGGGGCGTGGGGCTGGGGAGATCTTCCTTTGGAAGTGCAGTGGTAACATGATCTCCCGGTATCCCTAGGGGCCACAAGGGAGGACAACAGTGTGAGGTGGGCAAGGCTACAGAGCAAGTGAGCGGCGCAGCTGGGCGCATCTGAGGTAGACGGATGCAGCGGCCTAGGTCTTTGTAGAGCGACGGGATGCTGACTGACAGGGCTGTTGTGTGGGGCTTGTGATTGTTTTTATTTTTCAGATGACGAAGAGGCAGCTGGTGACTGGAGGAGTGATTTGTGCTTGTCCTTCAGAAGGAAGGGAAGAGGGAGACTCTTGGCCCCTTGAAAGCTAAGTTGAGGCAACGGTGCTGGGGAAGGGGTTGGGGGAGCAAGAGGGGCACGGTTGGCTGTGGCAGGAAGGGGTTTTAAAGAGAGCGTAGGGGAGAGGGTTGTCTAGGAAGCGGTCCCCTTTGAGCAGGGCAACGGAGCAGGTTCCTCTGCAATATGACGGCAGCGTGCCCCGGGCAGGGCGGTTCCAGGCTGTGCGTGTCGTTGTGTAGCGCGTCTGTGTGTTTGGTGTTGGGTGCGTTTGACCTTCCTCGGGTCTCGGTTGTTCTTTGTTCCATAGGATCGAGGCAGGTGCCTCGGCAGCGTTACTAGGGCCCGGCGAGGCCCTAGTCGTGGGCACGGCGCCCATCGGGCGCTTCTCTTTTGGCGTCGCAAGCTTCTAGCGTGGATCGTTTTGGCGTCTCGGGTGGTTCTGGCCGGTGGTCTTGTGCCGCGCCATTCCCGGCCGCGTGAGCGGCTCTGTTTGCTAGCTGTCGCTTTTAGGGACTGGCACTTCTTCTTTGCATCTTCAGGGGCTGAGGTCTTGAAGGCGGGCTGCTTGCGCATCCATCTCGTCAGTTTTGAGAGGAAGCGCTTGTCCCCGCCCACGAAGGTCTCGTCGCTTTCTGGCGTGGCGCTAGGAGCACGCTAGGGTTCTGCACGTGCTCTTCCCGGATGGAGGTTTTCTGTACGTGCGTCGTCGGTCTCGCCGAGTGACTCGGCTTGTTTTTTGAGGCGTGTTGTTGTTGGCGTTCCGTGTAGGGTTCGTCTGTGGTTGTGGTGTCTTGGCTTGGAGGCGCCCTGCCCGGGGGTGTCGAGTCAGGGCAAGGTGGCACGGGAGCGATGAGAGGCTATGGCTTATGTGTCAAAGTGCCTTGCTTCTTTGGGGGAAAAGATGTGTGGCCCTTTTAGATCGAGCGGCCGTTGTCAGTGGGTGAGGAAAATAATTCCCACGGTGTTTTGTGGCTTCCCAGGGGATGACGGTAGCTGTCTGGGAGAGGGAGCTCCTGCTTCAGCGGAGCAGAGAGCATCTCAAGGGCGTTCCGGCTTGGATGTGGGTCGGGCGTAATGCTTGGTTTACGGTGTTTAGATGGCAGAGCAGGCCTAGCTGGGCTCTCGATGGGCTTGCTACCTGGGAACAAGGCCTGTGGAATGTCTAAGCTATTGCTGTTCATTGAGGGGACTTGTTTGGTATTTTTGCAGATGCCGAGGGAGGAGTCGTGCAGGGCGACGGAGGAGGGCCGAGGATAGCGCTGTAAGCAGGTGAGTTGGTGCGTGGTGTATGTAGAAGGAAGTGGTGACTGATGGCTCTGTGAGTGCAATATGGCAATAATATTGGCGGGTGCATGTGGTGGGCCAAGCGGGATCCGGGCACCGGAGGGGAACTGCACGGGGTGAGCAATGTTAGGTGTGCTGAAGTAGGGATGTGTCTCTTTGGGGCTTTGCAGTTAGAGTCATGAACAACCCATGTTTGGGTCTTGCAGGTGGTGGTCAAGCTTGAATGTGGCAGTTGGAACTGATGGCGTCCAGGTAGGTGAGCTGGTGAGGAAAAGGTGCGAGTCTTAAACGGGGATTGGTGTGGGTAGCTTGACAGTTCTGCAGCCTCTCAGCAGGTGCCTTTCTGCTTGGATTTTTGCAGGCGCCGCAATCAGCCTTCAGAGGGGAGACGACGCATGGCGACGAGAGGTCCAAGAAGGTGAGGCAATTGCGGTCAGGGCGGTGGTTCCGTACCAAGGTGTTGCGTGGCAAGCGGGTCGAAGCGTTTCTGTTTGGTTTTTTTAGATTGTGTGCGGCTGCCCTTGGGACTGGATGCGCATTTGAGGTGAGCTGGGTCTCAGGGAGGAGGGGCGTGGGGCTGGGGAGATCTTCCTTTGGAAGTGCAGTGGTAACATGATCTCCCGGTATCCCTAGGAGCCACAAGGGAGGACAACAGTGTGAGGTGGGCAAGGCTACAGAGCAAGTGAGCGGCGCAGCTGGGCGCATCTGAGGTAGACGGATGCAGCGGCCTAGGTCTTTGTAGAGCGATGGGATGCTGACTGACAGGGCTGTTGTGTGGGGCTTGTGAATGTTTTTATTTTTCAGATGACGAAGAGGCAGCTGGTGACTGGAGGAGTGACGTGCGCTTGTTCTTCTGAAGGATGGGTGGACTGAGACTCTTGGCCCCTTGAAAGCTAAGTAGAGGCAACGGTGCTGGGGAAGGGGTTGGGGGAGCGAGGGGGGCACGGTTGGCTGTGGCAGGAAGGGGTTTTAAAGAGAGCGTAGGGGAGAGGGTTGTCTAGGAAGCGGTCCCCTTTGAGCAGGGGAATGGAGTAGGTTCCTCTGCAATATGACGGCAGCGTGCCCCGGGCAGGGCGGTTCCAGGCTGTGCGTGTCGTTGTGTAGCGCGTCTGTGTGTTTGGTGTTGGGTGCGTTTGACCTTCCTCGGGTCTCGGTCGTTCTTTGTTCCGTAGGATCGAGGCGGGTGCCTCGGCAGCGTTACTAGGGCCCGGCGAGGCCCTAGTCGTGGGCACGGCACCCATCGGGCGCTTCTCTTTTGGCGTCGCAAGCTTCTAGCGTGGATCGTTTTGGCGTCTCGGGTGGTTCAGGCCGGTGGTCTTGTGCCACGCCATTCCCGGCCGCGTGAGCGGCTCTGTTTGCTAGCTGTCGCTTTTAGGGACTGGCACTTCTTCCTTGCGTCTTCAGGGGCTGAGGTCTTGAAGGCGGGCTGCTTGCACATCCATCTCGCCAGTTTTGAGAGGAAGCGCTTGTCCCTGCCCACGAAGGTCTCGTCGTTTTCTGGCGTGGCGCCAGGAGCACGCTAGGGTTCTGCGCGTGCTCTTCCCGGATGGAGGTTTTCTGTATGTGCGTCGTCGGTCTCACCGAGTGACTCGGCTTGTTTTTTGAGGCGTGTTGTTGTTGGCGTTCTGTGTAGGGTTCGTCTGTGGTTGTGGTGTCTTGGCTTGGAGCCGCCCTGCCCGGGGTTGTCGAGTCAGGGCAAGGTGGCACAGGAGCGTTTGAGGTGAACTGGGTTGCAGCGAAGAGGGGTGTGGAGCTAGTGATTTTTTTAGGAATTGCAATGGCAACTCTATGTGCTTTTATCGCTAGGGGCCGCAAAGGATGGTGACCGTCCAAGTCCAGCACGGGTAAGGAGCAGGTGAGAGGAGAAGCCAGGTGCATGTGAGGTGGGGGATGTTGCGGGGTAGGTCCTTGTGGAGCGATGTGGTGGTGACAACGCTATCGAGTGTGGATTGTTGTGGGGTTTTTTTTAGGTGAAGGAATATATGTTCCTCCCTTTGGTAACCATCATCTTTGGGTGCCTGCATGCTACTAAATTTCCTCCGACACTTGTACGGTTGAATGCACGTACTGTTGTATTGGTGTATGTATATGCCTGCACAGATGCCTCCAGCTCTTGTTTGTTGGAACATATCTATGTAGTTTCTATTGTGCAGTTCTTTATTGTTGTGTATCTGTATAGCTGTCCTGTGTGACTCGTGTGGCTGAGTGTGTGTACCTAGGCAGTTACCTCCGCTGTCTTGTACGGTTGCACATATGTAGTGCTTGTTGTACCCTGTTTACCTATTGTAGTTGAGTGAACGTCCATGGTTAATCTACCACTGCGGCGTGGTGGAAGTATCCGCCTGTGTACATCATTGCTGCGTGTGATCGATTAGAGCCGGTGTGGTATCGTTGGATGTACATTCGCGCATCCTTGCGTAGTGAGGTTGAGTGAATGCAGAAGTCAATATTGGCTGCCTGTGTTCTATGGGTGAATGTAGTTTGAAATGAACCAGGGACACGGGTAGTGACATATATTTTGTAGAAACCGTCTTTGATAACGTTGTGCAGTGTGGGGTGTTCACGGTGTTTTGAGGGTTGGGTTTGGTGGTGGTAACTAACAGCAAAGTTTTTCCACAGGATTAAAAAAAAATTAGAATAAAAAAACCCCAGCTGGGGGATTTTTTTTTTTCTCCCCCGGCTGGGGTTTTTTTTCCCCAGTCCCGGCCGCTCTGCGAGGCGACGTTCATCGCCAATGTTTGGGCAGAGGTCAGGCTCTGGGACGGGGTTTTGGCAGGCAGGGCAATTTTTTGAGGCGCCTGGGAGCGGAGTTCCCAGGGAGTGCCAAAGGAGCAGGGTGACAGATGGCGGACCGGCTCGGCAGAGAGGAAGGAGCGATAGACACGGTGGGCGGATGAGCGGTCTGTTGGAAACCTTTGTGAGGTTGCCGGGTTGAATGCGTGCTTCGGTAGGGTTGTGAGGCTTGGCGGTACGGGGTTTTTGCAGGCAGGGCCCTTTTTTGAGGCCCTGGGTTGTGTGGGTGAACGTAGGCATGGGACTACATGCGTCCCTGGTATGTGGCAGTCCTTTGCATCTACCTCCTTTGATAGGGTTGTGCGGCGTGGGGTGTTCACGGTGTTTTGAGGGTTGGGTTTGGTGGTGGTAGCTAACAGCAAACTTTTTCTACAGGATCAAAAATAAAATTAGAATAAAAAAACCCCAGCTGGGGGATTTTTTTTCTCCCCCGGCTGGGGTTTTTTTTCCCCAGTCCCGGCCGCTCTGCGAGGCGACGTTCATCGCCAACGTTTGGGCAGAGGTCAGGCTCTGGGACGGGGTTTTGGCAGGCAGGGCAATTTTTTGAGGCGCGTGGGAGCGGAGTTCCCAGGGAGCGCCGGAGGAGCAGGGTGACAGGTGGCGGACTGGCTCGGCAGAGAGGAAGGAGCGATAGACACGGTGGGCGGATGAGCGGTCTGTTGGAAACCTTTGTGAGGTTGCCGGGTTGAATGCGTGCTTCGGTAGGGTTGTGAGGCTTGGCGGTACGGGGTTTTTGCAGGCAGGGCCCTTTTTTGAGGCCCTGGGTTGTGTGGGTGAACGTAGGCATGGGACTACATGCGTCCCTGGTATGTGGCAGTCCTTTGCATCTACCTCCTTTGATAGGGTTGTGCGGCGTGGGGTGTTCACGGTGTTTTGAGGGTTGGGTTTGGTGGTGGTAGCTAACAGCAAACTTTTTCTACAGGATCAAAAATAAAATTAGAATAAAAAAACCCCAGCTGGGGGATTGTTTTTCTCCCCCGGCTGGGGTTTTTTTTCCCCAGTCCCGGCCGCTCTGCGAGGCGACGTTCATCGCCAACGTTTGGGCAGAGGTCAGGCTCTGGGACGGGGTTTTTGCAGGCAGGGCAATTTTTTGAGGCCCTGGGTTGTGTGGGTGAATGTAGGCATGGGACTACGTGCGTCCCTGGTATGTGGCAGTCCTTTGCATCTACCTCCTTTGATAGGGTTGTGCGGCGTGGGGTGTTCACGGTGTTTTGAGGGTTGGGTTTGGTGGTGGTAGCTAACAGCAAACTTTTTCTACAGGATCAAAAATAAAATTAGAATAAAAAAACCCCAGCTGGGGGATTTTTTTTCTCCCCCGGCTGGGGTTTTTTTTCCCCAGTCCCGGCCGCTCTGCGAGGCGACGTTCATCGCCAACGTTTGGGCAGAGGTCAGGCTCTGGGACGGGGTTTTGGCAGGCAGGGCAATTTTTTGAGGCGCGTGGGAGCGGAGTTCCCAGGGAGCGCCGGAGGAGCAGGGTGACAGGTGGCGGACTGGCTTGGCAGAGAGGAAGGAGCGATAGACACGGTGGGTGGATGAGCGGTCTGTTGGAAACCTTTGTGAGGTTGCCGGGTTGAATGTGTGTGGCAGTAGAGGTCTGCTGTTTGGTGGTGTGGGGTGTTGTTGGAGATGTTCTTGTTGGGCTGAGATGCAGTCTTTGAAGAGGCTTAGAGATGGGGGATTTCTGAATCTGGGTTTTGTCTTCCATGGCTGGTGCTGGTTTCCTGAAGTGTTTATAGGCATTCTACAGCCAGTATGTCAGGCAATGTGTAATAGGCACGTTTGGGCGGCTGTCCCGCTAGGCATAGGGTTTTGTGTGCTGTCTGGGTATATGGCATTGACGGGGTGATGTTGGGATGTAGGATATGATAGGTCTGGCCTGGTGTGGATGAAGTTGCATACAGTGGGTTTTGGGTACGGGGAGTTGGAGTAGGTGGCCATCGTTTAGGCGGGGCAGCTTGAGAACGATGCGGGTTTACGGTCATTGCGTACGCCTAGGGCGTAGGGAAGTACCTTCGGTGCGGTTAGCGTATGTTATAAGGATGCCGGTTTGTCTGTCATGGGGGCGTTGAAGTCTAAGGTCCGCAGAGATGCGAGGAGGCGTGCTGTCAGACGATCGGTAGTACGCATCACGGAGGCAGTGTGGATTGGAAGAGGAGAAGTTATATTAGCAGAGCAGTAAGCGGACTACATAAGGAGAGCGAGCTTTGTGCCTAAGGTAACAGGGTCTGAGGCTCAGGTGGTAAGCGCTTGCTAGGAGCCTAAAGGAGTTACAGTTCTAGTATAATTAGAGGACTATTGAGTAAGAGGCGACCCAATTAGTAGGGATGGGAAGTATCGGACCTAGGGAGGTAATGTTATCCTTGCAGGAGAAGTGAATTACGGCAATGAGAGGAGACAGGTACCGCTCAGTAGACGAACAAACGGTAGAAATGGATTTATCCAGGAGGAAAAAGGGGTTTAAGTGTAGGAGATGTTGTCCAGTACGGCGATTGTATTAGTAACAGCAAATAACTGCACGGGCCTAAGCGCTACCACTCGGCCTCAGAGCAAGGACGAGATTGAAGCGTGGATGTAGAGATGGGTACAAGCACGTAGAGGTGTTGCTGTGAAGCTAGGTAAGGAAGGACTTGATGCATAAGGGTAGCAATGAAGTCGGTATTGGAGGGAGAGGAGCGAGGCAGGCTGAGTAAATGTAGTTGTGTGAGGAGGAAAAGAAATGTTGCAGTAGCTGGTATTGTAAGTTGTGGAAACACATATGTTGTTTTCATGCAGCGAGGGCAGTTAGGTGTGGGGAGGCAGGGCACTTTGAGGTTTGCCCATTCTAAGGATACGGTAACAATGTGGTGTAGTAACAGAAACAAAGGCCATTAGGAGTTGTGTGTATCACGCCTCTGTTCCATTGCAGGTGGAGAGGTCCTAGAGGAATGCAATAGGTGGAAAAGCATGCTTTAGGTCTGGTGTTTCCCAAAACTGGAGGCCTAATAAAGGAGCATTACTCATACAATAATAAAGTAAATGAAAACATGT
The DNA here is from genome assembly GCF_963921805.1 of Phalacrocorax carbo. Classification (NCBI taxonomy): domain Eukaryota; kingdom Metazoa; phylum Chordata; class Aves; order Suliformes; family Phalacrocoracidae; genus Phalacrocorax; species Phalacrocorax carbo. Next base: position 10,052 of record NC_087536.1, on the reverse strand, counting down.
GTCTCATTGTTTTATTCAGGCCTTGTGTGTGTTATTTGTGGGTGAGGTGTAATTTCCAGTGGGTGGGATTTAATCACAGGGCTCTATGTAGCCCTTAAACTGTATGGGAGGTAATAAAAGGGAAAAAAAGCAGCAGTAGGGAATGGCTTTTGGCTCTTTGAGTAAATTAACATTTAAGTTTTATTTTTATCATTGAAAATTAAAAAATTTACTCCCAGAGCCAAAAGCCATTCCCTACTGCTGCACCACTCTTATTATTTTTAATTTTTTCTTTCCCTGATGATACTAATACCAAATAAAAAAATCAACCCCCCCCACCAGAAACACGTGACTCAACAACCAGCAGCAAAAAAACCAAAAACAAACAAACATACAACTACAACAAAACACCACAGACACAAAAAATAAAAAAAAAATTACACAAAAATAACCATGCAAAAACCAGAACCTCCACACAAAACAATCACTGCCCACAACAAGCAGCCCTGCAACAACTACACAGACCACAACAATCACCAATACACACCCCTGACAAATAACACCCCCTACCAGAACTCTACCAGACACAAATGTAGGCACAAAACAGGAAACAACCACACAGACCCAGTTACATGTTGCACCACATACCAGAACTACCCAACAGAACACACCAACCACAACACACTCTACAAGAAACACACACAATAGTTTTGCCTGTTGTAATTAGTGTCTGCTGCTAACACTCAAACCAACCAACTAGTACAACACACACCACCCAGAAACCCCAATACAGGAGAATTCTTTATAACTTCACATAAGACAAAGCAGTTAACATTTCCACTTCCACAGTCCACAGTTTAGCCATCAGGAGTCACATGACACCTAGGGCTGTCAGCTAACAACTACGGACGGGTTTAGGGTTTGGGGTTAGGGGTTAGGGTTAGGGTTAGGGTCATTAGAGTTAGGGTCGTTAGGGGTTAGGGGTTAGGGGTTAGGGGTTAGGGGTTAGGGGTTAGGGGTTAGGGGTTAGGGGTTAGGGGTTAGGGGTTAGGGGTTAGGGGTTAGGGGTTAGGGGTTAGGGGTTAGGGGTTAGGGGTTAGGGTTAGGGTTAGGGTTAGGGTTAGGGTTAGGGTTAGGGGTTAGGGTTAGGGTTAGGGTTAGGGGTTAGGGTTAGGGTTAGGGTTAGGGTTAGGGTTAGGGTTAGGGTTAGGGTTAGGGTTAGGGTTAGGGTTAGGGTTAGGGTTAGGGTTAGGGTTAGGGTTAGGGTTAGGGTTAGGGTTAGGGTTAGGGTTAGGGTTAGGGTTAGGGTTAGGGTTAGGGTTAGGGTTAGGGTTAGGGTTAGGGTTAGGGTTAGGGTTAGGGTTAGGGTTAGGGTTAGGGTTAGGGTTAGGGTTAGGGTTAGGGTTAGGGTTAGGGTTAGGGTTAGGGTTAGGGTTAGGGTTAGGGTTAGGGTTAGGGTTAGGGTTAGGGTTAGGGTTAGGGTTAGGGTTAGGGTTAGGGTTAGGGTTAGGGTTAGGGTTAGGGTTAGGGTTAGGGTTAGGGTTAGGGTTAGGGTTAGGGTTAGGGTTAGGGTTAGGGTTAGGGTTAGGGTTAGGGTTAGGGTTAGGGTTAGGGTTAGGGTTAGGGTTAGGGTTAGGGTTAGGGTTAGGGTTAGGGTTAGGGGTTAGGGTTAGGGTTAGGGTTAGGGTTAGGGTTAGGGTTAGGGTTAGGGTTAGGGTTAGGGTTAGGGTTAGGGTTAGGGTTAGGGTTAGGGTTAGGGTTAGGGTTAGGGTTAGGGTTAGGGTTAGGGTTAGGGTTAGGGTTAGGGTTAGGGTTAGGGTTAGGGTTAGGGTTAGGGTTAGGGTTAGGGTTAGGGTTAGGGTTAGGGTTAGGGTTAGGGTTAGGGTTAGGGTTAGGGTTAGGGTTAGGGTTAGGGTTAGGGTTAGGGTTAGGGTTAGGGTTAGGGTTAGGGTTAGGGTTAGGGTTAGGGTTAGGGTTAGGGTTAGGGTTAGGGTTAGGGTTAGGGTTAGGGTTAGGGTTAGGGTTAGGGTTAGGGTTAGGGTTAGGGTTAGGGTTAGGGTTAGGGTTAGGGTTAGGGTTAGGGTTAGGGTTAGGGTTAGGGTTAGGGTTAGGGTTAGGGTTAGGGTTAGGGTTAGGGTTAGGGTTAGGGTTAGGGTTAGGGTTAGGGTTAGGGTTAGGGTTAGGGTTAGGGTTAGGGTTAGGGTTAGGGTTAGGGTTAGGGTTAGGGTTAGGGTTAGGGTTAGGGTTAGGGTTAGGGTTAGGGTTAGGGTTAGGGTTAGGGTTAGGGTTAGGGTTAGGGTTAGGGTTAGGGTTAGGGTTAGGGTTAGGGTTAGGGTTAGGGTTAGGGTTAGGGTTAGGGTTAGGGTTAGGGTTAGGGTTAGGGTTAGGGTTAGGGTTAGGGTTAGGGTTAGGGTTAGGGTTAGGGTTAGGGTTAGGGTTAGGGTTAGGGTTAGGGTTAGGGTTAGGGTTAGGGTTAGGGTTAGGGTTAGGGTTAGGGTTAGGGTTAGGGTTAGGGTTAGGGTTAGGGTTAGGGTTAGGGTTAGGGTTAGGGTTAGGGTTAGGGTTAGGGTTAGGGTTAGGGTTAGGGTTAGGGTTAGGGTTAGGGTTAGGGTTAGGGTTAGGGTTAGGGTTAGGGTTAGGGTTAGGGTTAGGGTTAGGGTTAGGGTTAGGGTTAGGGTTAGGGTTAGGGTTAGGGTTAGGGTTAGGGTTAGGGTTAGGGTTAGGGTTAGGGTTAGGGTTAGGGTTAGGGTTAGGGTTAGGGTTAGGGTTAGGGTTAGGGTTAGGGTTAGGGTTAGGGTTAGGGTTAGGGTTAGGGTTAGGGTTAGGGTTAGGGTTAGGGTTAGGGTTAGGGTTAGGGTTAGGGTTAGGGTTAGGGTTAGGGTTAGGGTTAGGGTTAGGGTTAGGGTTAGGGTTAGGGTTAGGGTTAGGGTTAGGGTTAGGGTTAGGGTTAGGGTTAGGGTTAGGGTTAGGGTTAGGGTTAGGGTTAGGGTTAGGGTTAGGGTTAGGGTTAGGGTTAGGGTTAGGGTTAGGGTTAGGGTTAGGGTTAGGGTTAGGGTTAGGGTTAGGGTTAGGGTTAGGGTTAGGGTTAGGGTTAGGGTTAGGGTTAGGGTTAGGGTTAGGGTTAGGGTTAGGGTTAGGGTTAGGGTTAGGGTTAGGGTTAGGGTTAGGGTTAGGGTTAGGGTTAGGGTTAGGGTTAGGGTTAGGGTTAGGGTTAGGGTTAGGGTTAGGGTTAGGGTTAGGGTTAGGGTTAGGGTTAGGGTTAGGGTTAGGGTTAGGGTTAGGGTTAGGGTTAGGGTTAGGGTTAGGGTTAGGGTTAGGGTTAGGGTTAGGGTTAGGGTTAGGGTTAGGGTTAGGGTTAGGGTTAGGGTTAGGGTTAGGGTTAGGGTTAGGGTTAGGGTTAGGGTTAGGGTTAGGGTTAGGGTTAGGGTTAGGGTTAGGGTTAGGGTTAGGGTTAGGGTTAGGGTTAGGGTTAGGGTTAGGGTTAGGGTTAGGGTTAGGGTTAGGGTTAGGGTTAGGGTTAGGGTTAGGGTTAGGGTTAGGGTTAGGGTTAGGGTTAGGGTTAGGGTTAGGGTTAGGGTTAGGGTTAGGGTTAGGGTTAGGGTTAGGGTTAGGGTTAGGGTTAGGGTTAGGGTTAGGGTTAGGGTTAGGGTTAGGGTTAGGGTTAGGGTTAGGGTTAGGGTTAGGGTTAGGGTTAGGGTTAGGGTTAGGGTTAGGGTTAGGGTTAGGGTTAGGGTTAGGGTTAGGGTTAGGGTTAGGGTTAGGGTTAGGGTTAGGGTTAGGGTTAGGGTTAGGGTTAGGGTTAGGGTTAGGGTTAGGGTTAGGGTTAGGGTTAGGGTTAGGGTTAGGGTTAGGGTTAGGGTTAGGGTTAGGGTTAGGGTTAGGGTTAGGGTTAGGGTTAGGGTTAGGGTTAGGGTTAGGGTTAGGGTTAGGGTTAGGGTTAGGGTTAGGGTTAGGGTTAGGGTTAGGGTTAGGGTTAGGGTTAGGGTTAGGGTTAGGGTTAGGGTTAGGGTTAGGGTTAGGGTTAGGGTTAGGGTTAGGGTTAGGGTTAGGGTTAGGGTTAGGGTTAGGGTTAGGGTTAGGGTTAGGGTTAGGGTTAGGGTTAGGGTTAGGGTTAGGGTTAGGGTTAGGGTTAGGGTTAGGGTTAGGGTTAGGGTTAGGGTTAGGGTTAGGGTTAGGGTTAGGGTTAGGGTTAGGGTTAGGGTTAGGGTTAGGGTTAGGGTTAGGGTTAGGGTTAGGGTTAGGGTTAGGGTTAGGGTTAGGGTTAGGGTTAGGGTTAGGGTTAGGGTTAGGGTTAGGGTTAGGGTTAGGGTTAGGGTTAGGGTTAGGGTTAGGGTTAGGGTTAGGGTTAGGGTTAGGGTTAGGGTTAGGGTTAGGGTTAGGGTTAGGGTTAGGGTTAGGGTTAGGGTTAGGGTTAGGGTTAGGGTTAGGGTTAGGGTTAGGGTTAGGGTTAGGGTTAGGGTTAGGGTTAGGGTTAGGGTTAGGGTTAGGGTTAGGGTTAGGGTTAGGGTTAGGGTTAGGGTTAGGGTTAGGGTTAGGGTTAGGGTTAGGGTTAGGGTTAGGGTTAGGGTTAGGGTTAGGGTTAGGGTTAGGGTTAGGGTTAGGGTTAGGGTTAGGGTTAGGGTTAGGGTTAGGGTTAGGGTTAGGGTTAGGGTTAGGGTTAGGGTTAGGGTTAGGGTTAGGGTTAGGGTTAGGGTTAGGGTTAGGGTTAGGGTTAGGGTTAGGGTTAGGGTTAGGGTTAGGGTTAGGGTTAGGGTTAGGGTTAGGGTTAGGGTTAGGGTTAGGGTTAGGGTTAGGGTTAGGGTTAGGGTTAGGGTTAGGGTTAGGGTTAGGGTTAGGGTTAGGGTTAGGGTTAGGGTTAGGGTTAGGGTTAGGGTTAGGGTTAGGGTTAGGGTTAGGGTTAGGGTTAGGGTTAGGGTTAGGGTTAGGGTTAGGGTTAGGGTTAGGGTTAGGGTTAGGGTTAGGGTTAGGGTTAGGGTTAGGGTTAGGGTTAGGGTTAGGGTTAGGGTTAGGGTTAGGGTTAGGGTTAGGGTTAGGGTTAGGGTTAGGGTTAGGGTTAGGGTTAGGGTTAGGGTTAGGGTTAGGGTTAGGGTTAGGGTTAGGGTTAGGGTTAGGGTTAGGGTTAGGGTTAGGGTTAGGGTTAGGGTTAGGGTTAGGGTTAGGGTTAGGGTTAGGGTTAGGGTTAGGGTTAGGGTTAGGGTTAGGGTTAGGGTTAGGGTTAGGGTTAGGGTTAGGGTTAGGGTTAGGGTTAGGGTTAGGGTTAGGGTTAGGGTTAGGGTTAGGGTTAGGGTTAGGGTTAGGGTTAGGGTTAGGGTTAGGGTTAGGGTTAGGGTTAGGGTTAGGGTTAGGGTTAGGGTTAGGGTTAGGGTTAGGGTTAGGGTTAGGGTTAGGGTTAGGGTTAGGGTTAGGGTTAGGGTTAGGGTTAGGGTTAGGGTTAGGGTTAGGGTTAGGGTTAGGGTTAGGGTTAGGGTTAGGGTTAGGGTTAGGGTTAGGGTTAGGGTTAGGGTTAGGGTTAGGGTTAGGGTTAGGGTTAGGGTTAGGGTTAGGGTTAGGGTTAGGGTTAGGGTTAGGGTTAGGGTTAGGGTTAGGGTTAGGGTTAGGGTTAGGGTTAGGGTTAGGGTTAGGGTTAGGGTTAGGGTTAGGGTTAGGGTTAGGGTTAGGGTTAGGGTTAGGGTTAGGGTTAGGGTTAGGGTTAGGGTTAGGGTTAGGGTTAGGGTTAGGGTTAGGGTTAGGGTTAGGGTTAGGGTTAGGGTTAGGGTTAGGGTTAGGGTTAGGGTTAGGGTTAGGGTTAGGGTTAGGGTTAGGGTTAGGGTTAGGGTTAGGGTTAGGGTTAGGGTTAGGGTTAGGGTTAGGGTTAGGGTTAGGGTTAGGGTTAGGGTTAGGGTTAGGGTTAGGGTTAGGGTTAGGGTTAGGGTTAGGGTTAGGGTTAGGGTTAGGGTTAGGGTTAGGGTTAGGGTTAGGGTTAGGGTTAGGGTTAGGGTTAGGGTTAGGGTTAGGGTTAGGGTTAGGGTTAGGGTTAGGGTTAGGGTTAGGGTTAGGGTTAGGGTTAGGGTTAGGGTTAGGGTTAGGGTTAGGGTTAGGGTTAGGGTTAGGGTTAGGGTTAGGGTTAGGGTTAGGGTTAGGGTTAGGGTTAGGGTTAGGGTTAGGGTTAGGGTTAGGGTTAGGGTTAGGGTTAGGGTTAGGGTTAGGGTTAGGGTTAGGGTTAGGGTTAGGGTTAGGGTTAGGGTTAGGGTTAGGGTTAGGGTTAGGGTTAGGGTTAGGGTTAGGGTTAGGGTTAGGGTTAGGGTTAGGGTTAGGGTTAGGGTTAGGGTTAGGGTTAGGGTTAGGGTTAGGGTTAGGGTTAGGGTTAGGGTTAGGGTTAGGGTTAGGGTTAGGGTTAGGGTTAGGGTTAGGGTTAGGGTTAGGGTTAGGGTTAGGGTTAGGGTTAGGGTTAGGGTTAGGGTTAGGGTTAGGGTTAGGGTTAGGGTTAGGGTTAGGGTTAGGGTTAGGGTTAGGGTTAGGGTTAGGGTTAGGGTTAGGGTTAGGGTTAGGGTTAGGGTTAGGGTTAGGGTTAGGGTTAGGGTTAGGGTTAGGGTTAGGGTTAGGGTTAGGGTTAGGGTTAGGGTTAGGGTTAGGGTTAGGGTTAGGGTTAGGGTTAGGGTTAGGGTTAGGGTTAGGGTTAGGGTTAGGGTTAGGGTTAGGGTTAGGGTTAGGGTTAGGGTTAGGGTTAGGGTTAGGGTTAGGGTTAGGGTTAGGGTTAGGGTTAGGGTTAGGGTTAGGGTTAGGGTTAGGGTTAGGGTTAGGGTTAGGGTTAGGGTTAGGGTTAGGGTTAGGGTTAGGGTTAGGGTTAGGGTTAGGGTTAGGGTTAGGGTTAGGGTTAGGGTTAGGGTTAGGGTTAGGGTTAGGGTTAGGGTTAGGGTTAGGGTTAGGGTTAGGGTTAGGGTTAGGGTTAGGGTTAGGGTTAGGGTTAGGGTTAGGGTTAGGGTTAGGGTTAGGGTTAGGGTTAGGGTTAGGGTTAGGGTTAGGGTTAGGGTTAGGGTTAGGGTTAGGGTTAGGGTTAGGGTTAGGGTTAGGGTTAGGGTTAGGGTTAGGGTTAGGGTTAGGGTTAGGGTTAGGGTTAGGGTTAGGGTTAGGGTTAGGGTTAGGGTTAGGGTTAGGGTTAGGGTTAGGGTTAGGGTTAGGGTTAGGGTTAGGGTTAGGGTTAGGGTTAGGGTTAGGGTTAGGGTTAGGGTTAGGGTTAGGGTTAGGGTTAGGGTTAGGGTTAGGGTTAGGGTTAGGGTTAGGGTTAGGGTTAGGGTTAGGGTTAGGGTTAGGGTTAGGGTTAGGGTTAGGGTTAGGGTTAGGGTTAGGGTTAGGGTTAGGGTTAGGGTTAGGGTTAGGGTTAGGGTTAGGGTTAGGGTTAGGGTTAGGGTTAGGGTTAGGGTTAGGGTTAGGGTTAGGGTTAGGGTTAGGGTTAGGGTTAGGGTTAGGGTTAGGGTTAGGGTTAGGGTTAGGGTTAGGGTTAGGGTTAGGGTTAGGGTTAGGGTTAGGGTTAGGGTTAGGGTTAGGGTTAGGGTTAGGGTTAGGGTTAGGGTTAGGGTTAGGGTTAGGGTTAGGGTTAGGGTTAGGGTTAGGGTTAGGGTTAGGGTTAGGGTTAGGGTTAGGGTTAGGGTTAGGGTTAGGGTTAGGGTTAGGGTTAGGGTTAGGGTTAGGGTTAGGGTTAGGGTTAGGGTTAGGGTTAGGGTTAGGGTTAGGGTTAGGGTTAGGGTTAGGGTTAGGGTTAGGGTTAGGGTTAGGGTTAGGGTTAGGGTTAGGGTTAGGGTTAGGGTTAGGGTTAGGGTTAGGGTTAGGGTTAGGGTTAGGGTTAGGGTTAGGGTTAGGGTTAGGGTTAGGGTTAGGGTTAGGGTTAGGGTTAGGGTTAGGGTTAGGGTTAGGGTTAGGGTTAGGGTTAGGGTTAGGGTTAGGGTTAGGGTTAGGGTTAGGGTTAGGGTTAGGGTTAGGGTTAGGGTTAGGGTTAGGGTTAGGGTTAGGGTTAGGGTTAGGGTTAGGGTTAGGGTTAGGGTTAGGGTTAGGGTTAGGGTTAGGGTTAGGGTTAGGGTTAGGGTTAGGGTTAGGGTTAGGGTTAGGGTTAGGGTTAGGGTTAGGGTTAGGGTTAGGGTTAGGGTTAGGGTTAGGGTTAGGGTTAGGGTTAGGGTTAGGGTTAGGGTTAGGGTTAGGGTTAGGGTTAGGGTTAGGGTTAGGGTTAGGGTTAGGGTTAGGGTTAGGGTTAGGGTTAGGGTTAGGGTTAGGGTTAGGGTTAGGGTTAGGGTTAGGGTTAGGGTTAGGGTTAGGGTTAGGGTTAGGGTTAGGGTTAGGGTTAGGGTTAGGGTTAGGGTTAGGGTTAGGGTTAGGGTTAGGGTTAGGGTTAGGGTTAGGGTTAGGGTTAGGGTTAGGGTTAGGGTTAGGGTTAGGGTTAGGGTTAGGGTTAGGGTTAGGGTTAGGGTTAGGGTTAGGGTTAGGGTTAGGGTTAGGGTTAGGGTTAGGGTTAGGGTTAGGGTTAGGGTTAGGGTTAGGGTTAGGGTTAGGGTTAGGGTTAGGGTTAGGGTTAGGGTTAGGGTTAGGGTTAGGGTTAGGGTTAGGGTTAGGGTTAGGGTTAGGGTTAGGGTTAGGGTTAGGGTTAGGGTTAGGGTTAGGGTTAGGGTTAGGGTTAGGGTTAGGGTTAGGGTTAGGGTTAGGGTTAGGGTTAGGGTTAGGGTTAGGGTTAGGGTTAGGGTTAGGGTTAGGGTTAGGGTTAGGGTTAGGGTTAGGGTTAGGGTTAGGGTTAGGGTTAGGGTTAGGGTTAGGGTTAGGGTTAGGGTTAGGGTTAGGGTTAGGGTTAGGGTTAGGGTTAGGGTTAGGGTTAGGGTTAGGGTTAGGGTTAGGGTTAGGGTTAGGGTTAGGGTTAGGGTTAGGGTTAGGGTTAGGGTTAGGGTTAGGGTTAGGGTTAGGGTTAGGGTTAGGGTTAGGGTTAGGGTTAGGGTTAGGGTTAGGGTTAGGGTTAGGGTTAGGGTTAGGGTTAGGGTTAGGGTTAGGGTTAGGGTTAGGGTTAGGGTTAGGGTTAGGGTTAGGGTTAGGGTTAGGGTTAGGGTTAGGGTTAGGGTTAGGGTTAGGGTTAGGGTTAGGGTTAGGGTTAGGGTTAGGGTTAGGGTTAGGGTTAGGGTTAGGGTTAGGGTTAGGGTTAGGGTTAGGGTTAGGGTTAGGGTTAGGGTTAGGGTTAGGGTTAGGGTTAGGGTTAGGGTTAGGGTTAGGGTTAGGGTTAGGGTTAGGGTTAGGGTTAGGGTTAGGGTTAGGGTTAGGGTTAGGGTTAGGGTTAGGGTTAGGGTTAGGGTTAGGGTTAGGGTTAGGGTTAGGGTTAGGGTTAGGGTTAGGGTTAGGGTTAGGGTTAGGGTTAGGGTTAGGGTTAGGGTTAGGGTTAGGGTTAGGGTTAGGGTTAGGGTTAGGGTTAGGGTTAGGGTTAGGGTTAGGGTTAGGGTTAGGGTTAGGGTTAGGGTTAGGGTTAGGGTTAGGGTTAGGGTTAGGGTTAGGGTTAGGGTTAGGGTTAGGGTTAGGGTTAGGGTTAGGGTTAGGGTTAGGGTTAGGGTTAGGGTTAGGGTTAGGGTTAGGGTTAGGGTTAGGGTTAGGGTTAGGGTTAGGGTTAGGGTTAGGGTTAGGGTTAGGGTTAGGGTTAGGGTTGGGTTAGGGTTAGGGTTAGGGTTAGGGTTAGGGTTAGGGTTAGGGTTAGGGTTAGGGTTAGGGTTAGGGTTAGGGTTGGGTTAGGGTTAGGGTTAGGGTTAGGGTTAGGGTTAGGGTTAGGGTTAGGGTTAGGGTTAGGGTAGGGTTAGGGTTAGGGTTAGGGTTAGGGTTAGGGTTAGGGTTAGGGGTTAGGGTTAGGGTTAGGGTTAGGGTTAGGGTTAGGGTTAGGGTTAGGTTAGGGTTAGGGTTAGGGTTAGGGTTAGGGTTAGGGGTTAGGGTTAGGGTTAGGGTTAGGGTTAGGGTTAGGGTTAGGGTTAGGGTTAGGGTTAGGGTTAGGGTTAGGGTTAGGGTTAGGGTTAGGGTTAGGGTTAGGGTTAGGGTTAGGGTTAGGGTTAGGGTTAGGGTTAGGGTTAGGGTTAGGGTTAGGG